>NW_026575126.1:71082106-72452106 GCF_905146905.1 Nyctereutes procyonoides
CTATGGTATTCCTTGGGCCTAATACATATTTCAAAATATACAAATGAATAGCTGTGATTATTATGGTTGTAAATTACACATTATATATTTTCTTTTCAATGTATCAAAAATTTGGGTTTTTTTTCCACTTTCTCCATCTCAGTAAATGGTAAAACACTCTTACATTGGCTCCAATCAAAACTGCTTAGATTTTATATTTAAACATGAAAGATTTTAAAAATATGTAAAACAATATTTCAAAAATTATAGTTATTTTTATTTTTAAAAAGAATTTATTTGAGGGGGGTAGAGGCAGAGGGAGAAAGAATCTCAAGCAGACTCCCTGCTGAGTGTGGAGCTGACTCCAGGGCTCAACCCCATAACCCAGGAGATCATGACCTGAGCTGAAACCAAGAATCGGGTGCTCAAAGGATTGAGCCACCCAGCTGCCCTGACATAGTTATTTTTCTTATTTACATTTCAGTGCAAGGGGGAATATGAAGGAATCATACAATCCCACAATTACAAGTCTGTGAGTCTTTGAAAGCATGGAGAATGGGTAAACTGACATAGAGAGCCACACACATACCCTCTTTATTCCTTGTTATCAACACTATGTAAGCACTTGAAAGCAACAAAACTGTTTCTTAAAACCGGTTGGTCCACCAAAAGTGAACCCTAATGCTGGGGCACCTGGCTGGCTCAGTTGGTACAGCAAGTGACTCTTGATTTCGGGTCATGAGTTGAAGCTCACATTGGGCCTAGAGTTTACTTAAAAAAAGGAAGGGAAAAAAGGTGAACCCTAATGTTAACTATGGACTCTGGATGATAATGACATGTTCCTGTACATTTGTCAGTTCATCAACTATAACAAATGTTCTCCTCTGTTTTGGGTGTTAATAATAGGGGAGGCTATGCATGTGTGAGGGCAGAGGGTATTTGGGAAATTTCTCTAGCTCTTCAGTTTTACTGTGAACCTAAAACTGTCTAAGAGATAAAGTCTATTTAAGGGCAAAAATTGGTCCAGGCACTCAGATTTTTGCTAGGATGGCTTGAGCTTCATCACCAGTTATCACAGAATATGAAGTTTGACTATAATTAGTTTCAGTAAAAAGGTCTCCCATATCTGTTACTAACTTTAGTCAGCCTGAAGAACTTCTTTGGAATTTCTTGTGTGGGCCTGTTGGCAATGAAACCTTTTTTTTTTTTTTAATGAGAGAGAGAGAGCGGGGGTGGGAGACAGAGTGAGAGAGAAAGAGAGAATCTTAAACATGCTCCAAACCCAGAGTAGAGCTGACTCGGGGCTTGACCTCACAATCCTGAGCCAAAGTCCAGTTGGATGCTTAACCGACTGGGCCACCCAGGTACCCCCATGATAAAATACGTCAAACATACAGAAAAGTTGAAAAGGTATATAGTGAGCACCTAAATACCCAGCACCTAGATTCCACATTTAAAAAAACATTTTACTGTATTTGTTTTTCATGTAACTCGCAGTCAACCCATCCATCTATTCATCTGCCAATTCACCTTATTAAAACTTTTTTAAAAGATTTCATTTCTTTATTTTTAGAGAGATAGAGCAGGGGGAGGGGCAGAGGAACAGAAAAGGGAGGGAGGCAGACCCCCTGCTGAGCCGAGAGCCTGATATGGGACTCAATCCTATGACCCCAAGATCTCGACCAGAGCAGAAATCAACAATTGGATGCTTAACAGACTGAGCCACCCAGGACCCCCTGCCAAACCACCTTATTTTCAGTGCATTTAAAAATAATTCTCAGATATCAGTACTCTTCACCTATGACATCATAGCATGCATCCCATTGTTTATGGCTTCCTATCTCCTCCTCCAAAGGCAAACACAATTCTGATTTTTTTCCAGTATGCATAAGCCTATTACAGAACGCCATACAAATGAAATACTCCTTTATATAAGGCTTCTTTTATTCAGCATGTTTTTGGGATTCATCTGTGTAGTTGTGTTTTTATCAGTAGTTTGTTCCTTTTTATGGCTGAGTAGTATTCCATTATTAGGAATAGAGCACAATTTTGTTTATCCATTCTCCTGAGGATGAACATTTGGGTTGTTTACAGTTTTTTAATTTCATCAAATAAAGCTGATACAAAGATTCTTGTATACATCGTATTGCCAATATATGTTTTCATTTCTCTTGGATAAATACCTAGAAAGTGGAATTGCTGGGTCATAGGATGAAAGGATGATTATTTTATTTTTTATTTTTTTAGATGATTATTTTAAGTGAAACTGCCGGACTCTTTTCTAATATTTTTGTACCATTTTACATTCCTACTAGCAATGTAGGAGAGTTTCAGTCGCCCTTTCTCCTGAAATTTGGTGTTGATATTCTGCTCATATACATAGCAGAATTGCAAAATTGTTTTACATTGCATTTCCTTGATGGCTAATGACATTGACTTCTTTTTCATGTGCTTATTCATTAATATATTTCCCTTGTGCAATGTCTGTTCAAATCTTTGAATCATTTTTTAAAGTTTTTTATTTATTTAATTTCTATACCTCACACGGGGCTCAAACTCACAACCCTGAGATCAAGAGCCACATACTCTTCCACATGCTCTTCCAACTGAGCCAGTAAGGCACCCCTGAATCATTTTTAAATGTTCTATTTGTTTCTTTAGATATTAGTTTTTAGGTGTTCTCAATATGTTCTGTATACAAGCAAGTCCTTTGTCATTTTTTTTAATACTGATTGATAATCAATCTTTATTTTTTATTTATTCAGAGAGAGAGAGAGAGAGGCAGAGGGAGAAGCAGGCTCCATGTGGGGAGTCCAATGTGGGACTTGATCTTGGGTCTCCAGGATCACACCCTGGGCTGCAGGCAGCACTAAACCGCTGCACCACCGGGGCTGCCCAAGTCCTTTGTCAATTATAAAATTTGTGATTATTTTCTCTTATCCTGGAGATTGCATAGTGTCCTTTGATGAGCAGGTTTTTATTTTGATGGAATCTAATGTATATTTTTTTTCTTTGAAAGTTATTGTCTTACGTATTCTGTCTAAAATATCTTCACAACCTGGGGGTAGAAAAAGCATTCTTTTTGTGAAGATATTTTTACTACGGTGTCTTCTGTAAGCTTTGTAGTTTTAGTTCTTTTATTTAGGCTTATGATCCTTTTTGAATTAATTTTTGTATATGGTGTAAATTAGTTTAGGGGTTCATTTTTTTCCTTATGGATATCCAATTGGTCTACATACTTGTTGAAAAACTTTCCTTTTCCTATTGAATTGCTTTGACACCTTTGTCAAAATCAATTGACCACTTAAATGTATATATGTTCCTGGGGACTCTGTTCTGTTCCTTTGATACATGTGATTATCCTTATATCACTCTGCCTTGTATACTGTAGTTTTATAGTAAACTTTAAAGTCAAGTAGTATAAATTCTTTTATTTTTATTTTTTTAAAGATTTTATTTATTTATTAATGAGACAGAGAGAGAGAGAGAGAGAGCTGCAGAGGGAGAAGCAGGCTCCAAGGGAGCCCGACGTGGGACTCCAACCCAGGTCTCCAGGATCAGGCCCTGGGCCGAAAGCGGCGCTAAACCGCTGAGCCACCCGGGCTGCCCTATAAATTCTTTTAATTTTGTTCTTTTTCAAGATTGTTTTGCTATTCTGAGTCTTTTGTTTTCCCATATGAATTTTAGAATCAATTTATTAGTTCCTCCAAAATTCTCCTGGATTTATTGTTGGGGTTGCACTGAATCCTTAGATTAATTTGAGAAGAATCCTTAAAAATATTGGGTCTTTTGTTGATTTAAGTTTTCTTTAATTTCATTTAGCAATGTTTTATAATTTTCAAGGTCAGATCTTGTATATCTTTGGCCAAATTTATTCCTAACAATTTTACTTTTACACTATTGGAGAATTGAATTTTTAATTCCAAATTGTTCTTTGCTAGTATATGGAAAATGTTAATTTTGGTGTATTGATCTCATACCAGGGTTATGTCGACCTCATAAATGAGCTGGAAACTATTCTTTCCTCTTTTATTTTCTAAAAGAGTTTATGCAAGTCTAGTATTTTTCCCTTCCTTAAATATTTGCTAGAATTTCTCAGTGAAATCGTCTAGGCCTAGAGTTTTATTCATGGAAAAGTTTATTTTATTTATTTATTTATTTATTTATTTATTTATTTATATTTATTTGAAGTATAGTTGACATACATTATTAGTTTCAGGTGTATAACACAGTGATTTGACACATATATAATGTGAAATGCTCAGCATGGTGTCACCATCCAAAATTATAACAATATTATTGGCTATATTCCCTCTGCTGTACTTTACATCCCTGTGACTTACTTTACAACTGGAAGGTTGTACCTTTTAATCTCCTTCACCTATTTCACCCATCTCCCAACACCCTCCCCTCTGGCAACCACTAGTTTGTTCTCTGTACTTATGAGTGTGGTTTTTTGTTTGTTCATTTTTTTGTTTTGTTTTAGATTCCATATATAAATGAAATCATATAGTATTTGTCTTTTTCTGTCTGATTTACTTCACTTAGCATAATACCCTCCAGGTCTGTCCATGTTGCAAATGGCAAGATATCTTTTTGTGTGTGTGGCTGAGTAAGATCTATATCTATATCTATGTCTATCTATATCTATATCTCACATCTTCTTTATCCGCTCATCTATTGATGGACTCTTGGGCTGCTTCAATGTCTTGGCTATTATAAATAATGCTGTGATGAACATAGGAGTGTATCTATCTTTTTGAATTAGTGCTTTTGTTTTCTTTGGATAAATACAAGAAGTGGAATTGTTGGGTCATATGGTATTTCTATTTTTATTATTGAGGAACCTCTATACTAGTTTTTTTAAAGATTTATTTTCTTATTTGAGAGTGAGAGAGCATGAGCAGGAGGAAGGGCAGAGGGAGAGGGGGAGAGAGAGAGAGAGAATCCTGAGTAGACTCCTGGCTGAGTGTGGGAGCCCCATGCGGGGCTTGATCTTTTGACCCTGAGATCATGACCTGAGCCAAAACAAGAGTTGGACAAACTCAATCTACTGTGCCACTCAGGTGCCCCTATACTATTAACAATTTTTTTAAAAAAGATTTATTTACTTGAGAGAACATGAGCATGCACGAGCAAGTGGGGGAAGGGGCAAAGGAGAGAATCTTCAAGCAGACTCCCTGCTGACTACAGAGTAGGGGGGCTCAATCTCATGACCCATGATCATGATGTGAGCCAAACCAAGCGTTAGATGCTTAGCTAACTGAGCTGCCCAGGTACCCCATACTATTTATTATAGTGGATGCAGCAATTTATGTTCTCACTAACAGTGTATGAGGGTTCCCTTTTCTCCACATTCTTACCAACATTTGTTATTTTTTATTTATTTTGTTGTCTAAAAAATATTTTATTTATTTGTATAAGAGAGGGAGAGAAAAGAGAGAGTGAGAGAGAGAAGCAGACTCCCCACTGAGCAGAGAGCCTGAGGTGGGGCTCAATCTCAGGACCCTGAGATCATGACTTGAGCTGAAGGCAGACGCTTAACCACTGAGCCACCTATGAGCTGCTCTAATATTTTTGATACTAGTCATTCTGACTGGTGTGAGGTGATATCTCATTGAGGTTTTGTTTTGCATTTCCCTGATGATTAGTGAAGTTGAGCATCTTTTCATGTTCTGTTGACCATCTGCAGGTCTTCTTTGGAAAAATATCTATTTAAAGTCCTCTGCTCATTTTTTAAATTGGGGATTATTTGGTTTTCTTGGTATTGAGTTAAATAAGTTCTTTATATATTTAGATATTAACTCCTTATAGGATATATCATTTGAAAATATCTTTTATTTAGTAGGTTGCCTTTTTGTTTTGTTGGTGGCTTTCCTCACTGTGCAAAAGCTTTTTAGTTTGATGTGGTCTCAATTTTTATTTTTGCTTTTGTTGTCCTCGCCTGATGATACAGATCCAAAAACATATCACTAAGACCAATGTCCAAGAGATTACTGCCTGTGTTTTCTTTTAATTCTATGGTTTCAAATCTTACATTTAGGTCTTTAGTCTGTATTGAGTTTATTTTTTATATATGGGGGTGATTACATGGTTAAGTTTCATTCTTTTGCATGAAGCTGTCCAGAAAACTGGACATTTACTGAAAAGACATGGAAAGGCTTTTAACAATGAAATCAATCTATTTAATAGATATAAAGAGAATCAGATTTTCTAGCACATTTTTGGCATGGCTTATTTTTCAAGAAATTTGTTCATTTCATGTAATTTGCTGAATTTTCTTGTCAAAATTGCTTATTTTTTTAGTAGTAGCTTTTTGAGATATGTTTCCATACCATAGAATTCACCTATTTGAAAGGCATGATTCGATGGTTTTTAGTATGTTCACAAAGTTGTATGACCGACACTATGATTTTATTTATTTATTTATTTATTTATTTATTTATTTATTTATTTATTTAGATTTTATTTATTTATTTGTGAGAGATGTAGAAAGGGAGGCAGAGACCTAGGCAGAGGGAGAAGCAGGCTTCCCTTAAGGAGCCAGATGTGGAACTTGATCCCGGATTCCGGAATCACGCCCTGAGCCGAAGGCAGACGCTCAACCTCTGAACCACCAATGTGTCCCTGGAATTGTTTTCTTAATTTTATTTTCAGATTGTTTATTTCTATTGTGTGGAGATACAACTATTTTTTATATTGTTCTTTATCCTGCAACCTTGCTGAACTCACTGTTATTAGCCTGTGTGTGTGTGTGTGTGTGTGTGTGTTATTTAGGATTTTCTATAAATAATATCATGTAATCAGTAAATAAAGATAGTTTTATTTCTTCTTTTCCAATCTGGATGCCTTTTATTTATTTTTTCTTGCCTAACTGTCCTGGCTAGAATTTCCAGTAAAATTCTGAGTAGAAGTGATGAGAGTGGACATCATTGTCTTGTTCCTGATCTTAGGAGGAAAGCATTCAGTCTTTCACTATTTTTTTAAGATTTTAAAAATTTATTCATAAGAGACACAGAGCAAGGCAGAGACATAGGCATAACAACATTTACATCCTTCTAGATTCAGTTTGCTAGTATTTTGCTGAGAATTTTTGTGGCTATATTTATAAGAGATATTGTTATATGGTTTTCTTGTGGTGTTTTTGTTTGGTTTTGATATCAGGGTAATACTGATCTCATAGAATGAGTTTGAAAATGTTGCGTCTCTTTTGTTTTTTGGGAAAGTTTGTCTGTGAAGAGTCTGATGTTAGTTTTTCTTTAAATGTTTGGCAGAATTCACCAGAGAACCCATTTTTGGGCCTGGGCTTTTCTTTGGGGGTGTTTTTTTAATCTTATTATTATGAATTCAATCTCTTCACTTGTTATAAGTCTATTCAGAGTTTCAAGTTTTTCTTGAGTAATTTTGGTAGTTTGTGTTCTTCCAGGAATTTGTCTATTTCATCCAAGTTATCTGTTCTATTGGCATGTAGTTATTTACAGTGTTCTCTCATGATACTTTTTATTTCTGTAAGCTAGGTAGTAATATCCCCTCTTTCGTTCCCAAGTTTACTGATCCCTTTTTCAGGGCCAGTCTTGCTAAAAGTTGGACAATTTTGTGGATCTTTTCAAAGAACCAACTTTTGGTTTCATCAATTGTTTTCTTTTTTTTTTTAATTTTTATTTATTTATGATAGTCACACACAGAGAGAGAGAGAGAGGCAGAGACACAGGCAGAGGGAGAAGCAGGCTCCATGCACCGGGAGCCCGATGTGGGATTCGATCCGCGGTCTCCAGGATCGCGCCCTGGGCCAAAGGCAGGCGCTAAACCGCTGCGCCACCCAGGGATCCCAATCAATTGTTTTCTATTCTCTTTTTCATTATGTATAGGCATGTACAGATATAAATGTCCCTGGAAGTACTGCTTTAACTCCATTCCATAAGTTTTAGTATATTGTATCGTCATTTTCATTAATCTCAGAATGTTGTCTAATTTCCCTTGTGATTTCTTCTCTGATCCATTGACTATTTCTTATCTTAATGTCTGTAGAATTCATAGTGGGACTCTTGGGTAGTTTAGCGGTTGAGCGTCTGCCTTTGGCTCAGGTCATGATCCCGGAGTCCTGGGATCGAGTCCCACATCGGGCTTCCTGTATGGAGATTGCTTCTCCCTCTGCCTATGACTCTGCCTCTCTCTCTGTCTCTCATGAGTAAATAAATAATATTTTTTTTTAAAAAAAGAATTCATAGTGACAATTCATCCTTTTTTTCTTTATCCAACTAGCTAGGATCTTACCAATTTTGTTAATCTTTCAAACAGTCAACTTTTGGCTTTGTTAATTTGCTCTATGTTGTTATTTATTTGATTGATTTTTGCCCTTATTTTTATTTCCTTCTTTTTGCTTACTTTGGATTGATCTTTTCTGTTTTCTTGTTTTTGTTTTTTTTTTTATTTGTTTGTTTTTTTAAGTTGGCTCCACACACAATATGGGGCTTGAATTCACAACCCTGAGATCAAGAGTTGCATGCTCTACTGACTGAGCCAGCCAGGCACCCTGATCTTGGTATTTCATATCTAGCTTCTAAAGATGAAAACTTGGGTCATTGATTTAGACCTTTCTTTCTTTCTTTCTTTCTTTCTTTCTTTCTTTCTTTCTTTCTTTCTTTCTTCTTTCTTTTTCTTAAAAATATAAGCATTGGGGATCCCTGGGTGGCGCAGCGGTTTGGCGCCTGCCTTTGGCCCGGGGCGCGATCCTGGAGACCCGGGATCGAATCCCACGTCGGGCTCCCGGTGCATGGAGCCTGCTTCTCCCTCTGCCTGTGTCTCTGCCTCTCTCTCTCTCTCTGCGTGACTATCGTAAATTTAAAAAAAAATCAATTAAAAAAATATAAGCATTAGGGGAACCTGGGTAGCTCAGTCTGTTAAGAACCTGACTCAGGTCAGGTCATAATCTTGTAGTAGTGGGATCGGGTCCTGCACTGGGCTCTGTGCTCAGTGTGGAGCCTGCTTCAGATTCTCTCTCCCACTTCTTCTGCTTCTCTTCCTACTTGCATGCTCTCTCTCTTTCAAGTAAATAAATAAAATCTTTAAAATAATAATATAAGCATTAAAAACTGTAAATCTCCAACTAGCACTACTTTAGCTGCTTCCCACAACTTTTGATATATTGTATTTTCATTATTATCCAATTTAAAAGTTTTTTATAATTTCCTCTGTAACTTCTTTGATCCATGGATTATTTAGAAATGTGTGATTTAATTTTCAAATATGTTTTCCTAGATACATTATTGTTTCTGGTTTTAACGTAATTCCATTGTGGTTGGAAGACATTTTCTTTAACATTTCAATCTTTACAATGTATTGAACCGTTGGCCAAGTCTATAGTGTGTTTCAGTGGCCATTTTATGTGTGTTTGGGGAAAATGTGTATTCTGCATTTATTGGTTGTAGTGTTCTGTATATGTCATTTAAGTCAAGGTGATTCAGACCTTCTATGTCCTTGTTGATTTTTATTTCCTTGTTCTATCAATTACTGATAAAGCTGTGTTAGAATCTCTAACTGTGATTATGGATCTATTTCTCCCTTTAATTATGGCAAATTTTGCTTCATGTATCTTTATGCTCTATTATTAGGTACACACATATAAATTGTTCTGTCTTCCTGGTGAATTATTATGAAATGTCCATCCTTATGTTTTTTTTTTTAAGATTTTGTTTATTTTTTCATGGGAGACACAGAGAGAGAGAGGCAGAGACATAGGCAGAGGGAGAAGCAGGCTCCATGCAGGGAGCCCGATGTGGGACTCGATCCCAGGACTCCAGGATCACGTCCTGAGGCCGAAGGCGGGCGCTAAACCGCTGAGCCACTCAGGGATCCCCTATCCTTATATTTGTATAGTATACCTTTTCCCATCAATTTATTTTCAGTCTCTCTGTGTCTTTATATTTAAAATGCATTTTTTTTTGTAGACAGCAGGTAGTAGGGTCTTGCTCTTTTATCCAGTCTGACAATCTCTGTCTTTTTTTAAAAGATGTTTATTTACTTATTTGAGAGAGAGAGAGAGATCACGAGCAGGGGGAAGGGCAGAGGGAGAAGCAGACTCCCCACTGAGCAGGGAGCTTGATGCAGGACTCAATCCTAGGACCCTGGCATCATGACCTGAGCTGAAGGCAGATACTTTACTACTGACTGAGCCTCCCAGATGTCCACAATCTCTGTCTTTTAACTGGAGTGTTTAGTTCTGTGCAGAAAAGAGTTAAGATGGCAGAACTGAAGCTTAGCCTTAGAAAGGTCTGCTTGCAAGTTGGCCTTTGGTTGACTTCTGGTGACTTGACTCTTGGAGTGTTTCTAGTCAACGGTTAACTGATAAGGATGATTCATTATACCCCGAACATCTGCTTTCCTTTAGGGAGCCTGGAATTGTGATATATGTGAAGCAAGAGCCAGCCTGGCCAGCCTCCAGTAAAAATCTTGGGTACTGAGTCTCTAATGGGCTTCTGTGTGCAGGAACACATACACATGTGATGCTGCCTTCCACGGCTGGTGGAAGAGTGTGCTCTGTGTGATCGCTCATGGGAGAGAGAGAGCACAAGGAAGCCTGCATATGGATTCCTCTGGACTCCACTTGAGTTTTTTTTCCCCTTAAAATCCAGCAGTGCATACTTAATGCACTTGGAAAGTAGAGATGGTTTTGGAGGCCCCCAAAATGGGCCATTTTCATTATATAATCACTGATGTAATGATTTAGGGTTGAAGTCTACTACTTTATTTGGCTCCTGCTTGTTTTACCCTTTATTTTGTTTTTGCTTTTGTTGTCCGTTCCTCTGTTCCCACTTCCCTGCCTTCTTTTGGGTTAATTGCATATTTATTTTAGAATTTCTTTTTATTTTACCTATTGGCTCTTTTGCTATATCTCTGCATTACCTTTTCAGTGGTTACTTTAAAGAGTAAGAGTATAAATCAGTAACTTTTCACCATCTACTTAGAGCTAATATGGTACCATTTGACATAAATTCTAAGTACTTTGCAACCAATAGATCCATTTCTTCTCATTCTTTATGTTATAGTTATCATATGCATTACATCTACACCTGTCTACCATAAACCCCACAATAAAATTTTTTATTTTTGCTTTAAACAGTCATACGTGTTTTACATGAATTAAAAGAAATTAAATTTATTTGTGTGTGAGAGAGAGAGACCATGAGCAGGGTTGAGGGGCAGAGTGAGAAGCATAATCCCTGCTGAGCAGGGAGCCCATTGTGAGGCTTGATCTTGGGACTCTGGGATGGTGACCTGAACTGCAGGCAGACATCCAGGCGCCCCTCAGGTAAGTTCTTGACAATACTTTTGAGCCGGCACACAGGGTGGGGAACACTGAGCCCATCTTATGGATAGGAAAACTGAGGCTCAGGGAGAGTTAGTACCTTGGCCACTCAGCTAGTAAGTTAGCAGAGTTGGAATCTGAATCTAGGTCTATCAAATCTCAGTCCAGTGTCTTCTCTAGTTTCTCAAAGATTGCAAAATAGTCAGAACTATTTCTATTGTATGGGCAGCTCCTCCTGTTGGAGTTATCATATTCTGGAAGGCTGTGTCCATAAAGAGATCGTTCTTTATAAGGAGCCATTCTTTAGGATTATTGTCCATAGTGGCAGAAGCCAGGGAGGAGATGAGCAGAGTGGGTTTTCTTGGGTGCCTTGTCTCTCCGCTGAGATTATAAGCCTCCTGAGGGCGGAGATAGTTCATAGTCACAGCATGAGGATTGGTGTTGAGCTGATGAACAGGAGCTATTTCCTAGGAATCTTGGGTAGATGGGGCATCATTATCATCCCATTGCTCATTTCTGCTCAATGCTTTGCAGTTTGCAAAGTGCTTTTGTGACTCTCGCATGAGTACATGGAGGAAGAGCCTGTAGTTCAAGTCCATATCCCCCTACACGGCAGTGTCAGGGTGCTGACTCCAGCTTCCTAACACATAGGGCTTCCCTGCCACACATAGTGTCTTAGAACCCCCAAAGCAAAAGTTTTCCAAGTATTCCATCCTACTCCATGAGTCTCATGGTCAAGTAAATGAGAAACGTGTCTGATTCCAGACCTAGCACTTCAATATCTTTGGGCAGTCCAGAGAAGGAGTTACGGCTCCAGCCTCAGGTTTTTCTGTCTTAAGGAAGAAATCCAGCTGTGCCAGTACTTCAGGAAGAATGCTCTTTCACTTCTTGTTTTAGTGAGGTCCGCAGCCATCAGATTTTGTGGATCAGCAGAATCTGATCCTTCCTTGGCTTCTGTGTACGAGCTATTTCTACAGGACAGGACCTAGCCTCAGGCAAGACAAGAAAACCGAATATTAAGCTAGGGCTTCCTCCCTCCTTCTGCCCTGGGACTCCTTGCCTTCTTAGGATGTGGCCTCAGCTGTGGCCCATCTGAAGGACCCTTGTGCACACACTCAGAGGCCTTTCCTCCTCCTGCACCCACTTGGCTTTCAGTGAACTTCAGGTTAGTAAATATCTTCCAACCTCCCTCTTGACACCACTTTTGCCCTCCTTGCATCTCCCAGAACTGAAGGACCATGTGCCGTCCTAGAGGCCCCATCCAGTGGTACACAAAGCAGGCTCACACCTACCTAAGAGAGCATCTCTTCCCAGCTCCACTTTCAGTGACATCAAGTTGAAAGCTTGAAATTGGCCATGTTAGGAGTATTTATACCATGGAAATCAGTAAATGCTTCAAATCAGTTTCCCCCGCAGAGCCAGTTGTTAAACATTTACCAGAACATCACTGGCCCCCTCTTACCTGTCAATCAAGCTCTTCCAAGGTGTTTGTTGATAATCTCTGGTGTTGGTATCAACTGCTTCCATGTGAAGTTCTTGAGTTCTCCTCTCCAGTAGGTCCACCTGGCAGTCGGTCTGCCTGCTCCATGGCAGATGGGAGTCAGGCCAGTATGTCCTGAATTAGCAGGAACATGGGGATATGGGCAGAACATAGATTATTTCTGCTACAAAATGATACACACACACACACACACACACACACACATACAGAGTTTACTTTAATACTTATGGGTTTATTTCAATGTGCATTGGAGAAAATACAACCAGTATACTAAATCTGTAATTTCATGGATATTTTTGGATAAAATCCATTAAAAAAAAAAACCATTAAGTGTATAGCAGATTGGCTGGTGGGCAGAAATGGTAAAAATTACAGAGATGAGAGAATGGATGAAGAATGGATGAGAATGGATAGTTGGTGATGGGATACTAGGGAAGCATCTTAGGCAGGGGAGTGACCAGGGCTGGTTTGCATCTTTCGATGGGCTTTCTTGCATCTGTGTGTTGAATAGCTTGGAGGGAGTCAATCTGGGAGGCAGCAGAATGGGTCTGAGGAGGAATGGACAGGTCCAAAAATTATTAAATAGACTCAAGAACAATAGGGACATTATTGGATGCGGGAAGGGAGGACCTTCTCTAGACATTAAGGAACGATATGCCAGTTGCATTTGGGCCAGGACAGGTGAGGTACCATGTGCTATCCAGCCCCTGCAGCCAACCTCTCAACCTCACCTCTTCCCATCATCTTCCAGAACTTACCAAGACCACTTGTCCCCCGGAGCTCCTGCTTGTCCTTCTCTGAAGCTTTCCTGACCCCCAACACAGAGCCCCATCTTCCCACAGTCCTTGGCAGGCAGGTGCCTTGCACTAGACATGATGTCCCCTTGTTAACTTTTATTGCAGGTTAGGCACCATGCCAGGAACATTATGTACAGTGGTTCCCTCTCTCTCTCCCCCATAGTACCCCTGGGAAGCAGAAGGTTTCATCCCCATTTCAGATGACAAAATGTAAGCTGGAAAAGCCAGAATATCTCAGGCCTAATTGTCTCTACAGCCCATACTCTTAACTTCTCTGATCCATATGCCTTTGTAATTATGTGTGTATGTATCTCTATTTCAGTGGACTCTGAGCTCTAATGGCACTGAGTCTAAGACGAGTCTTTCCCTCAATCCCAGAACCCCATAGCTTGTTGGGACTTCCTTATATGAAGCTTGAATTTCCTACTCGGAGCTCTGTCAAGAGATGTTTGCATGCCCTCCTTGAATCTCACTATCATCCAAGATGGTCAGATCTGTTTCTGGATTACTTTGCTCATCCAATATCTTCCCCCTTGAGTTTTACCTCTTAATTCTGATTCTGTTCCCCTTGAATCTCCAACATCTAGAAGGCATCAATGACAGCGAGACATGCAAGGGAACCCCTACACCCCCTCTGGTCTATAGCTGTTCCAGGTCACCATGCAGACTAGGCTAGATGGGTAGCAGCAACCTTGGGTTCAGCTGCTATTTGTCCCCTACTGTTCTGTTGAGCTCTTTCTTTTTTTTATTATATTTTTTAATTTAAATTCAAAATTCAATTTGCCAGCATATAGTATAACACCCAGTGGTCATCCCATTAAGTGGCCTCCTCAGTGCCTATCACCCAGTTACCCCATCCCCACCCCCCAAATTGAGCTCTTTCAAGCCCTACCATGAGGAGATCAAAGGGCAAGTTGTTTCATAGCTGCCACTCATCTCCTGAAATACTCAGGGCCACGCCTCTTCCAAGACCAGGCTTAGGGTGTGTAGGGGAGAAGTCCATCCTGGCAATGGACTCTTTGTGCTTTCCTGGTGGCACAGGTGGGGACGCCCCCCTCCCACCTCCTGCATCTGCACCTGTTGAAGTCTGTTAATTGCCATGAAGCCAACTGTGCAAAAGTCTTTGTGAACCTTGGGCTCCTGAATTTCCAAGACAATCAAAGGTAGGATGTACAGGCTCCCTTCCTTGCAGGGAGGCCCCTCCTCTCCTCCCACTCTCCTTGCCATTCCAGGTGTGATAAATGAGGGGAAACCCTTCTGCATTTGGTGCTGAGGCTGTCCCTTTGTCATCTCCAGGTAAGCGGCTCCTGGGACCACCCTCTGTTCCCAGTCCTCTGTGACTGTGTGTGTGTGTGTGTGTGTGTGTGTGTGTGTGTGTTTGATGGTGGGGAAGGAGGGTACCACAGGTACCAGTAACACCCTGAGCCTGCCTTCCTGAATCCCCTTTGCTCCCCACCCCTGTGCCTACCTGTATTCCTGGCACCCTCTTGTCATTTCCACTGCTTCAAACCCCAGACACTATCCATCTTCAGCCATCTTTGGTTAGGAAGTTGAGGCAGGAATCCAGGAACAGCTGATGGAGCCTGAGTAGATGGGGTGGCAGGGAGAGTGGACAGGAAAAGATGCATTTGAGAGCTACTAAGGAAACAGTGCCACACAGCATCCTGTGTCCACCTGCCACCATGGCAAGGGTACAGGTTCTTTATAAACAAGACATAGGACTACTCTGGCTGCATTATGGCTTCAGGGTCTTGAGCAAGTCATGAAGCCTCTCTGAGGCTCATTTCCTTCCCTGTGAAATGGAGACCTTAAGAGGATCAAGTAAGATTTCAAAGGAGTCAAGTGAGTCTTTAAGGAAATAGCAGAAAGGATTCTGGTCTGGTCTGGTGGCAACTTGTCACCAAAAGGCTGACCTGGGATAGAGTGCCTTATTGAGGCTCAAGGACCATCCCCCTCCCCCGCCACCATCCTGGGCAATGGGCTTTCACATCCCCATTTTACAGAAAATGTGCTGAGCTTCCAAGAAGTTCAATGTCTTGCCTGGTGCCACCAAGAAAGCAAGTAGGAACCAACCCAGGAATGTCTGCCTGTAGGGGTGCACCATTTTCATGGCACTATACTGTCCATGCCTGGGGCGAAGCTGGGGTGAGGCATTTAACCTGTGCAATCTCTTTGGGTCTGCTGCCTTCTCGAAGTCTCTACAAGAGACGCCATGACTCTGAACACCACAGCCCCAAATAACTTTCACCCAGACTTGTTTTCCTGGTGGATTCTGCTCTTCCTCGAATGGCCCCATCCCCACTGCACACCCAAGTTGGAAACCTGAGTGGTATCCTGGCCACCTCCTTCTCCTTCCTCAACCACCAGGGTACTAAATCTTGTCAAATCCATTTTCTGAATAGTTCTCAATACCATCCCCTCCTCCCACCCCCATTGCCTCCACCTCTCCCCCCTGCAACCTTCCCATAGTCTTCACAACAGTCTCCCTACACTGGCTGCCTACCGCCAGAGTGATTTCTGTAAAACTCCAGACTTGACCAAGATACCTCTCCTCTTTGACTTCATACCTGTGGCCTCCAGGGTTTGGAACACCCCTCCCTACCAGGTATTCACTGCTACCCTCCCACACCCTCCCACATCAATCAGCCTTAAGTTCAGGAGGCATCTCTTCCAAAACATGTTCTCTGACCTCTTCTGCTATCTAGTGTGGCCAGGTGTACCTCCTCCATGTGGGTACCTACAACCGGTACCATAATTGACTTTGTCTCTCACTGCCCAGGGTGGGTACTTTGAGGAAAGCCCCTATACATAATTCCCCTCCTGTGCCTGGGGTGAGCAAGGCACCTGGTGTACAGCAGCATTCAATGGGACTTGATCCCAGGACCCCAGGATCACGATCTGAGCCCAAGGCAGATGCTCAACTACTGAGACACCCAGGAGTCCCAAGACAACCCTAGTTATTGCTGGATATATATTCAAGTCATTTTCCTTCTTCATTAAAGTCCATTCAAGAGCCAGGAGAGCCAGACTGCCTTGAAAATCCAATTTTAGGGGCACAGAAAGACCCTGCTGACCCCAAATATTTGCTCCTCTACTGTTTAATGCCTGAAATGGGCTTATCTGATTCTCACTGAATGGTAAAAACATGCAGGTGTGCCATGCTTTGAAGTTTACTGAAAGCTCTCACATCGCTAATTTCTTTGGATTCTTATGACCATGTGAGTCTACATCCTACCCCACTGCTTTTCAGAGATGAGGAAATTCAAGCTTGAGAGAAGTGACTGATTTGCTTGAGTTCATCCAGATGGTTTTTAGCAGGTCTGTGACTAGAACATTCCAACATACCATAGTTGTTCCTTTCCTTGATGCTCAGTCTGGTTTTGAACCTTATTAGGAAACTCACATGAGTTTTTTTGTTTGTTTTAATGTCCTCCAGTTTTCTTCACTATTGAGTTACTGATTTTCTGTTCATAATTAGCTAGAATTTGTGAGGAGACACACTGAGACAATGGAAATACCCCATTTCCCATCATACTTCCACCTTCGAGCTTTAGCGTCCTTGGATGATTTTCTAGCTCTACCATTTCTTCTCTGCTTATTAGTTGGCATCCTACTGCAGGATGGAGCTTCCCCTGTGTTGGTCTGCTACAGTTGCTGAGAGGAACTTAACAGGAATGTACTGTCTCACAGTCTGGAGACTAGAAGTCCAAGATCAAAGTGTGGTTCTTTCTCAGGGCTGTGAGGGAAGGTTCTGCTCCGAGTCTCTCTCCTTGGCTTATGAATGGCCACCTCCTCCCCATGGGTCTTCACAAAATCTCCTCTCAGTGCATGTCAGTAGCTGTGTCCAAATTTTCTCCTTTTTATTGGGACACCCATTATTGTGGATTAGGGCCTACCCTACTGATCTCATTTTAACTTGGTTATCTCTGCAAAGACCCTGTCTCCAAATAAGATCACATCCTAGCATGTGATTAGGGCTCCAATACACATTCTTTTTGGTGGAAGGTGGGTGGAGGTGAGGGAGGTCACAGTTCAACCCAAAACATATTTATTTATGGATTTTTATTTTATTCAGTACATCACTATCACTATTACTAATTGGACTGTCCCAGGTTTGGCCAGTGTGAGCCCTTGAAAGCTGCCTCCTCTGTCCTTTTGACATATCCCCATGATTCTTGGAGCACTTTGTTACTTTCTGGCCCAGAAAGATGTTCCAGGCTCTATTTTCTCTGCCCCAGGACTAGAATCAGGTGCTTTTCCAAGAAGCAATGTTTTGCTAGCTATGCTCTTTGCTCCTGGTATGTCATTGTTTCTAAGTGGTTGCAATTATCACTGCTACATCTAATTCTATTCCAATATCCTTGAATTCATTCTCTCCTTCCCCCTGTCCATAGTTTTAATGCCTTTTTCCAGCAGCAAAAGGAGGTGCAGAGGCCTGAGGAGGGATTGGGGAAGAAAAAAAAGAGAGAGTGAGGGGGACCTGAAGCCTCCACTCTATGGAGACAGCCATGGAACCCATCAAAGAAAGATTCCTTTTCTGCCTGCTTGCCAGGAAGTTTGTGCAGGGTGGGGGAAGGACTGGGGGAAAACCCACTGTCCCCACCTCCCCCTGCCCTCTCAGTTTCAATTAGATAAGTCAGACTGTTGGATCAAAGTCAGGCCACAGGAAGAAGGCAGGTGAAGTCTTTGGGTGTGGTCTCAATAAAGTCCCTACCATTTGAGCAAATATTTTATAAGTTTCCTTAGCTTCTGCTCTCTACTTATTTCCTTAGTTTTTAATTGAGATAAAATCCACATAACATAAAATTCATTATTTTAATGCCTTTAAAGATTTTATTTATTTATTTATTTATTTATTTATTTATTTATTTAAGAGAGAATGCAAAAAAAAAAAGAGAGAATGCAAGTGGGGTGAAAAGAAGAGGGGGAGAGAGAGGGAGAGAGAGAATCTCAAGCAGACTCCATGCTGAGCACAGAGTCCCACGTGTGGGCTTGATCTCACAACCCTGAAATCATGACCTGAGCCGAAACCAAGAGTCAACACTTAACCAACTGAGCCACCCAGGTGTGTCCCGATGCCTTTAAAGTGTACAGTTGAATGGCACAATTGCTACAACCCTCACACTACTTAATTCTAGAACATTTCTATCACCTCAAAAAGAAATCTCATATCTCTCAATCTTCTTCCTCCCAGCCCCTAGCACGTACTGATCCACTGTAAATCTCTATGGATTAGCCCATTCTAAACATTTCTTGTAAATGGAATCCTATACTGTATGACCTTTGGTGTTTGACACCTTTTGCTTACAAAGAATGTGTCTGTACACTTCATTTCTCTTTATAGCTGAGTAAAATTCCACTGTGTAGAGATGCCAGTTTTGTTTAAACATTCATCCTCTGATGAATATTGGATTGTTTACATTTTTTGGCTACTATGAATAATGCTGCTGTGAATGTTCATTGGGAAGTTTTTGCATGAACATGTTTTCCGTTCTCTAGAGTATGTACCTTGGGGTTGAGTTGTTGCATCATATTGTAACCCTGTGTTTGACTTTTTGAGGAACTTTCAAACTTTTCCACTCTGGTTACACAATCTTACATTCCCAGGAACAATGTATGAGAGTTCCCATTTCCCTGCCAATACTTATTTTCCTTTTTTTTTCATTGCCATCCATGTGAAGTCATTTTGATTTGAATTTTCCTAATGAGTAATGGTGTTGAGTTACCTTTTCATATATTTATTGGACATCCATATATTTTATTTGGAGAAATATCTAGTCAAATTCTTTGTTTCTTTTAAAATTGGATTATTTTTCTTTTCATCATGAAGTTCTAAGAATTTTCTGAAGAATCTATCTGGATACTGGAATTATCAGATGACTTCCAAATATTTTCCCCCACCATGTGAGTGGGCTCTCCACCTTCTTGGTAGTATCCTCTAACTCATACAGTTTTGATTTTAGTAAAGTCTAACTATTTTTCCTGTGCTGGCTTGGCTCTTGATATCATATCAAAGAAACTGTTACTTCATCCAAGGTCATAAAGATTTACACCCACATTTCCTTCTAAAAGTTCTATAGTTTTAACTCTTTCATTTATGCTGAGTTAATTTTCATATATGGTGTGAGGGAGTGGGTCCAACTTCATTCTTTTGCATGTGGATATCCAGTTGTCCCAGCATCATTTGTTGAAAAGATTATCCTTTTTCCATTAAATGGCTCTGGCATCCTTATAAAAAATCAATTGACTGTAAATGTGAGGGTTTATTTTTAGACTCTAAATTCCATTGATCTGTATGTATATCCTTATGCCCATACCCAAACCATCTTGATTACTTTAGTTTGTGGTAACCTGTGAAAGTGGGAAGTGTTAGCTCTATAACTTCATTCTTCTTTTTCAAAATTATTTTGATATTCTAGGTTCCTTGCATTTCTGTATGAATTTTAGGATAAGCTTGTCCATTTCCTTCTCTTTCTTAGCCTTTCACTCCCTTACTTCTCTCATATTTTTAGCACCTTATATGGCAGTTGAGGTTTCAGCTGTGAACCAGCAGTGAGATCAGTGATTGTGTGACCATGAGCAAGTTACTTCATCTCTCTGTACAATGATATTATAATATCTACAGTACAGGGTCATTACTGTAAAGATTAGATTAAACGCAATTCTATATTAAAGCTCACGGAAGATCCTGTGGATGATTTAGTTATCTCATTGGCTTGTAAACAAATTGTTGTAATAAAAATAAGAATGGCCACCTGGCAGGGGTCACTTGATCTATGCCAGACTGGGAGCTAAGCACTTGGCATGAATTATTATGTTTAATACCCATAATAACCCATGAGATGAATATTATTAATACCCATAATAATCCATGAGATGAATATTGTTATTTCCCATTTTATGACTGAGAACATCAATAGTAAGGCACAGAGGAATTAAGTAATATTGGTAATGCAGTTAAAGAGCTGAGCAAGGATTTCAATCCTGGCAGATGACACTCAAATCCAGAAGGTGGTCCTTCTAGGCCATGGCTACTGGGGTTAGGGAGAGGCTTAAAAAGGTGGGTTCTGGGCTGGTTTCCAAGAAGTGGGTCTTAGGTAACCTGCAGGTGTTTCTCATCCACAATTTGTAATGCACCAGGGAGCACCTCAGATTCTGTATCTCCCTCTCCCTCAGGCACTTCAGGTAGATCTCATAAATGGAATGGAGCCAAATGAACCTCTCCTGGTGCCTGCCCCAGTCTCTCATCCTCCCTCCCCTGGACAGCTACAATATAGCCTCCAGCCAGCCTTCCTGCTCCAGTCCCTTCCTACCACACCTGCCAGTGGATCCAATCATACCACTAGAGCACAGATCTGACCTCTCTAACTCTGCACATCCAAACCTTGGGTGGCCCCACTGCCTACAGGATCAAGGCTGAGCTCCCAGGTGAGAGACAATATATGAACCTTGAATTCACACAGAATGTAGTTCAAATGCCAGCTCTACCTTTTCCTGACCTCTATGCCTCAGTCGCCTTGGGGATGAGTGTGGATTCATGGAGAGGAGAGATCTGAAGCACTTAGCAACTTCATAGGCAAGCTGTGCTCTGCTCCTCTGCTGCCCTCCTGCCTGATCCACCACACCCTACCCACACAACCACCTACTTTTGGACTATTTGGGGCCATCAGGGCCAACTCTGTCTTTCTGGGACATGTTTTCAAGTGTTTGAAGCCATTTCTTGTCGAAGCTAACAGCCCACTTCTTCCAGTCGTTTCTCACTGGGATGTGTCTTGGAGTCCCCTCACCCCCTTGGTTACTGTCCATTGACCTGCATCATGCACTTTTGGGTTTGGTGCTACATCATTATTCTTGGGTGACTCACTCAGGAGTGGCAACCAGGACAGTTGCTCTTGGTGCCATCCCATGAGGGCAGGACCACTGCTCCCTGCTCACTGCCAGGCACGGCTCTGTTTCCTCACCTGCTCCTCTCCTCCCTCATGCCTACTTAGCCTCCAACCTCCTGCTCCCTGGATCCACAAGGGAGGGGAGAGACCTCAGAGGGCACCTTGACCAGGTTTCCCAGGTTTCATCATCACAATTTTTGTCATATGTACACACTATTTGTCCTGTTACCTACTTTATTCTATTTTGTAAACTCATATTTTTTACTTCTGGGAAAATCTGATATTGATTCCATAAATATAAAACCCCTTATCTTAGAGGGTAGCTATAATAAGATATATTTATTTTTATTTATTTATTTTTTTAAAGATATATTTATTTTTTTTAAGATATATTTAAATTAAAGTGAAATATGCCCATTTTTGTCTCACATGGTAATGTGGCTGCCACACTTGGGGAAATGCAAATCCAACCACATCCCACTACTCAGAGGGAGAAACTATGGTGGGCAAGGGGCAGGGTCTGAGCTGGAGCCAGGTGGGGTTCAGGGCACTTCACAGGGCCCCTCTTATTTCTCCTCTTTCCTCTCCAGCTCATTTCCCCAAGTCTGCTCTGTCTGTACCTGCTGCTCTCTGGCTCTCCTCTTCTGCTCCTCCATTCCCTTCCCTCTTTCCCCTCCTCCTCCTTTTCCTCTTCCTTCTTCTTTCTGAGTTCTCCCTTTCTATTCTGTTTTCCTAGAACCACCTTCTCTTTTGCTCTCACTTGAAATTTAAAGATCACTCTGGCTGTTGGATTCCACCCCTTCAAGATGGAAAGGTTTAAGTTCCCATTTTGGGAGCAAGGATAAGAGACTCTACAATGTTGTCTAGTCTTTTAGCACTTGTAGATTTCAGTTTTTCCCCCTTTGGAAAATGGGGTTGATAATCCCTGCCTTTCCCAGATAAAGCATCAAGACTGGGTGTCTTGTTTTTATTTTTTTGTTTTTGTTTTTGTTTTGGGGAGTGTTTTGTTTTTAAAGATTTATTTATTTATTGGAGCAGGGGGAGGGGCAGAGGGAGAGAATCCTCAAGCAGATTCCTGCTGAGCACAGAGCCCTACCCGGGGCTTGATCCCATGACTCATGAGATCATGACCTGAGGCGAAACCCAGAGTCCAGATGCTCACACAACTGAGCCACCCTAGGTGCCCCAAGACTGGGCATTTTTTTTTGACTGGGCATTTTTTTTAAAGGGCCTTGGAAAAAAAAAAGGGGGGCCTTGGAGGAAATTGGGGCACCTGGGAGGCTCAGTCAATTGAGCCTTTCCCTCTGCCCCTCTCCCCAACCAGCACATGCACATTCTCTCTCAAAGAAAGAAAGAAAGAGAGAGAGAAGCAAAAGAATGGACCTCGGCCTCTAAAGGATGTTCCTAATTGGGGTGAAGTGCCCCACCCAAAACCCTCCCACTCAATGACCTCTGCCATGCTGCTCACTGGGGTTGCAACATGCGACAGCATGGGCTTCCCGCCCTGTTCAGCCTTGTCCTCATTCTTCTCCTGCATGCTGCTTCTGCTAGATGTTTTCCTTCTCCTGCCATACACTGTCCCAGTACCCTTGACTCAGAAAGTTCCCTCTGAATTCTTGAGAAGCAAATCTTTGAACGTGTATCATCAGATGGAATCATGCAAAGCCCCTGATTGTATAAAGGGCATCTCATTCAATGTCCTCCATACTCTGCCAGGTGAGGGTCATAACTGAAGGCTGCTGAGGGGAAGGTATAAAGCTGGTGAGGAGTTGAGGGGGGCACTCAGTATTTTTCACTCCCTGAAGAAGAGCAATAAAAAGATCAGGTGCTCCTGGCCTGGCCCCCATCAGAGGACCTGCCTACTGACTCCCCCATGTACACACTGATCCCAGTGGTGCTGGGCAGAGACCACATGGGAGTCCTTGGTCTAGGGGAGAGCAACTCAGAGTTGGTCCATCATATATTCATTCTATAAACACTGGCCATGCAATAGGTGATCTGCTTGGGAATTTTTGGGCATGAAAATGGGACATTGATCTTGGTGTTCATGGTCACTTGGGAGACACAGACACACAACCTCATCTGGGTGACGTGTGACACTGTGCTCCTACGCCCATGTGTTGCTGCATGTCCTGGATGACCAGAGCAGGGAAGGCAGGAAGCCGAGTATTTCCGTGAGAAGTAGAATGGAGCACATTGGAAGGAGGGGTTGGGACTTGAAGCAGCAGTGATAAAAGTTCAAATAGGGGGTCCCAGCCTGGGGTCCTGGAATGGAGGACAGAGTGAAGTGGGTACCATATTCCTCTCTGTCTGACAAGGTCACTTCAGTCTCTATGAGCAGCACTGCTCATTATGATCTACAAAGCCCTCCTGGGGCTACCAGTCCCTTTCACTGTCCAAACCTCAGCACAGCCATCAACATCAAGTGCATTCCCTACTTTCCTTCCAGCAAAACACTGGCCAATTCCTTCAATGTTCCCCCTCCTCACCTATACCCCTTGTCTCAGGTTGGGGTCTTTAGAACAGACCCTGAAAGGAGGATTCAGGGGCAAGTGTTTCATTAGGCAATGGTTCCAGAGGGAACCAACAGGACAGAGGGGAAGCAGAGAAGAAGGGAAGGGATCAGCAGGGTCAGCTGCACAGAGAGGAACTGGCTTGACCCAGTCGGGATATCAGGAAGTGGTGTAGGTCATGCTGTATCTGGAGTTTGTATCCCTCCAGCAGACATATGTCAAGGTCTGCCCCAAGGATGTAAGTTTCTAGGTACTTCCCACTTTTGTGGGGAGCCTGCTGGATAGGTGGCTCTGGCACTAGAAACTCAAGGCCATCAAAAGCCAGTGTGTGTGAACAAGGTGAAGGGGTCCAAGGACATATGGACAATGAGATGTTGTTGAAGCTCCATGTCTGCTCAATCAGCACCTGTAATAGTTTATTCCGTACACTTGCTCACGTATCCACGTCCCCACTGGAAGTCTGGAACATAGCACTTGCCTAATAAGAGTTGGTATATGTCAGCTCAGGTGAATGCACCTGGGTGGCTCAGTCAGTTTCGTGTCTGGCTCTTGGTTTCAGCTCAGGTCATGATCTCAGGGTTGTGAGATTGAGTCCCACATCAGGCTTCCCTCCAGGCATGGAGCCTGCTTGAGATTCTCTCTTTCCCTCTCCCTTTGCCCCTCCTCCACCAAAAAACAGACTTGGGGAATGAATGAATGAATGAATGAATGAATGAAAGCAAGGAGATAGGGTGACTTTACCCATTTTCGGCCAAAGAAACTAAAGTTCAGAAAGGTGAGTGACTTATCCAGAATCCCACAGGGAATGAACAGCACACCAGGGATCCTCATCAGCCTTCTGACTACTCATCCAATTCTCTGCTTCACTTAAGCTGGGCAATCCTCTCCTCCTCCAGCCTTTCTTAGAAACCACATAACCCACATAACCCCTGACTCAGCTAGGCAACAACTTCCTCTTGGCAGAATTCATAAGCCTCTAGGACTTTCAAGGCAGCCTGGAGGGGTTGGGGGAGGTTGCATCAGTGCATGTTTCCTCCTAACTGCCCCTATAAAAGGCAGCAGGAGGTTGGGGTGGTCTGAAAGGAACTGTGGCCCTCTCTTCCCACACCCCAGCTCTAGGTCCTGAACTCCTTCTCCAGCAAATGGCAGGCCTTGCGACCTTTGTGGTTAGCCTCCTGCTTGTGACCTTGTGTGCCCACTGCATCGATCCTGCAGGTAAGACCTCCAACTGTACCCCAGGGCTGTCAGGTGGGTCAGTCATGCCAAGAACATGGCTGAGATGGCACAGCAAAGAGGAGAGGAGCAACCAGGCTGGGTTGGAAGGAGATGCTGAGGAGTGGCAGCACAGTGCCTGGGCTGGAGGTGTTAATGTAGGGGGTGTGCTTGGGCTCCAAAGCCCAGAGTCTCAGGGAGGCTGGGAAAGAACATAGCTCTCCTCTCTGCTGTGTTTTAGGCTCTGTGTCCATCCCCTCTTCCTGCTGCATGTTCTTCATTTCTAAGAAAGTTCCGGAGAACCGAGTGGCTAGCTACCAGCTGCTCAATGGGAGCGTCTGTCCTAAGGCAGGAGTGGTGTGAGTATCTCCTTCTTCCTGGACACCTGGCAGGAGAGGGGGGAGTGAGCCTCCAAGGTCACCCAGGGGTAAAATCAGGAGGACCTGGCTCTCTAATCCTGGGGGAGCCACCCCACCTCCCCGAGCCTCGGGTACCTCCCCCATGAGATTGGGAAGAGAACTCAAGCAACCATCATTTCTTGAGCATCACACATATATGAGGCACTGTTTGGGGCATATAACATTGTCTTAACTAACCCTCTCGACCATTCTATGAGCTAGATATGATTATTCCCTTTTACAGAGAACAGCTGAGGTCCAGAAAGGTGACCTGCTCAAGGTCACTGGGACTCCAGATAACTTCACAGCTGCCTCTCACACAAGGCAGCAAGTGTGAACTCACTTGGTAACAGTGGCCTACTGTAGAAATGTGACATTGGTATTAGTAATAATTTTGCCCACTGGCACCAAAGCCCAGCACCCCCTAGCTCAGAGCCGGCTTGGGAGAGGGCATCCCACCGCCTCCTCCCTGCTCTGGCACCTATATTAGTCATGTTTCCTCGCATGGCATGTGAACTGGAGGCATCTGCCTTTATTCATGGGGACTTTCAATGCATTTTCTCCTCTCTTCTCCTCTCTGTGGGTAGAGATTTTGTATCTTCAGACCTAGCATTATCTTTTTTTTTAATATAGAGTATATTTATTTATTCATGAGAGACACAGAGAGAGAGGCAGAGACATAGGTAGAGGGAGAAGCAGGCTCCCCGGGGGGAGCCTGATGTGGGGCTCCATCCTAGGACCCCGAGATCAGGATCTGAGCCGAAGGCAGATGTTTCACTGACTGAGCCACCCAGGTGCCCATAGATTCAGCATTATTTAAAAGCAAGGCTGGGCCTCCCCCATCTGACAGGAAGGCTGTCGAGCATAAACAACTGATGGGCAGAAATGCAGACACATAGAGAGAAGGCCATGTGTCAGGTGCTGGCTAGGAGGCTCCGGGCAGCAGCTTGCCCTCTGTGGGTATCAACACTTACCTTCTCATCTAGTGAAGTGGTCTGAGGTTCCTGCCAGCTCTCAAGTGTGCCCTGTCACCCTTCCCACAGCTTCACCACCAAGAAGAACCAGAAGTTCTGTGGCGATCCCCAGCTGCATTGGGTCCAGAAGTTGATGAAGATCATAGAGGCCAGGAGGAAGAAGGTGTCTCCTGGGGTCAGGGCAATGAGCACCAAAGCCCTGGTGCAGAGGTACCCTGCCAACAGCACCTCCATCTAAGCACTACCCAGCCCTCAGCCTGGGGCCTGTGAACCAGTAGTGAGAGCGGGGAGAACTAATGTCCTGTTTCCTAGCATCAGTCTATTAAAAAACCCAGGGCAGGGCAGGCCTGCTCTGGCGGACTGAGCAACCACTCCAAGTGTCCTGGGCCCCTTGCTTTCCCTGAGCTGGAGAAACTCCCAGAAGGAAGGTGGTGGCTGCTGTTGGTCCTCCTCCTGAGCTAGTGCGGACCGTTCTCTGCTTCCCAGGCTCCTTCAGAACCCAGGAGCGTAAGGCCCAACCTGCAGACAAACTCGGCTTGCACCTAAAAGCTTAGGCTACAACTGGCTTCTGTGGGTCCTCTGGTCTTGCAGTGGGACCTGTGGGCTGTCTATCTGTCTGTCTGGGCATGGATGACCTTTAACAGCTGCGGCTCTTCATAACATTGCAGATGCCCCAAGCTTGTCCCAGTTCAAGAATCCCAGATGAATAAAAATCCAAGAAAATATAGGGCTCTTTTGCCACACGCACTACCAGATCCTGGCCTTCCTTGCACGCATCTCATGGAATGTGATTAATGAAGTTTAGAAGGACTTGTTGGTTTCTGTAATGAAATGGACCTGGAGGGGGACGCTTGTGGGTAGCTCAGTGGTAGAGCATCCGCCTTTGGCTCAGGTAGTGATCCCAAGGTCTTGGGATCAAGTCCCACATCGGGCTTCCTGTGGGGAGCCTACTTCTCCCTCTGCCTTTGTCTCTGTAGTTTTCACGAATAAATAAATAAAATCTTTTAAGAAATGGACGTGGCGGATCAAGATGAGGGGCCAGCCTAGGTAGTTTTTAAATTTCTTTGTGAAGATATGGTTTGGAGAAGGCGTTCTGCTTTGTGGCATGGCTTGCTCTGTGCTGCTTTGGGGGAGAAGGACCTGTGGTGCCTTTAAAGCTGGTCTTTTCCTACACTTGGAGGATGAGAAGATGGAGGGGGGGCCCTGGGGCAGGGAGAGGGAATCCAGGATGTTTTTTCCCCACTATGTATAAGGTACCATGTGATTTAGATGTCAAGAGTGTGGACACACTTGCTCAAAAAACAATTCAAATAAAATGTGATTTTCCCTTTGAAGGTGATCGTATCTTGCCTATTCTTTTCCTGGAGGGACAGGGGTCTGGGTATGAACAATAGTGTGCCCCAGAGAGCATCCTGAGTGGCCCATCGGAGGGTCTAAAGGCAGCCTGAATCCAGGGCATCCTAGGAAAGATCTTGGGCTGCTCTTGGAAGTTCTGATATGAGCTTTGTAAAACATTCGTGCACAGCTGGATTCAGTTAAAAAAAAATTCAACCAAACATTATTGCACAAGGCTATGAAATGAAAAAGATGGTCTCTGGCTTCAGAGAATTAGGGAGAAAATAACACACACATGCTCACAAATCAAGAGCCAAATGAGTTTAGTACCAATCCTAGTTTGTAAGCTGTATGACCTTGAGATATGTCAATGCCTGAGCCTCAGTTTCATTCATCTATAAAATGGGGATAATAAGCCCTTTCTACTTGGGGTTTTCCCCAGAAGCAGACCCCAAAACAAAGATTTGAGTGCAAAGATTATGTGTGGGAAGTACAGGGAGTATCCCCAAGAGAGCAAGGAGGCGATATAAGGCAAAGGAAGGCAGCCAGTAAGGGAGTGTCACCTGGCAGAGAGCAATGAGAGCCAAAGCCACTGAAAAGTGGTTTGAGACCCACTCCCTCAGTATCAGCCCCACTCTGCTCCGTGGGTCATTGCCAGCTGTGGGGAGGGGCACTCATTCTGCAGGTGGGGATAGAACAGCCTTCCATGGCTCCAAACAAGCCTCCAGGCACAGAGAGTCTGCAGGACACATTCAGCACACAGCTGCTCTTGAGTTCTTATAACTCCACTACAAAGCAGAATAAAGAGTAGTGCTAGGCGGTTCAGAGGAGCGGACATCCTGGTGTGTGCCAAGGGGAGCCTGCAGAAATCTTGGCACGGACTTGGCATTGGAATTGTGACCCAGATTTTACTCTGGCAAGAAGAGCGAATTTGTAGGGATGGATGAGAACTGGAGCCTTCAGGGATGAGGGACTGAGATGCAAATGGACAATGCAAATGGCCAGGCTGTAGATGACATCGGAACTCTGACCCACGGTCTCTGAAGCAACCAGCCCAAGACCATCATGACTTGGTCAGAGACTGCCAGCTTCCTATTTTCTCCCCTTTGCAACTCAGGACCAACCAGAGAGGGCCAACGACATTCCCAAATCAATCACATAAGATGCTTGCTTCTCCATGCCAACCGCCCCCAACTGAAGAACACCTGTGTCTTCCTTTTGTCCATCGTGAGGCACCCCCAGTCCCTGGCCTGCCTGGGAGTCTCTGCCAAACAAGGGTGAGAATGGCTGACTCTCTCGCTGTAGCAAGCTCTGAATAAAAATTGTGTTTGTCTTCATCTGGCTGATCTTTGTTATTTCCACAAGGAAGTTGTATAGTCGGCCTTCACTTTCCACATCTGTAAAACGGGCATAATAGAAATGTTTATCTCATGGGTTGATTGTGAAGACTCAGTAAGGTATTAATGCATGGGAAGCATTCAGCTCAATGCCTGGCTCATAGTAGAAGCTCAATAAATATTAACCGGGGGCATGGCCAAGCCCAGATGGGAGGCGAGAAGCTGAAGCTGGTCTTGCTGGGGCCAGGGCAACTGGCTGACACTTTTTTTAAATTGCAGCATAAGTGACATTCAATATCTTGTTAGTTTCAGGTGTATATCATAGTGATCTGTTTATACATTATGATATGGTCCCCACAATAAGTCTAGTTGCCATCTGTCACCATACAAAGTTATTACAATAGTCTTGACTATATCCCACTGCTGTATGTTACATCCTCAAGGCTCATTTACTTTATAACTGGAAGTCTGTACCTCTTAGACCCCTTCACCTCTAGCTGACACTTCTGTGGCCATTCCAGCAGGCTCTGTGCTCCTGCTTCCTCCTGTCTTATTTCTCTGGTGGCCTTTAAATGTATCTGGAGAAAGAAGGCAGTAGTTGGAATGATGACCGCTGGAGCACCTGAACTATCTACCAGAAGTCTTGTCCTGCCTTTATCTGCCCTTGCTCCAGAATGTGAACCATGGACATGGATGGCCAGTCTTTTTCTTTTTTAAGATTTATTTGTTTATTTGAGAGAGAGAGAGAGAGAGAGGGAGAGAGAGGGAGTGGGGAGAGAGGTAGAAGGAAAGAATCTTTAAGCAGACTCCCCGCTGAGTGCTGAGACCCATATAGGGCTCGATCCCACAACCCATAAGATCATGACCAAGGCCAAAATCAAGAGTCAGATGCTCAACCAACTGAGCCACCCATGAGCTCCGATGGATGGCCAGTCTTACCTGATGACATGATACCCTCCTGCTTGGCTTCTGGACAGGCCACCAGCATAATGATACCAAGCCACTCACACTCTTTCTCAAGCTTTCTTGGGAAAGACATTCTGGAGATGGATATGAAGGCTGTCCTAGTTGCTGGTCAGGGAAGGACTGGGTTCAGTTTGTAGCCATGTTGGGGCAAAGTTGACCTATGTTTGGGAGAGTTCCCCACCTTCAGCAAAACCTGTCATACAACTCATTAAAAGTGAGTTAAAAGCTCTTTCCTAACCACACAGCTGGTATATCAAAAGGTTTTATCATAAACCAAGAGTGGAACAGGAAGGTAACACTTGAGTCCTTGAGGTCTTGAGGTCAAGGGGTGGGAGAAAGAAGGAGATACCTAACAGCCGTTCTCCATCTTGACTGGGCTTTGAATCAGCTGAGAAACTTTACATACAGATTCACAGGGCCCACCTCATACATGACTCAGACTCTTGCCAGGATGCAGCCCAGAAATCTGCAGTCTTTTAAAAAGTTGCCCAAACTGGGTGTTATACTATATGTTGGAAAATTGAATTTAAATAAAATGTATGGTTGTTTGAATCTAAAAAAAAAAAAAAAAAAAAGTTGCCCAAATCGATGTACCCACTGTGGAAAACAGTATGGAGTTCCCTCAAAGAACTAAAAACAGAACTACCATATGATCCAGCAGTTTCACCTCTGGCTATTTGTCCATAGGAAAGAAACACACTAATTCAAAAAGATATGCACGTCCCCATGTTCACTGCAGCACTATTCATTCATACAGAAGCAACCTGAGTGTCTGTCCATCGATGGACAGATGGATAAAGAAAAGGTGATCAAATATATGCGATGGGAAATAATTCAGCCATGAGAAATCCTGCCATTTGTGACAACATGGATGGACCTTGAGGCATCATGCAGAGTGGAGTAAGTTAGGCGGGAAGAGACAAATACTGTATGATCTCATTTATATGTGGAGTTTTTTGAAAACAATGAACTCACAGATACAGAGAACAGATGCGTGGTTGCCAGACGCAGGTGAGGTGGGGTGGGTGTGTGAAATGAGTGCAGGTGGTCAAAAGGTACAGAATTCCGGGTTTTAAGATGAGTAAGTCCTAGGGATGTCCAGTACAGCCTGGGAACTGGAGTTAATGATACTATATCACATATTTGAAAGTCGCTAAGAGAGTAGATTTAAAAAGTTCTCAGTGAAAGAAAAGAATTATAACTATGGGTGGGGACTGATGTTAACTTATTGGGGTGATCATTTCACAATACATGCGTGTATCAGCTCATTACGCTGTACACCTGAGACTAATACAAGGTTATATGGTCTTGGTTGCTTCTGCTTTCAGGTATCAACTCGAGTGGAAAAACAAAGACGGGGACATCATAAAGCCTTATATTTGTTCAAAGCCTTTGAACTTTCCAAGTATCACTCCTTCCTTCCATACCCTCCCCCTCCTCTTTCTTCTCACTCCCCCTGATTTTTCTTCTCTCCCCAACCAGCCAGTCGTCCTTCTGGGCTCAGCAAGGTTCCACTCATCTGCTGAGAGGACAGTGTTTCTGGACAGCCATGTGCTGATGGCTGTTCCTGCCAGCAGCTCAGTTCTTCAAGAGAGGCAACTTCTCTTCTTCTCTATTCCCACTTTCTTCTTCGAAACAGACCTGCCTGGAGAGACTGGTTTGGCTGAGGGAGATGTTTTGCTGCCTAAAGTGCTGGAATCCTCTTTTAGATCTTGCAAAGTGCTTGTTCCACAGAATTCCATGGCTTTGTTTCTCTGGGCTGAACCTCTCTAGCTCTTTATCTATTAGGAGTTATCTAACTTCCCAGAATGACAGGTCTGTCAGTTTCCAGGAAACACCATCAGAACACTTGCAGATTTCCTCCTCCTAAAGCTGTGGGGTAGACTCATGGGCTCCGCCCAAATGGATGGTGAGAGGACCCCCTCAAATGCTCAGCCTGCCTCCCTAATCCCCTCCCCCACCGCCAATCCCCCTCCCTCCTCCGCCCCTCCCCCGCCGCCAGCTCCCTCTCTTCTTTGGCTCCCACCCAATCCCATCTGCAGTTCTGCTGCTGCTTCTTTGCCGCTTTCAGACCATCTTTTTTTTGGCTTCTACATTTTCCCATTCCAAGAAAAGATATCCTGTGACTGGCTTTCCCCAGAAATCTCACCATTCTTCAGGCTTTCCAATTTCTTTTTTTTTTTTATTTTCTTTCTTTCTTTCTTTCTTTCTTTCTTTCTTTCTTTCTTTCTTTCTTTCTTCTTTCTTTATTACAGTCACAGAGAGAGAGAGAGAGAGAGGCAGAGACACAGGCAGAGGGAGAAGCAGGCTCCATGCACCGGGAGCCTGACGTGGGATTCGATCCCGGGTCTCCAGGATCGCGCCCTGGGCCAAAGACCGGCGGTAAACCACTGCGCCACCCAGGGATCCCCAGGCTTTCCAATTTCTGAGCAGTGACGAGCTCTATAGAGTATGCGCTTCTTGTCCAGACACTGTGGATATGGCCCGGTCACAATAGCACCCAGTGACCCTTTCTGAGGATCACCAGGACAAACCTCTAGTGGGGTTCAGAATTACTTCTCCCAAGTAACCCTTGGTTTGCTTTTATGTTTAGGACATTGTGAATCATGGGACTGATTGCATTTCTCTTTATATCAGCTCTTTGAGAGCATGCCAGCTCTTGCAGCCTTGACAGGTGCCGTACCTTATCTCTCCAGGCATTATTTGCCTTCTGCTTTGATATCCTCACTTAATTATAGGGTTGTTTTGGCTCCATGACAGAGCCTGGAGCAAGCTAACCTTGAATCCTTTTCTTAGGGGAGGGGGACAGGACCCTAAGAGGTTCAGAGGCAGGAGAGGGTACAGGCATGAGACAGACCTGGCTTTGAAACCTGGCTCTGCCCCGTTAGCTGTGTAATAACCTTGGACAAATTACCTCCCCTCTTGGAATCTCAGTTTTCCTGGATAGAAAGGGTTGGCATGATCAAATCTCCCTCACAGGAATGCTTTGGGGATAAGTGGAATAACTGTAAGACAGAAACGGAAATAAGGTTTGTCTCTTCTGATTTCAGGAAACATATTTTTCTTTGCTTGACTCCACTCTGTTTCTATCAGACCCAAACTAGGATGGTGCCTATAGTTTGCAGGGAGCTACCCAGCTCTGGGGAAACACTTCTACCACATGGTTCCCCCCCCCCCCCCGCCCGGCCTCTCTCTGATGTCTACTGGGACCATAGACAAAGCGTGCATTTCCAGTCACTTAACTTTGGTCTTGTCTACCATGTACCTGCAAAGCCTTGGGCAGTACCTGGGCACCTGGCGAGAACCCAGCAAACATTTGTTACATAAATGGATTCCAGACTCTGTGCCAAAAGCTTATGAGGACAAACAAGAATCCTTCTTCCTGGCTCCTTTCTGATGAATTACAGGGGCAGGGTAAGGGTGCAAATGGAGAATAACTGGTATGTTGTCCTTCAAGGCGCAAAGATCACTTTATTTATTTATTTATTTATTTATTTATTTATTTATTTATTTATTTATTATAGTCACACAGAGAGAGAGAGAGAGGCAGGCAGAGACACAGGCAGAGGGAGAAGCAGGCTCCATGCACCAGGAGCCCGATGTGGGATTCGATCCCGGGTCTCCAGGATCGCGCCCTGGGCCAAAGGCAGGCGCTAAACCGCTGTGCCACCCAGGGATCCCAGATCACTTTCTTTAAAGGAAGACTCTTTCACCCCCTGACTTCTTTCAGATTCCCTCAATGTACATTCTTGAAGCTCCCTATGCTTCTCCATCAGAGTACATCCCCAAGGTATAATTCATAATTTATTGGGTAATTGTTTTCTGCTTGATACCTATTCTCTCCTCTAGAATATACATAGTAGGGATCACATCTGTCTTGTCACCTCTGGATCTCAGCATCTAGAACAGTGCAGATAACCAAAAATCATCTGTTGAATTAATGACTCAATGGAGAAATGAATGGAAAGAACTCACCGTCCAAGAAGGAAGGCAGACAGGTAAGCTGATGTATGTGGAAAGTGCCATCTGCAATTCAACTCTGTACAATGTGGAGCCAGAGGACAGCCAACTGATCTAGCTCAGAAGGAAAGATGGAAGATCTTGGATCATCATTCTGGAGGGTGGAGGCATTGCAGACCCAGAAGAGGGAGTTCTATACCTGCCGCCCCAGCAGAAGGATTTTCTCTTACAACCCATAAGTCCATATGTAGTGGATACTGGCAGTGCCCACTCCATCTCCCCTCAGCACCTACCCTTCTGTTCCCACCATTCTGTCCAGCCTCCAGCCTCCAACCACGTGTGCCTTGAAGTCCTCCACCCGAGGTCCAAGTACCCAAGGTCAGTGGCCCTGGGAGGTAGAGGGTGAATGGCCCGGCTTCCTTTGATCAGTTGCAGTGACTGTGGCTCACATCCCAGTCTCCAGAGGGATGGAGCCCTGGTTGTCGGCAGGGGTACCCTGCTCTATAAGACACCCTTTCTTCATTGGCTGCCTTCCCTTCTCTGTCTGAGTCCTCTACACCTCTTCTGATAATTCCTGTGGTCTCCTCCAAAATATACTGTTTGTCCTCAAATCCTTGCCTCAGGATCTGCTTCTAGGAGAACCTAGTCAGCTCGGGCTGCCATAACAAAATACCACAGATGGGGGTTTTAAACAACAGGCAACTATTTCTCACAGTTCCGGAGGCTGGAAGGCCAAGATCAAGGTGACAATGGGGTTGGTTTCTCCCGAGGCCTCTCTCCTTGGCTTACAGGTGGCCACTTCTTCATTAGGCCTTCAAGTGGCCTCTTCTCTTGCACACACATCCCTGGCATCTCTTCTTCTTATAAGGACACCAGTCCTATTGAATCAGGGCCCACCCTCGACCTTAATTACGTCCTTAAAAGTCTTATCTTCAAATACAATTACATTGGGGATTAGGTGGCACAATTCAGTCTATAACGAGGGGAACTCGGCTAAGGAAAATGGACCTAGAGGGACAAGCCAGAAGAGTGACAACAAAACAGTAGGCCTGATTCTGGAAGTGTCTAGAGTAGTGGGGAATGAATATTATAGTCCACACCTTATGGGATTCAGGGTTCTGAGAGATCCATATATACATGGCAGGAGCCCAGCCATCAGGCTGAAGGGTAGGAGATATAGCCTTCAACCTAAGGAAGAGCCTGTAGGGAACAGGGCAGGATCCTGGATTCACTAATTTATCCACCATATGATTTCCTTCTCTTCCACTAATTTCTTGAAATATGATATACATAATACAGAAAAGTACATAAATCCATAGAGTACAGCTCAATGAATTTTCACGAGATAAAAAGGTGCACCCAGATCAAGGAACAGAGCATATCAGCCTCTCACAGAGCTCCCCTTGGGGCTCCCTTCTGCTTGCTACTCCCCAAAGGTAATCCCCATTTTGACTTCCATTAGTATAGGTTAGTTCTGCTTGTTCAGTACTTTAGGCACATGGAATCCTACAATATTTTTCTTTCATATCTGGCTTCTTTTCTTCAGCACGATACCTGTAATTATAGTCTATTCTCATTGTTATACGGTACTGGATGATGTGAATAAACCACAATTTATTTTCCATTCTGCCATTGACAAATACTTGCATGGTTTCTAGTTTGGGATTATTATGAGCACTGTCTCTCAGCAAACACATATACACATTTCTGATCAGTATATTCCTGGGGGTGGAATTGCTAGGTTATGGAGAACATGTACATTCAACGTTAGTAGATACTGTCCATCGTTTGCCACTCCCACCATGGTACGTTTCCAGGGGCCGTATCCTCACTGGCTCTTGGTATTTTCCATCTTTTTCATGTTAGCCATTTTGGCACGTACATGAGTGGTATCATATGGTGGTTTAAATTTGTATTTCTCTGAGAACTAATAGAAGCCTCTTTAGTTTATCATTTGGGTTTTCTCCTTCATGAAGGGTTCAAGTTTCAGTTATTTTTCTATTATATCATTTTAAAAAATTATAGTTTCTTTTTACATTCTGAATTCCAGCCTTTTAGAGATACACATATTAGTTTCTTAGAGCCTCCATAACAAATTACCCTCAACTGGGTGGCTTACAACAACAGATGTTTGTCCTCTCATGGTTCTGGAGGCTGGGTGTCTGAAATCGAGGGGTTGGCAGGGCTGTGCTCCCTCAGACGGCTCTAGGGAAGAATCCTTGCTCACCTCTTCCTACTGTGTGGCGGCTCCGGGCATTCCTTGGCATTCCTGGCTTGTGTCTGCATCACACTGGTCTCTGCCTCTGTCCTCACAAGCCCTTCTCCCTGAATGTTTCTGTATCCTTTCACATGGCCTTCTTATAAGGACACTGGTCACTGGATTTAGAGCTGAATGGGAAACAACTCTTCTGTTTCATGTCTACTCACTACAACACTCTACTCTCAATACTTCACTTTGGAGACCAGATGTGAGTTTTCCTCACCCCAAGCAATTCTCAGACACCAGCAGGGTATCCTGCAATTTCACTCAATCTTGATGCTATCTACTCTTTGGCAGATAGCATCAGATCCCACAGATTAAGGGCTCAGCCCTACAAGACTGCCCCTCCCCCAGTTCAGATGCCAATTGCAAGTCCAGGTTGTCACCTGTGCTTCTGACCTCCCAGCAGTAGATTGGAGGTTCCCGTGACTCCCTCCTCAGGATTGATAATTTGCTAGAGCGGCTCACTGAACTCAGGAAAACTACATTTATTCACTAGATTACCAATTTATTCTAAAGGATACAACCCAGGAACAGCCTGATGGAAGAGATGCAGACAGTAAGGATGGAGAAGGGTGCTGAGCTTCCAAGCCCCTGGTTAGGGGTAAGCACACTACCCTCCCAGCGCCTATACCTGTTCACCAAACCAGAAGCTCCCTGAACCCTGTCCTTTGGGGATTTTTTTGGAGGCTTCATTATGTGGGCATAATTAATTAAATCATTGGCCACTGGGGATTAATTTAGCCTCCAGCCCCTCTCCTCTCCCCAGAGATTGGGTGGGTGGGGCTGAGGTCCTCCAATCACTTGGCTATTTCTCCTGGTAACCAGCTCCCTCACTGTGGTTTATCTAGCGGCTTTTCAAAAATTACTATATTAACATCAACACAAGTGTGGTTGGAAGGGGCTGGATATGTGTAATAAGATGTTCTTTTCATCTTTATTGCTCTGGAGCTATTTCAAGGACAAAGGGCCAAATGTTAGAAACAAAAGATGCTCCCATTGCTCTCCCAGCTTAGAAAATCACACAGGTTTGGGGCCCCTGGGTGGCACAGTTGGTTGAGCATCCAACTCTTGGTTTCAGCTCAGGTTGTAATCTCACGGTTGTGGGATTGAACCCTGGGTCAGGCTCTGTGCTCCGAGGAGTCTGCTTAAGACTCTTTTTCCCTCTGCCCCTCACTTTCTCTCTCTCTCTAAAATAATTTTTTTTAAAGAATGAAAATTACAAGGTTTTGGGGGCTGTGTGCTAAGTATTGTAGACCAAATATATATTTCTTATTCTAAACCACAATATCGCAAGAGCCCACCCCAATCCAATATGACCTCCTCTTAACTAATTACAGCTACAAAGACCTTCTTTTCCAAATTAGATCACATTCCAAAGTTCTGGGTTGACATGAATTTGGGGGAGACACTCTTTGACCTAAGATGTATTGTAAAATTCTACCCCCACCACCCTCCCGCCTTTTCACTCTCTTATTGGTGCCTTTTAATGAATAAAAGTTCCAAATTCTAACTACAGTCCAGTTAATCAACTCTTTATCAGCCCCTTGTGGTTAGTGTTTGTTGCATCCCGTTTATGAAACCTTTGGGTCCCCCTTACACTGTAGCTGTTGAAGCAGGAACTGGTGTGTGAAGGTGACCAGTAGAATGATGTGAGACAAATTGAAGGCATTGGAGGTGGGGCTTAGGCTGAAAAAAAGAATGTTCAGGGACAAACATGTTAATGGCAACAGGTGCCATTGGGGCCCCACGCATGTCCCCTTATCATTCACTTCTGTGAGTCAAAGACTGCTTATTGAAGACACTTGCCCTGCCTGAGGGCTATTATCCTGATCACGGAGGATGCTCAGCCGTTCCAAGGACAAGACAGGGATGGGGGATGGGGCCCAATGACATGCAGAGAGGTGAAGGGTTAATATTCCCACTTCCTCACCCCACAACTGGGCCAGGTTTGTTCTGCACAGTTTCCCCAAGCCCCTCAGAGCTACCAAGCTTCAGCTACCTTTGGCAGTAGCAGTAACCTGCTTGATCATCTGCCCCCATGTTGGCGCCCTTCCTTCCCTACCTCCTGTCCGCTTTCCCCGACTGGTATCTTCTGGAATTACCACTGTCACAAATTGCTTGTGCTGGGGTCCTTGTCTCAGCACCCGTTTTAGGGGAACCCAGGCTAAAACAATGATCTTCAAATCTGCCAAAACCTCAATTTGCTCATCTTCCAAGACAAGATAAATTAGGCATGTTTTAACAGAATGGGTGAATTGGTAGAAGCAATGGAAATACAGATTTCAGCCAAATTTTTAAAAGAACCTAAAAGAATTTTGTCAAAGAGCTGTCTTAGGTTGAGACAAGGTCAACAGTGAGTTCAGAACCATAGTCAGAATAGTCTGGATGACTACAAGTGGCGGTGTGAGGGAGCTGTTTTAAAGCGTCCCAGCTAGCTCTGAAAAATTCTATAGCTCTAGATGGCTAGTGGATTTTTTTTGCCCTTAACTCAAAATTTTAAAGCCCCAGGGTGCATTATCAGGGGGTGGATATGACTAAGCACAGGGTTATGAAACACAGATCTAAAAGTCCCACTCTACCCCTCCCTAAGACTCTCCTGGTGAAATTCACTGCCCCATTCTAGAATACGCTTTCCCCATTTTAGTAAAATTTGGCTAAAATATAGATTACTTTGTGCCTCTCCCAAAGAGCTTGACCCAGGAGGTACGAAGCAGGAACAGGGAATATTTTTTTAAAGATTTTATTTATTTATTTGACAGAGAGAGAGAGCAAGAGAGCACAAGCAGGGGGAGAGGGAGAAGCAGGCTCCCCGCCGAGCAGGGAGCCTGATGCAAGGCTTGATCCCAGGACCTTGGGATCATGACCTGAACCAAAGGCTGATGCTTAACCAACTGAGCCACCCAGGTGCCCCGAATGGGGAATATTGTTGTGAGTGGGTTTTTTGGGGTTTTTTGTTTATTAGGCTCCAGACAGTTGTGATGTTCTGTGAGGTTTGGGACTCTCTAAACCAGATGAGGTAGCTCTAGGTGCCCCCAAGCAGCTCTGGCACTGAGAAGATAGGAACAATACTAGAGCATTGTTGTTGAACATTCATTGTCATGATTGGGCTGCTCTATGCTCATGTCCTGAGACCATCCATGCCTGATCAACAGATAAGCAATGTTTTGTTTTGTTTTTTTTTTTCTTTTTTTTTCAGATAAGCAATGTTTAAAAAGCAAAGAAAGTTTTGGTCAAAAGCCAGAAATCAATTCTCTAATGTATTTTGAGTCAATTCTCGAGAACCATTATTTCATTTTCAAACAACAAAGCATTGGTTCAGACAAAAACACCAGGGCAGAAACTCCCAATGGAGTACTGGCTCCTCCCCTTACCTCAGATGACATTTTCTTTCTTTCCAATCTTCTTCTATAGGTATCAGGTTGCACCTCCACTAAAGGGTCAAAAGAACTGCTTTTGTTCTCAAACACAAACTTCTCTGGAATTCTCTTCAAGAATATTTTAGCCCTATAAAAGGGGGTCGGTCAAGCGGAGTCAAGAGGAATTTGGAAGAAGGCTGTGAAGGGCCCAGCTTGCAGAACCATGAAAAGCTTTCCTGTTGCCTTTCTTGTTCTCCTGATCTTCATCCTGAGTGTCCATCGTGGAGTTACCACACGTATGGAGCTGTCCCACTCCCTTGCTGGGTGGCCTGGGAGTAGAAGCAAAGAGCTACCTCTGAGCTCATTCCTCTCCCTGTTTCTTAGGTGGCAGTGATGTGGCCAAGTTCTGCTGCTTCCAATATAGCCACAAGATCCTTCCCTGGAAGTGGATACAGTCCTATAAATTCACCAGGAGCAGCTGCTCCCAGCAGGCTGTGATGTGAGTATTTCTTGTTTGAACTTTCAGGGTCCCCACCAGTGATGTTAAGTGCCTGGGTGCTGCGAAGACCCCCACAGTGCCAAGATGAGACTCAGGATAGGACTCTGGTAACTTTAGCTGTCTCCCTGCCTTGGCCACTAATGAGTGTGACTCTGGAGCCTTAGTTTCCTAACTTCCATACTATGTGCCAAACAATATGCTAAGTGCTGGGTATAAAAGAGAAAACAGACAGCCCTCATAGACCTTACATCTAGCATAAGAATAGGGTGTTAAAGGCATTTGCACAAAATAGATTATCACAACTGTAATGAAGAGAGAGAGCAGGAGGAAATTTGTCATTGTAGGCGCTCTGGCTGAGCCTGAGGAGGAAATTGACATAAGACAGATTAACAGCAGAAAAAGCACACAAATTTTTCCATGTACAAAGGAGCCCCCATAGGAAAATGAAGACCCAAAGAAGTGGCAAAACCTAAATGCTTTAATGCTAGCTTGAACAAAAAGAATTGATTGTGGAAATGTGACTAAAATCTGTAGGATAGACTGTATAGGATAGTAAGACTTACCCTAATAAGGTCTGTTTGTAAAGAATTCTCTTGGCCTTGACTTCCCATCTCTGATAATAGGAATATTCCTTTCCTCCTGGTACAGGAAGGACATTTTTCACATGGGAATTCTATCTCCTGTTTTCAAGGGAAAAAAAAGGAGGTCAGAATGCCCTTCTTGCACCTGCTGGGTTTTTTTTTTTTTAAGTGTCTTTAGCTCAAAATAATCCTTCTGCCAAAGTGGCATATTTTGCCACTATTTGTCATAGTCACACAAGGACATACCTTGGTGCGAGGAAGGTCTCCTGGAGGACGTGACATTTATACTGAGACCCCCAAGGATAAGTGAGAGTGGCCCTTGTGAAGGGGTCAGGGTGGAACAAGGACGTGCTGGGCAGAGAGCAGCAGGTGTGTGGGAGGAACATGTCACTGACAAACAGACAGACAGGAACCAAGTCATGCTGAGCTTGTCAGTAACAAGAAAGATAACACAGGACTAAATGAGATATCACATGCAAAGTATTTGGCACCGTGCCTGTACACATTTAGCAAAGCTCTCCTTAAATGCAAATACGGAGAGCATTTGGTTGCTTCTTCCAAGGACACAGGGTTCCCGAACATCAGAGAATGGTGCAGAAGGGAGGAGATGGGGCTCCAGTGGCAGATTTGAATGTCATTGTTTTGAGACAGGAACAGGGAAGAGATGCATAAGCGCCTAATTATGGAGGGGCACCCTCTGGGGCTCAGGGTGCCCTGGGTCTTCTCCTTTATGTTTTGATTTAAAGCTTTCTGGAGTTTTTAAGATGTCAACACTTAACATCTGGCAAAGAGCCCTGAGCTGGGCTCAAAGCAGTAGATCCATCACTTACAAGCTATGTGAGCTTGGGCAAGTCAAGTTTCCTCATTTGTAAAAGGAAGGAGAGAGGCCAACATCAGTAATCAATCCCTGTATAACAGACCACCCCAAAACTTAGTGTCTTAATGCATCAATGATCATTTGCTTATCTCTGTGGGACAAGACTTCCAGCAGAGGTTGGCCAAGTGGTTCTGGCCTGGCATCTGTCATGTGGGTAGAGTCAGATGGAACTGGGGTTGGAACAGCTGGCAGCATCTCTCTTCGGGGCCTCTCTGTGTGGACTGTCTCTTGGGACAGCTTGGGCTTCCTCGTGGTGTGGTTCCCTAGAGTGGTGGCCCTCCTTACAAGGTGGTTCAAAGCTCCAGGATGGATAAGTGCCCCTGTGAACCACACAGAAGCTCCATAACCTTCTATGATTTAGCCTATGAGGTCACACAGCATCATTTCTGCCATGATCTTCTGGTCAACCAGTCCCTAAGACTGGCCTTGATTCAAGGCGAGGGGACACAAACCCTCATCTTTCAATGGGAGTGATGTCAGAGAAACTTGCAGCTATGCTTTCAAATGTTCACAACGCCCTGCGTCTCCATTTTCCCATCCTTTTGGCTTTTCTCCTCAGCATGGGGCCAGCCTGAGAGCCCTGTAAATACTGCTGTGCCCTGCAAGCTGCTCTAAGCTACAGCACCCAGATCTAGGCTCTCATCATATCTGAGGCTGAAGGATATTTAATGATATCAACGACAGCCCCCACACTTCATGGGTGCACAGTGTTATAAAGAATGCAGGAATCCTATATAAACAGCCATGGCAAACAACCCATGACATTGTGGTTAAGAATTGAGCAGCATGGCAGGCTTTTATCTCATGTTTTTCCGTGAAGATCTGATGTGCTATAATTCCATGATTAAAAATAATAAAGACTTTTTGGGGGTGAGGCTAATGTTCTAAATGGTGGTGATATTTGCATCATCCGTGGATCTACTAAAACTATTGAATTATAATGATACACTTTAAAAGAGTGAATTGAAAAAAATAAAATAAAATAAATAAAATAAAAGAGTGAATTGCATGGCATGTGAATTATATCTCAATAAAACTGCTATGTTATAACAAAAGAATTAGAGGCATCATCCAGGTTACATGCTTTGTACTAAAGCTGTCAGAAATTATTTCCTGGGCGAGGTGGGCCTGGAAGCATGAGCTCCAGTGGAAAACTGGGCAGAGAGAAAAACAAGGACTGGAAGAGGAAGCAGAAACTCTAACAGGTGCAGCAAGGTGAGAAAAAGTGAGCAAGGGGCTGATGATCCTCCCCCCTTTCATCTCTTCAGGAAGCAGAAGTTCTCAATATTGACTGTCAGCTTCTCTTTTCCACAGATTCACCACTAAAAAAGGCCATAAAGTCTGTGCACAGCCAAAGGAAAAATGGGTGCAAAGATATATTGCTTTACTCAGAGAACAGCAGCAATCGTGAATGTTGAATTTTAAGCCCAAGGACACTTGAACCCTGTTCTTAACCCTGTTGTCCTTGGAGAAGCCTGGAGATTTTCTTCAGCAGAAGATTCTGGGCCTGAGGAAGAGGAGAGGTTTTAATAAAAATTTCCCCATTAAGATTTGACTTGTTCCTAAATATTCTTATTCAGTAAAATCTGAGTCTTCTTCAAAGCAAAGAAACGGAGTCAGTATTTTTGGCTGATTCCCTGCACCAACACTGGTTTGGGATTCTTATGTTTTTGTGCAAACAAACAAACAAACAAACAAAAAAGGCAAGGAAAAGTTTAACTATTTTGGTAAAATGCCCATCAAATGTTTTCACATTGTTTAGAGAGTTAAGTTTATGTTATTTGGAAAATTAAATTCTGTGCAACTCCTCATGACCTGTGGGTGCTGGGTAAATAAAATGCCTCCATATTTGGCAGTGTTTTCTTATAAGGTGTCAGTCAATAAACATAAATATTGGGGTGCCAGTCGGTTAAGCATCTGACTCTTGATTTTGGCTCAGGACATGATCTCAGGATGGTGAATTGAGCCTCTCAAATTCAACATGGAGTCTGGCTGGGGAGTGCAAGATGTCGGAAGAGCAGGGTCCCCAAATCACCTGTCCCCACCAAATTACCTAATAAACCTTCAAACCATCTGAAAATCTAATCGAATTCGCCTGATATCTAAAGAGAGACCACTGAATGCTAACAGTGAGAATAGTTTCGCGCTTCATCAAGGTAGAAGACGGGAAAAAGAGATAAAAGGAACAAAAGGCCTCCGAGGGGAGGGTCCCCGGCGAGGACCGGGCTGACCGGGGCGAGTGTCCCCCGGGACAGGAGAGCCCCGTCCCGAGGATCAGGAGCTGCACCCACCTTCCCGGGGGAAAAGGGGCCCCAGAGTTGAGCAGGACCCAGAGGGCGGGGATGCCCTCGGCACCCGCGTACACTAACACACCTGCGCCCCGGCGAGTGCTCCGAGCTCACCTAAGGGCTCAGCGCGCACGGCGACCCGCCCCCCCGAGCAGCTCGGAGGCTCGGCGGCGGCTCCGCGGAGGGCTGCGGGGTGGGAGCGCGAATCCCACAGCGCAGCCCCAGCACATGGCGCCAGGACACAGCCCAGATCCGGCCTCCCCCGGACAGGCAGAGGCCGGGAGGCCCAGACCAGCGAGGACCTCCTGCCCTCTAGCTGAGGCAGAACAGCGGCCCCGCCCCGGAGCCTCCAGGCCCTGCGGATGGGAACCGAGAGCCCCGAGCCCGTAGTTCCTGCGGAAGGCTAAAACCAGGCTTCAGAGTTCCATAGCAACTGCGGCTGTATCCCCTGGGCCGCCACGGGGTAAACAAACCCCACACGAGCCCTGGAGCAATGCAGGGGCAGAGCAGCTCCCCCAGTGCTAACACCGTGAAATTCAGCTACAGCATGCCCTCCCCAGAAGACCCACTAGACGGACCAGTGTTACGGACCCCGTGTTCCAATACAACTTTGTTTCTGGCCACCTCTGCACTGAGCAAAATGACTAGAAGGAAAACCCTCACTTCAAAAGAAAGATCAGAAACAGCCCTCTTTCCCACAGAGTTACAAAAATCTGGATTACACTTCAATGTCCAGAAAGCCAATTCAGAAGCAACCATTCTACAGCTACTGGTGGGCTCTAGAAAAAAGCATTTAAGGCCTCACAGACTTCATGACTGCAGAATTTAGATCCAATTCAGGCAGAAAATTAAAAATCAATTGAATGAGAATGCAATCCAACAGAAGACAAACGACGAGGGTTAACGAGTGAAGAACATGAGTGACATAGAAGACAAGTGAATGGCAAAGAGGGAACTGAGGAAAAAAGAGACAATCAATTAAGGGACCATGAAGACAGAATAAGGGAATAAATGAAAGTCTATAGGAAGAAAACCTAACGTTTAATTGGGGTTCCGCGGGCGCCGACGAAAGGGCCATAGGGCCAGAATAGTATTTAACAAATCCTAGCTGAAAACTTTCCCAATCTGGGAAGGGAAACACATTCAGGATCCAGGAAATAGAGAGATCCCCCCCTAAAATCAATAAATAACCGTTCAATCAACTCGACATGTTAATAGTGAAGCGTGCAAATTCCAAAGATAAAAGAAACTTAAAGCTAGCAGAACAAAAGTCCAGACTTCAGGGAGGAATATTATGGTAACAGCAGACTCTCCACAGAGACGTGCAGGCCAGAAGGAGGGCTGGCAGGATGGATATTCCAGGTCCTAAATGAGAAGAACATGCAACCAAAATCTTCATCCAGCAAGGCACTCATTCCAAAATGGAAGAGAGATAAAGAGCTTCAAGACAGAGCAGGAACTAAAGAATATGTACCTCCAACCACTCTGCAAGAAATATTAAGGGGACTCTAAAAACTCCCCTTTTAAGAAGAAGTTCAGTGGAACAATCAACAAAAACAAGGAATAAATAATTATCACGAGACACAAACTCTTATCTTTCAATAGTAACTCGAACGTGAATGGGCTTAAGACCCCATCAAAAAGCGCAGTTTTCTGACTGGAAATAAAAAGCAGGACCCATCTATTTGTGTCTACAAGAGACTCATTTAGACAGAAGGACACCTACAACCCAGAAAATAAAAGGATGGAGAACCATTATACCATTCAAAATGGTTTCTCAAATATACCCTAAAAAACTATAAGAACACTTCTGAAAGAAATTGAGAAGACCCAAAGAGATGGAACAATATTTCATGCTCATGGTGGCAGAATTACATATTGTAAAATGTCCAATTTTACCCAGGGCAATTTACACGTATAATGCAATCCCTATCAAAATACCATCGCTTTCTTCAAGACTTAGAACAAATAATTTTAAAGATTTGTGTGGAATCATAAAAGACCCAAACAGCAGGAATGTTTAAAAGAAAACCATATTCTGGGCATCCACAATGCCAGAATTCAGGTTGTACTACAAAGCTGTGTTCCATCAAGACAGTGGTGGTACTGGAAAAAACAGACACATAGACCAATGAACAGAATAGAGAAATCCAGAATGGAACGCCTGAACTGTATGTCAACTAAATAAACTATAAAGGAGGAAAGACGATCCACTGGAAGAAAACACTCTCTCAATAAATGGTGCTGGAAAATGGGACATCCACATGCAAAGAATGAAACTGGACCACTCTCTGCACCCATACACAAAGATTAACTCAAAATAGATGAACATATCTAAATGTGAGACAAGATTCCATCAAAATCCCGAGGAGAACTCGAGGCAACACCTTTTTGAACTTGTCCACATAACCGAGAAGGACAAACAGTGTATGTCCTCATTCACTTGGTAATATGAATAATAGTGAAAGGAATATAAGAGGAAGGGAGAAAAATGTGTGAGAAATATCAGCAAAGGGAGACAGAACATAAAGACTTTCTAACTCTGGGACATGACTAGGGGTGGTGGAGGGGGATGAGGGCGGGCGAGGGGTAAATGGATGACGGGCACTGAGGGGTACACTTGACGGATGAGCACGGGTGTTATTCTGTATTTGTAAATTGAACCACAATAAAAATTAATTTATAAAATAAAAAAAAAGAAATATCTTTGGTCTAATCAGATGAAATTAGGGGTATGAGGCTTGTAGGCAGGTCATGGTGCCTTTTATACTCAAGTGTATTTATAAGAGACTTATTGTCAAACCATCCAATATTCCCAAAACAACTGGAAGTTTCCAAGCCTGAGTTAAGATTTGGCCAGTTTTTTATAATTAATCTAGAAGCAGAGAAGATGCTGTATGGGGAAGGAATAGTATCAAACCTGTCAGTTTTGGCTTTAACTATTCCTAAGTATCTAAATCGTAACACTTTTTAAGAGAAAATGTCTGGAGTACCAATTTTAAATTGTTAGCTATATCAGTAGTTTTTTTTAAAGAGCAGTTTAGGCTTTACAACAAATTAAGAGTAAGGGTAACGAGATTTCCCATATATCACCTGTTCTCCACCATACAAAGGCTGCCATCATTAACAGTACACTCACCAGAATGATCCTTTTTTTTTTTCCTAAGGGGAATAACCTGCATTGACACATCAGAATAAACCCAAAGTTCATAGTTTTATGTTCTTTGGGTTTGACAAATGTACAATGATATGTATCCATCCTTATAATATAAACAGAGTATTTCACGTCCTAAAAAAAAAAAAAAAAAAAAAAACAGGGAGTCTGTTCAAGATTCATTTCTTTCCCTCTTCCCCTGCCTCTCCCTACTCTAAATAAATAAATAAATAAATAAATAAATAAATAAATAACATCTTAAAAGTATGTTATCTATCTACAGCTAAACTTTTACTAAACTTTCAAGTAAAAATTAAATAACAAAGCTTATGGAAAGGCAATTGAGGTTATTCTGGAATAGCAGAGAAACTGCCAACTAGAGGGAACGGTGAGCAAGTCTGGAGAACAAAGGAGGAAAGGGGGGAGCTGGGAAGGGTTGTTTGGAACAAAAGTTCATTGGAGGAAAATGAAAGCTAGAAGTGGCTGCGGCTTCTCATTGCCTGCATTTGTCCGACAGAGAAGACATCTCTTTTCTTCCTGCTGGTCTATGTGAGTGGTGGTGATGCATGAGCACTCTCCCTTCATAGCTTTCCTACTCCATTTTAAAAATTTAAGTAGGCTCCTTGCCCAATGTGGGGCTTGAACTCATGATCCTGAGATTAAGAGTCACACACTCTAGCTACTGAGCCAGCCCCATGTCTCAGCCCCTGCTCCATTTTTGATGAATGAGGCTTCCTTTATTCATTTTCACATTCCCCCGCTTTTGATCAGGATCTTTCCTCAAAATCATCACTGTTCAAAAGTCAGACTTTCTGTATTTAGTGGTTTTGTCCCTCAGTGCCAGGAAGGACCTTTCCCAATTGTTATGTTGAATGTCAAAGAGAAAGTGTATAGCAAATGGAAGCCATTTAAGACCATGTTTGAGTAACAAGGAAGGGTAAGAGAAAGAACTCTCAGATATTTGCCATTTAAAGTCTCTATCTTATCAAGGTTGTAAATGCTTGAGATCATCTTGGACCTTGAGCCAGCTCACCCATTCGGTCTGTCATTTCTACAAAGGTTTGACAGGCAGTGAGTACAAGGCTTAAAAATGATTATACAAAACAAAGAGCAGAATAATAAACCCAGTTATATAATGGTCCTAAACCAGGAGCCCAAACCTGAAGGTAATCAGCTAAATAGATCAGAAGACCCAGGGTCGGTTAGGCCAGGTTTTTCCCTAGCCTGAAATAAAAAAACTGTTCTAAATTCCAGGGGTTGGGGCACCTGGATAGCTCAGTTACATGCCTGACCCCTGATTTCAGCTCAGGTCATGATCTCAGGATCCTGAGATCAAGCCCCGTGTCTACTGGGCATGGAGCTTGCTTCAATTCTCTCTCTCCCCCTCTGCCTCACCCCCACTCCCACCCCCAGGCTTGCACTCTTAATTAATTAATTAATTAATTAATTAATTAATTAATTAATTCCAGAGGTTCTCCCCCTTAGCAATGGCCTGGGAGATACAGATGATGGTGTTATTTTTCCAAGCCAATGCCAGTTAAGGAAAGAAAGGGAAGAAAAAAAGGATTTCATGTTTAATCCAATTATTTTTTTTTAATTTTTTTTATTTATTCATGATAATCACACACACACAGAGAGAGGCAGAGACACAGGCAGAGGGAGAAGCAGGCTCCATGCACCGGGAGCCCAACGTGGGATTCGATCCCGGATCTCCAGGATCGCGCCCTGAGCCAAAGACAGGTGCTAAACCGCTGTGCCATCCAGGGATCCCTGTTTAATCCAATTAAAATTAGAAATCTTATTTTGGAGAGTCATGGTCAGATATTTGGGGAAACTAGAAGAATTTGGTGTCCAGTACAATTTATAGGTCTATCACAAAACCTCAGAGACAATAGAATTAGAATCTCTTTTTTTAAGACTTTATTTATTCATGAGAGATAGAAAGAGAGAGAGAGAGAGAGAGGAGCAGGCTCCATGCAGGGAGCCTGACGTGGGACTCGATCCCACGTCTTCAGGATCAGGCCCTGGGCTGAAGGCAGGCGCTAAACGGCTGAGCCACCCGGGCTGCCCGGATTAGAATCTAATATTGAGGGATCCCTGGGTGGCCCAGCGGTTTGGTGCCTGCCTTTGGCCCAGGGCGCGGTCCTGGAGACCGGGATCGAGTCCCGCGTCGGGCTCCCGGTGCATGGAGCCTGCTTCTCCCTCTGCCTGTGTCTCTGCCTCTCTCTCATCTCTCTCTGTGTGACTATCATAAATTAAAAAAAAATTAAGAATCTAATATTGACAATGGTGCAAATATAATTTTTCTCTCTGCAATTATCCCCATTATTTTCTTCAAAGATAATCACAGTGAAATGGATTTGTTTGCATTCAATATGACCTGGTTATTTACATAAGTGTAACAAGAACAGCGATTGACCATATAAACTCTCTTAAGACGGCTTTACTGAAACTTTTATAAGGAATCTCAGACTGAGCTTTTAAAAGCCTCTGACGCCAGGACTTTACTGGCTACATAGAAGACTATTTTAATCCCTTAAAATTGTCTGTTCATATCTGAATCTATGCACATCTCTCTTCAATATGACAATCCTGTTAAAGTCTTGGTAATATAGCCAATATTTTTTTTAAGATTTATTTATTTATTTATTTATGATAGACATCAAGAGAGAGAGAGGCAGAGACACAGGCAGAGGGAGAAGCAGGCTCCATGCTGGGAGCCCAACGCAGGACTCGATCCCGTGATTCCAGGATGGTGCCCTGGGCCAAACGCAGGCGCGAAACCGCTGAGCCACCCAGGGATCCCCTATAGCCAATATTTTAAATTGTGTTCAGTTTCAAGGAGAACAGATTTTAATTGATCTTATGCAAATAACTAATTATATTGCCACGAGAAAACAAACTAAAGAGTTTCCAAATTCTAGAGAGGTCAGGCAGGGCAAGAAAGACAAATGTTTCTACAAAGGCACATTTTACTAATTGACATAAAACATAGCTAACATTTTAAACAAAAAGACATAGAAATTCTAATCACTTTTGTCAGTTCATTCAGCCCCATGTTATTGATTTTTGCTCTCTTTGAATCCAGGTTTCCCATTAGTTCTGGAAATTCTTACCTAATTTGGTTCAATTTTATGATCTCAAAGTTATGATAAACCTGCTTTGTCAGAGCTCTTTCCATGAATCTCTTTGAAGATGAATCACATTTGTAGGTATACTTTTGCAAAAATCATCAGAGCAAAACGATAACTGGAAATGACCAAAGACTTAGAAATGTCCATTATTTTTTTAATAATGTTTTTAAATTTTATTATTTAAGTAATCTCTGCACCCAGTGTAGGGCTGGAACTCACAACCCTGAGATCAAGAGTCTGATACTCTTCTGACTGAGCCAGCCAGGTGCCTCTAGAAGTGTCCATTATTAATGATCTGATAAGAATTCATTGCAGTGGAATTGACAAGGAAACGTGGTTATTTCAATAACATACAATTTTTTACAATAATAAAGGAGTTAGGACTGGTAACATTATGCTAGGATATATCAGATTTCCCATAATTTCATATATTTTCTAGAATATTTATATTAATAACATTCACATATACAATATAACCTAAGAAGGTTTTTCATTATCTATGTAACAATGCTTCCCATGTAATTTAACATATCAAATACACCCAATTAGTTTAATACCTCCATTTTTATAAGAAATAGAACAAATCCTTTGAAGTGTTTCAGAGGCCCTCTGGAAAAATTCCAAAGACTATATTTAGGATTTTATTTGGGGAAATTTGTCAAAAATATCAAGAGGTTTTGAAACACCAGGTCAAATAGTATCATAGGTCACTTCAAAACAATACTTAGTTAACCATTTAACTGTGGTGACAATAGATGTTAAAGGCAAATATAGAAAGTCACATAGTTCAGGGCACCTGGATGGCTTGGTTGGTTAAGCATCCATCTCTTAATTTCAGCTCAGGTCATGATCTCAAGGTCTTGAGGTCAAGCCTCACATTGGACTCTGTGCTGGGTGTGGAGCTTGCTTAAGATTCTCTCCCTCGGGATCCCTGGGTGGCGCAGCGGTTTGGCGCCTGCCTTTGGCCCAGGGCGCGATCCTGGAGACCCGGGATCGAATCCCACGTTGGGCTCCCTGCACGGAGCCTGCTTCTCCCTCTGCCTGTGTCTCTGCCTCTCTCGCTCTCTCTGTGACTATCCTAAGTAAATAAAAATTAAAAAAAAAAGAAATAAGAATATGATAAAGACAGCAAACAGGAAATTATTTTGATGAAACAGTCTTTTTTAAAAATCAGATTACTTCAAAAGGTAAAGAAAGCCTTTTATAATATCTTACTAAAAGCAGACCAATAATCCAAGAAAACTTTGTCCTTTCAGATAATAAAAGAAAATTAAGATTTACTTTTACATAGGTCCAGTATTGATAGTAAAGCTTATTTTTAAAACCCTTCTTACAAATTTATTTAATCTTATCTAGCTTGATCATACATAAAAATCTTTTCCCAAGATTCCTTTTCCACAAACTTCTACAACTTACTGTTTATTTTAGTTTGTCCCTTTTCTCTTTGCTTTAAAATAATCAGCGATACTTTAAGACAAAATCACTTTTATTTCCTTCAACAAAAATGCATCTCCATATCTCATACCTTTTCTTTTTTTATTTCTTTTTCTTTCTTTTTTAAAAAAAGATTCTCTTTCTTTCTGTGACAGAGAAAGAAAGAGAGAGAGCACAAGTGAGGGGAGGGGCAGAGGGAGAAGGACAAGTAGACTCCCTGCAGAGCATGGAGCCTGATGAGGGCTGATCCCAGGACCCTGAGATCATGACCTGAGCCAAAACCAAGAGTCAGATGAGCCACCCAGGTACCCCATACGTCAGACCTTTTCTAACAACACCAAAAAAATCCTACTTTCCTGGCATACAGAACAGTTTCCCTTATTATTTCTAGTAGTTTCATTACATATGTTAATCAGAATTCTTGACTCTGAAATCTGAATTTTTAGTGAAAACTAAATAAGTATCGTGAACTATCCATTACACCAGTATTTTTTGGGTCAGCAATTTTATGAATACATTTCATAATATCTAGAGACATATACTTCCTCATAGACAAGTTTTCAATGTGGCGTGAAATGTATTTACTGATAATTTCTCTGTAATAATAAGCAAGAAATGGGTAGAAATATGTACAGTAATTAGTGTTTCATTATTCCATCTTATTCAGAAATTATCTGGATATTCAATGAATTTAACTTAACTCATCATTTCACTTAACTTACCAAACTTGAAGGTTTCAAATTACCAAAAAAGATATGAGAAAATTATTTTAAAAGTTTACCTAAAAATATTTTACCCTATGTACATCTTTTTTAAAGCTATTGAAGTAAAACTGACATACAATGTTACATTAGTTTCAAGTATACAACATAATAATTCAATAATTGTATATATTAGTCAATACCACAATAAATGAAGCTACCATTCATCACCATACAACATTATGACAATATTATTGACTATATCCCATTTGCTATTTTTTTCATCTCTGTAACTTATTTATTTTACAACTGGAAGTTTGTACCTCTTAATCCCCTTCATCTATTTCACCCATTTCCCTACCCTCTCTGGCAACCACAAGTTTGCTCTCTGTAACTTATGAGTCTGTTTCTGTTTGTTGTTTGATTTGGTTTGATTTGTTTGTTTTAGATTCCACACACAAGTGAAATCATATAAAGGAGGAAAGACGATCCACTGGAAGAAAGACAGTCTCTTCAATAAATGGTGCTGGGAAAATTGGACATCCACATGCAGAAGAATGAAACTGGACCACTCTCTTGCACCATACACAAAGATAAACTCAAAATAGATGAAAGATCTAAATGTGAGACAAGATTCCATCAAAATCCCAGAGGAGAACTCAGGCAACACCCTTTTTGAACTTGGCCACAGTAACCGGAGAAGGACAAACAGTGTATGTTCTCATTCATTTGGGGAATATGAATAATAGTGAAAGGGAATATAAGGGAAGGGAGAAGGAATGTGTGAGAAATATCAGAAAGGGAGACAGAACATAAAGACTTCTAACTCTGGGAAATGAACTAGGGGTGGTGGAGGGGGAGGAGGGTGGGGGGTGGGGGTGAATGGGTGACGGGCACTGAGGGGTACACTTGATGGGATGAGCACTGGGTGTTATTCTGTATGTTGGTAAATTGAACACCAATAAAAATTAATTTATAAAAAAAAACACTTAGTGTAAAAAAAATAATAATAAAAAATAAACAAATTTAAAAAATAAAAAAAAAAACAAGTGAAATCATATAGTATTTGTCTTTCTCTGACTTACTTCACGTAGTATTATACCCTCCAGGTCCATTTATGTTGTACAAATGGCAAGGTTTCATTCTTTTCTTATGGGTCAGTAATATTTCATTATGTATATATACCACATCATTATCCATTCATCTATCAATGAACACTTAAGATTTCTTTCATATCTTGGCTACTGTAGATAATGCTGCAAAACATAGAGATGTATATATCTTTTCCAATTAGTGTTTTTGTTTTCCTTGGATAAGTACCCACAGGGAGTTACTGAATCATATAGTACTTCTATTTTTAGTTTTTAGAGGAAATTCCATACTGATTTTTATAGTGGCAGCACGAATTTACATTCCACCAACAGTGCACGAGGGTTTCCTTTTCTCCACATCCTCACCAACATTTGTTATTTCTTGTCTTTTTGATACTAGCCATTCTACTGGTGTGAGATGAGATCTCACTGTGGTTTTGATTTGCATTTCTCTGATGATTAGTGATGTTGAGCATCTTTTCACATGTCTGTTGGTCATCTGTATATTTTATTTGGAAATGTGTCTATTCAGGTCGTCTGCCCATTTAAAAATCAGATTATTCGCTTTTGTGTGTTGAGTTGCATAAGTTCTTTTTTTTTTTTTTAAGTAGGCTCCACACCCAGTGGGGGGCTCAAACTCATGACTCTGAGATTAAGAGTTGTATGCTCCTCTGACTGAGCCAAACTGATGCCCCAAGTTATATAAGTCTTTAATATTTTGGATACCAACCTCTATAGGATATGTCACTTACAAATACCTTCCCCCATTCTGAAGGTTACCTTCTCATTTTGTTGATGGTTTCTTTTGTTATGCAAAAGCTTTTAGTTTTATATAGTCCTGATCACTTATTTTTACCTTTGTTGCCTTTGCTTTGATGTCAAATCCAGGAATTCATCACCAACACTGATATCAAGGAGCTTACTGCCCATGTTTTCTTCTAGGAGTGTTATGGTTTCACATCTTATGTTCAAGTCTTTAATCCATTGAGTCTATTTTGGCATATGGTGAAAGACAGCTTCATTCTTTTGCAGGTATCTGTCCAGTTTTCCCAACACCATTATTTATTGAAGAGATCATCCTTTCTCCATTGTATACTTTGCTCCTTTGCCATAAGTTTATTGCCCACATAAGTGTGGATTTATTTCTTGTTCCTCTATTCTGTTTCATTGATCTATGTGTATATTTTTATGCCATTATCATACTGTTTTGACTATTATAACTTTGTAATGTAGTTTGAAATCAGGGAGTATGATGCCTCCAGTTTCATTCTCCTTTCTTAAGACTGCTTTCACCAAAGGGTCTTTTTTAGGGTATTTTGAGAGTTCCATACAAATTTTAGGGGCAGCCCCAGTGGCCCAGCGGTTTAGCACCGCCTTCAGCCGGGGTTGTGATCCTGGACACCTGGGACTGAGTCCCACATGGGGCGCCCTGCATAGAGCCTACTTCTCCCTCTGCCTGTGTCTCTGCCTCTTTCTCTCTCTCTGTGTATGTGTCTGTCATGAATAAATAAGTAAGATCTTAAAAAAAAAGAAACATACAAATTTTAGGATTGTTTGTTCTATTTCTGTGAAAAATGCCATTGGAATTTTGATAAGGATTACACTGACCTATAGATTGCTTTGGGTAGCATGGAAATTTTAACAATATTTTTTCCTCCAATCCATGAACATAAAATATCTTTCCATTTATTTATTTATGTCTTCTTCAATTTCTTTCATTAATGTCATAGTTTTCAGGATAGAGTTAAATTTCACCTCCTTAGTTAAATTTATTTCTAAGGATTTTATTCTTTTAGGTGCAATTGTAAATGGGATTATTTTTCTTAATTCCTCTTTCTGTTGTTAGTGTATAGAGATGCAAACAATTTTTATATATTGATTTTATATCCTGTAGCTTCACTAAATTCATGTATTCTAAGTGTTTTGTGGAGTCTTTAGGGTTTTCCATATATAATATCACATCATGTGCAAATAGTGACAGTTTTATTTCTTCCTTTTCAATTTGGATACCTTTTATTTCTTTTTCTTGCCTAATTTCTCTGGCTAGGACTTCCACTATTATATTGAATAAAAGTGGCAAGAATGGGCATCCTGCCTTGTTCCTGATCTTAGAGGAAAAGCTTTCAGCTTTTCACCACTGGGTATGATATTAGTTTGGGCTTGTAATATATGGATTTTATTATTATGAGCTATACTCCCTTTAAACCCACTTTGTTGTGAGTTTTTCTTTTTAAAAATTTTTTGTGGTAGGAATTTAAGTTATTGATTTGCAACTTTTCCTTTTTTCTAATGTAAGCATTGAAAGGGTAAATTTCTCTCTCAGCACTGAGCTGTGTCTTACACATTTTAATACACTGTAATTTCATTTTCACTCAACTCAGTATATTTCACTTATTTCCCTTGAGACATCCTCTTTGACCCATGCATTGGTTTAATTCTATTTAGTTACCAAGTGTTTATCCTAAGTGTCTTTTATCTTTCTGTTATTGATGTACAGTTTTATTCCAGTGTGGTCAGAGAACACAGTCTGTATGATTTCAATTCTTTTTAATTTTAGGCTTGTTTTATGGCCCAAAATATAATGTACCTTGGCACACATTCCTTGTGTACTTGAAAAGGATGTGTACTTTGCAATTTTGAGGTGAAACATTGGTTAGATCATATTCATTGATAATATTGTTGAGTTCTGCTATGTCTTTGCTGATCTTCCTTGTTTTTTTAAGATTTTATTTTTAAGTAATCTCTACACCCAGTGTGGGGCTCAAATCTACAACCGAGATCAAGAGTCACATGCTCAACCAACTGAGCCGGCCAGGAGCCCCAGGTTTGATGTAGCAGTTGTTCTATCAGTTGTTGAAAGAGGAGTTTTGAGGTCTCTGAGTATAATTGTAGATTTGTCTTTCTCCTTTTATTTATTTCAATTTTTGCTTTACATATTTTGCAGCTCTGTTGTTTGGTACATACATATTTAGGACTGCTATGTCTTCTTGATGGATTAACCCTTTCATTATTATATAATGTTTCTCTGTGTCCCTGGTAATTTTCTTCACTCTGAAATCTAATTATCTGATATTAATATAGCCACTTCTGCTTTCTTTTGATTAATATTTGCATGTTATCTTTTATCATCCTTCTATTTTTAACCTACCTATGTTGCTACATTTGAAGTGAGCTTCCTTGGTCAACTAATCTTTGACAAAGCAGGATAGAATATCCAATAGAAAATAACAATCTCTTCAACAAATGCTGTTGGTGAAACTGGACAGCAACATGCAGAAGAATGAAAGTGGACCTCTTTCGGGGCACCTGGGTGGCCCAGTGGTTGAGCGTCTGCCTTTGGCTCAAGTTGTGATCCTGGAATCCTGGGATTGAGTCCCATATTGGGCTCCCTGCGGGAAGCCTGCTTCTTCCTCTGCCTATATCTCTGCCTCTCTCTCTCTCTGTGTCTCTCATGAATAAATAAATAAAACCTTAAAAAGTAAAGAAGATATATATATATATATACATGTAATTAATGTTACATTACTAACATATATACACACATATATATAGACATATATAACCATATACATATAGATACACACACGCACACACACTACTCAGCCATCAAAAAGAATGAAATCTTGCCATTTGCCACAATGTGGATAGAGCTAGAGTGTATTATGCTAAGTGAAATAAGTCAGTCAGAGAAAGACAAATACCATATGATTTAACCTATATGTGGTATTTAAGAAACAAAACAGATGAACATATGGGAAAGGGAAAAGAGAGAGAGAGGGAGAAAGAAATAAACCATAAGAGACTCTTAATGGTAGAGAACAAACTGAGGGTTGACGGAGGGAGGTGAGTGGGGGAATGATTTAGATAGGTGATTAGTATTAAGGAAAGCACTTGTTATGATGAGTACTAGGTGTTGTACGTAAGTGATGGATCACTGAATTCTACTCCTGAAACCAATATTGCCGTATATGTTAACTAACTAGAGTTTAAATAAAAATTTGAAGAAAAAAATGAAGTGAACTTCTTATAGATAGAACATAGTTGGGTCATTAAAAAATCTGTTCTGCCAACCTTTGTCTTTTAACCAGTATATTTAATTCATTTAATTAGTAAGGGAGGGATGCCTTATTACTTCTGGGTAGGGGTGAAAGTACTGACTTCCTGCATTAAAAGAAGGCTGAAAGAAGTTCTTTAAACACAAAGAAAATTATAAAAGAAGGAAGTTTGGAAATTTGTGACCAATGGTAGAAGCAAAAAGAAAAAAAACAGCATTGTACTAGGATGGGCTAGATCTTCAAGTGAGGGCAGAGATTAGGATTTATGCATTATTGAGTTACTGCATTGCCATATGTATCCAGCTATTAAGACTGTCTGGGAGATTCAGCCACAAGAGAGCACATGGGCAGGATGCCAGTTTATAAGACACTACCTATGAATAATGGCTATTATGACTTGACCTTAAGAAAGCACTTACTGCTTAAAGTCTAATCTTCTTAACTTCCATGATGTTTTAGTTTGAGTTTCCCCAGAAACAGGTCTTGAGATAAAAATTTTAGTGCACATAATATATTTTGGTGATGATGTCAGGAGACACCAGCAGGAAATAGGGAGGTGAAATAGGGAAGTAAGGGAAGGCAGCCAATAAGAGTGTGTTATCAGGCAAGTTACCACTATGGGCAACTGAACTTAATCCTGTTGGGGACCTCTGGAAAGTGATGGTCAAACACATGTCTCAGAACTAACCTGACTCTAAGAGCAAGGGAACATAAACAACAATTTATACACCACCTCCAGTCAGTCATTGGCTGATGGACAGAGGGAGTGATACACATTCTACCTGCTGTGTATGAGGGCAGAAGCCACCAGAGAGCCTTCAAAGAGATGTAGACACTGATAGGCTGGGATACAACGTAAGGCCTGAGAGCATGAGTGGGGCACTGACAACATCTCTTTCCCTGGACCAAGTCCCAGCCTACTTTTCCAGCTTATCACCTACCACTCGCCCAACCAAACACATTGGGCCACTCTGCTTTCCTGAATTGTATGAGGCAACCCCATCTTGCTTCAGGCTTTCAAGTGGCCACTTCTTTCTAGCTCCTAAATATTATTTCTTGCTCTGAAACATCCCCTCTCCATTCTCAGTCTCTCTCTGACAAAATTCTACTTCCCAACCTAGAACCCAAATGTAAAAATGTCACTTCCGTTTGATGAGAATGTCAAGGTCATATTTTCCACGGGGTCTCAGTGATTTCCTCCATGCTCCCAACAACAGCAGCCCACTCCTGATTCTGAAGGGCCCCCACGATGTTCCCCAGTAAGGTAGTGCTTGTGTACAGTTATAATATAGTTGACAGTCCTAGCTCTCTAGGACTGCAGGCACCTAGAGCTCAGGGGTTAAGTCTAAATATCTTTGCACAAATGAAGGACTCACAAACACTTGTGGACTATGCCACTAAAGATGGGCCTCGCACGCAAGTCTACACCGCCAAACTCCAGCATTGATGGGTCTATCAGCAAGACAAATCTTTATCGGTAGTTCCACTAGATTACCAGCAGATGGCAACCGTCTCCCACCATCTTTTAAGGACTACTCCCTGACAGCTGGTGGATTTAATTTTTTTTTAACTTATTTATGATAGTCACAGAGAGAGAGAGAGAGAGAGAGAGAGAGAGAGAGGCAGAGACACAGGCAGAGAGAGAAGCAGGCTCCACACACCGGGAGCCCGACGTGGGATTCGATTCCGGGCCTCCAGGATCGCGCCCTGGGCCAAAGGCAGGCGCCAAACCGCTGCGCCACCCAGGGATCCCCAGCTGGTGGATTTACAAAGAAGTTCATTCTACCTATGAGTCTTTACTGAAAATCTGCCTGTGATCCAGGGTCGTGTGTGAGCACTGCAGGAGGAGAGCAGGGGAGAGATATGAGAAAAGGAAGACTTAGCTCTATCTTCAGAGGGTACAGCTTAGGGGTTAGGGGTGCTGGAAAGTGGGAAGGGGGAGCAATGCAATTAAGATCCCCAGCAAGAAAAGGGATCTGTGTGAGTTTGGTTGGAGCCACCATATGCTTGGGCCTCAGTTTCTTCATTCATAAAACAAGGAGGCTGGAATAAAAAAAAAAAAAAGGAGGCTGGAATAGATGTTCAGGGTTCCTTAGAACTCCCAGGTTCTGTCAATGCACCAAAGTGTGCTCAGGAGCAATCTGAAAGAAAAACCAGCATGTGCAGATAAGGCTTCATGAAAGGATGCCAGTGGAGGGTCCAGAGAGATGGATGGGATTTGGTAAGGGATTACAGTGAGGTTTGTACAGTGCAATGGAACAACAGTTATCAAAATGACTGACATTTATTATATATTACCATCTCATTCATAAAACATATCTAGAATGTTCCTCAATCCTGTGAGGTGAGTTGAGTAAAACAGAATGATTCCCATTTTCAAGGAAGCAGTGGATCTGAGATCACACTACTGTGATTGGTGGAATGTGGGCTATACCCAGTCTCTCTTACTCCACACCTGTGGTTTCATCCACTTCTTCATGCTGCTTACTTACAACAGCATGGCTCCACTGGACAGCTATGACATTGAGAATCTTGGACCTCAGACCAAAACATCAGAAAAATGCTTTACTAATTAGGAAACAAATAAATCTCTTTGTCCCTTGAGGGCATATGCTCCCAAAGTGACTTTTGGGGGCTGGCATCCCTGCTCTGTCCCCTGGTTACTGGCTCCCAAGGGCCTCTCGGGCTGGTCCTAGCTGATGGGAGCCTCATGAGACACTTGCCCCTCCCCACTGACTTACTGGCATCAGCAGTGAATCATCATTGTGTAGTTCCATTTGAGCAAAAAAGGAGAATGCACATGTAGGTCCCTAGAGATGCATGTGGTTGATGCCCTGAAGGAGACTTCTGGAAGGACCTCTTGGGGTCCCTTCAACTCTGCAAATCTTATGTTTTAGTCCTGGTTTGAGTTCAAGAACTCCAACTATGGGGGCCTTGGCTTCTTTAATTGATAATAATCCCTCTCATTTGTACATAATCTTAAGTGATAAAGTGCTCCCATAGCCTCTTGATTCTTTTCATTCTTTAAAAATCCAATGGGAATTTTTTGTCTCCAATTTAGAGACCAAAAATTAAAAAAAAATCTAAGACACCAAAAATGTAAAACTTGCTCAAGTCACAGAGCTCAAATTCAATAAATACTTGACTTATTTATCCAGTAAACATTTGTTATGAACCATTGGGTGATCAGATGCTATTTGAGAATACAAAGGTGAACAATCATGGTCTCTAGCCTGTGGCACTCATGTTCCAGCAAGAAATATAGACCCAGGAATACATTTTTTTAAAAGATTTATTTGCTTATTTTAGAAAGAGAGAGAGTGCTGGTGAGCAGGGGGAGGGGCAGAGGGAAAGAATCTAAGCAGACTTTCTGCTAAGCGTGGAGCTTAACACATGGTTTGATCTCACAACCCTGAGATCATGCCCTGAGCTGAAATCAAGAGTTCGATGCTTAACTGACTGAGCCCCCAAGGCTCCTCCCAGGAATACATTGTTATCATGCAAGGTAGTAAGTATTATAGTGGAATGTTGGGTAAGGTAAGAACAGTGATGGAATGGCATCTATATGCCAGAGCCTGCATAATAAGCTTCTGTCACAACATCCTTTGAGATAAGTCAGGATAAGTTAAGTTATGCTGTGGGACAAATAGCCCAAGTTTCAGCTTATGTCCCACTCATACTACAAGTCCAACATGGATGGGGAGGAAACCTTGTTCATGGAGTCACTCAGAGATCCAGGCCAACCATGCCTTCAGGATTGCAGCCCCAGGAAAAACAGAGCTCTGAACCACAGCAAAATGCTGTAGCTCCATAGTGACACCTGTCAATCCCACTCACAACTCATTGTACTACAAAGTGGACTGGAAGTTCAGTCTTCCTTACATGCAGAAAGGGAAGAAAAAGTATATTGCTGGGGACTAGAGTCAAGCAGAAAAAGAGATGCATTATCTAAAAGAATACCATTCTGCTTCTTCAGATTCTGATTCTATAGGAATTATTTTACAACTCTGTATAGGTAACTGGTAGACATTTGGATTCTGTTCCAGTCAATAAAGGTTCAATTGAGCACATTCCCTTTCCTTGTGGAAAACCCAGTTTGCCTCTATTTGCATATTCATTTAAATATTTCTGATCTATAAAGGTGTCTGTTTTTCAAATTCTCTTTTGAACCAGTTATAACATCTGCCTGGTTCCTTCATTCTGAGTACAATAAAATCTTTAATATGTTCATTTTTACACTGTGATTTTGCTTTTTTCTGAAAAGTGTCTTTCAATGACATACTTTAGGATGAGAAAAGAGATTCAGAGAAGTCAAGAAGCCCAACGTCACCCAGCTAAAGAGTGGCAGAGGTGGGAATTCTGATTCCTTCTGTATGATCTCAGAGCCCATGCTCCTTTCGCCACACAGTTGCAATGCTGGGATGTGGGAGAGGGTAGGGTACATTCACTTTCAGGGTACAAGCAAGCTAGGTGTATTTAAGCTGGGTCTTAGAAAATGAGTGGAGCTTCTATGTGCAGAGAAGAGCATGCACAGAAAGGCAGGAAGCCAGGAAAGGCAGGGTGTGTCTGAAGAACACACAGCATAGCACAGGCAAGGTCAGAGGGGCTGAAAGGTGGACAGGAATCGTGAAGACTCAAGTGCCCTTGCCTGGGTGTCAGGACTCCACCTGTGAGCAACGGGGGCCCTTTGTGGATGTTAAGCAAGAAAGTAAAGGAAAAGATCTGTGTTTTATAGGAAATCATGACTGATATTTGCATGGATAACAGGTTGGGAGACACTATGTAAAGGAGGGCTACCCTCGTGTTCAGGGCAGCATTATCCACAACAGCCAAAAGGTGGAAACAACCTCAAAGTCCATCAACCAATGAGTAACCAAACTGTGGGGTACACATACAATGGAATGTTATTGAGAAGCCTTGAGAAGGACTTGCCAACACACACTACCACATGGATGAACCTTGAGGACATTACGCCAGAAGAAAGAAGCCAGACCAAAGGACAAATACTGTATGATTCCACATATATGAGGGACCTAAAAAAAGGCAAATGCATAGAGACAGGAAATAGAATAGAGGTTACCAGGGTGGCTGGGAGGTGGGAGCAAAGGGTTATCGTTTAACCCCTTGTTTATGGGTATGCAGTTTCTGTTGGGTTCGAAGGACATGTTCTAAAAATGGATTGTGGTGGTGGTTCCACAATACTGCACTGAACTGTATACTTAAAAACGGTTAACGTGGTAAATTTTGCCACAACAAAAGCTAGTTAAAAATTTAAAAGGCAGGGAAACTGCTGCTCGGTCCATGAGAGAAATGTCAAGAACCTCAAGCAGGCAGTATAGGAGGGATGGGAAGCACTGAGACCAGGGTTCAAATCCAGAGGCTGCTAGGGTCCAGCAGCCTCTCTGGGGCTCATGTGCCTAGACTCTATTCTAAAATCCTCAAATCCTCTGCTTCTAATATACCATCCCTATGAATAATCTAATACACCTGCAACATAGCACTTGTGCCAATGTCTGACGCATGGTGAATTCTTTTTTTTTAAAGATTTTATTTATTTTTTCATGAGACTCAGAGAGAGAGAGAGAGAGAGAGAGAGAGAGAGAGGCAGAGACATAGGCAGAGAGAGAAGCAGACTAGCAGACTCCATGTAGGGAGCCCAATGTGGGACTCAGTCCCAGGACTCCAGGATCATGACCTGAGCTGAAGGCAGACACTCAACTGCTGAACCACCCAGGCGTCCCCACGTAGTGAATTCTTAACACCAATGAACTGGAGAAGGAAGGATGGGATATGCAGCAACTCTTGGTGGACAAGGAGAGGGGGTCACATCAGAGAATGCCTGGTCAGCTTTTCCTGAATAAACTTGCTCCTGCTCTTTGAAAAAACCTCGCCGACCCCACACCCAAATTCCAACATGCTCTGAGATGGGATGGAAGCTGGGGGTCAGCGAACCCAGGTGAGGTGGTTTCCCAGAACTCAGGCTTATAGGTGAACTTGGGGCTCAGCAGACACGGGACCCTAGAACAGAGCAGAAAGAAATTGTGGTTGAGGAGACAGGAACCAAGGATTGGCCAGAGTAGAGATGGAGCCTTAGAAACCAATCTCTCTTTTTTCTTTTCTCTAGCTCCCTGCTCTGCTTGTTAATGACCTTGTCTCTTCCATTATTAATCCACTGTTTCAGCTGAAGCTGTGACTCTGTGGGTCCATTAAAGCTCTCCCGAGGGAGCCAGGCTTCTACCAAGTGCATTAGAGCTGAGTGCATTAGAGCACAAGCAGAGAGGCACCAGAAGCTGGCTGGGCTCATCTGGGAGGAGCTGGGTTGCTACTTCCATCTACCACCCCCACCCCACCCCCAACCAGCAACCCCAGCAGAATCAAGGTGCTTGACTGAGGGCATCTCTGCACTAAGCAGTTTCCTTGGCCTCAGTGTCCCATGCAGACATTTCTCCCACATGTGAAGCAGGTTTCTCATACAAGAGACCTTCTGCACACATGATCTGCATGCCCCAGGCAGTGGCTGAGAGCAGGGACTCGGGCTGCTGGGGCTTGGATCCTAGTGCGACCACTCATTAGTTTGGAGATCTGAGATAAGTTCCTGAACACAAACCCTCCATGAACCCATTTTTTTTTCCAGCAAAATGGAGCTTGCAGTGAGACTGAGGTAACGATGTTGCTCTGAGGACTAGATGAGATCATGTATAAATAAGCTGAGGGCACAGTGCCTGACATGTAGTAAGCGAGTAACAAAGTCAGTTGCTGCTACTGTTTCTCTTGTTTTTATTATTATTTTTTAGGGGAGGAGGAGCAGAGGGAGAGAAAGAGAGAGAATCCCAAGCAGGCTCCATGCCCAGCACGGATTCCAAGGCTGGGCTTGATCTCACGATGCTAAGATCATGACCTAAGCCAAAGTCAAGTGGGACACTCAACTGACTGAGCCACCCAGGTGCCCCTCTTGTTTTTATTATTATTGCAATGAGAAAGTTGGACAAGGTGCCAATATGTTGTTCATTCATTATATAAATATTTAGGAGCACTCATTCTATGCAAAACACTCTTGAAGATGCCGAGAATATAGCAGCGAATAAGAAAAATCCCTGTCCTCAGAAATCAAGTTTTAGTGGAAGAGATAGATGGTAGGCAACAAACATAATAAATAAGTAAACTAGATAGTATGTTAGAAGGTAAGAACTCTGAAAGAAATAGAACAAGATAAGGGGGCTATAGGTGGTTTGGAGTGGCCAGGAGAAGCCTCATTGAGCAGGTGACACCCAAGCAAAGATTTGAAGGAAATAAAAGGGATGAGCCCTGCAGGTATCTAAGGAAGAATGTTTGAGGCCACAGAAATAGCCAGTGCAAAGGGCCTGGGGTAGAAGTGCGGGTTTGTTAGAGGAGACAGTATAATGCAAGGAAGGGGAATGAGGTGATGAGGAGTGGCAGGTGGCATCAGAGTTAATGAACTACTCATCAGAGTTAATGAAATGTGTAGGGCCTTGTAGCTTACCATCAGGACTTTGGCTCTGAGAGAGGATGGGGGGCCTGGGTGGGGTCGGGATGGGAGAACAAAAAAGTGGTAGACTCAAAGGATTGCAAGCCCCAGTGATCCAGAGTCAGAGTTTCCAAGGAGGAAGACAGAAAGACAAGAAGTGGTGGCCCAGAGAGAGGCAAGCACAAAATAGGGTGATTGGTACCCATGAAGTCAAGGGTATGAGTAGGTAGTGGGCCCCAAGTGTGACAGCCCCATAGAGGAGGTGGTTGGGGTGTAGACTCCGCAGTGGTTGATTTGTATGTGAAAGGTACAGTTGCAATTGAATTTTTTACTACCCCTAACTGAGTTTTTTATTCCCCTAGAATTAGTTAAGCCAGGGAAGGGTAATCTTGCAGGGTCAGTGAGCTCCCAAAATGGGAAAAGCATCAGAATGTAACAGGTATGGTCAATCCAGTCAGGAAGTAAGGCACAAGGGGCAGTTACTGCAGGAGGAGGGGAGAGTAGTGAGGAGTGTTGGACAGTATAGCTGATGGCCTGAGTAGAGCCACCAGATGGACATGGGTGGAGCTGGGTAGTGCTTAGAGTTTGTGGGGACAGGTGTGAGCTGGGAGTCTGAGCTTTTTCTCGGAGCTACTAACATAACAGAGAAAAGAGGCCCAATGACATCAGTCCTGGTGTGTGGTCATGGCAGATAGTGGGATAAGGCTACTTAAGGGGTACAAGGGTGGCAGTCTTACCTAGAGCACCTGGGGCCTTCTGCTGACGTCTTGATGGAGGGTAAGAGCCCTGGAGGTGTGGCTTGGTTCCTTTGAGTGAGTCTTACTCTTGACCTCTGCCAAGGGAGAGCTGATCTGCTCCTCCCAGTGGGCTCTCTTTGGGCCCCTCTTGATGAAGGCAGATCAGGGGAACCAGGTTTACTCCTAGAGGGCAGGACTCTCTCCTTGCTCTTGTCAGTGTTGGGGAGACCCAGGGAAACCAAGATGGAAACCCAAGACCATGGGCTCCCTCTTGACCCCTTCTGATGGAAAGGAAGCAGTCTGAAGATGGAGGTCTTGCATTCTAGGATTGATGGACGTTTGATTGAAACTTCAACAGGGCACCTGGGTAGCTCAATGGTTGAACATCTGCCTTTGGCTCAGGTTGTGGTCCCAGGGTCCTGGGGTAGAGTCCAGCATCAGGCTCCCGGCAGGGAGCCTGCTTCTCCCTCTGCCTATGTCTCGGGCCCTCTGTGTCTCTCATGAATAAATAAATAGAATCTTTAAAAAAAAAACAAAGAAAGAGAGAAACTTCAACAGCAGGGCTCCCAGGTGTGCTGCATCAGGGGGTCACTTAGGTGAGGGGGGGTTTTCGCCCTACTTTCCAGGAGAGCACTCTCATTGCTCTGAGGGATGCTGCTTGCCACTCTCTGAAGGTCAGGGATGTTCTCCTTAGCATCTAATTGCATGTGAAGCATTTTCAAAACCACTGTCTCAGTGGCTTTCAAATATTTTTTTTAAAAACACTGGGATGATCTTTAGTGTGCTTTAAATGAATCACTTTACAAAGAACATTCACATTTTTTAGAACATAACTTTGGAGGCAGTATACAAATTAAAACAACTGCTATAAAAAACACTACGGCATGGTCTGATCTTCCAAAAACGGACTTTAGGAATGTCTGAGCAATTTATTAAGAGTCTGAATAGTCATAAAATATGCCTAGTTACGTTTCCACAGCTTTGAGATTTGCACTAAGAATAGCTGCTCCAAGCTGAGTTTTCTCCATCAATCTCCTGAGTTTTTCAACTTCCAGTTACTCATGAGTCCATTTGCGTGCAGCTTCACTCCTTAGAAGTGTGTCATGAAATAAACTGGCAGCAAGTATGGGCAGAAACTTGTGTTTCTAGGACATGTGTAGATAAGTCAAATTTGAACATTCTATTTGATGGAGAGAAAGAAAGGAAAAAAGGAAGGAAGGAAGGAAGGAAGAACCAATACACATCATTCTCAGTAGAAATTTCTAGAAAAAGCAAAATCTGCATAGCAGCAGTTACGACCTTTAATGATACTTTCTTATGTTGGAAGATATATCCTGCCATATATCTTTGCAGGAAAAACTTCATTCAAGGGGGGCCATGCCCAATCTAGCCCATATAGTTCAAAATGGCCAAATCTGAAACTCACCAACTCTCTCTAGAGGTGAGGAAAAGGTCCACAGAAGTTAAGTGACATCATTTATGGCAATCAAGAGTCAGCACTTTTATTATCTAATTCCAGGGCTGACATACTCTCTGCTTTACTCTACTTTACTGCAGGAAAACCCCACAACATCAAATATTCCCTTGGTTCTTTTTTTTTTTTAATTCTATTTATTTAGTCTTGAAAGACACACACACACACACACACAGAGAGAGAGAGAGAGAGAGAGAGAGAGAGAGCGAGAGAGCGAGAGAGAGAGGCAGAAACAGAGAGAGAAGCAGGCTCCCCAGGGGTTGATCTGGGATCACAACCTGAGCTGAAGGCAGATGCTCAACCACTGAGCCACCCAGGTGCCCCAAATATTCCCTTATTTTAACCAAAAAGTTCTGCAGAGTAAGCCACTTGTTCCTTTGTTTTTCTTGAGGCTAGGTTACAGTCAGCCAGGATTTTAGCATAAGGACCTTTCCTAGTCTTGAAATGGTGCGTTAAGTCAATCATCCGTAGGCCAAGTTCTTTTACGTTTTCTCTGTTGGGAATATTTCCCAAGGCTGGCTATTCCGCCCTGGACAGACACCTGTTGTGCTGTCCCTCAGGTGGGCGGTAACTGTCCTCACAGAGGCGAGTTCACAGGCTGCCCCGCGCTATTGCGCCCTCCGAAGGTGATGCAATACCGAGCAGGTCTGAAAACCCGCAGGGGAATAGCCGTGCCCTTTGAATTGTTCACAAGATTCACGTTCACAGTAACACGGGCGGGAGAGGAAAAGGAGGTGTAATGCACCTGAGCCACCAATCCCATTCGGTAACTGGGTGGAAACAGAGGTGGAGGAGCGAGATGAAGACCGAGAAGGGAAAACAATTTAAAAAAGAAAAAGAAAAAGAAAAAGAAAGTGATGCTCAACCCAAAGTTCAGATGAACTGAGATGCCTCAGTTGGTATTCCTGCAAAACGTCTTACAGGCGATCTGCTGTCACGCTAACTGCGCGGTGCTGCCTCTGGTACCCCAAGGAGGAAGGAGTGAAGGGCCCGGCCCCCATGTCAGCGTTCGTCGGGGGTAATCCAAGCTCTGCAGCTCCAACGCGGAGACAGTAGCAAGCACTCTTTACAGTCTCATCATTCCCTCGAACTTTTCCCACTTTCCGCTGCTTTCAGGTGATTCTTTCTCCTTCTCGTTTTTATTCCGCAAGGTTGGTGCGGCCGCCGCCTGCCACCCCGCTCGCTTCCCCTCCCGCAGCAGCAGCGCCCCCCGGGCCGGGCCATCGCGATCCCCCGCCTGCCGCGGGACGCCGAGGCTGCAGGTGGCTGCGACCGCGGCCGCTCCGCGCCCTTCCCCCTCTCCCCCCCCGCCCCGCCCGACAGCCCCGCCCCCTCAGATCCTTTTGTTGCTTGCGTTCTTCGAAATCAATTTTCAAAATGAAAATCTTACACGGAACTAGCCACAATGTAAAAACCAAGTAAAACCGAGACTTATGCATTACAATTTCAAATGTGTGAGTGAATTTACTCTACAATCAGCCCATGATCTCATGCAGGTCAAAATTCTGTCCATAACACATTTTGGTCTTTGATTCTTAAAGGATTAAGAATGTATCATTTTAAATGATATTCAGAGAAGATGTTTCTAGAGTTCCTGGGGCTTCCAAGGGATCCAGATTTGAAAGTGGCTGTCTCAAAAGAAATGATAAATAAAATAAATAAAAATTAGAAATTTAAAATTTTAAAAATAGAAATTATTTTTTAAAAAAGGCAAGTGGGGCAGCCCCGGTGGTCCAGCGGTTTAGCGCAGCCTTCAGCCCGGGGTGTGATCCTGGAGACCAGGGATCCAGTCCCATGTCAGGCTCCCGGCATGGAGCCTGCTTCTCCCTCTGCCTGTGTCTCTGCTTCTCTCTCTCTCTCTCTCTCTCTCTCTCTCTCTCTCTCTCTCTGCCTCTCATGAATAAATAAAATAAGATCTTTTTAAAAATAAATAAATAAAAAGGCAAGTGGCTGTCTCTGGGAGGGGACAATCAGGGAGAGAAGGGAAAGGGAGAATCAGAGAGAGGAGGGAAGGAGAGTCAGGGAGGGGTGGGGGGAAAGTCAGGGAGGGGAAGGGGGAGGGGAAGAGAAGAGAGAAGGGAAGGAGAGGAGGTGGAGAAGGAGGAGACTGGGTTGGGTTTTTTGTTAATTAGCTTTAGAGAGCTATTTGGTATTTTAAAACTATGTATCACAACTTTGATAAAAATTAAAATTTATAGGGAAAAAAGAAAAAGAACTACAAGCGTTGTTTCCTTGAATCATACAGTTTACTGAGGTAGGTATTAGTTAATAGTTGAGGAAGTTGAGGGTCAAGGAGGTTAAGTGATTAGTACTCAGTTAGCAAGTGGGTCTGGCACTTGGCCGCAGGTCAGCTCATTGCAAAGTCTATGCTTCCCCTAGTTGCACAGCCTCATTGTCCGGGGAAGAAATGGCCCGCTGCCTGGTGGCTGGGCTCTGGGAAGCTTCCAGACCCAACATCTCCTCCCTTGTCTGCTCCTGATGCCTGAAACTCCTTTAAGAGAGAGCAGAACCGTCCAGCCCCATTTCTGCAAAACAAGTAGTTCTCATTTGACACTAACTGGTCATTTTTATTGTGAGTTCTTCTTTGGTGTTAAGAATCTGTTCCCCTATGTAGAAGCAGCAGACACCTGTCCTATCGGGGCCCTCTTCTCTTCTGATAGGACCTCCTCCCAATAGGAAGGCTTAAGTATGGCTGCAGGACCTACTTCCCAGGTGGCTCTTTCACACTTGTGGCTGTCGGCAGGAGTCCTTGGTTTCTTGCCATGTGTACTGTCCCTAGGATGCTTGAGTATCCTTCTGACATGACAGCTAACTCCCCGCCCCGTGCCCCCCAGTCAGCTGCAGTGCCTTTTCTATGGTGGTCTCTGATGTCACAGACTGTCATTTCTGCTTTATTCTATTCTACAGAAGCCAGTCACTGTGTCCCACCCACATTCAAGGAAAGGGGAATTAGGCTCCACCCTTTAAAGGGAAGAGTATGAGAGATTTTATGAACACATCTTAGAATCACTGTATGAGTCCTTTGGGTCTCCAGGATCTTAATGCTGTACCGGGACTCATCGAGGAAAGGAGAATGGGGATTCCTTCTGCCCCAGATTCTCTCCAAGCTTCTCTGTGGCTTTATGTCAGGGTCCCCTGTATCCCCAGAACTCAGCTCAGGGAGCCAGGATTAAGAACCCATTTGCAGGGACCAGACTCTGCTTTCCTCCTGGCTCTCCTCAAACCCCAGGTCAGAACTTTCTCTGGTCTGGGGATGGGATGCTCTGACCCTTCCTCTCTTCTTCCCAACCTGTTGTTTATGGCATAATTGTGCCCTCCCAGGCTTTTGAAACTCAAACCCTAGGCTTCTGTAACCCCAAAGTGTTTCTTTCTGCTTTTCTGTGGCATCTTTTCTCCCCTGAGGTAGTAAATGCCACCAAGTAAGAGGCAAAGGGGAAGGGGTAACATGGGGGTGGGTGACATCTCTCAAAATGTTATCCTGCCACACCCCTATTCACAGATGTCTCCCCTTTGGGGAACCCTGCTTCTGGTTTTGCTCTAGGCAATCTCACATCCGCTTTTTTTTGCTTGTTTGTTTTTAAAATTTTATTTATTTATTTGAGAGAGAGAGAGCACAAGCAGGGGGAACGGCAGAGGGAGAGAGAAGCAGGCTCCCTGCTGAGCAAGGAGCCCAACGTGGGGCTTGATCCCAGGACCCTGGGATCATGATCATGACCTGAGCAGACACTTAACTGACTGAGCCACCCAGGTATCCCTCACATCCACTTTGGATGACTCCATCAGCTCCTGCCACTTAGTGCCTGGCTTCCTCCTTTCCAGGAAAAGATACCCCTTCCCACCTCAGAATCTCATGACCAGATGGGGAGACTCACCATCCAGACAGAAGTCCTCTCCCAAACTCACCTCCAGGTGGAGGTAACCTAAGATCCTCCCCACCCTCAGGGCTCCAACTCCACTCTGCCTGCAGCCCTTCAGCACTCCTATCTTCCCACGTATCTGCTCCTTCACAGATCTCCACAAGTCCTTCACCTTCATTTTTCCGTTATGTGCTTTCGGAGCAGTGCCATAGTGTCATAGTGGCAACATCCTGACTCATACTTAAGTCACCTCTGTACTCATTGCAATTGATCATCTATGTAGCAAAGAACTGGCACCTGGGTGGTTCAGTTGGTTAAGCGCCTGACCCCTGATTTCAGCTCAGGTCTTGATCTCAGGGTCATGAGTTCTGGCCCTCACCTGCAGCTCCTGAGGGGTAATCTGGATGCCCTTGCAGTGTCATGTCTGGTAAGACTGTCTTTGTTTTCCTGGGAGCCTTGGCTACATTGGACCCTCTAACAATGTGACCAATCATGAGGGCTTTGGGCCACACAATGTCAGTTTGATCTTGGGATGGGTGACCACCATGTCTATGTGATGGAGCTCCTGTAAATCTCTGCACACAAGGCTTGGGGGAACTCCTCTGGTTGGCAATATTTTGAACATGCTGTCACCCTACATCACTACTGGGAGGTCACGCTCTCCACGACTTCACTGGGAAGGGACAACTGGAAGCTCTGAGTGTGGAACCTTCCTGGATTCATCCCTTGGCAGATTTTAATCTGTCTCCTGTTGCCATAATAACCTGTAACCATGAGTATAACAGCTTTCAGAGAATTCCATGAGCTCTTTTACTGAATTATCAAACTTTGGGGACCCCCGAACTTTGCAGCATCCACCAATTTACTCAAGCTCCTGGCTCCGAGGCACGTGTTTCCACCTTCCGGTTCCTTCTTAGCTATCCTTCTCTGACCTCTCTGTCGCCTTTGACACTGATTTTTAAAGATTTTATTTTTAAGTCCATCTCTATACCCAGTGGGGCTTGAACTTACAATGCTGAGATCAAGAGTCACGTTCTCTATGGATGGAACCAGCCAAGCACCCTGGCCTTTGACTTCTGTTGATCCCCTGTCTTTCTGCAATGCTTTCCTACCTGGGCTCTGATGACACTGAAATCTGCCAGCCTTCCTTCTGCTCCCCAGTCTCCACTTCATTTCCTCAGTCTGCTCTGGTTGCTTGTCCCTGACCATTTCCTGTGGCTGCTTTCTGGTTCTGGTTTCTTGTCACTTGCCTGAGTGACAACTAAACACAGTGAAGCTGAAGCTCAGCCCAGATCCTTGTCATTGCAAATCCCCGACTTGGTTTTCTCTTGCTCCTTAGGCGATCGGAACTGTGTGACTAACTTATAGTCAGGTAAACTTTAAAAATGTGTACTTGGTGTGTTCTAGATACATATCCTTTATTGGGTAAATATTCTGCAAATGTTTTGTCCCACCATGTGGCTTGCCCCAGGTTTCTGTCTGTAGTCCCTTCTCTCCTCTCATCCAGGCACACAGGTTCCCTGTCATCTCAAGAGGGTGACTCCCCACTTACATCTGTAGCACTGACTACATCTACAGAATAGTCCTCCTGACATTCCAGTAGGCCAATGGACATCTTCGTGTAGCATTTGAACCCCAGGATGTCCGTGAATGAACTCATTAATTGTCCCTCAAAGTATTCCTCACCTTGGTCAATGGCATTATTTTGCTAGTGCAGGATGGAATAGGCTTGCCCTGCAGACACTTGACCCTGGTCTGTCACTGGGGTCCATCTAGCACTGACTTCCCACTCTGGTTTGCACGCTGCCTGTCAGGCTTTGGCTTGTTTCCAGTCTCCCTGGCTCCTGATTTTTAAAAATATTTTATTTATTTATTTATTTATTTATTTATTTATTTATTCATTCATTCATTCATTCATTCATTCATTCATTCATGAGAGACAGAGAGAGAGAGGCAGAGACATAGGCAGAGGCAGAAGCAGGCTCCCTGTGGGGAGCCTGATGCGGGATTCAATCCCAGACCCAGGATCACACCCTGAGCCGAAGGCAGAGGCTTGCTGAGCCACCCAGGTGTCCTTATCTGGCTCCTGATTTGCCACAACCCCTGGCTCCAGTGTCAGATCCTGCCTTAGTTCCCAACCCATCCAGGATAGGCACCCCATTCCAGCTTACCTGCCCTGGTCAGGTACCCCTGACCACTCCTGGCAGGTTTCTGCTGCCTTCTATTGGTTACCACCCTTTTCTCCAATTAATAGTAATCCTTTACACACAGAGACACACTGACAAAGACACACACGTACTTAATACTTTGAGCACTGGCATGAATATTCCAAGATCTGGCAAAGCCTTTAGGTAATAAAGTGTAAGTCATCCCTCCATAACTAAAGGTAGCTCATCCTGTGCACCAGCTAGTGATAAGCCGAGAGTCTGTTTTAACCAATATAAAAGCACTTCTTGGGGGTATGTTCTTGTTGTTTCTGGGTTTATCAACTGTTATGTTTAAATTGTCTTCATTTTACTTTTTTATTTTTTATTTTTTTTTAATTTTTTTTTTTTATTTATTTACGATAGTCATACAGAGAGAGAGAGAGGCAGAGACACAGGCAGAGGGAGAAGCAGGCTCCATGCACCGGGAGTCTGACGTGGGATTCGATCCCGGGTCTCCAGGATTGCGCCCTGGGCCAAAGGCAGGCGCCAAACCGCTGCGCCACCCAGGGATCCCTCATTTTACTTTTTTAAATAAAAAATACAGAAAAGCAATACTCTCCCTTTATATATAAGCCTATATCCACCCCATAACAAGCATTAGTTGCCTGGATTATATCCCTTTCATAGACTTTTCTGTGCTAACTCACAGATAAGAGCATATATACAGTTTCTGTAAGAAATTTGTTTGCTGATTTTGGCTGAAGTACAATCATTCTGTACACAATACTTTGCAGATTGCTTCTTTTCCGCTTGACAATTTATCATAGACATCCTGCAATTCAGCAAATATAGACCTAACTCTGTACTTCTTATGTATTCACGCACACACATACACACAGAGATATAATTTTGCATAAATGAGGGGCACCTGGGTGGCTTAGTCAGTTGAGCATCTGATTCTTGGTTTTGGCTCAGGTTGGGATGTCAGGGTTGTGGGATTGAGCCCCATATGGGGCTCCCCACTTAGTGTGGAGTCTACTTAGGATTCTCTCCCCCCTCAAATAAATAAATAAAATCATTAAAAAATAATTTTGCATAAATAGGATACTGTTCTTATTTAATCCCCCAAATCTGGAGAAGCCCTCATACCTCTATTCTAGTACTTGCCTCCTTGGGTAGATTATGCTTTTTTTTTTCTTAACATGTCAATCAGGGGATCCCTGGGTGGCGCAGTGGTTTAGCGCCGGTCTTTGGCCCAGGGCGCGATCCTGGAGCCCCGGGATCGAATCCCACATCAGGCTCCCGGTGCATGGAGCCTGCTTCTCCCTCTGCCTGTGTCTCTGCCTCTCTCTCTCTCTCTGTGACTGTCATAAATAAATAAAAAAAAAAATTAAAAAAAAAAAAACAAACATGTCAATCAAAAGTCAAACAGTAAACTTTTAATCTTATTGGTACTATGCCTCTTCCAGAGTAGGAACTCAACACGTGTCTGCTGGGTGAATGAAAGCTTGTTTTATCACTCTTCCTGCTTTACATTTGGGAACATTAAGTAACTTGCCCAAAAAGGCACAATTCAAGTGCAATGGAACAGAGGCTCTGGCTCAGATCCCTGTCACTGTATATCCCCTAATGGTCCTCTGCATCGTGCTCTTGTGCCTGAGCCATCATGATCTATGTGAAAAATTCAAAACCCAAATCACGTTAAACTTTAAAAATGTAAGACCTGGCAAATTCTAGGGACAGCCCTTTATGGAGTGAATGTTTTGGAAATATCTTTTCCCATTCTGTGCCTTCCTTTTCATTTTTCTAATGGTCTTTTGAAGAACACAAGTTTTAAATTTGGATGAAGTTCTGTTTATTTTTTTTCTCTTATACTACATGCTTTTAAGAAACCTTGCAAAATCTAAGGTCACTAAGATTTTTCTCTTATTTTCTTTACGAGTTGTATTTGTTTTTATACTTAGGTCTATGATCCATCTTGAGTTACTTTATATATATGGTGTGAAGAAAGGATTGAGGTATATATATATTTATATGAATATAAATAAATATTTATATGAATATAAATATATATATATTTAAAGATTTAATTATTTATTTGTGGGGAGGAGCAGGGAGAGGGAGAATTTCAAGCAGACTCCGTGCTGAGTGCTGAGCACAGAGCTTGATGCGAGGCTTGATCTCATGACCCATGAGATCGTGACCTGAGCAGAAATTAAGAGTCAGACATCCAACTCACTGAGCCACCCAGGTGCCCAAGGTTCCTTTTTAAATATTACTTTATTATTATTATTATTTTGCATGTGGCTATTCAATTGTTGAAGTACCCTTTGCTAAAAAGATGATCTCTCTTCCATTGAACTGCCTTACACCTGTGTGGAAAATCGACTGACCATATATGTGTTGGCTTATTTCTAGACTCTTTAATCTGTTCTTTGGATTGACACAGCTGCCTTTTCACCAATACCACACTGTTTTGATTACTGTAGCCTCAAAATGGATCTTGATCATGTAACATAAGTACTTAACATGTGTTCTTTCTTTTCCAGAGTTGTTTTGGATGTCCTAGTTCTTTTATCATTTTTTTAAAAGATTATTTATTTATTTATTCATGGGAGACACAGAGGCAGAGACACAGGCAGAGGGAGAAGCAGGCTCCCTACTGGGAGCCGGATGCGGACTCGATCCCAGGATTCCATGATTGTGACCAGAGCCAAAGGCAGACACTCAACCACTGAGCCACCCAGGTGCCCCTACTTCCTTTACTTTTCTATACAAATATTAGAATAATCATAATAGTTTTTACAAAAAGCTTACTGGAAATTTGATCAACTGAGTTGAATCTACAGATTCAGTCTACAGAACTGGCATCTTCATAACATAAGGTTTAGATCTGGGGACATGGTATATTACCCCATTAGTTAAGTCTTTACTTTTTCTCTGCACTGTTTTATGGTTTTCAGGGTACATGTCCTTCACGACTTTTGTTAAGTTTATCCTTAAGTACTTCCTTTTTTTTTTAAGATTTTATTTTCAAGTAAATTCTATACCCAGTGTGGGGCTCAAACTCACAACCTGGAGATCAAGAGTCCCTCACTCACTAACTGCACCTATTTTTGCTACTATTGTATCCAGTATTGTTTTTAAATTTCAATTTCTTGGGGGTGCCTAGGGGGCTCAGTGGGTTAAGCATCTGCCTTTGGTTCATATCATGATCTCAGGGTCCTGGGATTAAGCCCTGAATCCAGCTCCCTGATCAGCAGGGAGTCTGCTTCTCCCTTTCCCTTTGCTCTCTCTCAAATAATAAATAAATAAATAAATAAAATCTTAAAAAAAATAAATTTAAATTTCTTCTTTAAAGGGGGTGGGGGCAGAGGGAGAATCTCTTTTTTTAAGATTTTAAAAATCCATTTATTTATGAGAGACACATAGAGAGAGGCAGAGACATAGGCAGAGGGAGAAGCAGGCTCCCTACAGGGAGCCCAATAAGGGATTTGAACCCGGAACTTTGGGATCATGATCTGAGCCAAAGACAGACACTCAACCTGAACCACCCAGGCTCCCCTGGAGAGAGAGAATCTTAAGCAGTCTCCGTGTCCAGCAGAAGAGCCCAATGTGGGCCTTGATCCCACAACCCTGACATCATGACCTGAGCAGAAATCAAGAATCTTACACTTAACTGACTGCACCAACCAGGTGCCCCGCCAGTGATTCTTAGAGGCAGAAAGCAGATCAGTACTTGCTTAGACACAAGGTTTCAGGAGGCGGTAAGGATGAATTACAAAGGGATCTGAGGAAACTTTTGGGGATGATAAGTTTGTTTCTATCTTGATAGTGGTGGTAGTTTCACACGTCAAAACTCATTAGATTGTACAGTTTAAATATATGCAGTTTAATGTGTATTAATTATATCTTACCAAAACTATTAAAACGTTTGTACTTGGGCTCCAGGAACGTATAGGAATAACGTGACCAGCTAATATATCCTCATATCGGATACTAAATCAGTTCCAAACTAGGTGTGGGGAGGGACCAATTTCACCCATTATGGAGGGAAGGTAATAAAATACCTAACCTCCTGTGGGTTTCCCAGAGATTAGGCTTCCATGTCCAGAAACCAGGCATCTCCAAAAGCTATAATACAGTGGTACCCCCTTCTCCATGGAGGATAGGTTCCAAGATCCCCAGTGGATGCCTGAAACTACCAGTAGCTCTGAACCCCACAGATACCATGTTTTTCCTATACAAACATACCTATCACAAAGTTTAGTTTATAAATTAGGCACAGTGAAGATTAACAAAACTAAAACTACCACTAGATTTTTTTTCCTTCTTCAGTTTCATGGATACAAGACATGTTCTTACCACTGACCTTAGCAATTTCAGCATACACTTTTTTTCTTTCCTTATTAAGCAGAGAGCTTTCATCTTTACAGCTACTCTTTGGCATATCCAAACTGTCAGCACCACTATTTTTGTGCTCTGGGGCCATTATTAAGTAAAATAAGAGTTATTTGAACACAGGCACTGTGGTAGAGTGACTAAAGGTGGGTAGCGTATACGGTGTGCATCTGGCTGGACAAAGTGATGATTCACATCCTGGGCAAGACTGAGCAGCGGAACACGCAAGATTCCATCACACTACTCAGAACGGTGCACAATTTAAATCTTACAGATTGTTTATTTCTGGAATTTTCCATTTAACATTTCATGGGAACTGAAACGAAGAAAGGCAAATCTGCAGATAAGGGTGAAGACTACTGTACAAATGGTTCCTATATTGCTGGGAGAGAAGGTAAGAGCTGAAGGAAGCTGGCGGAGTCCTGTGGTTTATATCCTGGGAGAGGGCTTCCCTCAACCCTTGGCAAAGGGTTTTCTGGCTGCAGCCGGTGGGAAGACCTTATTTTTAACTCACTCTAAGTTTCACGGAGGAAGGTTAACTTGCCTGAGTGTTTCTCCACAGGGTGCCTCCAAACCACAAATTCCTGATTCCTACTCTGGTTTATCCTAAAAGGAGTAGGCTGATCCCTTAATCCCTGTTTAAAGGGCCCTTGTTTATTGAAGCCGTGAACTCTGGGCACAAGGTCATAAATCACTTTAGCTGGACCCAGATTGTGAGGCGGGTGCAGGCTAAGAATGGGCACACAGAGATGACGTCAATGTCAATCTTGTCTGTTTTCCTTGGAGGCATACTCCTGTGAACCCCTGTGCTGGGCCAGATCCAGCCTCTACTCTTCACTCTGTTCTGTGCCTGGAAGGACAGGTGGAGGCAGTACTGATGCATCATCCTTGTCCCCCCACCCCAACTCTCCTCAATAGGCTTGGCCAATGGGAGGTGCTGTAGGAAATCAGAGGACAGGAGAGTTAGAGACTGGTGTCTCCCATTGGCTGGTTGTCCTACCTAGGGCCATGGGTTCTGGTCAGATGCCTCCTTTCCCACGACTAGAGCACCCAACTGGTTGGGGTACAGCTCTCTCCCCTTGTCCCTTCAGGGCTAGGGCTGATAACAGCTCCCCATTGTTCTAATGGCTGGGTTCTTCCTTCCTAGTTGATCCTCCTCTTCTAGGTCACACCTTTGTATGCATTCCTTCTTTAATTCAATTAGCCCTTCCAGTGGACAATCCCTTCCCTGCTGCCACTGCAACTCATCCACCTCCATAGCCCTCAACAGTCCTCATCTACTGTGTCTATCTCCCCAAAGCCCACTTTTTTTGCTGATCCACTCACCATTGCCTTGGCTCTCCTCTGTCTCTCTGATTCTTTTTTTTTTTTTTTTTAAGATTTTATTTATTTATTCACGAGAAACACAGAGAGAGGCAGAGACACAGGCAGAGAGAGAAGCAGGCCTCCTGCAGGGATCCCGACGTGGGACTCGATCCCGGGTCTCCAGGATCAGGCCCTGGGCGGAAGGCGGCGCTAAACCGCCGAGCCACCCGGGCTGCCCCTGTCTCTCTGATTCTTCCCCCACCGCTCCAACTCCTGTTTCCACCCATCGCCTGCTCTTTGGCCAAGTCTACACTGACACCGCTCTGTCCAGAATGGAAGTCATCTCCTCTTTTGGAGCCAGCACCCCTACTCATTTAAAGTCATCTCCACCTTCTCAGACAGAAAGCCTTGAAAACCAGGTCACAACTCACCTCTTTCCCAGAGAAACTCAAGGGAAGCCACTCACAAAGCCTCCCATATAAATACACTTGGAGAGAAGTGAATTTCTCACTTTTGAGAAAAGTGAGAAAAGTGAAACCAGTGAGCTAGCTATGCAAATATAGCCTCAAGGCAATCACCCCTCCAACACCTTGCCACCCTTACATCCCTCCTCTATAGAATTTGACCCCACCAGTGCCTCCTCCCTCCCCCCCTTCCCTACATCCAAGCATGTTCCCATAACCTCCCAGAGGACAAGAACTTTCTCCTCATTCCCTGTGGGTTCTCAGGGTCTCTCATCCACTCTCCCGATTGGTTCCCTCCCTTCCTCTTCGCTCCCACAATCTGGTCCACACAGCGCCAACCCCACCCCCACCCCCCAAGCACAGGTCTGAGCGAAAACCTTCAGTAGTTCGCTAGTGCCTGCAAAGGCCCACCGCCTCGTTCGCTTCTCTGTTGAATGCGTGAATTTTTATCAAAAGCTCTTAGTTCAAAAAAAGAATTTAATGTCTTCCTTTGAGTTTCAAGGCATTTATCTCCAAAACCCCAACACTAAGTATTTAACGGTAAACTTCTCACTTTCTCTAGCGTCTCCGCTAAGGATCTCACGTCCTCTGCCAGTCGGTACCTCGGCTGACATCCGAGCAGGAGGGGAGGGGTGGCCCAAAGCCGCGGATAAACAGAAACACAGACGGGTTTCTACCAAGGCTACGCTCCGGCCGCTTCCAGACCGGGAGAGGTTTGGATAGAAGGTGTCAGAGGCTCCCGCTGACCCAGCCCGGCATCCCCGCCCGGGTCGGCGACCGTCGCAAAGGGGATGCGCAGGGCTGCAGGGCAGGGCAGGGCAGGGCAGGGCAGGGCAGGGCAGCGCGCGGGAGGAGGCCGAGGGGGCTGGTGCGGGACGTTGACCCGCTGGCGGGAGCCGGGCGGGAGGGCAGCGCTTCCCGGGGCTGCGGCCGCGGAGCCGGTCCTTCCCGCGCTCCCCGGGCCCGGCCCGAGCCGCGTAAACACGCTTTTACCCAGCGGCCGGGACTCCCCGCGGGAGGCCGGGCGCCCGGGGCAGCGTGACCCCCGCCCACCACGCCGGGACCCGGCAGCGCCCGCCGCCGAGGGGAGCGCGGCTCGCGGGGCAGGGGCGGGGAGGGCGGTGCGCCGGGCGTCGGGGGAGGGGCGGGCGAGGGCAGGTCAGGGCAGCCCCGGCCCCGCCCTCCGCCCCGCCCCCGCCGGGGGCGGTGGGGCCCGGTGACTGACAGGCGTCCGGGCCGGTCAGGGCGCGGCTCGCGGTCCCGAGAGCCCGGCGGGGCGGGGCGCGCCCGGGAGCTTCGGAGGGGGCGGGGGCGGGCGGGGAAGCCTCGGAGTGGGGCGGAGCCTCGGGAGAGTAGCAGCGCCCCCAGCCAATGGGAGGCCGCAGCCGTCCCGTTAGCGCCGGATCCCAGCGGGTAGGGCGGGGCGGACGGCGCCGTGGGGATCCCGGGGCGGCCGAGGGCCCCGGACTCGGCTCCGCGCGGCGACATGGACCGGATGGCCAGCTCCATGAAGCAGGTGCCCAACCCCCTGCCCAAGGTGCTGAGCCGGCGCGGGGTGGGCGCGGGGATCGAGGCGGCAGAGCGGGAGAGCTTCGAGCGGACTCAGGTGAGGACCGGGGGACCCCGGGGCATGCGTGGCTGGGGCATCCCGAGAGACGCAGTGTCCGGGAGGGGCTTTGGAGGGAGTAGAGGTGTCCAGGCCCAGGGCTGGACGGGGAAGGGGGGCCCCGGGAGGGAGCATCTGGTGCGCAGGTCGAGGCGATCCTGGGGAGGTCGGGGACCCGGGGGCATCCCAGCTGGCCTGGGGAGAAGGGCAGGGCGGCCCCGAGGAGCCGGCACGGTCCGTGCGGTGGGGCAGGGCAGGGGTCACAGGGGCGGTGAGCGGAAGGAACGGAAGAGCGGTGGGAGGGGTGGGAGGGGTGCCCCTAGGCAGGGGAAGCGCATTGGGGGGCCGCTCGGAGACACAAGTGTGGTGGCTGGGAGCGGAGCGCCGGACCGGGATGTGAAGCGGAAGCGGGGGCTCCTTTCCTCCCCTCTCGACCGCTTCTGGGTTGCATTGACATTCCCCCCACCCCTAGCATCCCCTTCCTGGTGCCTCTGGCTTGGCTCACACCACCCCCAGCTGTTGGCCTCCGAAGGCCGGGCTGAAGGGGTCTGGGCGGCGGGAAGGAATGTAGGAAATGCGACGTGTGGCCGAGCTTGAAAAATGAGGGCTGGAGGAGGGGGCCCGGCCAGGGGCCAGGGGCCAGGGTCAGGCCTTTGGTCCGACAGCCCGCTGCTGGTAAGGATGAGCTGCCCAGTGGTGCCCAGAGCCCTGGTTTGGGGTTTGGGTTTCATCCCCCAAGATGTGCCTGACAGCTAATAGGCAGCCTGCCCTATTTGTCCAGCCTGACCAGGGCTGGAGGCCAAAATTCCCCAGTGTCATCAACAAAAAGCCACAATCCATTTTTACCTCAGAGTTTGAATGCCTGCTGTATTGATTTGACTGAATAAAGCTGACATGTTTCTGGTGTTCATCAGCTCGTTTGTATGCAAAATCCATTTCAAAGGGCACAGCACTTCTTTTAATCCCAGTGCCAAAGTTGTATGGGCAGATTTGTTCTTTGCTCTTGCGCTGAGGGTGGAACCTTTGAAGATCCAGCTGGGTCTCCACTGCCAGAGGCTGGTTCCCCTGCTGTGTTCTGCTCCCTCCCTCTCGCCATGAAACAGGGTACAATGTGAAGGAAAGGCTTTGGGGTTTTAGGTAGAAAAGATTGGGAGGACCTGATAGTATTCTGTGCAGGAATCTTGCAATGAATACAGCTTTTCACCCTGGCAACTTCATCCTCTTTCCAGATGCCTCTGGCCCGTTCTAGGTGTGTCTGGGTGATGTAAAGTAGGGAGTGTCCCGTCCCAGGGTCATCCTACCCCAGGAAGGGATGGAAGAGATAGGAAAGACAGCAGTTCACTTCTGCCTCCTGGGGACCTGCTGGGTTTGAGACTTCTTTTCTCTGCCTTTGTGGACTGGACCCCTGGAAAGAAAGAAGCTTTCCGTCTGCTGGTCCACGGTGGGTGATAATTGCCGCAAGTAGCTGCCTAGTTCTGAGGCTTCTTGCTCTCACTAGTGTGAATAGTATTCTTCTTTTTTCTTTTTAATGGAAAAAGAAAAGAAATAGATGTTGATAACCCAGTCCATCTGGAGTCTCAAATAAGTAAAAACTAGAGCACTAGAGGAATATGCATAAAACTTTGACCCATTATAGCAATAGAAATTAGGTTTGTGAAAGCTTCCACCCAGGACTGGCATGTCCCCTTGCCATCCAGGGACAGTCCAACAAGGAGACTCTGAGGCAGTGTTTGCCGGTATTTTACGTGTGGAACACTTGTGATTGGCTGCGTCTGATCGAGTGGCTTGTTTGGCGGTGGGGTGGGAGTGAGGAGGAGGTAGGCTGGAGCAGGAAAAGAGAATTTTTCTATTATTGAAACTGTAAGGGGGGTAGGAGAGTGGAGAAAAGAGAACAGTCCTAAAACTTGGCACTGGTCAATCTGCAAAAGCTCGTTTTGTTTGATGACTTCAAATGTATCTAGCGTATTATGAGATATAAAAAATGAGCTAGAAAAAAAATTTAATGACTTAAGAGACCATGAGAATCAGCCAAGGTGTAGTGATAATTGTAGCTAATTATCGTATTTGGCTCTGTTCTAAGTACTTTATTGTATTACTTTCTTTAATCTCCACAAGGACTCATGAGGTGGGTATCAGCCCCGTTTTCCATGAGGAAATTGAAGCACAGAGAGGTTAAGTCACCTGCCCAAGGTCATACATCTGGAAGCCGTCCCACCCTTTACCCAACTGTCTTGCATTGCCTCTGAGTCCTGGCGGCGGAATGCTGGCATTGGAGCTGGAAGAGGTTTGAATTTTATAGCCAGGCACTTGGATAGGCTGTGTGACCTCAGGCAAGCCTTTCTAAGGCTTCCTTCTTGTAAAATAAGGATGATACATACCTTGCAGGTTTAGTGTGGGGGTTAAATGAAATCATAGGCATGAAGGCGTTTTGTAAGCTTCAGAGCATGGTTTCAGTGATTCTTGCTGTAATCTGGGGAGACCTAAGGAAGCATAAATATAAGTAATAATGCAGGCTGTGACGAACTCTTCAGCAGGGGGACAGAAATGTTCCTAGGTAATGTGATCACAGCCGAGACCGCATGTGGAAAGGTCTGTTTGAGGGTGTTGGGAGGGATTGGGAGCCCTTACCGGGACCTGACGACCATCCAGCATGAGATAGTGCTTGCTGGGTGGAGAGAAGGAGGGAGCATTCCAGAAGTGGGGAATGGCAAAGGAGATGTCCAGAGGTGAGTGCAGATGAGGTGCAGTAGCCCACGTGGAGGCAGGAGCAGAATTGGTCACTGGCACCTCTCAGCCGCACTCCTCCCACTCCTCTGCCCCCACACATGCTACCTTGTACAGTCACTGTTTTGTCCTCAGTAAACTAGGAGCTTCATGGGGGCAAGATTGTGTCTTGCTCTCTCTCCCCTGTGTCCTCAGATTCCTGAGGCCTGTGTTAGTGGTGATCTGGCTGTAGGTGGGGTACAAAATGACTGGCTAGTTCCAGCAGGGAAGCCCTTGCATGGATGGGTAACTCAGCTCAGGGCAGCCAGGGAAACTTTTTTTTTTAAATAAATATCTTATTTATTTATTAATGAGAGACACACAGAGAGGCAGAGACACAGGCAGAGGGAGAAGCAGGCTCCATGTAGGGAGCCTGATGTGGGACTTGATCCCAGGACTCCAGGATCATGCCCTGGGCCAAAGGCAGGTGCTAAACTACTGAGCCACCCAGGGATCCCCAAGCCAGGGAAACTTGATGGTTTTTCCTAATAGTCCCAAGTTCCCTCCTGGTCCAGCACTCTGTCCTATACTCTCCAGTCAGGAGCCCTGCCCAATGCCTATCAGAGGACTGTGATTTCTCTGCCTTCCTTCTGGTCAGGGTCTGTGTTCATGCCAGAGTGGGGACCTCAGACCCACCTGCTGCAGCACCTATCTCTAACCTGACCCTTGCTGCCAGCCCATCACAAACAACCTTCAGGCTCTAGGGGAATGAAAAGTGGTTCTTGCCCTCAAACAAGCTGCTGTAAGAAAGATACCTTGCCTGGAGCACTTTACAGTTTACACAGCATGTTTTAGCTATCTTTGGGGCTACACTGTGGTTGGGCATTACCACTCTTATTTTGTGGATGAGAGTGTGGTAACTTGCCCTGGGCCACCCATTGATGATAGAAAAGCAATCAGATCCAGGACTCCAGATTCCAAGCCCCTTCCACCACACTGTCCTCATGTTGGCCAGGAGGGCAATTCTGGAACGAACCAGGACAGCTGACACATATAGGCACAAAAATACCCTGACCATATTTACTTAGCCAGAAAATGGTTTTCTCCATGGTTTGTTTATTTTTTTTTACCATCTATTTAGTGAGCACATAGCGTGGAGGGGACACAGAGATGAGTAAGATAAAGAGACCAGCCTGCAGGAGCTCATGAATCAGCAAGGAGGTGGACCTGCTACTGTGGGGCCCTTCTACACAGAGGGCCAAGGACCTATAGCCCTGGCATCATGGGAGCTGCTAGCAATGCAGGACGTACGGAATGAGAGCTTTCATATCAGCCAGAGCCCTGGGTAGTCTTGTGCATGTTGAAATTTGTTCTCTTGTGGGTGATTACTAAGATCAGAGGAGAGATGGGGCTGGAAACATGGAAGTTTTTGTCCAAACCTGTTTGGGTAGAGCCCACCACAGGATCCTAAGCAACCTTGAGCTGGGAAGAACCAGGAATACTTCGATTCTAGAGAAGAAAAGACAGAAACAAATATTTATTGAGGGCCTGGTGAGCCCTAGAAACATACTGGCTGATTTATGGCTATTATCCTATTTAATAGCTTAGGCTCAGAGAGGCGAAGTTACTTGCCCAAGATCACACAGCGAGTAAGCAGACAGGCCAGAGCTCTGAAATCCAATGACCAAGCCCACATCCTCTTCTCTGTGTTTAAGTCAGGGGGCATTTCTACCATTTCGCTCATGATCTTTAGATCAGCCTTTGATTCACCTGCTGAGAAATTGTGGGGTTGGACCAGAGAGATCAGTGCTTCTCAACCCTGGCTGCTCAGGAATGGCTTCTAGCATGAAAGGTGCTGTCCTCCCTCCTGTCCCCTGCTTGCTCCCTTCGTTGGTACTGGAAAGGTAGAAAGGATGCTGCAAGCTTTCTTTGAGCTTGTGGTTTTCTACTTACTCCTCTGGTTTCTTCCCATTGATAAAGGTGAGAACAGCTGACATTCACTGCATTTACTATGTGCACATGGTAAAGGCCTTTATGAGACACACCTCCCAGTTCTTGGAACGAATTTATGAATTATGATCCCAGTTTTACAGATCAGGAAATCAAGGCTTAGACGTGTTAATAACCAGCTCTAGGTTCTGAAGTAGGTGTCTGAGCTGGACCCAGGCTCAGGAAAACTAGCCCCAGAGCCTGGCTGTGCATGCTTGCCATCCCTGTATCATTGCCTGGCCCCCTCAGCTCCTTCTCCTTTTCCCTAACAATTGGGTCCCTGATGTGCTAACCTCACCCTACTTCTCTTTTACCTTCTGTCCACTTCTTGTATGCTCACCTCATCTGACAGTTGCTGTTTTTATGTCTATGATGTCACTTGCCCACGTCTGTCTCTTTACTTCCCTGCCTATGTGACCACTTCCTATTGGATGTTTGCCCTTGAATAAACCATACATGCCCCAGACTCTACTTCGGGCCTTCCCAGCCTCTGAATACCAGCGTCTGGTCCCCATCAGTCCGCATCATCTCCTTGGAATCTGTCCTGAGTCCTCCCTTTCCTCTGTCCTCACAGCCACTTTGTGTTCTGTGAGGCTTCTCTTGTCCATTGCTCCTTTGCTTTGTACCATTCCTGTCCTCACAAACCTCCTGGCTGTGTTGCTGAAATCCCATCCTCCCTGGGGCCAGAGGGATCATCTCTAAAGCTCAACACTGCTTCTTTAACTCCCTCTTTTCAAGAACCTTTGCTGGCTCCCAAGATACCCTGCATGACTGTGGCATCTGAAAGTCCCTGGTCCCTCTCTTTTCCAGGCCATAACTTACACTGCATCCCTCCACTAGACAGCTCCTACAGGCTGCTCTCAACCAGATCAGATATTCCAGCAAGCATGGGCCCGTAGCTACTGTATGTCTGTCCCATTCATCCATGTCGAGCCGTGGCTTCTCTTCCAGACTGTAAGCTCTTGGGGGCAGGGTCTGGCTCTCAGTGTGGAGTGAACCCTTGCAGGAGGCAGGTACTGGACCTTTTTGCCAAATGTATGAATGTGAAACAGTCAGAGGATCTAGACGGAGCCTGAGTGCTGTAGACAGGCCTCTGCTTGCAGAGTACTTTCCCTTTGCACATTTTGGAGATTCTCCCTCTGTCTCCTGTGATTTCTCCTGTGATTAACTCTTACTAAGTGTCTACACTGTGTGCCAGGCCTGTGTGCCCAGGATCCCCATTTAGGAAGGAGCCTGCAGAGCCTCTAGAGATAGAATCAGGGCTTGTGGTCAATAATTTGAATTTCCGTGAATTTCAGAACACTTTATAAACATTCCCAAAACATGGACGTGGACCTTCCAGGGCTTCTCTCTGCTTCTTTATGCATCAGGTGGGCCTTTCTGAGCTAGAAGAGAGAAACGCTGGCCTGGTGTCCCAGGCACCTGGATGTGGCTGATGGCAGTGGTCTGTGTGCTGCTGCTGAAGTTTGCAGCAGGGTGTAAGGGATGTGAGGATGAGCGCAGAGTAATATGAGAGCACTCCCTGGGGAGTGAGCAAATCTGGCTCTGCTACTGGATTTCTCATTTCAAGATGGGGAGGCCGGACAAGATTTCCAGCTCTCAAACATTTAAGCTAATAAAATTCCCGAAGCGGGGTTTCACACTGTGGAATAAAGACACACATTTCATCTGAGTTCTCAACTGCTCTCTTGAAAAACTTCCACATGCCTCCCACCCATATGTAGAATGGGGCACACATGAATGGGTGGTACCGTATTTTCACACGGCATGAGGAATGCCCACGTAGCTCAGGAGAGCAGAATCCCAGCCCCACTTGGGCACTGAAAGGGTTCTCTGTCTGGCATGTCTGCAAGACACCAAAGAGGACTGTTTAACACTCCCTGTCCACTGGCCCACTTGTCTGCCACCTCGGGACAAAGTGTAGAGAAGCCCTGGACGGGGTGCGGCAGGCCAGTGGCCAGTGCTCCTGCATCCAGAGGGTTGATGGCCTGGAGAGATGCCCACCTAGGAAAGGGAGCTTGTCAGCCCCACCTCCTGGCAGGGTGGGGGCTGCTTCCTGTTTTCCTGCCTGGGCAGGCAGGGAGGAGCCCTGTTCCTGGCTCACAGGCCCTGCAGTCCAACACTGTGCGGGGAGAGGGACGGGGATTGAAGGTGTCCCCTGGCTCAGACAGTGGAAGGGAGGATGGGCTTCTTTTTCAGATCTGAAAGGTTACTACTGCTGCCTCTGTTAGGGCAAATGAGACAGCTCAGGAAGCTGGACCAGGCTATTCAGGAAGCCAGTATGGCCGATTGCTTCTGATTTTAACAGATTTGCAGTTTATAAAGCACATTTGCACATAACCTCTTTTTTGGCCACAGAACAACCATGTGATAAATAGTGGTCTGTTCTCAAGGATGAGAGGCTCTCTGAGCCTCTCAGTGAGGCTCAGAGAGCATAAGCCACTTGCCCAAGAGCACTCAGGAAGTGGCCGAGCAGAGGCTTGAACCTGGTGGCTCTTACCTCAAACTCTACTTTCCTTTGAGTATCTCTCTTTAAAGCTGAAGGCTGCTCTGGCGCTGGTAACTTAGAAAAGTCATGGAGATTTTTTTTTTTCCAAGTCTTTTCCAATTGACTTACTTGGACTTCTGAAATTCCCCCCAGAATATTTTTGCACCACACATAACTATCAAACGGCCTGTATCCAGAATATGTAAAAAAAAAAAAGTAAAAGAAAAAAGAGACCACCTAATAGAAAAATAAGCAGGAGGAACTTCGTAAAAGAAAATAAACCTATGGAAATGTGCACCTTCATTAGTAATCAAGGAAATGCAAATTAAAATCATAATGAGATACCATTCAATGCCTATCAGCATGGCTGAAATTAAAAATGAAAAGGGGCGCCAGCATGGTTCAGTCAGTTAAATGCCCTACCCTTGATTTCAGCTCAGGTCATGATCTCAGGGTCCTGAGCCCGTGTCAGGCTCTGTGCTCAGTGCGGAGTGTGCTTGTCCTTCTCTCTGCCCCTCCCCTGGCCTGCATTCTCTCTTTTTCTGTCTCTAAAATAAATAAATAAAATCTTTAAAAAAGAAATAAAAATTAAAATGAAAACAAAAGTGGTGCCCATGTGGCTCAGTTGGTTGAGCATCGACTCTTGATTCGGCTCAGATCATGATCTTGAGGTCGTGGGAGATTTAATTTTAAAAAATGGAAAAGAAAAAAGAAAACCTGACTGTACCAAGCATCAGCAAGGATGTGAAGCAGTGGAAATGCTCATGCTGGGGCTGTGCATTGGTGCAACCACATTGGACAACAGTCCAGTGTTATCCAAAAATTGAAGATGTATAGACTCAATAGGCCCGTACTTCCACTGTCAGCTCTATACCCAACAGCAAGGCACAAAACATGTTGGAGGGATGCTCATCATCACCTTTTGTCATAACTCCAAACTGGAGACAATCCAGGTCCATCAACAGTAGATCGATAACTGCATTGTGATGTCTCTCATGGGGATACTTGCACAACAAGGAGAATAAATAAACCATGGTCACATTCGACAACATGGATGAATCCTACACACCTGATGGTGAATGAAAAAAAAAGACAGACCCAAAAGACACCTTCTGTATACTTCCATTTAGTTATTTATTTAAGATTTTATTTATTTATTTGAGAAAGAGTGAACACGAGTGAGGAAGGGAGGAGCAGAGAGAGAGGGCAAGAAGCAGAGTTCCCACTGAGCAGAGAGCCCAACACGGGGCTCCATCCCAGGACCCTGGAATCATGACCTGAACCAAAGTCAGATGCCTAACCAACTGAGCCACCCAGGCACCCTGTATGCTTCCATTTATATCAGGTTCACAAAACAACCAAAGTGAAACAGGTATCAAGTATGCTACTTGGATTGCAAATCTGTAAAGAAATAAGGAGATAGAGGTGCCTGAGTGAGTGGCTCAGTAGGTTGAATATCCTACTCTTGATTTCAGCTCAGGTCATGATCTTGGGGTCATGATCAAGCCCTAGCGTGGAGCCTGCTTAAAATTCTTTCTCCCTATCCCTCTGCCCACCACACCCCCCTCATGCTCTCTCTCTGAAAAAGAGAGAGAGAGAGAGAGAGAGAGAGAGAAAGCAAGCAAGCAAGCAAGTGATGATTATCATAAAAGTCCAGATAAATATTGTACTTGGATGCAGGGTGATTAATTGGGAGGGTGTGCAAGGAGAGATTCTGAGGTCCACCATCAGTTGGCTTATTGGCCTAGGTAGCAGTTTTTGATAATTTACTAAGCTGTACATTTTTGTATTGTGCAGTTTTCTCTATTTAAATTCTATTTCAAAATACAAAAGTCTAAAAAAAACCAAACGAACACCAAAACCACCTCCAGGGAGTAAGAGACGGTGTCTTGAGGAGTCTAGGAACTTGCCACTTACATATCTGCCCACCTTTTGAGGTCTCTCCCAAATACAGCCTCCCTGGTGAAAACCCTTCTGATATGCCCTGGACCTGGGAAGCCTTTGATTTATGAATCATGTATATCCATGCAGCATATTCTGAAGTACTGCAATAACATGTAGTTGTGAGGTTGAGACTTATCATTAGCCCACACTGAGCATGTTGCTCTCAGCTTCCATCCGTTTGTGCCTTGTGTCTGCCTTCCTCAGCACCAGATGGGCCCCTCATGTCTTCATTCATCTTTTACCGGGTTGTCCCCAGCCTCTAACACAGGGAAATATACCAGCTCGGGCTAAGGAGGTCTGTGAAATACAAAATAAATTAGGGGATGAAAAGTTCTCAAGGGGGGCACCTGGGTGGCTCAGTCTGTTAAGCGCCTGCCTTGGGCTCAGGCCATGATTCTGGGGTCCTGGGATCAAATCCCAGGTCAGGCTCCCTGCTCAGCAGGGGAGTCTGCTTCTCCCTCTGCCCCTCCCCCTGCCCTCCCTTGATCACTCTCTCTCAAATAAATAAAATCTTTAAAAGTAAGTTCTCAAAGGAGAGAATGAAAGAAGAGAGTGTGTTTTAGGCTCAAAAGCACATTTGAGGGATGCCTTGGTAGTTCAGCAGTTGAACGTCTGTCTGCCTTCGGCTCAGGGCGTGATCCCTGGGTCCTGGGATCAAGTCCCACATTGGGCTTCCTGCAGGGAGCCTGCTTCTCCCTCTGCCTGTGTCTCTACCTCTCTCTTTGTGTCCCTCATGAATAAATAAATAAAATCTTAAAAAAAAGAAGCACATTTGAATAAAATATCAGATATCTGTATGGTGGACTTCCAGAATGTATGACCACAAGATTGGCTTGTGTTCCAAAGATCTAGATCAAGTCTCACTTGATAAGCTACTGTGAGAACAGAGGAGCCTGGGGAATGTCACCTGAGAACATGGCAGAAACACTCACCTTCTAACAGCGATTCTGTGTGGTCCTTCTCCTGTGTACAGTCCCTGGGGCCAGTCCACAATGACAGTTCTGAGCTCAGATGGTTGCTGTGTGTGTGTGTGTGTGTGATTATGTTTTACTGACTGTCATGTGACCCCTCCCATATTGGGCTGGGAGTAAATGCCTTCTCTGGTTTCTTTTGGATGGGTCTTAACCAATACTATATTCTTTCCTCCTATTTTCCATAATCCTTCAGTGAGAGATGGACAGGCAGGAGCTGTGTGGTTTCTTCTCTGAGTGAGATCCAGGGAAACTTCCCTTGAAGTACCAGGTCAGCCCAGGGCTCTACCTCTCCAGGCTTGGCACTAGGTAGGCATTCCGAAACTCTGTGTCGAGTACCTTATTCATCTGTCTTTACAGCCTCAGGCTCCTGACACAGTGTCTGGTACCGAGTGACTCTTGATAAGGGTTTGTAGGATGAAGAATGAAATATTTTGAATAAAGGACTGATGAGTGTCGGCCATATATGGCCCCAGAGCTGAAGGGTGAACCCTCCCAAGTTCACCCTGAGTCTGGGGTCATGTGAGCATGATTGGAGCCAGCAAGAGACTGGGTCCTTGAAAGAGACCAGGTCTCTGACATAACTGTGGGTGGTTCCCAGGGACTTCCTACTGAACGTCAGCTCCCTGACTTGTGCTTGGAAGTAACTTGAGATCTCCTGCTTCCCTTGAGATTCTTAGTCCAGGAAGGGACCTCCCTATATAGTCTAAGGCCATTACTGCTGATAAAAAAACAAAAAAAAACCCTAACCCCCCCCCCCCCAAAACCTGACACACCTAATCCTGAACTTTGTCTCCTGCCACAAACTCACTCATTGTCCTTGGTTCCCAGTTTTAGAGAACCCCAGTTTATAAACGCTCCCTGGCCCTTGAAGCTGACATTCTGCGGCTCGTCTTTGACAGCTCTCTTTTCTGCATCCCTGTGGCTAGGCACCAAGTCCAGTTGTTCTGTCTCCTTCATTCCTTGTGTGCTCCAAATGGCTCCTACTTCTCCCACCTGAGCTGCTCCTGCCTTCATTCAGGTCTTGAACCTGAACTACTCATCACACTGCCCAACTGGCTTTCCTGCCATCCAGTCTTGCCCCTCAAATCCACCCTCCCACTGTCTGCTAGGCATTACTCCAAACTGTGAAACTCAGGCTCATGGGCATAGCATAGAGCTGACCTTTGCAGGCTGTAATGTCCCGTGGAGCCCCCACCACCCCTCCATCCCTGTCCTGTCTCAGGCCCCACTGTGTTTCTCCAGGTGGCATACCATGCTTCTCTGCCTCAGCCTTGAGTGCCCCTCCCACTTTTTCTACTCACTAAACTCTCCATCCTTGAAGTCTTACCTCCAGTGGCCCTCCTCTGGGAAGTCGCCCCACTCTTACGGGCAGATTTATTTGATGAAATTTCTGTGTGTTTCTGTGTTGGTGTGTTGATCTATATGTCTGTTCCCTGCTGGACTGTGAGCTTCCCTATAGCTTCACCTTTTTTGTAGGCCTCACCCCAAGCATGATGCTCAAGACCCCGTAGACCCTCAGTAAATGTCTATTGAGTGAACTAGTAATAAAAGATCAATACCAATAAAGGACCTGATCGTATTTGATTGTTGCTATACCAGAAAACGGAAGAGGCCCAGTTCCCATTCCAAGGGGGGTGCCCAGTGCTGAGGTGATCGTACATGATCTCCATCACATTGGGCTGAAGCAGAGGCTTTGGCTCCCCTGGGAGAAAGAGGCAGGTGTGCTTTAGGAATGGAGAATTCAGTAGGAGGGGCATTTTACAGAGAGGGGCTTCAGCGTGCAGTCATGGTACACCCAGAGCCAGTGGACTGGGAGCCAGTATTCCTGATTTATGTTCCATGGTGGGGGATGATGGGATGGGGTAGGCAAAATAATACACACACACACACTGTCTCTCTCTCTGTCTCCCCGCAACATGTCCACCTGCGAGTATGTTTTGTTACACAGTAAAAAGGTCTTTGCAGGTATAATTAAGGACCTCAAGATAGAAAGAGGAACCTACATTTTTCCCAGAGCTTCCAGGCAGGAATGCAGGCCTCCCAACACCTTGATTTCAGCCCAGTGAAACCAAGTTAGCCTTCAGATTGCAGAACCCTGAGCTGATAAATGGGCGTTGTTTTAAGCTGCTAAATTGGTGGTAATTAGTTACGGTCGGCGATAAAAACTAATATGGATGATAACAGGTAACTCACACTCTGCAGTGAGAAAGCTAGTGGAGCCCTTGCCTCGAGGCACAGACAGGCCACCCTTTTAAACCTCGAGGGACGTTTGTTATTTCATCCATGCTTACTGTGGCCATAGATGAAACATTACATTTCCACACCTGGCACTTATTCACAGAAATCTTATCCTGGAGAAACAATTCAGCAGCCTGTTCAAAACATTCTTTCCTGCTGGGCCATGGAGTTCTTTGGTGAGATTCCAAGCGTGAGGATCACAGATAGAATTTACTTAACCTTACATGTTTTGGGTTTTTTTTCTCTTGATCAAGCTCTATGCTATTAAAAAAGATGGGTAGGCGGGGAGCCTGGGTGGCCCAGTGGTTTAGCGCCACCTGCAACCCGGGGCATGATCCTGGAGACCTGGGGTCGAGTCCCACATGGGGCGCCCTGCATGGAGCCTGCTTCTCCCTCTGCCTGTGTCTCTGCCTCTCCCTCTCTCTCTCTGTCTCTCATGAATAAATAAATAAAATCTTAAAAAAAAAAGTGGGTAGGAAATCCCTTTTTTCCCTCTAGGATCCTGATGGTGTCTTTGCTTGAGAGAGCTGACTTGCAGTCAGGAAACAGGTGGGAATAAATGAACAGCTTCCCTCGGGGTGGGCCTGCTGTGTGCTGGTCCTTACATAGGCTTTCCAGGGTCCTCTGGAGTGTGCCCGTATTTTTGGGCTTAGCTGTAAGGCAGACAGGGGTGCGCGCCCAGAGCACTAAATTAAGATTTGGGGTGCCTGGTGGCTCGGTTGATTGAGCATCTGCCTTCCTCTCAGTCATGATTTCAGAGTCCTGGCATCAAGCCCCACGTCAGGCTCCTTGCGCAGCGGGAAGTCCACTTCTCCCTCTCCTGCTGCCTGTTCCCCCTGCTCATGCGCACGTGCTCTCTCTCTCAAATAAATACAATCTTAAAAAAAAGAATTGGGAAGCCTGGGGCACCTGGCTGGCTCAGTCAGTAGAGCGTGTGACTCTTGATGTTGTTGTGAGTTCAAGCCCCATGCTGGGTATAGAGATTACCTGAAAATAAAACCTTATAAAAAAAAGGAAAGAAAAAAAGAATCAGGAAGCCCCTCTTCTCCTGGCTGTAGTTCTCCTTGTTCTGCTGTGGTCCCTACTCTCTGTAGGTCTTTGGTCATGGTCTGTGAAATGAGGGGGTTGGCCGAGATTGCCCCAAAGATTTAGCGAGTTGCTAGCTCTGTAAAAATGCAGTTACTGAAGCAGCAGTCCTGTGAGAGTTGACTGCCTTTTGACAACACCTGGCCCTTGTTCCAGTTTTGCTGTCCCATTTCTCGGCTCCAGACTTTGAATTCTGATTGGCTTTCCCTCTCTATGAAACCCTTCCTCCTGGAGATAACCCTGGCTGCACTTAATTTCTATGGGTGACTTTTTTGTGTTGGTCAGAGAGTCTTAAGCCCCCCCCCCCCCCCCCCCCCCGCCTCAAAGAACTGGCCTTCCAAAGCCACTCAGGAAAATTACCTCATGAGAACTCTTTTGTAATTGGTCACTTCTGCCCAGGCATCGTCTTCTGCCTTCTATTTAGGACTGCCAGGTACATCTGCACAGACTGAGCACTGCAAAACTCTGTAAGTATCTTCCGATCCTGGCCTTCCCAGGGTTAGTCCATTAGGCCTAGGTTGTAGCACATAACAAAAATAATTTTCCAGGGGCACCTGGGTGGCTCAGTCTGTTAAGTTTCCAACTTTTGATTACAACTCAGGTCATGATCTCAGGGTCATGGGAGTGAGCCCCATGTCAGGCTCCATGCTCAGCAGGGAGTCTGCTGGAGATTCTCTCTCTCCCTCTCCCTCTTCCCCTCCCTGCTGGTATACCCATTCTCTCTCAAACAAAGCTTTAAACAAATTAATTTTCCAGAAAATTAATTTCTGTCACCAAATCAGGCCACACAGGATGTCTGAAATGATGCCATTTTGTCTTCCACTAGCCTGCTTCACACATTGACCTTACCTCCCTGGTTCCTCTCTTTGTCTGAGGTGTGGCCTTTGACCCAGTCCACTTTCCTAGAGGAAAGTAAGGATTAGAAAAGAAAAATTAACTTGCTTTAGGGTCCATTCTGCAAGTCTCGTCCAGATTTGAGGCACACTCAGCCTTGTGTCTGTGTCCTGATTGTGCCTCAAGACTCTGTAGAGATTAAGAGCATGAGCTTTGGGATCCCTGGGTGGCGCAGCGGTTTGGCGCCTGCCTTTGGCCCAGGGCGCGATCCTGGAGACCCTGGATCGAATCCCACATCGGGCTTCCAGTGCATGGAGCCTGCTTCTCCCTCTGCCTGTGTCTCTGCCTCTCTCTCTCTCTGTGACTATCATAAATAAATAAAAATTAAAAAAAAAAAGTTTAAAAAAAAAAAAAAGAGCATGAGCTTTAGGTCTGGTTGGGTTACCTGCCAATGGTTCCAGGCAAGCTGCTTTACAGAGACACTGGTGGGCATAAGTTGATCTGACCCAGTTAAGTAGAGAGCCATTGAAAGAGCATCTGTGGTAAAAAGAAAAAAACAAAACAAAACTGGGCAGCCTGGGTGGCTCAGCGGTTTAGCGCTACCTTCAGCCCAGGGCCTGATCCTGGAGACCCAGGACTCGATCCTGGGTTGAAAGGATTAAATGATAGAACACAAGGACAGTGTTTAGCTCATTGCCATCCATGTCGTGACACTCAGCTCATGTTAGGATTCTCATGCTACTAATTAATAACATCTAAATTTGGGGGTATGTATTACTTGGCACAGAGTAGGTTCATAGCTGTGGGATGAATAAATGAATGGGTATTGGCTTCCTTGTTGATCTGCTGCCTGATGATCCCTGAGTTGAGGATCATCTATATGAGGAGGTCCATGTGTTTAGTGGTGTGCTGTTTCTGAGGATGGGCACAGAACCACAGGAGGAATCACCGGGAGATCTCAGGAGGTGTTTGCCTGGACCATGACCTGAACACACTGGCCTGCCTTTGCACTGGGCCTGGGATGGACTGCATGCTTGGTTGCTTACTTTCTGTGTTTCTGGTTCAATGGCTTCGAGAAAGACACCACGACACTGGGCTGGCTCAGATGACAACTAAGATGACAGAGGACATGCAAAAAGAATTGTCTAGTCTGGAAAGACAAGGGCCAAAGTGAAGATGCAGACAAGAGGGTAGAACTGAGGTTTGAGTCATGGTTCTGCCTGTGACCAGTTGTGTGATTTTATTTCCATTAAAGGTGTGCACAGACACAGTTAAATGGGTTGGATAGTGACTCAGGCTTGTCACCACCACCCAGGACTGTGTCCTGGCCCAGCTCCCTGGCCCTTCTTAACCATTTCCTCCTAGAAGCAACCACTATTTTTTTTTTTGATATGTTATTTTATTTTTATTTTTTAAAAAAGATTTTATTTAATTATTTATTCATGAGAGACAGAGAGAGAGAGAGAGAGAGCGCTAGAGAGACAGAGACACAGGCAGAAGGAGAAGCAGGCTCCATGCAGGAAGCCTGATGTGGGACTTGATCCTGGGACCCCAGGATCGTGACCTGGGCTGAAGGCAGGTGCTCAACTGCTGAGCCACCCAGGCGCCCCTATTTATTTATTTTAGATAGAGAGCAAGCATGTGTAAGCAGGCTGAGCAGCAGAAGGAGAAGGACAAGCAGACTCCATACTGAGCACAGAGCCTGATGCAGGGCTTGATCCTACAACCCTGAGATCATGACCTGAGCCAAAATCAAGAGTCAGATACTTAACTGACTAAGCCACCCAGGTGCCCCCAGAAACAAGCACTTTTAATTCTTGAAACTGGTTTCATGATAGCCATTATTGTGAGCTTGTCATTCTGGAAGGTAAAGATGTAGCTTTTATTTACACCTGTGCCCCTCCCCCATCCCCAGGACATTTTCCCTTCTCTGTGCCCCCAGCATTTTAACTCCCTATTCATTGTCAACTTTATCATGACCCTGGAAATGCCAGGAGCAGCTGAGCCCTTAGCAGACTCAAAGTCTTCTCCTTTCCTGCCTAAATTTTTGCTATTCCTGGAGTAATGAATTATTTTCGTTCGCCTCCTAGGGATTCTGTGGACTCATCACTGATTTACCCCCAGCCCTCCCTTACTGTACTCCACGTACAGGAAGGGTTGCCTCAGTTTCTCCATCCCAGGCCAAGTGAGAGGGCGAATGAGCAGATGACTGGAGGGAAGTCAGGGATCATGAAAGTGATGATCATTGCTGTCTAGAACTTTCTTCCAAACAGTGGAACTGGAAAGTAATTATAGGGCACATGAAGGGATGCTTCTCTGTGCACAGTGGGAAGTGAGACACACTAACTCGAGACACAAAGTCGGCTAAACCTGTTCATAGGGCCTAAGCAGTTTAGATCAACTCATAGATAATTTAGCTCATAGATTACTTTTCATGAAGGAAAGCCTCAGCAATTCAGGGTGTCCTTATGTCATAGGGAAAGATCTGAACCTCACACACCCCTTTTGGGGGGCCTCATGCAGACTTGGGGCTTGGACTGGACTGATCCAACAGCACTAATGACATATATATTTTTAAAGATTTTATTTATAAAATAAATGAGAGACACACAGAGAGAGGCAGAGATGTAGGCAGAGGGAGAAGCAGGCTCCCTGCAGGGAGGGAGCCTGATACAGGACTTGATCTGAGGACCCCGGGATCATGACCTGAGCCAAAGGCAGATGCTCAACTACTGAGCCACCCAGGTGCCCCACTAATGATATTTTTATGGAAAGAGAAAAAGTTTCCTCTAGTGCCTGAGAAAGACAGTAACTATCATAGTGATGATGGGGATGGTGTGGTCATCTCCTTCACACCCTGCTCCGGGGACAGCTCAAAGCCTGGGAGTTTGGAAGGTGTGTTTATTTCCATTTATTCTTAGTACCAGTTGAACATATTCAGAATGTTTTTTGTTACAGGAAATGGGAAGTAAAACCTAAGTCAGTAGGAAAGAGCCCTAACTGCCTGATGTAGGTTCTCAGCCACAGAGTAAGGGACAGTCCTGGGTAATGACTGGCTCTGAAGATCTCCCAACCTCTGCTTCCTCATTTGTAAAGGACTTTCTCTTGTTACAGAATTGTGTACAGGCTCACAGTTCCTCATTTGCAGTTCTGAGATCCTGAAGTTCTGGAAGCCTAGAAGTTTCATTCAAAGTGTGATACCCAACCTGCACTTGTCTGCGCCTATCCAAGTCTTTGTTATGTGCCCATCTTAGAATGAAAGGTCATATGGTAGGCTGCAAAGATATTGATCAGAGGGTGTTACCCATACCCCGAAGCTCTAAATTCCCAGACACACCTGACTCCAAGAGTTTGGAATAAGGGGATCGTGCCCCTGCAGTACCTACTCCATTGTGTTGCTAAAAGGGGTTATATGGGATATCTTATGTATAAAGGATGAAGCATTGTGCCAGGCAAATACTAGGCACTTAGTCAATGTTAGCTGTTATTATCCATTGGTTTTAGAATCCCCCTTGTAAGCCTAGGAATAATTAGATTAACCATCTAAGTCCAATCTCCTATGATCAGTCAAGGTCATATGAATGAGTTTAAACCAGAAAGAATGGGGATCCCTGGGTGGTGCAGCGGTTTGGCGCCTGCTTTGGCCCAGGGCGCGATCCTGGAGAGCCGGGATCGAATCCCACGTCAGGCTCCCGGTGCATGGAGCCTGCTTCTCCCTCTGCCTGTGTCTCTGCCTCTCTCTCTCTCTCTCTCTCTCTCTCTGTGTGTGACTATCATAAAAAAAAAAAAAACCAGAAAGAATGGAAGTAACATACTGACATGTAGTAGAAAGACCCAGAGACAGAAATGGCTGCAAATTATCTCTCTGCTACCTTACTACTCAGGGAACTTGGAGAAGTACCTTAATTTCTTTGCCTTAGTTTCCCCATCTTTATAATGGGGATAGTAATACCTATCTGAAGAGGTGCCTGAGTGGCTCAGTGCATTCAACGTCTAACTCTTGATTTTAGCTCAGGTCATGATCTCGCGGTCATTGGATTGAGTCCTGTGTCGAGCTCCGTGCTCAGTGGAGAGTCTGCTTGAGATTCTCTCTCTCCCTCTCCCTCTGCCCCTCACCCCTGCACTCACTCACTCTCTCTCTCTCTCTCACTCTTTCTTTCTTTAAAATAAATAAATAAATATTTTAAAAAATAATAATACTTATCTCATGAGATTGCCCTGAGTATCCAGAGAAACCAAAGAAGCTAATATATGGAAACGAATGGGTCCTGACAGTTACACCAAACAGGGCACATCACCTGTGTGATTTTCTTGCCCAAAGTGCATTACCTCAATCTAAACACAAGAAACATCACACAAAGCCAACGAGGGATTTTCTACAAAATAACTGACCAGTATTCTTAAAAAATGTCAAGGTCTTGAAAGACCAGGAAAGACTACGGAGCTGTCACAGACAGGAAGAAACTAAGGAAATGTGACAGTACAGGTGGGATCCTGAGTGGCTCCTGGAATAGAAAGATGACAATGGTGGGAAAATGGGAGAATTCCAAATTCATTCTGTAGTATAGTTAATAGTATCGCACCAAGGTGAATTTCTTCATTTTGATGATTTTCCTATGCTTATGTAAGATGTTAGTTAATAGAAGGAGAAGCTGAGCAAAGATGTCCGGAAACTCTATACTATTTTTGCAATTCTTCTGAAGGTCTAAAATTATCTCAAACTAAAATGTTGAAAAGAAAAAAAAAAAAAGAATGGCATGTTGCTTGGCAAACCTTAGTTGGGGCTGAGTAAATGTGCGTTCCCTTGCTTGCTTGGGTCATTCTGGGGACACTGGAAACCCACACACACAGAGGGACTAGACAGTGGTTTCCAAGGAGGGAAAGTGGACTAATCCAGGCTGCATCCGAGGAGGGAGAAGTTCTGGTGCCCAAGCCGTAGCAGAGCTGCTCTGATTGTTCCAGGTCTTTGGTGGAATTGGAGTGCGAACCTCTGTACGCAGTGTGGCAGACATGCTCTGCCAGCCTCCACCTGTCGCTCTGGACCTAAAAAGACTAGTTAGGCACTCTGCAGTCAGACAATCTCCGTTTCAGCTCCAGTTTTGTTACTTATTATCTTATGGGAACCTTGGGAAAATTACTCATCTGTGATATGAGATAATGTACTGGCCTCTGGGCTCAATGAGTGGGTTTAAGGAGAGAGTCCAGAGCAGTAGCTGGTACTGGCCGTTGTTTCCTCTCCCACCAAAGCCTTCCCAGATGGCCCCAGCAGAAGTGTCCCCCACCCTGCAGCACTCACTTTGTGCCCAGCCAAGGGCTCTTTCTGGGAATGGCCTTTGAAGGTCCATGGTTTGTGTATCTTATTTGTCCCATGACTTGGAGAGCCTGTGGGTCACCAGGCTTGGCACGTAGGAAAATGTACAAATGTGGTGAGTGGGTGAATGAACAAGTGAGTGAGTGAGGGAATGAGCAAGTGAATGAGTGAGTGAATGAAGGAATGAGTGAATGAGTGAATGGAGGCCCTTCCCACCTCCCTGAAGAAGAGCTGCATGCCACATATGATTACTGGCTCACACAGCTGCCCCATGTCAGGCTGTTCTCCAGGATGACTTTAGAAGTGTTCAGGCCAAACCCACCCTTTTATTATGATTTTTCTCCCCCTCTCTTAGGTGCCAGTCACCTCTCCAGTAAAAGCAGTTAACTCCTTTTCTTACACTGTTTGAACATCTCAAGCCTTAAAGCTGTTTGTTAGTACTTCAGAATTCTCTAGGCCTCTCTCCTTGCTGCTGAGAACTTTTTGCCACAGGAAATCAGGCTCATTTTAAGGGCCAAACAGTCACTAAATATAGCCTCCCAGCACAGATATTTAAAGAGCTGTGTTGATGATGTTATGTCTGAACAGAGAAGAAGAATTTTTTTTTCTTCTGGAAAGAAGATGAAATTACATCAGTGTTTCTGTAGGTCCGCAGAGAGCAGAGCGATGGTATGGTGTCAGCGTCTTCATTATGGAATCACCGACATTCATCACTAGCTTTTGCCTCAGGGTTTAGGTTTCTATGGCCAGGCAGTCATTTTTTGATCATTCCTTCTTATCTATATTTAAAAATGCCTCCTGCCTTGGAGAGTGACCTTGGATGAGTGTGCCCTCTCCGCCAAGCCCAAGAGAGCTACCCTCTCCCAGCCCCAGGACCAGAAGCAGGTGGAGGGGGGCCCACCCTGCATTATCCTCTCTTAAATGCTGGCTGACAAGCAGCAGGTGACAAAAGCAGAAAAAGGTGTAGGATGGGGCCCAGGGATCTTTACTGAAAAGTGAGCAGTGGGTGCAGAAGCCAGGAAACAGTTCATGCCTCAAAGAAAGGATTGGAATCTCCACTCACACTGGCCACCATGGCATGGAGGCATGGCTTTCACAGGGGCTTATGGCGCTCCCACCGACTCCCTCTTCTGGCTTTCATCTTGGGCTCATTGCATGATCAGGATAATGTCAAGAGAATATAAAACTTTGGAGATGCTGTTTTTGTTTCTCAAATATTCCTTCTAGAATATAAATAGGGCTATTTTAGGACTTCTTCAGAACTTTCTTTGGGGCTGCATTTATTTCTTTGATAGGGAAACTTTATAGCTCTTTCTGTAAGAACCTGCAGTGAATTATATTAGTCTTTGTCTGAAGATGTCTACATTTTCACCATCTTTTTTTCCCCCTCTGTCACAATCAAGATTTTATTGGTACTTGTTTGCTGATCAGTATTCAAACATCATGAGTTAATGCTAATATTAAAAAGTCTATGCAATGTAACTACAATGCTTTGCTAAAGAGTTACTTAACCAGGAGCACCTAGGTGGCTCAGTGAGTTAAGGGTCCAAATCTTGATTTTGGCTCAGGTCATGATCTCAGGGTTGTGGAATCGAGCCCCATGTTGGGCACTGCACTCAGTGAGGAATCTGCTTGAGATTCTCTCTCTCTACTTCTTTCTGCCCCTTCCCCCACTAAAATAAACAAATAAAATCTTAAAAAAAATAGTTTCTTAACCAGTGTTCCAGCTTAAAATTTGGAGACATTTTATCCACAAGTAGAGGACACCAGAGGTCAGAATCTTCAAATATTTTTAATTCTCAAGCCTTTTATGAGGAATGTCCTGATAATACAGGATATAATATCTTGCAAATTATATCCTTGAGCCATTAACAGGTTTGGAGAAATTCTAGATCTTCTTTCTCTAGCAGGATCTTGCCACAGATAATGTGCAATTCTGATAAGGAGAAGTAGGGAAAAAAAAAACAAATATGAAAGAAGGACTCACTTAAAATGACCCAATGTCATTTGGGCTATGTGTATTTTAGAGAACTTTATAATGCCCTTCACAGTCTGTGGAATGTTAAGTTTACATCAAACAAAGCTTTTCTTAATCCAGCATTCCACTAACTTATGGTTTTACTAAAATTAACTAGCATGTGATTTTATCTCTTAAAAAGTTATTTATACTTATATAAAGATGTGTTAAAACATGGGATATGGTGGGATTCCATGCTTCTTTAAAAATATGTTTACAGAATTACAGAAAACTTGCATTTCCAAAATGGTTGATGAAACTGCTTCTTAGAATTGTTGGGGAAAGAGTATGTAAAAACCACCGCTGAAACTGGTCTAAGACTACTTTGTCTCCCACTGCATTTGAGTCTGAAATATCCTCAATTTTAGATTCTGGTCGTGCTATTAAATCTCTTTTGGTCTCTGCTCAATGATCCTCCTCTGCCCATTTTCTTCTGCTTCCTCTCTCCCTTTATTAGGACATTTTTGGTCAGAAGATTTATCCTTTCCTATTGCCTTTTTGGCCCAATATTTCTTTCTTTTTCTTTTCTTTTTTTTTTTTTTAAAGCAGGCTCCATGCCCAGCACAGAGCCCATTGCAGCGCTTGAAGTTATCACCCTGAGATCAAGAGTCAGACCCTTAACTGATTGAGCCACTCAGGTGCCCCTAGATTTCATTTTTTTCAAGGTCAGATTAGATGACTGTTTGCTGATCTTCTTGGGGGTTTTTCTTTAGTGCCTATTCAGCAGAATTGATTTTCCTTCTAATCATGTTGGCTGCAAGCAGTAACCATGGACACAGGGGAGCAGGGGCAGTGCCATGTGCCTATGGTACCATGGTGAGAACTTTCCCGAAGCCAGCAACCTGGACACTCACCCTCCTGCTACCTGAGCTACTAAGGGATACAAGCTGGAGGGAGAATAGCAGATGGAACAGAATTAGGATCTTGCTTCCTTCTCACCACACTGTTGGCTCTTTTTCTTTTTTTAAGTATTTTATTTATTTATTAGAGAGAGAGAGAGAAAGAGAGAGAGAGCATGGGAGAAGGAGCAGAGGGAAAGGGATGAGCAGACTCCATGCTGAGCACAGAGCCTGATGCAGGGCTCAGTCCCATGACCTCAGATCATGATCAAGAGTTGGACTCTTCATTGAACCACCCAGACCCCCCTGGCTCTTTTTCTTCAGCACTTTTAAGCTATTCTGTTGTCTTCAGGCACTTAATTCATCTAATTCACTTTTTTCCCCCAAGAGAATATTAAATTGTTTATTGATTACACATGATAATGGACGATACACAAGCTTTAATCCCATCTATAATTTTATCTGATACCATAATTCAATTTAGATATATTGCATAGGATGTGCCAACAATCATAATAACCAAATAAACTCCAGGACTTTGCTTGGGTAACCCTTTTAACGGTGAACTCCAGGTCATAACACATTAACTGTCAGTTCAACCACACCAAGGTTTGTGGAGACAATGGCTTCTGTGCCCAAGCAGGTTGCAAATAAATTTTGAATGGAACCTGGTATCACCCTGAAGGAATTCTAACTTCACACTGTTGGGGTAGTTTACCAAGATGGCTTCAGAGTAGACTAACTTTACACAGCACATTTAAAAAAAGATGCATTTATTCAGCATCATGATCAGACTATTACATTTAGCAATCAACAGCATGGGTGCAAAAAAAAAAAATCTACATTAAAACCCTTTGTTGGAATGCTTTACATTTTCCACAGAACAGAAACTAAGATAACCTGTTATACAATTAGTCACAAATACAGTCCTCTAGTTTTTTGCCCATACACATGAGTATTGTCTAAAACATGTCTTCTTGGTAGCAGCTAGGCCCTGTCACCACTGTGCTTGGCTGAGTTCACAAATCTGTTGTAACCTGTAGCTTCCCTGTCACTTCTCTGGCTCTCCTCTCATACTAAACTTTGTTTCCTGGCAGTAATTAAAACCTTCTGCCACTGCCATAGAACTGCCATAGCCATCTTGGTTTCATGGTTTGGCAAAGTATTGGCCTCCACCACCATAGGGGCCAGAACTTCTGCCTGCAAAATTTCCTCCTTTCATGGGTCCAAAATTTGAGGATTGATTGTTGTAATTGCCAAAATCATTATAGCCTGCGCCACCTCCAAAGTTGCTTCCATCATTACCAAATCTGTTATAGCCATCCCCACTGCCACCGTATCCACCACCACCTCAACCGCCACTGAAGCCACCTTGACCACTGAAGTTCCCTCCATGACCAAAGTTGTCATTCCCACCAAAACCACCTCCACGATCACCACCAAAGTTTCCAGAACCACTTCAGCTTCTTTGGCTGGATGAAGCACTAGCCATCTCTTGCTTCGATAGGGCTTTCCTTACTTCACAGTTGTGGCCATTCACAGTATGGTATTTTTGAAAGACAATCTTGTCTATAGAGTCATGGTCATCAAATTTCACAAAAGCAACACCTCTTTTTTTGCCACTGCTTCGGTCAGTCATGATCTCAATCACTTCAATTTTCCCATACTGTTCAAAATAATCTCTTAGATGATATTCTTCAGTGTCTTCTTTAATGCCACCAACAAAAATATTTTTCACAGTTAAGTAGGCACCAGGTCTTTGGGAATCTTCTCGTGAGACATCCCTCTTTTGTTCCACAACTCTTCCATCCACCTTGTGTGGCCTTGCGTTCATGGCTGCATCCACCGCCTCCATGGTGGCGTACATGAGTAACCCAAAGCCTCTGGAGTGCTTGGTATTTGGGTCTCTCATTACCACATAGTCCATAAGCGTTCCCCATTGCTCACAATGGCTCCTCAGACTTTCATCGGTTGTTTCGAAGCTCAAACTTCCGATGAAGAGCTTTCGCAGCTGCTCAGGCTTTTTGGGAGACTCTGACTTAGACATGATGGCAGTGAGAGGGGAGACTTTAACGATGCTTACTCGGCAGCGTCCGGGGGCAGAAGGCAATTCATCTAATTCCAATCCCTTATGGATAATCTACTTTTCTCTCTGATAGTTTATTTCTTTTTTTTTCGGGTGGTATATCATGTGCATTGTTTTTACTTAATTGTTTTTGGAACTTGTTTTAGCATTCACTCTAATTTTGGAAAATTCTCAACCATTATCTGTTTGATTATTGCCTCTGATTTCTTTATTCTCTCTCTTTTTTTCCTTTCCTTTTCTTTCTCTTTTCTTTATTCTCTTTTTTTTTTTTTGAATCTTTATTCTCTTTTAAGTGTATTGTGGAACTTCGCATTTTGCCCTCCATTTTATTTAATGACTCATATTTCCTGTCTATTTTTCTTTGTTTTCATTCTGAATGATTTCCTCAGATTTGTCTTCCTATTCATGAATTCTCTCTTTGGTTGTGTCTAATCTACTCTGATTTCTAGAATATCTATTTGATTCTTTTAAAAACTCACTTAGTTTTTATCTGGAATGTCTTATTTTTACTATATGGTTCCTATTCCGTCTTTTTGAATGTTTTATTTTATTTATTTTTAATATTTTATTTTTAAGTGGTTTCCATACCCAGCATGGGGCTTGAACTCACAACTCCAAGATCAAGAGTTGCATGCTCCACCAACTGAGCTGGCCAGGTGACCCTTGTTGAACATTTTGAAGTCCCTTTTGGGGAACTATTATTTATAGCTTTGGGGTACTTCATTCTTTATTGAATCTGCTTTTTGTATAGCATTTGATTTACCCTGTATCTTTTGCCATTTTTGTTTGTGAGATAATCTTTGGTGGAGATTATATTCTCCAGAGTCCTGCATGTGCCTTGTATTGTGGAGGTGTCCCTTGGGACAGTTATATGTTTGTCTGTGCTAAGTCCTTCAGGACTCATTGGTTCCTGAAATTCAAGTTTTATGTGATTTTCCAGGGCAGGGCTTCTCATGCTGCCCTGGAACTTGTAGCAGGGGAACTTGCCACACTCATGTAGCCCAGGCCAGAGACTCTGTCTTCTCTCTGGTCTCCACACCAAGGGTCTGGAGCTTATAGCTTTGTCTAGGAATTCAGTTCCAGATCCCTGGTACACCCACAGTCAGTGTTCTCAACTTTGGTCCCTTATAGCATGTATCTGGTTTGTTTATCCGGTAGCATGTGTGTTCAAATCCCATAGGCCACAGTAGCTTTCTGGTACCTGGAGATGCTTCATGTTCATCTACATGTTAATAACATATTTAAATTTTTTTCCCCTAGGGGTGCAGTGTCTGGGTAGCTTGGTTTGTTAAGTATCTGACTTGACCTTGGCTCAGGTTTTGATCTCAGGGTTGTCACTTCAAACCCTGCATTGGGCTCCATGCTGGGTGTGGAGCCTACTTAAAAAAAATTTTTTTTTTCTAGCATGTCTACATATGTGGGAGAGATCTTATGTATGATAACTCAGGCTGCTCTCTTTATCCAAGTGTTAGTTCCTTACTATTCATCTTCTACAAAGCAGCCAGAAAGATCTTTAAAAGAAGAAAAACCAAACATAAATCAGGGGTGCCTGGCTGACTCAGTGATTAGAGCATGTGACTCTTGATTTCAGGGTTGTGAGTTCAAGCCCCATGTTAGGTGTAGAGATTACTTTAAAAAGAATAAAATCTTAAAAAATAAACAAAATAAGGGTGCTTGGGTGGCACAGTTGGTGAAGTGTCCAACTCTTGGTTTCAGCTTAGGTTGTGATCTTAGGGTCATGAGATCAAGCTCCATGTGGGAATCCACGCTCAGTGTGGAATCTGCTTAAGACTCCCTTGTCCCCCTTCCATGCTCGTGTATGCACATTCTCTCTTTGTCTCAAATAAATAAATCTGATATCTGATTATCTCACCACGCTGCTTAAAACCTTCCAGTAGCTTCCTGATTGCTTAGAATAAAACCTACCTTCATTAAGTAAACTGGAACATTCTATATATGCTCCCCCTTCACCGTCACCATTCTCACCATGCTCACTGGGCTTCAGCCTCTTGGTTTTTTTTGCCTGTCTTGCTTCTGTCTTGGAAACTTTGCATCTGTCATATGCTCTCTGCCCAATTGCTGCCTCTTTAAAGGAGCTTCTTCTGACAACCTCCCCCTGCCACACACAAAAAAGCTAAGCTATACCCCAGCTCTCCATTGTATTACTTTATTGTGTTTTCTTCAAAGCATCTATCACTGGGTAGAATCATCTTGTCATTTTTGTGGGGAGGGGGTCACATTATCTATCTCCCTCTCCTGCCAAGGCTGGAGTGGGGTTCCATGAGCACTATGAGAATCTGTCTTATTTACTGTTGGCCCTCAGCCTCCTTCCCAATGTAGTGGGACAGAAATTAACCCAAAGCTTCTCCTCTGTAGGTTAGATCAATCAAACCCCTGCCACCTCTCTAGAATTCCTACCTAGAATGTCAGGAAAGAACCCACTGGAGGCCGAGTCAAAGATCAGTATTCTGGTTCTGGCCACAGGACATATTCCCTGTGTGATCTTGGGCAATTCACATCATGACTCCAAGTCTCCATTTCCTCACCTCTGACATGAGGGCAGCCATGCATGGTGGCGTTTCTGGGAAAATGTGATGTGAGTATTCTCATAGCCTCGAGAGAAGCAGGGTAGCAGTCCCTCTCAGGAGTAAAAGTATTCATGCGTCGTTGAGGGACCACATGGTTCAGTGTCATGGAGCCCTGTGAGACTTTCACATCTCATGTCCTAGGCTCTTCCTTGTTGATTTTCTTCATATGTTCTTTTGTCTCTGCTGTGGCTGTATTTTGGGTGACTATGTGGATGATTAGCTCCACATTGACCAACCAACAAATGTATTTTGGGGGGCTTGCTTTAGGTGTCAGGTGAAAAAGCCAGATCTGGCCCTCACGGAGCCTCTGCCATGTCCCTTAAGGGTAGGGGTCCTTTTGTCCTCTTTGGCTTGTTCTCCAAAGTTCCGTCAGTGTTCTGAATACGTGAGCTAGTTGAAATGCCTACCTGACAAAAGACCTGCCCTGAGAGTGTTAATCGTTCAGTACATAAAGTTTCCTAAGGGCCTGCAGTGCCAGGCGCCAGGAATTCGTGATGAATCAGACTTGATTGCCGAGTTCAAGTTCCTCCTAGACCCAAGGAAGAATGGGTGGGGTGAATGGTCACTGCAGTCCGCTAACCACAGAAGCAGAAGATGCCGAAATGGGTGGGAAGAGCCCAGGAAGGCAGGATGAATGGCCTCAAACTGTTTATGAAAGAGCCAGGGTCACACTGTGGCTTGCAGTGATTCTAAACCTGACAGCCATGGGGATGAAGGAGAAACTCCATGCAGGCTAGAGAAGCCAGGAAGGTTTCCAGGGGTAGGAGGGCTTTAGGGGACCAAGGAGTAGAGCTGAAGGGAAGGGAAGGGGAAATGTTAGTGAACAGAGGGGGTACAGCACACAGAGGCTGCAGGCTGGCGTCCTGGAGGCTGGATTCTTTTCTGGTCTTGTTTTGTTTGGCTCACACAATGTTTTTTAAAAAGTGGAACTTAATGTCTTTATATGGAGAACACACTCTTCTGCCCCATGGTCCTCACCATTCTGAATTTTCACCCCCAACTCACCAAAACACATTTATGGAACCAGCCCAGACCCCTGCTCTAGCCACTGAAAACCCAGGAGAATCAATGGAAAAGAGAATTAACAGGCAAGGTCAGTATCAGGAATAAAAGTGCTGGGAGCAAGATTTTTAAAAATCAATTGTATATTTTCCTACATAACCGCAGTCAGCTTGAAAGGATCTTAGAAAATAGATCTTATTCACTTGAACAGCAAGGTCATAAACACACCTTTATAAAAATCTGAACTCTCCAGGCATGCACTCAAATCATACTTACTGAGTGCCTGGTATGCATTTTATTTTAAATTAAAAAATTTAAATGTATGTAAGTTTTGAATAGGTAAAATGAAAAAAAAAAGATTTAAAAAAGAATTTTTTAAAGGAAAGAAAAGTGAAAAGATCCCTCCCACCCTTGTCCCCCTGGTGCCTCATTCCTATTCAACTCCAAGAGAGAACCATTCATTTACTAATTTCTTGTTGCCTCTCTCCAAATATTTTCGTGTGCAGGCAAACATGAGTATCCTGAAATATGACCCTCTTCCCCACTTTTTCTACAAATGATAGTTCAGAATCTTGTATTTCACTTAACCAACTATCTGGGCAGTCTTTTTATACTAGCATATAAAAGGCATCCTTGGGCAGCCCTGGTGACGCAGCGGTTTAGCGCCGCCTGCAGCCCAGGGCGTGATCCTGAAGACCCGGGATCAAGTCCCACATCGGGCTCTCTGTATGGTGCCTGCTTCTCCTTCTGCCTGTGTCTCTGCCTCTCTCTCTGTCTCTATGAATAAATAAATAAAATCTTAAAAAAAAAAAGGCATCCTTATTCCTTTTTATGGCTGGATAGTAAAAATATTTTCAGATAAAACCATGGGCTTCAGAGTAAAATTGCCTGGGTTGGAAACCTGCTATGATTTTGAACTAATGATCCCCGTGTGCCTTAGTTTTTAATGTGGAAGTGGAAATAATAGGAGTCATTCATACTGTTGCAAGGATTTAGTGAGATGATGCCTTTTTTTAAAAGATTTTATTTTATTTTATTTTATTTTATTTTTTTATAATAAATTTATTTTTTATTGGTGTTCAATTTGCCAACATACAGAATAACACCCAGTGCTCATCCCGTCAAGTGTCCCCCTCAGTGCCCGTCACCCATTCACCCCCACCCCCCGCCCTCCTCCCCTTCCACCATCCCTAGTTCGTTTCCCAGAGTTAGGAGTCTTTATCTTCTGTCTCCCTTTCTGATATTTCCCACACATTTCTTCTCCCTTCCCCTATATTCCCTTTCACTATTATTTATATTCCCCAAATGAATGAGAACATACACTGTTTGTCCTTCTCCGATTGACTTATTTCACTCAGCATAATACCCTCCAGTTCCGTCCACGTTGAAGCAAATGGGGGGTATTTGTCGTTTCTAATGGCTGAGGAATATTCCATTGTATACATAAACCACATCTTCTTTATCCATTCATCTTTCGATGGACACCGAGGCTCCTTCCACAGTTTGGCTATTGTGGACATTGCTGCTATAAACATCGGGGTGCAGGTGTCTTGGCGTTTCATTGCATCTGAATCTTTGGGGTTAATCCCCAACAGTGCAATTGCTGGGTCATAGGGCAGGTCTATTTTTAACTCTTTGAGGAACCTCCACACAGTTTTCCAGAGTGGCTGCACCAGTTCACATTCCCACCAACAGTGTAAGAGGGTTCCCTTTTCTCCGCATCCTCTCCAACATTTGTGGCTTCCTGCCTTGTTAATTTTCCCCATTCTCACTGGTGTGAAGTGGTATAAAAGATTTTATTTATTTGAGAGAGAGAGTGAGCACGTGCAAGAGAGAACACAAGTGGGGGGGGGGTGCAGAGGGAGAGGGAGAAGCAGAGTCCCCGCTAAGCAGGGAGCCCAGCACCGGGTGGAGGGGGCGGGGGCTGGATCCTGAGACTCCAGGATTATGACCTGCTCTGAAGGCACATGCTGAACCGACTGAGCCACCCAGGCACCCCTGGTGAAATGATGCTTATAAAAATGTTTAGAACAGTTGCCAAAATGGGTGTCTTAGTGAAGTTTCTCAGCTGCTTTTCTTGTTCTCATTATAACAATGGAAGATAAGGAGTGGCTTGGAGGGTATTTTAGATGGGGTGGCCCTGTTGAAAATCATAAAGTTTACTGAGAGATATAAAGCAGATGAATGAATAGAGATATCCGCTTTGTTTCTGGATGGGAGCTATGGAATTTGTAGAAATGTCAGCCCTTCCCAGTGTAATTTATACTTCTCCTGTTTGCAGCTGAAACCTTGGTAGAGGATTTATTTTGGGACTTAGCTTTTTCTAAGATTTATCTGGAAGAATAAATAAGAGTAACTTAAAAACTTTGGAAAAGATTGCGTTGAGGAGAAACTTGCCCTGCTAAATATTGAAACACATTTTAATGACTAAAACTGATGTAATTAATGGCTTAAGAATGAGCAATCGGTGGAAGAGAATAAATAGCCTAGAAACATACTTTTATGTACATGTAAATTAATTGTATGGCAGAGGGACCTCACAAGTCAACAGGGATGGAAAGATCTTTTGATAAATTAGGCAGGGTTAGGCATCTGGTTAGCTATTCATAGGGAGAAGAGGGTGTTTTAGAGTCTCACCTCAGGCTGCATGCCTAGATAAATTCTAGATGGATTAAAAGGTTAAATTTGAGAGGAGGGGGGAATCAAACCATTAAAAAAAAAACAACCCTTGAAGAATGTAGAAGGAAGCTTTTGGGGAACAAGAGGGCCATTGAGTTTTATTATTTTTTTTAAATTTTTATTTATTTTATGATAGTCACACACACACACACACAGAGAGAGAGAGAGAGGAGAGAGAGAAGAGGCAGAGACATAGGCAGAGGGAGGCCACTGAGTTTTAAAGCAGTAAAATATAACACAGTGAAAGAAACGTTGATTTACGTGCTCACAGAAAGTTAAGGGCTCTGTATTAGTTTCCTGGGGCTTTTGTAATAAAGTACCATAAACAGAGTGGTTTGAAACAATCAAAATTTATCATCTCACTTTGCTGGAGGCTAAAATGGCAAAATCAAGCTGTTGGCAGGGCCATACTCCCCCTGAAACCTGTAGGGAAGAATCCTTCCTTGGTTCATCTAGTTTCTGGTGTTTGCTGGTAGTTCTTGGCTTGTAGGTGCATTATTTCAGTCTCTGTCTCCGTCCTCACTTAGGGTTCTCCTGTGTATCTTTCTCTATCTCGCCTTTTTTAAAAGGTTTATTTATTTATTTATTTATTTATTTATTTATTTGAGAGAGAGAGAGAGAGAGAGAGAGAGAGAGAGAGTGCACATGTGAGTGGGGAGAGGGGCAGAGGCAGAGAAGGAATCTTAAATAGACTCCCAATGAGTGTGGAGCCCCATGTAGGGCTTGATCCCAGGACCCCAAGATCATGACCTGAGCTGAAATCAAGAGTTGGCTGCTCAACTGACTGAGCCCCCAGGAGCCCCCCAGGAGCCCCAGGAGTATCTCTCTTATAAGAACACCAGTCATAATGGATTACAGGCTTACCCTACTCCAGTGGGACCACATCTCAACAAATATCTGCAACAACCCTATTTCTAAGTAAGGCCACATACTGGGGGTTTAGGACTTCAACATATCTTTCAGAGAGGACATAATTTGATCCTTAACAGGCTTCCTATGTCAAAGTACAACAAAGGACTTCATCTGGAGTAGCAGATTGGTTATACACCCCCATTTCCTAAGATTGGCTACGATAGTAGGAAGGAAGAGGGACAAAGACCTACAAGGACAAAGAATGGGAGCGGGATCATTATCAAATGAGATTTTTCAACACATTTTGGAAAGAATTAAAGAGATACTAACAAGAGAGCAAATGTGCTCTCTTGAGCCCAGGCAAGCTTGAGCTGGAGTCATCATGGTGGGGGTGGTGTAGGGGAGGACTGAAATCAGGCGGAGAGGGTACCAGTCTGTAAGAACTGGTCCTTCCACTCCCCTCTGTTGCATCTATCAAACAGGCATTTATACTGCAGCTGTGAACCAGATTGGAGAAATGGACTCAGATGAAGTCCTGAGTCCTAACTCAGAGACTCTATGTGGCAGAAGGTGGGGTACCCCAGGGTTGAAAACAAGGGTATTAGTTTGGAACTTGCACTCCATCCAGATGAGCCAAAAATATCTACCTCCCAGGTCAGTGATCAGATGTTTTCTGGGGAAAGCCAAGGCCTCAGAACAAAGCCCTTCACAGCCAGATCTCCCGGAGGCACCAGTGTGGGGCTCACTCCCTGCCCACTCTCCCAGAAATGAAATTTGCCACTTGATGAGCTCTACCATCGGAGCTTCCACATGGAAGCTAGTATAAACAGCTAACCAGGGATCATCTGACATATTAGGAAAGACTGCATGAACAAAAGAACTAAATAAACAATCAGAAGAAGCTATCTATAAGAAACAAAGACAATACAAGTTCAGAAGAAAACTTCAGAAACTTCCAGATAGTATCCACATAGAGTTCAAGAAGTCCGTGAACTCAGAATTTCATTCGAGTAGAGAATGAAGTCAAGGAAATCTCTCACAAAGTAGCAAAGAAGGACAAAGAGTTGAAAAGTACACAGAGCAGATTAGGGACATGGAATATCTATCTGGAAGGTTCAATATAAAAAAACAGTTCCAGAAAGAGAAACAGAGACGACCGAGGTGAGGGAGCTAAAAAACTTGTAGAAGGAACACATCTGCAGACCAAAGCACCCAGCACAATAAATGACAAAAGTGACGCCAAGGTGCAGCATTGTGAAATTTTATGACAACAGGGTCAATGAGGGGGTTCTACAGTTTTCCAGAGGAACAACACATGTCAGGCACAGGAATGGGAATGGGATAGTATTGAGCTTTTCTAGAGCGACTCTGGACGATGGTGTTGTTATGCCTTTGGCATTCTGGAGGAAAATTATTTTCCATGTGTTATTTCATACCCATGACTAATAAAGTGTGAAAGCAGAACACATATTATTTCTAGATAACCGAGGATGCCAGAAAAAGAGATCTCTGTGATTTTTTTTTAAAGATTATTATTATTTTTTATTTTGAGAGAGCATGAGAGAGAGTGCATGAGTGGGGGGGAAGCAGACTCCCTGCTGGGTTGGGGGGCTGATGTGGGGATCCACCTTAGGACCCTGAGACCATGACCTGAACCAAAACCAAGAGACAGTTGCTTAACCGACTGAGCCACTCAGGTGATTCCTTTTTATGGGAGGTGCACTTCAGTTGAAGAGAGGTAGAGGACACCATGAGGTACAGGGAAAGGGGACCCAGTGCAGGTGAGCAGCAGAGGGCCCCAAGGGGTATCTCCTGGAAACAAAGCACTCCACACAATGTCTCCCATAGTAGAGTTATTTGGGAGAAGTTCAGAACATGTATGCAGAAAGTTATACAAATAAAATAACAAAGGATTTATTAACTTCAAGAAAAATTAAAAATGGAACAAGACTGGAAATGTCATTATTCCCCACCTGTCTCTGTGCAGAATGATATTTATACAGTCATAATTTAAGCACTGATTGTTTTTTTTTAATTTTTATTTATTTATGATAGTCACACACAGAGAGAGAGGCAGAGACATAGGCAGAGGGAGAAGCAGGCTCCATGCACCGGGAGCCCGATGTGGGATTCGATCCCGGGTCTCCAGGATCATGCCCGGGGCCAAAGGCAGACGCCAAACCGCTGCGCCACCCAGGGATCCCAAGCACTGATTGTTTAACTGAAATATTTGTATGTCTGTGTTGAGAAGAAAAGGAGGTAGAGATGGTTGGAAATCTAAGGGAACTGTGTCTTATCTATCATAATAGTAAGTCACCAGGTAACATTTAAAATTAGTAAATGAAGAAATAGTGTACCTGTAATAATTGGAAATATCAAGTTTGTTACTAACTACTACAAGGGGAAAGAGGTAAACGCAAGTCTGCTTTTGGGAAGTAGAACTGGAAGTGCGGAAGGGGAAACAAGTAACTACTGGTTGTTTTATTCACCATGGAGCATCCAACACTTGACCTCCATTCAGGTCTTGATTTCAGGGTTGTGAGTTCAAGCCCCATGCTCAGCATGGAGCCTACTTAAAAAAAAAAAAAGAAGAAGAAGAAGGTGTCCTTACCATTTAATTTTTTAAAATTTTCACTTGAAAAACAAACTGTTAACCATTTTATTTTATTTTATTTTTTTAAGATTCTATTTATTTATTCATGATAGTCACACACAGAGAGAGAGAGAGAGGCAGAGACACAGGCAGAGGGAGAAGCAGGCTCCATGCAGGGAACCCGATGTGGGACTCGATCCCGGGACTCCAGGATCACGCCCCAGGCCAAAGGCAGGCGCCAAACCACTGCGCCACCCAGGGATCCCCCATTTTATGTTTTTAAATTTTTAAAGATTTATTTATTTTACAGAGAGAGAATGCATGTGTGGGAGGAGGAGGGGGGAGAGAGAGAGAGAGAGACAGAGAGAGAGAGAGAGAGAGAGAATAAACCCTCAAGCAGAATCCCCATCGAGCATGGAGCCCAACATGGGGCTCAATCCCACGACTCTGAGACCATGACCTGAGCCAGAATCAAGAGTCTGGCCACTTAACCAACTGAGCCACCCAGGCGCCCTGTTCATTAATCATTTTAAAGTGTACATTTCAGTGGCATTAAGCACATTAAAAGTATTGTGCAACCACTGCCTGTCTTTAGTTCTTTTTTTTTTTTTTTTTATGATAGTCACAGAGAGAGAGAGAGAGAGGCAGAGACACAGGCAGAGGGAGAAGCAGGCTCCATGCACCGGGAGCCCGATGTGGGACTCGATCCCGGGTCTCCAGGATCGCGCCCTGGGCCAAAGGCAGGCGCCAAACCGCTGCGCCACCCAGGGATCCCTGTCTTTAGTTCTAAGACATTTTCTTCCTCCCCCACAAAGGAAACTTAGTAAGCAGTCACATTCCTGTCTCCTTGCCCCAACCCCCCAGCTCTTGGCAACTACCAGTCCGCTTTCTGTCTCCACAAATTTATCTATTTCGGGAGTTTAATACAATTGGAATCATACACTGTGTGACATCTTGTGTTGGCTTCTTTCACTTAGCATCGTGTTATCAAGGTATGTCCATGTTGTAGCGTGTGTAAATGCTTCTTCATTCCTCTCTATGGCTGAATCATATTTCCATTGGGTGGATAACACCACCTTTGTTTACTCATTCATTAACCAAAGGACATTTGGGTATTTCATCACTTTTTGGCCATCGTGAATAGTGATGCTATGAACGTTCGTGTTCAGGTATTTGTTTGAATACATATTTTCAGTTATTTGTGTGTATACCTAGGAGTATAATTGTTGGGTTGTATGGTAATCCTGTTTAACTTTCTGAGGAATTTTCAAACTATTTTCCATAGTGGCTATACCATCTTCCATTCCCACCAGCAATGTACAAGAGTTTTGGTTTTTTTTTTTAAGATTTTATTTATTTATTCATGAGAAGAGACACAGAGGGAGAGAGAGGCAGAGACACAGGCAGAGGGAGAAGCAGGCTCCATGCAGGGAGCCCGACGTGGGACTCGATCCTAGGTCTCCAGGATCATGCCCTGGGTTGAAGGCGGTGCTAAACCGCTGAGCCACTGGAGCTGTCCTGTACAAGAGTTTTGATTTCTCCACATCCTTGCCAACACCTGTTGTTTTTCTTTTCTTTTCCTTTTTCTCTTTTCTTTTTTTTCTCTCTTCTTCGTTCTCTCTCTCTCTTTTAAATAAAATATGCTCAGCCTAGTGGTCTTGGTTGTCATTTCCTTAATGACTAATGATGTTGAGTATCTTTTCATGTGGATATTAGTAATTTGTTTTCTTTAGAGAAATGTTTATTCATATCCTTTACCTATTTCTCAATTGGATTGTTTTTCTTTTTGTTGCTGACTTGTTAAGAGTTCTTTATATACTCTGGATACTAGACTGCGATCAGACATGTGATTTGTGAATATTTCCTCCCATTCTGTGATTGTCTTTTCATTTTCTTGATGGTGCTACCACTTGAGTTTTGAAACTATATTCATCTGTGGTTTTGATGATTTTTATTAAAAAATTAAAATCAGTAAAAGGATAAAAATCATAGCTATTATCAAAAAGGAGATGTGTGTTTTTTTTTTAATTTTTATTTTTATTTATGATAGTCACACAGAGAGGGGCAGAGACATAGGTAGAGGGAGAAGCAGGCTCCATGCACCGGGAGCCTGACGTGGGATTCGATCCCGGGTCTCCAGGATCACGCCCTGGGCCAAAGGCAGGCGCCAAACCGCTGCGCCACCCAGGGATCCCAGGAGATGTGTTTTTAAAAGTGATAGGGTAAATATTTTACTATATAAAGAACTTTTTAAAAAAGATCTTATTTATTTATTTGAGAGAGAGAGCATAACCATGAGCAGGGGGAAGGGCAGAGGGAGAAACAGACTCCCTGCTGAGCAGGGAGCCCAACATGGGGCTCCAGCCCAGGACCCTGAGACCATGACTAGAAGGAAGGCACTTAACAGGCTGAACCACCCAAGTGCCCCACTATGTAAAGAACTTACATAAACCTCTAAGTAAGATGCTCCAGTAGATAACTGGATATGAATAGCTGACCTGCAAAGGAAGGAAACAATTCATAAACACAAGAAAAACTAGTAAGAAATACAAAATAATCAAAGAAGGTACTCATACATTTCTTTCTGGTGACAGAATTGAATAATGTCAGGATGTATGAAATTGACACTCTTCTGATAAAGAAAGTACAAATTGGCCTGACTTTTTGGAAAGCAGTTGTGCATAAGATGTCCAGAATCTCATTTGTTATTCTTTGACCTAGTAATTCAACTTCTAAGAATCTGTCCTAGGAAAAGAACTTGAAATACAAAAATCCTCCTACAAATAAAGATGCTTGTCACAATGTTATTTAATAGTGAAAAATTGTAAATAGCTTCTGCATTCAGCTGGAGGCAGATGAGTAATTTTTGATATACCCAGTGCTTGATTAATGCCTATCATACAGCAGGCATAAAATAAAAAGTTGTTGAATAAATGACTATATCCATAGGATGGAATATTATGCAGTCATATAAAATTGTATTTATATTATTTTTAACAAGTACCATTCCTTTTTAAAAAAGATCTTATTTATTTATTCGTGAGAGACACAAAGAGAGAGGCAGAGACATAGGCCGAGGGAGAAGCAGGCTCCATGCAGGGAGCCTGATGCAGGACTTGATCCCAGGACTCTGCGGTCATGACCTGAGCCAAAGGCTCTCAAAGACACTCAACTGCCAAGCCACCCAGGCTTACCTAACAAGTAACATTCTTAAACTTCAGGGGAAACATGGTATTTAAAAGTTTAGCAGGATTATGGCCTAACCACCTATGGGATTTTTAAAGATTTTTATTGGTAAAAATAAAGATCAAACAAAAGCATTGGAAAAAGAAGGAAATAAAAATGTTATTTCTGGGGGGGGGTTAAATAATAAATATCTGGAATAATTATCAATATCTGGAATACTAAATAATAAAAATATACCATCTCCTTGGGGTACCTTCGTGGCTCGTTTGGTTAAGCATCTGCTTTCTGCTCAGGTCATGATCTTATGGTCTTGGGATCCAGCCCTGCATTGGACTCCCTGCTTAGCAAGTAGTCTGCTTCTCCCTCTCCCTCTGCTCCCTTCCCCCTGCTTGTGCATGTACTCTTTCTCTCAAATACGTTTTTAAAATATTATATATAAAAAAATAAAAAAATAAAAAATTATATATATATATATATATATATATATATATATATATATATATATATACCATCTCCTTAGCTCCTGCACAATTATCCATCCTGTCTCAGCGCAGATAGTTTTCCAAGAACCTCATCACCTGGGTAACAGGGATGATCAGAAAGTGGAGGCCATGCCTTTTGCTGGGCCCTCACTGTCCCCATTGGATTAGGTCAGTAAAGCCTTCTGCCTTCATTAGGGCCGGTGCAGCGTACTCTTTTCTGGGTATGCTGGGAAATGCCAAAAGTACAAAACTTATTCTCAAGCACTTAACAGGCATCTGTTTTTCATGAGAGACCAAAGACACAAAGCTTAAGGAGCCCCTCACCCCAGGGACTTTACATTTAAGGTCAAATAAAATGTAATGCCCATCAGGGCTCCAAACCATCTTCCGTACATGCATAGCAAAGGATAATGCTATTCTCCGGTGGCCTGATGCCACAGTTGGTGCACCTGTTTCAACCCACACACTTGACATCTCAGTACCAGGCCTAGGATACCTGAGCACTCATTTTGTCACCAGTCCTCACTCTAGTCTCATGGTTTGTGGCATGGGCTCCTCATGGAAACAGACACAGTTACTGAACGTACTCCAAGGAGATTGACTACCGCCCTGTGCCAGGGCCAGCCAAACTTTTCTTTGTTTAGACATTCGTGTGTGTGTGTGCGTGTGTGTGTGTGTGTGTATGTATATACATACATATCTGTTTATACATATATGTGTATATACATGTGTAGATAATTTTCTGAGTTGATATTGCTTTTATAAAAAATAAAATTAAAAATTAAAAAACAAAATTCTGCTCTGTGTCTCTCTTTAGGCATTCACTATGGTTGTTTGCTTTATTATCTTGCTGTCTGGGTTGCCTGCAGGCTGTCCAGGAGGCTCTGCAGAGGGAGGACAGGGGTCCTGGGCATGGCCACAGTGTAGAGCTGAGCCAGGGGACCTTGGAGAAAATGAAAGGGGCCTCAAAGAGAGCTCTTGATCACCTGGAAGCACTTTTTCTTGTCACTCAAATTGGGGACACCCAGGTGCCATGGAGCTACTCTCTGCTGCTGGCTCCCGAGGAGGCTCCAGTGATTCGAAGGTTGCAATTAGAAGCCAGAGCTGGGAGGCCCATGATGCACCACCTCCCACCCGTGGTGTGATACAGCTGTCCCTGGGAGAGGACCAAAGGCTGCCCATGGAGGGAGGGAAGGAAGCAGCTGCTGGTGGCGGGCATGGGGCCAGGCCTGGGAGCACCAGGCGGAGGAACTGTGTGGAGGGCCTGACAGGTGGAGCTTTGTATCATGGGTGTCCTCATCCAGAGGAGTGGCCAAGCAGATCTCTCCTTAACCCAGCTCCCTCTCATCTGGCCACACTTGGCTGCCTTCCAGTGACTCACTCCTCTAGGGTCTCTGCTGAGAGCTCCTCTGCCCCCACTCCTGCACATACATCACAGTGGGCTCCCCTCTGGAGCCTAGACTCCCTGGGGTCCCTCATGCTTGGCCAACTCATGTCATGCTGAGGCTGAGGGCCTTTGGTTTGTGTGGTGGTAGGGCAGATCTCACTTTCTGGTTACAGAAAGTTCTGCAAGCTCCTGCCCTGCCTGAGGGAAGGAAACCCTGGTGCATTTGCAGACATTACCTCACAGGATTGTGACGCAGCGGAGCACCCAGTAGTGTGGGCAGGCACCACGGTGGGTCCAGGGTGTAGGAAGACCCCCGCTTTGCCTGCGATTTCGTGGAGAAGACGGAGCCATCACCAGCTAGAGTGAGTGTACCTGCTGAGGTATGAAGTAATGCTCTAGTGGTGCTTGGAGGGAAGTACAGGACTCTTTCTATGTGGAGAGGATAAGCTTACAGAGGAGGTAACCCATGAGCTCTGCCTTGAAGAAGTTTTACAGCCGAGGGCAGAAGAGAAAAATAGTGAAGAAAACATCATACAGAAAGCCCCAGAGGCATGAAAGAAAGTCGAATTTTGGGAGAGCAGCGGGAGTTTGGGGATATGGGATGGGATATGAAGGGAAATGAAGCTAGGAAGGACAGTTGGGCCCAGATAGTGGCCCACTTGACACAGCTTGGACCCTTGCCATGCTGCCCCACTTCGTAAATCTCAAAAATGGGTAATGAAGACTGATGTTTGTCTCTTGGAGCTAATTGAAATCCTTCAGCCTCACTCTCAAAGTCCTCGAATTAGAACACCCCATCCCATCTACCATGCCCTTGCGTGACCAGCAGAGCAGGAATGGATTAGCAGGAAAATCCCTCTAAGGCAGCAGGCTGGGGACCCATTTAGCAAGGAGGAGGTGAGGACATGGTCAGAATAGTTTGCTCCTTTGTGTGCTTAGGAGAGAGGGAGAGGAAGAAGGAGAGGGAGAGAGAGAGAGAGAGAGAGAGAGAGAGAGAGAGAGAGAGAGAGAGAGAGAATATCTACATAGCCATATCCATCTATCAGCCCCCCCTTAAGCTTTCCAAGGTCAAGAGGCCTGCATAAACAACTAAAACTCTTACCTCCTGGGAAATAGAAATAGAAATTCCTTGTGGGCTACTTTGATTTTTTTTTCTTTTTTTCCTTTCTGTCTGTAAAATGAGGATATTGGTCTAGATAGTTTTCAAACCTTTTGAATTTAGTAATTTGACCAGCATTTGTTAATCACTTGCCATGAGCAAGCATTGCCATGGTGCCAGCCCTAGTAGTACATATGGTGGGCGGATGAGACAGGACCACATGCCATCTTCATGCATCTGCTAGTGGACAGATGTTTAATATATCATGACAGATGTGATATGGCATCAAGAAGAGCAGGTGCTGTACTCTAATCTAAGATAGCAAGATAGCAAGCAAGGAGTTCAAGCCAATATTTGAAGGAAGAGCAGGAATTAGCTGGAGAAAGAGGTCAAGAAGATCATTCCAGGCAGAGGATGCAAAAGCCAGAAGGTGGAGAAATGCTTTCATTCCAGGAATGCTGTGGAGTGCCTGCAGATTGGACAAGGAAGAGATAGAGGGCTTAGAAGAGTAGGGCTGAGGAGACAGAGCAGATGTGCAAGGTCCTGAGAGTGTTATATTTTATCCTAAGGACAATGGATAACCTTCAAAGGGTTGGAGGCAGTGAAGTATCATGATTGCACCTGCACTTTATAAAGATCCTTCTGGTATACTGTTGTAATCCCAAAAGTTATTTAAATGAGGCAGCAGGACAGGTGAAAGGGAGGCCTCGTTGTGAAGAATGAGATGATGGGGACAGGGGCAAGGCGTCAGGAGGATGAGTGTGGTGACCATAGGGATGGAGAGAAGTGAGTGGATGGGGACATTTAAGAGACCGAGTTGCCAGCACCTGGTCATTGGAGAGATGTGAGAAGACGCAGCCAAGGATTAATAGGATTCTGGCTTTGGCCACGACTGGAAGCATGATGGAGTCATCAGATTGCAGGGATGATCAGGGATGGATTTAGGACATGTTGAATCTGAGGTCACTGTGGACATAGCTAAGCAGATCTGGAGGCTGGAGAGATGGAAGTTATGTTGGCATCTGGGTGGTAATTGGAGGCATGGAGGTTGAGGAAACAATGAAGGAGAGTGCAGAAGGGCAAGGGGAGATGTCTTTCTGGAAGACCCCAACATTTAACACACAGGTGGAAAAGAAAGAAGCCAGCCAGGGAAAGGAAAATGAAGAATGGAGGGAAACCAGGAAAACTTGGTGCCACGGAGGCCAAAGGTGGAGCATTGCATGGAGTTCAAAGTGCCAAGCCACGGAAAACACAACTACAAAATACAAGCTTTCGTTAGGTGGGAACTGGAAAAAAAATGTGTTCTTTGGATTTTGCAAATGGAGCGTATTGTGGATCTAGCAAGAGCTAGAGGAATTCATAAATTGAAGACTGTCAGTGAAGGCTGGGCTTTCAAGAGTTTGACTTGGGAAGGGAAAAGTGGGCTATAGTTGAAGGAGTGTGTCAGGTTGACAAGAGTTTTTTTTTCTAAGTTGGGGAACTTTGTTTAAGAGCATATGGGGGTGCTTAGGTGGCTCAGTGAGTTAAGTGTCTGCCATCAGCTCAGATCATGATCTCCGTGGCCTGGGATTGAGCCCTGCATCAGGCTTCCTGCTCAGTGGGAAGTCTACTTCTCCCTCTCCCTCTGCCCCTCCCCCCTGCCCCTTGCCCCCTGCTTTTGCTCGCTCTCTCAAATAAACAAACAAACAAACAAATAAAATCTTTTTAAAAATAAAAAATAAAAGCAGTTGAAGATAAACAGATTAACAATTGACGTTACAGGACACCGGGGGCAGGAGTGTTTCAGCTGGGTTCAATCAGAGGAGCAGAACCACTTGGATTATAAGAGGTCTGTTATAAAAATTTGACTTTGCATAGTTGTGAGAATTCATTACCCTGTCTATGTGAAGCTGTTTTCTCTGTATCTGGTGCTAGATCTTGAAGTCCATAGGGAGGCAGTTGGGAAGGAAAGAGGCAGGTGATGTGGGGTTAGGGGAACAAGAAAAAGCTGGAACCATAGAGATTGAACTAGAACCCACAAGGATGGATTGGAACTGTGTTGGTTTCTCACTGACATTTCTTCCAACTTTGGTAATGAAACTCTGCGGAGTATGGATGTTCTTTGTATGCACCTGGCCCAGGAGTCGGTGAAGCTAGAGCTTGGGGAGCAGCAGGCCTGGCTGCTGCTCCATCTCAACCAGTTGATCCAGCAGACAAGTGACAGTGTATATCTCTACAACGGTGCCTGGTGCTTGCACGAACTTCCTGAGTATAGAGGAACATGGCTCCTCCTTCATGGTTGCCTTCCAAATCTTGGGCAAAGTACCCCATGATAATTTGGAACTACACAGGAAGGGAATTCTGGGAAGCAATAGTCCACCTTAGTTAAGGTGACAAATATGGATCCATCTTAGAAGACTGCTTCATTTTTAAGCATTTTTAGCAGATCCAGGCACTGTCTTAGGAGCTAGGGATACAATTTAGTTAGAGTTCATCTTCACAGAACTTAGGTTCCAACAGGGAAATCAGGCGATAGCAAGTATGTATATGATATCATGGCAGATTGTGATAAGTACTACCAGGAAAAAACAAAAAGAGAAATAGCTAGGAGTTGGGTGAGAAGGAGGTTTTATTAGAGAGGGTGGTCGGAAAACCTGTTTGATGAAGTACTGTTTAATCGCAGATTGTAATGAAGTGATGAAGCCAGCCAAGCAGAGATCATAGGAAAGAGCTTTTCAGGCAGAGGAAAACAGTATGTGCAAAGGCCCTGGGGCAAGAACAGTCTTGTTCAAGAAACGCCAAGAATGCCAGCTACCTTGGGGTGGGAGGTGAGGTTGGAGAGCTAGGTAGTAGCCAGATCACGTAGAATAGTCATCATCTAACTTACCTAGTGGTTCCCTTCAAGACCATACTGGGAAGGTTTGTCCTTTTTTGACCTTAATTAAATCATCCCCAGTGCTTAAAACCTCTCCCCAGTGATGTTTGTTGAATACTTTAACATCATAGTTGCATGAGGCAATGGATAACAGTTGGGGTGGACAATAGACTAAAACAGAGCTTAAAAGGAAAGGCTAAGGAGTAAGGTGTCCATTGAGGCACTTATTTATTTATTTATTTACTTGAGCTTTTTTTTAAAAGCTCTGATGTTTCTGTAATCCATGTACATTTGTTGACCAAACATCATGTGCATGTTCAGAAAAGACTCGAGAAGGCAATAATCTCTCACCTCTGACTGACATTGAAGTTATGCACAAGCAGGATGTGAAAGGTGGACCAAGGTATACACTGCCTGGCCCTGTGTTGAAGGCATGCCCCAACATGCAAACAGAACCCCTCAGTGAAAAGGGGAGATTTATTGGTTCTAGGAGTTTAAGGAAATCTCTGTCTAATCATTAGCTGACCGGTAAGTTAACTGAGCAAAGGCTTCAGTGATCACACATGACCTAGAATACAGACTTTGCAGAATTAGTTCAGGAAGGTCACCAAACAACCACCCACCACATTAAGCAGCAACAATGACAAACTCTATGAAGGGGTGAAAACTGGCTTCCAGAGTTGCTACATTATAGTATTTGAAATGTGCAGTGTTCAACAAAAATTACGAAACATGCAAAGAAACTGTAAGAAAATACAATCTGTATATGTGGTGGAGGGGAAAGCAATTGATAAAAACTGTTCCTGAGGAAGCCCAGACACTGGAATTGCTAAACAAATACTTTAGATTTGCTATTTTATTTTTTTAAATTTTATTTATTTATTTGAGAGAGAGCAAGAGCAAGCATGAGTGAGGGGAGGGACAGAGAGAGAGGGAGAAGTAGACTCCCTGCTGAGCACAGAGCCAATGGTAGGGGGAGGGGCTCCATGCCAGGACCTGAGATACAACCTGAGCAAAGGCAGATGCTTAGCTGACTGAACCACTTAGGCGCCCTTAGGTCTGCTGTTTTAAATATGTACAAAGAGCTAAAGGAAACCATATCTAAATGAAAGTATGATAATTTATCAGTTGTGTATAACACTCAGTGCTTATCACATCATGTGCCCTATTTAATGCAACTGATAAATTATTGAACACTACATCTGAAACTAATGATGTACTATATTTTGGCTAATTGAATTTAAACTGAAAAATTTTAAAAAATAAATGAAAATCGAGTCTCACATAGAGTCTCACATATCTCAGTTGAGATATTTGATGAAATAATGACTGAAAGCAGGCCAACTTAATGAAAAAAACCCATTCATTCCACATCCTAGAAACTCAGCAAACTCCAAGGAGGATAAATTCAAAGAGATCCACACCTGGACACATCATAACCACAAAAGTGACTCATCATGTACAGGGGATCTTCAATAAGATTAACAGCTGATTTCCCATTAAAAATAAAACAGAAGGCAGAGGGAGGACATATTCAGAGTGATGAAAGGAAGGAAAGAACCCTGCCCAACCAAGAATTTTATGTTTGGTAAATGTGTACTTCAAAAGTGAAAGAGAAATTAAGATACTCCTCAGCCTGATGAAGGGCATCTAAAAAAAAAAAAAAAAAAAAACAAAACCAAACTCACAGTTAACATTATATTTAATAGTGAAAAGATTGAAAGTTTTGTTCCCTAAGATCAGGAACAAAACAAGGATGTCTGTTCTTACTTCTCCATAGGATTTTACTGGATGGAAATTCTCATGAGAGCAGTTAGGCAAGAAAAAGAAATAAAAGGCATCCAGATTAGCAAAGAGGAAGTAAAACTCTATTGGTTGATGACATGATTATCTATCTATCTAATCTATATCTCTCTATATAGATAGATTTATATATATTTAAGTACAATATACTTATTTAAGTTATATATATATAACTGCCACCGGCTGCCACCTCTCAGAGGTTGATGAGAAAGAAATGACCTTCTTTTCTCCCCACCCAGCAGAATGTTTTTTTTTTCATTCATTCATTCATTCATTCAGCCCACAAACATTTATTAAGCATTAAGCACCAAAGCAGACATTCACCAGTTTAGGACGACTTTGTCATGGACTAGCTGGCCATGAGGCTCAGTAGCATCTGGAGGCAGGAGAGCCAAGTAGACAGGCGTCTTGGCTCCCTCCTCCACAGTCCTGGGGCCATAAGGCCCACCCATGTCCGTCTTCACCCACCCTGGGCAGCATGCATTCAGTAGAATCCTGTCAGCTTTCCTCTTCTCATCCAGACACTGGGCCAGGATTCTTGATAAGACCGTGACCCCCAGCTTAGACATCCCATAAGCTGAGTTGGGCCAGCCTTCCCTCTCATGCACTTCATTGCTTATATCCTCCACAAATTTCTTCATGAGGTCCACAAGGTCCTCCTCTGTGAGCGTCTTGCATTGGAACTTCTTCTGTAGATCTGTGCTGCAATTTTCAAGAGCCTTTGAACCCTCTAAACTGCTGATATTCACCACCCTGCCATGAAGTTTTATTATTGGCAGCAATTCATTGCAGACATTTCTTGTGGCAAAAAAGTTTGTCTTCAGCATTATCTCAGCTTGAATGTCAAAGGGTGTTGGATCATCAGCCATATATATATATCCAACAACAACTATTAAACTAATAAGTGAGCCAACCAGTGTTTCAGGGTACAATATCAATATTTTAAAAATCAGTTGTAGTTCTGTATGCTAGCTATGAAAAATCCAAGAATGAAATTAAGAATATAATTCCATTTATAATATAATCAAAAATAATAAAATACTTAGGAAAAGGTTTAACCAAAGATGAGCGAGATGTGTACACTGAAAATTATAAAACATTGTTGAAAGAAATTAAAGAACATCCAAATAAAGGAGAGACATCTTATGTTCATGAGTCAGAGATCTAATTTTGTTAACAAGGCAATACTCCCCTAATTGGTCTACAGATTCGGTGCAATCCCTATTAAAATTTCAACTGCCTTTTTACAGGAAGAGACAAGCTGATGAAATTTATATGGAAATCCAAACGACACCAAATGACCAAAACAATTTTGAAAAAGAAGATTAAAATGAATGGAGTCATTTTTCCCAATTTCAAAACTTTCTGCAAAGCTACAGTAATCAAGATAGTGTGGTCCTAGCATAAGGATAGACATATAGGTCAGTGGGATAGAATTGAGCTTCCAGAAAGAAATCCATATATCTGTGGTCAGTTTATTTTTGACTAGAGTGCCAAGACCATTCAATGGGGAAAGAAGAGTCTAGTCAACAAATGGTGCTGGACAACTGGATATCCATATGCAAAATATGAAGTTGAACCCCTACCTCACACCATTTTTAAAATTGAACTCCAAAAGGACCAATGACATAAATGTCAGAGCTAATCATATAAAACTCTTAGGAGGGAACAAAGGTGTTTTAAAGGGCCTGATGTTCTCCTCAAGTAAATTAGAACTCTCATACTTTGCTGATGGGTATGTAAAATGCTGAATGCTATGGTATTGAATTATATCTCTACTTAAAATTATCATTCTGAATGCATATAGGGAAAGAGGATGGTTGCCCAAGAGCAGGCCTGGGAAATTGCTGCAGTCTAGTCCAGTAATGAGTTGATGTTGCTCTAAGGCCCAAGGGGATTGATGTCTTTAAAACTGGGGAAGGCCCCGGGACAGGACTTTTTTGGAGAGGCTGGCCTCTGCAGTAAGAGGGACACTTCCCACCATTGAGAAGAGAGGGAAGAAGGGATATGGGCACAGGGTGGGCATTTTAGAAGATTGGATCTGCCTTTGGGTTTGGTCCAGAAAGGATTATGAGCAATTATGGGCAGAGGATGCCTGGAAGCCTCAAGTAGCTTTGGGCAAGCAGGGAGCACAGTGTTGGCTTCTCGGAAGCTCAGGGAGCCCTGTAACAGGGTATGCAGGGATGCTTACCTGGGAAGTGATCCTCTTAAATTGTCCCCAATACTGAGTTTCAAGTTGGAATATGGGGGAAATTTGAGATATGTATTCTGTTATTATGGCTAAATAATACCAGCTACTGACTGATTTTAATGGAATGCCTGTTTTATGAAATACAAGTGACTGATTAATCAAGAACTGGCATTATATTTTATAATCACAGTTTAATTCTGGTTTTTTTTTAATTTTTTTTATTGGAGTTCAATTTGCCAACATATAGCATAACACCCAGTGTTCATCTCGCCAAGTGCCCTCCTCAGTGCCCATCACCCGGTCACCCCAACCCCCCACCCTAATCATAGTTTAATTTTGAACAGGATGTGTGCGAATGCATTGATAAAAGGTAGAATCAATAATTCTATGAAAAGAACATGCTTTACTTGATTTTCAGAATTTTTTTCATCTCCAGGTCTTACTTGGTGTCTGCAGCAACCATGTGAAGCAGGTTTTATTATTTTCACATTCATTTTTATACAAAGTAGTGGAGGCTTAGGGAGTTACTTCTCCAAACAGCCTAAACCCAAGCCTTGGTAATCTCACGTTCTTTCCACTATTACTCCATGAATCAAGCAGGATACTTTTTTGTTTATTCAAGTGCTCAGGGTATGTTGCCAAGGTGTCTTTTTCCAGAAAGTCTATTTTTATAAAATGTCTTTGGTACTTGCCAGTTCCGTTATTTTGAATGACTTTTTTTTTTGTTAATAATACTAATGTTAATTATAGAAAATCTAGAAAGGTATTTTTTAACATCACCACTCAGATAATTCCTGTTAACATATTAATGTATTTCTTTCCAGTGTCTGCCTATTAAATATACTACCTACCTACACACACACACACACACACACACACACACACTCACACACACAGAGTTAACCCTTGAACAACATAGATTTCCAAGGAGCAGGTTTACTTATATGTGGCTTTTTTACAGTCCAGTGCTGTAAATGTATTTTCTCTTCCTTAGGAGTTTTTTTTTTTTTCCAAGACTTTATTTATTTGAGAGAGCGAGAGCTCACAAGCAGGGAGAAGGGCAGAGAGAGAGAAGGAGAGAGAATCCTGAGCAGACTCTGTGCTGAGTGAGGAGCCCAACGTGGGGCTTGATTCCAGAACCCTGAGATCATGACCTGAGCTGAAACCAAGAGTCCCACACTTAACCAACTGAGCCACCGAGGCACACCCCTTATGAGTTTCTTAATAACACTTGCTTTCCTCTTAGGTTACTCTGTTGGAAGAATACAGTATATAATACACATAACATACAAAATATGGAATAATTGACTGTTTTTATTATTGGGAAAGCTTCTGGTCAACAATAGGTCATCAACAGTTACGTTTTGGAGGAGTCAAAAGTTACATGTGGATTTTCAATTGTGCAGGGGGCTTGGTGCCCTTAAACCCCTCATTGTTTAAGGGTCAGTTTGTTTGATTTTTGTTTTACAGAATTGTGCTCATACTATAAATAGCTTTGTGCCTTGCTTTTTTCCACTTAGTATGATGTTGTGAAAAGTAGCAGAGATTGAGTGGTGAAGGTTAGTTAGGCCCTGGAGCCAGAACGCTATTTAGTAGTGAAGGTTAGTTAGGCCCTGGAGCCGTGTGAATGCTACTTAACATTTTTGTACCTTAGTACAAACCTAGTACAAAATATGGTCTATCTTGCGTACTTTCCTCTGATCACAGGTCATCTCTGATCTTGGGATCAGGAAATGCTATGTGTTTGAAACTTACCTGCTCTCTCTCCCATTGGCCAGTGGGGTCCCTGTATTCAGTCCCTCTTTCCTGTATCCTCTGATCCCATGCCCTGTGACTTTTCCTTAACATCCACTCAACTTCCCAGAGGCAGCCCCCTTACCACATGGTCTCCCCAAGACAGTCTGTGGCTCTGCACACATATCATCAGTATGAACTTGTCGTGCTCTTCCACTTACTGTATTTTTCCCAGGTATTATTTATGTTGGCACATATGGCTCCACCTTTTTGGTTTTGCTTTGATTGTTTCAAACTGCCATATGGGGGAAGGCTTTTTAGAGCATGCCCTGAAACCTGGAAGCTGCAAAGGAAAAGTTGATTAATTTGGCTACATAAGAGTTAAAAGGTTAATCCAAGAAAAGATGCCATAGACAAAGTCAAAAGACAAAATGGCGTCTGTGTTCATGGAGGCCTCCAATGCTGCTGGGTGGTCCTCTTGTGTCCTCCCACCTTTCTCAGCAGTGACTACAGTGGCTCCCTCCTTACTACGAATTCACTTCCCGTGGGTCCAGGTCCCAGTCAGCTGCAGTCAAGGAGCAGATAATCCTCCTCCTGACATAGCATCAGAAAGTCGGTGGTGGCCTAACGCTATGTCACAATGCTTCCATCCTTCATCTCACTTTGTCCTATTATGTAGGCATCTTATTATCTCACATCATACCAAGGAGGATGAGTGCAGTACAATCAGATAGTTTGAGAGAGAGACAACAGTCACATGACTTTTATTACATACAGTATGCTGCTATAATTGTTCTGTTGTACTAATAATATATTAGTTGTTCATCTTACTGTGCCTAATTTATAAATTAAACTTCATTATAAGTATATGTGTGTAGGGAAAAACAGTATATATGGGATTTTGCTACTCATTCTCCGAGGTTCCAGGCATCCACTGGGTATCTTGGAACGTATTGGATACGTTCCCATGGATAAAGGGGGACTGCTGTGTTTCAAACCTTCCCGGTCCTCAGAACTCCACCTCCACCCCTCCTTACTTGCTTGTCATCTTCTTCACCCAGAAGACCAAAGTCATCATGTGTAATACTGGTCCCCCAACCTGGTCTCTGACTGTATGTGAGCTCAAGCCCATCTGCCCCACCTCTTGCGGTTAGAATGGACGGTATCTCTCCTCCTGTTTGAAGCTAACACCACCTCTGTACTTAGATCCCATCCTGTCTTGCCTTAGTGGGATGGCTGCCCTATTAATTACTGAATCAGAAAACCAGAAGCAGAGCCACCTGGGTGGCTCAGTCAGTTAAGTGTCCAACTCTTGATTTGGGCTCAGGTCATGATCTCAGGGTCATGAGATCAAACCCCACATCAGGTTCTGTACTGGGCATGGAGCCTACTGTTTAAGATTCTCTCTCTCCCTTTCCCCCTTCCCCTGCTCATGCACTCTCTCTTTCTCTCTCTCTAAAGAAAAAAAAAAACTAGAAGCCTAACTGCCCTGGCACTACTCTGCTCCTACCCCTCCAATCCATATCCTGTCGGGTGTCACCGTGTCCCACCTGTGTTCTCCATTTACTGGGTCAGGGCTCATCATTCCATCCCTGGGCCACTGCGGCACCCTCCTCCCTTGTGTCTGCCTTCACTCTGGCCATCCTTGAGGCTGTCCTGTGCACAGTGGTCATTGGTGCTTCTAAAACTCAGACCTGCTCGTGTCCCTGCCAGACACCCTGCACTGACCACTTGCCCCCCACATCAGGCAGTCTCTGCTGCTGTAGTTTGGGGGTAGGAACAGTGTGTGAGGAATCTACTGGACAGTGCAGGACAGTCTGATCACGCGGGGCCCTCTCCTCCATGAAACCCATTGCCCAGCTCTCCAGATTCATCTGTCAGTTTTACTGTGTTTGACCTTATGTCCTTGTGACGACAGCCTGCCACTTATCTACTACACTTCTTCCATGAATAATGCTTACTGCCCTGCTTCACCACAGTGGCTGCTTTTCAAGTCTTTCAAAGCTCAGCTCAGGCATTATTGCCCTTGTGCCACCCAGTAAGTCATATCCCCTCCTCCGGGCAGTCCTAGCATCCTGCACAACTCAAGGGCTTGTTGAGCAGTCTGGTGGTCTGGCTGTCCCCCAACCCCCCGGAAGCTAGTTGGGGGTTATCTGACTCTAGAATGTGGAGCATGTATCACCACTTGGGCCCCAGCTTTGGGTCACCGCATCTAGTTCTGAGGCAATGGAAAAGGGTCCCCCTTCCTTCCCCCCCCCCAAGCAGGCTCCATGACCAAAGTGAAGGGGCTTGAACTCATGACCTTGAGATCATGACCTCAGCTGAGATTAAAAGTCAGATGTTCAACAAACTGACCACCCAGGTGCCCCTTCTCTTCCTTCATAGCACTTGCCATGATATTAAAACTATATTAAAATGATCTGTCTATAAGGGTGCCTCAGTGGTTCAGTCGATTAAGCATCTGCCTTTGGCTCAGATCATGATCTTAGGGTCCTGGAATCAAGACCCTGGCTGGCTCCCTGCTCAGTGGGGAGTCTGCTTCTCCCTTACCCTCTGCCTGCAGCTCCCCCTGCTTGTGGTCTCTCTCTCTCTTTCTCAAATAAATAAATAAAATCTTTAAAAAAAAACAACAACAATCCACCTATGGTTTTGAGAGCAAAGACTGTATCTTGTTCTTCACATAGCCTGGCACATACCTGGTGCAATTTGAACTGAAAAGGAACTTGGCACACTGTGGACTGATTTGAATGTTTTGTTGGTCATTGTACCAGAACAGATGGGCATCAAGACAATTTATGAAATGTCATTAGGATAAGTATAAATTCCTAGAGTTACATCCAGAAGTAACAGGCATGCAGGTGTTGGGTGGGTAGCCAGGCTTCACAGCACTTCATGTCGAAAGAGGTGGAGATTTTCTCTATAGAAGCCTCTGTGTGGAGTGGCCGGCTTGATGAGGTTGCAGGATGTGCTTGTGTCCCAAAACCTGGCCCTGTCGTCCCCATTCTTTCCCGTGCCTTCAGTAATTCCCCTTTGTCCTCTCAGCCTGTAGACATGCCTTTGTGTCCCACAGCCTTAAAACCCTCTTCCTGGGGGTGTATCCTTATTCTTGTCTTTTATGCTCTTTTTTTTTAAAAGGTTTTATTTATTTATGTGGCAGAGAGAGAACACAAGCAGGGGGAGCGGCAGAGGGAGAGGGAGAAACAGGCTCCCTGGGGCTCGATCCCAGAATCATGCCCTGAGCCAAAGGCAGACTGCTTAACCAGCTGAGCCACCCAGGTGTTCCTCCTTTTACTCTCTGAAAAGGAGAGTTGATAATCACCACCTCCCCTTCCTCACCATCCACACTTAGATTCCAAAAACCCTTTCCTGCCTTCACTTCTAGAACACCACTCTGTTTCTGTTCTTCCTTTCTCTCTGAGGTCCACTTAGCCTTATTGAAAAGATGGAGACCCTCCAACACAAGCTGCTTCTGCATTTCTGGTTTCCTTTGCTATGATATCATTGGATACACCCCTTCCTCTCCATCCACCCACTGCTCCCCTGACTGTGGCTCATCTCACCCCTGTTTCCTTGAGCCCCATGAGCCCGCCCCTCCTGAGACCTCACACAAACATCCCTCTCTTTTCTGCCAGGAGCATGTGTTAGTCTTCCCCATCCTTAAACACAGCACTACCTTCGGGAGATTTTTCCATCCCCTTAGGAACTCCCTGTGACTTTGCCACCAACCAGCCTCTTCCAAAGCAAGGGCCACCTCCCTGCCTCCCCCTTGCTTCCTGTCACCTGTTGCTCCATGTCACACAATCTGACTTAAACCTGAGTTACTATGCTGCAGCTGCTCCCCAAATGGCACCAGAGATCTAGTCAGAGACTTCCATGCCTTCCGTCTCTCTCCTGTCCTCAGGGACCTCTGCAGGATTCAGCCAACTCCTCCTCCTCATAGGGGGTCCAGAGTCACCATCTTCCCCCACCAAATTCTGTGTTTTCTTGGGTCCCTGCATGGCTGCACCTCCCATTCTAGATGGAGGCTTTCCCCATGCTGTCCTTGGTCTTCTCTCCTCCCCATTATCTATAATAACCAAGGAGGTGGGGAGAGGATGCTGAGGAAACTGAGGATGAGGGAGTTCCTAGTGTTGGCTTTTGTTGTTGTTGGTAAATGGCATGAGGGATTCCTCAAGGCACAACAGAAAGGGTTGGAAGGAGAGCAACAAACCACATGTTGGTTTTGCTTTTCCTGAACTTGATGCAAACATGGTCTTCTGCTTATCATCTTGACCTGTTGGGTTCTCTCCTGCTCTTGTCCTCTGTACTGCTTCTCTTACCCATCAACTATGGCACTGCAGTCATTTTACCACCCATAAGTACTGTGGCTTATGTACTTTCCCAGCCCACCTACGCTCTCTGGAGATCGGGACTTGGCTTATTTTACCTTCCTGGAAGCACATAACAGAAACTTTTGCTTATCGTGGGTACTTGTAAGAGCTTCCCCAGTAGAGTAAGATAATGGGATGAGCATGACTTTTAGATGGTTCTGATGCTGGCCCTGGCCTTGGTCCTTGCTAGTTGCATGACCTTGGGTACATTGCTTACCTTTTTTTCCCCCTTAATGCTCTGCGTTGATTTGATTTATTTTTTTAAAGGTTTTATTTATTTATTCATGAGAGACACACAGAGAGAGAGGCAGAGACATAGTCAGAGGGAGAAGCAGGCTCCACGCAGGAAGCCCGATGTAGGACTTGATCCCAGGACCCTGGGATCATGCCCTGAGCCAAAGACAGACACTCAACCACTGAGCCACCCAGGCATCCCGATTTGACTTATTTTTTAATTTTTAAATTTGTTTTCTTATTAAGTTTTTAATTTTAATTCCAGTGTAGTTAACATACAGTGTTTTTTCATTTGTTTTTGTTTATTCTTTTTTAGAGAGAGAGAAAGAGAGCATGTGCGTGCACATGCAATTTGTTGGAGGCAGAGGAAGAGGGAGAGAGAGAGTCTTAAGCAGGCTCCCTACCCAGAATGGAGCTCGACGCAGGGCTCAATCTGATAACCCTGAGATCATGACCTGAGCTGAAATCAAGAGTCAGTTGCTTAATCGTCTGAATCACCCTGGTGCCCAAACATAGGGTTATATTAGTTTCAAATGTACAATATAGTGATTCAACAATTCTGTACTTTATTCAATGCTCATCCTAATAAATGTACTTTTTAATCTCCATCACCTACTTCACCCATCCCCCCACCCACCTCTCCTCTAATAACCATCAGTGTGATCTCTATAGTTAAGAGTCTGTTTCTTGGTCTTTGTCTCTCTCTTTCTTCCATTTTCCTTTGCTTGTTTTGTTTCTGAAATGCCACATGAATGAAATCATATTTGTATTTGTCTTTCTCTGACTTATTTCACTTAGAATTATACTCTAGCTCTATCCATGTCATTACAAATGGAAAGATTTCATCCCTTTTTATGACTGAATAATATTTCATTTATCAATTTTCTTTATCCATTCATCTATCGATAGACACTTGGGCTCCTTCCATAATTTGACTATTGTAAATAATGCTGCTATAAACATACAGGTGCATGTATCACTTTGAATTAGAGTTTTTGTATTTTTTGGGTAAATACCCAGTAGTGCAATTTCTGGATGGTAGGGTAGCTCTATTTTTAAGTTTTTGTGGAACCTCAATACTGTCTTCCACAGTGGCTGCACTAGTTTGCATTCCCACCAACAGTGCACAAGGGTTCCTTTTTCTCCACAGTCTCACCAACACCTGTTGTTTCTTGTGTTGTTGATTTTGGCCATTCTGACAGGTGTGAGGTGATAACTTATTGTGGTTTTGATTTGCATTTCCACATGATCTTTTCATGTGTCTGTTAACCATCTGGATGTTGTCTTTGGAGAAATGTCTGTTCATGTTTTCTGCCCATTTAATTGGATGATTTGTTTTATGAGTGTTGACATCGCTTATAGCTTTGAAAAAAATTTTTATTATTGATCACACATAATGTCACATTAGTTTCAGATAGTGATTGGATAGTTCTGTACATTACTCCATGCTCACCACAAGTGCAGTCACCTATAAGACAATGTTATTGACTATATTCCCTATACTGTATTTTTTATCTCCATGACTTATTTATTTTAACTCAAAGTTTGTACTTCTTTTTTTTTTAATTTTTTTATTTATTTATGATAGTCACACACAGAGAGAGAAAGAGAGGCAGAGACACAGGCAGAGGGAGAAGCAGGCTTCATGCACCGAGAGCCCGATGTGGGACTCGACCCCGGGTCTCCAGGATCGCGCCCTGGGCCAAAGGCAGGCGCCAAACCGCTGCGCCACCCAGGGATCCCCAAAGTTTGTACTTCTTAATCCCCTTTGCTTATTTTTCCCATCCCCCTGCCCACCTCCCCTCTAGCATCTACCAGTTTGTTCTCTTTAAAAGAGCCTGGTTGTTTGTTTGTTTTGTTTTTAGATTCCACGTATAAGTGAAATCATATGGTATTTGTCTTTCTCTGTTTGACTTATTTTACTTAGCGTTATACCTTCTAGGTCCATCCATGTTATTGCAAATAGCAAGATTTCATTCTTTTGTGTGTGTGTGACCAAGTAACATTTGCTTACCTTTCTAATCACAGTAATGGTGAGGATGAAATATGATACTAGATGCTCAGAAGATGCAGGTCTCCTCCCCTTCTCAGATGCAAAGGAGCTGGAAGAGGTGGAGTAGGGTGGACACCAGCAGGTGGGGACACTAGGATACCCCATGAGACCAAAGCCAGGCATTTTTGCAGGCTTCAGGGTTTGCAGGGAAGCCATTTGCAAAACTGCTGTAAATCTGGGACTGGCCAGAAGCAGGAGGAACCAGAATGGCCTAAAACAGTGTGTGAGGACATCTGGGTAATGCTTGATATGCCTCTACCTGTAAATGACTAGCCAGTCACTAGAATATTACCGCACTTGGTTTGGCCCCTTTGACCTCCATACTGTTCTGCCTTAGCTTACTTTCCTGCTCCTTTTTTTAAAGTAGGCTCCACACTGGGTGTGGAGCCCACTCTGGGGCTTGAACTCATGACTGTGAGGTCAAGACCTGAACCAAGATCAAGGGTCTGACACTCAAGCAACCAAACTACCCAAGCACCACTCCTGTTCCTTTTTATAAGTTTTTTTCCTGTCTCCTTCCCTCCCTTGGCCCCCTCTATAGGCATGAATACCAGTATCCCAAAACCACTGTTCTCTTTCTGACATTTCCTCCCTTGGCATTAACTGCTGGGGTAGGACATTCTAGGTTCTCATCCCAAGGCTGGCAGCTCTTTAGATGGCATCACACAAAGTAATGCTGGAGCTGGGCAGGCATGTATTCCATAGCAGAATCCTTTGAAAATGAAGCCAGTGAGCAAATCCATTTGAAATTATCCAGAGGGGGTGAGGTTCATTTGTTCGTTCTCTCTCTCTCTCTCTCCTTTTTTTTTTTTCTTTTCAAGTAGGCTTCATGCCCACCCAGCATGGATCCCAACATTGGGCTTGAACTCATGATGCTGAGATCAAGACCAGAGCTGAAATCATGAGTCAAGCACTTAACCAGCTGAGCCACCAGGCACCCATGATTTTATTTTTAAGTAATCTTTATGGAGCTTGAACTCACAACACTGAGATCAAGAGTCAGATGTTCCTCTGGCTGAGCCAGTTAGATGCCCCTCTTTCTCTCTCTCTCTTTCTTTCCTTCCTTCCTTCTTTCATCTTTCTATTAGAATTTTAAAATCAATATCATTCTTTTTAATAACTGCATAGTATTCCTTAGAATTAAAATGCCCTCATTTGTTTCCACTTTCTGCTGCTGTGGGAACATCTGCATTGTTTTTACTTTCTCCTTAGGAACAACGTTCCAGAGACTGCCCTTGAACATGGCTCACGAGAGCATTTCTCCAGGATAGGTGCCTTGTGGCTAGAGGATATGTGTATTTATGTGTACTTGAAATTGTATTAGATCCTGCCAGACTGTCCAGTCCAAAGACTAGTCTGTCACAGGAAAAATGTTTTCCTTTATGGTGCCATCATTTTATATCTTGCATGAGAAGGGCTTCTCATTGCTAAAGTTAGAAACAGATTTTTCTGCATTTTTTTTCTAAGCTGGCATTTTGCTTTTTAACTTCAGGCTCCCTCTACCCCCACCCCTGCCAGGTGAGACTTTTTCCCATTATGCTGATACCACCTGAAGAGTGCTTTGTTTTCAGACCTGCTGTTCTGTTTCACTTATCTGTATGTCTACTCCCATGCTACTGCTATTGGGTTTTGCATGTTTGTGATTTTTAAAAATCGTGGTGGCATAGACATAAATAAACCCTGCCATTTTAACCATTTTTAAGACTACAATTCAGGGGCGTTGATTATTCCTGTAATGTTGTGCAAGAATCACTGCTGTTTCTGCAATTTTCCATCAGCCCAAACAGAAACTCTGTACCCATTACACAATGGTTCCTTCTCACCCTCTAAGCCCCATCCCCTGGTAACGTCTAGTCTACTTTCCGTCTTTGTGAATTTCCATATTCTAGATATTTCCTATGTGTGGATCCATACAACAGTTGTTTTTTGTGCCTGGCTTATTTCACTTACCATAGTGTATTCAAGAGTCATCCACACTGAATCATTATCAGAACTTTTTTTCCTATTATAGCTGAATAATAAACCATTGTATGGACCATGCTTTGCTTATCCACTTGCCCATCGATGGACACTTAGCCTGGTTCCAACTTTTGGCTGTTGTGAATAATTCTGCTCTGAACATTGGATTGCAAGTACCTGTTCAAGTCCCTGTTTTCAGTCCTCTTCGGTATAAAACTAGGGATGGGACGCTGGGTCATAGGGCAATTTATGTTTAATTTTTTTGAGGGGCCACTAAACTCTTCTGCAGTGACCCCAGAGGAGATAGATATTCCATCTCCTCTACTGCTGTTAGAAAGAGCAGCCACCCAACACTTGCTCTAGTTTCGTGTTCACCTTCCCCTATTCTCCCCCTCTCCTGGAGCTCAGCAGAACCCGGCACCTTGTGGTGCCACGTAGTGAAGGTTGGCTTGGTTGGGTGGGTGGGTGGACAAATGAACTGTAGACTGCTAAAAGATCGAACTTTCCCCCGACTCTGTAACAAGATAGCAAGCAGCAACGTGTTGCTGTGGAAAAGAGCCTGCAACCGTATTTGGTGAACAACTCTTGACAAGAGATGCAAGTTCTGTTTCTTAGATGAGCCCTTAGCTTCTCTATGTCCTGTTCAGCTCATCTGCAAAAGGTGATTGCACTCCTAGTTCAGAGTGTTGACACATGAAATACAAGTGCAAAAGCCCTTTGGTAGAGCCAAAGGCACCCACCTGCATTAGACATTGCAGCCCCCTGTGTGCCCCAGCACTCAGATTAGTGCCAGGCACACAGGTGAAATGATTTCCTATGTGCAGTTATTCATACGTTCAACCGCTAGTACTTGAATGCCTGCTCTGTGGCAGGCACTGTTCTGGAGACTGGGATTCAGCTGTGAACAAGAGACAAAAAGCCATGGCCTAATCAATCATCCTGGTCCAAGAACGAGTCCCAAGAGCTCTAACTCCCCATTCTTTTTGGCACCAACTGTAGACATTTAAAAATACAGCAGGAAATGCTGGTGGAGAGCTTGTATTTTAAGGTGGTGTCTCCAGCTTTCAGGAGAAAAATGGATTTTAAAGTGAAGAACGAAGAATGGGCCACGTACTTGACAAGTCAAACTGCTTGAAACTCCATGAGGGGAACCATCTTGGGGGTTTCTGTGTGCAAGGAGAAGAGAGAAGATTCCAGATACATTCCCCCACATACACACATACACTGTCTCTCCCACCCCCAGGAAAAATGAGAGGGCTATGGATTCCATGCCTCTTCTTGCAGGAGCTTGGGGCAGGGGACACTGTCACCAGGCTCTCTGCAACACCAGATCTAACTGCGAATGGTGCCGGGTGATACCTTGGCTCCACTAGGCCTCCAATGGGAGAGAGAAGTCTGCTTATCCAGTATGGTCACTGCGCCTTGGCCCCGGGAGCCCTCCAAAGTGGCCCAAGAGCTCATGGTCACTGAGCACATATCCCATGCACTGGATATCAATCATCCCACTTAATCCTATCCACAACCCTTGGTCATCTCTGGAAGACAAGCTCAGAGATGGTAAGGTCCTCATCTACGTCACACAGCTGTGCATGGTCAAGCCAGAATCCTTGCTCTTACCAGGATGCTAGTTGAGCCAGATCCTAGGAACCAGGCAAGGGGAGGAACAGCAAGGTTGATGTGGTAAGAACTGGTATGAGGCTATAAAATAAAACGTGTTATACCTATAAGGACAGGTTTATTATTTATTAATAAACTTAGCAATAGAGGGAACTTTTTGCAGCCCAGAAAATTTCATGGGCATTCATAGCTTACTAAGTACTGTCTAATGTTATTTTTCATTTGATCCTTAATAACAACATCTTGTGAGAGGGGTGTTTTCTATACAGAGAGAAACAGAGGCTCACAGAGAGTGCGATGCCTCAGGTTGCACTATCAGTGTGTGTTGGAGTGGGGGTCTGAAGGCTGTGGGCAACAGCCTTAGCAAGTGCTTCATTGCCAGTGGTGTTCTCAGAACAGAGCTGACCCCAGCCCAGAGGAGGGGCAGGAATTCCCCAGCCTAATGAGGTCATGGCTGGTTTTTCCTAAACCCTTTATTACTCAAATCATGGATTCTAGCAAATGCAAATGACATATGTATTATCTAACATGAAATAAGCCTTGCTTCCATACCATCACTGTTTATTAAAAGATGGTGGTCCCCTTCAGTGATGTCACCTCTAATATTTAGCAATGGCAGAATTTTCCCCAGGCATATGCTTCAAAAGCCTCACTTGAAGTTTGGAAGAGCTACTGGCTGGCCCTGAGTTGGGCTTTGAATGAGATCAGGTTCCTGCCCTCAAAGAGTCAGCCGGCCCAAGTAATCCCACTGAGCTAGAGATGGGTACAAAATGCTGTTGGGACCCTAAACCCTTCATAGATGAGGTGGTAAGTGTGTATATGTGTGTCTCTGCTAGGGAGAAAGAAACAGAAAGGGACAGAGGTAGCCCTGTAGCAAGAGGGGCCAGCTCATGCAAAGGCCCTATGGCAGGAGTGACATGGGATGAAGCTGGAGTGGGTGGCAGGCCTTTGAGGTCCCCCCTTGAAAGTTGTGGGTGGGGAGCTGGATTTTTAAGGAGAGGGTAATCTGCCTGTGTTTCTGAATGTTCCCTGAGATGGCTGATGGAGAGTATGGAGGAGTATGCTGCCTCCAACCTCTCACCACCTAACACTGAGATACCATGACAGAAGCAGACGCTGGTCATGGAGTCCCTGCTGAGGCCTGCCGGGTGCTCAGTCTAGGAAGACTTCAGAGGAGAAGGAGCAGCCCTGAGGGAGGCAAACAGGTGGAAAGAGTGGCCTGCATACCACTCTGACCAGGCCAGGTACACAAGGGTGGCAGGCAGTGAGTGCTGTGGGAATTCCAGCTCCTATCCTGGTGCTTCCCCTGCAAGGGTCCTGCTGAATCTGCTTGGAAGACCTTTGTCAGTTCCTGCAGGAAGGCGTTCCTAGCCTCCTACCCCTGCCCCCACATGCCCCAGCCCCTCTTTGATGTTCCCTGAACACCTGCACCATCTTCTTATGCCTGCATTGTCTTGAAATGATGTGAAGTATAGGACCTTGGCTTTATGTGTCTCAGTAGTCACAGCACTTAGCCTGGTGTCATGCATACAGCAGGCACTCAATAAAGAAACTAGAGGGGATACCTGGGTGGCTCAGTGGTTGAGCATCTGCCTTCGGCCCAGGTGTGATCCTGGAGTCCCGGGATCGAGTCCCACATTGGGCCCCTTGCATGGAGCCTGCTTCTCTCTCTGCCTGTGCCTGTGCCTCTCTCTCTCTCTTTCTGTGTGTCTATCATGAATAAATAAATATAATCTTTAAAAAATATAAAAAATAAATAAAGAAACTAGAAGGGAGGGCAGCCTGGGTGGCTCAGCGGTTCAGTGCTGCCTTCGGCCCAGCACGTGATCCTGGAGACCCGGGATCAAGTCCCATGTCAGGCTTCCTGCATGGAGCCTGCTTCTCCCTCTGCCTGTGTCTGCCTCTCTCTCTGTGTGTGTCTTCAAAAGAAAAAAAGAAAAGAAACCAAAAGGGAGCAGTCATTAAGGGTTGGGTTAGTATAAAGGGGATATTGAGGGCAGAAGGAACAGCTAGGGAGGCATGTAGGTGTTGGGGAAGGGGCAGGGCACCCCATGCACCCCATGCAAAGAAGGATAACAGCTGACAGACACAGATTCTAGAAGGGTCCGGATCTGATTTGGTGAGTAACCAGAGAAATGGAATATTACAGATATATCCATATCAATATGTGTGTGTATATATATATATATATATATATATATATATATATATATATATGGAGAGGGAGAAGGTGGGAGGGAGAAGCAGGGGGAGGGTGAGAGAGGGAGATACTGATTTATCATAAGGAATTGGCTCATACTGCCATCTGCAATCTGGAGACCCCAGGAAAGGCACTGGTGTAATTCAATCTGAGACCAAAGGCCTGAGAACCAGGGAGCCAGGGATGTAAACACCAGTCCAAGGGGAGGAGAAGACTAGTGCCCAGCTCAATAGTCAAGCTGAAAAGAGAACAGATTTCTCCCTTCCTTCACCTTTTTGTTCCGTTCAGGCCCTCAACATTGGACAGTGTCCACCAACTATGCAGAGGGCCTTCTTCTTTACTCTGTCCACCAAGTCAAATGCTAATTCCATCCACAGACATCTCCCAGAAATCACGGTTAGTCAAATCTCTGGGTACTCTGTGACCCAGTCAAGGTGAGACATAGATTAGCCATCACACGAGGAGAAGTGATTCCAGAGTCAAAGCTAATAGTATTGAGCACCTGCTGGGAGCCGTGCTGTGGGCTTCCATTTACATCAATACCTAGGCCTCCCAGGAGTGCTTATTGCCCTGTTTGCAGGAGGAGAAACTAAGTCACAGCAGCATCCATATCTAAACAGAGGCAAAATTACTTGAACACCCATCCTTGGCAGGCGTTGGGCTATAAATACAAGTTTCTCTAAGTTTGCTTCTTTCCGGGCAGCCCAGGTGGCTCAGCGGTTTAGCGCTGCCTTTAGCCCAGGGCCTGATCCTGGAGACCCGGGATCAAGTCACACATCAGGCTCCCTGCATGGAGCCTGCTTCTCCCTCTGCCTGTGTCTCTGCCTCTCTCTCTCTCTCTCTCTCTCTCTCTCTCTCTCTCTCTCATTCTCTCTCTCATGAATAAATAAAGAAAATCTTAAAAAAAAAAGTTTGCTTCTTTTCCACCTCAGGCCTTCTGTGGCTTTCATCTCCATGCTCTATCCTACCTTGATATAATTTTTTTTTAAGAGAAAGGGAATGAGAAAGAGAAAACGAGTGGGGATAGGCAGAGGGAGAGGGAGAAACTTAAGCATGCTCCATGCTGAGCATGGAGTCAGACGTGGGGCTGGATCTCAGGACTCTAAGATTAGGACCTCAGCCGAAATCAGGAGTCAGACGCTTAACTGGCTGAGCCACCCAGGGGCTCTACCTCAGCATAGTTCTAAGTGATCATTAATACCAACAGTGACAATGAACATATGTATGGCCCCTTCATAGAAACGATCGCTCTTATGGAACACGGGGTATGCCAGGTGATCTTGGTAGTGTTTCATGTGCTTCATTTTGTAGATGGGGAAACTGAGGCATAGAGAGCTTGAGTGACTTGCCCAGGGTTGCACCTGGCTAGGGTCCCAAGCTGAGAGCCTCACTTGACTTCCACAGTGCCCTGCCCTAGGCCATCTAGCAAGAAAAAGCTGGAGATTAAACTTGGGGATTCTGATGGAAAAGCCTCTCCTCTGGGATACTCCACTTTTGGAATCCTTTTGGATATATCTTTTGGATATTTTTGCCACCAGGGGGAGTCCTTGAAGACCTTCCACTCTCCCTTCCACCTGCTCGCAGGTGCCCCAGCCCCATCCTCCTATGTGAGCAGCTGTCTCCTGCCAAATGGTTTTTGTACAGAGCTCATGTACTGGCTCTTATAAAGAAACGAGGGATGAATAAGCATCTAAAAATAACTCAGGATCAATTTTTGGTGGGGGGAGGGGGGAGGGCTGTGTTTTCCTTTCTCTTCCCTCCACTCCTTCTTCCCTCTGCCCCCAAGGCGCATAAATTGCTGCTGGTTGACAGCTGATCCGGCGGCTTCCTGTAAGGCTGTAATAACATGGAATTAGCCTGGCTGCCGCCCCCTCCAGCACAGAAATGCCAGTGCTTGGTCACTACAGACATTTCTGAGTTGCTACTGCCTGCCCTGGTCTACGCCTCTGGGACAGGTCTTTGCTTACTAGATCACGGGGCAGAGACAGATTCCTGGACTTGTCCTGGGGAGGGGCAGTCGAGAGAGGCTGATGGCTTCTGGGCTGGGCCATTTGAGGGTGCCCAAAATTGCTGCCTCCAGGAAGGAGCTGGGCAGGCAGGGGCAGAGCATTCTGGCAGCCTGGGCCCCCTGAGTAGAGGCTTCCAGGCCCTCTGCTGACTCAGGGACTTGGCTAAATGGCTCCCATCTGTCTCCATGTCTTCAGTGGGCCCTGTCACCCCCACTGGCCACCCACAGCCTGCCTGGAGACGCTTTAAAAATCTAGCAGATCTTTGCTTCCCAGGAACCCACCAGCTAAAAGCAGCATCATAAAACCAGCCCACTTTTCTTCCCCTAGAGGGTCTGTCTTGTAGGATGGATATCAATTCCCAGGGGCATGCTAGGCATCTCTGCCTTGCTCAGCTGTGCCTGGAGTCCCTCTTTCCCCCATGATGTCATATGTGCAGAAAGAGCCCAAGGACACCCGTGTTTAATGGGGGGGGGTAGAGGAGGGAGATGGCAGTGTGAAGAGGGAAAAGAAATCTACCTGGGGACATAGGGTTCAGAGGTTCTGGTTTACACTGAGCCTTTGACCCAGGAATGGAAAATTCTAGGTAGAAACTTGGAAATTCCCAGTGTAGAAGTGCTAGGGGAAGTGCCTCACTTCCTTGTCTCCTGTACCCCATGGCTTCTGCCAGGAGTGGGTTGGAGGTTCCTGGGCACTAGCTACTGTTGTGTAGTTGTTCTTGTTCTTCAATGAACATCAGTGGCTCCTGAGGGAAGGTTCCAAATGCTGATGCCCAAGCCACCCGAGGCCCGTTACTTCCTGCATCCGTGGGGCAGGACCGGTGGCCTCTAAGGTGGTGGTTGTGATGTGCAGCAGGGTTGGGGAGCCACTTCCAGCAAGAGCAAGCCTCCTTCTCCTCCACTCTCCGCCTCGCTCCTTAACTTCTCATTTCTCTAATTCAGAGGTGGGCACTGCCATACCTGGCACTGTCCCACACAGCAGGGGTTGGGAGGGCTGCTGTGCTGCTGATGAGCAAGAGGATGATCTAAGCCACTCTGCAAAGGTCAGCAGCATGCGGAAAGTGCTTTTCATGACTTCATTAAGAAGGAGTGTGCCCTTATAAATATTGAAAGGATCGGTTTGAAAATGGTACTTCAGATCCAAAAGGAATTAAAAGCACAAGTTCCACTCAGCCTACTGCCCAGAAAACGGCCCTTCCCCTGCAAGGCCCACTGCCTTCACCTGGGGCTGCCCTGAACGGGTTTCTTGACCTAGAGATCCAGCCAGACTCCCAATGACCCTCCTGGCTCCCTTGACTCACACATGGGTGACCCCCGAATCAGTGTCTCTGGGCCCTAGTTGTTCACTCCGCTGCAGTGTGTTCATTGCCCTCCTCCCTCACATGGCCAGCCAGCAGTACAGACTTGAGGTACTGACAACCACAGGTGTCCCCCACCACCGTAGAAAACAGGTCCCTCATCCTGATTCCTCTTAACAGCACCCCTTCCTCCTGGTGCCCAGGGTCAAATCTTCTCCCACCCCTCCATCATCCCTACATCCCTCATCTCTCTGCTGTTCTCTTCCTGAAGCCATGGCTGCCATCTTGGCTCCTGTCTTCCCGGCTCCCTGCTGCAGCCCTGTGACCTTTCAATATTTCAATATTTCAATTTTCAATATTCTAGCCTGGGCATGAGAGAATCTACAGGGACTCCAAGAGCCATCCTCCTGCCCAGCCTCTGCTGCTTGACTCCCCTGGACCTGCACTGGGTACTCCAGCTGGCCTCAGCCTGAGTCCATGCTTGGCTCTAACTACATGGAGGCTGTCTGCCTTACTGTTGCCTGCAGGTGACCTGTGTTCTAGCTGGAACTCCCTCTCCCTCCCTGTGTATCTGCTCAGGGAGATGGTCCTGCTTCAGATGGATCCAGAACATAGTTGGCTTATTCCCCTTGTCATGTGTGGTCACACTGCCATGTGCGGTCACCCTGCTGCCCTGTCTTCCTGCATGTGCTGTCCCTGATAATCTCTGATCAGGCTTCCTTCATGGCTCTGGCCGCACACCGATCTCCTGGGACACCACCCTCCACCCCACCACCACCTCCAGTCTGGGGAAGTGCCTATGGCAACTCCCTAAACTGGGGAGTCCCTGTTCGCCAGGCAGCAGAGGCCTAGTAGCAGCCTGGCACTGCCCAACCCATCTTTTCCCCCTAAATTCCCTGAGAACTCTGGGCACCCTTCTGGTTTTGTCATTTTGAAACTGCTGTCTTCCCACTGGTTCGCCCTTGACATGTACCCATCCTCTGGAGAGAAGTACATTTCTGGGATGGCTGAGGCTGTGCAGCAGGTGAAGCCCTAAAGGGAGCCACTGGGAGGCAGGACTAGAAAGAGAATTCTAGATTTTGAAGTCCGTGGATGATAAAACCAGGACTAAGCCACATGGGTTCATGCACACTCTGTGTCAGAGTGAGAGGGGAACCCTAGATCTCTGGCTCCTCCTTCTAGGAGAACCTGGCCTTTTCCTTGCCCAGGAGGATACATTTCCAGGCATCTTATGTGGTAGGGGGCACTCCCAAGCTCCTGAGTGTGTCCCTTGGTCCTGGAGGGGGCTCAATGATTACAGAGCACTTGGCCTCTCCCAGTGCTAAGTGACAAGTCGCACCTCATCTCATTACTCATTTATGCCTCAGGTCCCCATGGGCAGCTCTGACATCCCCAGCAGGTGTGCAGAAAGTGCCTTGGGGGAGCCACGTCCCAGCTGATGGAGAGGCTCCTGTGGCCATATTCCTAGGAGGCTGATGCCCTGTCCTGGTTTGCCCAGGGAAGGTGGGCCGTGGATACAGAGCATGGGGGGTGGGGGGGGGGGAAGAGTCAGCAGTAGACGGCCTGTAGTAGTCACATCTATGGGACCTTGCGAAGTCACCAGCCTCTTTGTAGCTCGGCATCCATGTGGGGGAGGAATAGACAGGACAACACAGGCAGAGCATCTGGGCTGGTGGCTGGCATGCAACAGGTGAGTTCCTTGGTCCTTCATACCCTGTGATGGGCAGAGCACTACACAGATGTTTATGAGGTTTGATGCAGTCCCAGCAACACACTCAGTTACTAAGTCTTTATTGAGCGGCTGCTCAGAGGCCAGGGCAGAGTCCTGCAGGCGTCTGGTGGCACCAGGCCTGCTCCATGCTCCTAACAGGGATTTACAGAGATTACCACTCATGCTCCCATTTGGGCCACCCTGTGAAAACCAACACACAATGTGGCTGGTCTATGCAAGGAGGAGAGCTGGTGGCCCACCCATAGGAGAGCCTGGGGGTTCCTGCAGGCCCAGCACTTGGCTGTGACATAAGCCCGGGACTCTGATGAGTTAAGCTGCTGATGGCTTGATTCTTCGGTACTGCAAAGGAGGAGGCTTCTGGGGGCTGCTATGGCCAGTCAGAAAGCCGAGAACCAGGGCTCTGTAGAAACACCCCTCTGGGTGGGAAACCCACCTGCCACCAACTGCCCCCGCCAGCCTGGGGCTTCCCTAAGAGCATGGCTCAGCTTCACATTTTATTGTTACCATGGCACCAGTACCAGGCTACCACTGAGGGGTTCCTGGAAAATGCCTTTTGCACACTGATAACAAATAGCTAAGATTCTGTATAAAATTAGAAGGATGCTCCAAAAGGTCTCGATGGAGACTTACAGGTGGTTCCTCCTGAAAGGTTTGGGCAGAAAAATGTTGAAAATGGAAGCTGAACCTGTTTGTAACCTTCAGCATCCCTGGAGGAGGTGGGTATTTGAGTCTCTGCATGGCGGGTTTGCTCTCCTTTCCAGCACTTTCTTAACCTGGGGTCCCGAAATGTATTTTCTCCTGGTCTTTGACTTTGTCCCATCCCCCTGTGGCTCTGGAATTTTCCTGGTCATGCCCTCAAATCTCGCTAATTTCTTACAGCTCCCCACCCAAGTTGCAGTCATGTCTGTTGGACTTGGTGTTTTACAGTCAATACTTATTTTAACTGTAGTTTCAAAAATTGGGAGATCTAGGACAATGCCAGGTGTCTCTCATATATAGGCCTATTCTGTGTGTTGATGACAAAAACCATCCAGGGTAAATGTTTGAATGACACGAGTCATTTTTCAGAGCCCACCTGGGCATACTCACAGAAGAGACACCTGGAATACAGCAGCATGCAGTCTCAGGGAAGGAGACAGGGGCTGGGGGCCAAGAGGCAGTAGGCAGGTCCCACATTTGAATCACAGGTGCCCAGTGCCCGGCTCTGGGGAATTTATGCAAGTCTCTTCAGGGAAGGTAAGGGAATTTGTTGTACTCACAACTGATTCACAATGCTTTAGAATGAAGAAAAGCCTGTAAATAAAAATATATACTAATAATTACATAGTTTAAACTGCCTGCCAACCCTGGTAAAGCAGGTATCCCATAGGCGGGGCAGTGCCAGGTGCTGGGGACACCCAAAGGAAGAGCTACCTGTGGAATACACAGCCTCCCTTCAACCCTGGCTCCCTTACCCATTAGCTGTGAGACCCTGGGAAAGTCACCTGACCTCTCTGGGCCTCCCTCTCTTATCTGTAAAATAAGGAAAATAATAGCAACACTTAGTATCCAGGGTTGTTTGGGGACTCAAAGAAGTCGTACTTGTAAAGTGCTTGTCGTCATCATGCCTGGCACATGTTAAGAACTCAGTAGTGTTCTCGGTGGTTATTTTTATTCATAACATGACATAAGCACTCCGTCCTCCTCCCCCTCACCCCCTTGCAGGACCTGGCTGCCCACTACTGAAGATACTTCTGTACCTTCAGGTATTCAAAGACACTCTATGCCTAGGAATGCTTGTGTTTCTTGAGAGTTTTTTTTTTTTTTCAAGTTTTAAGAGTGGTCATATCCTCCCAAAGAGAAGCAGTAGAAGGCTTTTCTCACTGGAGTCAGGATGACGTGTTGAAAAGGCCACATTCTGCCCAAGGAGAGCTGGATCAGAGCACTCAGGATGGAGCCATGCTGGGTCACCGGCTCTGACCAAGTCTCCTTTGCTGCAGCTCCCCCTGGGAAGAGTAGGGGCCACTCAACAGCGGCTGAGGCTCGTGTCCCCTGCTGCTCTGCTGGGGTTGCTCAGTGGCTGTCGTTCCTTATTTTTTCTCCCTGTAAACCTGTTTATTTACTGTAATTTTAATCAGGATGACTACTGATAACCTTGGCTTTTTATCTTTTTATTTAAGGTTTTTTTTTTTTTAAAAAAAAGCACCTAGAACTTTCTAGGAACTACCACCAAGTAAATGGAGGAGATGACTGTTTGTGGATAAGTCAGGGTCAGCCTCCCACTGCCCTGTGGGCCTTCTATGCATCAGTTTGCTTCATCTCACACCAACCCTGGAAGGTATCTATAAGCCCTGCTTTTCAGTTAAGAAAACTAACATTTGGAGAGGTTAAGGAAATTGCCCATATCCAGAAAGTAATGGAGCCAGAATTCAACCTGAGGCCTGTCTGACTCAGAAGGAGCCTACACTTCCTTCTGTAATAGCCAGTTATTATGCAAATAATAGTATTTTAGGACATCCCCCTTATAAAATACTAAAACGCTGTTGGCAAAGCTGACGAACCTTTGGACATCCCCCCCCCCCAGCGCCTTCCTCAGGTATCAGTTGCACATTCCTTTGCAACAACCTTACCTGCAAAACAGGTGTTCTCATAATACCTGTTCTATCTACCTTACCTGATGATTTTAAGGATCCAAAGAGAATATGGACAAAAAGGCATTCTCTGAACCTCACAGCTCTCTGCAGAATTTAGTGTTAGTGGCAGCACAGTAACATACATTCTATAAGGTCCTTCTGGAGGGAAGACTGTTTGGTTGAAACTTCCTTACTGGGAATCAATATACCCTGTAAGGTCCAGCCCAGAACCTGGCATTCCAGCCCATCAGCGTGGCTTGGATCCGTAGGGCTAGGCTGCAGAACCACAGTTCTCCGGTAGGTGTCACCCTCCACTAGGCCTCCTCCACGGCACCCTTCCATGGGTTTCCTGGGGCCATTCCATACTTTATAGTTGTTAAAGCTAAAACAGTGATGTGGATATAAAATTCTGGCTGAGAGGCAGGGCAGGATATAAGGTCAGGAAGGCCCAGTGTGCGCTCTAGGATGCTCACAGGGAGAGCCCAGGGCACAGAGCATCCCATCCTGGGCTGACTCAGGCTGTACACACAGGGGCTGTTCATGGTAGGAAGGGACTCCAGTGATCAGCTATGTCTGGATGGGTCAGGGAATGGCTTCACAGAGAAGGTGACATCAGAGATGGGTCCTGAAGGATGAGAAAGAATTTTCTAGGCCGAGAAAATGGGAAGGGCATTCCAGGAACATCCTGAGCCATGTGAGCCGTTTGAAGGACCAAGATCTCATTGATGGGGTGGAGGGAAGGGGATAGAAGAACAGAGACTAAAAAAAGAAGAAGAAGAAGAAGAAGAAGAACAACAACAACAACAACAGAGACTAGAATGGAGATGGAGTCAGATCAGTAGGGACCATGAGTGCCAAATGACCAATGGAAAGGTTTGGGGTACCCCCCATTTGGGGTAGGCCAATGAGGAGCTGCGATTAGATGTGTAGAAGATGAATCAGACAGGAAGAGAGACTGGAGGCAGGGAGGCCAGTTAGGAGGCTGTTGAAAGTCTTGGCCAGGGCAGGGACAGCCAGTATTGGAAGGGAGAACAGAGATTGGAAGCTATTTGCGAGAACTATGTGGATGTGGAATCTAATTAGATGGGTGGTGGGGAGCAGAGGGTTGTCAAAGGAGGAGTAAAGTTGACTTCGAAGTTTCTAGCTTGAGCAACTAAATGGAGGCAGAACCAACAGATGAGAGAAAACGTAGGAGAAGCAGATTGTGAAAACAGAAGGAAAAGAGGAATATATCTTTATTTAGACTCCTTGAGTGTGAGATGCCTGGGAGACTGAGACCTTACCCTGCCACCCCTGCCCCTGGGGTAGAGATGCCTAGTAGGCAGCTGGATGCAGTGGCCTGGAGCTGGTGAGGAAGGGACAGAGTAGCAGCTGATGGCCACGACATTCTTACTTCTGAACCCATTGTTTCTCTTTCTGTCCAATTTACTCACAGGAGGCTCCCCAAGCCTGAGCCAGTGGCCCATAGCCTCATGGGATGCCTCATGATACAACCACTCTGGAAGGGGTATCTCCAGGCAGCCTCCTCCTTTTCACCTCTTCTCTAAGCCTGAATCTGTCTGCCCAAGAGGAGTGTGGTAGGAAAGGCAGGCACCCAAAGGTGTCTGTGTGCTGGGTGGGCCTGGCAGGGTGATGGATTAGCCAAGGCAGAGAAGCTCAACCTCTTTAAAGATGCTGTTTGCTTCTTTAGCAAGGAGCTCCACACATATGTGGGGTGTGTGTGTGTGTGTGTGTATGTGTACGTTTGCATTCATAAATATACATGCTTGCATGTGGCTACTTGCATATTTACCAATGCCCGACCCAACCTTCCCCCAGTGGAATAGGAGAGCCCACCTGCTTTCTGGCTGGCCTCTGCTGTCATGTGAGCAGCTAGCTCCCCAGCAAGGAAGTCCACAGAGAGGGCAGCCCCAAGGCTGACCTTTGAGCAGCATATTAATTTCCTGTGTTTGCTGTAACAAATGCTCATAAAGTTGGTGACTAAAACAACAGAAGCTTATTTTCTCCTAGTACTGGAGGCCAGAAATCTGACACCAGTATTCCTTGGCCAAAATCAAAGTGTTGACAGGGCCAGACTCCTTCTAGAGGCTCTAGGGGAAAATCTGTTGCTTGCCTATTCAAGCCTCTAGGGTCAGCCAGCATTTCTTAGCTTGTGGCCAGATCACCCCGACCTCTGGAACGATGCCTTGCCTCCTCTGTGTGTCAAATCTCCCTGTTACAAGGAAGGATACACCCGATCACATCTGTGATCCACCCAGATAACCCAGGATCATCTTCCCATCTCAGAGTCCTAGACTTAATCATATGTGCATAGTCTTTGCCACATACAGTAGTATTTATAGGTCCCAGAGAATAGGACCTCTTATCCTTGGGGGCTGTCATTCAGCCTACTACAGGTGAAGTTTGGGAAAATTCTTTCATTTGACCCTCCTGCCTCTGTGCAGTGCGAAGCAGGTGTCATCCCCGTTTTAATGAGAAAATGGGCTTTGGCTGGCTAGGGTGCCAAGATCTACTGGGAGACCTTGATCTGTTTATCAACCGCAGGCCTAAGTGTTCATAATATTTTTCTTAAAGATGATTTATTTGAAAGAGAGAGCACAGCGGGGGTTGGGGTGGGGGAGCAGAGGGAGAGGGAGAAGCAGACTCCTCACTGAGCAGGGAGCCTGACTTGGGGGGAGGCGGCTGGATCCCAGGACCAGGGATCATGACCTGAGCCAAAGGCAGAGACACTTAACTGACTGAGCCACGCAGGCGCCACTCATGATATTTTTGAAACATATGAAATCTTCCTTTTAAGAACGAAGATCTTGGTACATTTAATCAGGCAACAAATAACCCCAAATTCATTTCTGTATTGGGTGAGTCCCATTGATTCGCTTGGCCCTGATTTACCTTGGGGGTCAGAGTTGGTGGATGAGGAAGGAGTGGCATGCTTCCTTCCTGCCTCCTACCTCATATGGGTTCATTCTTGTGGGCATGAATCAATAGAAGGAACTGTGGGAACCCAGCACACTGGAGCAGACCAGGGCAGCCTCCTGAGTCCCCTGGCTGGGGTATTGTGCCAGAAGAGCTGGGCTTGCCAGAGGCAGCACTGGTACAGGGCAGGACAGACTCAGGGTTAGACAGACAGATCCGGGCCCAGAGATGCCTTACCTAGAGCTTAAGGGCCCCTTAATTGAGCCGGGAAATGGAAATCACCCCTGCAGTGAAAGCCCCATACATTCCTGTACTTCTATTTTTATGTTTTTTATATCCTGCTGTTCTCACATCCCCCAAGGAGGCAGGCAGAGCAACAGCCCTATTTCATAGATTGAGAACTCAGATTTGAAGGGGAGGGGGCTGTCCTCCTCAGCCCTGTGGGCCCTGAGACCAGAGGGCCAGGGCTGTGAAGGGGTCCCATCACTTGTTCACTGGAAAGGGTTTTAGAAGCGGGGTGCTCCGTGGTAGCATGGGAAGCTCTTTTTGGCCTGGGCTGCACTGTTCTTACTTAACTAAGGATTCTCTGGCCCCTTGTCCCCTGCCAGCTGTGTGACATGTCAGAAATCACTCCGGGGCTCTGGGCCTCAGTTTCTCACGTGCAGTGTTCGTGGCCTCAGGTCCCTGCTGGGTTGGCTAGTGCCCCAAACCAGCACGCTTACCAGAGGATTTGAGGCAGCTTGCATTGAAACTGTAAGCTTGGATGTCCAGGTTTTTCTGGAGGCTGTACCGCAGAGGAGCATTTGCCCGCAGCTCTCTTCCGCCACCAGCGGGGTCTCCCGCAGAGAGGAGGGTCGCCTCCCATTCCTCTAAGGGCAGCAGAGCACTGAGTAAGGCGTGGAAGGTTCCGGGATTCTGGCCAGGGAGAGCCGCGCAGACCGCCCTGAGAAGCCCATTTCCCTGCTTCCGGAAGGGCTGGCTCGGGCTCACTCGCGCGGGGCGCAGAGCCTTCCGGGGATACCTGTTCCACTTCCTTCTGTTTGCAGACCCCAGACCCACCTGGGCGTCCCCTCCGGAGGAGCCGCAGGAGGCCAACGACTGTTTCTGAATTCCGCCTTTGTGCGGGGAAGCCCAGCGGGGAGGGGCCGGGCGGACCCCTGCCCCCACTGGAATGTCGGCCCGCGGCGCCCCCACCTCGCTCCCTCGGTGCCGCCTCCCCCGCTCACGGCCTGAGCCCCACCGATCCCACCGCGCGGACGCGCACACGCCCCAACACCCTCGCCCTCGGACGCACACTTCCTGGCGGGCCCCGCGGCCTCGCTCCCGGCTCGGCGATCCCGGCCGCCGGGCTCCGGAGAACCGACCTTTTGTTATTCAAATCACACCCTCACCGCGCGCCCGGGCCGCAGGCTCCGGCCCGGGGGATCCGCCCGCCGCCCGCACCGCCCTTCCCCGCGCCCCCGCGCCCCCGCGCCCCCCGCGCGGCGCCTCCCGCCGAAAGCGGGACTCCCGGGCCCCCGGGCCTCGGCCGCGCCGCCCCCGCCCCCGCCCCCGCTCCCGCCCCGGGTGTGCGCTGCGGCTCCCAGCTCGGCCCCCTCCCCCTCCCCCTCCCCCTCCCCCTCCCCGCTCCCTTCCCTTCCTTTCTCCGGTCCAGCCTCGGTCCCGCCGCCGCCGCCGCCGCCGCCGCCTTCCCCGGTCCGCCGGGGCTCTGCCGGCCGCCCTCCCCGCAGCATGGCACCGTCGGGGTGGAATTAGCCGGGAGCAGCGTTTGGGGGAAGCGGGATCTCAAGGGTTGGGGGGTGCCCTGCAGCCTCGGTCATGGATGTGAACAAGATGGTAAGTGAAGAGCAGGGGCTCTGCCCTGGAGCCTCCCCCGGTCCCTGCCCCCACTCCCCCTCTTTTCCTCTCTCCCTCCCCGTCGGCTTGAACCATTGAAAGTTTCTGGGTTGTTGATCCTGTTGGTCGGCCCCAACTCCAGGCGTGCTGGAGGAGGGAGCCCGGCCAGGATTGTGGAGGCGGCTGGCGGACAGCGATGGGGCTCCGGGTTTCCCGCCGCGCTGCCACCGGGGCTGCCCAGGCAGAAGGCTGTTGAGCTCTCCTCTCAGATTGGGAAACCAGCCTGGTAGAGGGAGGGCGAGGCTCTGAGAAGGGGGCTTGTCCTATCCACTCTAGGGTCCCCTGCTTGCATACCTATTTAAGATTTATGGGAAGATTTTTGGACTGAGCCAATTGGGGGCACAGGTGGGTGACCTGGAAGGGCAGTGAGGAGGAGCTAGAACTTTAACCATCTTAGAAGGTGAGGAGGCTGGAATGGAATCCTTGGCATAGATGGGGGGATACTCTAGATATACCACTGGTAAACCCCAGCTGCTTTGGCCTGAGGACCGGACCAGCAAACACCTTTGCCTCTGAAGCACTGAAGTCCCTGGAGGGGCTGATCCATCTGCCAGGGCAGCCCTGCACCGCCTGCCCCCCAGCAACACAGTAGGAGCTGAACACATTGTTCATTGATTGGGGAGCAGCACTCAGAGGGTAACAAGATGTAATTTGGGGGTCTCTGAGCACTTGGGGCAGGTTTTCTCAGAGGTCCCAAGTGGCTCCCTCTCAGACTGCCTGACCACCAAGTGATCTCATAGACACCCTTAAATCTGCATTCAGAGAGGTCCATTCCCCTCCTCACCCTACCCCCAACCTTATAACATTTGAGGGCCCGTGCGTGCGTCAAGCTGGAGAAGTATCTGTGATGGTCTGTGTTGGGTTGGGGTGTGTCTTTGTACCTGGGGATAAAAGAGGCCTGGGTCTGCCTGTTCCTTAGGGAAGAGAAGGTACTGGAATTTCAGTTCTTCTTGAACAGAATTAGGCTAGTTTTCCCCCAGAGAGCATTTTGAAGTTAACCATCTCTATCGAGAAGGCAGGTGAGCTCCTGGCCCTACCAGGCCTTTGGCATTCTGTCCCAGGTAGGGGACAGTGGGATGGGGAACAGAGAGGATAGGTGAGAGAGGTCACTTTCCTGGCAGCCAACCAGTCTCATTCTGAGTGCTGCCCTGGAGCTGGGTGCTGGATGCTGGGTCTTACTGGCTCCCATCTTCATGTGAGGACACATACCCATCCATGGTTGGGCAATGCTGAGAGGCTGGACCACCATTCCCTATGTGTATACCATGAAAAGCTTACTTTCTTTGGGCAACTATTAGAACTACCCTTCAAAAAAAAAAAAAATCCCGTTTGCAGCTATGAGGGTGGGGAGGTGGAAAATTGGTAGCAGCCAGGTTCTTTTCTAGAGATGTCTTAGCAGGGTCAGAGTCACCTGTCCTGCATGGTGGAGCTGAAGCTCTAGTCCAGTGACCACCAAACTATACCACCTGCAGCTTCCCTCTGGCCCTGAGCTAAGATTCCTTCCAAAGCCTGGTCTATGAGGACCAGCTTACAGAGTTCGGGGACCTGTGTCTTTAGAGGTTTGTCACCTCTAATACTACCACCTCTCCATCCATCTGCTCATTAACTCAACAGCAGTTATTTAATATCTGTCATGTCTATAGCAAGTGCTGTGTGAGGGACACAAAAATATAACCTATGGCCTCCCTGCTCCCCTGGGTCCTTAGCATCTGGGTGGACGGATCCAAAGAGAGACAGGGGAACACAACAGTTAGCTATCAAAGCAGGCCCTGACCGGAAGGCCACAGCTCCAAGGGCTGTAGGGGTCTGCCAAGGAATTTGGGTACGGAGTTCAGATGGAAGACAAAGCCCAAGTCTGGCTCTTCGAGGCTGGGTGGGGTTGGCTCTGCTGAGAGCAGTGAGGGGCACTGCCTGTTGGAAAAGGTGTGGGAAAAGGAATAGGCAAGGCCATTGGGTGAGACCATCTTGGTGGCATTTGGCTGGGGCAGGTTTAGATCAGGAAATGTTGAGGGGCCAGATCAGAAGGGCCTTGAATGCTAGACAAGGTATCCGAACCTCGGCCTGTAGACACTGGGTAACCTCTTGAATTTGGGGCACAAGAGAGGTACATGGATTGCCTCTTTCCTCTTGTAGCTTAGGGTCCAAACAAAAATGATATTAGGGGAAAAAAAGTGATATTAGGTTCTCATTAATCGCTAAGCACTCAATGCCCAGTCCAGATACAATTGTCCTCAGCTCTCTGTAAAAAACACAGACCCTGGACTGCGAGTAAGAACCTGACCCACCCCAGGGAATTGGCACCTGCTTCCCGTTTCTGCCAAAGGCCAAAGTTACTTTTCTCTTCTGACCACAAAAGCCCTCTGCCTGGTTTCAAGTCCTCACTCTGGGGGCTACTGGCTCCAGGGTCAACCTCAAACCCAGCATTTCAGCCACATCCTTGGCAGAACCTGACATCAGCCTGGGGGAATTTCTTTTGCTTAACACTGAATGAGAAAAAGCAGATTATAGTTTACCCGATTCCCTACATGCTTTTGAGCAAGTGTGTTTGTTTTTTTAATCTCTTAGCCTCATCTGTAAAATGTGAATAATAATACCTGCCTTGAGCATTCTAGTGACAGCTGGAAATAATTCTTTCAAGGCACGAGACCTGGTATATAGTAAGCCCTCCTTACATGGTGGCTATTATGAAATGATGATTTCCACAGTCTCATCTGAGATGACTCTGAACCCCTCCCCCTCTTTCTTTTATTGTTTATGTGTTTATTTAAGTAATCAATACATCCAATGTAGGGCTCAAACTCAGGACCTCAGGATCGAGAGTCCCATGCTCCTCCAACTGAACCACTCGATGTCCCCCCTTCTGTTTTCTTGATTGGCCTGAATAGTTGAGTATAGGCTGTATTACAGTTGACTGCTCTTGGGGCCAGTTCTTCCAAATCTACTTCTTTTTCTGAATGAAGGTACAAATGATGGGGACAGTGGCTGGCTCCACTGCTGCTGCAAGTGATGAATTTTTGATGACCTCAGATTTCTGCCCAAGGGAGGGCTTGTTTAACATGGCACTGGGTGAAGTGCAGATGCTTTTTGGGGCTTGACAATGGAGTCTGTTTCTTTACTAACCACAGAGAATGCAGAGTTGTAATTGGGGGAAAGGAGCCAATGCCATCAAGTCTTAACAAAAGAACATATAGTTTATGTAATGATTTATATTTACATAGTGCTCTACAGTTTATAAAGCATTTTCACACCTGCTCATGTTTAGTACAACCCCATGAGGAAGGCAGGGCAGAAATAACTAGCCACATTTCACAGATAAGAAAACTGGAGTTCAGGAAGTGAAGTCTGGATTCTATACGAGTAGTAGAACCAGGTTTTATAGCCAGTTCTCCTGATCACCAAAATGTACACTATAGTGACAGAGTAAATAAAGGGGAAAGATTCGGTGACCTGATTCTAGGATGGACACAAGCTGGTCTAAATAGGCTGGAGTGGTGGTGGCCTTTGGCCTCTGGGTTCCATCAAGAAGGGTTCATGCCAGTCTATGTGGAGACTACACGCCTTGTCAGTTACCTACCGCTATTTTCAAAACTTGGATTTCTAAATCTCTGCTGCTCCCCTGAGTTCCCCCAGCTTACACAGCAGGAAAATGAGAGGAGTGGAGAAAAGGTGTTTCAGGTGTTGAGAGTAAATGATAATGATGATGGGGCAGGAACGAGCTTCTGGTCGGCGTGTTGTCGCTGCTGGTGTGTGCTTATGTGTTTGCTGGGCTGAGGAGCAGTGTAGGAAAAGGAAGTGCTGAGCTGGGGGAAATCCCTGTGCAGAATGATGCCAAGGATTCTCCTTGCAGCCCAGATAGGCTGATAGCTTCATGGAAAGGGGTGTGTTCTCCCACTTAGGGTCTGAGCTCAATATATTATGAATTAAGGCTGGACATGGGTGACCAGCTCGGTGAAATTAGAGCATGCTTTCAGCTCTGGGTTACAGACTTGGTACAGGTTGCAAGCTGCCTTTGAAAGAGTGAAGTAGATTAGAAGCCATCCAGGTGTATTACATGTAAGAAGGTAAGTATTCGTTCACAAAACGCTTTGGTTGTGTACACACGTGCACAGAAGTAAGGACTGGCTGTGTAAAATGCATTTTTGACTGTGGTCAGAAGCAAAAAAGGTTTGAAGCTTCTGACCTAGAGAAATGTCCAGAGTAGTCCAAGGAGGATGTCAACCTCATAAGATGAGTAAGTAGTTTAGCCTGTAGAAGAGAAAACCCAAGAAGAGCCAATGGTTGTCTTTGACTCACTGAGCACTGTTGAGACAAAGAAGTAATTTATGTATTCCACATGTATCTGGAAGGTGGGATTTGTTTCAAGAGGGACTAGATTTTGGCTGGCCAGCACTCCCCATAGCAGAACCATTCTATGGCAGAATCAGTTCTCTGGGGAGGGGGAGAGAGCCTGTCTGCCCACTGGAGCTGCCCACTGGAGGAGCCCACTGGAGGAGTCTGGCCTCCAAGTCCTTGCCAACCTTGGAGACTGGCTCAGCATCCAGGCTTTGGGAGCCTCAGAGACCTGTGCATGGATGGCTGAGGACTAACCTGGCTGGTATCACAGGGAATGTGCGTCTACAGATCCTAACCTTGTGGGCTCCCCACCGTGGTTCCTAAAGTTCAACAGAGCATCGTGGCTCAGCAGCCTTCTTCAGACAGTCTGCAGAAGGTCAGGGATTGTGGATGACATTGGCCTCAGCCAGGTGCTAGCCAGGAAGGAAATCTGTTATTTGCCTCCTTCAAAAAAGTGCTTAGGAAAAAAAAAAGAGTTTTGATCTCTCATCTGATTGCTATGTCTTATTGTCACTGATCACAAAGATTGTATCCTACCAGGACAAGGTTCAGTTCAACTCACACATGTATTGGATGCTCTCATTGTGTGCAGGCCCCTGGGTGTAGATATTAAGATGTGGATGTCCAGGATGTAGGGAGAAATAGACACTCCCCTGAAATGCATTGAGTGGAAAGACACATAGATACTTGTAGGTGACAGAAAACTCTCACCTGGATTCTTTTCTCCCTTAAAACATCCTTGAGAAGCAGAATTCAGTGTCCTCAGAGGCTCCTCTAGGTCTCCCTGCCAAGCAGGGGCTAAGTTCAGAAGCAAATATAGGTTTTAGGACAGTTCAGCCCACTGTGCTCTGTGACCCAGAGACCCACCAATCCCTGCCATCTACCCCACCACCACCCACTTCCCCCACAGCTGGGTGATTTTCTCAAAGAGCACTTCCAGGGGCTGTTTCCGTTCCACCTTTGTCTCCTTTCTTGCTGGAGAGGTCCCAATCCTAAGCCAGACAGGCACGTGGTCTGGCAGCTGCCTCTGAACCAAAGGATTCCAGCAGCCAGACAAAATGCATGCTGCCCTGGGGTCCTAAAGAAATTAAGCACAGGTCTTTTAAGGAAGAAAAAAAAAATCCCCATGTCATCTTTAGATTCCCTGAAGTCCTAATGAATCTTTGATCTGGAGGTGATTTCTCAAGTAGAAAGGGATCAGAGGGTAGGAAGCACATATATAAATGTGAATGGGAGGTGGCTGGAGTCCGAGGCGCCATCCCCTGTGTCTGGAAGATCAGGGAGCAGCTTCTGTGCCCTGAGGCTGCCCTAGAGGTTTATCATGGGGCTTTGGAGTCACAAAAGCCAGAGGCTAAATCTTGATGCCACACTTTCCTCTCCAGGACCATGGACAAATTAGTTGACCTATCTTGGATGAATTGGTGTCCGCAGACTTAAGAGGTATTGACGTGGTCTGTTTAAAGTTCTTGGCACATGCAGAGGCGTAGTAAGCCGTGCTGTAATTATTAGTTTCTTTGCTTATTCATTTAGGCACCAAATGAAGTCTTAAAACTCTGCTAGTAGGGCCATGAGGCACGTTGTAAGTAATTATGGTACACGCGGTAAAACACAGAGTGCATTTGAGGAACGTGGGAAAGCAGGGATGGGGTGGGGATTAATGGCCTGGCACCAGAGGAGGGGCTTCATGGAGAAAGCTGGAAAAAGAGGGGAAAGATTCTTCAGAGGGGAAGGCAAGTGAGGGCATTTCAGGCAGAGAGAGCCACACATGCAGAGGCACGAGGTCAGGAGAGTGCCGGGTATGCTCAGGAACTCCCTGCGGTTTAGGCTAGAAGAGCAGGTGCAGCCTCTGTCTCGGTGGAACCAGCAAAGTACCCAGGAGGTGAGATCCAAGGCCTTTTATACGTCAGTGCTTCCTGGAGGAGGTGGTATTTCATCTGTGTGATGAAGAAGGAGGAGCAGCTGTCTCATTGACGGAAAGCCACCGCGCACCCGTAGGTGGTAAGTGAATGGGTGGTGACGTCAGGAAGAACCGTGGCAGCATGCTGAGTGGGTTTGCTAGGAGCAGGGCCAGAGGAAGGAGGAAAGAGGGATGAGCAGTGCCAGGTGAGAGACCCACATCGAAATAATCAGATCTTCTGGCAGAACTGTCAAGAGAGGCTGTCCCTGTGTAATGATCACTTCGGGATGTTCAGTTCTGGCCAGCAGGCCTACACATACTTCTGGTCTCAGGGCTGGAGGTGACCCACACTAGGACCAGGGTAAGCATGGGAGCCGCAAGCCTGGGTATTTTGGAAATGAGTGTTTCATTAACTTTCTTTCCTGGCTTCTCTTTGGAGCACTCAGTTCAGCCTTGTGTTCTGGGACCTAAAATAGCGTTCTCCTGCTGATGTGTCTCTGGCTAGATTGTTTGGAAAGTAGTCTTACCAAATCATGGTCTCCCTAACCCTGCTTGCATGTCAAAGATACATGTCAGCAGTCTTGGTGCTGGACGGTGTCAACCGGGGGCCTGGCCCTTGTCCCTTTTGTCCTCTACATATGTCAAGGTTCCCTGAGTCGGCACACCATGAGGCTCTATGCCAGGCACTGAGACCATAAAAGGGAATGGGATAGTTTGAAGGTTCCTGTCTTCAAGGAGGTGGAGGCAATTATAATAGAGCATGGTAAGTGCATTGTTAGAGATTTAAGGAAAGTCCATAGAAACTCAGAGGTAGGGATAATTAATTCTGCCAAGTGGCACGGGAGGTGGGCTGAAGAAGGCATTCATTCATTCATTTATTCAGAAAATATGGAGGGGTGCCTGGGTGGTGTAGTTGGTTCAGCATCCAACCCTTGGTTTCTGCTCAGGTCTTGATCTCAGGGTCATGAGATCATGCTCTGAGTCAGGCTCTACACTCAGCGTGGATTCTGCTTGAGACTCTGTCTCTCTCCCTCCTGCTCATGTGCATTCTCTCTCTAAGAAATAAATAAATTGGGATCCCTGGGTGGCTCAGCAGTTTAGTGCCTGCTTTCGGCCCAGGGCGTGATCCTGGAGGCCCGGGATCGAGTCCCACATCGGGCTCCCGGTGCATGGAGCCTGCTTCTCCCTCTGCCTGTGTCTCTGCCTCTCTCTCTCTCTCTCTCTCTCTCAGGAATAAATAAACAAAAATCTTTAAAAAAAAAATCTTTTTAAAAAAAAAAAAAAAAGAAGAGAAAGGAAGGAAGGAAGGAAGGAAGGAAGGAAGGAAGGAAGGAAGGAAGGAAGGAAGGAAGGAAGATCTTCCAAAAAAAGAAAGAAAATACTCACGGAGTACTCTTCATATGCCAGGTGCTGGGGACACTTAACCAACCAGAGATCCTTGCCTTTGGCATTGACCTCCTGTGTGTGTGTGTGTGTGTTGGGGATGGGGTGTAGGCAGGAACAGTAAGTGCAAACAAAATAGTGTCGGGTGTTTGAAGGTGGTAAATGAGCCAGACAAGGAATGGGGAATACAGACATGGCCAGTTGCCCTAAGGATGCCAGAGTCAGAAGTGTCATGCCCAGTAAGGGTTTTCCTTGGCTCTCAGCGGCCCTTGGGATCCCTAGTCACAGTCTGCTTGGGCTCACTGTCCAGTTGAAACCGTGCATCCAAGCATGGCTATTGGCTCTTTGTTCCTAAACAATTGTCTGAATCTGACCTCAGGGCACTTGCCCCACATCTCAGCTCCCCTCCCTGCAGTCCATTCAGCTTGGCATCCAGGAGTCAGCCGTACTTTACTGTGAGTGCTGGAGGCTCATTGATTCCTTCCAAACTTGAAGACATTACCTCTTAGTTCCAACAAACCCCCATGAACGGAGCCAAATGTCAAATGAGCAGCTCTCCAGCAGTGGTGATAGGGGTGGTCATGGTGTCATCAACAGTGAAGGTGGCCCTTTCAGCTGTAGTAACAGCAGCTAGAATGAGGATGGGGTGACAACTTGGTTTCCTGCTGCTGGACTCCTCTCTTTGAATCCTGGGCCCTTTCTGTGGGGCAGGTTTTGTCCATGTGTTGGTTTCTCAGCTCCTGAGTTGACCCAGCCATGAGTGCATTGACCTCTGATGCTGTGGCTCAGGGAGGCTAGGGCTCCTGCACGCTGGGTACTTTTAATACCACAAAGTTGTTGGTGGTCTTCAGCAGCCACAGTGAGGAAATAGGGTCACCCACTGAAAAATGTTTAACTTATGCTATTTTTTTTCAGAAAAAATAGGAAAGGGTGTAAAGAAAGAAAGATCGAGTACTCTTCTAGCATCCCAGACACTATTGCTAACAAGGATCTTTGGTATAGATCCATACAGATTTTGTGTGTATTTGTGTGCACTCGTGCCCATATACACACATGGTAGGTTGAGTCATATAAAAGTGCTGCTTTTAGAAATCAAAAATGGCCAAATTGTCACTTGATTCAACCAAATATATGTGCATACACAACAGGTACTCACTTATTTAAACAAAATGGGACCACACAATAATATAGGTTTGTAAACTTATAAACAGTGTATGAGAATGGTCAAGGACATGGGTCCTAGGGTTCAAATTCAGTATCTACCACTTACTCACCTGGGCAGGTTACCTCTGGGCAGGTTCCTAGGGTTCCCTGTCTCAGGATTTACCCCCTTATAGTGGGGTGGTGGGGAGGGAGGATAATCATAGTATCTTCTAGAGAGTTATGGCGAAGGCAGAGGACTTAGTGTGTATGTGTTATATTATCATGTTTCCAGATGAGTAGAAAAGACCTATATCGTTTCATTGTAATCAGTACCCTATTAGTAGACATTACGCTATGTCCCATTTCCTGCCGTGGAGCTGACATCCTTGTACACACATGGAAAAGTGACTATCTCTTCACCACTTTACACTTTAAAGTACATGGGCTTTAAAGTTTTAGCTGTATTATTATCACACAATTTTTTATTATAGAAATGTGTTTGAGAGATAAGATTGTGTATATTCAAGACATACAACATGTTAATTTCTCTTGTTTATGTATTAGAATATGATTGCTGTCGTATTGATAAAAGTTTTAGCATTTTTAAAAGATTTTACTTATTTATTTATTTAGAGGGAGGGTGGGTGAGGGGCAGAGGAAGAGGAAGAGAATCTCAAGCAGACTCCAAACTGAGCATGGAGCCCAACACAGGGCTCGATCTCATGACCCTGAGATCATGACCTGAGCTGAAATCAAGAGCCAGATGTCTAACCGACTGAGCCACCCAGGCTCCCCAATAAAGGTTTTAGTGTTTAAGAATCCTTACTAATGTGTTTCTAGCTGAGTGGTGGGTATGGGAGAAGGTATCTTGGACTGTTGTGTATAATTCTGTGAATGGGGTTCCCTGGGCCCGGCCCCTTCCCCATTTGTTTTTCCACACTCCAGCAACAGGTCACTGCACTGGGCACTGGCCCTCACTTCTGTGCCTTGCTGCAGGCCTCTCCATTCCACCATCCCTGGAGGCCCCTCCTCAGGCCAGTGATCTGGTTAGGCAGTTCTTCCTCCAGGGGTGGACCTCCATGCCAGTCCTGCAGTCTTGGTCAGATACCCACCCCTGGGCCCCCGAATATTGCATTCATCAGTATCTCCTCTCTAACTGGCTATGCACACAGGGCACTCACATCTGACTCATCCGTGAATTAACTTAGTGCAGCACTTGACGCATAGGTGCTCAATATATGTTTGGTGGGTGAGTTTCAAGAGTGAATAAAATCTCAGATGACTAAACTAACGGGGGCCAGCTGGGACCAGATCCTGAAAGCTTACAGTGAAGCATTTTCCCTGTGTGTAGTGGTGAGCCCCTGAACATGCCTGGCATGCTTGGAGCTGTGCTTTAGGAAGAGGGATCTGGCCATTTGAGCTCCCAGGAGCTAGTGGCCCAGAGACTAGTGGGATGTCAGGCCTGCATGCCCAGGTGGGGATTCACGCTGCCCGAGGCCCTTTGGGTGACCCTCCCCATCTTGAACCTCGAGGCTCTTACCCCCTAGGTCCCTAAGGAGGGGCTCTCCTTCACTCAAGAAACAGAAGTGAGAATTCTTGGCTACTCTGCTTTTGGAGGAAGTCATATCAGAGCCACTGATGATGATGAAATTCACCTCCGGAATTAGCAACCACCACCTCACCACTTTTGCAAACTGCATAGCAGCTCCTCCCCAGCTTATGACTTCCTGGGTTCTGGGCCAGAGGTATCCATCAGGGCTCCTTGCCTGTCAGCAAGGAGATTCCATGGCCTCCCCAGGGTGACCAGGCCCTGCGCTGTCCCTGCATGTCCTTCTTTTTGGCTCTGACATGAGATCTGTGAGGCTGTGCTTTGGTTTTGTGTTGCTAAGGAATCCAGTTTCTGGGGGCTAGGGCTTGACACAGACCAGTGTGTTCTCTCAGTGAGGCTGACTTTTCCTTCCTAGGCCCAGAAGAATAGAGCTTGGGATCAGTGGGGTTGCACCTGGAGCAAGATGTTGGCTCAAATCCTGGCTCTGCCACTTACCAGCCAGGTCATCTAGCTAGCCAGGCATCCCAGCCAGTTTGGCAAATCACTGCACTGTCCCAAGACTCAGTTTCCCCATCTCATCAGTGGAGTTGGCAGCCCCGGTGTCACCACAGGGTTAAATGACATAATGTGTTCAAATGAGTCTGGGATCTATTACAGGCCAGGAAAGGTTAATTGAATTGGAGAATCAGACCTTGAACCACAATGAGGTAGAGACTATTCAGTCTGCATTTTAGATAAGGAGATTCGAGATCCAAAGGTGGTGGGTGGGGCTGGGGGAGTGGAAGGAAGTTGAAACGAGTTGAGAGGGAATCTGGACCTTCTGCCTTATACTTCCTCTGCTTTGCCCAGACTCCTGCCCCCACCCCGTTCCCTGCAACACACACATCTGCCAAAGCAAGCACCAATTTCGTGTCTCCTTCCTGAAAGGCCTCATTGAAAAAGAAGCACACAGAAGTGATCAAGTGTATCAGTATCGATTCCATGGAGGTCCAAGCAGTTCTAAAGCTGGAAGGCAGTGGAAAGGAGGGGAAGAGTTAGCGTGAGAAACGAGGAGGGGATGGGAGAGAACTGGCAGGGGGAAGAGGAGGCAGAGAGGGCTGGCTTCATTTCTTTTCTTCAGGCTGCTATGTAACGGGCCTCCGGTGCTGCTCCCTGGCAGGCCCACGCATTCCCCTAGTCGATGCAACTCACCCACTTTCCTAGACAACACTTCTGCCTTCTCCTCCCCTGCCCTCACTCTCAGCCCCTGACCTTGCTTCCTGTGTCAATTGTGAAAAGAGACATAACCCTGAGAAAGCTTGCACAAGCGCCTGGCAGCCATCTGTTGACCCCTGTGTCTATACTCTGTGACTTGTGCTGGTGCGTGACAAGGTGGCTGGCTTCTCCTGTGCACTAGACCCTTTCCCCCTTCTAATGGCACTCCATTCCTGACCTTCACGTCTACACAAACGTGTTATAATTTCTCCCATTTAAAACTAGGCAACCCCGCCTCCTCCGGTCTCATCCTCCTTGCTGGCCCTTGCTGCCTCCAGCTCCCCTTCTTGCTGAGTTCCCCTTCAGACTCTGCCCCCATCTACTCTACCAAAAAGCCCAAGGTCACGATGATGTTCAATTTTCAGCTGTCATCTGCTTGATCTCTTGGTAGCTTTCGCAACCAATCGCTCCTTGTTGAAATACATCTCTTCATTGTGCCTTCTGGAGTGCCACACTCCTGGTTTTCCTTCTGCCTCATGGGCTGTTTCTTTTGTTTCCACTCCTCATTCCCCCCAACTTTTTCTTGAGTGTCAGGTATCTTCAGGCTGTCCCCAGAGGTCTCATCTGCACTCACTCCTTGGTGATCTTACCTTAATCTTAGACTTAAATCCCATCTATGTGTGGATGGCTACCAAATCAACTGATCTAGCACAAATCTCTTCCAAATTCTAGGATTGCTCCCCGCCACCCCACCTTGGACCAATTAGAGTTCCATTCGGGGTGTATCTGATGGGCATCTCATGTCCCCCTCTCCCCTGCCCAAACCAGATCATGTCTGCCCCAGACCTACCTATTCGTCCTTTGGTTCTCTATCTTGCTGGTGAGAACTCAGTCCTGCATACTGGTCTGGCATATATAATCATGGTGCCATCTTTGACTTCCTTCCACACACCCTATGTCCAAATCATCAGCAAACTGTGTCAGCTCTTCTTTCAAAATCTATCCAAATCCATCCACATCTGAGCACTTGCACCACAACCAGCCTGGCCTGGACACCCTCCGTAATCTCTGGCCCGAATTCAGCTGCATCTCAGCTGTTCCCCCTGCTTCCCTGCTTGTCCTTGCAGTGCCAGCACAGCGCCAGAGGGGTCCTCTAAAAAAGGAGTCTGGTCATGGCACCTTTTGTTCAAAACTTCTCAGGGGCTCCTGTTTCCATCAGAACAAAGGCTGGTCCTTGCAGTGGCCTGCATGACCCCTTGCCATTTGGCCTCTCCCACCTCTGACTGCAAGGCTCTAGCCACAGTTAACCCCCCTCCTGCCAAGTGGGCTCTGCCTAGAATTCTTCCCCAAAGTATCTCTCAGGCTTGCTTCCTCATCAGCCTCTGTCGCCTTCTAGTGCAACCTTCTTTGGTGACCCTGTATACAGTTATGACACCAGCCCCATTCTTGGCCGTATAGCATCTATTACCATCTCAGACACCATAGATTTTATTTGTTTCTTCACTGTCAGCCCCTCTCTCCCATTCCAGTGTAAGGTCCATGAGGCAGGTGGCTCAGTCAGTTGGATGTCCAACTGTTGATTTCAGCTCAGGTTATGGTCTCAGGATTGTGGGATCAAGTCCCCACATTGGGCTCCAAGCTCAGCAGGGAGTCTGCTTCTCTCTCTTCCCCTCTCCCTACTGCCACGCATGTGCTCGCAAGCTCTCTCTCTCAAACAAATGAATAAATAAAATCTTAAAAAAGAAGATCCACAGGGCAGAGATGTGGTGTTTTGGTGCATAGCTGTATTCCTGGAATAGTGCCCCACACACGATAGTGTCGAATGAATTGGTGAATGTGTAAAGATTTTGGAGCAGTTGCTTCCTGAGCTTCGGGAAGCCTGGAAGAAATCTGAATGGTCCCTAAGAATCAGGTGAAATATAGAAAGAGGTGCCAGAGAGCTGGGCTGGGTATCTTTGAGAAGAAAATAGATGACCATCTGTAATGGGGCCAGTTCTATAGTTGGCCAGACTACATGGGAGGAGAGCTATTTTTCCGAGCCTTATGTAACAGATGTGGTTTTGTGTAAATCACACTTCTGTAAATGGAATCCTATTTTAAATGCACTAGCAGAGATTGCTATTTAAAGGAATCTAATGCTAGATTCTTTTGTAAAATGAATAATCTTCTAATTTGTCTTTAGTGTCAATTCATATTTTCCCTCCCCCCAAAATGTTATATGGACTTAAATCAAAGTATGCTAGTCTGGGGTGAGGAAACCTACATGTCCCATTTTTCCCCGCTATCTGTGTTATTCCCTTTCTCTTTGCCCACATTCTTCCCCAGCTTCATTTTTGCTTTTCCTTTGGCTGAGTTATTGGGCTGGGATTTTTTTTCCCTTAGACTCTGACATAGAATGTTCTTCTGTAGCATGATCAGAATGAAAGGGCACGTTGAACAGTGGCCTTATCTCAGACCAAATGGATGCAGTCTGGGGGTAGAGCAGGGTTGTCCATCAGGAGTGAGCAAACGTGTACTGGGGGCTCGGGGTTAAGTTCTCAGGTGGTGGCCATGCACAACTGAGTGTGGGAACCACTGAACAAAAAGACAGCCATGTGCTATTTTGTGTTTCTTGCATCTGAGCTTATCCTCTGCAGGACTGACGAGTGGATGTATATCCCCTTTGGGGTTTTGCCAAAGGTGGCCAGTGTGAATCTGACCATAGACTCTTAAAGGACTGGCTGGAGCTCAGGGATCAGGAATATCCCCCCTCAGTCCATCATGCACCCTGCAGATCTCTTAGATAAGGGCAAGGTCCTGTGGCCACACTGCTAGGTGGAGTTTTGTCCCAGTGCTCTCCAGAGGGCCTGTTTACAATGAACTTGGGCTTCATGGGCCTACCACCCAATCTCTGTTTCCCTTCAAACCAGAATGTGTCCCTCTGAGAGAACCCAACAGTGTGTTAAGGGTTTGGTGGAAAAGTATGGCGGCATCTAAGACCAGAACCTGCTTCCTGAAAACAATGGAAGGTTGACTTGTTTAGAGGCTGTTTGGCCTTGGGTCAGGTTTCCACTTGAGGTTTTCTGAGAAATTTCTCCTTTTGGTTCTCATTGGACCAAGAGATCGTAACACCTGCTAGTAGGGCAGGTTCAACTTTTCATAAGAAAAGAAAAGATCTGCCTTTGAGCTAATGTGTCTAGGTGAGAGCGCAGAAGCTTAGAAAACAAGTTGGCTTTGGCTAAGAGTTTCAGTTATCCCTAGCTAACTGGCAGGATATGGAATATGTGCCTGACTCAGAAGGGCAGGTGCCAGCCCTGCTGTGTGTGTGGCTTGACCTCTCTGAGCCCACTGGTTAAGTGTGCCCTACCTCCCCTTCCCCAAGTTTTCTCAGCATCTGTAAGATAGTGGATATGAAAGCTCTTTGTCTTTTTTTTTTTTAAGATTTTATTTATTCATGAGAGACACAGAGAGAAGCAGACATAAGCAGAGGGAGAAGCAAGCTCCCTGTGAGGAGCCTGATGTGGGACTCGATCCTAGGACCCTGGGATCATGACCTGAGCCAAATGCAGATGCTCAACCATTGAACCACTTGGGTGCCCCTGGATATGAAAGCTCTTTGAAGCTAGAAAGGACTAAAACGAAACCTGGCAATGCTATTGTCATCATTATTCAATCAAACCTGGTATTCACATATTTGAATGAGCCAAACAGGTAAATTGGGAATGTTTAAAGTTACGGAATGACTTGCTAGACTCAAATAAGAGAGATATCTTTGCATCACCACCCCATTGCATAAAGTGGGGTTCTGTTTGTTTATAAACTGCATTCGTGAAGATCACCCTCTGGAGTGAGAAATGAAGCTGAAGAATTGGGGGCAGGAGGGCCCTGGAGTCATATTGAAGAGTTTCAACCCTAGAAGATCAGGAGCCACCCTAGATTCCTTAGCTGGGATAACACATGAGGAGAGTTACTCCTGTGGCTTTATTTGGGGCCGTTTGTGGTAGAGTCTAGAGGTGGGGGCCACGAATATAGTGAAGTGGGCGTGAGATGGGCTGTGTATGGTAGAAGCTGAACCAAAAATAAAAAATCTGAATCTAAAAATAGAGATCTGAGGGAGAAACAGCAGGCCTTGGCACGTCTGGATACGGCAAGTGCTTCCTGGCTCATTCATTGGACAAATGGAATAGGGCTCTGGGAAGACACAGAGCCGGGAATGAATGGGCGGTTCCTATGCCCAAGGACCCCCTGTCAGCCAGGCACCACCTCCCCCTTGGGGCTTGAGATAGTGGGAGAAACAGTGCTCTGTGTTACTGAAAGAGAAGAGACAAAACCGACCTCAGAGAAAGCGCGGAGAGGTGGGGGGCGGGGAGGAGGGCAGAGGGGAGGGGAGGGGAGGAGAGGAAGCTGGCAGTGCTGGTGGTTTAGGGAAAGACACAGCTCAGGGTTTCCGCTCTTGCTGAGCAGCTGTCTCTCTGTAAGGCGAGGGGCATTGCAAAAAGGCGTGGCCAGGGAGCAGTGAATGATCAGCGAAAGTCTCATGGGACCACCCAAGGCTTGACTCCGTAGGCAGACGTGCCTGGAAAGTGACCACGACGCATTTCTCTGGGGTGACACCTGTGAGCGGGGCATTGCAGTTTGGGTTGCTTGGGAGACAGAGCGGATGCTTCCTCTGTGACGAGAGAAGCAGAACTGTAGTGGAGGGGCAGCCAGCCCGAAGCCACAGCAGGTGGGCAGAGAGGACATGGGCAAGGAGACTGAGGATCTCAGTACCTACCCTCTTGCCCTGCCTCCCAGACCCTTCCAAAGGTCTAAGTGCCCCCCACCCCCACCCCACAATAAGCAGTCATGGAAGGAGATGCCTGGGGTGTGGAGCAAAGGAGTGGCCCTCTTCAGAAACTGGGCTGCTAGTCTGTGGGCAGGGTGGGCATGGGCTTTTAGGTCAGGGGATGAAAGTACAGGTGATATGGCAATCTCTGCCCAAGGATATGACAGGATGACCTGGCGGAAGGGGACTCTTGGGGCAGTAGTCATTGTCAAACCGGGCGGTAAGGCTGGAACCATGGAGGTGACAGAAGATGGCGTGCTGGCTTCTCCAGGTCGGCAGGGACAAAGTGGGGTGCCCTCCCATTCTGTCATCTGTAGTGCCCATAATAAATGGTCTGATTTGGAGGCTGTAGGTAAAAGATCTGGGGATCTTCGGGGATGCAGAACTGGAGGGCTCCTAGCATGGTGGCCAGGGAAACCAGAGTAGGAAGGATGCATGACAGCAAGGGGACAGGATGATCTGGGAAGGCCTCCCAGAGGATGGCAAGTGTGGAGGGGTGTTCTAGCAGGGAGGCTGGGCTCTCACTTGGCCGCTTGGAGTAAGAGTAAGAGGACCCTTGGGACTAGTAGCCAAGCAGACGGGCAGACGGGAGAGGGGTCTTGTGTAGAAAGGGAGAGTGCTCTTCTCAGGATTCACAGGCATCCTGCATCATTTTCAGAGAAGGAAGGATAGGGACAGGCATACCTTGGAGGAACTGCTGGTTCCTTCGTTCAGTTCTAGAACACCACAATGACATGAATATCACAATAAAGCAGGGTCAAATGAGATTTTTATTTCCTAGCGCATATAAAAGATATGTTTATGGGATCCCTGGGTGGCGCAGCGGTTTAGCGCCTGCCTTTGGCCCAGGGTGCGATCCTGGAGACCCGGGATCGAATCCCACATCGGGCTCCCGGTGCATGGAGCCTGGTTCTCCCTCTGCCTATGTCTCTGCCTCTCTCTCTCTCTCTGTGTGTGACTATCATAAAAATTTAAAAAAAAAAAGTTATGTTTATGCTGTGCTGTAGTCTGCTGAGGGTGCAATAGCAGTATGTCTAGAAACAAATGTGTATACCTTAATTAAAAATACTTTATTGTTAAAAAATGCTAACCATCATCTGAGCTTTCAGCAAGTCATAATCTCTGATCACAGATCCCCATAACACATATGATAACGATAAAAAGATTTGAAAGAAAAAAAAATTGAAAGATTGCAACAATCACCAACATGTGACCAGAGACACAAAGTAAGCAAATGCTTTTGGGGAAATGATGCTGATACTTAACTTGCTTGATGCAGTCTTAGTTGCCACAGACTCTTCCATTTCTTTCTTTCTTTCTTTCTTTCTTTCTTTCTTTCTTTCTTTCTTTTTTTTTTTTTAACTCATCAATTTCTAAAAGAAAAAAATGCAGTGTTTGTGAAACAGTAAAGCAAAGTGCAGTAAATCGAGGCACGTCTGTATCTGTCTCTGGCAAAAGAGATGGTTGTTGCAGCCCACTACCTTTTCATTCTGGAAAGATCCTGTGCCTGTGTGTTCTCATTCATATGACCCCGTCTGGGGAAGGGGAACCAGCCTCGGGGCTGCCATTCCAATGGAAACACCGTGGGAGGGCCTGGAGGGAAGGATGGTAATGAGGAGCCTGCGCCCAGAGCCCCATCCCTGAACCCTGGACCCTGGGAAGTGAGGAGACATTCATTTTGTCTAGACTGCCTCCCACTCTGCCTCCCATCCTCTCCTCTCCGCACAGATGTTGCCTCCATCATTCACCAGCTGTGACTAATCCTGAGTCCTTACCCACTTGCCCCTGCAGCATTGACACACTCTCTTTATCAAGAGGGGTAACCCCCACCCCTTGATTCTCCTCCTGCCTCGCTGGCCGTTTTTTCTCAGTCTCCTTCCCCCGTTCCTCTATTCCTGCCAGAATCATGGGCTCAGAAGGCATAGGGGGCCTGGAAGACCATCTTGTGTCAGCATTCCTTTGACAGCTGAACACCTGCCACCCAGACCAAGCATCAGTGTCCACCTGCCAAGGTCTCCTGTCTACTTATTGCTGAACTCGCTTTATCTTTATCTTTAAAGCCAGGTCTATTGAAATGTAATTTATATGCCATTAAAGTTTACCATTGTTGGTGTCTAGTTCGATGAGTTCCGACAGTCCCATGCAATTAGGTAACCTCCACGCGACTGAGATTTAGGATGGGTCCATCATCCCCCACATTCCCTCATGCCCCTTTGTAGCCACGCCCTCCTCTACTCTCAGCCCCTACCAACCAGCGACCTATTTTTTTAATGTTTTTTGGGTTTCTTTTCATTCTTCAAATTCTAACTTTTCCAGAATGTCCTATAAATGGAATCCTGCAGTTTGTGGCCCTTTGAGTCTAAATTCTGTCACTCGACATCATACTTTGAAGATTGACCCACGTTGTTAGTGTGAATCAATCCTTCGTTTCTTTTGATTGCCTAGTAGCTTCTTGTGGCGTGGCTGTACCCCATCTTGTTCATTCACCCCCAGGTTGAAGGACATTGGTACTGTTTCCAGGTTGGAGGATGATGGACACAGAATGCTGCTTCTCTTAATTCTCACTGCTGGGTTGCACTGGAGCCCTGAGGTCCTCCACTTCCCAGGTGCTGAGAATTGAGGTATTTAAAGACCTTGGTGCCATTCCTTGCTCATCCCTGCTTCCTGCCACCCCTTGCTCTAATTTCTCTTCTTTCACCTGACCTTGTGTGGTTCTCCATCCTAGTTGGTTTGCTTTGCACCCACCCACATTATCAGTATTCCTCTTGAATGGGACACCGAGAGCAGCATGCCGGATCCGCTGCCTCAGAGGATGTCTGGCATGTGGTAGATTGCATCAGTACTCTCGAGTGCAGTTGAAAAGCCATGAAACCAAGGACTGGCTCTTGTTCTTGATCGTATACTTCTGTTGAGGTAGCTCAAAATGAAATTAGTTTCTTGAATTTTATGTTATGATAGTGGCTGCATCGTCTTGTTAACTCAGCAAACATACTGGGAATTTACTGTTCGATCATGTACAGTTGGGCTCACCCATGATCACACCCTTCTGCTATCACCCAGACGCATTTGCAGTTGCTCCAGACATTGCTTGGATCTGTCACTGTGCCTTCTGTATACTCTCACACTGGTAAACACGGGGGTGGACACAGGTCTGGGACATGGGTACACCTTACTCCAAGGTGATTGTAGTCAATAATCAGCACCTGCCAACACGGACAGCTGCCTCGAAGCTCTTCCAGCTAGCCCAGGGCCTGGCAAGCTTTTCCTGCAAAGGGCTAGATAGTAAACATTTTTGGATTTGTGACCAGATGCTTCCTCCTCCTCCTCCCTGCCTCCACTCCCCTTTAAAAATGCAAAAACCGGGGACCCCTGGGTGGTGCAGCGGTTTGGCGCCTGCCTTTAGCCCAGGGCGCGATCCTAGAGACTCGGGATCGAATCCCACGTCGGGCTCCCAGTGCATGGAGCCTGCTTCTCCCTCTGCCTGTGTCTCTGCCTCTCTCTCTCTCTCTCTCTCTCTCTCTCTCTGTGACTATCATAAATAAATAAATAAATAAATAAATAAATAAATAAAATAAATAAATAAATGCAAAAACCAACCTTAGCTCACAGGCCACATTCGACTGGCAGTCAGTGGTTTGCAACCCTGGTGTCCTAGTTTCTTGTCCTTGTCTATGAGATGTTATAAGAAACTTTGTTAGATGCCTCAATGCTGGAAATTCAGACACACACCCTGTCTACTTGATTTTTCTGAAATGTTGCCCTAGAGTCTAGAGGATGCATCACCTTCTCTTGCTCCCTTCATCCCTTTTGTGTTACTCATCCAAGTCAGAAGCTCAACCTCACTCAGTCCTGGGGGCTCTCTGACAGTCTCCTGATTCATCTTGGGTTTTCCTTTTCATTGCTCTTTCTGCCTTTTTTCAGTTCAAAGATTTTCTGGATGGAAAAGACAGAGGTAGAATAGGAGTTTATTATCCACGGTGCACCACTGGCCGAAAACTATGTGCCCATCCCTTCTAGTTCTTTTTGCTTTTCATGTGATAAGATAGCCCTTTTGGGTCCTCCACGTTCTCAGGGAGCTTCATCTCATTTTGGCTTTTGCTTTCTGAGTACCACTCATCAGGCTGTGCCACTCCTTAGATGTAGGCGATAAGTAGCTTATGCACCCATACTGGTTTCATTTTTCATAAAGCATTGCTGAAATTGCACAGTCAGAGAAGAGGGAAGGAAAGAACAGGAAGAGGAAGAAGGATGGTCCTTATCTCCCTACAATTAACTATTGGATAGCAGGGTCCATTTTCTTTCAGCTTGTGTTGTCCAGCAGCACTTAGGTCAGCACCCCACACCCACGCCAGGTGGTCCAATTGTACAGATTGTCCATGCCAGTCTGTGCAGAAGGCCCAGCTGGGCTTGCAGAGTCATAGTCTTACAACCTAGGCAGTGGCCCTGCACTACCTCTGACAGGTGTTCCAAGTCATGATTCCTCAGCGTCTTCCACATTATCCAAAAAAAAAAAAAAAAAATCATCTTACACAAAACCTCAAATTTGCCATCTTATCCAATTTAAAGTGTATAATTGAGTAGCATTTAGTGCATTCATGGTGTTGTGCAACCATTATCACTATCTAAATTCAGAAAGTTTTCATCACCCAACAGGAAACCCCATCCCCATTAGTCATTCCCTTTCCCCCCTCTTCCCAGCCCCTGGCACCCACCATTCTTTCTTCGTTCTTCCTTGGGCTCTTCAGATTTGACCATTCTAGGTCTCCGATACACAGAATCAAACAATATGTATCCTTTTGTGTCCTGCCTAACATCACAGAGGATGATATCCTCCAGGTCCATCCATGTTATAGTGTGTGGTGGGGGTTCTTTCCCTTAAAAAGGCTGAAGTGAAGAGACCATGTCTTGTTTATCCATTGCTCCATGGATGAATACTTGGGTTGCTTTCACCAGTGTTCTCCACTTTGAGTACCGCTTTCTGGCCGTATCGAGGTGTGCTGAACCAGCCTGGCCACCCTCTTCCACCCAACACAAGCTTGTACACCTCCCCAGTTACAGAAGTGATTGACATTTTTTAAACTTCTCAAATTAAAAAAAATATTTTATTTGTTTTAGAGAAAGGACAGTGGGGCAAGCAGAGGGAGAGAGAGAGAAAAAAGAATCTTAAGCCCCAACAGGGAGCTCAATCTCACGACCCTGAGATCGTGACCTGAGCCGTAATCAAGACTCGATGCTTAACCCACTGAGCTACACAGGTGCCCCAACAAGATTTTTAACTGAAGAGCTGTGAGGGACTTGGAGGAGGGAGATAAGGCATCCTAGACAGGAGAGGGGAGTACACATGATAATGAGCACTGACAAGGATGTCTGCTTGGAGAGGACTGGGCAGACCAGGCCTTCTTCCATCAGCCCTTCTGAGCACCAGGCTGTGTGTACTCACTGAGGGGCACCAGAGGAGAATACAGCACCTGCCCTGGTGGAGATCATTATTGGGTGGGGAAAGACCAAGCAAATCAACTAACAAAGGAATTTCAGGTTGTGATAAACCCTTAGCAGGAAGTAACCAGGGTGGTTGTGAGTCTGCCTTCAGCTCAGGTCATGATCCTAGGGTCCTGGGATCGTGTCCCACTTAAAAAGACAGAGAGAGAGAAGATTTAAAAAGACTTGAGGGACACCAGCTGCCAAATACCGCAGCCAAGGCCAGAGCAGTCTCAGTGCTGAAGGCACTTGTCCCGATCCCCACACATTCTCTTCCCAGTGTGAAGGGCCACATTTCCTCTTCTGTGCCTCAACTGTACTTCCCTCAGGCTCTTGTGACCTCAACTTGGTTCTGAACTCTGCCATCCTGGTCTAGGCTCAATGTCCCAGTCACGAACTTAAGCTGTGCCCAACTTTACCAGGATGTGCCATGCGTCCCTAGAATCTTACCCTGTCCTTTCCTGTTGCCAGCCTCAGCCCTCCCTGGACAGGGCTGGCTGCTCAGTGGATCCCTTTCTGCCCTCTGCCTCAGCATCAGGTATGTGGAAAGAAGGTCCCCTCAGCCTTGTGTTGGCTGAACTGGGCTCGTGGAGGCTGTGGCAGGGACGCAGGCTGGTTGGGAGAAGGGTGATATGCCCAAGGGCAATTTGCAGGTGTTCGAAGGATCATTCCTCTGGTTTGTTTACCTCAGACTTCCAAACCTGATGAGGGAAGCACACTGGAAGCTGTCCATAATTCCCAGCCCTCTGAGTGGGCAGTAGTCTCCTGGGGCCATTGGCGGTCGCCACCTGTGACTTTGCTCAGCCACCTGCGCCCCGCATGCTCTTTGTGTTTACTTTCTCTGCCTGCATTCTTTCTTAAAAAAAAAAAAAAGATTTTACTTATGTATTCATGAGAGACACAGAGGGAGGCAGAGACACAGGCAGAGGAAGAAGCACTCCCCATGGGGAGCCCGATGTGGGACTCGATCTCAGATCATGACCTGAACCAAAGGGGGATGCTCAACCCCTGAGCCACCCATTTGCCCCCACTGCCTACGTTCTATCTCACTTTCTCCTCTTCCCTTCTGCCCCACCTAGTCTCACATTTCCCTCTGCATGGCCCTGGGCAGGGGCCCTTCCAGTCTCTTGCTTCAGGACCTGCCGCCCCGATCCCCACACATTCTCTTCCGCCTGGCCCTGCTGTGGAACCTTTGCAAGCCTGAGCAAGAGGCCCCTGCCAGGCGCTATGTGTGTGACCAGGCAGTGCCTAGCTGACCCCCGCTGGCCGAGCCCAGGCCTGCTTCCTGCAGAAACAGGGCCCCACAGGTTTTCCATTGGCTGCAGCCTGGCTAAGGCTGCCCTAAAGGAGCGGAGAATGGAGCAGAAGGAGGGGGAGGAGAGACTGGGAGAAAGTCACCCTTCCCGCAGCGCCTGCTGATAATTGGCTCTCCGGAACCAGCTTGGGACACAAGGGCCAGCTGGGCCAGGAAGCCATGGACAATGCTGCTCTTTCAGGGGGGACTCTGTGTGGTCATAGGTCCTGTGTGACTCCAGGGAAATCTGGAGCACAGCCTGTTCTCAGAGGATGTTCTCTAACCTAGACCGGAGGTAAGAAATCGAGCCCCAACTTCCCACCCTCTGCCCGGTCGCAGGCATAGCCCGCTTCAGAACCTGATGACTTCCTTCAAGGACAGTCTGGGGAGGAGAGGAAGTGGAAATGTATTTTCTCAGGAAACCTTGAATCATCACATACCTGGTGCTTTTTAGAGGGGGGGAACACTAGGAAGCAATCAATCCTTAATAATCTAATGATTTATTAAGACTCTGCATCTGCCTTAGTAGCTGTGGGCCTAAGGGCCCTCGTTGGAAGAAGACAGGTCTTGGCCCTCGGGATTAAATTAATCTCGCTGGGGAGGTGAGGCAACATACCAAGTGTCAAACACTAAGAGAAATTGAAATTAAAAAGAAAGTAGGAGGGGCCCCTGGGTGACTCAGTCAGTTGAACATATGACTCTTAGTTTTGGCTCAGGTCGTGATCTTGAGGTCATGGGCTTGAGCCCAGCATCAGGCTTCCCACTCAGCTTAGAGTCTGCTTGAGATTTCTTTCATCTGTGTCCCTCCCCGTGCTCTCTCTCTCTTAAATAAAAAATTTCCAAAAACAAACAAAAACTAGGAAAGTAGAAATTATTGGCCAGAGTTTCTGGCCAGTCTACAGGATAAGGTTTGGTCTACCCTGGGAAGACAACTGGGATTTGGAATGTAGAAGGAAGTGAGTGCATGTGACGTGGGGTAGCATCTGAAGCATAGAGTTTGACAAAAGCACAGGAAACTCATCATAGCCGGGAACTTATGCCATGGATATGCCCCCAAGTCTGACATTCCGAGGGCCCTGAAGGACCCACAGATTGCCTTTATGAGCCCAGAATGCGGAGGCTCAGCCCTGCCAACGAGCCCAATAAATCCCTGGCTCAGAATCGGGGTGGCCTGCCTACAGCCATGGGCTTGGCTCTCCTCTGGGGCACTTGTACGTGGAGAAGTATTGGTCAGAAACTTGGAGCATGTCAGCTGCAGTAAAGTGGGAGCTCCTGTGAGCTGCCAGAGAAAGGTCTGGGGCAGTCCTCAACAGGGCAGGCAGGGTGTGCGGATGTCTCGTAGCTGTTGGTTTGGGCAGAAACTTCAATCTGCGGCCTGTTGCCAGGCTAGGCCCTTTGTCAGTGTCCTGGACTCCCACTGGGGGCTGTGACTGTATCTGCACATGGAAATTATTCCATACTTTCCTCAGGGCACTGGAGAGGTAACTCCTCACACCCAGGAGGATGGAAGGGCTTTTATATCAGGCCCTTTTCCTGCTCAAGAGCCTTCTATGGATCCTTAGTACCCATCAAGCCATCATTGATGGATATCCTGATATGCAAAGCCCTCCATCATCTGAAGGGCCTTTACAGAATCTAAAAAGAAGAAGGAACCTAAAAATCATCTAATCCAGCCTGAGTCCTTTCCATAGTAACCCTGAGGATAGGTTGCCATCCCTCTGCCTGTATACTTCTAATGGGGAATTCTCTCTTCACCTGATGGTTTTAAGTCCACCCTGTACTTCTACCCATTGGTCTAGGTTTGATCCTTGGAGTTATTCTTCCTTCCTACATGACCACCCTTCAGAATGTTGATATTCCTCTAAATTTTCCTCAGTTCCCAGGTTCATCCCAATCCAGGTTACTCTCTTCTAGAAGTGGTCAGTTTTTCACATAATGTATAAAGCCTCAAACCAAATAGTGTGTTATGCGTGAATTGATCCCACATTGAGAGTTGGAACCATCCCCTCCCTCATTCTAAACACTATGCTCCTTTTAATACATCCAGAGCTCAGATTTGCATTTTGATCAACCACGTGAGAATGTTGCTTCTAATAATTTAGCAGCAAAATAAAACACCTAACACATTTCACAAGTGCTGATTTAAGTCCTGTCTCCGCTGTGCCAGAGAGTTAGATCTAAATATAGGGAATCTCCTTTATACCTACTGGGTTGCATCTTGGGAAATTTAACCCATTTTTCCAATTGGTGGAAATCATCTGGATTCTGATTCTGTGCCGCCAGCATGGAGGGCCATGTCTAGTGTGGGGATTGTGACTCAAAGCCTGAGCTACAGAGCCACATGGTGGGGTCTGAGTCTCAGCTCAGTGCTTGCTGGTGGAGAGGCTTGGGCAATTTACTTAGTCTTTGTAAGCCATGGTTTCCTTGTCTGTGAAATGGAGGTGGTTAATACTAATACTCACCTACTTGGAGAATGTAGAATTAGAAGACTTTAATGAGATAATTCACACAAAATGCTTATTATTAGCATAGGGCCTGGCAGCAAGCACTCATTACCTGCCATTCTCTTAGTGATCATTACCACTGCTCATTGACTTCCCCTTTTTAAACAACAACAAAAAAAAAAAATTTAAGATTTATTTATTCATGAGAGAGAGAGGCAGAGACACAGGCAGAGGGAAAAGGAGGCTCCTCGCAGGGAGCCTGATGTGGGACTCGACCCCGGGTCCTAGGATCACACCCTGAGCCAAAGGCAGATGCTCAACCACTAAGCCACCCAAGCACCCCCGCCCCCCATTAGGCTATTTCTCACCCAGAACCATCCTGGCCTCTTCCTCGGCTTACAGGGTCCTCTCCGCCTGAGACCTGCTGCCTCTGTTCCCTCACCTTTCTATACTCCAAATCTCTGCAGCATCTTTGATGCTTCCCTTGCAGTGTCCTCTGTACCCAGGAGCTCCTATTGGCCAATCCCATTGAAATTCACTTTAGAGGGGCACCTGGGTGGCTCAGTCGGTTAAATGTCCGACTCTTGATCTTGGCTCAGGTTGTTATCTCGAGCTCAGCTCAGGTTGATCGAGCCCTGTGTTGGGGAAGTCTCAGGGTGGAGTCTGTCCCTCTCCCCCTGCTTGTCCTCCTTCTCTCTCAAAATAAAGAAATAAATAAAAATCTTAAGAAGAAAAAAAATTCGTTTTAAGGCGCACCTTTTCTTGGACTCTATTTTTATTTCTGTCATCTTGACTGAGGCTCTACTCTCCATTCTCTGTGGTCACTAGCTTCCTCCTGCAGGCCCCTTCCTCTTCTACTCTGGCCTACACATCCCTGCTGCCCCTCCACAACCCGCTCAGAGCTCAGAAGCCCTCTCTGACTCCATATCCATCCCTTCGTTGCCCTCTCTGACTCCATCCCCATCCCTCTCTTGCCTCCACTCTGCCCACCAGCTACACAGCCTGCTTGTTCCCAGCCATTCCTCACGCCCGGTGGCCTTGTCCTCTATGACTCCAACCTAGACGCAGCCCCCAAGCCCCCAAGCCTGCCAGCCCCTCCTCAATCCAGAGCTGTCACGGAGGTTCAGGGCCAGGCTTTCAGGGATCCAGCTGACCAGGTTTGGAATCAAATAGTATAACCTTGGGAGGATTGCTTGGCCTTCTTTTTTTTTTTTAAGATTTTATTTATTTATTTTTGTATTTATTTATTTATTTATTTGTTTGTTTTTTGAGAAACTCAAAGAGAGGCAGAGACATAGGCAGAGGGGGGAGAAGTAGGCTCCCTGCAGGGAGCCCAATGCAGGACTCAATCCCAGGACCCTAGGATCATGACCTGAACCAAAGGCAGACGCTCATCCTCTGAGGCACCCAGGCATCCCAGGTTGCTTGGCCTTCCTATGGAAGAATCTTAGATGACCCTGAGTCTGAATGAGGTGTATGTGAGAGAAGTAGGTAAGTTGCAGGGATAATCACAGCACCTGGGACAGGTCACCACCACCATCTTCCCCTACGGGGTCTTCCTGGAGCAGTAGCATGGTTTCCAGCAGCTTCCCCCTCCTGTCAATATCTAGAGCACAGAGCATTTTCAGCCAACACACAAACACATACAGGATCTGTAGTTACAAACTCATGATGTATTATTTTATGTAGTTTAGGGGAATTTTAAGATGTTGAGTTTTCTCTCTCTTTTTCTTTTTTTAAGATTTTATTTATGTATTCGTGAGAGACACACAGAGAGAGGCGGAGAAGCAGGCTCCATGTGAGGGAACCCGATGCGGAACTCAATTCCAGGACCCTGGGATCACAGCCTGAGCCGAAGGCAGATGCTCAGCCACTGAGCCACCCAGGCGTTCCAGTTTTCTTATTTTTGTGAATAAGACTGCTAATGACCACAAGCTTGGGCAATGGGGTCATTAGTCAGTGTAAAGAAATATTTGTAAAATAAATCTAAACCCCGGCCATCATGACTCCCCTCAAGGCCCTGAGATGATTTCTAGCATGTTTGGCTAACACGGATTCCTCCTCTTCCTTGTAGCCCATACTACTGACTGCCTCTACCAAACCCCCTAGACCTTGACTACATCCAGTCCAGCATCTTAGCACACCTGGGTCTGTTGTCATTTTACATTTTTATGCCCCTTATACTTCCATATGGAATCAGGTGGCCTTTTAAGGGCCCAGTAAATGTGGTGGCTTTGGCCAGAGGCCGTCTACAGCCAGGATCCTGTCACTGCTCTGGAGTCAGGGAGAAACATAGCTTAAACCACCGTAACCCACCTGAGGGAGTCAATGAGGGGTGAGGGTGGGGAGAGTGACCTGGGATGGGCCTCGAGACAGAAGCTGAGAAATGAGGTCCAAGCAAGAATTAGTGAAGAGGAAGCTGGCACCGGGCCTCCCTGGGAGGGAGGGGAATAAGCTTTGCACTTCTTTGTCACAGAATCTCACATGTGAGATTCCGCCTTGACTGGCCTTACCTCTGATGGGAGAAGACCCTATGTTAGGTAGAGGCTTTCTGGAGGCTGCCTTGACAAAACAGCACAAATAGAGTAGCTTAAAAAGAACAGAAGTAGAGGGATCCCTGGGTGGCGCAGCGGTTTGGCGCCTGCCTTTGGCCCAGGGCGCGATCCTGGAGACCCGGGATCGAATCCCACATCGGGCTCCCGGTGCATGGAGCCTGCTTCTCCCTCTGCCTATGTCTCTGCCTCTCTCTCTTTCTCTCTCTGTGACTATCATAAATAAATCAAAATTTAAAAAAATTAAAAAAAAAAAAGAACAGAAGTAGGGCACCCACCTGGGTAGCTCAGTGGTTGAGCGTCTGCTTTGGGCTTAGGTTGTGATCCCAGGATCCTGGGATCGAGTCTTGCATCGGGTTTCCCACTGGGAACCTGCTTCTCACTCTGCCTGTGTCTCTGCCTGTGTCTCTCATGAATAGATAAATAGAATATTTAAAAAAAAAAAAAGAAGAAGAAGAACAGGGCAGCCCCAGTGGCCCAGTGGTTTAGCGCCGCCTTCAGCCCGGGGTGTAATCCTGGAGATCTGGGATCGAGTCCCATGTTGGGCTCCCTGCATGGAGCCTGCTTCTCTCTCTCTCTCTCTCTTTCTCATAAATAAATAAATAAATAAATAAATAAATAAATAAATAAATAAATAAAATCTATATATATAAAAAAAGAACAGAAGTTTATTCTCCCCGTTCTAGAGGCTAGAAGTCCAACATCGAGGTGTCGGCAGGGCTGTCCTCCCCCTGAAGGCTCTAGGGAAGAATCCTCCCTTGCCTCTTCCTAAGCTTCTGGTGGTCGATGGCTTTCTTGGCATTCCTTGGTTTATAGGTGATTCACTCTAATCTCTGCCTCTGTCTTCACATCTGTGTCTTACCCCATGTGTCTGTGTGTCCCCGTGTCTTCCCGTGGTCATCTTCTAAGGGCAGCAGTCATACCAGATTTAGGACCCACCCTAATCCATTATGACCTCCTCTTAACTAATTACATCTGCAAAGATCCTACTTCTGACTAAGATCTCATTGCTGGGTACTGGGGAGGTTTGGATGCAAACACATCTTTTTGGGGGGAGACACAATTCAACGCGCAACAGAGCTTGATGCTGTTGGAGAGTGGAAAGAAAAAAGCACCTGAAAAAGTAGACTTAACACAGTGCAGGGGCATCTGGTGGCTCAGCTGGTTAAGCGTCTGACTCTTGATTTCAGCTCAGTTCATCATCTCAGGGTCATGAGATCAAGCCCTACATCAGGTTTTGCACTCAGGAGTAATTGTGCTTGTCCCTCTCCTCCCTCTGCCCCTCTCTGTTCTCTTTGTCTCTCTCTCTCTCAAATAAATGAAATAAAATCTTAAAAAAAAACGAAACAGCCCAAAGTTATACAAACCAGATTTGAAAGAACATACCCTGATAAAGCCTAGAAATAACCTATTTTGTACAATATGTTTACATTTACATGTACATAGGTATGTATTTTTCCCAGATAAAGACTCAAACGTAAAAAAACTAACAAACGGGATCCCTGGGTGGTGCCAGCAGTTTAGCGCCTGCCTTTGGCCCAGGGCGCCATCCTGGAGACCCGGGATCGAATCCCACGTCGGGCTCCCGGTGCATGGAGCCTGCTTCTCCCTCTGCCTGTGTCTCTGTCTCTCTCTCTCTCTGTGACTATCATAAATAAATAAAAATTAAAAAAAAAAAAAAAACCAAACACTTAGACAATGTAGGAGTCTACCAGCATGATCCAGGGGCAGGAGAAGCTATCAAAGCTGAGGTGAGCATATGTAACCATGTAAGGCAGTTGACAACCATGAGAGCATGTAAGGAAATACTCAAAACTCACTGGCAATCAGGGAAATACAAAATAAAGTCACAGCGAAATGTCACCATGACAAACAAGAAAGATGGTGACCGGGATGCTTTTGTACATTGCCAGTGGAAATGTACATTAATCATTTGATGATGTTAAGGAAGTATCCTTAAAATTTTAGATGTGATATAATGGTATTATGGTTAATTTGTAAATTGTCTTTTTTTTTTTTTTTTTTTTCCTGCTTAAAAGGTTCATCCGGAACTATTTCCTCATAAAATGATGTAATGCCTGGGATTTTACTTAGATGATCCAGGAAGCAAGGTGGTCAGTGGCTGATGGTAGGAAGGAAGGGTCAGTACACTCACAGGCATAGGCCAAATCTAGACCACTGCCTAGTTTTGTATATAAAGTTTTATTGGACTGTAGCCATGCTCATTCTGCTACGTATTTGTTTAGTATCTGAGGCTTCTTTTGTGTTCCAGCTTCTGCAGAATTGAGGACTTGCTTGGAGAACCATGTGGCCTGCAAAGCCTAAAATATTTACTAACTGACCCTTTACAGAAATGTTAGTGAACCATTGTCCATAAGGAAGCCGGTTTGGCTGCATGTTTGTAATGGTTGACTCTGAGGGCTGTGAGTGATGATTAGTCTTCAATTTGTCTGTGTTGGGATCTTTCCATAATGAGAAGTTTAAAAAAAAAAAAACAACACAACACTTTAACTTAGTGTACCCCGCTTCTAGGAAATCTACCTGTTGGAAATGAAGGCATCAATTAATAAGGATACATGTATAAATAAGGATGTTTACTAAAATGGTTACAGTGATTTAAAAAACCCCACAACAATGAAAAACCGATTGCCTACCTGTATGAGAATGTTTATATAAATCACACCAACCCATGCGATGGAATATTATGCTGTCTTTTTAAAGAATGAGCTAGCGGGGCACCTGGGTGGCTCAGCAATTGAGCGTCTGTCTTCTGTTCAGGATGTGATCCTGGGGTCCGGGATGAGTCCCACATGGGGCTCCCTGTGGGGAGCCTGCTTCTCCGTCTGCCTGTGCCTCTGCCTCTCTCTATGTGTGTGTCTCTCATGGATAAATAAATAAAATCTTTAAATAATAATAATAATTAATTAAAAATAAAGAATGAGCTAGAATTTTGCTATCCTGCTTAGAGAATTTTTCGTATTTTCAAGTGAGAAAAGTAGGATGTAGAAAAGTCTGTATTTGACGATTCCATTTCTCTAGAACAGTGGTGGAATTAACCCCTTCGGTAGGCAGAGAGGTGCATGTGCATGAGTGTGTATGATACATAGCACATTAACATGGCTCTGGGTGGAATGCCATCTCTGGAAGAGGAGCACAGAAAAACAGAAAAAGGAAAGGACCTATATTTAAACAGCCTACATGTTATGATCCTGTTTATGCGTTTGTGTTAAGTTGTACTCCTATGTACACGTGCTTTGCTAAATTCCAAAGAGAGTTACGATTTTTAACACAACTGGAAGGGAGTGAATATTTTTAATGCGCTACACAAGTGAGGAAATTAAAGGGGGGGATCCCTGGGTGGCTTAGCGGTTTAGTGCCTGCCTTTGGCCCATGGTCTGATCCCTGAAGTCCTGGGATCGAGTCCCACATCAGGCTCCTGCATGGGGCCTGCTTCTCCCTCTGCCTGTGTCTGTCTGTCTCTCATGAATAAACAAAATCTTTAAAAAATAAAAAATAAATAAAGGGGATTTGGGTAGGGTTGGAAGGTGCCCAGGAGTGGGAAAACGAGAGATAAGAGTGACCTCTGCAGACCTGGGCCAGCTGGGGGAAGGCTCTGTAGAAGGTTCTAGCGGTGAGAGAGAGGGGTGGCTGGATGGCCTTTGGGCCACAGCCGCTCCCTGATCTCAGCGCCTCTTCCTCCTGCTCCCGGAGAAATAATGTTTCCCTGGGGGATGAAAAGCATCCCTTTGTGCAGGCTTTAATTGCCATGTTGTTGTGCCAAGTGAATGAGTGGCAGGCGGGCACAGCAGCTGGGCACAGCCAATGCCAGGCAGCAAAGCCCGCTGCCTTAGGACAGCCTGGGCCAGCTGGCCTGGGGGCTCTGCCCACCTCTGCCCCCCGCTAGAGGCCCTGTACCAGGACCTCCGGGACAGAGGGGTCCTCGGGGATCTGGGGAAGAGTCCTTACAGGGAGAGAGAGGGGTGGGGTGCCTGGGAGGGTCTCAGACATTCTAGAAGCTTATTCATCTCAGCCTCCTTTCTCTTCCCCCTCCCTCTTGTTTTTCAGACTGTCAGCATCAATAAGGCCATTAATACGCAGGAAGTGGCTGTAAAGGAAAAACATGCCAGAAATATCCTTTTGGATGTTGCTTGGGAAGACCAACCCCAAGGCGGGTCAAATTGTGGGGACTGAGGTCGGGGTGAGGTGTCCTTAGTCAGCTGCAGGAAGGGGAACCCCCACATTGGCCAGGTCTCCAGTGGGGTTTGAGCGGCCTTGGCTGGCAGCAGCTGGCCTTGGAGACCACAGCTCATCAGGGCAAAGGGACCAAAGCCACCTTCTCGCTCTGTTCTTTTGCTTCCCAAGGACCCCAATCCCCTTAGGACTTACCTTCTCAGAACTGCCACATCCGTACCTCTCTTTGACAGATTTCCCGGGGGCACAGGAGGGATTTTCACAAGTGTGGTCAAAGTACACCAAGTCTTGCACTTGGTGCATAGGGGCCACACAGCCCACCCCCTTGGGAACATGATCCTTTCCCCGACTCCGAGCTTGAAAACCAAACAAAGGTCTTGGCTGCCTTACTACCCAGGTGCAGGGGTTCAGCCATGGAAATGAGATCCACCTGTGAGCTGGTTCACCCAAAGTCAGCAGGGAAGAAGAACCTCAAAGCAGCTTAGGGAACTGGTGGCTTAGAGGTTTTCACCAACCTCCTCCCACCCTGCCCCCACACCAAGTTAGGCCCTGGGCAGCCACCCTCAGGGGGTGCAGCTTTGGAGGGAAGTGCAGCCTGCATCTGGCTCTGGGATCCCTTGGGATCTGCCCTTGAGCTATAGAATCCCCAAAGTTCCAAAGGCGAGGCTGCCAGGGGGGTGAAGCCATTATTTCTGTGTGTGCTGGGTCGGAGCAGGGTACAGCCCAGAGCCAGTGGGGGCTGGGCTTCTGTCTGGGATGAGCAGCTGCTGCTTGCCTGGGCTCATCACGGTGGCAGTGACACAGCCACGGCAGAACAGCTCATGTTAAAGCCATCCCACCTTAACCCCCGGAGAAGACCCTCTGGGTGAGATGACCAAATAAGTCCCGCACTGCCAGCATCATGCCTAGCACATGGCAGGCCATTGGGAAGCGTTGCTAACAGCATGTACTGTTCTTTCCTGGTGGGAAAGCAGCTTGTCTTTGGTGCGAAGATACTTTGGTTGTATTTTAGGGCTTTGCTAGAGGATGGGGACTCTAGAATGTCTCCCAGGTACCTCAGAAACCTGGCCCAATAGCGAACCTAGTTAGACTTTGCCCTTTTATCCCCAGAAAGGCACAGTCCCCTTGCTTTACCAAGTCAAGAAAAACCTTCATTATAAGTGGCCCAGTTGACTTCCTCAGGAGGATTTACTCAGTCCTGATCCCTGTCTGCTAAGAATACTGATCAGTATTGAGATATAAAATAAGAGATATGGTTTGTGAGAGGCCTATGCTCTGGACGGGGTCTGGCAGGTCCACCGTACACTCTTCCAGGGATACCTGGGGGTGTCAGAAGGGGCATGAGAAGGAGATTCTGGAATCCCACCTCTGTAGTAGCCTGGCTTGCTCTGGAGCTTCAAGTGGGTCCAGCAGGGCCTCCATGAGCCTTCATCCCCTTGTCTGTCATTCGAAAATTCTAGTTCTAACCGACTGTGAGTTTCTCTGCCTCACCAATTGAAGAGGCAGATAAATGTTGAAAAGCTTAACTCCAAAAGTAGAGTTTTAAAGCCTAAATATATCCCAAAACATTTACTCCTTATTGATTTCTTTTTTGGAGACCCATCAACTACCCTCAATGCCAGCTGAATAAGCGTTTGGAAGTCTGACATCAGAATTGCTGTTCACACAACCATTTACCCTGGATGTGTAACTTCCCCCATCGCCCCCACCATGTGTCTACTCCCAGAGGACTAGGGACTGTCTTATTTATTTATTTATTTATTTATTTATTTATTTATTTATTTATAATATCCCTGAGTACCTTTTATAGTGCCAGACACACAATGGGTACCTTAAAATGCTTAGGAAATCAAAGGACAGAAAGGTCCCCTTGCCTTTTTCAAAGTCAGGGTGCCTGGCTAGCTTTGCACCTGCTCCAGCTTCTGTTTCAGTACACTGCTCTCAGTAGAGTAACCACAGTCTGCCGTGCGAGGTCAGCCCATGGGAGGGGTCAGGAGCTGTCCATTTCTCCTTTTGGCTTTCATCTAGCCCAAGGAGGCTAGTGCTTCAGGGGACACTGTAGTTATTTCAGAAACCCCTCTAAGACCAAAAGCTGACATCAGCTTCCAGACCCAGAAGTCTGTGTTCTATTCTAGCTGGCCCGCCTCGAAATGCAAATATCATTCTGGGGAAGGAACTTGATGATACCTTCCAGCTCAGAAGCAAAACAACATGTGTTCTGGATGAGTCATAGAGTTTCTGACCCAAGGCAAGTCTTTCTGTCCTACATGGCACTCTGCATCTTACCTAAGCCTTGACAAAGAAGCCTGTCATTCTGGGAAAGACCTATCCTTCAAGTTGATGATGCCCAGTTACTGGGTATAAGCAAACAGTTACAAAGGAAATGGGGACATCCTCTACACAGCCCAAAGGAACTCACTAATTACAGAGGCACTAACTTAAAATCACGCGAGACCAGATGGAGTTTTATTACATGCAGATCATGGCAGGGAGTCCGTGGGTGTGTTTGGAATCGGATCTCGGGTTGAAGTGGCCCCAGGATTCCACATACAGCCAGTGCAAGGTGTAGGGAGAAAGTTGAACTTCACCCTGAATGAGACCAGGAAGTCTTATAGAAGGGGTGGGGTGTAAGAGTCATTTTACGTTTTGGGAAAATGCTTACAATTATAGAATGACTAGTCGTGGGGGTGAAAAGTACAACATCAGAAATACAGCCAGTGGTATTGAAATAGTGTCATCTGGTGACAGACCATAGCTATGTGAGGTTGTCAAAGCACTGAAATGAATGTACATTGGGTGCCAACTATACTTGAATAAAAAAAAATGAATCATGGAAAAGAGCAGAATCCCTACATGGAGAGGAGTCAGAGGCTGCCTGGAAGAGGAGCCAAGGTGCCCCACCAAGGCCAGGGCCCCTGATGAGGAGCTAAAGCATGCCCTCACTTCTTAATATTGGATAAGAAAAAACTTTGAGACACATTTATGTGTTGTTAAAAATGTGAGTTGTCATTCTTCACCTGAAGGCCCCCTCACACCTGCAGCAAACCCAGGGGTAGGACAGAGTCTGCCTCCCACAGCAAAGCTCTGATATCAACCAAAGCATCTCCCCGGTAAAGGCAAACCAGGACCACCGCTGGCCCAGAGCACACTTGTATAAATTAGAAAATGGGGCAGCCCTGGTGGCACAGCAGTTTAGTGCCATCTTCGGCCCAGGACCTGATCCTGGAGACCCAGGATCGAGTCCCACATCGGGCTCCCTGCATGGAGACTGCTTCTCCCTCTGTGTCTGTGTCTGTGCCTGCCTCTCTCTCTCCCTCTCTCTCTCTCTCTCTCTCTCTCTGTATCTCTCATGAATAAATGGATAAAATCTTTAAAAAAAAATTGGAAAACACCTGTGCCTATGTTTTCCATGACCCTCCCTCACCATGCATCCTGGGCACCCACCATGAGAAAGGGGCACAGACCTTTTGGTCTGTTGTCAACCGGCTGCCCCTCTCTAGCAACGCTGTCCTCTGCTGGAAGTTCTGCCACGTGTTTCACAAACTTCTCCGAGATGGACACCCGAACGTGAGTTCCTGGGGCTACTGGGGATAGCCAGGGAGCCAGGGATCCATGTGGGGAAAGTGGAATCGCCTGGGGTGAAAGGGGCGCTACCCACTCCCACATAGAGGGGGGTAAGTGCCTCCTTCTCATGTCCTTTTGATTACTGGTTAGAGGCGGGCTTGTCTCTGGCTAGCCTGTCTGCCAACCCTAGCCCCATCTCACACCATCTTCTGTCTCCTTGCCTTCTCTTCTCTCATCAACTGTTCTCTTCCTTCTCCAGGTCCTGAAGGACTCCCTGAGATACAAAAATGAATTGAGTGACATGAGCAGGATGTGGGTGAGTTTGGAGATGCACCCGGGGGCCTCCTGTACCTGCTTCTCCTTCTCCAGAAGCCACAGAACAAGGACTGGGGAACAGAATGAATTCATCTCTTTCAACTTTCTTAGGATTTCTCTATCTCATGAGCATCAGGGAGGGGTCAACGATGTTCCCCAGTAGTACCATGATATCCACAGTCTTACCTGGGGTCCCTGCAGCTAGAGGGAAGTTCTAGGGCCTGGGAATTTCTCCTGCCAATGGACCCTCACATCGTAACATTTTCCAGGCATTGGGATCCCTCAGCAGTGACTTTGCCAAAGTTCCTGCGTCTGTCTCTCCTTCTGCAGTCCCATGTGGATCACAGTACCTTGAGAACTAACATTCCTGATTCTTAATGCCAGTACATTTTCTTCCCCTTCTTCCCTGAGAATTTAGGGATTCTCAGTGCCTTAGGCTGGGGTGAGAAGGTAGGTGGTGGCTTCAGAATAAACTGGAAAAGAAGGTTTTTATACACATGCAAGAACTCCTCTAGATTCTATTGTCCAAAGAGTATGTGTATGGATGGCACATAATTTACATTTTGAAGACTATCCTGTGTTGATTGTGATACATCTCTTTGCCCCTACTGATTGAGAGTTCTGGCCCTTTCCTTCAAATTCTTTCCTGTATGTCTGCACTCACAGAATGTCAGCAATTATGTCATCCAGTCCACCCATTGGTAATGAGAATACAGGCCCTGAGAGGGAAGCAGGTTTTCCTACATCACAGGCTGGTTGGTCTGAACAAAGCTGAGACCAAACATGCTCCCCCAAACCTCCCAGGTGCATGCTGGAGAGCTTTCTATTATATCTCTAAACATGGAAAGCTTGGGTGTTCTTTTTTGTTGGAATTTGTATCTTTTTCCACTCCTTTACTTTTGACTTTTCTATATTCTGTGTCCTAGAAAAGTCTCTTATAAATAGCATTTAGTTGGATTTTGTTGTTGCTTTTTTCAAGATGACAATCTTGGTCTTTTAGCTGCACATTTACCCCATTTATATTTATTGTAATGCGAGAATTTTCTTAGATTTATATCTTCCATCTTAGTTTGTGCTTTCTATTTGCCCCTTCTTTCTTTCTATTCATTTCTTGTCTTCTTTGGATTGACTGGGTGTTTTTTTTTTTTTTCATTCCATTCTCCCTTTATTACTAGTTAGGAGGTTTTTTTAAAACTCTGATTTTTTACTTTTATATGTTATCCAGTAATTACAAAATGTATATTTAGTTTATGAAAAGCTAAAATTCTTATCTTTAACTATTTCCTCTATGACACAAAGACCTTAGAATATTTTCATCCATGCCCTCTCTCTAAACTTGTCTGTTATTGTTGTCATGTATTTTAATTTTGGTTTTATTTGGTTTTTTTTACACTCTATATAAGACATTTTAATTTAATTGTTTTATTCTGTGCTCTTTCTTTATATCTCCATTCTAACATCTGAGATCCCTTTTTTGCTTCCTGAATTATTTTCTTTAGTGAGAATCTCATGGTGGCAAATAACCGATTTTACTTGTTTGGGAATGTCTTTATTTCACCCTCCTACATGCAAAATATTCTCTCTGGGTTTAAGATTCTCTGGGGTTATTTTCTCTCAGCACTCTCAGCACTGTTATTTTCTCTCAGGATAGACGATATTTTTCAAGAATATCCTTCCACTAACTTCTGGATTCTATCATTTCCATGAAGTCCTGTCAGACTGTCAGACTCATTATCCCTTCTTTGAAGCAAACCTGGTTTTCCTCTGGCCATTTTTAAGTTCTTACTAGGGGTGGCTCAGTGGTTGAGCATCTGCCTTTGGCTCAGTTCATGATCCCAGGGTCCTGGGATCGAGTCCCATGTCAGGCTCCCCAAAGGGAGCCTGCTTCTTCTTTTGCCTATGTCTCTGCCTCTGTCTCTCTCTGTCTTTCATGAATAAATAAATAAAATTTTACAAAACAAAAGATCTAAGAGTAGATACAGATTTATTTGGAATTCCTTAAACTTCTTAAATCTACAACGTAATATCTTTTATTAGTCTTGAAAAATTCTCTTTGTCTCTTCAGCTATTGCCTTTGCTCCATTCTATATTTACCTCTGAGACTTTGGTTATGTTATTTTTTTCCTACTCTATCCCCCAGTGTCTGTTTTTTTTTAAGCAAGCTCTATGCCCAATATGGGGCTTGAGCTCATGACCCTGAGATCAAGAATTTCATGCTACACCAAATAAGCCAGCCAGGTGCCCCCCCCCACCCCCACCCCCCCGCTCACCCCATGTCTTTAAACTCCTGCTTCATGGTTTTCTACCTGTTTTCCTCTTTCCTGCATTCTGCATAATTCCAGTAAATCCAACTTTTAGTTCATTTGTTTCATCTGGGCCTAATATGTTGTTAAACCTCTTCATAAGATATATAATTTTAGTCTAGCTTTCATTTCTTGGGGTTCTTTTTTCCCCCCAAATCTGTTTGTCATTTTTTTATATATATATATTTTTAAAGATTTTATTTATTTATTCATGAGATACACACACAGAGAGAGAAAGGCAGAGACACAGGCAGAGGGAGAAGCAGGCTCCATGCAGGGAGTCCTATGCGGGACTTGATCCCGGGACTCCAGGGTCACGCCCTGGGCCAAAGGCAGGCACCCAACCGCTGAGCCACCCAGGGATCCCCTGTTTGTCATTTTTTAATGATTTCTTGTATCCTGCATATATTTTGAGACAGCCTTTTATTTATTAAGACAAATTAAACAGTGATTTCATATATCACTTCTTATATTTCCATTATCTAAAGTCCTTCAAGATCTATTCCTGTCATCCATTGTTTTTGATGAATGTTGTTCATGCTATGGAGTATCTTCTTGTGCTTAGTTATTTTTTACTGTGAGTTGCTCATTTTCCTAAGAATCTTATTTGTGATAAATAAAAATTAAAAAAAAAAAAAAGGGAACCTGGGTGGCGCAGTAGTTTAGCGCCTGCCTTTGGCCCAGGGCGCAATCCTGGAGACCCGGGATCGAACCCCACGTCGGGCTCCCGGTGCATGGAGCCTGCTTCTCCCTCTGCCTATGTCTCTGCCTCTCTCTCTCTCTGTGTGTGTGACTATCATAAATAAATAAAATTAAAAAAAAAAAAGAATCTTATTTGTGGGAACTCTTTCACGTCAGGTTCCTCCAGAGAGAATGGGCATTTGCTTCCATTGAAATCACTCTAAATTAAATTCTCAGCTTAAGGTTTTGTGAATTCCAGGCAGATTCCCTTGAGCTCTGGCTCCTAGGTCCAATTCCCAGGGGTTGTTTTTCCCTCCCTCTGATCTACAACAGTGGTTTGAGGCCCTCAGGGAGAACTCCTTAGGTGCTGGAGTGCTGGGATCTGTTTTATTTCCAATTCACCCTTAGTTCCCCTATATCAGGGAAGCAATCTTTGCTCTTCCACCAGACTTTTAAACGTGGGCAGGCCGGAGCCCTGCCTCCTATCCACCACCTAGCTCCTGAGATCCAAAGAACCAAAGTTTAGTTCACCTGGTGTGGCAAAACCCCTGTCCCCTCCCCACCAACTCCATCACCCCAATATTCCACTTATTCTTCTACTACCTATATGGATTCAGTCCTTGGCCTGAGGATTCCTTACACTCCTGTTAGCTCATTAATGCCTTCAAAAAGAAGTTTTAAATATTTTACTCAATATTGTAGTAGTTTTCAGTAGGAAAGTCAGCCCAGATACCTAGCCTGACTTGTTACCCAAACTGGTATTCCTTTTGGCCTTTTTTCCTTTGTAGTTGTCTCTTCCGTTTGGCTGAGAGTTTCTGGATAGTAGGAACCTTTTTACTTTTTTTTCTTTTCAATTAAGACATTTTTTAAGGTTTATTGAGAAAGAGCACACACCCCAGTGTGGGGAGAGGCTGAGGGAGAGGGAAAGAATCTCAAGCAGACTCCCTGCTGAGCATGAAGCCTGACCTGGGGCTTGATCCAAGGACCCCAAGATCAGGACCTGAGGGGATCCCTGGGTGGCCCAGCGGTTTAGCGCCTGCCTTTGTCCCAGGGCGTGATCCTGGAGACCCGGGATTGAATCCCACATCGGGCTCCCGGTGCATGTAGCCTGCTTCTCCCTCTGCCTGTGTCTCTGCCTCTCTCTCTGTGTGTGTGACTATCATAAATAAATAAAAATTAAAAAAAAAAAAAAAAAGATCAGGACCTGAGCTAAAATCAAGAGTTGGCCACTTAACTGACTGAGCCACCCAGGAGCACCACCCCTCACTTTTTTTTTATTTTTTTTTTATTTTTTTATTTTATTTTATTTATTTATGATAGTCACACAGAGAGAGAGCTAGAGAGAGAGGCAGAGACATAGGCAGAGGGAGAAGCAGGCTCCATGCACCGGGAGCCCGACGTGGGATTCGATCCCGGGTCTCCAGGATCGCGCCCTGAGCCAAAGGCAGGCGCTAAACCGCTGCGCCACCCAGGGATCCCCTCACTTTTTTTTTAGAGCAAGTTTTAGGTTCACAGCAAAATTAAGCAGAAAGTATGGAGATTCCCCCTGTACCCCCTGCCCCCAAACAGGTGTAGTATTCCCATTAGGAACATCCCCTGCCAGCGTGGTATATTTGTAACAAGTAACACATCTTCACTGATACATCACCTGAAATCTGTAGTTTACATTATAGTTCACCTGTGGTATGTATTGTGACATATATTCTGTGACTTTGGACAAATGTATCAGGACATGTAGCCATTACTGTAGTATCATACAGAATCCTTTTACTGACTTCGAAATCCTCCGTGCTCCACCTATTTGTCCCTCTCTACCTCCCCTGGCCCCTGGCAACCACTCATCTTTTTTTTTTTTTGTAAGATTTTTATTTTCTTTATTTGAGAGAGAGCATGAGCAGGGGAGGAGCAAAGGGAGAGGGAGAAGCAGCCTCTCCATTGAGCAGGGAGCATGACACATGGCTCATCCCATACCCTGAGATCATGACGTGAGCTGAAGAAGGCAGACACTCAACTGACTGAGCCACCCAGACACCCCCAACCACTGGTCTTTTTACTGTCTCCACAGTTTTGCCCTTTCCAGAATGTCATAGGATTGGAATCATATAGTATGTGACCTTTTCAGATTAGCTTCTTTCCCTTAATAACATGCAGTTAGGTTCCTCCATGTTTTTTCAGGGCTTGATAGTTCATTTCACTTCTGGTGCTCAGTAATACCCCATTGTCTGAATGTACCACAGTTTATCCATTCACCAATTAAGGTGTTGGTTGCTTCCACGTTTTGCAGTTATAAATAAGGCGTCCATAAACATCCATGTGAAGGTTTTGTTTGAACATAAGCTTTCAGTTCCTTTGGGTAAAAACCAAGGAGTGCTATTGCTGAATTATGTGGTAAGAGTAAGTTCAGTTTTATAAGAAACTGCCAAACTGTCTTCAAGAGTGGCCGCACCACTCTGCACTGCCACCAAGCAATGAGTGAGAGCTCCTATTGCTCCACACCCTCACTGGATTTGGTATTCTCAGTGTTCTGGATTTTGGCTGTTCTTCTAACTAAATGTGTGCTGGTATCTCAGTGCTGTTTTAATTTGTGTTTTCAGACGATGTGGAGCATCTCTCCATATATTCTTTTGCTAACTTCTTTGTATATCTTCTTTGAAGAGGTGTCTGTTAAGGTCTTTGGTCCATTTTTTAAAATCAAGTTTCTTGTCATCTTATTGTTGAGGTTTTTTTTTTTTTTTTAAGGTTTTTTATTTATTTATTAATGAGAGACACACAGAGAGAGACAGGCAGAGACACAGACAGAGGGAGAAGCAGGCTCCATGCAGGGAGCCTGACGTGGGACTCGATCCCGGGTCTCCGGGATCACACCCTGGGCTGAAGGCAATGCTAAACCACTGAGCCACCTGGGCTGCCCATTATTGTTGAGTTTTAAGAATATTTTGTATGGTTTGGATAACAATCTTTTACCAGATGTGTCACAGTCTGTGGGTCCTCATTCTAATGACAGTGACTCTTCCAGATGTTTTTTAATTTTAATGAAGTCCAGCTTGATGATCAATTATTTCCTTCATAGATCACAATTCTGGTGTTCTATCTAAAAAATTATTGCCATACAGAAGGTCATCTGTGTTACCTCCTATGATTTTTATAATTTTACATTGTACATTGAAGTCTACAAGCCATTCGTCTTTTGTTTTTTGGTCCTGGTGCATTTTCATGTGAAATATAGTTATCTTCAGTGATGAGCATAGTTTCACTTTGTCTGCTTTCCACTAGTTTCTAATTTTTCCATAATGAACAAGTATAACATACAATTCATAAAATACGATTTTTCATAGAAAACTAATACATGAGGAAATAGTGTCATTTTTGGCATTGATATTTTTAACCTACTGTGATGACCCCCGTCCCTTTGGTGACCTTCAAGGCATACTTCAGTAGGGTTCCTCTACTCTAGAGGATGTAGATGCACCCAGAAGAAAATTTAGAAATTAGAACTCATGTGGGAAACACAGCTGTTCAATGGAAGAGTTCTTTTTGCCTCTACCCCCCTTCTTTTTTGTGTGCAACTGGGAGTTGCAAGTGTCACTATGCTAATTTCAGCTTCTGGGCAGACTCTTTGGGAAGGCCTATTTGTCCCCAGCTGAGATCTGTCCCATTTCAATCCCCATCCCATGTAAAATGCTCTAGACACTCTTAGTCTCCTGGAGTCCATCCGGAGGTGTTTCCTCTCCAGCACTTAGATAAGAGAGATGGAAGGAAGGAAACAGCCTATGACCAGACTGTGATTACCTAGGATGGGAGACTTCAAATTCTTAAGTCAGAAGACTTGTCTAGAATTTATGCAAAGGAAGTCCTCCTGTTTGTACATAAGATTATACCGTAAGAACGAACATTCATTGGAATACAGCTTATAGTAGAAAAACATGCCTACAACTAAAACATACAACAGTAAGGAGTTTGTTTGATAAGTTACAGCATACGCTTATAATATCATTAAAAATATCACTAGAAATAATGAAACAAAAAAATTTGAGAAGATAGGAAAAAAACTGAAGCATAAAGTTAAAAAATGGATTCCATCTTATATAATATTTTTTAAAGATTTAATTTATATATGTGGGAGAGAGAGAGAGAGAGAGAGCATGAGCAGAGGGAGGGACAGAAGGAGAGGAAGAAGCAGACCTCTTCACTGAGCAGAGAGTCTGATGTGGGGCTGGATCCCCAGATCATGACCAGAACCCAAGGCAGATGCTTAACCAATGAGCCACCCAGGTGCCCCTCTATTTTATATTTTAAAATAAAAGTAGAACACAGAAGGTTTTTAAGGCAGTGAAACTATTGTGTATGATACCATAATGACAAGTATGGGACATTATACATTTGTAAAAACCCATAGAATGTACCACACCGAGAGCAATTCCTAATGTAAACTTCACTTTGGACAATAAGGATGTATCGGTGAAGTTCACTAGTTGGAACAAATGTCCCACTCGGATGCTGATGTTGACAGTGGGGGAGATTTTGTACATGTGGGAGTAGGGAGTAGGAAATCCCTGTACTTTCTGCTCAATTTTCCTGAGAACCTAAAACAGCTCAAAAAAATAACATCTACATTATTTTAGGGGCACCTGGCTGGCTCAGTCAGAAGAGCATATGACTTTTGTGTTTTTTTTTTTTTTTAGATTTATTTATTTATTTAGAGTGTGTGAGCAGGAGGAGGGGCAGAGGGAGAGAATCTCCAGCACAGTCTGTATTGAGCAATCAGCGATTCCTGATCCCACAACCCAGAGATCGTGTTCCGAGCCAAAATCAAGAGTTGGACACTCAACTGACTGAGCACCCAGGCACCCCAAGCATATGACTCTTAATCTCAGGGTTGTGAGTTTGAGCCCCATATCAGTTGTAGAGATTACTTAGAAAATAAAACTTTAAAAAATATATCTATTTAAATGGAAATTAAAAAAAATGTTTAAATAACATTTTGTCCTTCAGAATGTCAGCCATGATTCTATCTGGTGTTTAGATTAAGGGTGATTTTTTTGTATTGGTGCTTGTCACAATGGCCATTTGTTCGTTTCAGAATCAAAAAAAAATACATCGTTGAAAAAAGAAGTCCTGGCTGTCAATCTCTTCCCCAAATGTTAGTATTGATGTACTACTTTCTTATCTTTTCCCGGAAGGGCCACCTGAGTGAGGGGTATGGACAGCTCTGCAGCATCTACCTCAGACTGCTAAGAACGAAGATGGAATATCACACCAAAGTGAGTTTGCCAACAGTTGTCCCAGCTCTTGCCCCACAACCCCACTGGTATTCCTGTGGGCCAAACTCTTAGGTCTTTCTGGGAATAAGGCAGCTCCAGCCTCTCAAAGAATGTTATATCATATCCAGTGAGAGGATATTTTACCAGCCTGTTGCAGTCAGGCCCCCATGATGGGACATGGGACTGAGATTCTGGCTCACATCTTCCACACTCTTTCTTTATTCCCCATTTTGCAGAGAGGAGCCCTATCCACTAAGTTGCCTTAGGAGAATATTTCAGAAGCACTGACTTGACTTAATAAGAACAATCCTTTTATGTAGTGAGTTCCCACACAGAACCTTCTTTTCGTCCATCTGTGGCCTTAGACAGTATTTCTAATGCATCTAATACAGGCAAAACCATTGTGCTGGGTACAAAGTGGCACATAAGGATACTCAGAAAGGGTCTGCTCGTCAGGAGTGCCCTGATCAGCCAGGGGGAGGAGGCTTATGTACCTGTGGCCTTGTGTCAGTGCAAAGTGGTCCCGCAAGCCTATAACCCGAGCCAGAGGCATTCTGAAATGATGCAGGGCTGTGGCTTCGATGGGGAAGATGAAGGAAGTGGGCCCGAGGCAGACCATGGATGGAGCAAGGGGTCGGGAGGAATGGCCTGGCAGTAGAGGAGGAACTAGCCTCCGTCAGCTAGCTGGCATTGGAAATAGGGAGGAGTGGAGATTTACCTCTTAAGGACTTGAGGGGTGGCTCTGATTCATGGAATCCACCCTAGTATACTAGGCATTCCTGTGTACTGTTTAATTCTCTCCTCAACTGTAGAGAGGAGGTATTCAGATAGCCTAGGGAAATGAAACTGGGAGCATGTCGAGTGTGTGCCTCATCACACAGCTCCCCAGTGGTTAGGTGGGATTTGAACCCCAACCTATAGGATGCTAAAGCCAGTGCTGCTCAGTGGCCACCCTTTCCTTGGCTTGCGTACCTCTGGGTGTTCACGCAGGCCAGACCTGGGTTAGGTTCTAAAGAGAGAAAGGTAAATAGACTTTGGCCCTGCCCCCAGAAGTCGTATTTGCTTGGGAGACAGGGCAGGCAAGTACAGTGAGGACCAGATCTGAGAGATGCAGCAGATGGTACCAGCGCTTATACTGGCGTGTTGCACCCAAACTCCAGCGACCCAGGTAAGCTTCTCAGAGACAGGACACTTGAGCTGACCTCCAGCTCAGTGGCTGAAACACCAGCAGCCCTTTATCATCTCTCACACCTGTTGGTTGGGAGTTCCAGAAGGGCTGGGCTGGGCAGTTATGGCTGCAGCTCCACCATGTGGTCACCATTGGTCTTGGCTGGAGCTGGGATAACGGGGAGCTGGCCCAGGGTCTCCCTCCTCGTGAGGTCTCAGTGCTAGTGAGGACTTCCTTGCAGTCTGGCCAGTTTCCCAAGAGAAAAAGGTAGAAGTGCATGGCATTTATATGAGCCAGCCTCCAAGTCATAAAGCACCCCTTCCACTGTCCTATATTGACTGAGGCCATTACAGAGGTCACTAGATTGGAGAGGATAGGACAGGGACCACACTGGCCAAGGCAGAATGTCAAAGTCACATTGTAAAGACAGTGTGTTGAATCAGAGGGGTAGCCATTGACTGTATCGGAGTCTGCCAATACCCTCTGGCCCCATGGTGCACTCCCCTGCCTCCCTCCCTCTCTCCCAAGGATCACACTCACACCTTCCCCAGACCCCCAGGTCCTTGTCTGTCACATTGCAGGAAGAGAGGAGCCACTGAAGAAGGCAAGGTGGCAGTTCCAGGCAGAGAGTCAGCTACAGCCGCAGATCCACAGTGTGAGGAACAGGCAGGTGGAGAGTGAAGGGTAGCCGGGCAGCTGTGTGGGACCATCCCATTCAGAGTGGTAGACTGAGAGCTGGGTTAGGATGCTGGTCACTGGGACAGGCAAGAGTGGTGGAGACTCTCTGAAGGCTGGTAGTACAGGTGGAGGGCAACAGCTAGGAAGATGTGGGGCTCATGGGAAGGACCTGGGTGATCAGAAGAAGTGCAGGAGCCTGGGGAGGCAGAGTGAGGCCCCTGGCACTCTGGGCTCTGGGCTCCGGGAGGACACAGTACAGGTATGAGTGTCCCCTTGTGTCCTGTGTCCTGCCCAGCATCTAGCCCAGAACAGGTGCTTCAGTCAGGACTCCTTGAACAATGGACCAAATGAACCAGAACTGAGATCAGATCAAATAGGACACAAGGAAGGCTGGAGAGGCTGGCTGGTCCTTCTTCTTTTGAAGCCAGTGGATCAGGACAGCTAACATGTTCAGAACGGGGAAGGGAGTGGGAAGCAGGGTGCCAAGGGAGTCCCAGTGATGTGAGGAGGAAGGCACATACCAAGGGTGGGGGCGTGGGAGCCAGGCACCCAGTCTGAGGACAGAACAGTTACGGACAGAAAGGGGAGCCCGTCAGGGCTAGTAGCAATGACCGGGAAGGGGCACTAAGGCTGGAGAACACGATTAAAGGGGACTCCAGCTGTGAGTCCTCCTCCAGAGATGTTGGCAGCTAATCTTCGCCCAAAGACCCAGGCTTACTGGGTTCTGACAGGACTGTGGTGGAAGGACAGGCAGCAAGAAAGGTGAGGGATGAGAGGACAGATTTCTGCAGTGTCCAGACAGAGCCAGGAGATTAAATACGGCCAGAAGGGGGCGCTCAAGGAACTGGCCCACCTTGAGACCAAGGAGCAGGGGTGGCGAGTCTAAGGCGGGGAGTGGCCTCCAGGGCAGAGGGGATAGCCAGGAGGTGTGCGGTGGAGGGTTTCTGTCTTCAGAGCCCAACGTGTGCTCCGTGGAATTGAGATCCTCTCGACTGGCCACCCGTCTGTCCTTGCCCATCTGTACCTTTCCCTTTGTAGTGCCTTCCACCCACTCCAGGCAGGCCACACTGGGGAAGAGACAGTGATATGGGTATTTGACAAGATTGATGATGCATAATAATTTCTCCTGACTTTGGGGGCTCATGATGTAATGTTTTCCTACCTTCAGGTTTATTTTATTATGTTTCCCTAAAGCCAATATGAAAACAGGTTTGCCTTCCCTGAACTCACCACTGCAGCCTCTGGAAGGAGCAGAAGAACAGAGGGAAGCGTGGGTGGGGCTCAGAATGTACTGGGGCTATGCAGATGCGGGACGGACTGCACCTCATGGATGGTGGAGGGCCAGCTGCTATCACGCTAAGCCTCCAGAGAGCATCTCTAGAAGAATTTCCCAGGACACCAATTGTTAGAGCAGAGCCCTGTCCCAGTTCCCAGGGGTGGGATGGAGCCTTCCCCTCTGATGATGGGTAGTGGATGTTCTCTGCTGTGAGTCTGTCAGGGGTCTGTATGTACGGGAGGTTCTGTGCACTGACACCAACCCCCTCGAAGCATGTGGATGATACACAAGCAGAATCAAGCCTGCTGCTGCCCAAGCTCTGTGTAGACAGTTTGCCTGGTGTTGGCTTAGTTGAGGGGCTCTGTCCTGACTTCATTCCTCTGCCTCCCTTTCCAGAATCCCAGGTTCCCAGGCAACCTTCAAATGAGCGACCGGCAGCTGGATGAGGCTGGAGAGAGTGACGTTAACAACTTGTGAGTGGCCATCTTTGTGCTGTGGACCCAACAGGGAAGAAAGCTCGATGTTGCCAGTCTATAGCTAGGGTCACACAGGGCCTGATGGCCAGGGCGGTGGCTGGGGTGAGGCCTCATACTGCTGGTGCCTCATTCAGAACCCTTCTAGGCTGCCCGGGTTCGCTTCTTGGTGTCACCCTCTGCCCTCCCCTCTGTCACCATCATTGTGGAGTTTACCCTCCTTGATCTTCAAATGGCCTTAAGACCCACATAGGTGGGGGCTAAGGATTGGAGCTAGTGCGTGTGTGTGTGTGTGTGTGTGCGCGCGCGCGCCCATGCATGAGCATATGCCCATGTGTGCATGCTTGCATCTGTGCACTGAGGACAGGGACAGCAACACAGAGCAGGGGGAGGGGACAGGTAAAGCACTGGCCTTGGGCTCTAGAATATAAGCTCTCTCTCCTCTTGGGTCCAAGTTTCCAGTTGACAGTGGAGATGTTTGACTACCTGGAGTGTGAACTTAACCTCTTCCAAACTGGTGAGTCTTTCCCTCCCATCTGGCCCAGGCTCTCAGGGGAATTGCCTAAGTCCAAGCTTTGTTCCCCATTTGGACCAGCGGTTCCAGCCCCCTTCTCCCTATAGCGTTGTGCAGGAAATGGGAATATCCACACCCAATCTCTACTCTCTTGTCCCTGGTGCAGGGAGGAGCTGGAGCTCTTGGGTCTTTTCAGAGTTGGTGATTACATTCTGAGCAGAAGGGCCATGCCTCCCATCCTGCCGGCCTTCCTTTGAGAGCCCAGGCCTCCAAGAGCCCAAAGATAGGTCTGACTTCTTTGATAACCTTCAATCTGCAGCCCCAGTGCTGACTGGTGCTTTGTCAAATACGCAGCTAGGCTGGCACTGGGGGCGGATTTCTGCGCAGGAGGAGGGGCTGTCATGTGCTGTTTGGTTGGCAGCCAGGGTCGACCAGCTGGTCGAATTGAGTTGTTGACCAAATCTATGTGAGAAGCCCATGAAGCCCCTTTTCACCAGAAAGGGGAGTTGGCCACACTTCAGGCTCCCTTCACTGAGAGTTCTGGTGCCTTCCAGCTGTCAGCCCCTAACACTTCCTTGACAAGAACCAGGAAGGAAGCAGTCCGTTCCCTTCTCTCTGGGGTCCCCTCTTCCCCACACCTGTCAGCATGGCTCCCCCTTCTCTCCCGGGGAACAGAAGAGCCCATTTTCTAAGATTCAAGATGCTCCATGACAAGTGTTCAGCTCCATGAAAGAAAGGATTCCAAGCTGGGAATATTCGTGCACAAGCTTGGTGACCTTCTCAGCATTTGCACATGTGGGACCCACTCTTGGGGCTCTGATTTTCTCAGGAAAAAACAGACACGTTCTCACCCTGAATTACACCTTCCTTTGGCATGTTCATCTGTGCAACCGATACTTACAACTGGCCTGTTACCAGCTAGTGCTGTGCCAGGCCTGTGCCAGGGAGTCAAATGCCTTTATACTTGAACCAATCAGTTCAGTGCAGGATGTATGAGAGGAACACCACGAACAGTTGGAAACCATGATTTGTAGGAGAAATCAGAAGGTACTTGGCTTGCTAGCAACCTTCTTCTACAAAAGTCAATAGACAAGTAAAAATGAAACACAAAAGAGAGTCCCTGCCCTGAGATGGTCCCCAGCCAAGTAGGAGAAATGGTATGGATGCATTTTTTTAATCTTTTTTATTTTTTAAAGATTTATTTATTTATTTTATAGAGAGAGTGCACACAAACAGGAGGGACAGAGGAAAAGAGAGAATCTCAAGCAGACTTCCTGCTGAGCTTAGAACCCAACTTGGGCTGGATCCTACAACCCATGAGATCATGATCTGAGCCAAAACCAAGAGTTGGATACTTAACCAACTGAGCCACCCAGGTGCTCCTACCTGGCTGTTTTTGTTTTGTTTTAAGATTTCATTTATTTATTCATGAGAGACACAGTGAGAGAAGCAGAGACATAGGCAGAGGGAGAGACAGGCTCCCTATGTGGAGCCTGATGCAGGACTTGATCCCAGGACCTCAGGATCGTGACCTGAACCAGACAGATGCTCAACCACTGAGCCACCCAGGTGCCCCTACCTGGCTGTTTTTATATGTTGATCACTTGTATCATTACCACTGGATGCTGAGCTCCTTCCCAGAATCAGGAACTCATCTTTGAATTATCTCCCTCTGTTCTAGCCTAGTACCTGATATAATAGCAAGCGCTCAATGAAATTCAAGAATTGCTTCAGATAAACAGCAATGAGGAAAGGACAGGGGAACAGGGTTCATAAAACAGTGTCAATATCTAGCCCAATGCTGTGGGGTTATTGGGATTAATCCGCCACTTAGAGCTTTTTACCGGGGGGAGCTACCCCAAGTCTTGGCACAAACCCCAGTGGTTAAATGGTGGTGGCTTTCTTGCCTGTGAATGAGCACTGACTTGGAATCAAGAGCCCTCTACTACTCGTCTCCCCCATTTCCCATCCCATCCCCAGTTCCCTACTGAGTGCCACAAAAAACAAGGGAACTGGTATTGGAAGAAGCCTCACCAATTTCTGAGTCTTAGTCTGTGACCCTGCAAGGTTCCAAGCTGTACCCTCAGGTCCCTCTGGTTTTCAACTGTGGGAAACATGGGCCAGTTCCAGTTAACATTAATTTCCAGCACTTGCAACCGTTTTTAAAGTGTGGTCCCTGGACCAGCAGCATCTCCTAAGAACTTGTTAGAAATGCCACCCCCCAGGTGCCACCCTAGACCTAATGAATCTGAATCTCTGAGGGTAGGGCCCAGCCATCTGTGTTTTCTCAGCACTCCCACCACCACCAGCCCCCAGTCAGGTCTACACTGTCCAATATAGTAGCCACTAGCCATGAGCGCCTATTTAAATTAATTATAATTAAATGACATTAAAAAGTCAGGTCCTCGGTTGCACTAGCCATATTTCAGGCACCCAGTAGCCACATGTGGCAAGCATAGGTACACAGAATTCTTTTGCACAATTGCTACTGGGTGATTCTGCGGCAAGAGAACCACTCAGCTAGGAAATCCAGTTTTCAACCCTGGCTGCCTATTAGAATCACCTGGGGGGCTTTTGAAACCTACTTCTGCTCCAGGCCTACCCCAGACCAATTAAAACAGAATGGGAGGTAGGGGAGTTACAGGCAAACATTAGATTTTAAATATCCCCAGGGGATTCCAATCAATCACAAAGCCAACACTGAGAACCACTGCCTTGCTCTGCGCTTGACTCGACATTGTCCTTGAGTACCTACAAGACCTTTTTGAGGTACGGGCTATTAGAATCACCTGCATTTTACATGAAAGCACCTGGAGGCACAGAGAGGTTGGGTAACTTGTCCAAGGTCACACTGCTCTAGACGTTACCCGATGCCAAGGGGCATTCCTGGAAAGCGGCAGGCAGGCTGGAAGATGGAGCAGTCTGTGATTCCTTGCCAGAGTGGAGTCCAAGGAAGCCAGTAAACTTGAAGGTGGCTGCCTTGCAGTGACAGCTGCTTTTAATTTGTGTCAAACAGAAAAGCTGCCTTTTAATTAGAACTGTTTGGGATTTTTTCTTTCTTTTTTTCTTTCAACTGCCAGAGTAAGCCAGTTAACAGGGATTAGTGTAATCAGGAAAGACTGAGCACAGCAGCTCTGGGCTTTCCTCCGGGGCAGTCCGGCCCACTGATTTTTTTTTTCAATGCTGGCCACAATGGAGTCTGCAGGTGTTGGGCAGCCGCTACAGGAAGGAGTTCAACCCTGGCCAGTGGTGTGCGCTGAGGGTCCACAGCCAGGCATCTGGTTGCTTGGTTTAAGAACAAGGGGTATGGGGTGCCTGTGGGGCTCAGTCACTTAAGCATCTGCCTTCCATTCAGGTCATGATCCTGAGGTCCTGGGATCGAGCCCCGCATGGAGGAGCCTGCTTCTCCCTCTGCCCTTCCTCCTGCTTGTGCTCTCTCTGTCTCATTCTCTCTCACTCTTTCTCTCTGATAAATAAATAAAATCTTTTTTAAAATTAAAAAAAAAAAAAAGAACAAGGGTTACGGGGCACCTGGGTGGTGCAGTTGACTGAGCATCCAACTCTCGGTTTCCACTCTGCTTGAGATCTCAGAGTCGTGGGATCGAGCCCCATGTCAGGCTCCGCATTTTGCATGAAGTCTGCTACAGATTCTCTCTCCCTCTCCCTCTGCCCTTTCTGCTCACGTCTTTTCTCTGTCTCTCTCTGTCTCTCTCTCTGTCTCCTTAAATTAATAAATTTTAAAACGAACAAGGGGTAGGAGGAAGAGGGTAATGTGGAGGGGTCTGTAGAACAAGACACTGAGGAGTGATGTGCTGTCTGCAGAGGGCAGTACTTCTGCTGATCTGCCCCCTAAGGACCAAAGGCAGCCTTTGATCCTGATGGTTCATCCTCTCCATAGGTCCCCCCACTGTCCACCCAGGGCTCCTGCCATGCCCCCTTCTGGTGTCCCAAGACCCTGTGGCAAGCCACCAGGGAGCTAGGGCTGAATTATTCCCTCCTTCGCGTTCTGATCAATGTTTGCTATTTCCCCCACACACACATGATTGCCTTCGGGGGCTCACTCTGTCTCCTCACCTGTTTCCCTGTCCCACAGGAGTGTTGTAAGGTGGTAACTACATCAGATGACACAGTGCAGGTCCTTGGCATGGGTCAGACCCCTGCTTCCTGCCCCTCTGAGAAGGTCACCTGCAATTTCTTGTCCCTACTGCCTGTGTCCCCTTTTTATTCTCTAGTGTTCAATTCCCTGGACATGTCTCGCTCTGTGTCAGTGACGACAGCTGGGCAGTGCCGCCTTGCCCCGCTGATCCAGGTCATCTTGGACTGCAGCCATCTGTATGATTACACCGTCAAGCTCCTCTTCAAACTCCACTCCTGTGAGTATGCTTCCAGCCAGAAGGATTACAGCCTGAGGGTGTCCCTGAAATGCAGGCTCTTGAGTGTCTTTTCTGCCACAGCTCGCAAAGGCCCTAGAGCTCCCAACCCTCTTGGGAGTAGAGAACTGCAGAACACAAGCTTTGGTGTGCCCAGGGAAGCACCTGGCTTGCCACAGTGGTGTCCTAGGATGGCCCTTTCCCTCTACTTCTGGCTTCACCACATCTCTGTCCGTACATGTCATGTGTTCTAGGGACCCACACGAATGATACCAGACCCGGTCTGTCCAGGCACAAAGGCAGTAGTTTCCAAAGTGTTCATCCACACAGCTTCTCTGTACAAGTGGAGGTTTGGGGAAATAGAAAACCTAAAGCAGAACTGTTCTAGCACACAGTGGGCCATCCCCTCTCCAGCCTCAGATCCCTGGGATGCTTTTGCAGATTCTATTTTGGAAACTACTGATCTTGGAGAGTTCTTAGACTTCTTTGCGCCTCTTTCTTTAAAACAATGTGTGTGGGTCCTGCTCCTGCAGAGTCTGCGTTGGTGGGACGGGTAGGTTCTGGTCTGCGTTGTTAAACCTTATACCCCAGGCGAAGCTAATGTGGGTGGTATCTGGGCCACACTCAGAGGTGTTTACCATGAGGGATATACACAATCAGAATGTACAAATGATGGAGAGCAAAGAAAAAGCAAGACCTGAATGGATACTAGCAAGGTTTTATGGCCCTGGCAAAGAGACAAGGATGCATTTTGGGAGACAGAGGCAAAAGGCATACTCTAAAACTGTGGTCATTGATGAAAAGTGGGTTTGATTATTTAGGCAGGAAAGAAGAAGCAGCATCACTCAGGTTAATCCAGGAGCATCTGGTGGAAGGGAGGTGGGGATCGGTTGTTTAAGCCTTAGGAAGGCTTTGGAGCAAGTGGGCACACCGGGAGGAGCAGGGGGAGGACTGAATCCCAAGAGAAGAAAGGTGGTTGCCCTACACAGTATATGCTTGTTTAAAAATGAAAGTTGTAAAGATCATTCAGAAAGTGCCCACATACCCTGAACCTTGTTCCCTTTATTAATATCTTACATTATTGCAATGCACTTGTCACAGTGAATGGACCAGTATTGATATCCATACTTTATCCATACTTTCATACTGGATAAAGTATGAAATCCATACTTTATCCAGATTTCCATGGCTTTTACCTAACGTCCCATCCAGGACAGGCGCGTCACATTACATCATTGTGTCTCCCTAGGCTCCACTTGGCTATGACAGCTTCTTGGACGTTCCTTGTTTTTGACAACCCTGACAGTTTCGAGAATTAGTCGGACACTTGTACAGTGTCCCCCAAATAAGTCTGTCTGATGTTTTTCTTATGAATGGACTGGGGTTAAGGGTTCTTGGGAGAGAGGCCACCAAGGTAACGTGCCACTGCCATCCACTATATACTTGGCATTTTTAATTATCATATGTTATATACAGACTCCCTATGTATACCAAATAAATGTACCACGTATGCAAAAATTACTAAAATGTACATTTAAGGAATAAAACAAGAAATAAAAGGATCACTGAGTTGTGATCTATTGTTGAGGTATGCAGAGTCATACAGTCTTAGAGGAGAAAGGACCTCAGGGAACCTACAGAGCGGAGGAGGCTGGTCTAAGAAGCTGCTGCTTGTCCAACATCATGCCGTTGGCCGTGACTGAGTGAGCCCAGACCAAGATCCTGAGTGTGGCCCTATAATCTTTGCCTTCTGACAAGCATTCTCTCAGGCAGGTTCTCTGAATCCCTTCCAAACTAACAGGTGTGCTGGACCTATCCAACATACCTCTCTGGGAGAGCCACACCTCCACCCCTGCTGGGGGTCTGTGTTGCAGCTTGGTCAGGTCACCATGGCTTCTTCTGTGGTCAGGGATGCAACTTCCAGCCCACCGTGCCCAGAATGGCTCACATTCCAGAAACAAACAGGACAGATTTGGAGGGAAAGTGCCCCTAGACTCACCGCTGGTCTTTCTGGGCCTCCTTGGTGACCTGTCTCTGGGGCAGCTCGAGGCTGGGCTGGCCACAAGCCTCAGGGTACATGGTCCTGTCCCTCTGGAGCCCCACTGTGGCTTGCCTGGTCCTCCTGTGGTCATCTTCTTCCCTCTCACTCTTTCCCAATTTCTCCCAGGTCTCCCAGCTGACACCTTGCAAGGCCACCGGGACCGCTTCATGGAACAGTTCACAAAGTAAGTGGCTTAAGTGAGAGAAACGAAGGCAAACCAAAAAATTGTATAAACTTGATTAATTCATGCAAGAGCACTTGCTTTAAAATAATTGAGGAGGGGGCAGCCTTGGTGGCTCAGTGGTTTAGCGCCACCTTCAGCCCAGGGTGGAATCCTGGAGACTCGGGATCGAGTCCCATGTCAGGCTCCCTGCATGGAGTGGAGCCTGCTTCTCCCTCTACCTGTGTCTCTGCCTCTCTCTCTATGTCTCTCATGCAATAAATAAATAAATAAATAAATAAATAAATAAATAAATAAATAAATAAATAAATAAATAAATAAATAAAATAATCGAGGAGGGCAGCCCTGGTGGCTTAGCAGTTTAGCGCCACCTTCAGCCCAGGGCGTGATCCTGGAGACCCGGGATCAAGTCCCACGTTGGGCTCCCTGCTTGGAGCCTGCTCTAACCTCTGCCTGTGTGTGTGTGTGTCTCTCTCTTTCTGTGTCTCTAATAAATAAATAAATCTTAAAAATAAGATAATCGAGGAATGAGAGTATCTTCATGATAAAGCACTACAACAAAGGAAAATAACTAGTACAGCAGCAAACCTACCACTGGCTGGTGAAGCTATCAGTTCTAAGCTATCAGTTCTCTCATAAAACCCACATGAGTGGGATACCCAGGTGGCTCATCAGTTGAGCATCTGCCTTTGGCTGAGGGTGTGATCCTGGGGTCCCAGGATCGGGTCCCACATCGGACTCCCTGCATGCTCCCTCTGCCTGTGTCTCTGCCTCTCTCTCTCTCTCTGTGTCTCTCATAAATAAATAAAATCTTAAAAAAAAAAAAAACCCCACATGAGCATGTCGAAGAAGGAGATTCCATGCATTCGTTCATCACCTGCTATATGCCCAGGGCTTCATCCTCCATTTCTTCTCCCTACATTCTCACACCATGTATAGTCTTATACTGTGTGCATAAAAAGGAACACCCAGATTTGTACCTCTGGCTACGTCTTGCCTCTGAATACCAGTCTCACATACTCAGTTGTCTGTCTTACATCTCAAACTGAGCTCTAGGGTTTTCTCCCAGGGCACCTGGGTGGTGCAGTTGGTTGAGCATCTGACTCTTGGTTTCGACTTGGATTATAATCATGGCACTGTGGGATCGAGACCCATGTTGGGCTCCTTGCTGAGCACAGAGTCTGCTTCAGATTCTCTCTCCCTCTCCCCATCCCACTCATGTGCTAGCTTGCTCTCTAAATAAATAAACAAACAACAACAAAAAAAATTTTTTTTTCCTCCCTGGCCTTTTCCATCTCCGTAAATGCTCCATTTAGGCCAGAGATCTAGAACTCACTTTTGTCCTCCCCCATGTCCAGTCCACTGGCAGATGTTCTGCAAATATATCTTGGTTCCGATTGTAGCTGCCATCTCTCAGGCTACTATTGTTGTGCGCCAGGACCCTCCAATATGGTGGGTGTGCTGGGCTTCCACTCCCACCCCCTGCACTCCTATCCCTCCCCAGGGATAGGATAACCTCGTAAAGACGTCAGTCCCTTGCTCAGAGCCTTTCAGCAGCTTCTCATTACACCAAGAATCAAATCCAAGCTCTTCTCCATGGTCTACAAGACCCTGCTTGCCATCTCTGACCTCATCTTTAGGGCTTACAGTGTTTCTGCCACACGGAGTCCTTTTCCAGTTCCTAGAACATACCCCGCTCATTTCTCTGTCAGAGCCTTTAGTGCTTGCTGTTTCCACTGCTTGGAATGCTCGTCTCCCAGCCTGGCCAGCTCCAGGTCATCTTTGGTTCCCTCCTCACAAAGGCACCTCTTTTTTTTTTTTAGATTTTATTTATTTATTCATGAGAGAGAGAAGCAGAGACATAGGCAGAGGAAGAAACAGGCTCCCTGTGGGGAGCCCGATGCAGGACTCGATTCCAGGACTCCGGGATCATGCCCTGAGCCAAAGGCAGACACAGCCCCTGAGCCGCCCAGGCGCCCTGGCCTTAAGTCTTAAATCTGTTATTTAAATGTTGGGTCTTCTTCATTTCCTGTTCCTCCAACCCCACCTTTGCCTCCTCCCACCACATATCCTGTAGCCCAGCACCTCATTTATTTTTTTCATGGTTTTTAGAACAGCTTTATTTCTGCTTAACTATCCATTATTTCATCCCTAACCCCTGATATGTAACAGCCAATTATGCATAAATATTTGGAGAAATCACTAAGCTAGTAAGCTAGCTGTCTTGTCTAGAAGAAGTGCTCATCTGACTAAGGGGCAAATTATTCTGTGCATTTGGGAAAGAAAATCGTGGGTAAGAAGAGAAGTATACCTCATCTTTCATGACTTGTGCCCAAGAAGGGAAGGAGGGGACACCTGGGTGGCTCAGTGGTTGACCTTCGGCTCAGGTCACAATCCCAGGGTCCTGGGATCGAGTCCCTCATCAGGCTCCCCACAGGGAGCTTGCTTCTCCCTCTGCCTATGTCTCTGCCTCTCTCTGTGTGTCTCATGAATGAAGAAAGAAAGAGAAAGAAAGAAGAAAGAAAGAAAGAAAGAAAGAAAGAAAGAAAGAAAGAAAGAAAGAAAGAAGAAAGAAAGTCTTTAAAAAGAGGAAAGGAAGGAATGGCGTGAGAGAGAACGCAGATGTGGAGAACCCAGGTGTTCTGTTAATTTCTTCATCCCTGACAACAGAGAAAAAGCATAGCTGCCAAATCCCAAGCCCAGTCTTCTCTTGCTGGTTCCTGAACAGCAATCAGAGAACAGGTTTAGGGTTGTGCCAGCCTCCCGGGTTCCTTATTCCGTTTGAAAACCATTATATGTTTATTCCATAATAAATGACTTATTAAATCCTAGGAGACAGGCCCTGGGGCTGATTTCCTGGAATGGTAAATTCCAGTAGCTTATGAAAGCAATGCAGCCTATTACTGTTGGCTCCAGCCCAGAAAGAGGGGGATGTGTGGTCAGGTGATTTTATTTCCTTTAATTTTTTTCTAGCTTATAAAAATCTCTCCTATGAGCGAGCAGCCGCCTCACTTTCTCGTCTGCATAGATCTGGCAGTTACCTGAGGCCTCAGTGTCGTGGAATTTGGGAGGAGCGCCAATGACCTCACAGGGGTAGTCCCAACGTTGGGGTCGGAGGGCTGTCATGAGACCCCAGGGGTTCAGTTTGTTGGGCTGAGCTGGAGGAGATTTTGTGTTGCAGGGAGTGCATGCTGAGACACACAATCCTCTTTCCTCTCAGGAAATCTGTCTGATGCTCTCCGCTTTCTCAGCCTTCCATGTTTTGATTCAAAATGGAGACCCAAAGAAGAGGAAAAAATTTGGTTTCCTCACTCCCATATCCACCCAAGATTAGGACATAGTATGAATAGATTGCTTTTCTTCAACAAAGTCTTGATGAGTTAATTCCTCTGTGCATGGTACTCTGGCAAACCTAGCTCAGCAGGGCCTGGTCTGTGCCTTCTAGAAGCTTCTAGTCCAACTGGGGAGCTAGCACGTAGCTCCAGAACAAAGTGAATTAATTAAAAAGGGATCTACTTTCATAATGAAGTTCCCCTCCCAATTCCTACGGTTAGGTGGTTTATCCTCATAGTAAATTTATTTTCACGTTATTCTAACCCAAACATTCCTGGGAAGAGACATCCACCAGGCAACAGCATAGATTCTACAGTGATACAGAAATTTGTTATGGAGTGATCCACTCTTCTAGAGGATTCTGTCCTTTGAATCCTCCTTTCCTGATCTCTGCAGTAAGTGAGGACTGGCTACAGATAACCTCCCCTGCAGTGTCACAATTGAAGCCCAGCACCATGGAGGTCATCTCCTTGACAGCCCACGCCTTGGGCTGGGCGGGCAGCAGGACAGCCGGGTGGTGCCCAGCACCCCTCAGGCTCTTTTCCACCCTCAGGCTGAAAGATCTGTTCTACCGCTCCAGCAACCTCCAATATTTCAAGCGGCTCATCCAGATCCCACAGCTGCCAGAGGTAAGCGTGCCAGGCTCCACTATAGGAGCTGCTGGGGCCAGGGTGCTCTCAGAGATCTGCAAGCCTGGCGTGACACAGTGTGAGGGTGTGTCTTCCGTCTTTAGAACCCACCCAACTTCCTACGGGCCTCTGCGCTATCAGAACACATCAGCCCTGTGGTGGTCATCCCGGCTGAGGCCTCATCCCCAGACAGTGAGCCGGTATTGGAGAAGGATGACCTCGTGGACATGGATGCCTCCCAGCAGGTGAGGAAAACCTCGAACCTGAGGATTAGGTATCACAGCAGGTGGCGAGCCCCACGTGCCTCCCGTTGTGCTGCCCCATACACGCAGAATGGGAGAGCATCTGGCCTAGACCCTTGGGCTGTAACCAAGCTTGACCACCTTCTAACCCAGACTGAGCAACCCCTGGGCTACAATCCCTATGAGGGACCTCAGATGGACTTGTACCCAGTTAAGAGAGGGTCCTCTTATTAAAAGTCACTCCTCTGACCCCCACACAGAAGTCTCTGGATCTCTAACTTTGTCCTCACTCCTTTTTGGTCAACACAGAATTTATTCGACAACAAGTTTGATGACATCTTTGGCAGCTCGTTCAGCAGTGACCCCTTCAATTTCAACAGTCAAAACGGTGTGAACAAGGATGAGAAGTGAGTCTATGCTGGGTGCAGGCAGGTGGTACAGAAATTATGTGATGCCGGGGTCCGGCTGGTCTCACCTGGCGAGATGCTCCATGACACTTGGGCCCTGAGGAAGAGAAGTGTCTTGATCCCCAAATATGGGTGTCTGTAATCCCAGAGGGAGATCAGATGAGGCCAAGATAATCTGGGGGTGTGAGATTCAGGTCTGGTAACACGGAGGGTCTTAGCATATAATTTATAGAATTTCAAAGAACTTTCCCCAAATGAACACCAGCTTTTAACTTCCTCCCCCGATCTCCCAGCTCGCCTTTGGAAGGAAAGAGCTGGAAGCCTGGTGAAAGCAGCCTTGTTCTTCTGTCCCCAGGGATCACTTAATTGGTCAACTGTACAGGGATGTCACTGAGCTGAAGGCGCAGCTGGGGAGCATGAAGACTGAGGTATGAGGCAAGGGCTAATCTGGTTCTGGGCTTCGCCACGATGTAACATATTCATATTAAATTGGCTTCCCAACACTTGTTGGACCACATTTTAAGGTGGGGGCTCATTAGTAGTCCTGGTCCTCCTGTGGTCTGCATTTCCATTGTTCCTACTGTGAGAATAGCTTTTAAGCCAAGCCCTGTGTCCCTGTGGTACTTGGAGATAGCCATCATTTCCAGCTGGCCGTGAAGCCGATGAATGGTGAGAAAGGCCTGTCCTCCTCCCATGGTGATTGGAAGTTTTGATGTGTAACTCAAGGCGGTTTGCCGTGTCTGGGGTGGTACATAGGCCTGCACCTCGGGCCTGCAGCTGGCCAGAGACTTCACTCACTGGGACAGGCGAACGTCACCTCCCTCATGCCAGCTCGCCCAGGACTGCTTGCAGGCGCTGTAACAGGACCATCATTCCCCTGCTGTCACCTTGTTGTGAGCCAGGTGGCTTAGAATGACCAGACGCTTCAACTCTCACAAGCCGTGGGAGTGGTTTGTTAGGCAAGCACAGGTGTTTATTAGATCAGGGCTGGAAGCCTGGGAGGACGTGCTTCTCCTGCCCAGCCCCAGCCAAGCCCAGAGGCACAGCACTGGGGCTCACTGGTGAGTCCGTCCCACAGAGCCAGCGGGCTGTGCTGCAGTTGAAGGGCCGGGTCAGTGAGCTGGAGGCCGAGTTGGCAGAGCAGCGGCATCTGCGGCAGCAGGCAGCTGATGACAGCGAGTTTCTCCGGGCCGAGCTAGACGAGCTCAAGAAGAAGCGGGAAGACACAGAGAAGGCCCAGCGGAGCCTGACAGAGATAGAAAGTGAGTCCGTGGGGCTGGGGCTGAGGGTGGGAATGGTAGAGTCGGGTGAAGGATGCGGCTGGGCCGCAGAGGTGGGAGCCCAGCAGGTGGAGAGCCCCAGGGGCAGCACTACTCAGGATATGGGGACAGGAACTGGGAGGTGACAGTGGGGTGCCTGCCTGGGGGACGGGGTGTCCGAAGGAGAGACAGCCTAAGAGAAACTCGACATAGAATCCAAAAACACTGATGAAGCAAATGCCACGTGCACACACTCATGCTCAGGAGGTACAAATCAGTGCAGTGATCTGAATTCAGTGGATTCTTTTTATTTTTTTAATTTTTAAAAATTTTTTAAAGATTTTATTTCTTTATTTATGAGAGGCAGAGGCATAGGCAGAAGGAGGAGCAGGTTCCTCACAGGGAGCTCGATGCAGGACTAGATCCCAAGACCCTGGGATCACACCCTGAGCTGAAGGCAGACGTGCAATCACTGAGCCACCCAGGTGCCCTTCTTTTTCTTTTTTCCTTTTTTTTTTTTTATTTTTAAGACAGCTTCCCAGAGGAGTTTATTTCAGTAGGACTTCCCAGGGAGAAGACCGTGTATGCATTTGTGAAAAGCAAGAAGGATGTTCTAGGGACTCTGGCTTGTGGGAAGGCAGGCATGGGGTCCCAGTGGAGGGTAGACTGCTCATCTTGGCTCTTGACAATACAGGGAGAGCCCAAGCCAATGAACAGAGGTACAGCAAGCTAAAGGAAAAGTATAGTGAGCTGGTACAGAACCATGCTGACCTGCTGCGGAAGGTAGGCCCCTCCACCCACCTCCTGCCCTGCACCCTGCACCATCCCCATGCCACAGTGGAGACAGCCACTCCGTTCCCTACCAGTTCTGCATGGGTCACCATCCCTTCACAGAAACCACTGCTCTTCAGGCTCGCTTGCCTTCCATGTCTTGAACTCTACTTTCGATGCCAGCCCTGATTGGATTATCCCCATATTTATTATTCTTTTATTTATTTATTTATCTATGTATTTTTAGAGAGACATAGAGTAGGCGGGGAGGGGAAGAGGGAGAGGGAGAGAATCCCAGGCAGGTGCCACGCCCAGTGCAGAGCCCAATGTGGGGCTTGATCTCACGATGCTGAAATCATGAACTGAGCCAAAATCAAAAGTCAGATGCTTATTGGTCTGCCCCACCCAATTGCCCCTATTTTTTAAATACTTGAGTGCTGAGTATCTGAGGATGACAGCTTTATTCTGGCTTCTCTCTGGGTTTAAAAGTGATTTCTGTGTTCAGCTGTCTGAATGCTGTCATTTGTTCTAGAAGAGAGATGTCCCTGAGCTGTTAATCCTGAGATAAGCCAGTTCAAGACACTGTTTTTCCCTTATAGAATGCAGAGGTGACCAAACAGGTGTCCGTGGCCAGGCAAGCCCAGGCGGATTTGGAACGAGAGAAAAAAGAACTAGAAGACTCTTTCCAGCGCATAAGTGACCAGGCACAGCGGAAGGTGAGGGGAAGAAGTGTGTGGGGAATGAGGAAGGCGTATGCCCAAGTTGGAGGTGGGCCTGGGGCACTGCCCAGGTGGAAAGATCTTGTCTTTCATCCATGGGCAGCCTTGTGGATTAGGGCTCTGTGAGCATGCTATGTGAAGCATGAGGCACAGGACATGGTGCCCGATACAAAAAGGGTTAGAGACATGGTGTGATAACGGGGCTCCAGCTGAGCAGGTGCATCAGGAGAGGCTTGCCAAGGGTGAGTCGAGGACAGTTGAGGGAAGTAGTTTTGGCTCTGGATATCAGAGAGAGATGCTAACATTTATGAGGACTTGTGGCCAAGAGAACCCCCAAAAATTGGAGTGGGATTGGCAGACAGGTCCTGTTGAAGTAAGACAGTCAGATGGAGAAAACTGAATGCATTACACTTAAGGATAGTGGCTTTCATGCTTTTCTTTGACTCAGAGGAAGAAATACAGTCTATTTAACGGAAGTAAAAAGTTTCACACAGCAGCAATACTCATCCCTACTATGTGGATGCTTTTGGATACTATTTTTTTTTTTTGCTTTTTATTTCATTTTTAAAATTTTTATATTTATATATTTTTTAAAGATTTATTTATTTTACAGAGGTGGGGGCAGGGGCAGAGGGAGAGAGAGTCTTCAGCAGACTCTGAGCTGAGTATAGAACCCGACGCAGGGCTCCTTCTCACAACCCTGAGATCATGACTTGAGCCAAAACCAAGAGTGGGATGCTTAACCTACTTTGCCACCCTGACACACCCGTTTATTTCATTTTTTCAAAATATTAGCTGTGGGGATCCCTGGGTGGCGCAGCGGTTTGGCGCCTGCCTTTGGCCCAGGGCGTGATCCTGGAGACCCGGGATCGAATCCCACATCAGGCTCCCGGTGTATGGAGCCTGCTTCTCCTTCTGTCTGTGTCTCTGCCTCTCTCTCTCTCTCTGTGTGACTATCATAAATAAATAAAAATTTAGAAAAAAAAATATTAGCTGTGAATTTTATTTTATTTTTTTTAAGATTTTATTTATTTATTCATGAGAGATACACAGAGAGAGAGAGAGGGAGAGACACAGGCAGAGGGAGAAGCAGGCTCCATCCAGGGAACCCGATGTGGGACTCGATCCCGGGACTCCAGGATCACGCCCTGGGCCGAAGGCAGGCGCCAAACCGCTGAGCCACCCAGGGATCCCCTAGCTGTGAATTTTAGTGGGTTGCAACCTGCTTTTTGAAAAATACCACTTACAAAAGAAATCCAAGAAAGAGAATTGTTTCAAGATGATTAGATTCAGCAACATACCAGGTTTTGGTGTCTGAATTAAAGATCCAGGGCGGGGGGTGGGGGTGAATGGGTGACGGGCACGGAGGGGGACACTTGACGGGATGAGCACTGGGTGTTATTCTGTATGTTGGTAAATTGAACACCAATAAAAATTAATTTATAATAAAAAAATGAATTAAAGATCCAGTTCTGAAAAGGAAAAAAAAAAAAAAGATCCAGTTCTATGTTAATTATACTTTAATTTAAAAAATAAAAAACATTTTCTATAAGAAAAGAGGTTTAGTTCTATTTTAGTTAGTATTATAAGCTTAAACATGACATTTAGGAAATGTCCCTAAAATTTTCTCCTTGACATTCCACTTAGCCACTTTCTGGAATACTTTGAGCTCTCACCTACTCCCACCCACTTTTTGCTGGGTGCATCCAACCTTGCATACAAGAAAGTACACAAATCTCCCATTGATAGGTTGGGGACTTTTTTTTTTAAGATTTTATTTTTAAGTAATCCTTGCAGCCAACATGGGGCTCGAACTCATGACTCCCAAGATCAAGTGTTGCATGCCCTACCAACTGAGCCAGCTGGGCACCCCCTATAGCTTGGGGATTTTTTAAAGATTTTAAAAATTCATTTATTCACAAGAGACACACAGAGAGAGGCAGAGACATAGGCAGAGGGAGAAGCAGGCTCCCTTTGCAGGACTCAATCCCAGGACCCCGGAATCATGACCTGAGCCAAAGGCAGACGCTCAACCACTGAGCCACCCAGGGGATTTTTATATGTGCTTATCCATTGCAGCCACCACCCAAATCAGAGTGCTCCTGTTTTTCCTCTTTTTCAGACTCAAGAACAGACGGAAGTACTAGAGAGCTTGAAGCAAGAACTTGCCACCAGCAAACAGGAACTCCAGATTGTCCAAGGCAGCCTGGAAACTTCTGCCCAGGTTAGCATAACCCCTCGTCCTTGTTTTTTCCCCTATAGCTTTTGGTCCTGCTATCACCTGGCATCCAGCCCCAACCTGGTCCTATCTGTGCTTAAAGTGTGCTTGGGGGAATAAAGGTGGCAGCTTAGAGGTACCACCTCTTATTCTGTCCAAGTGGCCTGCTGGTGGGTCTAGACTCCTGGGAAGTAGATCGTTTAATTCTCCCTCTATAACATGGTTGACACTGCAGTCAGAGGCAAAGTGGGCAGCCCAGATCGCTGAACTAGAGAAGGAAAGGGGCAGCTTGGCACATGCTGTGGCTCATCGGGAGGAGGAATTAGCAGCTCTTCAGGAACAGCTAGAACACACCCGGCGGGAACTGACCAGTGCAAAGGTAAGTGACGGATGCCCGCTCCAGATGACCAGTTCCGGGCTCACAGCCATGGGCCTCAATGATGTATTCATGGAGATGGGGTGGGGCAGGGACAGTCCGTGAAAGCAGGTGGGGCCACTGGCCCGATGGTGAAGGCATTCTGTAACCATAGTTCCAAACGCCAGCATGCTCTGTGTCAGCCACAGAGCAAAGCTGCCTCTTTTTCACATGAGAAGAGCTACACCTGACATCGTCTATGAGCACAGAGAATGGGTTACAGCACATCTGTCCCCGTAGCTTCCAGTGCCACACACTTGTGCACATCCACAAAGTAAAGGAGTTGTTTTCTGTGTCAGGTGGACCGGCTTGGGCTTCATTAGCAATAGCTTGAGTTAAGATGCCAGGAATCCCAGCTACATCAAGGTGGATGCTACCCAAAGGCTCCTAATGGGGTCCGTGTCAGATTCTCACCTCCCTGGACCATTTCTAGGAATCAGCGTGCCAGCTTGCCAAAGACCAACGAAGAATGCTTTTGGCGGAGTTGAGGAAGGCTGCAGAACAGGTGGTACGGGAGGCCCTGCGGAAGCTCGAGGAACCTACTCTAATCAGCTGTGCCGGATCTGCAGGTACCCTCCCCACCCCGGTCTGCTCACAGGTGCGAATTCAGTGTTCAGTGTTGACATGGAATCCCAAGTGACACTGAGCTTGTGTCCTCAGCCTGAGCAGGTCAGGGTCGCCTGGCAATGCCCAGGCTCCACCCTAAGATCAGTTCAGCCAGTAGCTCTGTGGCCCAGGGGCTGGGCGGTAGTACTTTCTGAAATGGATGTGATACCACTGCTCTACGCAGCAGGTCACACTGATGAAACTCACTGGGAGCAGAGCCCTGATAACAACTCCAAGCATCAGGGGGAGGAGGAGCAGACGGCCCTGTGTCTCTCTGAACAGGAAAATATGATCTGAATGAAGAGATGGTTGCACAGGAGCTTCAGGCCCACACGGGGAGCATGATGAAATGTGGTGGGGCAGAAATATTGAGAATACCCATGCAGTCTCAGGCATGTTCCAGAGGCCTAAGAACGTGCCGGTGAGGCAGCGGCTGGAGCCAGAGAAGCCCTGTGGATGAGGAGGGACTTCAGAGGTGGCAAAGCATCCAGGCCTAGGGCATTGGTGAAATCATGGGTGTAGCTACAAGAGGGCCACTGAGGACAAGGTAGATGCAAGGAAACAACCAAGAGTCAGTCTTCATAATCAAATAAAAATGTCTATGGGATGCCTGGGTGGCTCAATCAGTTGAGCATCTGACTCTTGATTTCAGCTCAGGTCATGATCTCAGGGTCCTGGGATCAAGCCCTGCCTCAGGCTCTGCTGTGCACTCAGCGTGGAGTCTGCTTGAGACACTCTGTCTCTCTCTCCCCCACTGCTCCCTCCACATTCATGCTCGTTGTCTCTCTCTTTCTCTCAAATAAATCTTAAAAAGAAAAGAAAAGAAAGAAATGTCTCCATTTGGTGATGTCTACAGCAAGGACTGTTCTATCTTATTCAGGAGGGAACCCATCTGTAAGGAAACCCAGCAGTTAGAGAAGGAGTACACTAAGTACCCAGTTACTGAGGGAATGCCAGGAAATGGGGCAACTGTGGGTGGATTCTGAGGAGAGACTTTCTCCCAAAGCTGGGCTTTGAAGGAAGATGATGGACATGAGCCAGTGGAGGGAAAGAACCGCAGGGGATAATACACAAACTGCTCACATAACTGAGTGGCTCACAGTGTGCCAGCCACCGTTTTAAGCGCTCCACACACCTCCACCCAGCTAATTCTCACAATAGTGCTGTGAGGTGGTACTGTCCCTCTGTTTTCAGATGAGGAAGCAGGTGTGGATGGCCTGAGATCATAGCCAGTGAGGGGGGAGCCAGGAGCCACACCTATGCAGTCTGACATGAGCACTCATACTTTAACTCTTATGCAACAATCTTTGTGGACCTGTATCCAGAGGCACAGAGTGGGAATGGCTGTGTGGTATGCACAGCATGAGCACAGATTGGCCCATGGAGCCAAGGGTCTGGGTTCAAGATTGATGAAAGTCCAAGGTCCTTGAAAGTCTTACCAGGAAGGCCTGGATTTGATTGGGCAGGCAGACAGGAGAAGGGAGAGGCTGACTCTAAGGCTGCTGATGTGGTTTGCCCTATTTCTTGGCTAAGGGACTTATTGGGTTCAGAAGCTCAGCTTTTGAAGCTACAGTAGGAGAGTCCTGTTCAAGCGTAGTCAACCCTCTTTCCTCCACCCCCCATCTTAGGGCAGCTCCTGCAGAGCTAAGGCCACTCACTAGGTAGGCTCATCGATCACATGGCTTAACCTCATAGGAATAAAACGAGTCTGACAACCCTGGCTCTGACTTTGCCCTATCTCCCTTCTCACAGATCACCTTCTCTCCAAGGTCAAGTCTGTTTCCAGCTGCATCGAGCAACTGGAAGAAAGCTGGAGCCGCTATCTGGCCTGCCCAGAAGGTAAGAAAGGTGCAGGATAGGGTCTTTTGCTTAGTGACAGCTGGGCAGCACTCAGAAACGCTTGCATGTGGAGGTAACAACGGGTTCCTATGCACCAAGAAAGGGGTATGTGTGGGACGCCTGGGTGGCTCATTGGTTGAACATCTGCCTTTGGCTCAGGGCGTGATCCTGGGGTCCTGGGATCAAGTCCCGCATCGGGCTCCCTGCAAGGAAACTGCTTCTCCCTCTGCCTATGTCTCTGTCTCTCTCTCTCTCTCTGTTTCATGATTAAATAAATAAAATCTTAAAAAAAAAAAAAAGAAAGAAAGAAAGGAAAAGAAAGGAGGTGTGTGTAATCTGTAAAGCAGGGAAGGAGGTAGGGAGAGAACACCCCTCAACAGCCCTGAGCAACACCTCCTTTAAACTCCTGGCAGATGTCAGTGGGCTTCTCCACTCGGTAACCCTCCTTGCTCACTTGACCAGTGACACCATGGCTCACGTGAGCACCACCTGCCTTCGAGCCCCGCCGGAGCCTGCCGACTGTGAGTACCATGGCTGGGGGACTGGTCTGGAAAGTAGGGGGAGCAGAGGGCCTTCAAAAGTCTTGGTTACCTTGCATCTCCAGCACTGGCCGAGGCCTGCAAGCAGTTTGGCAAGGAAATCCTCCTCTATCTGGCTTTCCTGGAGGAAGAAGGAACGCAGGAGAATGACAGTACAGCCGTGAAGAGCTGCCTTAACAAGATATCCACTATTGCCGAGGTAGGAGCTATGTTACTAGCGGGGGAGGGGGTGGGGGGGTAGAAGTTACAGTGGTTCTTGAGGATGAGTGCTGGTGATCTCTTAGATGGCCTAAGTCAGTTCTTTCTGCGCTTTCCACTTGGCTCAAGAAAGTGAGAGCTGGCAATGAAAAATCTGATCCCCTGAACAACTTTCCAGTTGTAGCTCATGCGTTGGCCATGCACAGAGGACCTACTGTGTGTTCGTTACTAGGCTAAGCAGTATCAAAGAAGAGTAAGCATAGTTTCCTTGTTTTTCCAGGATTTGTATCTGAATGAACAGGTTAACACCTCACGTGGAGGTAACAATGTATTTATTGATTTAATAAAGATGCAGTATGTCGTACATGATGGGCAATGTGCCAGATGTGGTTGGACAGAGACCGACAAGACATTGTCTCTATGGGAAAGGAAAATAAGGAAATCACTCATTTCTATATAGTGGGATGAGAGTAGTAATCAGCTCTGTTTGAAGAGTTCAGTACAAGGCAATATTTACTTAATTCCAAAAATGGGTCATAAATAATATTAAGTCCAAGGAAGGAAGGGATCAGGGCCATAGTTCAGATTTTCATCATCCCTCATCTGAACTCTTACAACTTTCTGATTAGTTTTTCTGCCTTTGGCCTTTTTTTCTTCTGATCTCTTCCAAAAACAGATCTGATTACGATTTCTCATTTGATAACAAAAATCAAATTCTGTAATGTGATAGCCAAGGACCGTCATAGTCTGGCCCTTATTCATCTAGATCCCTCCCACCCACCACCTTCACCTTGTGATGTTGGTGGCTAGCACTGCAGTATAGCTGCCTGCCTGTGTCTTTCCCTCGTGAGTCCTCAAAGACAGAGCCCATACCTTATTCACGTTGTTCCCTCTGTCCCTGGCGTGGTATCTGGCAGGTGGTTAACACCCAGCAGATGTTTAATTAATAGAATATGCACATAGAGAGCAAAGCAGATAAAAAAATCAGAAGGGGAGGAAGGTTCATACTGGGGAGAAGAGGGCAATGAGGTAGGGAATCGTCAGTGTCTGAATGAAGGAAGACTTTGGGTAATGGTGAATTGATAACCTTTCTTTCAATAGAATGACATGATCCTGGTGATATTTTAGTGTTATTAAATTGCTGATGGGGGCCTAGGCAGTGTTACCACAGTCTGCCTTTTGCTGGAGATAGAGCATCTTCTCCAGGGCCATGCAGAACCAAGTCTCAGTACGCACACATAGTATGTAGGACACCATGAGATGAGGAAATAATAATCAAATTAATTGGGCAGCCCCGATGGCCCAGTGGTTTGGCGCCGCCTTCAGCCTGGTGTATGATCCTGGAGACCCGGGATCCCTACATGGAGCCTGCTTCTCCCTCTTCCTGTGTCTCTGCCTCTCTCTCTCTCTCTCTCTCTCTGTCATGAATAAATAAATAAAAATCTTTAAATTAAAAAAAAAAAGAATCAAATTAATTTTAAAAAGCAAAGTGTGAGAGGAAGATCCTGGTGCATTTCTTTTCTGTCAATAGGACTGACCAGGTGTTTAGAAGCTCTTCCCAAGACAGGACATAGAAAATGCCAAATAAAATTTGTGGGGGAAAATGTTAATTGAATCTGCACTGGCAGAAAAACTAAGGAAATTCTCAGAATCAGACACCAAAAGGGTGCAGGAACCAGTGTTTGTTCATCTCTTGGCCTAGAGCTTGGATTTTAATTGGCCGTACACATAGAAGAGAGTTAAGAAACAAAACCTAGGCCCAAGTAGCATAGACGTTTGGAATACAGAGATTTCCTCCCCAAAACACAATTCCAAAAGGTCACACCCCTAATGAATGGGGGAAAAGCCTACTCTGTTGGAGAGATCTTGTCTCAACCTTGGTTATAGGGGAAGAAAGGAGGAAACACGGCTGGCTAGGGAATTTCTAACTACAAGCCACCTGTCCATGGGTTCAGAATCTATATCTACTATCTGTGTGGCCTGAAAAAACCCAAACAGAAAATTAAAGTAGTCAGGTTGTTAGGGGCCCAGGTACCTTAGTAGAAGCAGATCCAAGTGGTCTCTGAAAGGATATACTTTGAATCTAAACCCCAAAGAACTTTCACAGATAAATCCCAAGGCACATAAGTTCGCCATAAATGTATTTGACATGTTAAAGAACTTTTCAAAAGGTATTTTATAAGTGTGACAAAGGACTAAGATATTTTCAAAAGTAACTAGATATATTTGAAAAACAACCACTGAACCACGTTCCAGGATGAATCTCACACATGGACTGCTGAGTAAACAAGCAAGTCATAGGAAAAGTGGATACAGTTAGGACGCCTTTTATTTTTATTTCTTATCTTTTTTAAGATTTTATTTCTTTATTTGAGAAAAAGAGACAGAGATAGAGAGCACAAGTGGGGAAGAGAGGGAGAAGCAGGCTCCTGCTGAGCAGGGAGCCCAAAGCGGGGAGATCTCAGGACCCCAGAATCATGACCTGAGTCAAAGGCAAATGCTCAACTCACTGAGCCACCCAGGCACCCGCTGTTGGTGGGGTGCCATAGCTCTAGGTTCCCTTTTAAATAAAAATCAAAACGGGCGCCTGGGTGGTTCAGTGGGTTAAGCATCCAACTCTTGGTTTCAGCTCAGGTCATAAATCAAGTCCTGCATCAGGCTCTGCGCTCAGTGTGGAGTCTGCTTAAGACTCTTTTGGTAAAATAAATAAATAAAATCTTTAAAATAAGTAAATAAAGGTCAAAACATATGTACATAATGTTATACTGTTTAAGGATGTATTTGTATGGAGTTTTTTAAAAAGACACAGTAAGCATTCTCCTGAATTCTGTGTTTATCTTGAGGTGGGGAGCAGGGAGGAGATGGCATTAGGGTGGAATACAAAGGAGATTTTAAAGGTACTGATAATGTTTCTTAAGCTATTCCTGAAGTCAGGTGGTAGATCCATGGGCCATTGTTCTTATTCTTTAAATCAAATCTGTTTTATACTTTGTAGATATAACAGATAATATTTTCAGAATTCACAGGCTTTGCTGTCAGCCCTGAGTTCAAATCCCTGCTCTGCCATTCATTAGCAGAGTTTCTAGGGTCAAGACATTTGACCTCTCTGAACCTTGGCTTCCCATCTGTAGAATAGGACCAGTAACTGCCTCATATGATCACTGTGGATGCAAAGTTAAGTAAGATGTCTAGTTGGAAGACATCACCCACATTTGAAGATTTTTTAAAAAAAACCTCCCAAGGGGCACCTGGGGGACACAGTCAGTTGACTTCTAACTCTTGATTTTGGCTCAGGTCGTGATCTCAAGGTCATGACCTCAAGCCCTGCATCAGGCTCTGCACTCAACATGGGGTCTACTTCAGGATCTCTCTCCCTCTCCCTATGCCCCTCCCACTCTTGCTCTCTCTCAAATATTCAAGTAAATAAATGCATCATAAAATAAAGTAAAATAAAATAAAATAATAAAATAAAATACCTCCTAAGCCACAAATACAATATATTGCAGCTGTGGGGTCAAGGTCTAAGCAGCTGCAACTGAATGGCCTTGTGGGGGCTTTCTAGAAGGCAGGGATGGCTTTCTAGAAGGAAAGGGTTTCTCAGTGAGAGTCAGAGGAGGAGGCTGGAGCATGAGGTTCTGGGGTTCACACAGTAGCAAGTTCTAGACAAGGCCTGCACAGGAGACCCCTCTATGGGTTCCAGAAGTGTGTTATGTGGCAGGGCCCTCTTCTCCTACCTCTGCCACAGGAGAATAGAGAAGAGATCAAAGAGTCATTGCAGCCTTTGTGATGATGCTGTTCACAGGAGCTCCGGCCCAGAGGCCTAGACATCAAACAGGAGGAGCTGGGGGACCTGGTGGACAAGGAGATGGCTGCCACTTCGGCTGCCATTGAAACTGCTACGGCCAGAATCGAGGTATGGAGGTATTTGCCATGTTTCTTAGGGCAAGGCTCTTATAGCTTCTCATAGCTTCTTGACTTTGTCAGTAGTGACATTGCCCCCCTGGATGTATCTAAATTGTTCATTAAGGCTACAGAGGCCCCCTGTAAGACCAGCCAAAACCCAGACTCACCAGGGTCCCTGAGGAATAGAAGATGAGAAGCCTCTCACCTCCTTTAGTGTCAGGCCATCCTCTGTCACAGTTCCAGACTGACTGCTTGCTGGTTCTATGACTTGGGATAGGCCATTCCATTAAGCTCACCAAGTTTCCATTTCTACATGATGGCAGGAGTAATAGTACTTGCCTCAGAGGGATGTTGCAAGAGATAATGCACATTTATCTTACTTAGTGCCAGGCACCCGTAAAATCAACAGACATGATGGTCTCAGGGAAAAGCTGAGTTGAGGGAGTGGCATTGGGAAAGTCACATATGGCTCCTTTGGTGGAAGACTCTGGCTGCCCATCTTGGCATGAGTACCTGTTGATCAGGTACTCACTGGTAGCAGCTGCCCCCTGTTGGTGGGGTGCCATAGCTCTAACAGTTCTGCACTCATCAGCCTGGGAGCCAGCATGTTGAGACAGACCCTCAGTGGACAGTAGAGCCAGTCTGCAGGGGCTGCTTCCCACTGAAGGGATCAGAAGCCTGGATTCGTTTCTCAACTCACCAGGTTGTGGATTGGCCCTTCTGGGTTTGGGTTTCTCAACTACAACAGGAGGCTGGACACAGGGTATATCAGGATGCCCGTGAGCCCTCAGTAGCCATGATGCACTGAGAAAACCTGCTTCTTTTTAACAGGAGATGCTCAGCAAATCCCGAGCTGGAGACACAGGAGTCAAATTGGAGGTGAATGAAAGGTTAGTCTGAGCAGCATGATGGCACTTAGGTGATTAGGTTGAATCTCTCCTGCAGTGGATTATACGAACTAGATTAGAACATTAGCAACCGGGGATCCCTGGGTGGCGCAGCGGTTTGGCGCCTGCCTTTGGCCCAGGGCGCGATCCTGGAGACCCGGGATCGAATCCCACGTCGGGCTCCTGGTGCATGGAGCCTGCTTTTCCCTCTGCCTGTGTCTCTGCCTCTCTCACTCTCTCTCTCTCTGTGCCTATCATAAATTAAAAAAAAAAAAAGAAGAAGAACATTAGCAACCACAGGCAACATCTAAGTCTGTGTAGTTGTCAATATTATCTTGATGATAATATTGCCATTGCATTTTAGGGGAAAAGAAACCCCAAGAAGCATCACATAACTGTCCCCAGCCAAGTCTCCTTCCTCACATGCCTATGTATGGAAATGTATTCCCCACCGCCCTTCTGATCCCAAGTTTGCCTGTGTTTAGACATGGGAAAGAGAACAGACTCCTTCACTGTTCTTGGTCCCTGACTTTTTCCCACCCAGGATCCTTGGTTCCTGTACGAGCCTAATGCAAGCCATTCAGGTCCTGATTGTGGCCTCTAAGGATCTCCAGAGAGAAATAGTGGAGAGTGGCCGGGTAAGCATGGATGAGGGCCCCTGGACATCATTCACAGACTCCCCGTTCACAGAAGGGCTACATCTGCTCAGTACACTCGTCTACATTCAGCGAATTCCACAGGGGCTGTCATCTTGTCCCGTGTATCCATCTGAGGGCACATCCACCACTCATGGCTGAGTGCAGATGCCCTGGGGAAGAAGTGGGGGGCAACTGCCAGGTCCCCAGGGGGACAGTCAGCCTGAGTCTCCAGCTGCAGGGACATTAGCCTAGGCAACATCATCAGAACCTACTCTGGAGACCCTGTGCATTGCAAGTCTGGGCCCTTAGAGGAATAAAGGAGAGCTTTTGGAAACTGGGCCTGGCTGCTGACCTTTCATGGCGTGGCCATGTCTCCTTCCTGTGGCAGAGTCAGCTGGCAGTTATTCACAGGCCAACCCTGCTCCAGTCTCTGGTCCATGTCCTCACTGGATTTTCTCCATCCTCTGCTGGCCATACTATCATCATGTTCCTTCACACACCCTGTATGCAGCCGCCACTCAGGAGACCAGAGGTCCAGGGAGGGATTTCTGAGCCTGAAAACTATTCTTTCAAAGAAGGAAGCCATCTCTGTCTTGGTGGTGGTGCTTTTTCTCAGATCAAGACAGGGTGTTTTCTATCTCCAAAATAGTCTGAGCAGGGAGCACCTGTGGATTCTGAGACTATCAGACACTTCCAAAGCATGAACTCATTTTAAAATTCCGAGGAGAAATCATTTGTTTCAGTTATTCACTGTGTACTCTCCTCTTTCAAAACTGGAGTGAGCAGTTAGACTTCTCTCAGATCATGTTGTTCATATATGCACGTGAATATGTATATATTCTTATGTCTACAGCTTGGAAATGTGATATTATAGAAATGCTATATAAGTTTTGGAGTCAGAAAAGCCTAGGGTTTACTTCCACTATTCCCTGCATGAATTTGGGAAAAGGATTTTTGCTTTTCTGAATCCTCATTCTCTCATCTGTAAAATGGGGTGTTAATGCTTAGGTCCTGGGGTTAGTGTGAGGTATGAGAGTAATAGACATAAAAGCACCTGGCACCCAATAAAAGCTAGTCATTATTTTCACTTCCTCAGGGCACGGCATCACCTAAAGAGTTTTATGCCAAGAATTCTCGATGGACAGAAGGACTCATCTCAGCCTCCAAAGCCGTTGGCTGGGGAGCCACTATCATGGTGTAAGTGTCTGTCACTCCTCCAATTCCATGGATCCATCTCAGAGAACAGCTGAGGGGAAAAAAGTCTGCCCCTTAGAAACAAACTGTTGATAGGGAAGTTAACTCAAAGTTTAAAAGGGAACCTGGGTCTCCTTGGGCCTCACAGGTAGGCAGGCTGTGCTCTCTAAATAGCCAGGGTGATGGGATGGGGGTGCGGTCTGGAGGTGGGCTCATCAGGGGATGCAGCTGTCCATGACATAATTTATCTTGTCTCTTCCTGACAACCAGGGATGCAGCTGATCTGGTGGTGCAAGGCAGAGGGAAATTTGAGGAACTAATGGTGTGTTCGCATGAAATTGCTGCTAGCACAGCCCAGCTTGTGGCTGCATCTAAGGTAGGACCCCACGCAGGACTCCCTAGAGCACTGTAAGGTCCGGCTAGGTTGGAGAATACTTGGACTGTGGAGCCTGCCCCAAGAACAGATCCTATATCCTATAGGACCCTTTATCCAGGGTCCTATACTACCCTCTTCTGAGAGGCTGTCATCTGTTAGCAAAGAGCTCTTCTGCCCAGCTGGCCACACGGACTCTTAGCTCTCATTGCTTTTGTGAAAAGTGGCCTTTGAGGGTTCCAGCCATGCTGATCTCTGATGAACTCTCAGGGCATTCAAGGAGCACTCAAATAAGGAATATGTCAATGCAGTGAGCTGGTTCCCTGGCTTGGCTCCAAGGTTCCATAGCCAATGGCTGCTGCTTCTTAAGAATCTCCATATTTGAACTATTGCCCTGACTAATTGTAATACAAAGCTTGTTACCAAAAACTGTGAGTTTTATAGTACCCCGGGGAGCCTTCTTATCATCCTTGTTTATTACTATCTCAAGATTTGTTTCTACAACTGGAACAGTTATCACAAGAAAGGGTAAAGCTAGAATCTGAGGCTACCAAACAAATAAGCCAGGAGTCATTTTTGATGTTAGAGAAATGTTAGGAGTTGACCCTGTAGGCAGCAATTTTTTTAAAAAGATTTATTTGTTTATTTGAGAGAATGAGAGAGCACGAGCATGCACACAAGCGGGGAATGGGCAGAGGGAGAGGAGAAAATCTCCAGAGCAGACTCTTCACTGAACGTGGAGCCCAACACCAGGCTCGATCTTCATCCTGAGATCAGAACCTGAGCCAAAATCAAGAGTGGACACTCACCCGACTGAGCTATCCAGGTGCCCTCTATAGGCAGCAATCTTTAAGAAGTCGACTAGTGACCACAGCGGATCCTGTATGTTTGTCAAGAGCTATCGGACCAACTATTTGATTCAGTTCTTGCCGCTGTATGACCCTAACTCTGCTTGGTCCTGGCAGGTAAAAGCTGATAAGGACAGCCCAAACCTGGCCCAGCTGCAGCAGGCCTCCCGGGGGGTGAACCAGGCCACCGCCACGGTTGTGGCCTCCACCATTTCGGGCAAATCACAGATTGAGGAGACAGGTAGCCTCCCAGAAGCAATGCTTTTCTTTTCCATCCCATTCAGCTCACGATCCCAGTTTCCCACAACTCTGTGTCCACATTCCCTGTTGTCATCTTTTCTACATGCCTACTTACTTTCTCATAAACTGGGACACCACAAAAGCATGCTATTTGTGTCACCATGGCAACAGGCCTTAAGGTAGATTTTCCTTTAGTGATTTCTCTGGATTCAAAGACATGACTCTCCAGGCCTGGTTTCTCTGGCAGGCGGTGGGGGTATGGGGGGTTGGCACTTCCTCCCCATCTCTCCGTCAGTGACTTTCACATGCATTTTAGAAGCTAGCAAACCAAGCATTTCAGCAGAGCGCTGGCATCAGCTGCCTCTCAGGTGAGAGTCAGCCAGGGGTGTCACCTGACAAGACCTTCCCTCCACTCTTCCAGATAATATGGATTTCTCCAGCATGACACTGACCCAGATCAAACGCCAAGAGATGGATTCCCAGGTAGGATCCCCACTTCTCAGTCTGCTCTGTCTGTTGCCGGGGGTACTGACCCCAAATATTATCCCCATCGAGAGAAGCATGTAGGCGAAAGACTTGGGGAAGAAACAAACAGAGATGGACCCAATAGCCCATGAATGAACGTAAATGATGCTGGAAGGACACTAGAGTGGAGACAGGTGGAGACAGATAGATTAAAAATAGAATCTTAACTCTTGCTCACTAGTCTCGGGACTGGTTTCCCCCTCACTGTGACCACCATGGGTCTCCTAGCCGACATCAACTAGCATTAAATATCTTAACGATAGACGGGTTTGTTTGTTTTTTTAAGTGTAGTTGACAAACAACGTTACGTTACTCTCAGGTATACACGTAGTGATTTGACAATTCTGTATATTACTCGGTGCTCACCATGATAAGTATAGTCACCATCTGTCACCATGCAACGTCATGACAGTATTGTTGACTATATTCCCTGTGCAGTACTTTTCATCCCCCTGACTTACTTACCTTATAACCAGAAGCCTATACCTCTTAATCCCCTTCACCTATTTCACCCATTCCTCCACCCATTTCCCCTCTAGCATCCACCAGTTTGCTGTATTTATAAGTCTGTTTCTGGGTGGTGTTTTGTTTTTTGGTTTTGGTTTTGGTTTTTCAGGATTTTTTAAAATTTTATTTATTTGAGAGAGAGAGAGAAAGCATGACAGGGGAAGGAGCAGAGGGGGAGGGAGAAGCAGACTCCCTGCTCAGTGGGGAACCTGATGCCAGGGCTCGATCCCAAGACCCTGAGATCATGACCTGAGCTGAAATCACAAGTCGGATGCTTAACTGACTGAGCCACCCAGGTACCCCAGTTTTTTGGCAATTTTTTAAAACTCTGATATGAATTATTTGTGCATGACCTTGGTTTAAAAAAGAAAAATCGATTCACTGAGGACCCATTGAGAACAATGCCATTTCTCCTAGCTATGCAGTAAAGCTGTGGCATGTAGAGGAGAACTAGGACTCAGTGGGATCCTGGAAAAATCTTGACATCCTTGTTCTAGAGTTACTGGTCCCAGTCTTGGGGTAAAGTCCAGATTGAGACTGTTAAAATCCCTAGATGGGTCACTCATATCTTTAGGAAAAATCATGTGGCCAAATACTAAAAGACCCGAAGTCAGGCTCGAGTCCTTGTCATCTACATTGTCTTGCTTACTGGTCTCATCCAGTTCCTCTTGACTACAGATTCCATCTATATGCTGATAAGTACCAAATTCTTCTCCCCGGCCTCCATCTTCTCTTTGAGCTATGTGCTTGTCCAACTGCCTACTTGATCTCTCCCCTTGATACCAAATACATCTCCTACGAAATGGATCCAAACCAGGGCCCTTGGTTTCCTTCCCATCCAGATCTGTCCCTCTCCTTGTTTTTTTCACCTCCGTAACTGGAACCCCCCCACCCACACCTGGGTGCTAAGACCTAGGAGTTGTCCTTGGGTCCTCCTTCCCTTTTCCCTTCTACATCCAGTCCCCTAGCAGGTCCTGTCAATTCTGACACTTCAAGCTTGAACCTTCCCCCTCTTTTCCATCTCCCTAACATAGCCTAAGCCACGGTTGTTTAACTCCTAAACTACTACAAAAGCAGCTTAACTGCAACACATGTGAGTATTTGTTTCCAAGTAGTTCTGTGGCAGGGCCAGGGTGGCAGGGCAGTTGGAGCAGAGAATTGCAAAGAGCATTGCTGGAACAGGTCCAGCCCTAGGTTGATAGTTGTTGGAACTCTGTGAAAGGCACATGGTGGGATTCACCAGATTGTCTCCATCTTTTGGTACATTTTACATTTTCTACAATAAAAAAATTGGAAAAAAAGGAACCATCTAACTGCATCTAGTTGCTTCCACTCTTGCCCTCCTTACAGTTTGTTCAGGTTCTACATATTTTGAAAAGCATAAATGATAGCATATCACATCTCTGCTTAAAATCTTCCACTCACTTCCCTTTCACACTTAAAATATCCAAACTCCTGCCCCCAGCGCAGGGCCCTGGGTGAAATGATCCTGGCCTGTTTCTCCATCCTCCTCTCATGTCCCTCTCCATCGCTCATGCGTCAACTACACAGGGCTCCTTTCTGTTCTTCTGATACCCCAAGTTCCTGCCTGCCTGAGTAGCCTTTGCTGATCACCCTTGGCCTTCATCACATGACCCTGTGTCATCTTCCATTACGGTCTGATCTGTTCTTGTTCATGAGTTTGTGTGTTCACCCTGCAAGGTAAGCAGGGGCCTTGTGCACCACTGTGTCTCCAGCACCTGCAGCAAAGCCCCAGGTTCATGATGGGTGCTCAGCAAACATTTCTTTTTTTTAAGATTTTATTTATTTATTCATGAGAGGTAGAGACATAGGCTGAGGGAGAAGCAGGATCCCTGTGGGGAAGTCCCTGATGTGGGACTCAATCGCAGGACCCTGGGATCATACCCCAAGCTGAAGGCAGACACTCAACTACTGAGCCACCCAGGCATCCCTCAGCAAACATTTCTTGAATTAGTACAGAAATAACTAGAATGAATGAGCAGTAGGGATAGCCAGGTACCAGCCTTTCCCTTGGTAAGATTGTGCTTTTACCTGTATGATAAAAACTCTAAGTTGAACCAGCCCCTCAGAGATACCAGAAACAGCTGAGCTGGCTCTTGCCTGGATTTCCAGGAAAGCAGGATTGAAGCAGAAGGGGAACTGGATTGGAACACACCACACAAATAGGCAGGATGTCAGAGTTGTTTTCAGACAGAGATTTCAGAGGAGCATGAGATAAGCCCTCCTCCCATTCAGGCATTGGGGCTATAAAGCATTCCCTCCAGTAGAGGCTCCCAGGGAGGAAACAGAGGAGCCACTAAGATAGATGGGTAAATGGGAGAGGATGGAGGAAATCAGCAGAGGAGGAGATGGATTAAGTCGAAGTGAGACCATTGTCAGATGGCTGCTCCAAAAACCTGCTCCTCCCACAGGTCCGGGTGCTAGAACTGGAGAATGACCTGCAGAAGGAACGTCAGAAACTGGGAGAGCTTCGAAAAAAGCACTACGAGCTCGCTGGTGTTGCTGAGGGCTGGGAAGAAGGTAGGCCTCTTTAAGGGCCCCGCTTGGACGCCATGAGGGCAGGGTGCGTGTGAGGAGGGCCTTCCCCTCAGACATGACAGAACGAGGTGCCCTTCAAGTCACCGACTTCCCCCCTCTTCACTCCTAGAGCGTGTTTTCTCTTCAATTGTAGATAATCTTAAAGCCCAAAACTGGCATAAATTGGGGTGAATTGAAAGCTTTTGTTGTCACCCCTCAAGATCTGAATGCTGACCAGCGAGCTCATCATTCACTAGCCACCATTCCCAGTGAGCCTGGCACGCAGACAGCAGAGTAGTGAATGAATGAACGGCAGCCAGTGAAGAGCCAGCAAGGGGACCACAAACTCCTGATTAACTAGAGCCAGCAATGGGGAGCAATGGCCATGCTATAGAAGGGGTCAGGGGCTAGAAATGGAGTTGAGTGGGAGATGTTGGGCCCACCAGCCCAGAGAGGCTTTCTCGCCTGGAGTCTTCTGCTTTCCCATGTGCCCAAAGCGGCCAACTTCATCACAACCAGGACTGCTGACTCTCATGGTCTTGATAAACTCTGGGAGCCAACCACAGACGCGTACTAGTCACTCCTGGATGTGTAACTCAGGAAGTAGAGGGTTATGAGCATGAGGTATTTGAGAGCCCAACGCAGTGGCTGTTTTTGTTAGGGAAACAAATGCATGCATACATGAAGTGCTAGGAAACAAAAATCATCGTTGCTTTTCAGGAACAGAAGCCTCTCCACCTGCGCTGCATGAAGTGGTCACCGAGAAAGAATAGAGCCATGCTGATACCCCACACGTCCGAGTGTAAATCTTGTGGCCCGTCTGTGTGTGTGTTATTTTCCAGCCATAGCCCAAACCCTGGGCCAGGGACCCCAGTGGCCTTCCATGGAAGAGGGGGACCTCCCTCCCAGTCCCACCTGCTGCTTGACCCCTAGATGCTCGGTGACCTTGTCTGAGGGGCTTGCTGTTTCCAAGAGCCTGGTGAGGGGCCATCTCATACCTTTTCTTCTCTGTTTTCCCCTCAGCCTTTTCTGTTTCACCATCTGCACCAACTCGTGAGCGTCAGAGGGCTGGTGGGCTGCACACCAGGACGCAGGGCCTGAATCTTTGCCGTCAGAGCAGTACGAGCGTCCTCGCCAAGCACCCCAAGGCAGTTCTCCCCTCTCTTGGCAGTTCCATGGATTCCTACTGCTTCTTATGGTGGTTGGTTGGGTTTTGTTTTGTTTTTATTTTTTTTTTTTTGTTTTTTCGGTTTTCTTCTTTCAGTGTTCCCTCATAGAACCACCTCTCCCAAAGGGAGCACCCCTGGAGCTCTGAGCCACCAGGGGCCCCTAAAACAGCAGTTAACAGCAATGGTGCTGCTCAGGCTTCACCTTGGTGCTCCAAGCCAGCCTCCATGCTGAGTGTCCTGCTGAGCGAGTAGGGGTCAGCCGAGGCCACTCCCCAGGGGCAGGCACCACTGCTCGGCCACACTTCCCTCCAAAGGCAGAAGCAGAGCGAGTGCCTTTCCTTCCCAAAGTGAGAGCCCAGCCGGAGGCCTCTGTCTACCTTCACAAGTGACAGGGGCAGAGAAAGCGGGAAAGGAGGGGTGCATGCGGCCCAGGTCTCAGGAGCACTTGGGCACTTCTTGTGACCAGGCTGAGAAACCTTATCACATGCTTGAGTGTGCTGGTGAGAGTAGCCACACTTCTTCCCCCTGGCATGAATTTTCCATGCCACCTCCCTTCAGACCCAGGCAGGGCCCTGAGAGGGAGTGTGTGAGGGCTTTCCAATTCCTCTCTCCAAATGTCCACCTTGGCATCCTCTTGAACCTGCAGAAGATAGTTCCATGTTCTACCTAAGTGACAGACCCAGAAGATCAGGCCATCTTGCTCCCAGCAGGAAAGAACTGTGTGCTTGGTTTGGTACCTTTAATATTTATCACTAACCTCCATTTGGCAGCGGCCTACAGAAAGATGCTTTGAGCAATCAGGATTTGAGGTGTGCCGATGGCAGGGCCGCATTGCTGCCCCAGGTCATAAGTCTTAAAGAATCAGACACGGCCAACATGCTTCCCAAACATCCGGCCTAGACGCTGAGACAAGTAGGTTCCTCAGAGCTTCTGAGTCAGGAGACTGAGAGAGGGGGACCATTGGCTCTGAGCCCTTGCAGCCACACGTTCCGGGCCCTGGCTGCCTGGACAGAATGAGGACAGAGGGCTCATTGATAACAGCTTCCTAGAGGCGGGCAGCCTAACACCCCTTGTCCACCTCCAGATGAACCCCAGCATTTAAGTGACCTTCCGATCTTGGACAAACAGTGTCTTCCTTCCTTATCTGTAGCAACTCCTAGGTAGAAGCCAACAAGTACTTCCAGGACCTGTCCCAAAGGAATGTTGCTAAGTGTTGCTACATGACAGGTGGCAAGGCTCCTGTTTGATCACTGTGAATCAACCCCCCTCTCCCTACCATTCCCCTCCTTCTCTGTGCATTTTCTAAGTAAGGCACTCAAAAAACAGTCTCCCATTAGCTCAGATTCCAAGACTCAGACACCCAATCTCCACATTGGGCTAAAGAGGGCTCAGCAGTGGAAGATGAGCAGTCTTAATGTTTAACACTTCTTTGGGCTCAGCGTTTTTCCATCTGAGGCTCAGAAGGAGTGGTGTATGGCACCCTGGCCCAGTTAACGCCAATTAAGCCAGTCAATATGTTCTCAGAATTGATTACCATTTCCACAGCAGACTAGTCCTCACTTCCAGAGTCTCAGCCAAACTGTTGTGCTCCAAATTACCAGGGGTGGAAAAAAATCTAGTATATCGGACCACACTGGGATTCTCAGAATAACACTCCCTCTAAAAAAAAGCCACGGTCATTTTTAAAAACCTTTGCGGACTTCACATGAGTTATGAAACAGTGAGGAAAGCAGTTAAATGGGAACACAGGCTAATCCCATCTGGCACGAGAAGTATCTGTCAGATGTAGTGTGATTACATCTGTCATCGCTTGCCTTAGAAGCTAGCCCATCCTCTGGCCAAAATCAAATTGTCCCGTCTTGGCTTTTCTAAAAATGAATGTGTTTCTACTTGGTGCGAAATACCTGATTAAAACAGGAATCACATACTGAGGCTAAAAATGAACCTCACAACCTCTTAAGGTAGTCTCCCAGCATCATTAGTGGCTGAAGTCCCATGGGCCAGGGTACATAGGTCATAGTAAGGCAGGACAACAAAACAATGGCTTAGGACTGAAAAGAGGTCAAAATATAGCCTCTGATTTCGACACTGAGTTGAACGAAAATCAGTGTCTCTGATTTAATTATGGTTGCTCTAATATCTCTAGAATAAGGATATGTGTGTACATAATAAGGAAACAAAATAGAAAAAACCTATCTTTGTGGGGTTATTTTACATCTGAGTCCGGAGTTGAAATTAGACTGTAAGTGTAGATTGTTGGCTGATTCTGCTGCTTACAGCAGGAACCCTAGGATCCTTCCTGAATCTGAGTCCCTAATCCAGTGGCTGGAAGAACCAAACATTGTCCAGAGCATCCTTTCTTGGAAGTGTTTGAGCTGCCAAGTCAACACCAGGGTTTACCAGGTACCATGGGGGTCACAGTGCATGTCGTTTGTTCAGGCAGGTTGGTTTGCTTCGGCCCCTCACTGGTGAGGAGCTGATTCTGAGCTGCTACCTGGGAAATGCTCACTTCGTGGCCAGCTCCTTGGTCCGGAGGGGTCTCCCGGCTCTACTCACCCGGGTCTTTAAAACCGGTAAAGTTCTTGCTACCTTCTACCACCTTTGCCAGTCTCTGGAAATCCTTCCTGCCAGTGAAAGCCTTCGATCCTGGCATTGGCCTTTCAACTCGACCGGCTCTGCCCTGTCTCTGCCATCCTCGGTCCCCCAGAGAGCACACTGTCTGTAGCATAGACGACGACCACCACCACCACCATGGGCCTGCCAGCCTCCACCACAGCAAACTGAGCCAGCTCTCTGCTGCTCACGTCCCCTTTGTCTCCCAGGGTCAGACCAAATGCACGATCACAACCCACAGTGGTGGCACAGCCTCTCACCCCCAGGAGCCAAAGCAAAGGGAAATAATTGGCTAGATGCCGTTGGGTCCGATTCTGAGAGTAGATCATTCCCAGACATGTCTTTCAGGTGACCCTCAACTACCTCAGTTTGAAGGCCCTAAACGAAGCTGATTACTACTCCTAGGGACAAACCGAGGGGGTTCAGATAAATCTTGCTGATAACTTATAACAAACTCTCACATTTAGGTTCACAGGGATAGGTTGGGTTTGTTTTTCTTGTTTTTAACCTTTCCCCCCAATTTTCCATTAGAATAGTTCCTATAAATGAATTTCATTCTTTCACCGAGTGCCTACCTTCCCAGGGCAGGTAGCCACTGGCTTTTGTTCCCTTCCAACAATACTTTTATTATGGTATTAAGACCTTTCTTTGTATAATACATTGCATCTGTGTTTTCAATTTTTCAAATAAATATTTCAACCTGGCAATGGAGAGTAGTGGTGTTAACTGACCATCCAAAGTGGTTTTGGGGTCGGGGTCCCAGTGAAAAGCCTACACTTCTATCCTGGGGTCCACTGAATCCCACTTAACCTCTGCACCTCTTAGAGTAGGTCTTAAAGACAGGAATACTTCTGAGGAATACAACTGCTGTAGAGAAACGGGTTTGCACAAGGTAGTCATGCTCCATCCCCTATACACTCTCCTGTCCTTGAGAATGATCAAACGGAACATGCCGAAGTCATCGGTACTGTAACTGATCTTGACAGCCAGGTCTGCGCATAAAGTCTGGCATCTCGGGCTATGGATATGCCTTTCTCCACCCTCAAGATGCGAAAGTAACCTGTCACCTTAAAATTGGATGAGACGGTTGCTGCTCAGGGACTGAAGCTGCCAGTTACAAGGGGATTCAGAGTGAGCCAGTCCGTCTGCCAGAGGACCTGCAGAAGGAGCTGATGAATGGGTAGGGCTGGTTGTATGATGACTTTTCATTATCTGCAACCTCATGCTGCTGGTGCATTAACCCAAGGGGACATCCAAGGGAGGGAGAGAGATGGGGAAGGCCCAGGGATGATAAGCAGGAGAATTGCCCAAATGATCCTCCAGTAAGAGAAGGACTGCCCAGTGGTAAGATGACTTGGATGAATACAGAAATGGGAAACGCTTGCCTACAGCTGGGGTTTTCTGCCCCCTGCAGCAGAATGCAAGTGTGAACCTGTTCCATCTGAAGCACCATTGAGTGGACAGACCTTGGTCACAGCTCTCTTTTTAAGACTTTATTTATTTGTTTGAGAGAGAGAGAGGAACAAGCAGACTCCCCGCTGAGCGGGAAGCTGAATACAGGGCTTGATCCCAGGACACTGAGATCATGACCTGAGCTGAAGTCACACGCTTAACCAACTGAGCCACCCCAGCACCCTGGTCACAGCTCTCTTACAGATTGCTCCAGGGCTCAAGTGTGAAGTTGCATCCAGAAAGCCAGGCAGAGGACTTCCTTGAGTTCTGAAGTGTCTTCCAGGGCTCAGATCTGGCCCAGGCCAGCTGTGCTCTCCAGGCAGGGTGTCTCTTCCCTTCCAGGTGTACTCCAGCCCTCAGCCCTCCCCAACCTGTACATGACCTTGACCAGATGCCCCAGAGGCTCTTGGTACTCAGCCTAAGGGGTCTTCCCAGCATCCTGTGGCTGGGCCCCAGTTCTAGAAAGGCAACTTGGCTGGCTGGTCACTCTGGCCAGCAGAGCATTGTAAGGAATCGTGAGATAGCCCCCTAGAGTGATACTAATATGCTATAAAAAAGGGGCATTGAGAGGTGGGAGTTAGGGTTTTTTGGACAGATGAAATTTGTTTGGGTCCTAGGGGTGGCCCTGCCAAAGTAAAAAGGAACAAAGGGGTGGACTGGCCAAGAGGGAGGATAGCACAGCAGAAATCTGTGCTGAAGGCATGCAGCTGAAATTGTTCTGTACTGTTATCTGAAGTGAGTTCATCTTGCCCACCATGTTGTCCCCAGTCTCTAATGCATTCCCAAACATACAGTAGGCCTTCCAGCATTTGGGGGTGAATATGAATGATTTCTCTTTTTACACTGCATTCTTAGTTATACACACATGTGATGCATCCATTTATTGTGTGAGCACTGAAATTTTCAAAGATGAAGATTTTCTGTTCTTTGCCCTCACACATTGTGTGTTATCACATCTGCTATGTGGGGCTCTGGGGATGCAACAGAGGGCAGAAACACACCCACCCTCTGGAGCTCACAGGTTATTCAGGGAAACAAGTGGGATAATCAGGGAAACAAGTAGGATAATCAAATAGAAAAATGTATCACTCCACTTGACCTTGAACAACATGTTTGAGCTGCGGGTAGTCCACTTATACGTGGGGTTTTTTATATATATAAATACGGTACAGTACTATAAATGTGTTTTAGGAGTTTCTTAACATTTTCTTTAGCTATTTTATTGTGAGGATACAGGATGTAACACATAAGCAAAATATGTGTTCACCAACTGTCTTATGTTATTTTTAATGCTTCTGGTCAATATAGGCTATTAAGTTTTGGGAGAGTCAAAAGTTATACATGGATTTTTAACTATGGTTTTTCAATTGTGTTGGGGGCCTGTGCCCCAAATCCCCACATTGTTCAAAGGTCAACTCTACATCTAGAGTAGCACAGTCTCAGAATGCTCTGAGAGCACAGGAGGAAAGTTATAGGGAAGTTTCCTTGAAAAAACGAAAACTGAACAAAGGTATACAGAATATGAGGAGGTATTGACTAGGCAACAAGGGAGGGAAAGCCCATTCTCAGCAGGAGCTGTGTATGCAAAGGCGCATAGGCCATTGAAAGACCATTATAGCCAGAGCAAGGTCGTTTTCTTGGGGTTGTGGGGTCAAGCCCCGCATGGGGCTCTGCTTAGTGTGGAATCTGCTTGGGATTCTTTCCCTCTTCCTCTCCCTCCGCCTGCCCCCCTCATGCACTCACGTGCATACTCTCATAAATAAATAATAAACAAACAAATAAACAAATAAACAAACAAACAAATAATAAATAAAATCTTTTTTAAAAAGAGAAGTCTGGGCAGAGAAGCAGGAGCAGATCATACAGACAATGGAAAGCAGTTGATGGGCTTTAGGCAAAAGAGCCTCAAACCATATTTGCATTCCAAACAGACCATTCCAATTGCTGAGTGGATAACAGACCAGAGGGCAGGCAGCAAGAGTGGATGCACAAATTCAGTGAGGAAGTTCCTGCAGCAGTGCAGGCAGAGTGTGGTGGGAGGTAGACAGTAGCATTGGACACTGGGAGAAGTGACAAGCCAGAAGCACATGTAAAAGGCAAAATATTTGGGCTTTAGTTTCCATAGAGGGTACAGGAGAGGGAGTCTCAGGTTTCTGACTTGTAGAACTGGTGCGGGGTGCCATCCACTCAAGAGAGAGAGAACACAAAAAGAGGACTAACGCTTGGCGCAGATATTGGGTCCTCAGCTGAGATGCTTCTGAGCATCCAGGTGAAGATGTAGGGTGGGCCCTGGAGCTCAGAGAGGTCGGAGGAGATGGGAATTTCATGGTAACTGGAACCATAGCTGAAGTGGCCGAAGAAGAGCATAAGGAAAAAAGAGTCCAGCATTGAGGCATTTTCATGTTCAAAATAGTACAGCAGGCTGAGCTGGTCAAGGAGCTGGTCAAGGATCTTTGAAAGACCAGCTTGAGAGGTAGGAGGCAAATCTGATTAATTGAGACTTGAAAATGAAGGGGGGACAGTGTTTCAAGGAGTGACACAAGACTGCCAACTACTGCTGTTCTGAGTGCAAGTTACAAGCAGATGCTGTAGGATCTGTTGATTGAGATCACTCCCAAATGGGAAGACCGGGAAAGGTTGCATTTGAACTGTAACTAATCCATAAAGGATAGATCAGATATCAATGGGTAGAAATTAGGGACAAGGTTATAGCAGGTGCAGGAAGATGCCACAAAAGATATAAATGTGAGGAAGCAAGGTTAGGAAAACAGCTATACTCTGGTTTGGTTAAAGCCAAAGCTATACTCTGGTTTGGTGTAAGCAAAGAGATGGGAGATACAGCTGAAAAGGTAAGTTGTGGCCGAGTTAAAGAAAAGTTTGACTCCCAGGCTGAGAAGTTTCCATTTTGTTCCCTAGTGAGCCCATCTCTTATCCTCACCTTCTGGGTTGATCTGGTCAGACTTGCCAACTGAAAGTACTTTTTTTGACATTCCATAACATGGTCCACATTCCCTCGTTTACCTATTTTTACATAATCTCTACACCCAATGTGGAACTCGAACTCACGACCCCAAGATCAAGAGTCACATGCTCTTCCGACTGAGCCAGCCAGGCGCCTCCTGCCCCACACTCCCTCCTAAGTCCCCTTTCCACTCTGCCTTACACCTCTCATAATTCCGTGAGCCTGCACCAGGCAATCCCACAGGCACCTCGTTCCATGCGTGCCCTGAGCATCTTCTCTGAGCCAAAACTGAGCCTAGCTGTGACTGCTAGCATGGCAGCCCTGTTCCTGGAGAACGTGTAAGTTTCTAGGTAAGTTTCTAGTAAATGAGTCGGAAGCCTCTGGGACTGTCCTTCAAAATTTCTCCTGAAATCTCCACATCTCTTCTAATTATATTTTCTTTCTGCAAGACCAACATTTGAAATAAACGTTGAAGACTAAATTGTATTCAACTCCTATATGGTCAAAAACAACTAATATTACAAAAGGCATGTCCTCTCGAATTGTGTTGCCTCTGCGAGCACTGCTGAGTTCCTATCACACGCTAGACACTGTAGGAGGAAGAAAAATAAGCAAGAACTGGTCCCTTTCTCAAGGACCTTCCAAACTTGGAAGGAAGATAGACGCATACATTAGAAACTGAAGTATAATGTGAAAGAGATGAAACAGTCAAGAAATCCAGCGGTAGTCAAAGGAAAGGGAAGGATGAGTCGATAACTTGAGGTAATGGCATCAGGAAAAATGTTTTTAAGGGCGTTTTTAAGGGTGGCTCAATGGTTGAACATCTGCTTTTGGCTCAGGTCATGATCCTGGGGTCCTGGGATCGAGTTCCACATCAGGCTCCCCACCGGGAGCCAGCTTCTCCCTCCACCTCTCATGAATAAATAAAATCTTTAAAGAAAAAATGTTTTTAAGAAGATGGAAGCATGCTTCAAAGCTAAAACAAAGTCAGAGGAGGTAGAGATTGAAGTGTTACTCAGCCATTAGAAATGACAAATACCCACCATTTGCTTCGACGTGGATGGAACTGGAGGGTATTATGCTGAGTGAAGTAAGTCAATCGGAGGACAAACATTATATGGTCTCATTCATTTGGGGAATATAAAAAATAGTGAAAGGGAATAAAGGGGAAAGAAGAGAAAATGAGTGAAAATATCAGTGAGGGAGACAGAACATGAGAAACACCTAACTCTAGTAAACAAACAAGGCAAAGTGGAAAGGGAGGTGGGTGGGGGGTTGGGGTGACTGGGTGACGGACACTGAGGGGGGCACTTGATGGGATGAGCACTGGGTGTTATTCTGTATGTTGGCAAATTGAACACCAATAAAAAATAAATTTATTATTTAAAAAAAAGAAGTATGGCCAAAAAAGGAGGAAGGCTATAGCACATTCCTTGAGATGCAAATTTATTCATTCCTCCCACAAGTTCTTACTCAATGTCCACTGTGTCGAAGGCACGAGGGATGCGGTGCCAGGGACCGGTCTGCCCTCTGGGAGCCTGCGAACCGGTGGGGCAGCTGGCACGGAGCCAGTGTCATGCAGGATCCAAAAGTACATGAAAAAGAGGACACAGCAAGGGAACTAGTACATTCAAGAGGTCAGGGGACACTCCTGTGAACAAATGACATTTAAGCTGAAACATGAAGAATAAAAGGTGGCAGGGGTGGGGGGAATACTCCAGGCAAAGCTAACAGTGGTTGAAACACTGATCATGACAGATGCCTGTGCGGACAGAACATGGACAAAGTGCCAAATTGTAGAAGGTCTTGAGTGCCATTGGGAGGATTGGAGGCTTTATGGTGGGGATTGTCAGTAGGGCTGTGATGTGACACCAGCTATCATCTCCCATCTAAGTAGCCTCAATAGACTTCCAAATCTCCTACCTATGCAGCTCTGCCCCCTGCCAAACCATTCTCATTCTGTAGCTAGAGTAACCAACATTCCTAAAGTTACATTTGCTTTTGCCACCCTCCCTTCTTAAAACCTTTCAATGGCTTCCTACTGCTTTTGTTAAATTGAGGTGAAATTCACATAAAATTCACCATTTAGTACATTTTGGACATTCACACTGTCATGCAACCAGCACCACCATCTGGTTCCCAAACATTTCCATCTCCCCAAAAGAAAACCTCTCATTAGCGGTCACTAGTGCCCTACTCACCCTTCTCCCCAGACTCTCAAATCTGTTTCTGTCTCTATGCAACAGGTATGCCAGATGGTGTTATAAGCCAGGGAGGAAATTATGAGATATCTAAACACTCAAAATGTTAAGTTCTATGGATACATATATACTCAGGTGTATGCAGAAAGAAAATTTATGGTTGTAGTTGCTTCTAGGAGAAGCGGGAGGGGGTGCCACAGAGACAGGGAACAAAGGAAATTTCATTTTTATCCGGACTGTCTTCTCTTGACAGGGATTGGGACATGCTGATATTCAATAGCACTTTGGCATATTGAATATTTGAAGCTGAAGGAAACTGCAAAATGGCATGTACAGGAAGGACTTTCTAACCTTCCTCTGAAGCAGGTCATGTGAGAGGTACCCTTCTTATCCTGGAAGAAAGGAACATCTTTATCTCCATGTGAGAGATGCTCAGAAGAATCTGAACAGACCATCCCCACTGTTTCCCCAAGTTTACTGCACCCAGCTCACACTTTTCTTCGTCCTATCACATTTTTCCATAATTCTCCACTCATCATCAAGCCTAGCATAAAAACACTCAGGTTTGGGTTCCCTGGGTGGATCAGTCAGTTAAGCATCTGATTCTTGGTTTAGGATCAGGTCATGAGGGCAGCCCCGGTGGCGCAGCGGTTTAGCACCGCCTGCAGCCCAGGGTGTGATCCTGGAGACCCTGGATTGAGTTCCATGTCAGGCTCTTTGTATGATGCCTGCTTCTCCCTCTGCCTGTGTATCTGCCTCTCTCTGTGTGTGTCTATCATGAATAAATAAATAAAATCTTTAAAGAAAAAAAAAGGATCAGGTCATGATCTCAGGGTCATGGGATTGAGCTCTGAGTCAGGCTCTGTGCTCAGCACAGAGTCTACTTGTTCCTTTCCCTCTGCTCCACCCCCTACTCATTCTCTCTCTCTCTCTCTCTCTCTCTCAAATAAATAATAATAAAAACACTCAAGTTTAAATGCTTCTTTAGGTCCTCATTCCTACGTCATGTAAAACTGAAATTAAATAAAGTTGTACATTTTTCTTTTGTTAATCTGTCTTCAGTTACAGGGGCCCTAACTAAGAACATAGGAGTGCTCCTCCTCCACAGTTTCTGGCAACCACGAAGGGACAGCTGGCATACTTCACTTGATCCAAAGCAAGTAGATGTAGATGAAATCATTTACTAGAAGAATGGGACTGAGTGGCAAGTTTGTGGCTGACTTTAGGAAGTTTTTTGGGGAAATGCTGTAGTTAATATGACAGCAAGGTCACAGGATGGTGAAAAGAACTTCCAGTCTGCAGTATGAGCACAGTGCCACTGGAAGCATGCATTTATGGAGGAGTGATGGCACAGTTCTTTGTTTTTCACTAGCAATATTTAGAATCTCTACAGCCAGGCTGGAGAAAAGACACAGTCTGATTTCACAAGGGAAGGAGACTGGCCAAAAGGGCAAAGTAAAAACTCACTGAAGTGAGAACTGAAATGATTGGTCATGATATCCAAGCCATTTGGGAAAGGAGGAGAAGCCGGAGAGCTGCTGGTTAGAGCCAGAAAGATCTACAGGCTGGAATGAAGATGAAAAGTGTATTTGTAGAAGAACTGGAGGAATGTTAACTAGTTCCAATAAAATGAAGGAGCAAGAGAAGTGACAAAATCAGTCTATAGCAGGAGAGAAGAATTTCAGAGTTTGACACCCCTCACCCCCACAAAGAGCTCTTCTTTAATGCTGACACTCATAGAAAGATGTTAGCTGCTCAGTTTTAGCCAGTTTAGCCATTCTTGGGACAGAATGATTGGGGTGGGGAGCCCCCCTTATCAACTGTTAAAAAAAAAAAGTGCCTGTTGGGTCTGGCTTCAATCTAAATGTGCCATTTCCCAAACAGTATTTACAAAGGTCTAGGCAACTTACAAAGGAACAAAACAAAAACCCAATGACTAACCATGGGAAATCTCCCCCACAGACAGGTGCTCAGTTCCATGGGGCGGTGGGGGGGGGGGTGTCCCAGAAAAACCATGCACCTGCAAAGGGCAGAGCCGAGGGCAGATCTGGGCTCTCATAGTGCCATAGCCTTGGAGGCAACCACAGCCCTAGGAGACATGGATTCCTGGAACTGAGTAGATTTCCCCCTCCTGTAGAAAAGTCATCGAATTCGATTTCGCAGGTGTCCAAGTCTAGGACCCAAGGCGGGAACTTCACTACGCGCGCTTCCCGCCCAAAGAATCGCGAGACACACTGCGGGCAGGGAGCGGCCTAGCCCTGTTGCCTGGCAATCGGCTTCCTCACCACCTGCTCTCGCGGGAGCCGTCCGCAGTGACGCGAGACAAGCGCGCGCGGTGCATGGCGGGACCACGCGGTTTCCGCCTGTTGGGGGCGGGGGGGGGGGGCGGCTGGCTGGCCAAGGAGGTAGGGAACGAGTCCTCGCTGGCCCAGGCTGGAGTACGACTGGGCTTCCTGAGCCGCCGCAGCCGCCTGGGCCGGCCGCTTGCTGGGGTCATGGCTGGGCCGCCACCTGGAGGTGCGCAGGAGGTAGGCCCTTTCCACGCGCTGCGGCCACCTGGGCCTCGCGCAGCCCCGAGGCTGGGTCCTGGGCCGGCCGCCTGTACTTCCCGCCTGGACGGGTGGTGGACGCACAGCGCCGTGTGTCTGGGTCCGCCTGGCACGTCATCGTCCTGGGGTGGTTCGGTGCAAAGGAGGTCCGCAGGTTTGCTGCTTAGCAGCGGCTGCAGAGCTTGATTCCTGTGGCCCCGGGGGGTTCTGTGATGCCACTCCTTTGATGACATCGGGGCTCCTCCCCTGGTTTCCGCTCCTCAACTCAGCACGTCTGTCTGTTCTGGGTTCTGTTCTTGGCACTCGTTTGACAGACGGTGGTCAGCTGGCCCATCTCCCCAGTTACCAGGATTGTTTACGCGGCCCGTACATCCCCGCGTCAGACAGGACTTCCCTTGCAAGTGCTGGGGCTGCATTTCATCTCCTTGTAAGGCAGCTTTATGTGCCTTTCCCTGGGTCTCAGACTGTCTAAATCTGAGCTGGTGCTGTTCGCTTCCTCTCCCAATCTCCCCCACTTCCTGTGTGTTCACCAGCTAAATTCACAGCAGTCACTGAGGCACGAAACTCTCAGGTTTGACTCTTCATGATCTTTCAGGCTTGTTATGTTTCTGTTTCTTTTTTAAAATATTTTATTTATTCACGAGAGACACAGGCAGAGGGAGAAGCAGGCTCCGCGCGGGGAGCCCGATGCAGGACTCGATCCCGGGACCCCAAGATCACGCCCTGGCCCGAAGGCCGGCGCCAAATCGCTGAGCCACTCAGGGATCCCATGCTTGTTCTGTTTCTACATTTAGTTTTCTTCTCTTCAGACTAGATCATTTCAAAGGACCCATCTTCAAGTGTGCTGATCTTTTACTTCTCACATCTGCTGCTGAGCTCCTATAGTAAGCTTTTCATTTAACCGACTTTTCAGTCCAAAATTTCTTTCTGGTTCCTTCCCATAATTCTTTCTTTTCATAGATATTTTCATCTTGTTCATCTGTTGTTTTCCTGATCTCCTTTAGTTCTCTGTCTGGTTTCCCGAGCTCACCGAGCACATTTAAGATGGCTGGCTTAACGTTTGGGTTTAGTAAATGCGATGTCTGGGCTTCCTTGGGGATGGTTTGTGTCAAATTCTTTTTTCCCTGTGGATGGTCCGTACTTTGCTGTTTTTTTGTGTGTTTTATAATTTTTTGTTGAGAACTGTACTTCCTAAATGACTCCAAATGTGATCTTCTTAGTCATCAGGAATTGCTAATTTTTGTTTTTTGAGGCCTGGAACCGTTACCTTTCCAAATTATTTTTGCAAACTGTGTGCTTTGTTTCTGTTTAACTGCTGAAGTTTCTGTTTCATTTTATCTACAGTCAGTAAGTGACCTGACATAGATTTCCTTGCATGCCTGACTCGAACTTGGGGAGTAGGGAAAGGGGATTCTGACTCTTCAATCCAGTAGATGCCACCAGAGGAAGCTGTTGCTGCTGAGGGGGCAAATCCAACGCAAGCATCTGCTGGTCCTCAGGGATCCATCAGACTGTCCTAAATGCATAACCCCAAATTTATGGAGGACAGGGTTTCTACTGCCTGCCTCGGTGTCAGCCAGCTTCTTCAGGAATGTAGGCTGCTATCCATACAGCTGCAGCATGTCTGTCTGAGGAAAGGGGGATGTCAGCTGGTTTTCACATGCTGCTAACTTGTGAAAATTCAGCAGCCTCTCCCTTTATTTTATAAGGACTCCTCTGGTTGTTAAAAGTTTATGGTTGGGGATCCCTGGGTGGCTCAGTGGTTTAGTGCCGCTTTCAGCCCAGGTTGTGATCCTGGGGACCCAGAATTGAGTCCCACATCGGGCTCCCTGCATGGAGCCTGCTTCTCCCCCTGCCTGTGTCTCTGCCTCTCTCTGTGTGTCTTTCATGAATAAATAAATCAATAAAATCTTAAAAAAAAAAAGTTTCTGGTCGTGTTTCAGAGTTCCAAAATAGTTGACTCTAATTACTTTTCCCCACTCAGTGGTTGTTTTGGTGAAGAGCTTCCTGCTTTGCCATTTTGTGTGACATCACTCTGGGTAGTGTTTGTTTTGCTTTGTAATTTAACAGTCTGTTTTTTAATTTTTTTTACCTACTTATTTAGAGAGCACTAGGGGTGGGGGGAGAGAGAATGCTAAGCAGGCTCTATGCTTAGCACAGAGCCCGATGCAGGGCTTGATCTCAGGACCGTGAGATCATGACCTGAGCCAAAATCATGAGTTGAACACCTAACCAACTGAACCACCCAGGCAGCTTGACAATTTTTTTTTCAAATTGGTCTGTTTAGACAGTTTACATTTAATATAAATTTTAATTGGTTAGGATTTAAGTCTGCAATTTTACTTGTTTTCTGTTTGCTCCCTCTCATTTTTTGAACATCTGTTTCCCTTTTCTTGCCCTGTTATGGGATACATGAACTTTTTTTAGTATGCCACTTTAATATTTCTAGACTATCAACGTAGCTCTCATTTTATGGATTTTTAGTGATTGCTATCCAGGTTATATTATACACACTTATGAATTTACGAGTATCAACCTTTGAGCAGTTCCCATGGAATGTAGAAACTTTACCACCTTTAGGTCCCTTTTCCTTCCTTTATGAGATTGTAGCCTTAAATATTACCTCTAAATACATTGAGAACTGCATAAGATGATGTTACAATTTTGCTTTCATCCATCAAATATAACTTTAAAAATTCAAGAGATTATATTCACCTGGATATTTACACTAAAAATGTTTTCTTCATTCCTGATATTTCAAGTTGGTTATTTCCTTTTCATTTGAAGAACTTTTCCTGATCACTTCTTTTTTTTAAAAGATTTTATTTTTAAGGTAATCTTTACACCCAATATGGGGCTAGAACTCACAGCTTGAGATCAAGAGTTGCACTCTCACAGAGCCAGCCAGGTGCCCCTCCTTGGTCACTTCTTTTAGAGCAGTTCTGACAGTGGCAGATCATTTCATTTTCCTTCATCTCATACTGTCTTTCCTTCATTCCTGGAAGATATTCTCCCTGGATATAGAATTATGGATTGTAAGTTCTTTTAGCATTTTTTTGGAAGATTTTTATTTATTTATTCGTGAGAGACACACGGAGAGAGGCAGAGACATAGGCAGAGGGAGAAGCAGGCTCCCTGTGGGAACCCAGTGCAGGACTTGATCCCAGGACCCCGGGATCATGACCTGAGTCGAAGGCAGATGCTCACCCACTGAGCCACCCAAGCACCCCTCTTTTAGCATTTTAAAAATGTTTCCACTTCATTCGTTCTTCGTGGTTTCTGATGAGAAATTTTTAGTCATTCGAATTGTTCTTTCCCTGTGTTTTCCTTCCAGCTGCTTTCAAAACTTTCTCCTTGTCTTTAATTTTTCAGACATCTCATTATAATGTGTCTTGGTGTTGATTTATTTGGGTTTATCCTTTTAGGGTTTGGTCAGATTCTTGAATTGATAGGTTCATATCCTTTACCAAATTTGGGATATTTCCAGCTATTATTTCTTCAAGTATTTTCTGTGCACTGCCCTCCTTTTCCTCTCCTAGGACTCCAGTAAAAGGAATAAGATCTTTCTTTATTGTCCCATAGGCACTTGTTCTTCTTTTTCCTGTTTTGTCTCTGCTGTTCAGATTGGATAATTTCTACAGATATATCTTCAGGTTCACTGATTTTTTCCTCTGTAAATCTTCATTTTGTTATTAGGCACATTCTGTGAGTTTTCCACTTACTGTAATTTTTCATTCTGAAATTTCCATGTGGGTCTTTATATCTTTTTCTTTGATGAGGTTTTCTATTTTCCAATATCTTTCAATAATGTTCATAAGTACATGTTGGAACATTTTTGTGATAGCTGCACTAAAATCCTTATTCAGTAAATCTGGTCACCTCAGTGTTGGCATCTATTGATTGTCTTTTTGGATTTAAGTTATTTTTCCTGGTTCTTAGTATGAAGAGTGATTATTTTATGCTGGACATTTTGAATATTATGTTTTGAAGTTCTGGTTCCTATGTAAATCTTCTATTTTAGCAGTCAGTATGTTTATGTTCAGAATGCACCTTTGGGTCCATATTTGTAGGCTCTGGTTTGAAGATAAATTAAGTTTTTGAAACCTCTGCAGAGCTATTTTGGCCTTCCCCACTTGTTGATACCCAGAGGTTTGAACCCTCAGAATTTTTCCATGTTGTAGTTCAGTTCTTAAAGCCTTTGGTCTGTTGTTGCTGATTGGTTTCACACTTGGGCTGCTTGGGAAAGCGTGCCCAGTACTTCATATTCATATTAAAGGATCTCTTTTTTCTGTGGGGCCCCTAGGTGGCTCAGTTGGTTAGACATCCAGTTCTTTTTTTTTTTTTTAAGATTTTATTTATTCATTCATGAGAGACACATACACACACACAGAGAGAGAGAGGCAGAGACACAAGGCAGAGGGAGAAGCAGGCTCCATGCAGGGGGCCCGATGTGGGACTCGATCCCGGGTCTCCAGGATCATGCCCTGGACCGAAGGCAGCACTAAACCACTGAGCCACCGGGCTGCCAAAGGTGTCCAATTCTTAATCTCAGCTCAGGTCTCCATCTCAGGTTCATGGGCTTGGGCCCTGTGTTGGCCTCCATGCTGGGTGTAGAGCCTACTTTAAAAAAAAAAAAAGAAAAAGAATCATTTTTTCTAGATCCTCACTCTAATTTGAGAGGGGATGGGGTACCACTTTTTTTTAGTATTATTCAACTAGTGCAGGTTGTGGATAGTAGGGCTCCTGCCCAGTCTCTTTAGTGCTTAGTGGGGAGGGAAGAGGTACCACCTCTGCTTTGTCAGTGCAGAGTGGGAATTGGTCAGCAGGGCTTTGTCCCACAGTCTCTGCAGTACCTGATAGGGAAGGGAACAGTATGGGTTCTTAACTGCAGCACTACCCTCTTTCTGGTCATTTGGCTAGAGAGAGTGGTCTTTTCTTGGGGCATTTCTGTGTAGGGTGGTCAGGTGGAGGCCTGTTGGCATTTTCTGGATGTAGACTGCTCTGTCACCCCAACCAAGACATATAGAAGGCAAAACAAACAGACCACCTGGGGAACTTACCACTGGGTCTTATTCCAGGTCCCTAGCCAGCTTGCTTTCTTTTCTCCACCTTTCAAAAGGTTTTTTAACTAGTTGCCTTACGTATTTTGAACAGGAGTTTTGATTGTAATTAGCAAGAGGAATGTGATGGATGTGCTTACTCTATCTTCTATGGAACAGGAAATAACATCAGGCATTTAAAAAAACTGTTTTCTTGATAAATGTGAGAGTGTTATTACTCAGTTTAGCAATAATACGCTTGCTCCTGTGCGATGAATAATCGTGCCCATGTTGTGTATGGGTTATGTCTCATGATCCTATACTGTAGCAGGCAGTGAGAACCTCACCACAGGATATAGCATGCAGAACTCCACTCTCTGCCCAGCCTGTATTTTCTGGCTCATGGGACCTCTCCACATCTCTTTCCTCATTTCACCTGTCCATTTGGGCCTGTTGTCCAGGTGACCAGCCTCAGTCTTGGCACCACCTACTGGATTTGCAGGAGCAGGACTATCAGGAGGATTAGGTGAACTAATAATATATGGCAGGCACTCACAAGAGCAGCCGGCACCAAATATGCAATCATCACACAATGGTTGGTGGTTGACCCTTCAATTTTGGCATAGACTCTGCTTCAAGTAAAAGACAACCCAAACTGTGATCTCCCACCAAAGGAGGGGAGTCAGATTCTCATGAGCTTCAGTTTGAAGATGAAATTTTCACTTGTGCAATAATCAGCAGACATTGAGTCCTTACTGTCTTGCACATCCTCAAATGAGAAAATAAGATATAATCCATGTCTTCAGAGAGCCCAGAGGCTTGAGTGGGGATTAATAGATATGTGAATGCACACAATAAATAGACTCAATGACAGTAGTCTGTACAAGGTAGAATGGGGACCCCAGGGTGGGTGTGGCCATATGTTTGGGACTGAGGAAGGGTTCACAGAGGTAGTGACGCTCGGGCTGAATCTCAGAAGATGAGTAGGTTTTCCCCAGTGAGTAAAGGCATTTCTGCAAAGCACAGTTCAGTGTGGCAAGATATTTAGTGTCCACATAACCTGCATCATATGTCTGTAGGTGGATTGAAATTGTATGTTTAGAGGAGCACACAAGCCGGACTCTATCTAATTTACTAAGGTTATATTCTGGTTTTATTTCTTGTCATTTGCATACAGATATTTATAATTTGGACTGATATAATGTATCAGTACCTGCATATTTTTTTAAATTATTTATTTATTTATTTATGATAGTTACACACACACAGAGAGAGAGAGAGAGGCAGAGACATAGGCAGAGGGAGAAGCAGGCTCCATGCACCGGGAGCCCGATGTGGGATTCGATCCCAGGTCTCCAGGATCGCGCCCTGGGCCAAAGGCAGGCACCAAACCGCTGCGCCACCCAGGGATCCCAGTACCTGCATTTTTAAAGACAAACCTCTTGGATCTGACTCTTAAGACCAGCAGTTGGACACACATTCAATTCCAAGTATAAGATGAGAAAGAACCCCACTGAGTCACTGATCTGACTTGGAGGATGAGGGAAGGACAGGTTAGCAGGTGCGTGAGTGATAGCAACTTGAGTTTTTACTGTAGACTTGCTAGATCTCCCTGTCTCCACTGTGTTATTGATACACCCGTGCGGCCTCTATTTTGAGCTGCCTCTGGCATCTGTTACAGGCAGAACTATTTTCTCCAGACTTCCCTTACTTTGTCTGGATAAGACTTGGCCAGATTCTATTTTACCTTACATACTAGAACCTCTGGAGTAGGATGGCAGCTAAAGCATGCAGATTTTCCCTACTGTCACCAGTTTGCTCCTGTCGTCTCCAGTTTCTCTTTTCCTAGGATACCACTGCCTGGAGGCAGCTGCTTTTCTCAGGAGGGCACAGAGGGCATGACCCAGAGCACATGGAATCTTCCCTCCACATCTTCCTTCCGAGCACTTTTTTCCCCTTGCCTCTGCCTTTGACGAAGCAAAACACAGTATCCCCACACACCAGCCTCTCTTTGGACTGCAGCCTTACACATTCCTCTACCTGAGTGTCTTCCCCAGGCTCCTCTTAGCCTCCGATCCCCTCCACCTGAGACAAGCCTTCCTCACAGAGGGCTTTGCTGACAGTCCTCCTTGGCTAGGTTTTGCCCTCCATCCTATGCTGTCATGACAGCCTGGGGCAGAGTGTATTTTCTGAAGATGGGCACAATGATATCTCCCATCCCACATGCTCTTACCATATAATCTTACTGCTGTTTCCATGATGTGATTGTGGCAGTATGTCTCTTCCCCTAGAACCTGTCCAGATCTTTAAGGTTACCTTAACCAAATACAGTAGAACAGAAGCAACGCTGTGATCTACTTCCCAGGCTAGATCATCAAAATGCCGTGTACATCCATCTTTTTCTCTGAGAATGCTTGCTCTGTCAACCAACCTGCCACATTCTGAGGGAGCTCAAACTAACCAATATGGAGAGACAACAGGCAGAAGAAATGTGTATCTGTTCCAGCCCACAGTTCAGCAGAGGTCCCAGCTGACAGTCGGCATGAGCCACTAGCTGTGTGAGCAAAGATGCCTCTAGATGATTCCAGCCCCCTACCATCAAGCACCCCTACCCTTTGAGTCTTCCTAGTTGAGTTCCCAGGTATTGCAGAGCAGAAACAAGCCAGTGTATTGGAATCACAGAATCCCTGAGGATCATAAAATAATTGTTTGGGGTGCCTGGGTGGTGCAGTCAGTTCAGCGTTCAATTCTTGGTTTTGGCTCAGGTCATTATCTTAGGATCAGGAGATCTATCCCTGAATCAGCCTCTGTGTTCAGTGCAGAGTCTGCTTGAGATTCTCTCTCCCCCTGCCCCTCCTGCTCATGCTCGTGCTCTCTCTCTCTGTCTCTCTCTAAAAGAAAGGAAAAAAAAAGAGAAAGAAAGGAAATTATTGTTTTATACCACCACACATTTTATTGGTTTCTTATGCTATTAGTAACAAAGTCATTTTCTTTTCTAATTCTGTACTTTCAGTGCATTTCTCTTTACTGTCTGACTTCCCTGTATGCTGTATGCTTCCCTCTTAAACTGTATGCTGCTTGAGAGCTGGTACTATGTCTGTAATGCTCATTGCTGTGTCTTGTGTGACACAAAGAGGGTAGTGGGTGCACAATAAATAGTGACTTAATGAATAGGAGGTATGTGTTTCTTCTCTTCTTTTAATGTGGATAGATAATCATGTTGGGTGTCTATGTGTGCAAGCAGGTACACGGAGTCTGCTTCCAGGATAGTTTCTGGCCTGCAGTTCTTTTTTTTTTTTTTCTTTCAGATTTTATTTATTTGAAAGAGAGAAAGACAGAACAAGCAGGGGTAGGGGCAGAGGGAGAGGGATGAGCCGACTCCCTGCCAGGCTGGAAGACAAACATGGGGCTCAATCCCAGGACCCCGGGATCACACCTGAGCCAAAGTTAGATGCTTCACTGACCAAGCCACACAGGCACCCCTGGCCTGCAGTTCTAAGCTTGTCAGGTTGATCCCTCCTTCTCCAGGAATCTTCCCTCCTCCCTCCTTTCCCACCCTGACTGATCTATTGGTGTGAGATGTACTTGATTGGTTCTGTCACAGTTTTTAGCTACAGGTGATGCCTGTAAGTGGTTCACCCTACTGCTGCAGGGACAAGGGGTAGAAAAGGTGAATAGGAGGCTAGGAGTTCCAAAGACAAACTGGACCCATTTTATAATTTTGTCAATGACAATCTGGAGAGAATAAATACAAACCTTAGGTAGTATGGTATTTTGTCCCTCCTGACAATTCACAAGTAGTATAGATTGGGGGTTAACAGCTATTACTGTGCCATTATGGAAAAGTTTCAGGCTGCCCTCTAGTGGGAAGTAGCACAATAAAGTGCAACTATATTATACACCAAGGCAATCTGGATTTTGAAACAAAGAAATTAGAGTGTAGGGACCAATTCTGGCTTGTGGACTATAATCGGGGCCTACAACATTATCTGGCAGTTAGTAGGAGCTCAACTAATATTTAGTGAACAAAGTAAGCAACATGCACTGTTTGGGAGCTCTAGTACATTTCTTAAGAGCTTACAATGTTTAAGACATTAATTAAGCCAAGCAGGATGGCTGAGTTGGTTAAGAAGCTGCCTTCTAGGGCAGCCCCCATGGCCCAGCGGTTTAGCACCGCCTTCAGCCTGGGGTGTGATCCTGGAGACCTGGGATCAAGTCCCATGTTGGGCTCCCTGCATGGAGCCTGCTTCTCCCTCTGCCTGTGTCTCTGCCTCTCTTTTTCTCTCTGTGTCTGTCGTGAATAAATAAATAAAATCTTTAAAAAAAGAAAAGAAAAAGCTGCCTTCTACTCAGGTCATCATTCTAGGGCCATGGGATCAAGCCCTGCATTGAGCCCTGAGTCTGGCTCTTGCTGCCTGCATCCGGCTCCCTGCTCAGCTGGGAGTCTGCTTCTCCCTCTCCCTCTGGCCCTCCCCACTATTTGTGCTCTCTCTCAAATGAATAAATAGATCCTTAAAAAAATACATTAAGCCAAGCACTATAGATGGTATAAATCAGAGCCAGGTAGTTAATATCTTAGGTGTAGAGGCCATATGGTCTCTGTCACTACTCAACTCTGCTGTTGTGGTAGGAAAGCAGCTACAAACAATACGTAATCTAATGAACTTATCTCTATTCCAGTGAAACTTTACTAACAGAAACAGGTGGACTGCTTGCATTATATAAATAATAATATAATAAAAATAGATTTTTCTAGTCAGATTCACCAATACCTCCCATTGCCAAATCCACTGGATCCTTTAAAAATGTTTAGTATCAAGTATTTCAAGCCTCAGAAATGTACAAAGGATAATACAATTACCTCATTTATCTATCACCCAGATATACCAAATATTTATATTTTACCATGTTTCAAGTCTTTAAAATAACAGTATGTTAGAGCTACAGTTGAAATTCCTCTATATATGCCACCCTGATGCCATTCTCTTCTATCTCTTCCTCTCCAGAGGTGAACATAATGTTGAAGTTGTATGTTTTCTTTCCATGCATGCAATTATCCTCAATATATATGTAGGTATCCATATTAAGTATATTATCATTTAGTAACCTTTAACTTTGCATGTATCATTATGCCACTTTTCTTTTTTCCACTTAATGTTGTTTTTGACATTTATCCATATGCCATGTATACAACACAATTATTTTTAAGTAAGTGCTTTTTGCACACTAAGAAATCTTAGCCTCTCCCAAGGTCACAAAGATTATCTCCCTATGTTTCCTTCTAGAAGTTTTATAGTTCTACCCTTTAGTTAGTTCCATTTTTTTAAAGTAATCTCTGTACCCAACATGGGGCTCAAACTAATGACATGGACACCAAGAGTCACATCCTCTACCGCCTGAATCAACCAGGCACCCCTCTCTGGTCCAATTTGAATTAATTTTTTGACTATAGTGTGAGGTAGGGGCTGAGATTAATTTTGTTCTATATGTATATCTAGTGTGGACATTTTATAGTATGTTCACAAATTCTTTGATATTCCTGTCTTCAAAAGATAGAACCTAATTCCTCTTAGGTGTGGGCTGTACCTAATGAGTTGATTTTAATAAATAGAATGTGATAGAAATGATGGTGTGTGACCCAAAATTAAGGCATAAAAGGCATTTTGGCTTCCCCCTTGCTCTCTCCCCTTGGATTACCCTTTGGGAAACCAGATGTCATATGTTGAAGACAATTAACCAGCCTTATGGAGAGGTCATTATGGAATATTCACATTGTGGAATGTAAAGAACTGAGGCCTTCTCCGAATACTAAGTAAGTGAGTTATCTTGAAAGCAAATCCCTATAGCACTAGTTGAGCCTCCATAGGACTGCAACCCTCACTGATGTCTTGACTGCTGCCTCGTGAGAGCTCCTGAGCCAGAACCACACAGCTAAACCACTCTCAAATTCCTGACTCACAGAAACTGTAAGATAAATGTTGATTTAAGCCACTAAATTGTGGGATAATTTGTTCTGCAGTAATGGAGAACTAATACATCTAGTGTTCCAGCATCTTCCCCCATTGAATTACAATAGTGCCAATATAGAACATCAGTCAACTACATATGTATTCGTCTTTTTTCTGGATTCTCTATTCTGTTCCGGTAAACTGCATGTCTGTTTATGCCAAAAGCATACTGTCTTCATTGCTATAACTTTTACTGTAGTCTTGAAATCAAGCGGTGTGAGTCTTCCAACTTTTTGTTATTATTTCTTTTTTCAAAATGGATTTGGCTACTCTGGGTTCTTTTGCATATCCATATACATTTTAAATCATTTAGTCAATTTATACAAGAAGAAAAACCTACTGAGATTTTCATAATGGCTATCTTAACAATATTGAATCTTCTAATCCATGAACATGTATTTCCATTTATTTAGATTTTCTTTTCTCTCAAAAATGTTTTTGCAGATTTGTGTAATGTTTTAGTGTAGGAATCTTGCATGTATTTTGTTAAACTTATTTTCAAATATTTTACATTTTTATGATATTTAATTGGTATTTTTAAGTATAAGATTTTAATTGTTGCTGTAATTGATTTTTATGTATTGACCTTGTATTGTTTCATGTACTCTTGCTTGGTTCACTCATTAGCTCTAGCAGTTCTTTTATAGATTGTAGCTGATTTTCTGTGCACACAAATCTTGTCATCTGCAAATAAGGAGCATTTTTACTTCTTCCTTTCCAGTTTGTATATTATTTCATTCTTCTTGCCTTGATTTCCCTGGTAATGTTGAATAGAACTAATAAGAGTGGACGTCCTTTCCATGTCCCAGTCTTTCCTCATTAAGTGTATATGTGTGGTGATAATATTGAAGATCTGCCCTCCTAACAAATTTCAAGTATGCAATACAGTATTGTTAATTATAGTCATCATAATATATATTATATCCCCAGAAGTTATTTGTCTTATAGGTGAAAGTTTGTACTCTGTACCTGTTGACCAATATATCCGCATTTCCCTCACCCCCTAGGCCCTGGCAACCACCATTCTACTCTCCATTTCTATGAGTTTGATTTCTTAGATTCTACATATAAGTGAGAACATAACAAACAGTATTTGTCTCTGACTTTTTTCACTTAGCATAATTCCCTCAAGGTCCATCCATGTTATCACAACAAGCGGGATTTCCTTCTTTTTATGGCTGAATAATTCTCTATTCTATGTATATACCACATTGTCTCCATGCAGTCACCCACAGATAGACACTTAGTCTTAGTTATTATGAATAAAGCTGTGATGAACATGGAGACATAGCTCTCTCTTCAAGATTGTGATTTTATTGCCTTTGGCTATATACCCAGAAGTGAGATTACTGGTAGTTATATTTTTAATTTTTTTGAGGAACCGCCAAGCTTTTTTCCACAGCAGTATTTAAGGGTTCTAATTTCTCCACATCCTCTCCAACATTTACCTTCCTTTTTAAAATTATTGTTATAGGGATCCTTGGGTGGCGCAGCGGTTTGGCACCTGCCTTTGGCCCAGGGCGCGATCCTGGAGACCCGAGATCGAATCCCACGTCGGGCTCCCGGTGCATGGAGCCTGCTTCTCCCTCTGCCTGTGTCTCTGCCTCTCTCTCTCTCTCTCTCTCTCTCTCTGTGTGACTATCATAAATAAATAAAAAAAGTAAAAAAAATAAAAATAAAATTATTGTTATAGTCATCTTAGTGGGTATGAGATGATGTCCCAAAGTGGTTTTGACTTATATTTCTCTAATGACTAGTGATATAGATTTCATATCCTTCTTGGCCATTTGTATATGTTTGGAGAAATAATTGTATGAGTTCCTTTTCTTATATTTTAATTGCACTATTCCTCTTTTTATTGTTGAGTTATAGAGATTTGCTGTATATTCTGGATGTTAAACTCTGGTCAGATATCTGATCTGCAAATATTTTCTCCCATTCTTTGGATTGTCTTTGCATATTCTTGATGATCACTTTTGATGTATGGAAGTTTTTTATTTTGTTGAAGCCCAATTCAGTTTTTCTTTCTAAGATTTTTTTTTTTAATTTGAGAGAGAGAGCGAGCACGTGGGCATGTGCATGACAGTGGAGGAAGGGACTGAGGGAGAGAGAGAATCTCAAGCAGATTCCATGCTGAGTATGGAGTCCAGGGTGGGATGATCTCTAAAACCCTGAGATCGTGACCTGAGCCAAAACCAGATTGTGAGGCTTAGCCAACTGAACAACCCAGGTGCCCCTAGTTTTTCTTGTTATTAATGCTTTTGGTATGATACCCAAGGCCATAAAGATTTATCCCTATGTTTTATTTTAGAAATGTTAATGGTTAATTGATTTTATAGGTTAATTGATGCTTTCTCAGTATTGTTTTGCATATTTGGAAGCCATGCAATTCTATATGAATTTGAGGATTGGCTTTTTGATTAATGTAAAAAAAAGGTTGTTGAAATTCTGATAGGGATTGCATTGAATTTGTAGATTGCTTTGGGTAGTAGTGTTGTCTTAACAGTAGTAGTCTTATCAACAGGGCATGTCTTTCTGTTTATGTCTTCTTTAATTTCTCTTAGCAGTGTTTTGTAGTTTTCAGTGTACAAATCTTTGGTTAAATTTATTCCTAGGTATTTTAGTATTTTATATTCTTCTGTAAATGGAATTGCTTTCCTAATTTCCTTTTTGGATTATTTATTGCTGATGTATACAAACAGAATTTAACACAAGTGATTTTTGTGAGTTGATCTTATATCCTACAACTTTGTTGAATTTGTTTAGCTCTAGTGACCTTTCTTGTGAATTCTTTGGGATTTTCTGTATAGGATCATGTCATCTACAAATAGAGATGGTGTTACTACTTCCTTTGGAATTTGAATTTTTTTGTCTAGTATCTCTAGCTAGAACTTCCAGTTCAGTGTTGAATAGCAGTGGCTAAATTGTGCATCCTTGTTGTGTTCTTGATTTTATGGGTACACTTTCAGTCTTTTACCACTAAATATGGTATTAAATGTGAAATTTTCATAAATACCTTTTATCACATTGAGGAATTTTCTATTTCTGCTTTTATGAGGGCTCTGACGACAGGATGTTGGGTTTTGTCAAATGTCTTTTCATTAATTGAGATGCTTATGTGTTTTTCCTTTGTTATATTAATGTGATGTATCACATTGATTTTCATATATTGAATCAGCCTTATAGTCTTAGGATAAATACCACTTGGTCATGCTGTATAATCCTTGATATACGCCAAATTTGATTTGTTTGTATTTTGTTTAGGATTTTTGAATTTATTTTCAAAAAGGATATTGGTCTATAGTTTTCTTTTATCATGATGTCTTTATCTGGTTTTGGTATCTGCTCTCACAGAATGACTTAAAAGTGTTTCCTCTTCTATTTCTTGGAAGAATTTGAGAATAGTTGTTGGTAATTCTTTAAGTTTTTGGTAGAATTTACCAGTGAAGCCATCTAGTTCTCTTTATTTAAGAGGTTTTTGATTACTAATTCAGTCTTTTTATTTGCTTTTTAAAACTATTTATTTGTTTGTTTTAGAGATAGTGTAATCAGGGGAGGGGCAGAGGAGAAGGAGAGAGAATCTCAAGCAGACTCCAACTGGAGTGTGGAGCTATATGTGGGGCTCAATCCCACAACCTTATCTGAAATCAAGAGTTGGACATTTAACCAACTGAACCACTCAGGTGCTCCAGTCTTTTTACTTGTTTCAGGTCTATTGAGATTTCTACTCTAGCAAAATAAATCAGAGAAAGAAAAATGCCATATGATTTCACTCATATGTGGAATTTAAGAAACAAAACAGATGAACACATGGGAAGAGGGGGGAAAAAGAGAGAGGGGAACAAACCATTAGAAACTCTTAACATTAGCACAGCTCTGGCCAGGCAGCATGGCGGACCTAGCCCCTCAACCCAGCAAGCGGAAGTGCGAACAGGATGCTGAGGAGGTGGAAACCGCCTAGGCGAAGAGTAAGCTGGCATCAGGAATGGTACCTCCACCCCCGTGCAGTTACCATTCTCTGGCTTCAGAGTGGAAAAAATGCTGAGGGAGTCCGCGAGGAACAAAATCCTTTTCCTCCACGGGACGGTGAATGAAGCCTCTGGAGATGGCGGTGGAGAGGATGCCATTGTGATCCTGGAGAAGACACCATTTCAGGTGGAGCAGGTGGCCCAGCTCCTGATGGGTTGCCCCGAGCTCCAGTTGCAGTTCTCCAATGATATCTACAGCACCTATTACCTGTTTCCTCCATGGCAGCTGAGTGATGTAAAGGCAACTGTGGTTTACCCAGCCACAGAGAAGCATCTACAGAAGTACCTGCTCCAGGACTTCCTGGAGCCTGGTCCAAGAGATGGGAAGCAATTATAAGAACATCACCTTACCCTACCTGGAGTCCCAGAGCCTCAGCATCCAGTGGGTGTTCAGCATTCTCCATAAGAAGGCAGAAGCCAACCGGATTATTTTTGAGAACCCAGATCCCTCTGATGGCTTTGTCCTCATCCCCGATCTCAAGTGGAACCAATAGCAGCTCAATGATCTGTACCTGATTGCCATTTGCCATTGCCAGGGCATCAGATCGCTTCCGGACCTTACTCCAGAGCACCTGCTGCTGCTCAGGAACATCCTCCGGGAGGGCCAGGAAGCCATACTGCAGTGCTGCCAGGTGAGGGGAGACTGCCTCCATGTGTACCTGCACTACCTGTCCTCCTACTACCCCCTGCACGTGCACTTCACAGCCCTGGACTTCAACGCCCCAGGCTTGGGGGTGGAGCAGGCTCATCTGTTAGCAGACATGATGGAGAACCTGGAGTGTGACCCGGAGCACTACCAACAGGGCACCCTTACCTTTGCCCTTAGGGCTGATGACTACCTGCTCAGGCTCCTGCAGGAGGCCCAGAAGAGCTGAGTCCCACCCAGGGGCTATTGGGAGAACAACGCCCAGGTGTGGGATCGGCAGAGGGACCTTGGGGTTTTTACCACCAAGTGAATTTTTTAAAAAACATATTTTGTACTGGTTCCTTCCTCGTATGTGAATAAAGTCTTGATGATCTTCTTCTTCTTCTTCTTCTTCTTCTTCTTCTTCAAAAAAGGGAAACTCTTAACATTAGATAACTGAGAGTTGATGAAGGTGGATGACTAGATGGGTGATGGGATTAAGGAGGGTATTTATTGTGGTGAGCACTGGGTGTTGTGAGGAATCACTGAATTCTATCCCTGAAACCAATACTGCATTATATGTTAAACTAGAATATAAATAAAAATTGAAAAAATATTTCTATTCCATCTTCAGTTTAATGTGCATATTGCTAGAAATTTGTCCATTTCATTTTGATTATCTCATTTGTTGGTGTAAAATTTTCCATAATTTTCTCTTATAATCCTTTTTTATTTTTTTAAGTTTGTTAGTAGTGTCCCCACTTTCATTTCTGATATTAATCATTTGTGTCTTTTTTTTTTTTTTTTTTGGTCAGTCTATCTATAGGTTTGCCCATTTTGTTGATATTTTCAAAGAACCAACTTTTTGGGGTTTTTTATTATTGTTTTCTACTCTGTATATCATTGATCTTCATTCTAATCATTTCCTTCTATTAGCTTTGTGTATAATTCACTCTTTTTTCTAGTTCCCTATGATACAAAGTTAGGTTATTATTCGAGGTCTTTCCTCATTTCAAAAGTAGGTATTTACAGCTATACATTTCTTTCTAAGCATTGCCTTCAAAGCATCCCATAAATTTAATTATATTTTCTTTTCATTCAAATATATCTATTTTTTAATTTCCCATGTGATTTCTTCTTTGACCCACTGTTTATTTAAGAGTGTTTTTTAATTCCCACATACTTGTGAATTTTTCCACTTTCTCTTCTGTTACTGACTTCTGTCTTTTTTCCTTTGTGGTCCAAGAAGATACACTGTACAATTTCAATCTTTTAAAATTTATTAAGACTAGTTTGTGGTCCAACTTATGCTGTACCCTGGAAAATATCCCATGTGTACTTAAGGATATGTATTCTGCTATTGTTGAGTACAGTGGTCTATGTATGTCTTTTAGGTATAGATGGTTTATAGTGTTGTTCTGGTACCCTGATGAACTTCTGTATAGATAGTCTAGCCATTGAAAGTAGTATACTGAATTCTGTTACCCACAGGACTGTCCATTTCTCCCTTCAATTCCTTCACTTTTTGTTTCATCTAATTTAGAGCACTGGTTTTTTTCTTTGTTGCATATGTTTATAATTGTTCAATTTTATTGATAAAATCAACCTTTTTCTCAATAGATAATATCTCTATCTCATAACCATTTGTTTTCTGGTTTATTATTAAAAGATCTTATTTATTTGAGAGAGAGAGAGAGAGAGCGCACAAGCCAGGGGGAGGGGAGAGGAAGAAGAAGCAGGCTCCCTGCTGATCATGACCTGAGCTGAAGGTAGATGCTTAACTGACAGAGCCACCCAGGTGCCCCATTCCAGACTTTCACTTTTAACCTCTTTGTGTCTTTCTGTCTAAAGTGAGCCATGGGACACCGAGGTGGCTCAGTCACTTAAGCTTCCAACTTTTGATATCAACTGAGGACATGATCTCAGGGTTGTGAGATCAAGCCCCGCATCAGGCTCAGCACTAGCTGTGGAGCCTGCTTAAGATTCTCTCTTCCTCTCTTTCTGCCCCTCTCCCCTCCCTTCATTCCTTCTCCTCCTTCCTTCCATCCCTCCCTCTCAAAAAAAAAAATAAAGTGTCTTTTGTAGACAGCACCTAGTTGGATCATGGTTTTTTTTTAATCCATTCTGCCAATCTTTGCATTTTGACTGAATTTTTTTTTAGAAAAAAATTTTTTAAAGATTTTATTTATTTATTCATAAGAGACAGAGAGAGGTAGAGGGAGAGGCAGGCTCCCTGCGGGATATGGGACTCAATCCCAGGACCCCAGGATCACCACCTGAGCTAAAGGCAGATGCTCAACCACTGAGCTACCCAGGTACCCTGAACTTTTTTTTTAAACATTTTTTTAAAGATTTTATTTATTTATTCATGAAAGAGAGAGAGAGAGAGAGAGGCAGAGACACAGGCAGAGGGAGAAGCAGGCTCCATGCAGGGAGCCCCACGTGGGACTCGATCCCGGGTCCCCAGGATCACACCCTGGGCTGAAGGTGGTGCTAAACCGCTGAGCCATCAAGGCTGCCCCTACCTGAACTTTTTAATTTTTATTTATTTATTTATTTATTTATTTATTTATTTATTTATTTATTTATTTATGATAGTCACAGAGAGAGAGAGAGAGAGAGAGAGAGAGAGAGAGAGAGGCAGAGACACAGGCAGAGGGAGAAGCAGGCTCCATGCACCGGGAGCCTGATGTGGGATTCAATCCCGGGTCTCCAGGATTGCGCCCTGGGCCAAAGGCAGGCACCAAACCGCTGCGCCACCCAAGGATCCCTGAACTTTTTAATTTATATTTGAAGCAAATACTCCTAAGGAAGTACTTACTTTTCCTTTTTCTGTGTTATACTTTTTTTGTCTTTCATTTTTTTCATTACTGCCTTCTTTTGTGTTTTTTTTTTTTTTTGTAGTGAACCATTTTGATATCCCTTCATTTCTTTTTGTAGGTATTTTAAAAGTATTTTCTTTGTGGTTACCATGGAATTACATTACATTCAACATGTTTGGCAAAATAGAGAGGAGTTCCTGCATCATTCCCTCAGGTAGCCCCCATATAGGGCAGATATACATAGTAATTTGCAAATAAGGTCTAGTGTACTCCCTGTGGAACCAGTGACCAGGTTCCCACACTGGGAATGTAGGTTTTTATCCTTAAGATTGCTGACAAGATGGGGAAAGTGTAGTAGGTAGTAGAAGGGCAAGAAAAAAAAACACAGAGCTTTCCACCACTTCTAAATTGCTGTTTTATTGATTCAGCATTTGTTTTATTGATATAAACCCTTGATTGTTTTCCAGGGTTCTGATAAAGCTGGTTCTACCAGTTACTGCTTTTATTATTATTATTCTTTTGGAAGATGGGGGCTTGAAGCTGCCTACTCTGTTGTTTTGCTTAGGTCACTTAGTTGTGTCTTTTTATTTTTATTTTTATTTTATTTTATTTTTTTATAAATTAATTTTTATTGGTGTTCAATTTACCAACATACAGAATAACACCCAGTGCTCATCCCATCAAGTGTACCCCTCAGTGCCCGTCACCCATTCACCCCCACCCCCCGCCCTCCTCCCCCTCCACCACCCCTAGTTCATTTCCCAGAGTTAGAAGTCTTTATGTTCTGTCTCCCTTTCTGATATTTCTCACACATTTCTTCTCCCTTCCCTTATATTCCCTTTCACTATTATTCATATTCCCCAAATGAATGAGAACATACACTGTTTGTCCTTCTCCGGTTACTGTGGCCAAGTTCAAAAAGGGTGTTGCCTGAGTTCTCCTCTGGGATTTTGATGGAATCTTGTCTCACATTTAGATCTTTCATCTATTTTGAGTTTATCTTTGTGTATGGTGCAAGAGAGTGGTCCAGTTTCATTCTTCTGCATGTGGATGTCCAATTTTCCCAGCACCATTTATTGAAGAGACTGTCTTTCTTCCAGTGGATCGTCTTTCCTCCTTTATCGTATATTAGTTGACCATAAAGTTCAGGGTCCACTTCTGGGTTCTCTGTTCTGTTCCATTGATCTATATGTCTGTTTTTGTGCCAGTACCACACTGTCTTGATGAACACAGCTTTGTAGTACAACCTGAAATCTGGCATTGTGATGCCCCCAGATATGGTTTTCTTTTTTAAAATTCCCCTGGCTATTTGGGGTCTTTTCTGATTCCACACAAATCTTAAAATAATTTGTTCTAAGTCTCTGAAGAAAGTCCATGGTATTTTGATAGGGATTGCATTATACGTGTAAATTGCCCTGGGTAACATTGACATTTTCACAATATTAATTCTGCCAATCCATGAGCATGGAATATTTTTCCATCTCTTTGTGTCTTCCTCAATTTCTTTCAGAAGTGTTCTATAGTTTTTAGGGTATATTTTGAGAACCATTTGAATGGTAAATGGTTCTCCAACCTTCTATTTTCAGGTTGTAGGTGTACTTCCGTCTAAAATGAGTCTCTTGTAGACAGCAAATAGATGGGTCCTGCTTTTTTATCCAGTCTGAAACCCTGCGCCTTTTGATGGGGTTATTAAGCCCATTCACGTTCAAAGTTACTATTGACAGATATGAGTTTAGTGTCATCATGATATCTATTTAGTCCTTGTTTTTGTGGATTGTTCCACTGAACTTCTTCTTAAAGGGGAGTTTTTTTTTTAATTTTTTTTTTATTTTTTTATTTTACGATAGTCACAGAGAGAGAGAGAGAGAGGCAGAGACACAGGCAGAGTGAGAAGCAGGCTCCATGCACCGGGAGCCCGATATGGGATTCGATCCCGGGTCTCCAGGATCGCGCCCTGGGCCAAAGGCAGGCGCCAAACCGCTGCGCCACCCAGGGATCCCTTAAAGGGGAGTTTTAAGAGTCCCCCTTAAAATTTCTTGCAGAGCTGGTTTGGAGGTCACATATTCTTTCAGTTCCTGCCTGTCTTGGAAGCTCTTTATCTCTCCTTCCATTTTGAATGAGAGCCTTGCTGGATAAAGTATTCTTGGTTGCATGTTCTTCTCATTTAGGACCCTGAATATATCCTGCCAGCCCTTTCTGGCCTGCCAGGTCTCTGTGGAGAGGTCTGCTGTTACCCTAATATTCCTCCCCATGAAAGTCAGGGACTTCTTGTCTCTTGCTGCTTTAAGGATCTTCTCTTTATCTTTTGAATTTGCAAGCTTCACTATTAAATGTCGAGGTGTTGAACGGTTTTTATTGATTTTAGGGGGGGATCTCTCTATTTCCTGGATCTGAATGCCTGTTTCCCTTCCCAGATTGGGAAAGTTTTCAGCTAGGATTTGTTCAAATACATATTCTGGCCCTCTGGCCCTTTCGGCGCCCTCGGGAACCCCAATTAAACGTAGGTTTTTCTTCCTTAGACTGTCATTTATTTGCCTTAATCTGTCTTCATGGTCCCTTAATTGATTGTCTCTTTTTTCCTCAGTTTCCCTCTTTGCCATTAACTTGTCTTCTATGTCACTCACTCGTTCTTCCACCTCGTTAACCCTCGTCGTTAGGACTTCTAGTTTGGATTGCATCTCATTCAATTGATTTTTAATTTCTGCCTGATTGTATTTAAATTCTGCAGTCATGAAGTCTCTTGAGTCCTTTATGCTTTTTTCTAGAGCCACCAGTAGCTGTATAATGGTGCTTCTGAATTGGCTTTCTGACATTGAAGTGTAATCCAGATTTTGTAACTCTGTGGGAGAGAGGGCTGTTTCTGATTCTTTCTTTTGAGGTGAGGTTTTCCTTCTAGTCATTTTGCTCAGTGCAGAGTGGCCAAAAACAAGTTGTATTGGAACACGGGGAGTATCACTGGTCTCTCTAGCTGGTCTTCTGGGGGAGGGGCCTGCTGTGCTGATTTTCAGGTGTTAGCACTTGGGGGAGCTGCTCTGCCCCTGCCTGCTGCCGGGCTCAGCGGGGGTTGTTTACCCCGTGGGGCCCCAGGAGGAACAGCCGCAGTTGCTACGGCAGCTCTGGAAGCCTGGATTCAGCCTCCGCAGGAACTACGGGGCTTGGGGCTCTCGGTTCTCCGTCTGCAGGGCCTGGAGGCTCCGGGGCGGGGCCGCTGATCTGCTCAGCTCGGGGCAGGAGCGTCCTCGCTGTCCTGGGCCCTCCCGGCCTCTGCCTGTCCCGGGGGAGGCCGGATCCTGGGCTGTGTCCCGGCGCCCTGTGCTCCGGGGCCTGCGCTGTGGGATTCGGGCTCCCGCCCTGCAGCTCCCTCCCTGGAGCCGCTCCTGAGCCCCTCCGAGCTGCTCTGGTCGGTCCCGCCGTGCGCGCTGCAGCCCTTAGGGAGCTCGGAGCACTCTCCTGCGCTCGCAGGTGTCTGTTAGTGTCCCCGGGAGCCCGAGGACATCCCCGCTCTCCTGGGTCCTGCTCTAACTCCCTGCGAGCCCCTTTCCGCCCGGGAAGGTTGGTGCAGCTCCTGCTCCTCCGGGACGGGGCTCTCCTGTCCTGGGGACACTCGCCCCGGCCTCAGCCCGGCTCCTCGTGGGGCCCCTCCCCCTCGGAGGCCTTTTGTTCCTTTATTTCTTTTTCCCCGTCTTCCTACCTTGATAGAAGCGCGGACTCTTCTCACTGTAGCATTCCAGCTGGTCTCTCTTTACATCTCAGGCCGAATTCGTAAATTTTCAGGATAGTTTGAAGGTTATCTAGGTAATTTGGTGGGGACAGGCGATTTGGGGACCCTGCTCTTCTGCCATCTTGCCCCCTATACTACTTAGTTGTGTCTTAAAGAGATTTAAATAATGAGGGGGTAAGGTCATAAATATCTACCTATGCAGTTACATTTCCAGTGCTCTAAATTCATTGTGTAGATCCAGGTTTCCATCTGGGATCATTTTCCTTCTGCCTGAAGGGTATCTTGTAACATTTCTTATACTGTTAGTTTGGTAGTGATAAATTCTTTAAGCTCTAGTATGTCTGAAGACCTCTTTATCCCATTTTTTAAAAAGATATTTTCACCAGGTATATCATTCTAGATTTACAGTTTTTTCTGTCGGTACTTTAAATTTATGACTATGCTATCTTCTCCTTTGCAAATTTTCCAAGAAGAAATTTGGTATTAACCTTATCTTTGTTCCTCTGTAAGTAAGTCTTAGCTGTATCACTGGTTTTGAACAATTCAGTTACGATGTGACTTGTTGTACTCTATTTCTTCTACTTGAGATGGAGCTTCAGATATGAGATTGTATATTTCTCATTATGTTTGGGAAGTTGGAGGCCAATATTTTTCCTTATGTTTTTCCATATCTCTAGCTGTCTTTTTGAATATATGGAATATGGGTAAAATAACTTTATTTTTGGGTAAAATAATTTTTATTGTCCTTTGATAATTTTAAAGTGTGTCAGTTCTGGGTCAGTTTTGATTGATTACTGTCCTCTTGATGGGCTATTTTCCTGCTTGCTTATATGCCTGGTAATCTTGTTTGGATGCCAGGCACTGTGAATTTTACCTTGTTGAGGGCTAGTCAATTTTTTTTATTCCTGTACACTTTCTTCTTTAAAAAATATTTTATTTATTTATTCATGTGAGACAGAGAGAGGGAGAGAGAGAGAGAGAGAGAGAGAGAGAGGCAGAGACACAGGCAGAGGTAGAACCAGGCTCCATACAGTGAGCCTGATGCAGGAATCGATCCTGGGACTCCAGGATCACACCCTGGGCCGAAGGCAGGCGGTCAACCACTGAGCCACCCAGGGACCCCCATATTCCTGTACATTTTCTTGAACTTTGCTTTGGGATTCAGTTTGATTCTTTCAGGTTTTACTTTTATGATCTATATGATAAGTCCGGAGCAGTGTTCAGTATAAGGCTGATTATTTCCCATTACCCAGGCAGCACCTTCCTGAATATACCTACTATCCTATGAATTATAAGTTTTTACAGTCTGGCTGGTGGGAACAGACACTATTCTTGACCCTTTCTTAGTGACAGATCCTGTTTCTTTCAATACTTTTGGATGGTTCTTTGGCATTGGGTAATTTCCTCATAAATTTATACTCATGAGTACTGGATCACATACTTGAGAGAAACCTCTGTGGATCTCTGGGAATTCTTTTCACAGTTCTCTTCTCTCTGGTACAGTCTTTTAAACTCTAGCTGTTTTGATCTCCCCAAACTCTTTAGCCCTATATTTCAAATCGGGAAGTTCACTGGGCTTTTCCTCAGTTCCCTTCCTTTCTGTACCACTGCCTAGAACTCAAGACAGTAAGCTGTGATGATCATAGGGCTCATGTTCTCAACTCAGTGACCATTGTCCTTTGTTGTCTATAGTCTTGAAAACCACAATTTCATATATTGTCTGGTTTTTGTTGTTCTAGGTGAGAGGATAAATCTGGGGTCCCTTTGTTTCATTACTGTCAGAAGGGAAAGCCCCTATTATAGATTTTGATACATTATATTTTCATTTTGATTCAGTTCAAAATATTTTCTAAGGTCCCTTGAGACTTGCTATTTGACTCATGGATTAGATTGTATTGTTTAATTATCAAGTGTTTAGAGGTTCTCCTTTTGTTTTTGTTACTGATTTTCTAGTTTAATTCCCTTGTGCTCAGAGAATGTACTTTGTTTTATATCAAATATTTTATATTTATTAAGACTTCTCTTATGATCCAAGATATAGTCACTATCAAATACCTTTACACATAACTTTCCTATTTCACCATACCCCTTCTCATGTCTGACTTGGCACCTCAGATGTCCCACTTCCTGCTTTCCATATCACAAATGTAATGACCTTATGGTAGTATAATTACACTTACCCTCCCCACGACCCAGCTTTTGGTAATGGTTATTACATCTTTTCATTCTATATTTGTATATCCACCCATATAATGTCTCCTTATTTTTACTTGAAATAATCAGTTCATAAAGCAAATCATGAAAACATTCACCAAATTGTTTACCATGATGGTCTTCATTCCTTCATATAGTTCCACATTTCCATCTGATATTAGTTCCCTTTGGTCTAAAGGGCAGCCTTTAACATTCCTTGTAGTGCAGTTATGCCAGTGATGAATTCTCTTAGATTTCACTTATCAGGACTTGTCTTTTAGCACCTATGCTGTCTTTTCCTCTACAGAAGTGTTGACTTTTAATGTAGTCCTATTTATCTCCATTTTACTAAATGATTTGCAGGTTTGTGTGTCCGTTTCTTCAACCTCTAAATACTGGGGTGCCCTGGGGCTCAGGTCTCAGACTTCTCTATCTACGTTAATTCCCAAGTAATCTTAGTCTCACAGCATGTGTTCACTGATGGCTTTTATGTCTGGCTCCTCCTCTGAATTCCAGTAATAAATGATAATTTAACAGACCCTTGCTGAGCTAGATATTATCCATAGTTCTTGAATGGGAAGTCTGCACTCCCTACCTCTACTTCCTCGCTTTCCATTCATAATTTAACTCACTGCAGCTTGGCTCTTGTCCCATTCTTCCAATGCTACTGCTGAGATTTGTTCCTAAGTAACACAGCCCATCCCCTTTTCTTTTCAAATGAAGTCTTTCATGAAATCAGACAGAAGCAGAACTCCCCTTGCAGCGGGTTAAGGAGAGCTGCCTGCCTTTCTCATCTCTTCAAGTTGCTCGGAGGCCTCTTTACTGAGTGCTGCCTATCCTTTAACCTCTGTAATCCCTCAAACTGCCTGATCTCCAGCCATCCTCCTTTCCATCTCTGTGCCTCTGCACAGTGCTCCTGCATCTGCTTGAACCCGCTTTAGCCAGTTTTTGTCCACTCAGGTAACATCTCCCAGCCTGTCTTCCCCTTTTTCATTCCCTCTCTTTTTTGTGCCTCCGTTATCACTCTGGCCACAGTGAATTGTAGCTTTCTACTTACACATCTCTCTTCTCCACTACACAGAAGGCTATGGAGATCAGAGACCCTGGCTTGTCCCTTTCATCTATTTAATGGCTGTCAGTGGAGTGAATGAATGGTCCAGGAAGCTGAGCTAGATAAAAATCTTAATTGGCAGGCCACCAAGGTGTTTTTTTTTATGGTTTTATTAAGATATAATTCACATACCGTACAGTTCACAGGGCTGTACGATCACCATCATAATTTAATTTTAAAATATTTTTGTTCCCCCTAAAAAGAGAACCCCATTTTCCAACAACACCTTCCCCAGCCCTCGCCAACCACTAATCCACTTTTCCAGACCACCAAATTTAACATAGGGTAAATTGATCACAAATCCTCAAAATCAAACCGATTCTGGACTATGATGTGAAATTTGGTCGGTAACTGTCCCACTCAACCAATTTGTACGGCAGGAAGTCAAACTTAGTTTGCAGCTTCAGATTTGATCCGCAACACATTAGACTCTTGGACTGCATGATCGGGAATTTATTAGAATTAGTTCCACACTGAACAAGGGTGGTTGTTGGGGGCCGGTCTGGCTTTTCACTGTTGCTGTGCAAGTAAATCCCCTTTGGCAGAAACAGGGCAACTGAAAAACTCACCATCTCTGGTAGCAATCGTGAAAAACGTGCCCGGTAACAACCTCTTCCGGGGAGTTCAGCCCTCTGGAAAATAACATGGATCAAGCATTACGTGAGCGGTCGCTTTCCGGAGCTTTTATTTTTAACGCGCCTCTTCACCGGCTCACCCCCGGGTGGGTGCTGCGAGCTGGAGGCGCGGAAGCCGGGAGAACACCGACCGCAGTGTTTCTGTGAGGCGGCCTTTGCGGAGCGGGGTCGGATCTAGCGCGTTGCCAGGCAGCAACGGCGTCGCCCGCGGCGGTCGCTCGTCCGAGTCGCTTGCGCTGTGACGCAACAGGCGCGCGGTGACGCGGCGCACGGCGCGGTGCACGCTGGGATATTTAAGTCTTCTCCGCGGCGCGGAGCCGCGATGTCTCCGGCGGCTGCGGCGGCTGGCGGAGGCGAGCGGCGGCGGCCGATAGCGAGCGTCAGGGACGGCCGGGGCCGGGGAGGGGGCTGCGGCGGCCCGGCCGGGGCGGTGGTCCTCGGCCTGTCGCTGTTCGGCCTCGTGCTGTACCTGGTGCCGGCGGCGGCGGCGCTGGCCTGGCTGGCCGTGGGGGCCACCGCGGCCTGGTGGGGACTGAGCCGCGAGCCCCGCGGTTCGCGCGCCCTTTCCTCTCTCGTTCGGAACGCGCGGCGTCAGCGGCCCCTGCACGTCTCGCCTCCGGCTAAGTCGGCGGTGAACGGAAACCTCCTAGAGTCGCGGACCCTGCTCGAAGGACCGGACCCCGCCGAACTGCTCCTCATGGGCAGTTACCTGGGCAAGCCCGGCCCCCCGCAGCCTGCACCCGCCCCGGAGGCCAGGGACCTACTGGAGAGGCCTGGCCGCCGCCGAACACCCGCTCGCGCCGCGCCGCCTGCGCCCTCGGCCCATCTTGTGCACCACACTCACCCCTCTCTCCCCACTCCTCTTCTCCGACCCCCTAGGAGGCCTTCCCACCGGTAAGATACGCCCATCTTCCCCACACCCTCCTCTCTGTTGACCGGCTTTGAATGGAGGGCTTGATTTTTAAATCCGATTTTCTGTTTCGTTAAGTCCAAAGTGGACTCTGTATCGCTTTGTCCTCTTGAAACACCTTGGTGTGGGTCAACCGTCCCGCCTGCCCTCCTTGAGCCTTTGGAATGAGATGTGATGCCAGAGCTGCTTCTTTTTTTTTTTTTTTTTTTTTTTTTTACAGTTTTTAAAACTGAATTTTAGTATAGCATTTAGAAGAATACTTGATAAACTACTAAAATATCCCTGCTTCTGGTGAAAGTATCTATGCCTTTCGAGAGTAGTTATATAGTATATTTTGTTACATTTTTCCTTTAAACCAACAGGAGCAATTACTTCAGTTAGTCAAGCTCAAAGAGGTGTTCCCGGAAGACCGCTCTTTGATAAAACTTGATTGTCAAAGAGGCAATCCCATTTACCTCCAATAGCTGAGCATTACAAAAGAATACAAAACTGGTGAAAATATTAGGTTATCAATAACTATATTTAGTTGAAAGATGAACTTTAGGTGTCAGAAATGTTTGAATTTGGGTGTATATTACTTATGACTCAGCATAAAAGATTGAAAAGACTTAAGAATTCTTGAAAAGTTCCTCCTTGCATGTCCTAACACGCACTTTTCTTCCATTGCAGTTTTACATGTGTAGGCAGGGTTTTCAATTTCCCTCGCAAAATTGTCGAAGTCCATTGGGACAGCTGTTAAGCAGCTGCTGCTGTTCATCCTTAGATGGAATGGGAAACCATTGCCATAAAAATGCTTTGTTTTGTGTGGCTCAAAAAGCAGTTTAAGGGGCTCCTGGGTGGCTCAGTTGGTTGAGCGCCTTACTCTTGATTTCTGCCTGGGTCCTGATCTCAGGGTGGTGAAAGTGTCTGCATCAGGCTCTGTGTGATCAGGGCACAGTCTGCTTGCCATTCTCTCTCCCTCTCCCTCTGCCCCTCTCTTAAGTGTGCTCGCTTTCTCTAAATAAAAACCTTTTTTTAAAAAAAAACAGCTTAAGCTTTCTGGAAGATAACCCACATGATTCTTTAGTAATTTACATTTTCTGCCATTCTTTCAGGCTTCTTTGTTTTTATAACATGTCTCCCATTCTCCATAGGGATTGTGGGACTTTATCAAACCGGTTTGTAATAACACCTCGAAGACGATACCCAATCCAGCAAGCCCAATATTCCCTTCTGGGGGTACTTCCTACAGTGTGCTGGAATGGTTATCACAAGAAGACTGTGCTATCTGCTCGTAATTCCAAAATGGTGTGCAGCCCAGTGACAGTGAGGATTGCTCCTCCAGATAGTAAATGGATTCGTTCACCAATGTGAGTGTTACTGCTGGCAGAATAAATTCCTGTTTATTTCCACTTACTCTTCCACATCTGTTCCTCTAACAAAACAACTATGAAACGAAAAAGGGAAGAAGCTGCTTATTTGAATCAGAAATCCCTAGTTTTTTGTTTTGTGTGGGACTTAATTGTAGCTTTCATTGCTAAGGGCAGTTTCTTTCATTGTATGGTTTTGCTTATTGGTTGGCTTCTGATTTCCAATGACTGAAATCTGTGCTATATGACATGGCTATTAATGTATCTCAATGCCAGAATCTTGTTTTTCATTATAGACCAGAGCAGACAATCAACTCAACGCTGTCCTCACCATCAAGTAATGCCCCAGATCCATGTGCAAAGGAGACCGTACTGAGTGCCCTCAAAGAGAGGAAGAAAAGGACAGTGGAGGAGGAAGATCAAATATTTTCTGATAGCCAGGAAAATAAAAGAAGGTAACAGGCCCTGCAGAGTACTAAATAGGCCACCCACACAGACTCCTGTGATTTGTTGAAATACAGATCACTCCCAAAAAGCAGAGACTAACTCCACAGTTTGTGAGCCTCAGTGGGTGCCCTTCTTTGGCTTCCATGGAAGAGCTTAGTAACAAGGGCTTTAATGCTGTTAGTTTCCTGCAGTACAGGTTAAATTTTATAACTTAACTTTTCCATAAGCTGACAGCTATTAGCAATGTTAGCCTCATACTTTTGACACAAATGTGCTCAAAGCTTTTTTTTTTTTTTCCTGAGAGAGAATGCTAAAAATCTTTCCCTGACCAGCTTGTGTTAATTACTTGGGTAACCACCATTCAAATGTCATATTTGTGCGGAAGGAAATGCTTGTCGAAGCAAAGTGAAGACTGGAATATGGTAGATTTATTGGTAATGAGACTAAACCTAATTTCATTATTTGGTTTCTGATATTTTAATGAAAATGAACCGTCTGTCTCCTAAGTGTGGAAAGAGCAGAGGTTGAAGTCACTAGTTATGATGCATAGCTTCTTATGGCTTTCCAAGAATCAGTTAAGGACTTCACTCCTCTTTTAATTCAACAGATTGAGCATCTAAGTTTGTGCCTGGGCCTGCTCCAGCATTAGGGCAGTGAGCAAGAGAGTCCCCATGGGCCTTGGATAATAAAATAAGGAATTAGAGATTGTAAGTGTATAGAGGTTTAAAAAAAAAACCACACAACAGGATCATATAACAGACTAATAAGGGAGGTTTTTTTTTTTATATATACATTGATGAAGGAAGCACTCTGAGAAGACAGTGGACCCCACTCTTGTTAAATATAACCATTGTCCTCCTCCCCATTACCTAGACCAGATTGGTCATATCCTGCAAAGTTGACTGTCTTTGATACTGCCAATGCAAAGTGAGGTAGGGAGATACTAATAAATGGAGGTGTTTTTATGTAACAAAAGAAGATCTCATGATTAGTAGAAATGACTTAAAAGTGAACAATTTGAACTAATGTCAACTGGCTAAGCAGGGGTGGCAAAGAGTGGGATGTGGCAGTGGAAGAGGGTATCATTCTTATGGTCCAAATAGGTCTCCCATATTATCCAAGTTCTAAGTTTTCTTGACCCTGGTGAGCCTAAAACAGGATTCTGTATTATCTTTCTCATGCTTGGAATAAGCAGTGATTATGGGCACCATGCATAGGCAGTTCTTACATGAGATATGTGAAATTTTTCCCTAACAGACTTATTAACCTCTAGAGCATTATGGGATGTGTGAGTTAGTCCCTAAAATGTTTTTAAAACATCTGTTTGAAAAAAAAAAATCTGTTTGTGGGTGGTAGGGTATTAAATTTGTGATTATAATACTTTGGAGAGAAGTTAGCAAGTAATACACCTGAGTAAGTTCAAAAGGTCTTGAAGCATTTTTATACTCATTATGAGGACAATCCTAGAATAAATCTACCTTTCAGAATCTTTAGGATTTGAAGCAGCCTTTTTCTTGTCTAGCATAGAACCTATATGCTATAGAAATAGTGTAAGAAAAAAAAAAGAAATAGTGTAAGATTATAGAAATATGAGAAGATACTCTAAAGAAAAAAAAACTGTCATTTCATTTAATTGAGGGTTTTTTATTTGTCACAGGCGCCATGATAGCAGCGGGAGTGGACATTCAGCATTTGAGCCCCTGGTGGCCAACGGAGTCCCCGCTTCTTTTGTGCCTAAGTATGTGAGAATCCATCTGAATGAGGTAGACTGGGGAAGGGCACGGTTGGAGCTGTTGTCTTGTAGATTTTCCTCTGTGTTGGTTGTATTGCTTTATTAGTCCAGGTACAAATCTGTGATAGAGCAACATTTTAAGTCACGTCCCATAATAACTATCATCTAATTTCTTTTAGTACTTTTTCATTAATATGGATAAAAAATATGGTACAGCTAAGAGTTTGTAAATATATTTCATAACTATGTAATAAACAGGTTTGTGCAAAGGTTAAAGTGCAACAGTATGAAATTTAAGATAAATGTTAAGTTTGTACGTTTGAGTTTGTTTATTTATTTATTTATTTATTTATTTATTTATTTATTTATTTATTTTAAGATTTTATTTATTCATGATAGACACACAGAGAGAAAGAGGCAGAGACACAGGCAGAGGGAGAAGCAGGCTCCATGCAGGGAGTCTGACGTGGGACTCGTTCCTGGGTCTCCAGGATCAGGCCCTGGGATGAAGGTGGGACTAAACCACTGAGCCACCCAGCTGCCCCTGTATGTTTGAGTTTAAATACATTTAAGAGTTGGATGAGAAGGAAAGTGGCTTATGAAAAGATTTGTGGTAACTTACATCCTTATTGAGTCAGGAGGATGATAAGGCTGCCAAAAGAGCTAATGTGCTTTTGGTCTGTGCTGATAGGAGAACAGAGACTAGAATGGAGCAAGTGAGGGGTAATTGTGCTTTCCTCAATTATGTTCAGATTGTCCATGCAGTGTTGTGTTTGGGTCGAAGATGTAAGAGGATAAACACAACCTGACCTGTGTTCTGAGTGAGTGAAGCAGTTGTAAAATGTTACAGGGTGGTGGTGTTTGAGTGGATTTTGAAAGTATAAAGTATCGATCCAAGGGGAAAAAAATATGAAGGGGAGTTAAGGGAATGAGGGAGGGAAGGATAATGGTCTCCAGAAACCTAAACAGCAGTTGCATGAAGAAAAGGCCAACAGTTGTTTGATTTGGCTCCAAACAGATGCCCAGGTGAACTATAGGTGGAAGTTAGAGGAAATACATTTTGAGTGTAAGAATAAATTAGCCTGTAGTTAATATTCATTACTATAGGAGAAAGTGAGTTGTCTACATTGTAACAAAGATTAGGTAACTATTGTAAAGGAACGATGTTTCAGTTGGAAGCTTAGAAAAACTGGTTGGATTCTCTCTCTCTCTCTCTTTTTTTTTTTTTTTTTTTTTTTTACGATAGTCATACAGAGAGAGCGAGAGAGGCAGAGACACAGGCAGAGGGAGAAGCAGGCTCCATGCACCGGGAGCCTGACGTGGGATTCGATCCCGGGTTTCCAGGATCGCGCCCTGGGCCAAAGGCAGGCGCCAAACCGCTGCGCCACCCAGGGATCCCATGGTTGGTTTCTCTTAGCTCTGATTTTTTTAGTAGGTTTATTGAGGGATAATTGACAGATTGTGCTTTTTTTAAAGTGTACAATTTGGGGATCCCTGGATGGCTCAGTGGTTTGGCGCCTGCCTTTTGCCCAGGGCGTGATCCTGGAGTCCCGGGATCGAGTCCCATGTCGGGCTCCCAGCGTGGAGCCTACTTCTCCCTCCTCCTGTGTCTCTGCCTCTCTTTCTCTCTCTCTCTCTATATATATATGATGAATGAATGAATGAATGAATGAATGAATGAATGAATAAATAAATAAATAAATCCTTAAAAAATAAATAAATGAAGTGTACAATTTGATAAGTTCTGACGTGTATACACCTGTTATACCATCGCTATAGCCAAGGTAATAAACGTAACGGTCACCTTCAAAAGTTGCCCCATGCCCATTAGTAACACCTCCCTCCAGTCCTGCCCCCATCCCCAGGCATCCATTAATCTGCTTTTTGTCACTGTAGATTAGTGTGCATTTTTTTCTAGAATATTATATAAGTGAAATCATGCATTTAATTTTTAAAATATTTGTCTTTCCCTTCCTGGCTTTGTCTGAGCTACTTAGCTGAAATGGTAACTATAGTATTAAGAGCTTCATTTTTTTTTTTATTGAGTTTATTTAAGAAATGTTTTGTGACCATGGATGAAGCCTTAAAAGAATGTTGCCTTAAATAGCACAGCTCACTGTCTTTTTCTTTTTTATTAGGCCTGGCTCTCTGAAGAGAGGTCTCAATTCCCAGAGCTCAGATGACCACTCGAATAAGAGATCTCGCACCTCTTCCATGAGCTCCTTGACGAGCACGTACACAGGTGGCATCCCTAGTTCCAGTCGCAATGCCATTACTAGTTCTTACAGTTCTACTCGAGGTTTCTCTCAGGTATGTTCATCTTGGTGCATGGGAGAAAGGTGTTCTGAGCATTAATTAATTGATTAGCCAGTGTTTACTAACCTCATTCCATCCTTCAGATATTAGGATTACCTCTGAGCTAAAAGAAGGTACAGATCCTCAAATGGATGCTTAGACCCAGGGGACAAAATAGAAATCCCAGAAGATAAACCAGTTCATGTGGGGACACCTGATGCCAAACAGCCAGTATTCCAGATAAATGAACAAAGGATGAATAATTCAGTAAATAATACTAATTTGATTGAAAAGGTAGATTCAGTCTAAATTGCACTGAGTCGTGAAATTCATCTTATTGTCATTGAGAATTTAGTGAAAGTTTTTTAAATATTGTAATTTTTAAAAATTCTTTTTTAGAAAAAAATTACTCTTTCTTAGAGAATATAGTATGGCCTAGGGAACCGAGCAAGCTTTGCTACCAGACAGATTCAGATTCACATTTTAGTTCTGACACTTAGTAGCTATAGGGCTTTGGGCAGGTAAATCACTTCAACTTATCTTTTCTCATCTCCCAAGGATTATTATAAAATAAAGATTGTAGGTAATGCTTAAAAAATATCCATTACAGTACACGTCAGTAAGCGGGTACTCTATATATAGTAGCTAGAAAAAAAATGAAGTGTGCATGGAAGAAGAGTTTGAGAGAAGAATGCTTTTGAGATAAGGTAATCCAGAAGAATTTTACAATAATGTAAATGAAAGATGAAGGCCTAAGCCTGAGCAGTTCTAGGAATAACACCACAACAGGCAGATTGAGGATAATTCTCAAGAGCCCTAGGATTTTCAGAATGGTTAATGAGTACTGGCTTCAACTTAGTCACCAGCCATATTGACCCTTAACAAGAGAATCAGCCTGTCTTTTGAAGCCAGGCACTGACTTCTTTGTAGTTTATGAAACTTTATGAAAGTCCTGGATGGCATCTTCTTCCAGTATAGGCTCTCTGTCTTGAAATTCCCGTTGTTTGCTGTAGCCCCTTTAATTAATGATCTTAGCTAGATCTTGTGGATGACCTACTGCAGCTTCTACATCAGCCCCTGCTGCTTCCCCTTGTTAGGGAGATGTCTTCTTACCTCACTGAGTCAGCCTCTACTAGCTCCAGACTTCTCTCCTGCAACGTTCTCACCTCTCAGCCTTCATGGAATTAAAGGGTTAGGCTTTGCTCTGGTTTAGGCTTTGGCTTAAGGCAATGTTGTGGCTGGTTTGATCTTCTACCCAGACCACTCAGACTTTCTCCAGATCAACAATAAGGCCTTTTCACTTTATCATTCATACATTCCTTTTTTTTTTTTTTCATTCATATATTCATGTGTTCATTACAGTAGTACTTTTAATTTCCTTCAAGGACTTTTCCTTGGGGCTTACAACTTGTCTGTTTGGTGCAAAAAGCCTAGCTTTCAGCCTGATTTGGCTTTTGACCTGCCTTCCTCACTAAGCTTGCTCATTTGTAGCTTCTGATTTAACATGTGAGATGTGCAACTCTTCCTTTCAGTTGAACACTTAAGAGGCTACTATAAGGGTTGTCAACTGATATAATTGCAGCGTTGTAGTCTTTCAGCAAATAGGCCAGAAGAGAGGGAGAGAGATGGGAGAACTGCCAGTTAATGGGACAGAGCACACATATTTATCAGTTAAGTCTGCCACCTTTTAAAGGTGTGGTATGTGGCTCCTCAAAATAATTACAATAGTAACATCAAGGATGACTGATCACAGATCACCCTAACAAAGGGAATAATAATAAAAAGTTGGAAATATTGCAACACTTAATCAAATGTGAGACAGAGATAGGAAGTGAGCGAATGCTGTTAGGAAAACGCCACCAATAAGCCTTGCTTGAAGCAGAGTTGCCACAAACCTTCAATTTGTTCAAAACAGCAACATTTGCAAAGTACAATAAAACAAAGTATGTCTGTACTCATCTATTCTTAAAATCTTTTTATTATGTCAAATTTCAAATGCATACAAAAGGAAAGGGAATCTAATGGACATCCCTATAGCTTCACTAGTTAGTTACTAGCATTTTGTCTTATTTCATCAGTCCATCCCCACCCTGTTTTTGCTCTGGAGTTGCGTTTTACAGTAAATTACAAACCTGTTATTTCTTCAGTGTGTTTTATTATTTTTTTATTTTTATTTTTTTTAAGATTTTATTTATTCATGAGAGAGAGAGAGAGGCAGAGACATAGGCAGAGGGAGAAGCAGGCTCCATGCAGTGAGCCTGACGTGGGATTTGAACCTGGGCCTCCAGGATCATGCCCTGGGCTGAAGGCAGGCACTTAACCGCTGAGCCACCCAGGAATCCCTCTTCAGTGTGTTTTAAAACTTTTTTAAACATTAATGACCACAGCACCATTATTCCTCCTAAACAGCAATAACTTTTTTTTTTTTTTAAAGATTTATATTTAATCATTTGAAAGTGAGAAAAAGAGATCACAGTGGAAGAGGGAGGGGGAGAAGCAGACTCCCGCTGAGCAGGGAACCCAATGCGGGGCATCATCCCAGGACCCTGAGATCATGACCGGAGGCTCATGCTTAACTGACTGAGCCACCCAGTTGCCCCAATAATTTTTTAATATTAGTTAGTATTGCTCCATGTTCAGATTGCCCATGTTATCCTAAACTTATTACAGTTCCTTTGTTTGAATGAGGGACCAAACATCAATTCTTTTACATTTGGTTTCTTAGACTCTCTGAATCTGTAATACTACTATTTTTTTTAATGCCTTTAAAAAAAAAAAAAAACTGGATCATTTTGTTCTGTGGAATTTCCCACATTCTGGATTAATTTTCTGTCATTGTGGCATCGTTTTAACATGTACAGGATCCCCTATGTTTGTAAACGGGAAGGTGAGTCCTGAGGCGTGATTAGATTCGAGTTATTTGGCAGAGCATTGCACAGGTGATACTCTGTACTTGTGATTGCATCACCCCAGGAGTGCATGAGGTCTAGCTGCCTCCCTTTTTGGAGGTTAGTAATGATCCCTGAGCTCAGCTGTTTTCAGTCCGATTCTTCCATTTTAAGTTCTCTGTTTTTCATTTGATTTTAGCAGCCATATATCATCTTTGCCTAGGTCCATGATTTTATTAGGTTGTAAGATGGTGGTAATCTGATTCTCTTGTTCTCTCTGCATGTATTAAAATTCTATACAGTAGAATGTGCCGTTCTGGTGGATTATGCAACTCTAGATCCTTGTGGTCATGAGTTCAGGTCGCACATTGGATATAGTGATTACTTAAAAATAAAATCTGTTTTAAAAAAAAATTGTTCTGGGGTGCCTGGATGGCTCAATTGGTTAAGCATCTGATTCTTGATCTCAGCTCAGGTCTTGATCAGAGAGTCATGAGTTCAAGCCCCACCTTGGGCTCCATGCTGGGCATGGAGCCTACTGCTACAGGGCTGGATCTCACAACCCTGAGATCATGATGTGAACCAAAATCAAGAGTCATTCAACCACTGAACCACCCAGGTGCCCCATATTTGTGTCTTTTATGAGTGAGTTTGGGCAGATTTTCACATATTAGAGAAACATTCCAAATGAACTAAGTATTTAAATGTAAAATAAAAACCATAAAAGTGTTTGCAAAAACAGGCTTCTCATGCATTGCTGTTGGGAATGTCAATTTATACAGTTCTCTGGAGAGCAGTATGGCAGTAATTATCAATATTAGAGATGTATGTGCCTTTTGATCCAGTAGGTTTGCTTTTAGGAGTTAATTCTCTTTGTATGCTCAAGAGTATATAGGAGGGTGTTGATTGTAGCATTTTAATAGCAGAAGCTTGGAAACAATGTAAATATATCTTGGGGAGGGGGACTGGTTAACGGTATTTCCATAAGTTTTATAAGCTACATACAATACTATATGTAACTATCAAAAAGAATAAGGTAGCTTAATAGGCACTGGTGTGAATTCAAAAATACAGAACAAAAGCAAGGTGCGGAACTGTGTATATACTGTCCTCTGTTATTTGTGCGACTGGTTTCTTTAATCTTTTAACATGCATAGAATAATTTTGAGACATTTTATTAGAAACCAGGAGTAACTATGAGGTTTCTACCTCATAGAAAACTTTTTACTGTGTACTCTGCTCCTTGGAGTTTATGACATGTGCTGCAAGTACTGCTTTGCTTTTCCTGGTTTCAAAAAGTTTTTAAGGGACCCTGAGTGGCTCAGCAGTTGAGTGTCTGCCTTCGGCTCAGGGCATGATCCTGGATCTGGGGATCGAAGTCCTGTATCGGGTCCCTGTGAGGAGCCTGCTTCTGCCTCTATGTCTCTGTATCTTTCATGAATAAATAAATAAAATCTTTAAAAAGGGGGGGGGTTAGGTGTAGATAGCTGTTAAGTAAGATAAAATTAAAAAAAAAAAAAGGTAAGATAAAATTCCCCTGTTCTTGGGGTGCCTGGGTGGCTCAGTCAGCTAAGCAGCTGCCTTCAGCTCAGGTCATGATCTCCCTGGGATCAGGCCCTGAGTCAGGCTCCCCGCTCATCAAGGAGTCTGCTGCTTCCTCTCCCTCTCCCTCTATGTGTGTACTCTCTGTCTCTCAAATAAAATCATTAAAAAAAAAAATTTCCCTATCCTGGCTGTCCCAGTCTTCATCCCATAGGTAGGTACCTGTTGTTAACATTTGTACTATGTGTGCAAATAGATAATACACAGAATTTTTTTTTTAAGATTTATTTATTTATTCAGAGAGAGAGAGAGAGGCAGGGACAGGCAGAGGGAGAAGCAGGATCCATGCAGGAAGCCCGACGTGGGACTCAATCCTGGGTCTCCAGGATCACACCCTGGGCTGCAGGCGGCACTAAACCACTGCACCACTGGGGCTGCCCAGTACACAGAATTTTTTGGTCTGTGTTACACAAATGGGATCATTACATTATATGCTTTTTTTGTCTTTTTGATCACATATTGCATAGCATTCTGTGTCAAATCTATATTGAAAAACATTTTTAAATTAGAGTATAATGTAGAAAAATAAGTATCATAAGTGTACAGTTCCATGTTATCACCACCTAGGTCAAATAATCATTTTCAACACCCAGAAGCCCCTCTCATATCTCCTCCTTCCTTCTTGAGTATTAGCACTATATAGTCTTACCTATTTTTAAACTTTATATAAATGGAGACCAGCATATGCTTTCTTTGTGTTTGGCTTCTTTCACCCACTGTTTTTCCTTATGAGATGCATCTAGCATCCAAGTTGTTGCATGTAGCAGCAAGTCTTATTCTGTGTTCATTTTCTTTATGTGAATATACCATAATTAATTTTTCCTCCTGTTGGACATTTGGATTTCCATATGCATAATGTTGCTATGAATATTCTTGTGTTAAGTCTTTTGGTAAACATACATAAAGTATGTGTAATATTCAGTTGTAGTAGATGTTAAATCATTTTTTAAAGTTGTTTCATTTGATACTCTTACCAGTACAGTATGACGTTTTGTTCCTGTGGTTATACATCCTCACTAACACTTGGTGTCTCCAGTCTCTTTAATGACCCATTCCAACGGGTGTGAAGTATTTCGTTGTGGTTGTAATTTATGGTTATAATTGTAATTGTTGATTGCTAATGAAATAGAAGTGTGAACTGTTCATTGGCCATTCGTACTTCCTTTCTGATTTATAGAAATTCTTTATATATTCTATATATAAGCTCTCTATAAATTGTGTTAAATCACTGTTCTACTCTGTCTCACCGCTTCATTTTCTTCACTTTACACTTATGGTTAATGTATTGTGTGCATTGTATAGGAATTATTTATCTACTTAAAGTCATGATGATATTATACTACCTTCTAGAAGCTTTATTCTTTTTCTTTTACATTTGGATCTGTAATCCACCTAAAGATGATTTTTGTATATGGTGTGAGGTAGCGATCAAAATTAGTGTTTTTTCATATAAATATCCACTTGACTTAGCAACATTTTCTTTTTTCTTAGCAACATTTATTGAAAGAATGGACCATCCCTTGCCTATTGCTCTGTAGCACTGCCTTTGTTATAATTTAAATGTCCATAATACATGGATTATTTCTAGATCTGTTCCATTGGTCTATTTTTGTGCCCTATACCCATCTTTTTTTTTTTTTTTAAGATTTTATTTATTTATTCATGAGAGAGAGAGAGGCAGAGACACAGGCAGAGGGAGAAGCAGGCTCCATGCAGGAAGCCTGTGGGACTCGACCCCTGGACTCCGGAATCATGCCCTGAGCCAAAGGCATCTAGATGCTCAACCAGTGAGCCACCCCGGTGTCTCCCCATCTTTTTTTTTACCCTGTGCCACATAGTCTTTTAGTTTTGATGTGTAGTAGAATAAGACATCCAACTTTCTTCTCTCCTTCCTCTTCAGAATTGTCTTGGATCTTGACCTTTTGCATTTCCTTGTCAGTTTAGAATCAGCTTGTCAGTTTCTATCAAAAGAAAGGACACTTGTTGAGATATTAAGATTGCCTTTAATCTACCAATTATTTTAGAGAGATGATATTTTTTACATGTTGAATCTCCCAATCCATGAACATGGGATATCTTTCATTTCTCTCTCTCTCTCTTTTTTTTTTTTTTTAAGATTTTATTCATTCAAGAGAGAGACAGAGAGAGGCAGAGACATAGGCTGACAGAGAAGCAGGCTCCTCACAGGAAGCCCGATATGGGACTCAATCTTAGACCTCAGGACCATGCCCTGAGCCAAAGGCAGACACTCAACCCTTGAACCACCCAGGGATCCCTCTTTTATTTCTTTATATCATCTTTAACTGCTCCGTGTAGTGGTCCTACATATTAAACTTATTTCTAGATATATATATTTTTTGATGCTACTATAAATAGTATGTTAAAATCTGTTGCTGATGTACACAAATACAACTGATTATTATATTCAGAAAATTTGCTAAATTCCATAATATTCTTTTGTATATTTTTTAGGATTTTTGTATGTACATCATGTTGTCTACAATGACAGCTTCTTTTTTTCTTTTTCTTTTTCCTATCCTTATATTATTGGGGACTTACTATATTTGGTTAAGACCTGAAGTACAATGTTAAATAGAAGTGATAGCAAACATCCTTGTTTTTCCTGATCTCAAAGGGAGTGCTTTCCTCATTTCTTGTTCTATATGCTGTTTGGTATAGGGTTGGTTTTTTGTTTTTTGAGGGTTTCTGTAAGATTTATTTCAGAGAGAGAGTGTGCCTCAAGGTCAGGATGGGGGAGGGAGAGAGAGTCTCAAGCAGATGTTGCACGAGTGCAAAGCCCATTGTGGGGCTCAGTCCCACAACCCTGAGATCACAACCTGAGCCAAAACCAGGAGTTGGCCACTGAACTGACTGAGCCACCCCAGCACCCCTGATACAGGTTTTTTGTAGATAGGAAGTTCCTTTTTCAAATTTTTGAGATTTGCTTTGTGGCCCAGCACATGTTCAGTTTGGTAAATGTTTCAGCTTCATTTGAGAAATTTTATAAAGTGCTCACTTATGATTTATATTCCTTGGAATTTGTCATGTGGCTTGATGTCTTTTGATGGTTTTGAAACACCTCAACCATTTTCTTTTCAGATGTTGTTCTGCCCTATTTTCTTTCTTTTCTTGGTGTCCAGGACACGTTAGACCTTTTCTGTTGGTCCCATTTCTGTCTGTGTTTCCCATCCTTTTGTCTCCTCACCTCCAGTACTTCCCTGGTTCAGTTTACAGATTTTCTTTAGCTTTGTGCTATTTTAGCTGATCCATCACATTCTTAAAGCATTATTGTTATCTTTCTTAGGCTTATCTGCCAGAATTTTCCATGTTGTCATTTAAAGTATTATAATAATATTCCAAAGTCTTGTTCAGTAACTCCGGTATTTGAATCTTCTGTGATCTATTTCTGATGCCTGCTTTTTTCCTCTGGGGGATTGAGTGAGTACTACTTTCTTATATACTTGATTTTTGTTGTTGCTTTTTTATGTTAGACATTGGGGAAAAAAATGTAATGGTGACTTGAAGCTCTGAATGATGGTATCTTTCTCCAGAGAGGTTTTGCTTTTTTATTTTACCTCTGGCAGTAGCTAGGATAGGGGCAGATTACTTCTGTCTGGGTGGACTTGACATGATTCTGAGGTGGTTGTCGGTTCTTATGAGGGTTTATTTCTGATTTCCCCTGTATCCCCACTTGTAGTCTTGGGAATCCAAAAGAAAAGCTTTAGGTCTGGTTAGGGCCCCTATACTTTGGAAAGCCCTGAATTCATTTTTGTCTTTCCAACCATGTGAGACTGCCAAAAGCTTTTCTCAAGCTCTCAACTGCAGCTTTTAATTTTGGAAATGGCAGTCACCATGAGAGAAAAAGGGAGACCTAAAGGTGAGAGCTCACCCCTTGGCTCCTCTTCTCATCTCTGTGATGTCTCACCACCCTAGTTAGCTCTTCCTTACTGCCATGCCTTCACACGGTTGGAGCTCACACCTTCTTCAGCATTTGCTATCATCCCTAGCAGGAGTGTGGCTCTTGAACAACACAGCCACTGCCTGAAAGAGGGTCAGAGTTTATTATAAGTGCCCTCACTCATTGTGGAGCATGTGACCCCCTGCGGGAAATACACCCACTGATGCTAATTGCTATTTGGTGTTCTAAGTAGTGACCAGTGCCCTGTTAACGTGTGGTCTTTGCATGTAGAAGTTCTCAGAAGTAGGTCTTAGAAACAGGAGTTTAATATGAAAGTTCTTTATGTTGAAACTTCTCTTAAAAAAAAAATGTACTGAGGTAGTGATTATCTTCAGTAATCAGTATAGGCTACAGGCCTAATATTTGATGCAAATGACAGTAGAGATCTTTGACTTAACTGTATTTTTCCAGGGGGACACTAGGAAATACCCAGATCTACAGCCATCCAAACTAGAAATTCTAGCTTTGAATTATTTCAAATAATATTTATAGTGAAATTATTACACATGTTGGATGGGGACCAGTTATTGAAAAAACGAGCTGTCCTCTAACCTCTTTGTGTACAGCATTGATCTCTCCATGTGTCTTAGAAGACTTATTTTCCAAAGTAGGAATATTTACCATTGCCTTCGGCACTTCAAACTCTAGCTTGCCTCTCTGGCCTTGTCCCCAGTTGTTCCTTTCTATGTTCTCTGTATCAGCCAGCCCAGGATATTTATTATCTTCTTGGAGCACTTGATACTTCCCTACAGCCTTCCTTTCCTTGTTCTGTTCCTGCTGTGGGATGATGTGTCCATTCTGTCATGAGCCTGTACAGCTTGTCTGTCTTCAGGAGCTTTTTGGGAAGTCATGAAAGGCTCTCAGACATCACCTCCATCCCGTACCAATTCTTCTCACCAGCTCTACATCCTGTCTCTTCTGGGGCTCCCGTGCAGAGACCTCTGTTACCTTTTGACTGTTACAGTCAATTAGTGTACTCTCTTGTCTCTTTTCCACATTGTAAATTTCTTGGTGATGGAGTGCTCTTGCTCATCTTTGCATTCTTTGTCAAGTAGAAACCTATAGTACCTCTCTAAAGTGGAAACTGAGCAAATAAAAATTGAATTATAGTGTGGAACTAAATCGACTGCTAGATACATAGATTGACAATTTATTTTTATGACTTGTTATATCTTTTGCTACCTTTTCACTTGATATGGTCATTATATTTATGTGGAGTTCCAGGACTCCCATGCTTTTCTTGAAAATGTGTGCCTTTAATTTTATGGGTTTTGTTTTGTTTTGGGATGTTTTATTTCCTGCCTGTATAGGTTTTATTTCTATTTTATGGAAATGTATGGTTGAAAACTCAGATGATACAAAGCGTGTACAATAGTTTCTTGCTGCATAGCAATACTTTTTTTTTTTATTTTTATTTATGATAGTCACACACAGAGAGAGAGAGAGAGAGAGGCAGAGACACAGGCAGAGGGAGAAGCAGGCTCCATGCTCCAGGAGCCCGACGTGGGATTCGATCCCGGGTCTCCAGGATCGCACCCTGGGCCAAAGGCAGGCGCTAAACCGCTGTGCCACCCAGGGATCCCATAGCAATACTTTTATTAAAGAGAGGTTTTTTTTTTTAAGATTTATTTATTTTAGAGGACACGTGCAAGTGGGATGAGGGGCAGAGGGAAAGCAAGAATCTCATGAAGACTCCCCACTGAGCACAGGGCTTGATCTCACAACCTTGAGATCCATGACCTGAGCCAAAACCAAGAGTTGGAATGCTCAACTGACTGAGGCACCAAGGTGCCTCTAATATGATGTAACTGGGGATCCCTGGGTGGCGCAGCGGTTTGGCGCCTGCCTTTGGCCCAGGGCGCGATCCTGGAGACCAGGGATTGAATCCCACATCGGGCTCCCGGTGCATGGGGCCTGCTTCTCCCTCTGCCAATGTCTCTGCCTCTCTCTCTCTCTCTCTCTGTGACTATCATAAATAAATAAAAATTAAAAAAATTTAAAAAAAATAATATTATGTAACTATTGCTGAATTAAGAAATCACCAGAAGCTTCTCAGTAGGAAAAGGTCTACAGTGATAGCTTAGTATTTTTGTAATTAGGCTAAAGACTTAATGCAACTGTGTACAGAGTGCTTGCTCTGTCAGTTACTTTGTTGGGAGGCTGCTTTGTGGGAGAGGAGTTTAAGAACAGAGCATCTTTGCTGTCAGGGGAATGTTGCAAAAGTCATAAATGTCATTTATGCACATTTTTTAAAAAGTTGTAGTAAAGCTAAATTAATGAAAGGAAGACTAAATTAGTTTACTGGCTTATTTTGGTTATAGTAGGATTGGGGGAGAGTGGTTGGAACAGTTTCTTAATTTTGTCAGTTCTGTAGACAATATAGAGTAAACGTGCATCATAGCTCTAAACCACTACTGAACATAACATTCCACTTAAAGTACATTGACTCCAGGATCCCTGGGTGGCGCAGCAGTTTAGCGCCTGCCTTTGGCCCAGGGCGCAATCCTGGAGACCCGGGATCGAATCCCACGTCGGGCTCCCGGTGCATGGAGCCTGCTTCTCCCTCTGCCTGTGTATCTGCCTCTCTCTCTCTCTCTCTCTCTCTCTCTCTCTCTCTCTCTCTCTGTGACTATCATTTAAAAAAAAAAAAAAGCTTGCTTAATAAACTTTAAAAAAAAAAAAAAGTACATTGACTCCTTGAACATTTATTAGTTACCTTTCCCTTACTTGTTCAGATTATTTTCCCCCATAGTTAATACTGGCAGTTTATCCCAGGAATCCAGGATTATGCCCTGAGCCGAAGGCAGATGCTCAGCCACTGAGCCACCCAGGCACCCCTAAGATTTTATATTTAAATAATCTGCACCCAACACAACCCCAAGATTAAGAGTCACATGTTCTATTGCCTGAGCCAACCAGGCACCCCATAAAGAGATGTTTAAGTCACTGAAAAGGGGATCCCTGGGTGGCGCAGCGGTTTGGCGCCTGCCTTTGGCCCAGGGCGCGATCCTGGAGACCCGGGATCGAATCCCACGTCGGGCTCCCGGGTGCATGGAGCCTGCTTCTCCCTCTGCCTGTGTCTCTGCCTCTCTCTCTCTCTGTAGCTATCATAAATAAATGAAAAAAAAAAACAATAAAATTTAAAAAAAAAAGAATAAGTCACTGAAAAGGAGACTTGATATGCAGTGCTGAACAGAACACAAAGTTATATTGTCCTGTAGGCTTGGTCATGTCACTGCTGTTTGCCTTTCAGTTTTGGAAGAGAAGTGGGCCCAGCTCATCACCATTCTCTAGCCCAGCCTCATCCCGCTCCCAGACACCAGAGAGGCCAGCAAAGAAAATCAGGTAATGAGTCCTGACTCATGCTGTAGATGAATGAGAGGGCGGGAAAGAAGAACGTATACTCGGCTCTTAGGCTTTCTGCAGCTATAATTTGGAGAGTCTGAAAAATTGCCATTGAGGACAACGAAATCCTGCCTGCACTGCTCTCCTCTCTTAATGGTCTCCTGTGCTGACCCTAGAAGCTCCCTTTCTCATCCTGCAGCTCAAGTGACCAGGGTGTGCGTGGAGGCCACGGAGGGTAGGGGGACAGAAGAAGTTACGTCAGGGGCAGAAGAGTTCACATTCTAGACTCCCAACTGACCCTCTAGGCATTGAAAGTTGACTAGAACACTGCTTTTAGGGGTCAGAAGTGTGACTGCAGCTCTCAGAGACTTGGTGGATTGTAAGTTAAGTTTTAAAGGTTATTGTTTTTGTTCCTGCTATGAGACAAAGGTTTTCCATGGCATCTGTGAACAGACTCCCTTCGTTTTGTAGGAATTTTCTTTTGATTTCTTAAATATTTTATTCTGGCATACTGTAATCTTAAATCTTGATTATTCTAGACTTTGGCCACTTGGTAGTTAGGAGGGCATAGGAAGTCACCTGTACTCTGTCAGGAGGTGTTTTTAAGCGCACTTGTGCCTCTTCTGCCTGCAGAGAAGATGAGCTTTCTCATCACTCCAGTTCTTCGACTCCATTGGCAGCAGACAAGGAGGCCCAGGGAGAAAAAGGTAGGTTGATAAGTGTGCAAGAATGTTTTGTGCTGGGAATGTTTCTGGAGGGTGTATAGACCATTGCCTCTTGGAAAACCTGCGCGGAGCATCGCTGTGTGGAGGGCCAACCAGGCCCAGAAGGAAAAGGGCTTATTAGTTCAGAGATTCGTAGTCTGGCACGGGTGGATCTACAGTGCGGCCCAACGTGCCTATGGCCTGGTGATCCGCTAAGGTAAAGGAATCTGAGCAGTCCAAGAAACAACTATCCAGTGAGCACTTAATGTCTGCATTTGGAGCAGTTACCTTTTCATACTCTCCTATCAGAAATCTTGCAAAAATTATCCAAAACCCCAGCCATGGAAGATACAACCTTTCAGAGGTACTCCGTGAAGATTCAATGTGGAAAGATCAGGTGGATAGACACACCTAGCCATTCCTGGAAGAGAAGAGGAAGTAGACAAGTCCGTCTTTTGTTTCTTTAGCTGCAGATACAACCACGTGGAAGGCACAGAACTCGTGGAGCTCCCCATCCACACCTGGCAGCTCTGGGCAGCGCAAGCGGAAGATTCAGTTGCTGCCCTCCCGGCGAGGGGCCCGGCTGACCCTGGTAGGGCTCTGTCCATCCATACCTGCCCACCCCCCCACCCCCCAGGGCAGCACTCCTAAGTTCTAGAAAAGCTAAGTATGGGTTTCTTACAGCTTCTCTGACAAGCCTCTCATCTTTCCCTCTGGCAGCCCCCACCTCCCCAGCTTGGCTATTCTATCACTGCTGAAGATCTGGATCTGGAAAAGAGAGCCTCACTGCGGTGGTTTAACAAGGCCTTGGCAGATGGGACCGGTAAGGAAGACCAGTCAGCTCCATGCTCCGGAGGGGAGTTGTTTCCTTGGGTTTTATTTGGATCCTTCTCATCTGAGAAATCCATTTGGTTCCTTGGTAGAATCAGGGGAACCGTGAGCATTGGAATTGAGGGGAGACATTTCCAGAGCTGATACTGTGTTTGGGATCCCATGGTTATGAGATCTTGTCACATGCCTTTTAGACCTGAGTGCTCTGTGATGTGTCCCCGGAGAGAACTGCCAAACACAATCTTTCTCCTTAGATACTTCCTCGAATTCTGTCACTGAGAAGCCCCCTACCACTCAGCCTTCTCTGACGTTCACCCCGCCTGCTGCTGGGACCACCACCTCCCCAGCCACCCTCCCAGCCCCAAACACCAACCCGCTGCTCGAGAGCTTGAAGAAGATGCAGAGTTCTGCTAGCCTCCCATCTTCCTCGGGTGAGTGGGAGAGCCCCCTGCAGAGTGTAGAAGGATGTGCCCCTAGGTTTCAGTCGAAGTAAAAGCAGTGTGCCTGCTGGTCTCTAGAAATCTGTGAGAGCATGATTGGCTCACCAGACGCAACCTGGTGTGCGCTCAAGAGCTTCAGAATTCTCTAATCGGGAAGCTATCAGGAAGGGGGCTGCTGTGCTTAAAGCTGGAGTCGGTAGTCTAGTTTTAGTCACATGGCTCGTGATTTGAAACGCACTTTGTGAGCTACTCTGAGCCTTGCTGTCATCCTCTGTAACATGTGAATAATGTTTAGTGAGGTGTCTCTGAAATGTAAGTGGGATCATGTGGTTACGAGGTTTTGTCTCATGCCTCTCAGATCACAGGCACAAGAGGACATTCGGTCCTTTTCTCTCTAGGGTTTCCAAGGGTCCTTGACGGCACTGCATGTGCCACACCCCTCTCTCTGCCCTTTATCACTTAGTAACTGTCAGTCATCAGACTCTCCCAGGGCCTGGGGACAGAGAGACCTCCATTTCTGGTTATATGTTTTGCACTCAACACACAGTAGGTAAATACAGTAAATCGTTCTTAGGTGAGTAAGGTACATCTCAGTGATTAACTGGACTTGAGTTTGGATGATTGGGTTTTCCTTCATCTCCACATAATTTATCCCCCAGTTTGGCCAAATCATATCCCTTTGTATCTTACGATCTTGAAGGGTAGAGCTAATGCCAGCTTGATTTTAGGGAGTAGATATGTTAAGGGTCTGTGCTATAGGTGCAGCCATGTTTGTTGACTGACACAGAAGCCCTTACACTGTGCCAGGCACATGGGGGTGCAGAATCATTGCCATCAGTACCCACTTTCTTTGTTCTTCCCAGAATCTGCTGGAGTGGCAACCACTGTGGCCCCTTCGCCTCCGAAGACACCCAGCCTGCTGCCCTCTCTCAGCTCTTCACAGTCAGGGGCCCTTCCAGGCGCCTCCTCGGACTCCAAGTCCACAGCCACTTTCTTGGGACTGACCCCTGCTGCGTCCCTGACACCAGCCACCGACACCACCAAGTCACCTCTGGCTCCTCAGGCTGAGACATCTGCCAAACCTGCAGCCCCGCCCACTCCATCCCCCTCCCCCAAGCAGAGTCTTCTGCTGGGAATGCTGAGCACCCCGCCTGCTGACCCCCCTGCGTCGACGCCCCCCACCGTGTCGTCCGCGTCCCCCATGTTCAAGCCCATCTTCATGGCCCCACCAAAAAGTGAGAATGAGGGCCCCTTGCCATCTAGCCCCTCAAAGGTCACCACCACGACCCCTTCCAGCTCTGCCCTCCTTGCACCCACCAGCAGCCCTCAGCCCTCTTTCAAGCCTATCTTCGGCAACATGGGGCCCCCGACATCCACGCCCTTGTCTCCTGCCTTCTTCAGCCAGACCGCTGCCCCAGCCACTGCTGCGAGTACCCCTCTCTTCCCCGGCCAGGCCAGTGCCACCTCAACCGTGGCTCCTGTCAGCGCAGCCAGCACTTCTATAGACTCAGCTTCAAAGCCCACGTTCAGCTTTGGCGTGAGCACTGTGACCAGCACCACCACCTCTGCTGCCCAGCCTTTCCTCTTTGGGCCCCCCCCCACCTCCGGGGCCAGCTTTAGCCCAGCCATAGGCTCCATATTCCAGTTTGGCAAGCCGCCTGTGGCACCCGTGTCGACAACAGTCACCACATTTGGCCAATCCGTCCCTGGGGCTGTGCAGACAGCCACCACCACCACTACCAGCAGCAGCAGCAGCAGCAGCACCTGCTTCAGTGGGTTCAGTGGCAGCCTCACCACCCCCGCCCCTGCCACCAGTAGCCAGCCAGCGCTGACCTTCACCACCACCACCACCCCAGCCTTCCACATTCCCTTTGGCTCAAGCACCAAGCCCACTCTCCCTTCATATCCAGGAGCCAATCCCCAGCCCACATTTGGGGCCACCGACGGGCAGCAGCAGGGTGCCACTAAGCCAGGCCTAGCCCCGAGCTTTGGCAGCTCTTTCACTTTTGGGAACACGGCAGCTGCGGCCTCAGCCGCAACCCCAGGGCCTGGCCCAGTCCAGCCCACCTTTGGCAGCCCTGCACAGGCTAGTTTTGGTGGTTTGAAGCCCACTGCCTCTGCCTTTGGCACCCCTGCTAACACCCAGCCAGCCTTTGGCAGCACCACATCTGTATTCTCCTTCGGGGCAGCCTCCACCTCTGGCTTTGGAGCGACAACCCAGACCACCAGCAGCGGGACCGGCAGCTCTATGTTTGGCAGCACAACACTGTCACCCTTCACGTTTGGGGGATCAGCTGGCCCAGCTAGCAGCGGGGGCTTTGGGATCAACGTGGCCACCCCTGGCACCTCTGGAGCCTTCAGCTTCGGCACAGGACAGAGTGGGGCTGCTGCCAGCACGACCCCTTTTGGAGGAGGCTTGAGTCAGAGCACGTTGGGCGCACCTAGTCAGAGCACACCTTTTGCCTTCAACGTGGCCAGCACACCGGAGAGCAAACCCGTGTTTGGAGGTAAGATCAGGAGTAGACCTGGTCTGCTGGACCAGATGCGGTTTTAAGTGCAGTCCCCTCTCATTCAGAGCTTCACAGTACGGCAGTGACGGGACAGATGTTTGGTAGTTAAATACACGTTCAGTTGTTAAATACAAGGTCAGGGAGGAGGAAGCGTCTGGGTAAAAAGCGGTATGTCATGAGTGGATGTGGAGGAGCTCTTCAGATAGTCAAGGAGGGCAGGCCTTTCTGAGGACATTTAAGCCAAGTCTACATCTGGGGCACAGGGGCGCTGGTGCAAAGGCCCAGGGTCAGGAGCAAACTCTAATTGACCATGAACAGAGAAAAGCGAGGTGTGGCTCAAAAGTGAAATCCACAGTGCTGTAGAGGCAGGCAGAACAGAGTTGATGGTCAGTAAAAGCGAGGATTAAATTTGGGTTTTAAATATGAAGGGAGATCCCTGTAGAATTTCAGAAGAATGAAGTGATCTTACCTGCCATGTAGAAGGTGACAAGGAGTTCTGATCCTGATAGCTTGTGTTTTAAAATCAAATGAGAGAAGATTGTGGGGAGTGGGTTGGGAAATGTGTTTACAGACAAGGGCCTCTCGAAGTAGTCATTTGGAGAATGGGAAAAAGGAACGTAAAGAACCTGGTAGTATTGCCAGAAAGTTCTCAGCACTGGAGAACTGGGGCTATGAATTTGAGATGAGGCTAGCCTGCACTGCTAGGTTTTCCTTCAGCAACATTCACACATGAGCACACGGAGGGCAGGTGTGACCCCCACTGTTGCAGCTCCAATAGGTGCTGTGGGGTCTCCCGGAGGCTAGGACAGTCCCTGGCAGTGGTGAGGGGTGACTGGGGGGGTGGGAGTGGAGGCAGACAGGAAGGCGGCAGGTCAGAGCTGGGAGCCAGGAGGCCTGAGGGCTGTTGGGAGGCAGCGGCAGGACTGGACAGTGGGGCTCTGGTGGTGAGGTCAGGGGTGTTCCCCATGTGGCCATGGGAAGGGGAGAGGACCCACAGGGGTGGGGGGATGTTTGCTGAAGGGTCAGGTTTCTGGAGGGAGGGACAGATAAACAGGGAGAGGCAGCAGAACTCAATTCATTGTCAGAGGGAAGTAACCTGGTCAAGCTGGAAAATGGTGGTCTGAGTGTCCCCCTATCCTGTGCTTTGGTGGCCTTGGGAATCCAGCGACTCTGCTCCCTAGGTGGCCAGAAGACCCCAGTGTGGGGTTTTGGCTCAGCTGTGGAAGGAAGGAAGCCAGCACAGCGGTCCAGGGCCGAGGTGCACTGTGGAGATGCCCCTCCCCCCCCAGCTTCAGTCCCTCGGCTTGGACACCCTGGGGCCTAGTCACTAGCTTTCTGTGGTCTCTTCGTTCTAGGTACCTCCACACCCACCTTTGGTCAGAACACCCCTGCCCCTGGGGTGGGCGTGTCAGGCAGTGGTCTCTCCTTTGGGGCATCCTCAACACCCACCCAAGGCTTTATTGGAGTTGGACCTTTCGGTAAGCAACAAGTCATGTCACCAGCATGCCCTGCCTCTTTCTCCAGAGAGGGAGGGGGGCTTGTAGGCTCCTGGCTCTGGGGCCTCCTGGGAAGGATCAGGCTCATAAGCACAAGAAAGATGTGGCCTGGCTGGGAGGCTACCACAGATCAGGTACGCAGTTGAGGAGGAATGTTCCCGAGCTCTGAAGAGCCAGTTAAAAATGCCTTCCTCCTCACTCATGGTCTGGGATTCTGAGTTTTTACTAGTCTCCCCCCGCCCCCCTCCTCCAAAGCAAGGGCTGCTTTTCAGTAAGCCCAGTTTAAGTACCCAGGGTTTTGCTGGCCTAACCTTGCAGAGATTGGGGTTCCTGGGGAAGAGCCCCAGGCAGCCACTTCCCTGATGAGGCCTTGTTGAATCTTTCCAGGATCGGCGGCCCCTTCCTTTTCCATTGGTGCAGGATCCAAGACCCCAGGGGCTCGGCAGCGACTGCAGGCCCGCCGGCAGCATACCCGCAAGAAATAGCCCTTGCCTTTGTCCCTGTTCCATCCCCCCGATTCCCTGCCCAACTCTGGACCTCAGCACCTGCTAGGAAGAGCCTCTGGAGCTTCTAGTTCCATAAAGCAACCTCCCCCAGATCTCTGGCTTCTGCCAGTGGGAGGCAGCGGCAGCCCTGGCAGCCATCTGGCTCCTGGAGGAAGAAGCCTCAGGCCCTGGGGGTGGCAGTGGGGGTGGGGGGCGGTGGCCTGCTACCTGTACTTGAACAGCTCCGGTGAAGCTGGAGAGAACTAAAGAACATCTGTACATATCGTCCACCTCCTTCCCTGACTCTTGTCTGGCGTTATGAGCGTAGTCAGGCAGTCTCCCCTCCCGCCTACGCCCCTCCTGAAGCCAGCTTGGCAGGGGCCAGGGGGTGGGAGGCGTCTCTGGCACAGCCCAGGCCCTGGCTGCCAGAAGTTGGGGAGCTGGGTTGGCCCTGCATCTTTACCTTGCTTGGCTTGCCTATAAAAGTGTTTCTCCTTGGGTCCCATTAGGGGACCGGCTTCCCCGTTTCTTGCTGCTTTGTCCCTCACTGGTTCCTTGCAGGATCTACCCCTTTTTAAATGACCTTGAATCTAGCTTTGCCTTGGAGACCCCAGTGGGTGCTGCTCCTGCCGTTCCACTTCCTCCTGCCAAGTCCAAGTCAATGTTTTTTCCCCAACCCTCTGCCAGTTTGGCCCCTAAAAGCTTGGTGGCGCAAGACTGTTAGCCTGGCAGCTGCAGGGGAGATACCTCGCTCGGGCGTGGGGGGGGGGGCTCTAGGAGCAGACAGGACACCCCCTACCCCCCTGCTGTTGAGCTGCCTCCTCGCCCACCTTCCCCGCTGGCCTCCGCGGGACGCATCCGCCTCTCCTCCCCAGGGTTGTATGTTTAAAGCCTTGTCCTGTGTTCCTGTCTGATGCTCATGTCTATTGCTCTTTGAATCGAGTTTGGAGGAAGAATTGAATTGTATGAGTGGCGGCATGTTGGTAGTGCCGGACTTAACTGTTTCAAGTTTCTGGGGCCTCGCTAATTGAATGTGGAAAGTAGCACCACTTTATGGCTACACGTGCTGACTCCTGGATTTTCAAATGGTGTTTTGACTTTAAGGGCTGGCAGCCCAAGAGGATGGGGCCAAGGGGAAGCAAAGATCTCTTCCCTCCACTGTTTCCCTCCCACTCACCTGACCCGACCCCAGCACCTGTTAGAAAACCAAAATTAAGGAACCACACTTCAGAATTCTTCAGGTTCCCCCAACCCCCAACAGAGTCTCCCCTCTTCTCCTTTGTTCCCTGATCACAAACCCTGGGCCCAAGAGCCTTGCTGCCATGCCCATCCTCTTTGGGAGAAGTATGAATGCGTGTGTCTAAATTAAAAGAAAAAAATATTTAAACATTTTTTAACAAAATAAAAATTTATTTTTGTATTTAAGCTAAATTGCCTTTTAAATTCCTTCAAGCTTGGTTCACTGAGGTGGTTAAGTATAAATGCTATTGACTAGGAATTAGCTGTATAGTTAAGTTATGCCTGTGTGAAGAGGAGGCTCAGATGCTGTCCTAGGCAGCTTTCCTGAGGGGCCAGAGCTCCCTCGGGACACACAATAGAAAATGTAATTCTTATTTTATAAATAATGTGATGTAGATGTAACTAGTTCCCCCTCACCCCCATGACTGAGGTTGAGTGCTGTGGCAGGGGACTGTCCCTCCTCACCCCTGGGGAAGAGGGGGTGGCCTGAACCTCCAGTCCTGTGTACCTGTTGGGGGTGGGGGCAGCAGGCCCCGGGCCTAGAAACCAAGTTTCCACAGATACCTGACAGAAGGTAGGTCCTCTTGGTTTGAGTGCTTAGAGCTAGTTTACCTCAGTTCCGCAGGCAGGACCGCGGGTCCGGGAGCCCCAGGGAGAGGGTGTCCCTGCGCAGCCTGAGTGAGGGTGTGGGTGGGTGTGTGGGTGTGTACGCGTACGTGCACTGGACGGGAACAGGAGACTGGGACTTTCCATGACAAAGACTTAATTCCTGTGAGTCTAGTTGGAATTTTTAGTATGAATGTGAGATTTTTCTCCTTGCTTATGTCATTAAGAATAAAAAAAAAAAAAACTGTGATCTACCATAGACCATGTCCTGCCTTTTATTTTTGTGGGCAGAATTCTCTCACCAGCAAGAACAGGGGCCCAGAGGACAAGGAAATCCACACTCTCCGGCTGGAGAACTAGGGTTACCACTTTCCTTCCTAAGGCAATAAAAACAATAGAACCTTTCAAAAAACTGCTGGCTGAGCTGTGGGGAGGACCAGGGTCTTCCTTCCTTCCCACCCAAGGCAGCAGAGCTCAGGAGACCTGCTCTGTGGGGGGCAGTGTGCGAGGGGCCACAGTCCGGCGTGGTCTCCTTTTGTTCCGTGGGGCTGCGCTGAGAGTGAGTTCTGGTGCCGATGCTTCAGCCTGGAGGACTGAGCTAAGAAGGAAAGTACCTAAGTCAGATGCATCCTGGTCCTCTGGCACCTTCCATGCAGCCCACCCCCCACCCCCCCCACTCCCCCACTCACCTTGGAACCTCTACCCGTTCCAGTACCGCAACAAAGAAGCCACCAGTGAGCGTGGTCTCGGGGGAGGCCCGGAGGCAGTGTTCAGCCCCTGGGAAACTGCTGAGGCCTCGGTGGGGCCAGGAGGGTAGGACGGGAGCCAGCCTATGGAGAACAGAGGAACTCTGGGTAAAAGCCAGCAGGCCCCTTCCCCAGGACCCGGTGGATCCCTGCTACCTGAAGGTCCCTGGGTTCTGCTGCAGGGCATCCTGCACCACATCTTCATTCTCCTCTTGGCAGAGGGAACATGTGGAGTACACCAGACGCTGCAGGGAGGGGAAGGTGAGCGCGTGGCGCAGTGCTCGCTGCTGGAACCCGGCTAGGGCCTGCAGGCGTGCTTTGCTAGGAGTGCCTGCCCCGGGCTCCTCCAGCTGTCTGGTTGGCATTCCTAAGGACAAAGTGTGTCACCTGTAGACTGCCTCGTTCTGCATCGAGATCCCTGCTTCGCAGGTGAGAACATCTGCTTGGGGTCACCAGGTGAGGAGTCAGAACTAATGCCAACCCCAGAGCTGCAGGTCCTTCAACTATACTTTGTCCCCATCTCACCTGAGCCACTACAAGAAGGATCCAGTAAGATATACTGGACTTGACGGTAGCGCTGGTCAGAGGGTGAGACTGCCAGGAAGTCTTCCTGAGCCAGCTCACAGCATGAGACTCCAGCCCGGGCCAGCAGGGTAGCCATGGACGCCAGTCGCCCAGCATCCAGGTCAAAGGCAAAGATCCTCCTGAGGAAGAGGGGAAAGCCGGAACAAATCCTGGGGCACCTAAGGGCCGAAAGATCTGACCGAGAATACGTCCACTCGGGACCCAGAAAAGAAGGGACAATGTCTAGAGACCTGACCTGGGGATTCTGCGCCCAGGGCCGATGGATTCCTATCTCCCACCTGCTACCCACTGGGAAGCTGAGCTGAGGGCACCACCACCAACTGCTCTAGGTCCAGATGGAATTCCTTAAAGGAACATCCTTTTCAGCCTCATGACCCACTGGAACAGAGTTCCTGATTTCCAAGTATAGGATCCCCCACCCCCTCCTGGGTGACCATGGCACTCACCCTTGGTTCTTGAGAAAAGCGGCCAAGTGACTGGTCTTGTTGCCAGGGGCAGCACAGGCATCGATGACGTGGGAGCCTGGGGGTGGGGCCAGCAGCATGGCTGGGAGACAGCTGGCCTGGTGGCAGAGCACAGGGCTGGGGCAGTGACTGGGGTGGGGCGGTGGGCGCCAACTCCCACTCTCTCCCCTTCCCGTCCACCTGCCCTACCTTGTCTTGTAGAATGAGGTGACCGGCCTGGTACAGTGGGTGGTCATGAAGATCTGTCTGGGTCGGAAACACCAGCAATTCTGGCAATAAGGGGTCCAGAAGAAAGCACTTCCCTTTGAGGGCCCGTAGGTCCTCGAGGCTGCCAGAGAAGGAGAAGCACTGAACACTGAGTTCCTCCTGCTGAGCACCAGGCTGGACCTTTTACAGGGGCTCCTCCCCTGACAGGCTAGGGTACAAGCCACACTCCTGAACTCGGGGAAGGAGCATGGGGCACTGCGCCTGGCCCATGGCGAACGGGTCCCCAAGCCAGCCAGGGGCAGAGCAGAAGCCACAGCCACTCCCGTATCACTCTGGCCTCCAGGCAACACGCCACAAGAGATGGGGAGTGGGAGGGGGCAGAGGGGACTCCCTAGAGCTGTCAGAGACCAAGGAGGTGGTGGAGCCAGGGAAACACTGGCAGTGGGCCTGGGACGGAAGCGGGGGCCAGGACACAAGGACCAGCCAAGGAATGGTTTGCAAGATTTTCGGCATGGGGGATCACTCTACAGCCAACTGTGGTTGAAGTCTGGAAATGGGGAGACCGGCTCAGAAGTTTCATCTGCCAACAATGACAGAGAATAGCAGGCAGGGTCCGGGAGGACAGAAAGATAGTGGACATGCTTGAGAAGGCACTATGGGCAGGGTGGACATGCCGCAAAGGACTCAGCTGCTGGCCTGGCCACACGGCTGCGGGATGGCAGTGCCATCCCTTAGCTGAAGATGGGGGATGCTGGAGGTGCAAAGTGCAGGGATGCCACCGCTTCCGCCAACCAATCCATACGTGGCGCCACATTGACAAAATCAAAGATCCTGATCGTCCCATCTGACGAGATTCAACCCCCATCCGTGATAAAAACTCAACAAAGCAGGTGTGGAGGGTATACACCCCAACATAATGCAGGCCATATGCGAAAAGCCCACAGCTAACATCCTCAGGGCTGAAAGCTAGAAGCTCTTCCTCTAGGGTCAAGAACAAGACAAGGACACCCCTCTTGTCCCTTTTACTCAACATCAACAGAGCCTAATCAGCAAATCACACAAGAAAAAGAAACGAGGCATCCAAACCGGAAAGAAGTGAAACCATCTGCAGATGACATATGTAAAAAACCCTAAAAATTCCAACCAGAAAACCATTAGAACTTTTAAACAGATTTAGTAAAGTGGCAGCATACAAAATCCATATATGAGCATCTGTTGTTTCCATACACTGATGAACTGTGTACTGGGGGAGGTCACAGAGAAGATGCAGCCACTGCTGGGAGCAGAACCTGGGCGATCAGGCCCCGCACCCGTTTGGCAGGGGCATCCTGCTTGGCTCCCCGCTCCCAGAGGCTGCCCAAGGAGGCTGCCCCAGGACATAGCCTCAGCAAAGTGATACAGTGTAGAGACCAGCTGGAGCACATGACCCTGAATCCATGAAGGCCTCTCCAGAAACTCCCAAGATTCTGACAGGTGGACGTGGAGACGTCTCGCTGCACCCAAGATAAGCCTCACAGGTAAGTCCCATTGCTTAGGAAACCTGCTGCCTACCCATGTGGGGTGGCCTGCCTTTCTTGGTTGCTCCCTTCACTCCACGTACGGGGACCAATTTCAGATCACACCCAGGAAGCTCCTGAGTTTGCAAACCAACGGGTGACCAGCCTGGAGACCCAGGAAAGGGCTTAGGAAAGAGGCATCTACCGGGATGGTCTCCAGTTGGCCAGCAACAGTGACCTCTCTATGTGGGGAGGGGTGGCCCATATGTCAGATGCTCATCGACTGCTGTGTGGGTATGGGGACACCCCAAAAGCATGGGCTGCTTTAATGCACTTGTTTGAGAAACTGCACAGATCACACGGTGGCAAAGCGAACTGCTGGAGAAGTAAGGAGGGAGAAAGAGATGGGCTTGGGCTGCCTTTGTGACAGGCAGCCACGCGGATGCACCCCAGGGCAGTGGACCCCAATACAAGGAGAAGCAAAAGCAGCAAGAACAACCCTGGCCAGTAGGGTGGCCCCTAGTGAGGGAGTCCCCTCCCTCTGGGCTTACTGGCAGAGCTGCTGAGTTCCAGCAGGCCAGGGAACACACTGGGGTGCAGCTGCAGCAGCAGTGGGCCACAGGGCAATGGCTTCTCCCTGACTGCACAGGAGGCAGAGAAAATGAGCCACCTGGCCACACAGCCTGCCCTCCGGCTGGGGCTGCATGGCACTTACATGGAGTTCAAGATACTTGTGTCCTTAGATACTGGATTATTCTAGCCCACAGGGAGACTTGGCCCAATAAGGGGGACCTTCCTAGTCATGTGGGACCCTGGGAATCTAGAGGAGAACAATGGATTCTTAGGGAGTTGGGAATGAGAAGAGCCCTCTGCACTTCAGTCTCTGAAGACCATGACAGGGCCACATCAGGGCAGGAAGGAAAGCCAGCATTCTCCATCCTGCCCCCAACTCCAGGTACAGGGTGCTCACATCAACGCTGAGTCTGCTCGTACAAGATATTTAGGGTGCTAAGGGAAAGACCCGGGACCAAGAGGAGAAATCAAAAAGCCAAAACGCTATCCCAATAGACTGTAGAGGGTCTAGAGAAAGTAACCTGGAAGCACACAGGATTTGACCTCATTGCTATAAGACCCCCACCAGAACAGAGGTCAACTTGCGGAAAACCTTAAGACTCAATGATTCCAGTCAAGGATGTCCCTTGACTCTCCCCTGCCTGAGAGTGTGGGGGTCTCTATCCACTTCCAGGGAACACACTGGGCCCTGGTATCCCACCAGGTCAAACAGCTGGGTGAATTCTAGCCAGAGTTAAACCAGTGCAGAGGGGAAGGCCAACTGGGAACCTGGGAGCCTGCCACCCCCTCCCAGACGGAGTGTCAAATGATACAAACCACACAGGGTCGGAGGAGAAACCATCTAAGAGCAGCTTGGAGTGCCCTGCCCCCAGCCCTTCCAACACCCAATACAGCTGACAGAAGAGCCAGCAGGCTCCCGGCAGGTGACAGCAGGACACCCTAAATTAATCCAGGTAGCCCCCACCCTTGTGCATGTGGCTGTGCCCAACACTGCCACCATCCGAGACACTTTAGACATGGTACTAGGAGGGAACCATGCTGTGCTAGTCTCAGCGAATGTCTTTTTCAGTAGAGAGACAAGCTCAATCTGCCTTCACATGAGAGGAGCAACGATGGACCTTTCAAGTGTTCCTCTGAGGTTCCCTGCACAACCCCACTGTGTGTCACAGAATGGCGGCCGGAGGCCTGCCCCTGTGTCCTTCTCACACAGGAGAATGGGCCCATTGCATTCACACTATAACGTAGATGTGTGAAGATGTGTCTCTGTGGCAGGCCATCCTGCAGGCCCTGCTGAAGCATCTGTGGAAGGCTGGGTGGTGAACCCACAGAACTCAAGGCCCAGGCACTGCCATAATGTTTGGGAAGTCAATTCATCGGCTAAGATACACCTCATCCCAGACGCTGGGATGGATAAGCTGCACGTGTGTCCAGCTCCTGAGAATGTGAAAGAAGTGTTCAAGCCTTGGTAGGAGTTTTGGGGTCTGGAGGACTCATACTCCCCACCTGGCACACAGCGCCTCTGCCTCTTAAACCAGTTGATAAAGAAAGGGCACGTGCTGGAGTGGGGACCAGGGAGCAAAACACCTTTGAGAAGGCAAAATGCTAGGGAACAGATGAAAGCTCTGGCCGTCTCCTAGGTTGGGCAGCAACTGGAATTCAAGGTCTCTGTGACTCTGGAAGGTGTGGGTTGCACATTGTGGCAGAGATGACAGAAGGGGAGAGTGCCCCCAAGACACTGTCCCAGGTCCAGGAAACAGAAACCAGATACCCCACCCCCACTACACCCCCCACTAAGGGGCAAAAGTTTCTAGTCGTATGCACCACACTCCTCCAGGCAAAGCCTCTCAGGGAGAAACATGGTGCGGCAGCCATGGCTGAACTGAGAGCATTCTGGCCAGTGATGGCTCATGAGCCCTGGCCCTTAACCCTCCTCTACACTGTGGGCTGCTGTGAGGGGATCAACCCTGCAGCTTGGACAGTGGGAAGCTGAAGGGTGGGCCACAAATAAGCCCCTGTGGGGTCAGGATACATGAAAAGAGTGCAGGTTCACCTGCAAGAGGCCAAGGCAGTCCTCACTGTGTTCCACATCCTGGCTCCTAAGCCACTGATTCCTCCTGGCTGCCGAGAAGCTGATGCCCTGGCTCAGGTACGAGCCCCAGCACCTCACCTTTAGGCAGACAGCTAACTGGGTGTATAGGAAGCATGCCCACCGTGGCACCCGGGTGGGAGAGCACACTGCCAAGGAAGCCAGACCGCCCTTGAAATACAGCGATTTGGTGAATTCTGTAACATGCCTTGTGTGTTCTAAATCACGCCCAAGGCAACTACCAAAGGTGTCTGGGGCTGTCCTCCTGAGTTCCCAACCAGTAAGAAATGGGCAAAGTGACTAGACTGACCCCTCCCTGCAAGTAAGGGTTGTGAGCATGCCCTGGTGTGTGTGGTCATGGCACTGGGCGCAACCTGAGCTCTGCCCTGCTGCCATCAGGAGACTAAAAAAAGCCCAAGTACTGTGTGCAGGTACTCTCCTCAACCAGACAGAATTTGGGGGTCACATTTCATAGGTCCTGATGTGCAGTGGGGCAGAAGAACACAATATGGAGGATCCATCACCACTAAAACCTGTAAGCAGCAGGGCTGGAAGACAGGAAAGGATGTGAGAGCACACTGTGGTACTGCCAGGTGAAAAGCACCGTAGCCGTAGCCGTAGCCGGGTGGACCAAGAACTGTCCCTGGCTTTCATCCATCTGAATGACCCACCAGCGGGGCCTGCTGCTCCCACACAGACCCGCCTGGGAATCCCTGCTGAGACGCCTCCCCGCACCAGGAAGGGAAGAGCCACTGCCCTCTTCCTGTAGGCCTACATGCTGCTGAGAACACCAGGGGCTCCACCACACCTGCAAAAGGAGTCATCTACTGAAACGCGTGCTCGGAAGGCCCCACACTGGGGGGAAGCTACTGCAGCTCCTCTGGGATCCTGCTGTCCTGCCGCAGGCAGCACCTGTGGAACTGCACTACCCCTGGATGGGCACACACCACTGGGGGAGGAGGGGAGCAGTCTGGCATATTTCGCCCCCATCTCCTCATGCCTGACCCAGATGCCTCCCCGGCCAGTACATGTAGCCTGCACAACCTGGTCCAGAAACTGAAGCTGCCAGCCTCCCTCCCTGAGGCCAAATGGGCACACTATCTTCTGCTGATCCCATCACCTGGTGCTTCTGTTCCTGCCCCGGGACTGGAGAACATTAAAGCACATCAGAAGCCCTTACTAAACTCATTTGGCACAGTGTGAGTGGCAGTTGACAAAGCCTGCCTTACCAACCACTGAAATGTCTCTAATGACAAAAGTTGTCCTCAGAAACAGGATGGCCTTGGACATGATTACTGCCTCACAAGGAAGCCCTGGTGCCTTTGTCCAAACACAGTGTTGTCTGTTTGTACCTCATGAGTCTGCTCACGTACATCTTTATTAAATCACATAAGGACACAAGTGAATGCCCTGAGTGATCTCACCTCCAGGCTAGGTGATATTAATGCAATGGTTTGGATCCTGGGGTTCTTAGAGAAAGAAGTTACCACTGGTTTAAGGAATTATGGTCTTTTTTTTTTTTTTTAAGATTTTATTTGAGAGAGGGAGGGAGAGAACACAAGCAGCAGAGGGGGAGGGGCAGAGGAAGACCGCTGAGCAGGGAGATGGACTTGGCGTTTGTTTTGTTTTTTTTTTTTTTTTTATAATTTTTATTTATTTATGATAGGCACACAGTGAGAGAGAGAGAGAGGCAGAGACACAGGCAGAGGGAGAAGCAGGCTCCATGCACCAGGAGCCTGATGTGGGATTCGATCCCGGGTCTCCAGGATCATGCCCTGGGCCAAAGGCAGACGCCAAACCGCTGCGCCACCCAGGATCCCTGGACTTGGCGTTTGATCCCAGGATCCTGGGACCATGACCTGAACCAAAGGGAGGTGCTCAGCTGACTGAGTCACCCAGGCACCCCAGAGAATTAGTGTCTTAATCTGTTTTCTCTTGCATGTGTCTCAACTGCTACTGTGGCATCTGCCTCCAGTGCCACCAGACAACTCCCAAAGGAGCCACCTCCAAGCTAGTGAAACCCCTGCTGACCGCTTGAGACACAAGCAGAAAACAGGGTCATGTGGAATTTAAAGAGCAGGGTTAGAGTGCTGGGGGACGTCATTGGGAGGATGGACCAGCTGTTGATGCAGGAGCTGCACCCTGGCACATAAAGGTTCTGAATAGCCAGAGCAATCTTGAGAAAGAACAAAGCTAGAGGTCTCACAATTGCTAATTTCAAGCAAGATTACAAAGCTACAGAAATCAAAACAGTATTGGTACTGGCATAAAAACAGACACACAGATCAATGAAACAGAACAGAGCGCCCAGAAATAAACCCACACTTATATCATCAATTAATTTATGACAAAGGAGCCAACGGAAAAAACAGCCTCTTCGATAATGGCGTTGGGAAGATTGAAGACACGCACAGAAGAATGAAAATGGGGCCCCCTCTCACATCACACACAAAAATTAACTCCAAATGGATTAAAGACCTAAATATGACCTCTGAAATCAGAAACCTCCTGGAAGAAAACATGGGCAGTGAGCTCCCTGACATCAGTCTTAGCAATGATTTTTTGGATCCAACTCCAAACAAAAAGCAAAAGCGAAAGTAAACAGGAGAATGTATCAAACTAAAAAGCTTCTGAACACAAGAGACCATCAACAAAATGAAAAGGCAACCTACAGAATAGATGCAAATATTTACATATCACGTATCTGGATTAGGAGTTAACATTTAAAATATATAATGACTCCTATAACTCAATGGCCAAAAAAAAAGTGATTGAAAACACTTGCAAAGGGTCTAAACAGACAGTTTTCCAAAGACAGAGAGATGACCAACAGCACAAAAAGGTGCTAAACACCATTAGTCATCAGAGAAATGCAAATCAAAACCTCAATGAGATCTCACCGCACATCTGTTTGAATGGCTATTACCAAAAAGACAAGAAATAACAAGTGTTGTCGAGGATGTGGGAAAAAGGGAACCCTCTTACACTGCTGGTGGGAACATAAATTGGCGCAGCCACTGTAGAAAATAGTATAGAGGTTCATCAAAAATTAAAAACAGAACTACCATATGATCCAGCAATTCCATTTCTAGGTATTTATGCAAGGAAGAGGAAAACACTAATTCAAAAAGATATCTGCACTCTGTTTACTGCAGATTTATAATCGCCAAGACATTAAACAACCTAAATGTCAACCGTTAGATGGAGAATACGTAACTATATATACACGTATGTGTGTATGTACATGCATCTATACACCCACAAGAATTTTATTCAGCCAAAAGAAGAAAATACTGCCATTTGCGATCACATGGATGGACCCTGAGAGTAGTATGCTAAGTGAAATAAATCAGGGAAAGAAAATACTGTATGTTCTCATTTATATGTGGAAACTCTTTTTTTTTTAATATTTTAAGAAATTTATTTATTTATTTATGATAGTCACACAGAGAGAGAGAGAGAGGCAGAGACATAGGCAGAGGGAGAAGCAGGCTCCATACACTGGGAGCCTGACGTGGGATTCGATCCCGGGTCTCCAGGATCGCGCCCTGGGCCAAAGGCAGGCGCTAAACCGCTGCGCCACCCAGGGATCCCCATATGTGGAAACTCTTTAAAAACAAAAAACAATTCATAAATACAGAGAACAGATCTGTGATTACGGGGGGGAGGGGGTTGCAAAAAGGCATAAAGGTGGTCAAAAGGTATAAATTTCCAGTTATAAAATACATTAAGTCCCAGGAATCTAATGTACTGCATGGTAAGTATAATAAATACTGTACTACATATTTGAAAGACACTAAGGAATCTTAAAAGTTCTCATCACAAGGAAAGGCACCTGGGTGGCTCAGTCAGTTAGGCATCCAACTCTTGACAGAGGCTCAGATCTTGATCTCAGTGAGATAGAGCCCTGAGCAAGGCTCCGAGCTGGGTATGAAGCCTGCACGAGGTATTCTCTCTCTCCTTCTCCCTCTGGCCCTCCCACCCCTAAAAAAAAAAAAGTTTTCATCATAAGAAAAAAAAACTTTCTGTAACTATAAGTGGTGACAAATATTAACTAGACTTATTGTGGCTATTATTTTGGAATATACACACATATCATTACACTGTCTACCTGAAACTAACACTACATGTCAATTTTACCTCAAGGATACAAAAAAATGCTGCAAAGTAATCCAGTAATGCATGTTTAAGCACACTGTTTTGGAAGGATTTCTCTTAAATCTTGAATTTTGGGTAAACATGGTTTAACAATTAAAAAAGAAGGTGGTGCAGAAATCAGATTAATTTAGTCTGACACACACTGTAGCTTTGGTGTCTGTGGAACACTGAGATGAACCTGAGGGTGGGAAGAAATCTAAACTGGGAGACACCAATCAGACGAGAAACAGGAGTCAGAGCAAGAGAAACGGAGGGATACATTAGAAGAACATAGGATGGAACTCCCAGGAGAATCAGTGCTAAGGGATGGAGGAAGCCAGGCTTTGGAGGAGGGAGAAACTGCTGGAAAAATCTGAGAAAACCAGAGTGCAGTCACAACCACTCCTCTTTCTTCCCCCATCCCTGTTCCCCAGTGCGCCCAGGCAGCCCAAAGCCCACGCCCCACCGCCCCCCCCCACCCCCCAGAGAAGGGCAGCCAGGCAGGGTTCTCAGCTCACCTAGAAGCCTGACCCTGGTAAGAGAAACCTTGCCTCTTGAAATAATCAATTGCATCGTCGGAGCTGGTCTTGAGAGTGTTCACACGCACAAAGCGAGGCACCTGGGAGGCTAGGAAGCAATCAGCAGTGAGTGGACAGGAGCAAGGCCCTCTCCTCTGAGGGCCTGAGAGCCGGCGCCCTCAACACAACTCCTTACAGCTCACCTGCGCCAGGCCTGGATCCCACCTGCAACAGGTCCTCGTTGCGGCTCACACGTCGCTGAACCTTGAGCCGGGCCAACTCCGCCTTCAGCCTTGCCTGGTGCCGGTCCAGCAAAGGTTTCCATCGGCCCCCGCCCCCTCTAAAGCCTCTTCCCAGCAACAACTCATACACTAGGACCTGGAGACGGGGAAAGAAAGAGAAAACGCGAAGCATTAATGTTCTGGAATTCCACAGTGTTGGATGAAACTGGAAGCGCCATCCAGGCAGTGACACGTAAAAGTGAGGTGTTCTGCCCAAGACCACACAAGCGATTAAAGACACAGCGGGGACCTGACCCCTGTGCCCTACTTTCCTGTCCCGCTCCGGCTGCGGCTGCGGCTCCGGCTCCCGCTCCCGCTCCCGCTCCCCAGGGCTGCTCACCAGCGGAGCGCCGGGTCCCAACCCTCCTCCTTGCCCACATCACCCTTCGGCTCGAGCCAGAGTCCCCGCCGTGGCTACTTAGCACTTTTTTTTTTTTTAAGATTTTATTTATTTATTCATGAGAGACAGAGACAGAGAGAGGCAGAGACACAGGCAGGGGGAGAAGCAGGCTCCACGCAGGGAGCCCCACGTGGGTCTCAATCCCGGGTCTCCAGGATCACACCCCGGCCTGAAGGCGCGCTAAGCTGCTGGGCACCCAGGCTGCCCTACTTAGCACTTCTGTTCTTCACCTTCCACACTTAGGCTCAAAGTTACAGCATTTCCACCCCCCCCTCAAACAACGACCCGGCTACAGCCCGCTCATCCTCCTTTCACGCGGGCGACGTGCTGACGTCAGGCGCCGAGACCAGGTCCGGAGGGACTCGCAGCCCGGCCTCGCCCCCCGCCGCCCCCCCCCCACGCCCAGCCCCGCTACCTTGGCCAGGTGCGGCCGCAGCTTCTTCTCGGCGCGGAGGAGGCCGGCGCTGGCGATCACGGCGTCCAGCACCGCGGAGTAGCGCTGCGTCTCGCACACCAGCGCGTACAGCTGCTTCACGTTCTGCGCGCGGCGGAGAGAACTTCGGCTGAGGCGGGGGCCCGACCCGGCTGGCCCCCCGCCCGGCTCGAACCCCGAACCCCGCTACCTGGAAGCTGCTGGCGTACACCAGCCCCTTGATGGAGCCCCGTCGGCTCTCCACGTTTGCCAGCACAGACGCCGCCGTCGCGTACAGCGCCATGCTTCGATCCCACGCGCCTTTACGGCTCTGTCGCGAAGCACGCCTGCCTCGGCATCGCCCCGCGCGCCGCACTTCCGGGGTCAAAGGGCACAGGGCGCGCGGGCCCTTCCTCCCGGGGCTCCCGGGGTCCGTGTGAGGTGGAGGGATGGGAGCCTGGGAGCGCGTTAACCTCGCTTTTCGTGCCTCTTCTCCTTTCTCCCCGTCTTTGCCAGTCTGATAGGCAATGGAATTTTACTGCTGTTTTAAATTCTGTTATCGAGGTTAACTATTTTCCTGTTTATTGATCTTTTGTATTGTTCGTGGGTTTTGGTCACTCTTCTACCATCTCGTGGTGCCCTTTGTATATTGATGTATATACTCGTCCTGGGTCTATTTTTTTCTAGTTTACTATTGCTTTTTAATGTGGTTTATAGTTTGGGACACTTTTTCATTTTTAGTTTCTGCCTTTGGTGTCACGCCTGGAAACCCCTTCTTTACACCTTTACAAGGTAGCAATCACCGTGGCTTCGTTTTTTTCACACTTAAATCTTTAACCCATTTAGAAATCAGCTGGGCACATGAGTGACGCAGAGCTCGGTTTCCAAATGGCTGGCTTTTCATGCATTGCAGTCATTCATTTATAGCAAAGTTTCCCCAGCCTGGCCTCTGGGAGAACAGGGATTTTGTGGGATTTGCCTTTGTCCCCAGCTCCCGTGTGGTTACTGGTACACATTAAGTTGATTAAATAAATCCAGTTAATGTGTATCCCAAGCGCTCAAGTAGACAGGCCTCCATGGACCAGTTCTCTGTATTGCCAACAGCACGTCAGCAAGTTATTTTGCAGGATAGTCTAGCAAAATTGCTGAGTTGTTTAAAGGTTTAACCCGGTCCTGTGGGCCTAGGTTGGTTAATTGTGATCTGTGAGTGGAAACCCCCCACCTGCAGCTGAATATCCTCTATTTCATTTACTTCATAGCACCCATTCCATATGTAGTTAGGATTTATTCTCTAGCTGAATCCAGGAGGGCAAATCCTGTTTGGCACCCATCTATCCCTACCTCCTAAACCAGTGTTCTTCTCACAGTGAGGGACCTTGTATCTGTTGCATGAGTGAAGGAGTGAATGGAGCATAAACTGATGTGGACAGCTGGACAGCCAGCTGTGCCAGTTAACCCATCCTAAAACAATCTTAATGCCCACTCCTTCAGGTGAGTGGTTAAGAAGTGCACCAATATTAATAAGGTCCATAATTGATTCACATTTCCTTGGCTTTTACCTTTTTTTCTGTCCTTCAGTCTCATCTAGGACACATTAAACTCCGTCATGTCTCCTTGGCAACTCTTGGCTGTGACAATTTCTCAGGCTTTCCTGATTTTTTATGACCTTGATAGTTTTGAGGACTATCCTGGTAAGCATTTTGTAGAATGTCTCTCAAATTGGGATTTGGCGGATTTTGTTTTCCTCATGATCAGACTGGAGTTACAGGTTTTGCAAGACTACAAGTAAAGTACCATCCTCATCGGATCACATCAAGGGCATATTGTATCAACATGACCTTCGCCATTGATGTTACCCTTGATCACCTGGCTAAGGTAGAGTTCTTCATACTTCACTGTAAACTAGTCTTTATCCCTCTGTTCCCTCTGGAAAGACGTCACTATGCACACCCCACCCTTTAAGGAGTAAGGTGTAGCAAAGTAGCTACATAAATTATTTGGAATTCTTCTGCAGAATTGTCTCTTCTCCTGGATTTAATTAGCCAATCATCTATCAGTATAGACTCATGGATATTTACTTTATACCTTGAGTTATAATCCAGTACAGGTATCCCCCCCCCTGCCTTTTTTTTAAGTATGCTCCACACCCAGCACGGAGCCTAGTGTGGAGTGTGATCTCACAACCCTGAGATCAAGACCTGAGCTGAGATCAAGAGCTGGACACTCAACTGACTGAGCTACTCAGGTACCCCTAGTCCCCACTTTCTGAAAGTTTAGTTTGCATTATACCACTTCACTTTTACAAAAGACCTACATTAGTATCTATTTTCGTTAACTGAAAGAAATCCTAAGAGGATTTTCACTTTTATGAAAAAAGAGGAAAAATAAATAGTATTGCCTTGCACTGAGCTCCAGGAGGCAGCACACAACCCCAAGCAGTGAGAGTGGTGCTGCCAAGCTCCTTCCCCAAAATCTCCACATGCAGCATCTCAGCATCAAGCCTCATAGCTCTGAACTGTGTGAGCAGCTGTGCTTTTTCTTGATTGACCACATGCATTCATTCGCAAGATATATCCTAAGGTAAGAAAAGCTTAAAAGCAGTTAATTTGGGGAGTCTGGGAACACTAAAAGATGTTTCCATATTGGGAAGCCTGGGTGGCTTAGCGGTTGGGCATCTGTCTTTAGCTCAGAGTGTGATCCTGGAGTCCCAGGATCGAGTCCCACATCAGGCTTCCTGCATGGAGCCTGCTTCTCGGTGTCTCTGCCTCTCTGTCTCTCATGAACAAAATCTTTTTTAAAAAAGTTTCCATATTAATAGTAAGTGCTGTTTCTTATTACTCCATTTCAGCTAATGACTGAGGTTAATATACACGAAGTGGTATTGATGGTCCTCCATGGTCTGGCCTCCACCTCCCTCTGCAGGTCCAGCTCCAGCTGCGGCATTCCTGCATGGACCACACCCCCAAAGCTCTTCTCCTCTGCCTGTATTCCACTTCGTTCAGCTTAAATGCCAACTCCACCTAACGAATGAACTGCTCTTTCCTCTGCCTTCTCCGTATTGAATGGATCTTTCAGTTGCAAGCACAGACATTAACTCCAGCCAGCCAAACAAAAGGGATTTACTAAGCGCAGAAGTATGTCATTGTGTCTGTCAACATCTGGCAGGGGCAGAGCTGAGCACGCAGTGGTACTTGAGGTGAACCTAAAGAAGGGAGTATTTATGAAAGGTTGCTCAGAGTTAAGGGAAACTAGAGGGGATGCAGTACTCGGGGCTAGTGACAGCACTGCTCACTGCCAGGCCTCAAGAACAAGATAGCAAAGAGGAAGAAGCCACCTGCCAAGGATCTTTGGGTGAGGAAAGCTGCCAACCCACAGCCCAGCAGGCAGAAACCAGAAAAATAAGCACCTTGGACTCCCTCCGCCTCCTGCCCTTATATCTCCTGCCAGTCACTCCCATCTGCTGAACCCAACAGGAAGCCAGATTGTTCTGCTCCCCATAGGGGAGCCTCCCACCCTCCCAGGATGGAAGACAGGGTGGAGAAGGGAAGGGGGGAGGAAAGTGGATATAGAGGGCCACAATCTCCTGCCCAGTAATGGAAGAGCTGCAGAACCAAAACCAGATCTCTAAGGTGTCAGACGGCAACCAAGGCCAACACCCGACAAATTCAGCCAGTAAAGATACAAGCACTTTTTGATTCACACAGCTTATTACTTACACAGGCAGATTAGCCAAAGGTGCCAGCTCCACATGGTCCTTGTTGCACACAACAGAAGGATGACTACAGTGAGGGTTGGAGGATCTCCTATTCCTAAGAAGCCAGTTCTGGAGAACACCTGGGTGGCTCAGCAGTTGAGCACCTGCCTTTGGCTCAAGGCGTGATCCCATGATCCTTAGATCGAGTCCCACATTGGGCTCCCTGTATGGAGCCTGCTTCTCCCTCTGCCTACGTCTCTGCCTGTGTCTCATAAATAAATTAAATTTTTAAAAAAAAGCCAGTTCTAGATGCAGTTAAGCTGTTTTATGGTCTACAGCTCTACTTGGAAGGTGGTAGGGCAGAAAGTCTCACACTTCAAAGCCTGGGAAGCCACATCTCCTGACAGTCTCCAATGGGACAAAGTCACTGGAGATGCCCTTGGGTTAGTGCCTCATGAGCCCCCCATCCTCTCCAGTCCCTGGAGGACCACTCAGATGAGCTGAAGGTCAGGTCATTGTGGGTGCGTGCTAGGGCACTGGGCAAAGTGGTTCCCCCAGGGAAGTCTCTCAGGCAGCTCCACAGAGCTTGGAGGCACAGGCTGAGGAGCTTCTCTCTAAAGCACCAGGTCTCAGATGATCCAGCTCCAAGCATTCTCTCTTCCAACTTTCCAATCCTTGGGAGAGAATTCAGCTGTCCCAGCTGTGGTCTGGAGGGGACACCATCAGCTCTTCATGAACAGATGGGGACCCTGGACCCACTCCCACATGCCCAGCAGCTTTCAGAGATAGGCCACACCTGTCTGGACCCTACCTGCTTCTGCTCTGAAGTGTTATTTCCATCTCAACTAATGGGGAGGCAGATGCAGCAGGGTCTTTGAAAACAGCAATAATAGAGTGACTGACATGACTCTTAACCAGAGAGAGCCGGCCCGAGGTAGAGGGGATTTCTGGCCCCACCAGAGACTGGAGCTGCTTTTAAACACCTACATAAAGCAGTATATACATACAGTAGTTTAATAAAGAGAAAGATCATGTCAAATTTATTACCCTTAAGTTCACGTTGACAAAATATACATGGGAATGTTTTCACCTTTTGTTAAAAGAGCAAGCAGAAAGCATGGTTAGGAGGGATCAAGGGAAGTCTATCTTAACCCAAGGACACTAAGGCCTGGTTCTGCTGGTTAATAAGCAGGTGAATGACCAGCAAAAGGTTAATAAACAAACGCCTGGCTGATAGGGAAGGGATTATGGTCCTTTTCTTCTTATCATTAAATGTTTCCAGGAATACACAGGCATGAAGACATTCCCAAAGAGTAAAGGACGTCATCATCTCTGCTGGCTTAACCCAGCAGAGCCCCTGCTGGAAGAGCCTGTAGGCAGGCAGACTCACCAGCAACCCTACAGCTTGGTGGGCTGCGGAGGGGTGAGGTGGACAGGCCCGCTGGGCGGGGACAGCACCATAGGCAGTGTGTTGCTGCCCCTCTCGTGCCAGCACGTGTCCAGGATGGGGTAGAGCTTGCCCTGGAAGTCAGCCTGGAATGTGTAGAGTAGCCGCAGGTCATCAGGGCGGTCAGCATCGAAGAAAGTGAGCTCTCCTTGCTCATAGTGCAAGTAGACACCGATACGGTGGGGGTGACCAGCCACAGGCAGGGGCACCCGAGGGCAGCTGAAGGCCTCATACACCCGGCCCTCCTTCAGGCCAATGAGCCACATGCCGTTCTCTGGGGACTTGCTCAGCTTGCCCTTGCGACTGGCAGTGCCCTTGATGACTCCCAGGCGCCAGTCGCTCTTGTTGCCCACCACCACCTCCCAGTAGTGACGACCGCAGGAGAAGCCCCGGTTGGCCAGGACACAGGTACTATAGTCAAAGCGCTCAGGTTGGCTGGCACGCCGCTGGGCCAGAAGCCCACACTGCACCACTGTGTTGCCCTTGGAGAGCTCCAGGAGGGGGTGGGCCGTGGCTGGGTCTAGCTTGAGGGACTCCGGGGCTGAGAGAGATCAAAAAAAGTGTTTTTAAGCTACACAGAAGGCAGCAGACCCTGAGCTCCTCAAGGGAGGAACTGCAGTGGCCTCATCCCTGTATTCGAGAGGCCATCTAAGGAAGGGCCAAACACAGAAGAGGGAACCCTAAAGATGTTTGCTGAATGCATGAACAATTCCTGAAGGGTGGAAAAAAATGGACATCTGTGGAGGAGGCATTCTGGCTAAGGGAAAGGGCACCCACCCAGGGTGCTTGAGGAACTCAGTCTGTTAAGTGTCGGACTCTCAGTTTCAGCTCAGGTCACGGTCTCAGGTCATGGTCTCAGGGTGTGAGATCAAGCCCTGTGTTGGGCCCCGTCCTCAGTGATGAGTCTGCTTGGGCTGCTTGGGATGCTCTCTCTCCTCTACCCCTCCCTCAACTTGAGCCCTGGCTCTTTAAATAAATTTTTTTAAATAACAACAACAAAAAAAAGGAGTTACACAACTTGTCTTGGCCAATAAGACATGGAGCTGAGCTTGAGCCCAGGGTGTCTAGTGGATCCCCAAAGCCACGCTCTCACCACTAACCCATGCACACAGCTTTCCAGTCTTCTGGGCCCTAAGCCCTGGCACAAGTGACAAACTGCTGCCCACCCTGCAGGGCAGTCTTCAGGGAAGAGAGCAGGGTCAGAGCCCTACCTGGCAGAACTTTGCGGAAGAGCCTTTTCCACACGGTCAGCTTGATGTCCGCCTGGTGGAGGCCTGGCTTGAAGGAGATGGGGCTGAAGGTGCCTTCCAAAGGCCGGGCCTGCTGGAGCTCTGCACTGAGGGTGATAGTTCACCATGACGGCAGAGCTGCACACCAACCCCACCCCTTCATTCTCACCCACGTTCAACAAGCCTCTTGCAGCTCCAAAGACTGCGCATTCAAGATGCCAGTCATTCCCTCCCCTCCACCCTGCTCTGAGGGCCTGCCCCCTTCCTGGAAGGAGAAACACTCTATCAGGGCAGGTATGAGACCAGCAGCATCACCTTGTGATGGGGCTTGTTAGAAATGTCTCAGGTCCAACCTCAGTCCTGCTGAATCAGAAAGTGATTACTAGAGCCCAGTGATGACTTAATGAGCCCTCCAGGTGGTCCTGATGCACACTAACGTTTGAGGACAGCTTCTCTATACTGGGCGACCCCGCCCCTAGCCACAGCTGGAGTACACACCTGCTCCCCAACAGCCTCACTGTCCATTCATTTAAACCAACGCTCCTGAGCTGATTGTCCCTAAGACTAAAGGAAATTTGAAAAAACAAAAAAAAAAAAAAAAACGAGGAGATCCTCACAATCATGGTCTGACGAAGGCGGAGGAACTGCATGGTTGTTCATTTGCTGGGACTGGAACATGGATCCAATCCCTTCCCACACCATGGTGCAGGATTCAAGGCCCCTCATTCTGGCTTCTACCCACCTCTCCCATTTGTCACCCATTCTGCCCTGCATCACACGTTTTACAGCACTAGTACTAAGTTCATAATTCTCCCAAGTACACGACCTACTTCACCCTTTCATGTGACCATTCCCCACTCTGCTTGCCTGGCCAACACCCATTCTTGATCCTAAGCTCACCCACCTGTGCATCATCTTTGCCAATCCCCCCACCCCCAAACCCAAACCATCTCCTGTTATTTCTGTAGCTCATGTGTGAACTTTTATGGTTTTAGGTACCCACGGTGATGTAACCACAATTCACCATCTGCCGCCCACCAGTCTTTGAGACCCTTAATGGCAGGGGCATGACATTCATCTCCATATTCCCCGAGCTCAGTACAGAGTTAGATGTGGGCAGCTGCTGCCAAGGCACTGGTATAGCTGAAAGCAGGAAGTGGTGGAGAGGAGCCACCAGATCCAAGCTGAGAGCTCCTTCCAAGGTTATTACCTGGAGACCATGGAATGATAATTCTGGAAGACAAAACAGAAGGGTTAAGGAATGGGGGAGGCTCTTGGAGCCCTGGGGTCCTTGCCATGGGGGACGCTCCCTTGTCCACTCACCTGGATGAACTTGTGGTAATTCTCATTACTGAACTGCTCCAGCACACGCTCGGCCTGGACCAGCCGCTCCTGAGTGCCCTGAGCCTGCTCCAGCTGCATATCCAGGGAGGCCACGAGGCCACGGGTATGACCCTCCAACCCTTCCAGGCAGCGGGCCTTCTCCTCATCCACCAAGTGGTGCAGCTCCTGGAACTCACGGCGAATCACCCAGCTGAAGACATCAGATTCATTCTGGGACAAGAAGGGGCTGGTTACAGCTGGAGCCTCAGGCAGAACTGCCTGGCTATGGCTGACATCAGTGTCCCTCTGCCCTGGCAGCCTAGGGCTTCCTGGGCCTCCCCGACTGGAGCTGGTTCTAGTAGTTGAGTTCAGTGTTCACGCTGTGCCTGGGCATCCCACATGCAGCCATGGGGAGGGGAACAGAGGCATGGGAGAGCCTGGGCTCCCAGCTCCCATTTCAAATACAGTGGGGCTCTGCTTTCAACTGCCTTAACTATTAAATGTGCACATAAGATTTAGCTTTAGTACAATATTCCACAAATGGAAAGTCTGCAAGGCCCTGGGAGAGCAGACTTCAGACAGTCAGGATTCCCTGAGTGACTCTGAGCTCAGCCTCCATCAGACAAGGATAATGCCACCTCTCTCTCTCAGGGTGAGGAGGGTTAACCAAGGTGATTCTCAGAGGACACAGGCCTCCTGCTCCTGTTTCACAAATGCCTGCAGGGCCTGGGCTCCGTACCCTCCTGAATCATATGAAGATTTCTGTGATCTGTCCTGAATAACTACCCCACCCCAACCTGCACTTACCAGGCAGGTGAAAGAATGTTGTTTGTGAGACTTGTGCTGCATGAGTGACCTTGGGAACCTGATTAGTTGACGTGAGCTGGCCTCTAGACACCAAGAGCTGTAAATCTTGCTTTACATCTCCCTCCAACTCCAGGCTGGGCTGGCCCCCCAGAATGGAATCTGGGAGAAGGGGCAAGCACACCTAGCCCAGGCTCTTTGAAGATGTAAAGACATGGTAACAGAGGAATGCAGCTCACTCCAAACTGCAGAGATGAACAAATGTTTAACTTCAGACTGTCATTTGCCCTATAAATACAACCCTTATGGGGATGGCCAGTTGCAAGTCTCACTTGAGGAAAAGACACTCCACCCAGGCCTCTACCTCAGGCTTCGCCACTGAGGAGGTTGGATGTTTTAAGTGTCTGATGTCACTGTGTCTTATTCTCCTTTACTGCTTATTATTGATTGCCCTCCCTAATCTAAGCACACATTTCCTTTTTCTTGTTTCTATTAGGTTTTAATACTATCCATAAAATGTTTTCTCCCATTCAAAACTGAGAATATGGCTGTGAATCTTTTGTTCAGAACACTCCTAGCCCCAGTGTGCTTGTCACTCCGGAAAAGCAGAAAGCCACCAAGCTTTTCTACACCTTTGCTCCAAGGTAGTAGGTGGGCACTACATAGACTGCCAAGGTGAAGCACAGAGGGCAGAAGAGTTATGCCCACACTTTGAGCTGTTTACCTCTGGGACTTGGGTTCTGTGTTATCTCAGTCCCAAGGACAAGAGGGACAAAGCCAACTTGGACAGAGTCCTAACAACTGAGTTGATTTCCCTGAGGGGACTTGCCCTTTTCCCACTCTGCCCTAGAATACTTTGAATTCTGGCTTTATATGAAGGCATGGATTTCTGTAAAGAACATATCAAAAATGGGCCCTGTAGAAAAGGGAAGGTGGCCAGGCCCAGGGTAAGGGTACAGAGGAAAAGGGCACTCACAACAATCCGGGTCCTATTGTTCACCAGTTTGGCAATATGCTCATCCACCTTCTTCTGCTCCCGCTTCAGGTCAGAGATGAGAGCCGCTAGCTCCTCCTGGAGGCAATGTACCATGACCTTGTGAGTAGCTGGACCCCTTCACCTTTTCAGCTCTTTGGGACAAGCCCTGAGCTTCACCCTTCCAGGCAGCATCCCAATGGCCACAAGCATCCCAGTGGAAACAGGGAAAGAGCTAGCTGGGTACTCTTGACTCCAATATAGGTTAAGATTATTCAAGAATATTCCACATTGAGGGCAGGAATTACCCAGATAGAAAAGGATCTCCAGGTCATCCCTCTTCAGAACATGGAGATAGGGGATCCCTGGGTGGCGCAGCGGTTTAGCGCCTGCCTTTGGCCCAGGGCGCGATCCTGGAGACCCGGGATCGAGTCCCACGTCGGGCTCCCGGTGCATGGAGCCTGCTTCTCCCTCTGCCTGTGTCTCTGCCTCTCTCTCTCTGTGTGTGACTATCATGAATAAATAAAAATTTAAAAAAAAAAAAAGAACATGGAGATGGATGCTAAACACTATAACCACTTGGAAGTCACTACACAATATCCAAGAGGGGCGATGATCACTCTGAAGCCAATATTCCCTGAATGGAATGCTGGCCATTGGGTACCCACTAAGTAAACTCTCTGGTCACCAGCAGGTCTAGAATCAGTGGGCATTTGATCAAGGTATCACAAAAAGCCCGGCCCCAAGAGAGACCAATGGTATATGCAGTTGTCCAGGTTTACCTAGGGAGACCCTACTCCCTGTAAAGACCTAAGTCTTCCCTAGCAGGCTTGGATCCAGCTGGGATTTGGGGCCTTCCCAGGCTGATAAACTTACTTCTCCTAGGCTTCCCTGGCCCCAAATTGGAGTTGTTGTTTTTAAGATTTTATTTATTTCAGAGAGAGTGAGAGCTAGAGAAAGAGCACAAGCACACACAGGGAGAGGGAAAGAGAGAATCAGACTCCCCACTGAGCAGGGAACCTGACACAGGGCTCCATACCAGGACTCTGGGATCATGGCCTGAACCAAAGGCAAATGATTCTTTTTTTAAATATTTTATTTATTTATGATAGTCACAGAGAGAGAGAGAGAGAGACAGGACAGAGACATAGGAGGGAGAAGCAGGCTCCATGCACCGGGAGCCCGACGTGGGATTCGATCCCGGGTCTCCAAGATCGCGCCCTGGGCCAAAGGCAGGCGCCAAACCGCTGCACCACCCAGGGATCCCCAAAGGCAAATGATTAACCAACTGAACCACCCAGGCACCCTCTGACTATTAAGTGTTCAACCAGGACTACCTACAACCCCATCCAGCTGCGCTACTTAAGTGGAGCCTTGCTGGTTTGTGCACATGGCGCATACATGATCTTTGGCTTAAGATAGTTCCAAAGAAGAAATCAGCAGCAAAAGAGGCACCTGGCTGGCTCAGCTGGAAGAGCATGTGACTCTTAATCTCTCAGTTGTGAGTTCAAGTCCCACAGCCGGTGTAGAGATTACTAAAAAATAAATAAAAGTAAAAAAAAAAAAAAAAGAATCCAGCTGCAAAAGCCTTTCGGAAAATGAGCTGAATAAAGAATAAAGCCAGTATAGGGGTATATGTACACAGAATCTTGCTCTGGATAATGAGGCATTGGAAGATCTTCCAGCAACCCAAGAATGGAATTCCAGTGGTAATTCTCCTGAGGCACGGAGAGATGAGATTATTCTTTCCCTCTTTCCTGTATACTGGGTCACTGTGAGAGGAAACAGAATCATACAAATAAATAATCTCAAGATCTCAATCAATAGGAGGAAAACAGGAATGCGTGAAAAGGATCCAATAAGAACATAATTTTGTTGCATCACAGAGAAGAATTTGGGATCACAAACACCCACATCTAAAAACCAGGACCCAAGTGGTCCCAGGCTCCAAGCCAGAAATGATGAGCAAGCTCCTGTGTGTTTCCTCTTTCCTGGGCTAATAAAACACAGGCTCAATTTCACTGCACTGCAATTTGGCTTCCTCCTGTCACACTCCACTAAAACTATTCCTGCCAAGATAATCAATTCTTACTGCTAAATCCTACAGACTCTTTCCAATCCCCAGCAGGCATTTCACACATGTGATCTTGTTCTCATTAAAACACTCTGATTTCCAGGAGGCCATATTCAGCCAGTGTTCGTACTCTGTTGATTCTTTCTCTGTCCCTTTTGGGGTGCTCCATCTACCCAAATCTTAAACCCTGGTCTCCTTGGGGGTATCATCTATGTCTTCCCTATCACTCTGCAGACTATCCTGGTTGGTTTTCTCCACTCCTGCGGCTTCAATTACCACCTATATGTAGTTATTCCAGTCCTACACCCCCAGCCTCTTTCTCCAGTCCACCTTCCAGCAGAGTGTGTGGACTATATCACAACTCTGCTTAGAACCCTCCAGTGCCCCCACCACCATAATGGTCCTCAGAATAAGCTACAAATCCCTTCATGTGTCACATAAGCCTTACCATGACCTGGCCTCCACTTACCTAACTCTCCCCTGAGCCTAACAGAACAACTTATAATTCCTTAAATATCTCTCCCTCCTGATCTTTTGCAGGGCTGTGTTTATACATGGAATGCTTTCCTCCCCTTCTTTTCCTACCAAGTCTTCCCTATGGTTAGGTCTTGGTTTAACAGTCTGCTTCTTCCAGGAAACCTTCCTTCCCTGACCATCTGAGATCCTGCAGGAGCTACATTCAAGATGATCTCCTCACTGCCTATACTTAACCCTGACAATAGCACCCAACACATGGGACTCTCTGCCAGACTCCCAGGCTGTGAGCTCCCCAGGGTGGGGCAAACCTCTTGCTCACTATTGTACCATAGGCTTTAGCACAACACCTAGCACACATTAGGTGCCGATAAACATCTGTGGGTAAGAGGGGCTGGTGGATGGCTGGGTTGGCCCTGTACACATTTTCATACTTGTCTTCCAGGGTTGAAGCAGCAAAGAAACACTGCAACTCAGCCAGGAAATCCCTGCAACTCTGCCTTCAGATCTTGATGCTCTTTCTTTTCCCTGCCCCTATCACCTGTATTTTGTCAATCCTTACCTTTACTCTCCCTTCCTCCCAAACACTATGCCCGGTACCCTGTAACAATTCACTTCCAAGAATCCTTCCCACCCTTCTTTGATCTGTTGGGAATAGAAAGAAAACTGGCCACAGTCTGAGTCCTCACTCTGCCACTGACAAACTGTATGACCTTGGGTAAGATCCTTACCTTCTCTGAGCCTGTTTCCTCATTTGTAAAGTACAACAATAACCCCACCCTTCATAAATCTTAGATCAACATTTTAACCTAAAATATTCACCTTAAATGATGATCTGCTAGATCTGAGGCAAAAGTCCATGAGACCAGGAATCCACGGTTTTTGCAAATACTCTTTTAAGCTTTTACTACATGCTAAGCATGGCTCTAGGCATGAAAATACCTGAGGAAATAAAAGTGCTTGCCCTCATGCATATTCTGGGAGCACTCAAAATATAAATGAGAGCTACAAAGAAAAACAGAACAGAGGAATGGGCTATCACTTGACAAGGGGCTCTCCATCATGCAAGTCAGTAGTCCTGAACACCTGCTGGAGATTGGAGCAGCTGCTCAGAACATGATGGATGGATGCATGCTCTACGAGTTCTTTTTTTTTTTGGTTTTTGTTTTTAATTTTTTTATTTTATTTTATGATAGTCACACAGACAGAGAGAGGCAGAGACACAGGCAGAGGGAGAAGCAGGCTCCATGCACCGGGAGCCCGACGTGGGATTCGATCCCGGGTCTCCAGGATCGGGCCCTGGGCCAAAGGCAGGCGCCAAACCGCTGAGCCACCCAGGGATCCCTGCTCTACGAGTTCTGCTCCAGGACAGGGCTGGAGGGAACCCTTTGGTGCCATGTGATGGCACCCAAAGAGTGCAGGAGCTAGGCTTGGTGGATCCCCGATCCCAACCCCCCAGCAGCCTCACTGCCCACCTTCATGCGGCTGTAGACAGTCGAGGCCGGTGTGACACGATGGTGCTGGTGGGAGCCCAGCAGGCCACAGAGGCCGCAGATGAGCTCCTGGTCCCTCTCACAGAAGAGGCTGAGCGGATTCCGGTGGTGCTCACAGACCTTAGGCTCTGGATCCCCAGGGAACTGAAGGGCTTCAATCACCCGTGCCAGGGAGACATTGGGTGGGGAGCTGCTGCTATCCACCTCCTGTTGGCACACTGGGCAGCGGAGCTCTGAGTCCAGGTGGCGGGACAGGGACACCAGGCAGCCCTTGCAGTAGGAGTGGCCACACTGCAGCATCATGGGCTCCTTGAAGACCTCCAGGCAGATGGGGCACTGAAGCCGGTCCTCCAGCTCGGGCACACTCACCTGCCACGCCATCCACAGTGCCTGGCTAGAACAGAGGGCAGCTTCCTCAAGCCTGCTCCCTCCACCCGCTGTGGCCCCACACCCTGGCAAGTGCCACTGGAAATCAGAGTGCCTTGGGTCTCCAGTCCTGGATTCCAATCCCAACCCCTGTGACCTTGGCCCTGTTTTCTATCTTTAAACCAAAGGGCTTAATTGGGGGAAACTCACTTGGATATAGGATTCTATATATTTCACTCTGATTTGGAGGTAAACACAAAAAGGGCCGTCTCTGCAGGGTCTTTGGAGTGACACCAACAATGTGCCCTCTAGCAGCAGCAAGCATCCTGACTCAGAAATGGACAGCCAAAACAAGCAAAGGTCTTTCCCACCTTCTAGATCAGTTCTCAAACTGGTGAGCAACCATTGGAAGCACAGTGATAAGACTGCTGAGTCACCCATCACATTTTCCAAGAGCCCCAGAAATCTGCATTTACAACAAACACCCCCAGGTCATTCTAAATGAACTACCTGCTTTCTCAGAGTCCACTGGGATGTCCACCAGATCTGCTCAGTCTTGTCTTCTCCCCAGGATGCAACAGAGCCGCTAAGAGACGTGAGGACTGCAGCTGAATGCCTGCTCCACCCTTAGTCTCTGACCCTTAGCTCCTCCTCCTTTTCCAGCAATACCCGAGTCAAGGTCACCCAGAATCAGGTGGAACCTGGGCCACATCACGGGACCAGGGAGGCAGCCTCCTTTCACCTGGCAGCATTGATAATCCCAACATTCAGGTGCTCACCTTGGCCACACCTTGGGGAAGGGGGAGAGACGGAGGAAGTGGGCCCCCAGCCACACCTAACAGACTCCAATCAGGTGTGGACTCATGCTTCAACACAATTCTTTCTGAATCTATACTTTGAAGGTATTTTTATTTATTCAAGTTTTTGAGATAGGTGTTCTATAAAGGGCACAAATCTTATCTACATGCTTGGATGTACACATTCCACGAGAGTATACTCACTCTCAAGATCTACAGAATATTTCCAGCACCCAGAAGACACCCTATGTGCTTCCCAGTCAAAACCCCTTAACAAAGATAGCTACTAACCTGACTCTTATCATCGTAGATTAATGTAGCCTGGTTTTGAATTTCAAATAACCAATTACCCAGCACATGCTCTTCTGTCTCACTTCCTTTACTCAGTATTTTTGAATTATGAAATTTTTTATATAAAATCTTTCAAAGTTTTAGAAGTTAAACATTTCTTTTATACAGTCGATAAATATTAGTCTTAACACACTATGCATATTATGTAGGTGTGGTAAAAAGTTATTGGAAAAGAGATGAAGATGGGTGTCCAGGAGTGTTAACAAGAGCTCTAGGGGTGCCTAGGTGCCTCAGTAAGTTAAGCCTCCAACTCTTGGTTTTGGGTCAGGTCATGATCTCACGGATCATGGGATCAAGCCCTGTGCTAGGCTCACACTCAACAGGGAGCCTGCCTTTCCCTCGCCATCTGCCCCTCCCCCCTTCATGACTTTTTTTTTTAAAAAAAGTGTTTAGATGAATAAAGAAACAAGAGCTCTAGACCAGCAGGACACAATCCTTATAGGCCTAAGCATCCCTCTCTGCCAGCTGGGGCAATCTCTACCCCATGACAAGCAAGACCAAGGTCTGGCACAGGCATGTGGAAAGCTAACTGATTTGTTAATTTAACAAATATTTGTTGAGCACCTGCACATATGGAGCACCTGCTATGTATCAAGCAGTAAGCTGAGCATTAGGGAGACATCAAAGAACAAAACCTATGAGGTTTCCATCCCTTCAGAATTTGTAATATAATAGGAGTAGGTGTGGGGTAGGATCTAAACAAGACAACATCATGATATTAAATGCTTGGTAGGGGCAGCCCGGGTGGCTCAGCGTTTTAGCGCCGCCTTCAGCCCAGGGCCTGATCCTGGAGACCCGGGATCGAGTCCCATGTCGGGCTCCCTGCATGGAGCCTGCTTCTCCCTCTGCCTGTGTCTCTGATTCTCTCTGTGTCTCTCATCAATCAATAAATAAAATCTTAAAAAAAATAAAATCCTTGCCAGGAAGTAATGATATGAAGAACAAAAAGGGCAAGAGGTAATGAGTTGTTTGAGGAACATGTCACAAAGGGGCAGGGCAGAGTCTCTGAGGATGAATGGTTGAGCTGAGGTTTGAAGGACACAAAGACGCCAGCCACCTAAAATACTATAGGAGGGCAGACCAGGCAATGCGCAGCAAAGACTCCAAGGCTAGAAAGAGCTCAGTATTTATGAGATACACTAGAGGAGACCTGAGTAGCTGGAGCATAGTGAGAAGAAACACCAGGAGGAGGTCAGAGGAGTTAGCAGAGAGGGCCTTGCAGAGGAGGGCAAAGGTTTAGATTTAATTTCAAAGGCAGGGGCGCCTGGATGGTTCTGTCAGTTAAGCATCTGACTCTTGATCTCAGGTCTTGATCTTAGGGTCTTCAGTTAGAGCCTACGTTGGGGCCCAGCATGCAGCCTACTTAAAATAACAATTTCTAGGGCAATAGGAGCTATTGGAGGGTTTTAAGGCAAGGGAACAGAGTCTGACTTGTATTTTGAAAAGACCACTCTGGCCACTGTGTAGATAATGGATCATAGTAGCTTCAGCATCTCAGTGGATAGTGAAGCCTGATATAGAAAATATCAAGGTGAAAAAAAAAATTTCAAGGTGAAATGGTAGGTGGGGGAATCTAGAGGCAGACAGCCTGAGGACACCCAGGTGGAGCAATTGAGTAGCAGTGGTCTGCAAGCTTCAGCAAACAGAATCACCTGAGGTGCTTGTGAAAACACAAATTTCTGGGTTCTGGCCTGAGTTTCTGGTTCAGGAGCTCAGGGTCGGGCTCAAGAAATTCTAGACAACACTGCTGCTGGTCTGGTAACTACACTTTGAGAGCCACTGAAAAAGGCAATTGGGTACAGCAAGCTGGAGCTGTGGCGCTCAGGGGAGGCTCTAGGCTCATCAGGAATATACCACGTGTTTAAGTACATCATATATTTAAATTGTGGGAATAGCTGGAATCTCTCTGGGATGAACAGAGAAGGGCAAGAGTCCAAGGACAGAGTCCTGAGATTGCTACTGTGTAGAGATCAGGAAGAGGAAAATGACTGAAAAGAGACAGCAAGTAAGGTAGGAGGAAAATCAGGAGAGCACGGTGACCAGGAAGCAGATCGATACGACCCCTTACCAGTAGAGAACTTTTCCAGGCACCTGGGTGGCTTAGTCGGTTAAGCATCCAACTCCTGATTTCAGCTCAGGTCATGATCTCAGGGCATTGAGATCAACCCCTGCATTGGGCTCCACACTCAGTGGAGAGCCTGCTTGAGGATTCTCTCCCTCTGTGCACACACTCATTCTCCAAGGATAAATATCTTAGATATCTTTTTAAATATTTTTAGATATTGTATAAAAATATTTTTAAATAAAGTTAAAAAGAAACAATAAAGAACTTTTCCAGACAAGAATCAGGAAGACATGCAGAAAAAGAGGCAAGAGGATTCAAAGCCTGAGAAGATTCAGCACGCTGTTGCTAATACTGATGTACGGGGAGCTCATGAGCAAGGGCCGGAGAGAGGCCACTAAGAGCTAAGTGAGGCCCCTGGATGATAGGTGGCAAGGACATGGGGACCTCCAGTATATTGCTGCAAGGATATGGACTTACCAACATGAATGGGCTTCAGGTTCTTCCCCAGAGCCTCTATTAAGGCTAAGGCCTTGACTTTAATCCAGCGAAACTAGCGTCAGATTTCTAACCTCCAAGACTGATGACAAATAGCTGAGATCATATATACCTGTTGCTCTTAACAGCTAATTTTCTGGTAATTGATTATGACAACAGTAGGAAACAAATACAAAAGAGAAAAATGTTAAGGAGAGGTCAGCTTCATCAGACGCTGACAAGACTGCAGTAATCTGAGGACAGAGGTGTCTTGCGGATTGCGGCATTCAGAGCACTGTTGGTGACACTGAGCAGGAACAAGTGGTGTTGAAGAGAAAATGGAGGGGATCCCTGGGTGGCGCAGCGGTTTGGCGCCTGCCTTTGGCCCAGGGCGCGATCCTGGAGACCCGGGATCGAATCCCACGTCGGGCTCCCGGTGCATGGAGCCTGCTTCTCCCTCTGTGTCTCTGCCTCTCTCTCTCTCTGTGTGTGACTATCATAAATAAATAAAAATTAAAAAAAAAAGAAAATGGAGTTGGGTACAAAATAATTGAGAAAGCCTGCGAAACAACTCTTGTGAAAAGTTTTCCAGGGATCCCTGGGTGGCTCAGCGGTTTGGCGCCTGCCTTTGGCCCAGGGCGCGATCCTGGAGACCCGGGATCAAATCCCACATCGGGCTCCCGGTGCATGGAGCCTGCTTCTCCCTCTGCCTGTGTCTCTGCCTCTCTCTCTCTCTATGTCTATCGTGAATACATGAAAAAAAATAAAAATAAAAAAATCTTATTTAAAAAAAAAAAAAAGAAAAGTTTTCCTGTGAAGAGTAGGAAAGGGAGCCACCTGTGAGACGGGGGACAAGGGGGGCTGGGGACTTGTTTACGGCGAGGCCTTCTAGGACACATCTAAACTGCAGAGGGATCCCTGGGTGGCTCAGCGGTTTGGCGCCTGCCTTTGGCCCGGGGCGCGATCCTGGAGACCCGGGATCGAATCCCACGTCGGGTTCCCGGTGCATGGAGCCTGCTTCTCCCTCTGCCTGTGTCTCTGCCTCTCTCTCTCTGCGACTATCATAAATAAATAAATAAATAAATTTAAAAAATAAATAAATAAATAAGTAAATAAACTGCAGAAAGGACCCAGTAGTCAACGCAAGGTCTACTTGCAGAAGAGGGGAGACCTCTCAGTCCTGGAGCAGGCAGGCAACGAAGGATCCGGGGAACCAGCCGCAGGGCCGCGGTCGGGGTCATCCGTGCTTTGCACGTCCTCAGGGGTAACGTACAGATTCCGTAGATTTAGTGGCGGGAAATGTGAGCGACGTGGTCTTATTTTCTCATGAACTGGGCATTTTGGCTTTAAAGGCCTGTCTGTGCCTAAACGTCTCCGGCGCAAAAAGGAAGATGAGGAAAAATGGAAAAGGGAGATACCCCACTTGTGCGAAGCCTGACGCTTTTGGCAGCAGCAGACCGTTTCTGGAAGTGCGTCCTCCCCAGCGTGCTCCCGCCACAGCCTCTGCCCCAGTCCCCAGGCCAGCCCACGCGTCCTGGCCAGGTGCCCGCGATCACCCAGCACCCCATCCAGCGCCCCCTCCACATCCCAGCCACATGCCCCTTCTCATTCCCCGCATTCCGCTCACGAGCCCCATCTTGCCACATGCGAACCCTTCACGTTCCCCATCGCGCCTCACGAGCCCCCCCCCCCCCCCCGCCCCCGACCCCACCTCCTTAGGATCCATGCATCCGCCGCCAGGCGCTCCAGCTCGCCCGGCAGCCTCCGCGAGTCACCGCCCAATCTCCCACTATGCTCCGCGCCCCATCTCGCTCAGTGTGTCACGTGCCCCATCAGGATCTGTGCTTCCCCTCCACATGCCGGTCACACACACACTCGCCGCCGCGCGTGTCCCCTTCATGTGCCTCATCACGCTCAGCATGTCCCCACAGCGTGCTCCATCTCGCACGGTGGGTCCCCAAGCCGTGCCCCATCACGCCCTGCGTGACTCTTCCACAAGCTCCCTCACGCTCCCCGCCTTCCCAGCGCGAGCCCCATCATGCCCCAGCCTCCTACTCACGTGTCCCATCATGCTCCGCGCCTCTCCATCACGTGCCCTGCCACGTGTTTGAGTCCCCGCCGCGTGCTCAGGCGCGCTGCCTTAGGCCCCCCGGGCAGGGCGGTTGGCGGCGGTTGGCCCTGAGCGCTGAGCGCGGGGCTCCTGAGCTGAGCCGCCTTCGGGAGCGGGAGCGGGAGCGGGAGCGCGCCGGCTATAAAGGGGTGGCTGGGCCACTGCTGGGAAGGCGAGGGGGTTGAGGGCTCGCGCTGCGGCCCCGGCCGCGTGGGGATGGGGGGGAGCACGCGGAGCCCAAGGGTCCTGCAAGGGGACAACGCTTCCGGCCAGGTGAGAGGCTGCGCGCCGTGGAGTCTTGGGCGCGGGGCTCGGGAGTCGGGGTGCAAGCCGGCGCTCTGAGGTCTTGTGTCTCTCCCTGCCAGTCACCGTATGAGAGGTTAAGTCGGAGGATGCTGGACATTTCGGGGGACCGGGGCGTGCTGAAGGACGTCATCCGAGAGGGTGCTGGAGAGCTGGTGACCCCGGATGCTTCCGTGCTAGGTACCACCTGCCTCCTAGCTGACAGTGGCAAAGTGCTGGGCCTTAATGGTTTTCTGTGCCTTACCTTGGGAGGTGGGGAGGGGAAAGCTGTGTTTAAAAAATAATAATAATAATAAAAACAAAAAGGGTGGAACTCGCTCATTTTGTTACAATTCGGGCTTTTAAGGGAAAGCGAAGGAACCCATCTGTCCTTTGCATGAGGCCACCGTGAACAAGGGACGTTGAGGCCCACCAGCCAAGCTCTTGAATCAGCCAAAGGGCAGGCGTCCAAACGTTGAGCAAAGATTTTTTTCTATCAGGGTGGCAGGCAAAGCACATTGAATTTCATCCTTTTTGTTGTTGTTGTTATTGTTCTTGTTGTTCTTGGTAACAGTTGATATGGAGGTGTGCACATTCCTGGTTTATTTTCCTTGTACTGTTTCTTCTGTCCTAGTGAAATATTCTGGATATCTGGAGCACATGGATAAGCCTTTTGATTCTAATTGCTATAGGAAAACCCCCCGGCTGATGAAACTCGGAGAGGGTAAGTTGAGCTGAGCAGCTGGAAAATAAGGAAATATTTGAGGGAATTCTTCAAGGCATGAAAGACTTTGAGTTGGTATTTCTGAGGCGGGTTTTTGCTAAACCATGCCCTTCTTGTCCATGCCCTTGTCTTGTTTCCCCTTGAGGCCTAGACACTCGGGTGATGGTTTACCTGGCAACGTTACCTTTGCATCCTGAGAACTATGGTGCACGTTCATTTGTTAACTGAACATTTATTGAGGGTTTAGCATCTCTCATGCAGGGTGAAAAGAGAAGATGTACTTCTCAGATGATTAGAACTAGTGGGCTAGTGTGGTGGAGGAGATTGAGCACATTCACAGAATCCAGTGAGGTCCTGGGGGCATAAGTAGTGTTTTGGGAGTGCTTAATGAAGGCCTAGTTGATTTCAGCTGGGAAGATCAGGACAGGCTTCAGGAACGGGGCATTTGAAACGAGCCTTGAAGTTTGAGTAAGATTTCAATCAGGATAAAAGCTAGGCCGGAGGAACTTCCTCGCAGGAGGAAGGAGCTTCATGAACAGTGGTAGGCCAGATTGTTGCAGAGCCCACAGAAGTTGAAGTTTGGGAGTGGTAGTGGGAAACCAACTGAAAAGTGAGTTGGGACCATAGTGCAGAAGGCTTGGCGTATGTGGAAGGATTTGAATTTCCAGGGGGGAAGAAATTGATGACGTTGGATCAGGATGCTCAGCAAACTTCAAGTTCTTTGTCCCTTCTTCCAGATATTACCCTCTGGGGCATGGAGTTGGGCCTTCTAAGCATGCGGAGAGGAGAGCTGGCCAGGTTTCTGTTCAAACCAACCTATGCCTATGGAACACTGGGCTGCCCTCCCTTGATCCCCCCAAACACCACTGTCCTATTCGAGATTGAGCTGCTTGACTTCCTGGACTCTGCTGAGTCAGACAAGTTTTGTGCCCTTTCAGCTGTAAGTTCTGGAGTACCGACATCGTATTTTATAGAGAGAATGGGTTTGCAGTTTTGGTAATTACCCTACCCTGAAGGTGATCCTCTGCCCCACATTCCACCCTGAGGCTCCTGTGTGGTGGTGGAGTTCTCCTGCTTCTTGGTACGTGTTCATCTTAGCTGTGCTTCTTGTGTGGGCAGATGTTCTAAGCCAAGCCCTGACCTTGGGTTCTAGACCAACAGAGGTGAGCTTTTAGTCACTCTCTGCCTAGTTCTTCGTATAAGACGTGACCATTTGCTTCTCAACATTGTTTGGTTTCCAGCAAGTCAAACATTGGTGGGGGTTGACTAAGGTGAACATAGATTTTATTGTCCAATCTAAAATACTTGAGAACAGAAAAGATTCTTTTTTTGTTGTTGTTGTTATGATAGTCACACACAGAGAGAGAGAGAGAGGCAGAGACACAGGCAGAGGAAGAAGCAGGCTCCATGCACCGGGAGCCCGACATGGGATTCGATCCCGGGTCTCCAGGATCACGCCCTAGGCCAAAGGCAGGCGCCAAACCGCTGCGCCACCCAGGGATCCCCAGAAAAGATTCTTAACTGGATACCAGGACACCAGGTGTAGACTAGGAAAGTCCCAGGCAAATGGGGACACATGGCCTCTGCCCTCATAACTTAAATGTTACCTTTTCATTGTAGCCTTTCACCTAACCCATCACGTGAACTAGGGCTTGTAATCTCTTCGGCAGCCTTACATGTTCACAGTCATGCTGTCCCACACGGTCTGGTCTGTATGTGTGCCCTTGGAGGTCCACCTAGATTTGTATCTGGCTATGACGTCTCCCCAGCTAAATTGTCACCTCCTCAAGTGAGGGCCCTTACCTTTTTCTCACTTTTCCACAAAACAGATTCTTACAAATACCTGGGGCCCACCTATGGTGTACTGATTGAGAATCTCTGGGCAGGGACAAGGCTAGGACATCTGTGTTTCAAAAGAGGGTCTGTGGGTGATTGACGTGTACCCAGCATTGTGGCCATGAAGACCAGTAGGATGCCCAGGCAGACTAAAGACCCATTAAATGCTTGTTGGATAAGTGGTGGTTGTGAGACCTATTTTCCATGCTTGGCAAGTTCCAGCAGTTTCTGGAATTCTACGTGACCATGTTTCTTGAGGGAGCATCTCTGGGAGGACTAAAGGAGTAGACCACCTTTTTGCTCTTGTGCATAAAACGAGAGCATGTAATACCAGTCTCCCTTAGCTTCTGCCGGGAGCCACAGGGATGACCTCTGCAGGAGCACGAAGCCCAGTACATGGCACACAGCAGTAAACAAAAATCTGAAAGAGAAAAACTCACATTTGTAATAACGTTTGCATCATGGTAGTGTGGCTTTCAGCTTCCTTGCTGGGTGTCCTTGTCTTTGGTCCTCAGGAGCAACAAGATCAATTTCCACTTCAGAAGGTCCTAAAAGTGGCAGCTACTGAACGGGAGTTTGGCAACTACCTTTTCCGCCAAAATCGTTTCTATGATGCCAAAGTGAGATACAAACGGGTAAGGATGCTTTAGGAGTATAAACTTCAACCCTAACAACATTTTTTGAAGTTCTTGTTTTTCCCTATTATTTACATGCAGTCATTAAGAAAAAACTCATTAAAAAATCTTCATGCCAGGGGAGAACGACCGGGAGAGGGGACATGGGATTTGGGAAGCCCAGTAACGTTCTGTGTTTGTGTCTGGATGTGGTTACATGGGTATGTTCAGGTTGTGAAAGTTTGTTGAACTGTTGACTTGTTTTTGTAATTATGTGTATTTCAGTAAAAAGTCTTTAAAAGCTTTCATTCCAGAGTTAGGTCTTCTGTCAACTGACTTTCCATCCCATTTGCCATCTTCATTTTCTGTCTCTCTGATAGCAGAGATTTCTCTAGCTCTGAGGTGTCTCCATTCCCATCAGACTTTGGATTGTGGTTTGGCTTCTAGCGTAGGTTGTACTGACGGGAATTCACTGTTTGCTTTGTAACTCATTCAACAAATATGAATATTTTCTGTATCCCAAACTCTGCCCTAGGTTCTAGAGGCAAACAGGACCAAGTTTAGAGCCTAAGGAGCATTCTGATTTTGTCTCATTTGTGAAGAGAACTAAATCATTCAGGATCTGCATTCAGCTGCAAGCAACAGAATCTTGAAAAAGTGTACTTTAACGAGATTTAGGGGCATGGGGTGGCTCAGTCGATTAAGCATCCCACTCCTGATTTTTGGCTCAGGTCATGAGATCGTGCCCTGCATCAGGCTGTGTGCAGCCTGCTTAGGATTCACTCCCTCTCTCTCAGCTCCTCCCCTCCTCACAAGCTCGTGTGCTCACTCTAAAGTAGTAATTAATTAATGAAAAATAAACCATAATATAAATTTTCTTCAAATGAGAGGGAAAGCAATCCAAGGTGGTAAGTCAGTTCCATGAAGCCATCAGGGATCCACATTCCGTCTTTCTGCTCCACTACCCTTAAATGCATCCTTGTCTTTTTGATCCCCAGATGGTCCTCCAACCTGTAGCATCACATGATCACCCAGGCAGGAAGAAGGGAGGGGAAGAGAATCTGGTGTACTTACGTTAAGAGCTTTCTGGAAGTACCGCCTGACCCAGTGACTTCCTTTTCTATGTCATTAGCCAAACCCATATTCAGTGGACCCCAGTAATTGTGTAGGACGGTGGGAAATGCAATTTAATTTGTATACTGCTGCTTTGAATGAAATAGAGGCTATGCTAGAGGAGGAGAGAGATGGATTTTGGGTAGGTGGCTAATGGTATCTGCCACAAATTTGGTTTCTCTGTGTGTGCTTAAGACAGACAGACAGAGTACATGAGTGTGTTGTCCTTTGGAATGCTGACAGAATCAAGGTACAGGCTTGGGCTCACAGTTGGCCCGAATCACAGATGTTGTAAAGTTTCTTGATACAGAACCTGCTCACATGGGGGCAAAATCTTCCCAGTGAAGAAAGATCAGTTCAGTCCTTTCATCATTAGTTCTCTTGCCCAGGTCTGGTCCCCAGAGTTGGTCCCTCTAAGTCTGTGTGCAGCTTTTTCTGGCATTTGAGTTGATACTGGACATGCTTTAGTCGCTGTTTTTAACATCTTTTTTCTTTCAGAAGGTGAATCTCTAGTTCTCACTAGCGTTTTCGCTCTATGCTCCAGTGCTCTGGTTCAGAGTACTTGTCCTGGGCTTTCCTGTGATTCTGTTTATGGACTGTTTTGCTTTTTTCTGCTTACCCCTTGTGTTAAGTATTATCCTTGCATTTCCAAAAACATTCTTGTACTTACCTCACACTTGGGAGTTGGCATAACTGAGTATAGAATTCTAGGAATTTTAGCATCCAGTTACCATTCCTCAGGTTTAGAAGATTATTGTTTGATTCCAGCTTTTATAATTGCTGTCAAGAAGTCTGATATCAGGCAGCCCAGTGGCTCAGCGGTTTAGCGCTGCCTTCAGCCCAGGGCGTAATCCTGGAGACCCGGGATCGAGTCCCACGTCGGGCTCCCTGTGTGAAGCCTATTCCTCCCTCTGCCTGTGTCTCTGCCTCTCTCTCTCTCTCCCCATGTCTTTCATGAATAAATAAAATCTTTTTTAAAAAGTCTGATATCAAAAAATAAAATAAAAAATAAAAAGTCTGATATCATTTAGGTTCCTGTTTCTTTCTGTGTGACCTTTTCTCTCTGTAAAGATTAAGGATCTTTTTTCCTTTGGTGTTATTAAATTTTACAGTCATGGGTGTATGTTCTAAATTTTGTTTTGAGCTCTGGGTATATCCTTTCATTCAGGAAACTTGTCCTCTATTTTGGAAATTTTTCTTGAGCTATTTCTTTGATAATTTGCCCTTGTTTGTGTTTTCTTTTTGTGTGTGGGGGGGGCTCTGTTAATTGTTGGACTTCCTGGATTGAGCTTCTACTCCCCCCCCCTTTTTTTTTCAGTGTTATCTTGTTGTTTCATTGTCTGGGAGCTATCTTTGATTTTCTTTGCCATCTATCCCTTTTTTTTTTTTAGGATTTGTTTTAAAGATTTTATTTAAAGAGAGAGAGGGAGAGAGAGGCAGAAACATAGGCAGAGGGCGAAGCAGGCTCCCCACTGGAAACCCAATGCAAGATTTGATCCCAGGATCATACCCTGAGCTGAAGATAGATGCTCAACCACTAAGCAACCCAGGTGTCCCTATTTATTTTATTTTTTAAAAATACTAAAGAGTATGAGCCTGTGGACATGCACAAGTGGAGGGAGGGGGACAGAGGGAGAGGGAGTAGCAGACTCCCCATTGAGCAGGGAGCCCAATGTGGGGCTCGATCCCAGCACTCTGGAATCATGACCTGAGCCAAAGGCAGATGCTTAACCAACTGAGCCACCCAGGTGACACAAGATTTGTTTATTCATTTTGGAGGGAGAGAGGAAGAGTCTCAAGCAGACTCCATGCTGAGCACAGACCTAACGAAGGGCTCAATCTCATGAACCTGGGATCACAACCTGAGCTGAAATCAAGAGTCAGGTGTTTTTGTTGTTGTTGTTTTAAAGATTTTATTTATTCACGAGAGACAGAGAAAGGTAGAAGCAGGCTCCCCACAGGGAGCCAGATGCAGGACTCCATCCCAGGATCCCGGGACCACAACCTGAACCAAAGGCAGATGCTCAATCACTGAGCCACCCAGGCATCCCCAAGAGTGGGGTGTTGAACTGACTGTATCCTATTTGCATCCCTATTTGCCATGTTTCCTAATTTGTGGTTCATTTCTTTAACTTTCCCCAGCAAGAACTTTTTGTTCTTGTTTCATGCATATGTCACCTTCTCTTACGTTTTCAGACTGTTGGTTATAATTAAGTTTCTCTCTGCTTTTCAGGTTTAAAAAATATCTCAATTCTTGGGTGTTTTTTTTTTTCTTGTCTGTAGGAAACTGTCCACTTACATCAGGTTTGGTGGTAGGTCTTTTTTTTTTTTTTTTTTTTTTTTTTTGGTGGTAGGTCTTAGACTCATTAGCTATCACTAGGGCACTGTTACTGTTTCTTACTCATGTGAAAGGCTTGAGGTGACAAACAGGAGCTGGTTGGTAGCTGTGAATCCACAATGTTTTCAGATACCTAGCACTCTCCCACTTCCCTGTATTCCCATTTGTAGGGGAGAGTTCTGGGCCTTGTGATTTAGGATGGTAGCCTCTAAATTACAACCAGCTGGAGGGAAGAGGGCTAAGGGTATGCGCCTGTGAACCTTGTACTGTGGTATGTTTTCCATTCCCTGTTCTTCTGGCTATAACCAGTTGCAAGGAAGGCTAGCAAATACTTCTGTTCTGATTGTATACGTGCCTAGCAAAAAAATCCTGTTACTGTAGAAGATGGGAGGACAGCCAGTCTGAGATGGGAGGCTGTCTTTCCCCACAGAAGCTTTCCCCCAATGTCTTGCGATCTTTGGCTGCCCATTAGGACTTGGGAGAGACATCAAAAGCTGATGAGAAACTCCCAAGCGCTTGGTAGGCCACACTGCAGTGTGATCTTTTGGGCTCTCACATCTCTCTGTCCTGTGGTTTTCTCAGGAGCCACTCCACTCCATCGTCTGCCTGTGTAAATACCTATCTACCAGCGTCCTGGGAGCCGAGCAAGGCGACAGGACAGAGGGTTTCTCTAGCTGTTGTTGGAACTGTCCTTTAATGCCCATTGCCGGTTTACCTCCTTCCTATCACCTGCTGTCCCAGAATCCAGAGCTCCTTTGATTCAATTTCTCCAGAAAATAGACTGATTCCAGAGGTGGTGGGGAGGCGTGGCCACCTCGATGCATAGGGCCAGGGAGTGAGAGGGAACTGGAGTTCCTCCTCTTTTTTTTTTTTTTTTAATTTTTATTTATTTATGATAGACGAGAGAGAGAGAGGCAGAGACACAGGCAGAGGGAGAAGCAGGCTCCATGCACCGGGAGCCCGACGTGGGATTCGATCCGGGATCTCCATGATCGCACCCTGGGACAAAGTCAGGCGCTAAACCGCTGCACCACCCAGGGATCCCTGAAGTTCCTCCTCTCATATTCAACGCCACTTGTGTGCCAGCCTGATTGCTGTTCTGTCAGTTCCCAGGACCCTGAGCCGCAGGCCAGCCCCTCATATATTAGCACTTTTTCTGCCACGTCCGACCCGACTCTGCCATCCATTCTGACATACAGGGTTTGCTACCAAGCCTCTTATTCTTCGCTCTTGTTGGAGTCTGCTTTTCTAATCCTAAGGGCAGGAGAGCCTAAAGGAAGTGTGTGAAGTCTGTCTTGCTCAGCCAGAAGTTTTGCTACATGTTCATGTTAGAAATGTCCTCATTCTTTAAAGCAGCAGATTGGCATTGATTTGCGTGCCACTGTTTCCAGCCTTTTGCTCAGCCTTGTGTGGACATGCAGAAAGACTTCTGCACAAGGCAGAAGGCAAGGTCCTTGCTCTTGAAAAATTTTAATGTAGTTAGAAAGATAAAATGTATTCCCAGCAACTAAGAAATACCTGTAGTATCTAGTACTGTAGGTTTTCAGAGGAGGAAGATTTTTGTGGGCTAGAATATCTGGCAGTGGCTTCTTAGAGGAAGTGGCCTTCAGCTGAGTCTAGAGGGATGAAATGGCAGAGAAAGAGGCAGAACATAATTCTGGGCAGGAGAAAAGAATAAGCAAAGGTAGAGAACAGAGCCTGTTCAGGGGGCAGTTGGCAGATACTTAGTCTAAAACACAGGTTATATTTGGAGGATACCAGGAATATAGAGGTGAGGTAATTAGACTCAAGATGACTTTAAAATGTGTTTGGATGGATCTGGACTTTATGAAGAGGATGGAAGGGAACCAGTGGTGGAAAGGAGAGTGAGGTGATAAAATTATTATTTGGGGAAGAGCCAACAGTTAGTAGCATGCAGGTAGTGGTGTGCAGGAGCTCCTGAGAGCCAAGTGGAAAATTCTCAGGAAGTTTTACAAGCTGGTTAATGTTATTTTGGTAGCTTGAAATCAGCCAGGGTTAAAATACACCACAGGAATAGGCTCCCTTTCCCCCAGGAGCTGGTGGTTAAACCTTTACCAGTACACCACCATATACGGGACATGTTAAAGGGACAGACTTTCGTTAATGCACATTTATTCCTTGTTAGGCACTGCACTAGGCATGTTGTAGCTAAACCCGTCACGGAGATCCAGCAATGTTTCAGAATGTAGGACTCATGAAGATAAACAAAAGTTCTGGAGTTGGTGGTGATTTTGGGGGGATGGGAGGAGGGTGGGGGATAGAGGAAGAGTGAAAATCTTCAGGAGGCTCCATGCTCCGCACAGAGTCCAGTTCAGGGTGTCATCTGACAACCCTGACATCGTGATCTAAGACAAAATCGAGAGCTGCACACTCAACCAGCTGAGCCATCCAGGTGGAATTATTTTCAGAACTGAATGACTAGACTCGATGAAGGTTTTTTTTTTTTTTTTTTTAAGATTTTATTTGAGATAGAGTGCGAACATGAGCGGGGCGTTGGGAGAGCAGAGGGAGAAGGAGAAGCAGGCTCCCCACTGAGTAGGGAGCCTGACTTGGGGCTTGATCTAACCTGAAGGCAGACACTTAACCACCTGAGCCACCCAGGAGCCCCTGATGAAGTTTTTTATAAGTGACAACGAAAACCAAAGAATAGCGTTACTTGAAGATTTCTCATCTGAGGATTTTTTAAACAAGAATAACTGGGAAAGAGGCTAGTCAGCTTCAGTTTTGCTTACTGATGAGAGTAGCCAGATAAAGGTGGCTGTAGAAGACAGTTTCCAGGTGGCAGAATGTCCCATGATTCTGTTTAAGAATGGGACCAGAGCTTAGGGGATAGATTCAAGTTGGGGATATGAGACCTGAAGCAGTTCAGAAGGTGTGAAGGCAATGGACAGAAACTATGTGACAAATCCCCAGGGCTTAGAGATGAAAGAGAAAGTGAAGGGAGGCTGGTGGCTTTCTACCTATGGCACCATCTTGCCTGCTGTGTTTTCCAGTTCTTTCAAAAGGAATCCTCCCTGTGAGTCACGTTGCCGCTGCTCACACTTTGTCTTCATCACGTCTTCTTCCTTTGCTATTGTTGAGAGAATTCACATACCATAAAATTCATTTTTAAAATGTACAAGTGAGTGGGTTTTTGTGTATTCATAATGTTATGCATCTATCAACACTAATTCCAGATCATTTCATCACCTCAAAAAGAAACCCTATACCTGTTGGCAGTTACACTCCATTCCCCCAGCATGCCCTGGTAGCCCCTATGTTACTTTGTGTCTATGGATTTGCCTATTCCTGGACATTTTTAATTTTATTTATTTATGATAGTCACAGAGAGAGAGAGAGGCAGAGACACAGGCAGAGGGAGAAGCAGGCTCCATGCACCGGGAGCCCGACGTGGGATTCGATCCCGGGTCTCCAGGATCGCGCCCTGGGCCAAAGGCAGGCGCTAAACCACTGCGCCACCCGGGGATCCCTGGACATTTTATGTAAAATAGAATCATCAAATGTATCGTGCTTCATGCCTGGCTTCTTTCAGTTAGCAAAATATTCTCAAGGTTCATTCATGTTGTAATGTGTATTAATACTCCATTCTGTCTTAAAATTTTTTATCTTTTGGTAAAAACACATCACCTAAAATTTATCATTTTAATTATTTTCAGATATACAGGCCAGTGGCATTAAGTGCATTCAGTGTTGTACAGGCATCACCACTACCCTTTTTAGAACTTTATCCTCATCCCAAACATTGTTTAGCCATTAAACAAAACTCCCCATTCTCCCCCTTCCTCCAGTCCCAGTAATCTTTTTTTTTTTTAAGATTTTTTAAAATTTATTCATGAGATGGTGGGAGTGGGGCGCAGAGACACACGCAGAGGGAGAAGTGGGCTCCATGCAGGGAGCCTGATGTGGGACTCGATCCCAGGTCTCCAGGATCACACCCTGGGCTGAAGGCAGCGCTAAACTGCTGAGCCACCTGGGCTGCCCAGCCCCGGTAATCTTTATTCTACTTCATGCCTCTAGGAATTTGTCTGTGTACAGGGTATTCATATAAGTGGAGTCCTACAGTATTTGTTTTTGTCTGGCTTCTTTCACTTAGCATAATATTTTCAAGTTTCATCCATGTTGTAGCATATACCAAACTTCATTCATTTTAAGATTGAGCAGTATGTCGTGTGGATCCTTCCATGTTTTGTTCATTCATCAGTTAGTGGACATTTGGATTTTTTCCTCTTTTTGGCTATTATGAATGTTGCTTTTCACATTGGTGTACAAGTTCTTGTGTAGACCTAGGTTTTCATTTTCCTTGGGTTTGTACATAGGAGCACAAGTGCTAGGTCCTGTAGTAACTGTCATGTTTAATTTTTTGAAATACTGCCAAACCGTTTTCCACAGTTGCTGCAGCATTTCACATTGCCACCAATGGTAGGATGGTTCCAATTACTCCACAACCTCACCAGCAGTTATTTTCCATCTTTCAAATTCTAGCCATCCTCGTGGGTGTGAAGCGATATCTCATAAGTTTGATTTTTTCCTGATAACTAATGTGTTGATTAGCTATTTGCGTGTCTTCTTTGGAAAAATGTCAATTCATATCCTTTGCCCATTTTTAATTGGGTTTTCTGTATTCTTATATTTATTTTTTTTTTAATTTTTTATTTATTTATGATAGTCACAGAGAGAGAGAGAGAGAGGCAGAGACACAGGCAGAGGGAGAAGCAGGCTCCATGCACTGGGAGCCCGATGTGGGATTCGATCCTGGGTCTCCAGGATCGCGCCCTGGGCCAAAGGCAGGCGCCAAACCGCTGCGCCACCCAGGGATCCCGGTTTTCTGTATTCTTATAAAAGTTTTTATATTGTCTGTATACTAGGTTTTTTTTTAAAATATGATTTACAAATATCTTCTCCCATTTTGTGAGTTGTGTTTTCATGTTTTTTTTTCTTTTCAGGAATGTAGAATATCTTTTTATTAAAAAATACAAATTATCTGTAGGTTTGGACAATGACAGTAGTAAACCATTATGTTATCAGCTTAAACCAGTAAATGATGGTTATAGTGACTTTTCTTCAGTCATTTTTTTCATGATAACATCCTTCATTTTTTTAATAATAAGTTTATTTTTTATTTGTGTTCAGATAACATCCTTCAAAACACAGAAGTTTTTACTTTTGTAGTCCAGTTTAATCTCCTTTTGGAGATTTGTGCTTTTCATGTAATTTCTAAGAAACCATTATCAAATCCACAGTCATAAAGATTTAAACCTAATGTTTTAAGAGTGGTACAGTTTAGCTCCTACATTTAGGTCTATGATCCATTTTGTTAACTTTTTATGTAGCTTGAAGTGGGAATCCAACCTCACTCTTCCACAGGTTGACATCCAGTTGTCCCAGCACCTTTCATTGAAAATACTACTCTTTCCTGTTGAATGGGCCTGGTCCCCTTCTTGAAAATCCATTGACTACAGAAGTATGGGTTTGTTTCTGGATTTTCAATCTGCATTGTCAATTCTGTTCTATTGACCTATGTGTTTCCTTATGCTGTTACCACACTGGCTTTGCTACTATAGGTTTGTAAATAAGCTTTAAAATTTGAAAGTGTGAGTCTTCCACTTTCTCTTCTTAAATATTTTGGCTATTTGGCATCCCTTGAATTTGCATGCAAATTTTCAGGTCAGCTTGACCATTTCTGCAAAAAAGGCTGTTGAAATTTTGGTAGTGGTTGCTTTGAATCTGTAGATCAGTTAGGGACTATTGCCTTCTTAACTATATTAAGTCTTTTGATCTATGAACATGGGATGTATTTCCATTTATTTAGATCACCTTTAATTTCTTCAGTATTTTGTAGTTTTTAACATACAATTCTTGCAATTTAAATTTACTGTGGCTTCCTTTCATGCTATTGTAAATGGAATTGTATTCTTCGTTTTTGGATTGTTTACTGCTAGATTAGAGACATGCAACTAACTCTCATATATTGGAATTGTGTCCTGCAGCTTGTTGAGCTCAGTTTTGGTTTTGTTTTTTTTTTTTTGTTTTTGTTTTTGTTTTTTTTTTACCTCTAGTATTTTTTTTTCTGGATTCTTAGGGCTTTCGATAATATTATGTACTTCATCTTGAGTGTTTGTCTTCCTTCTTCATAGGCCTTGTTGCTTCTTCACCGACGATCAGCTCCTCCTGAAGAGCAGCACCTGGTGGAAGCAGCTAAGCTTCTTGTTCTCCTTAACCTATCCTTTACATACCTGAGGCTGGAGCGACCCACCACGGCTCTGCGCTACGGAGAACAGGCTCTGCTCATTGACCAGAAGAATGCTAAGGCCCTCTTCCGGTGTGGACAGGTGTGTTGGAGGCCAGGGACTTGAGAACAAGTGCCCAAGAAAAGAAAGCAGTGATGTTCAACTTGGGCACTAGAAAAATGCTCTTTCCTAACCAAGTATGTTTTTAAAACTCTGTCCTTTGCAGGCCTGTCTTTTCATGACTGAGTATGAGAAGGCCCGAGATTTTCTAGTGCGAGCCCAGAAGGAACAACCCTTCAATCATGATATCAATAATGAACTGAAGAAACTGGCTAGGTGAGACCTGTTTGCAGAAGTGCAAACCAAAAAAAGAGGCCAGTGACCATCTGGGAAAGGGATGGTTTGGGAATGTTGCCTAGCATGTGTTGGGAGGCAGCGCCCCCTAGAGCTGGCTTTATGAAGCGCTAAACCAACAGCTCCCAGTGAGAAGGTGGGGCCGACCTCCAGACTAAGTCCGGATCATTTCTCATCTCCCTGTTCCCCACTGCCTATCCCCAAAGTAAGCATCCTAAAATAGGTGGGCCCATGTAATTTGTAAAAAGGGTCTTGTTCTTAAGCTACTCCTCCCTACTTGTCACCAGTTGAAAACCACTGTTCTTGGGATGCCTGGGTGCCTCAGCGGTTGGATGCCTGCCTTTGGCTGAGGTTGTTATCACAGGATCCAGGATCGAGTCCCACATCAGGATCCCTGCGAGGAGCCTGCTTCTCCCTCTGCCTAGGTCTCTGCTTCTCTCTCTGTGTCTGTGTCTCTCATGAATAAATAAATAAATCTAAAAAAACAAAACACTGAAGAGAGGGATCTTTCCAGTCTGACCCATGCCAATAGGGTAACATTCTTGTTACCCACGTAACATACATACCAGTGTTTCAGTAATACAACATTTTGTGATTATGGACATTATTTTCAAAGTTTTCTACAATGAATATATTAACATATAAATAGTGTGTAATTACAATACCTCAAAATCCACTTTTTAGATTTTTTTTTTTTTGGTCCTTCTGTATTGCTCTCGTTGACATTAAGCATTTACACTAGATTGCTAGTTAAAGCTTTTGATGTTAAAAAAAAGTCCGAGGTATGTGCAACTCTTATATTCAGATCCATTTGTCACATTTTAGGCCTTTTAGAACCGTCCAGCAATTTCTTCTGTGGTTTTCTTTTTTAACTGAAACAATTTTTTAAAATTTTTAAAAATATTTTTAAGTAATTTTTACACCCAGTATGGAGCTCAAACTTACAACCCCAAGATCAGAGTTGCATGTTCTATCAACTGAGCCAGCCAGATGCCCCTGTTTTTCTGATTTTTAAAAGTATCTTGTCGGATACCTGGGTGGCTCAGTCGGTGAAGCATCTGATTACAGGGTCCTGGGATCTAGCTCCCATGTCTGGTTCCCTGCTCAGCAGGGATCTCTCTGCTGCTCCCTCTCCCTCTGCCCCTCCTCTTGCTTGTGCGCACACGTGTGTGCTGTCTCTTGCTCTCTCTCTCTCAAATAAGTAAATAAAATCTCTCTCTCTTGTTTGTTTTTTTTTTTAAGTTCCTTTCCAGGCAGCCCAGGTGGCTCAGCGGTTTAGTGCTGTCTTCAGCCCAGGGCCTGATCCTGGAGACCCAGGATCGAGTCCCACATCGAGCTTCCTGCATGGAGCCTGCGTCTCGCTCTGCCTGTGTCTCTGCACCTCTCTCTCTCTCTCTCCCTCCCTCTCTCCTCTTCCCTCCCTCCCTGTCTCTCATGAATAAATAAATATAATCTTAAAAAAATAAAAATTTAAAAAGTACCTTTCCAGTCCCACCTAGGGTACCAAGAATAATAATAATAATAAAAGTATCCTACCCAGGGTACTCATAAATTAGACGTAGAAATTTTGGAATCTCACCATTTTTTAGCACAGAAATCTCAGGGTAGAGGCCATGGAGTATGATGAGGCCACTTGACAAGATTCAGCCTGGCAGCTCTCACAGTGGCTCCCAGACTTTTAAGGCTGCGCTCTTCACATTATGGGCTTTTTGTCAAAGGGCTTCTTGAGTGGCCTCTGGGAGCCTCACGTGGCTCTCCTACCTCTCCAGCATGGTTTCCATCCCCTCTGGATTCAGTTCAAGAGCTGGATTTTCAGTATTTCTGGACCTGAATGTGGTATTCCAGCCACCAGATGTCACCTCCTACAAAGATAGACTTATCTAAAGAGTGTTTCTCTCTGCAGTTACTACAGGGACTACACAGATAAAGAAAAAGAAATGTGTCACCGAATGTTCACTCCTAATGATAACGGCTCTACAGTAGGAGAAAATTGAAGGTAATCAAAAGGCTGAAGCAAAAAGGCTTCAGAATTTTGTCCAATATATGGAAGGGTGGTTCTCAGTCCACCAGTGAATACTGGCTGTCTACAATTGAGCATAGATAGAAGGAATAGAAAGTTCTTGTGGGAGATAATGACACAGTGACTGTGTGGAGTACACATACCGTGGGCATTCTCGTGGAGATTGGGAAGTCCAGCTGGAGCTGGAGATTAAATTTATAGGTTTAGGAGGTATTAAGCTTAAAAATTAAAAAACTTTTTCTATGTTTTATGTTAACCTTGCCCTCATAGGAGCTTGGAACATGGAACTGTGAGTATAGTCATTAATATGATAGTTTATCTGGACTTTGAAATAAAGAGGAATGCCTTTTCTTTTCTCTTTAAAGATTTTTATCTATCTACTTGACATAGAGAACACAAGTATGGGGAGCGGCAGGCAGAGGGAGAAGCAGGCTTCCTGCTCAGGGCTTATTAATCCCAGGACCCTGCATGATCTGAGCCAAGGGCACACATTTAACTGACTGAGCCAGCCAGGCACCCAGGAATTGCCTTTCTTTTCTTTTTTCTTTTTCTTTTTTTTTTTTTTAAGATTTCATTTATTTATTCATGAGAGACAGAGAAGGTGGGGAAGGCAGAGACACAGGCAGAGGTAGAGGCAGGCTCCATGCAAGAAGCCTGACGTGGGACTCAATCCTGGGACTCCAGAATCACGCCCTAGGCGGAAGGCAGGCGCTAAACCACTGAGCTACCCAGGGATCCCCGGAATTGCTTTTCTTAATCTGGTTTTTCCCTAAAGCTTCAGTAGCACTTTACATCTAACACGTTAAGGAAGACAAAATCCAGATGTCGAGAGGCAGGGATGGTCAGGGACTCTTAAGTTCTGCTTACTGTTAGTATGAGGGGCTAGAAGGAGTTAGAACTACCCGGGATCAGAACCTAACCTTCCTACTGCAGCAGACGCCCTGTGGTCTAGCAGGCACAGGGTTAAGGTTTCCGTGGGAGTTCATGAGCGGAGTCTTTAGTCTGGTTTACTATTACTTAAGAAAATTAATGGAAACAAAATCACCTGCCTTAAACACCTGCTTAGCTGGGTAGCTAACTCTGCTCTCTTGAGAGAAGTTAAACAAGGAGCAACAAGAAAACAGCTGCCGAATGGGCTCATGGTAATAAATCTCCCCTTTGTTGCTACCTACCTCTCTCTACAAAAGAGATTTGAGAGAGAAGGCAGTGAAAAGACCTATTCATCCCATTTTCACAAGTGATCTAAAAACTGCTGTTCTCTGCCCTGTCAAAAACAACCAGACGGTATCTGAAGTCAGTGTTGCCTTTATCATGGATTCCGACCCTGTGACCTCAGCCTTCAGGTCTTTTGGGGACATTGGAGTATTTGTAGGTCTTCTGAACTGAGACATGAGCCAAAGGGCTTCTCCTCTTTGGCTGCTGTTCATGTCCAACAGGAAGGGAGCTTTGCCGGATTTTTGCCAGACATTTTTGACAGTCATCTGGCATGTCCTGCCATTTAGCGAAGACCCAGTTCTTCCAGGGTCCATCCTGGAAAGAGGCCTTGGAAAATCCATCAGGGCAGCTACTTCTTGTTGTCTCTACCCCACCCCCCTCACCCCCAGCTTTCTCTGTCTCTGAGGCATTTTAGATCTGATGAGTTTGGGGTTTTTTTAAGATTTTATTTGGGAGTTTTTTTTAAAGATTTTGTTTAATTGAGAGAGAGAGAAAGAACGTGTGTGAGTTGAGGGGGAGGGGCAGAGGGAGAAGGAGAAGCAGACTTCCCACTGAGCGGGGAGCCTGACGTGGGACTCGATTCCAAGACCTGGAATCATGACCTGAGCCCAAGGCAGACACTTAGCAGACTGAGCCACCCAGGTGCCCCTGGACCTGATGAGTTTTTAGGTAGTTTCCCAGATATTCCAAAGTCCCAGGTGTTTAGGTCTAAAATGGCCATTCTTGTCCCTTTCCCACCACTGTTGAGATTATAACATATTTTGGCCTCTGGGTCTTTAGTGTTCTGTCATGCTCTCCTTTTGTTGTACTTGTGACTTAGTCACTTAAAATGTCCCAACTTTTCAGATTCTTTTGACAACCTAGTCTTGACAAAATCTGTTCTTCTTTTCCAAGATGTTAAATCCTAGTGGTCTATCTTCAACTTGTCTTGCAAGATATTGATACTTCTGGTGGGATAAGTGTTTTCTCAGTTGTATTCCTGAAGCTCCTTAGAGCAGACTACATTTTTTGAGATCAGAGACCATATCTTTTTTTGGTCTTTGTATTTTATAGCTTCTGGAACTATGCCCGGCACATGATTGGCAGGCACTCAGTAAATGTTGGTTGGATCAAGTGTAAAACAGCTGAAGTGCTAGACCAGCCTCTTTGAAACCATAGCCTCCAGGCTGGCTCTCATATTGGCTGTGAGGATGCCTATTCTCGCCAGTGACTGAAACCTGTCCTCAGCTAGTAGCAGCTAAAAAAGATTCACTAGAAGGATTTGAGGAGCTCACAGAATTGGACTGGTCGAACAGCCAGTACTTGGGCAGGTGGAGACCTAATGTTCTGAAGGCCTCAAGGACCTTGTCTCCCCTCTGCCACATGTTCTCCCACCATAAAGAATGCCCAGGGGTCCCTTCCACAGCCTTTCTATTTGAGAGCCAACTCTTCCTTACCCCACACCTAGCTCTTCTTCCTGCATGAGCCAGGGCTCCAGTTTGAAAAATCCCAAAGCAGGACTCTGGTCTGTTTGGAGTATGTAGAGGCCCATGAGGGGCACCCCTTCCCAGCGCCACAGAGTGGGGGGAGGGGGGGGCAATGACTGTGAAGTAAGAAGCTGTTTGTCCCAGAGATCAAGGGGATGAAGAGAATGGGCAGATAGAAGGGAAGGTGCCCAGCAAGGGTATTTAGCTATTGCAACACTCACTGTTCTCCTGAGTGGGACCTTTCATCTCACTCTAGTGGAGCCAGTAGATCAAATGAGGAATCTCTTGCAGTTTCTACTCTGCCAGCAACTCAGCAGTGCAAAGGAGCAAACACATTATGACTTCCATAGCACCATCTTTTTCCTTAGTTTGGATTTTCAGAGGGCATATCAAACACACATACTCCTGGATGGGCATATTCTTGGGATGAGCTAAGAAGTCAGGCTGGAAATCAGTCTTTTGACTCATGCACATTGGAAGACCTAAAAGGTTCACAGCAAACCCCAAGCTAGTGTTTGATAAACTGTTTTGAAGCTGTCTTCCCTGTGGTTCACAGTGCAGTGAAAGCAGTAATTTGGTGTTTGTATTTGCTATCTTCAAACTTTATTGAATGTTTCCTAACTACCTACTTGGTTAAGACCTCCCATAGCTCTATCCACAGTCCTAGTGGTTTCATCAAGGGCACCAGAGAGCTTTTATAACCACTGACAACGTGACTGGAGACACTTGGTGTTCTAACATTTTTCTTCATTCTGTCTCTGGGTCTTCAGTTAGAGTTTGAGTGTGCCCTTCCTGTCCTAATATGCTAGCATCTGCGACCCTTGCATACTTTATTGTGTCTGGAAAAGAGATGTAAAGTGAGCACTATAGCTATTTTCAGCTATTTAAATGGTTGACATAAAATAAGTGACTTTATCCTGTCATTTCCAAAGGGCAGGACCAGTATAGCAGACCTCTAACAGGAAAAGAAAATTTGGCTTCACATGAAAGATGTACTGATTGTCTTACCTTACATGTCATTAAGTTCCTCCAATATGGGGAGCACACATAGAAAAGGTACTACTGGGCACCCCAGGTGGCTCAGCGGTTTAGCGCCACCTTCAGCCCAGGGCCTGATCCTGGAGACCTGGAATCAAGTCCCACATCAGGCTCCTGGCATGAAGCCTGCTTCTCCCTCTGCCTGTCTCTGTCTCTCTCTCTCTCTCTTTTTCTCTCGCTCTCTCTCATAAATTTAAAAAATCTTAAAAAAAAAAAGGTACTACTTTTGACTGATTTTTTTTAAAGTATTTTTTTTATGATTTTTATTTACTTAGGATAGTCACAGAGAGAGAGAGAGAGAGAGAGAGAGGCAGAGACACAGGCAGAGGGAGAAGCAGGCTCCATGCACCAGGAGCCCGATGTGGGATTCGATCCCGGGTCTCCAGGATCGCGCCCTGGGCCAAAGGCAGGCGCCAAACCGCTGCGCCACCCAGGGATCCCTGATTTTTTTTTTTTTTTTAAAGAATGCTTTGTAGTGAGCATCTGCTCCTGGGCCAGGCTTTTCCACTCTTCTGAGGAAATATGAGTGGTCTTAGGAGCTGGGGTGTTTCCGTTAGGGTCTATCTAGTCAGAGCCACTAGAGGCCCTTTTTGAGGTGGGTGACTGTGATGAGGTGACCTTCTTGGTCCTTCCAACTGCTTACATTCTACTTTGGTAATTGCCATCATTTTCTTGTGGTTTATTCCCTAAAGTACTTTAGTGGGAATGACCTATGAAGTCTTGTGCTTAGCTTTAGAAAAAGCACAGAGGGAAATGAAATGGGAGAGGCCTGGCTGCAGAGCAATGGTGTTGGTTCAAATTGGACCAAATGAGAGGCATAGCTGCCAAAGAAGAGGCCACCGGCGGCCCTTTTTCATTCCTCACTCCTGCTCCAAGGACCCGAACATGGACTGTTCTCAAGCACTATGGTGGGTGCTGGTGGCACGTGAGAAGTCCAGTCCCGCTCTTGCTGCTCTGGTCTGCAGAGCATGCTCTCCTGGAGAGGCCGGGGTGGTCTGTGGACTCCTAGAGCACACAAGAGGAGTGGTATGTGGGGGAGCCTCCTGATCAGAGAGAAGCTCTGGCAGGCAGGCAGGCGAGGGAAGCAGCAGCATTGGACCCAGATGTGAGGGGTGGGGAAAAGACAAGGAATTCAGAGCTGAGGTGAGCTGTGGATCAGGTATTGCCCCAGAATTTCAGTCTTCTTTGGAGTGTTGGCTGTGCTCTGTAGGTATCAGAGGAGGGGCAAGATGTGATCCAGCCAGCTCATGCTAAGCAGGCTCTAAAGGAGGGCAGGGGGAGGGAGCATTTGAAGGGCAAAGTCTGGCAGGTGGCAGGAATTGGAGAGGCAAAGACAGTCTGGAGGTAAACGCAGAAGCAGGGATGGAAAGGAGGCAGGAGCATGAGGCCTCCCATCTGGAATCGCTGGGAGGGTGCTTTCTGTCAAGAGAATTCTAGTGGTAGGTGGGAATTTAGCCGGAGGAGGAGGACCATAATGCCATATGCTCTACGGGGTGACCTGTGGGCAATGGTAGAAGGGACTAAAACTGTTCTAGAGAAGAGAAGCTTGGGGGGGAGCGCATAACTGGGAGTTCCAAGATGATCCTGGTACATACCAGGAGTGATGGGGAAGGCTTCCTAAAGGAGGTAGAACCTAGTTTACAAGGTTAACTGGTAGGTTGGATAGACTGAGGGGACTCCCCTTCATGGCCATCTTATCTAGGCATAGTCTTAATGTTGTTGGCTTCTGATGTGTCTTCTTTTTCTTCCAGATTGTTTTTGGTAATGTTGCTTCCATTTATTCATTTTTTTCTTAGTTTAATTTTGATCAAAATATTAAACGTATTTTACATGCCAGGCATCCTCTTACATGTTTTATGTGGATTAATTCAGCATCTCTATAACATAGGTGTCCTTGGGGATCCCTGGGTGGCGCCTGCCTTTGGCCCAGGGTGCGATCCTGGAGACCCGGGATCGAATCCCACATCGGGCTCCCGGTGCATGGAGCCTGCTTCTCCCTCTGCCTGTGTCTCTGCCTCTCTCTCTCTCTCTCTCTCTCTCTCTCTCTCTCTCTCTGTGACTATCATAAATAAATAAATAAATAAATAAATAAATAAATAAATAAATAAATAAATAAATAAATAAATAAAATAAATAATTTAAAAAAGAACATAGGTGTCCTCTCCATTCATAAATGAGGCTAACTTGCCAAGGTAGTGTAGCTAGTAAGTGAAAGAGGCAGAGTCGGACCTTTGTCCCAAACCACCAAGTTAAAAAACAAACAAAAGCATTTACCAGAGGAAACTGATTTTAACTTCTGTTTCTCTTGGGGATTCTTCTGCATAACTAAATATTCTGCATCCCAAAGAGCTACATGTTCTGTTTACATTGCAATTTCTTGATTTTTGTCAGTTTTGGACTTGTATTGGTCGACTTCTGTTGTGACGTGATACAGTATCATTTTTTTGCTCCTTTATAGTTCTGTCACTGTTCTTACCCTTGGTTAGAATATTGTAATGAAAATAATACAGTGGTGTTTCTGGTTTCATAACCTAAGACAGTATTTCCTATACTCCACTTGTATGCTGAGAATATTACTAATTGAAAAGCCAATGCTGTGCTTTCTTAAGAGCTTTTGTTTTTTCTACCATTTCAAACTGCATTTGTTTTTGTTTATTGAACTATTAGCCTTTATCATTACCTCTTCAGAAATTGTGTTCTACCATTTAGTCTGTGACTCTCCTTTCTTCTCAGGAACCTCCCCTTTAGAAATCTCCCGTTTTATGTAACAGTCTGTACAGAGTATCCCATAGGCTTGCTGCCTAACTGCCCTTCTGGGATTTCTTTTTCTCCTGGGTTGAATCCATTATTTATTGGATCTCTTTTCTTGGTTTACTTCCTTGTTCTGATATTCTCAAGTAACATCCAATAATTGGATATATAAGAGATAAAATTTTCACTTCCTTATAAATGTCCAACTCACACTTGATTACATATAGTTGCATATATATTTTAGAATGAAAACAACCCCCTCCCCACTTAGAGCTACCCCTAGTCAAAAGCTCCCTTCCTCATTAGAAATTATCCCCTCCAGGGCACCTGGGTGGCTCAGGTGGTGATCTTGGGGTCCTGGGATCGAATCTCACATCAGGCTCCCTGCAGGGAGCCTGCTTTTCCCTCTGCCTGTGTCTCTTCCTCTCTCTGTGTGTCTCTCATTAATAAATAAATAAAAAGCCTTAAAAAAAGAAAGAAACTATCCCCCTATTAGGATTTGCCCCCTAATTAGGTTGTCCGCCTGATCCCACTTGAAAGATCTCTGCTCTCAGATTGTGCCTCCTTCCACACCTAGCCCTCACAGCTCCCCACCCCCACCGGTGCCCTGTCCCGAACAGCTGTTCTAACAGTACCCCTCTCCCCTCTCAGAGCTCCTCACCATCAACTCCAGATGTTGGCAAAAGTATATTTCTTTGTTTTTACCTTCTCTAAAATTTCACAGCATGTCCAGGTGCCCCCAGATGCTTAGTCTTTACATAGGCACCTTAATTCTAGAGGTTCAGTTTCTTGAGAGCTGAGCAATCCCAGATTTCTTTAATTACATTTTCCTCCCTTTTTTGCCCTCTCCTCTTGATCTGGGACTCCTGTTCATTGGGTGTTGGACCTTCTGCAGGGATTCTCTATGTCCTTTATGTCTCTTTAACATTTTCTCTCCACCTCTCTCACCCTCCAGAAAAACATACCTCATTTTCCAACTCTCCCTTGTTGGCTTTATTCATTTCAGCAATCAAATATTTGAAACCAGAAGATCTTTCCAAATTTCCTTTTTTCATAGTATCCCACGCCCCCCCATCACTTTGTATTATGAAAAGTCTCAAACTTAGACAAGTAGAGTGAATTGGATTTTCCCATGTATTCAGCAGTTAGTTTTAACAGTTATACCATAAAGCCAGCGTTTCCATCTCTGACCCACACATTTCCTCCCAACCCCTAGCACTGTTGGGTTAATTTTAAACGGATCCCAGTAATGCTATCATTTCATCCACAGGATTTCCCATTTCCCTATGTATCTCTAAGAGATAAGGACCATTCTTGTACATTTTCTCTTGTTCTCTGAAATGTTTATTTTTCTGCCTATTTGCTTTGACTTTTCACTTTTCCATGTTGCAGACTTTCCACAAATAGTTGGTGTTTTCTTGGTTACTTATTCACATTTAAGAAGGTAGCAGTTGAAAAACTGGGCAGTCCTTACACCTGGGCAGGGTACCCACTCCTTCTTCTCCTTAAGGCTGAGTGGGTGGAAGCCAACAAATGCTTTAGGATCCTTAAATACTGGAAGGGGCTTTGCAGCTTCTCCAATTTTTCCTCAGGTGGATTTTCCCCCCTGAAATAGTGGATACAAGTGCTATGTCATCTTAATCTGCATATCCCAAATTTCTAGTGAAGTTGAGCAGCTTTTTGTGTTTTTATTGGCCATCGATATTCTTTATGCAGAACTGCCTGTTGATCTCCTTTGCCTGTTTTTCTCTTGGGTCTTTTTTATTGATTTGTAAGAATCCCTTTGTATGTGAAGGATGTTAATTAAATGTTCTATAAGTTCAAATATGTTCTTCCAGCTGTTTTAAGTATATATATAGTTATGTGCATCACTGCTTCTGTATGGTTTTTGGAATTTATATTATGCTTATGTTTGACCTGAGAGAGTAAGCCAAGGTCTGTAACTGAGTGAGCAGAAGTGCTCAGGGTAAAGACTTTTCAACAGTTCTTCTAGGGTCTGAGCATTATTCTATGTCTGTAGTGCTTCATAATACTCACAAACCAATTAATCTTCCCAGTGTTTCTGAGGGAGAAATTATCGTTTCCACTTCGCAGATTTGGGAAGGAATGAAGCTCAGAGAATAAGACCCTTTCCCTGTGGAGGTCTTTGTACTTATGTATAAACAACTGTGACCATTTTCATTGGATCCGAAATCTAAATCTAAACCCCGGGATGATATCTGAAGCTTTAAGTATATTCATCGGCTTTTTTCATTTGGAGTCTTACCACTGGGTGCCCCTGGATTTTTCTCCCTCTCTTAGATGTTTAGGAATTTCTTCTTTTTCTCCGCTTTCCAAAATTAAGCTGAAGCCTTTGAGCTGTAGAATTAAGATGAGCCATTTTGTATGGGCAGCCTCAGGGAAAGAGTTAACAGGCTTTTTTCTTTTTTTTTAAATGTTTTCTTGGGGCACCTAGGTGGCTTAGTTAAGTGTCCAACTCTTGATTTCAGCTCAGGTCATGATCTCTAGGAGTCAGGAGATGGAGCCCCAAGTCAGACTCCACACATAGCGTGAAGTTTACTTGTCCCTCTCCCTCTGCTCCTGCCCCTACTTGTACATGCGCGTGCTCTCTCTCTCTCTCTCTGTCTTGAAAGAAAGAAACGAAAGAAAACAGTTTAAATGTTTTCCAGGAAGCCAGAGCAGCTCCTGGGAGGCTTCAGTGGGAATAAAGTCCATGCTACAGAGAGTATGTTCTTTATTAGATGAAGTTCTGAGATTTAGTCCTGGTTCAGAGAATTGGCCTGATTCTAGTGCTCACTGATTTTAGTGCTCACTAAAGCAGCAGGCCCCACAGAGCTTGGTGCCAGCACTGAAGCTGAAGGTGTCCTCTGGGGTCAAGGGTTCTCTTCTTCCAAAATAGTCTTCCTGTGTCCAGGCCAGGTTGGTGAGTTGCCAGGGAAACCCTAGGAGCAAATCATCCTTTCCCCACAGTATGTGACTGGATCTAGATGACGAATCTATTTGATCCCCCTCTTCCCAAAGAGATTAAGAAGAAATTCTCAAGTCTACTCTTGAGTAGATAGGTATTTCATGCCTCCAGTAAGACACTTCTGAGTCCTGAACAAACAATAACTTGTTTAAAGGTATTTTGGGGGACTCCTGGGTGGCTCAGCAGTTTGGCATCTGCCTTTGGCCCAGGATGTGATCCCAGAGTCCCAGGATCGAGTCCCACATCAGGCTCTCTGCATGGAGCCTGCTTCTCTCTCTGCCTCTCTCTTTGCCTCTCTCTGTGTGTGTGTCTCTGTGTCTCTCAGGAATAAATAAAATCTTTTTTAAAAAAAGTATTTTGGTAATTTTACATATTATTAGTTCTTCAGATTTTCTTTCTCTGAATCTCTACTTTTTTTCCCCCTCAAAATGTAGTTGTATTTTCTCAAGGGTAACTGGGCCAGCCAGGCATTCTCTTGTCAGATGAGGGCCATGTCATTTTCCAGGCAAACTGTTAGACACAGTCCCTTGATCTTTTGAATATCTGTGAAATGCCTTTTCTCCCAGCTCAGGAGGTATCATTGAAGTCATCCCTTTGTTGTGTAACTATAAATAACTCCACTTAGGCTAGCACCTTTTCATTATCCCCTTCCTGAGAAAGCACTTCCCCTGGCAGAGTCTTCTTGGCCCTTCACTTCTCTTCACATCCTCTCTTGGCAGGTGTAATGGGCTCCAAACCTGCCTCTTCCCAAGGTTCACTTCAGTGGATTCTGTGTTTTTTTGTGGATAAGGTATCTGTGAGTGCTACTTAATTAAATTTCAGGAGACAACTAGGTTCCTTTTACTAATTTTCAAAATCCGTGATTATGGAAGTGCCCTTTACCATTCATAACAGGGTTAAGAAATGGAAAATGTGGCTTCTCCATCTTCCTGCTTTGCTGTGACCCTAGCCAAGTCCATTAACCCCTCTGGGCTTCCATTGCATCTTTAAATACAAATCTTGTCTTGAAATGAAGCTGGCAGTTGGGTGGCACTTTTTATCTCTTTGACCATATGCCCTGCTGCCTTCAACTGACAGTCACAAGCTCTGACAGTTGTCATTGGAGAAGTACTGCAGGGCTGTGCTCTGGGTCCTAGCCACCCCCACAGAGGGGAAGGCTCTGGGGTGCTCTCTGGTTCTGTTTAAGCTTAGAAAAGCTAGGCTTGGGGGACCACTCAGAGAGCTTGACAGAGTTCCCAGCAGGTAGGGAACACCACTGAATGGCCCCTGTCTCATGCCAGCAGTAAGAAGTACAGGGATGTAGCCAAGGGAAGGGGTAGGTCGCTGAGCCAGAGGACCACTGGAGGAGGCCAACCTTGGACAGTGATAGGGTCAATGTGGAGCCAGAGAACCAGGGCCGAGTTGGGGAGGGGCAGATAAAAGAGGGCCCAGCATTGAGTGTCTGCTTTGAACCACTGCCTAGCAGGGTGACAGGAGCAGGAGGGATGGATCAAACAGGCCAGAACATCACATAGCAGAGTATGAATGGGCTAGGGCTCCTTCTAAAATTCTTCTCCTTCAGCTGGAATTACTTGAGATAGCCAGACTAGTTTCTTCCGATTGGCTGAATAATGTGGGTTTGTTTTTTTTTTTAAGATTTTATTTATTTATTCATGAGAGAGACCGACACAGGCAGAGGGAGAAGCAGGCTCCATGCAGGGAGCCCGGTGTGGGACTTGATCCCAGGATCTGGGATCACGCCTTGAGCCAAAGGCAGACACTCAACCGCTGAGCCACCCAGGCATCCTGAATAATGTGTTTTAAGAAAGAGAACCAGTTAAGAAAATGGCTGTAGAGAGGGTCTATGAATCTTCTCCTTTATTTACAATGTTTGTGCATTTTCTGGGATTTTGAAGAGGGATCCACAGCTTTCATCCATTTTTCCAAAGACCCACTGTTGCAAACGTTTCTCACAGATGCCACTTGAGGCTGACTGTTCACTCTGGTTCCCTGTCGTGGCCCTAGAGGGATGTGCCATGGACAAGGTTGGGAGACAGCGCGGGGCTGGCATCTGACTCCGTGGGAACGCGGTTCACCCTGCCCGGCCCCAGGGCTTTGTACTCCGCTCTCCAGCATCAACATCCTGGGCTCTGCAGCCTCCGGCTCAGGCTTCCAGGATTACATCACTTCTTGGGCTTCTCTGTTACACTTTCACACTCTTCTTTGATTACTACTCGCTATTATGTGCAATTATTGTGGACACCAATCATATCCTTGCTGGAGTTTGTATTTCACATTGGCTGCCTTTTCCCCAGGTCTGGGTATGCTCTCCTCGGAAGCCACTTGTTCAGTATTCATATATTCAGCAGGAGACTGCCTATTGGAACTTGGTCTGTGTTCTCTGCCTAAGTCTGGCTGCTTTTGTCTTTGTAGGTCTCAGCTTATCTTTCCTTGAGCCGTGGAGACCTGGTGACCTTTTACTCTGTCTACACCTCAGTATCCTATGGGAATTGGATTTGCAAAATGTGAACTTTTCCACTTTGATACCTGTTAATTTATACTAAAGTATTACTTTTTATTGGTTGCAATTTGAAAATTCAACTAACTGAACCTCCTAAAATCCCAATGTCTGATCTTGGCAATTGTCTCTACCATCAGTGCTCCTGGGAATGTCTACTCGCTGAGGGAACATTGATCATAGGATTTATGTCTAAAGTCATTTCACAGAACATGGACTAGATTGAAACATGTTTTTGTTTTTTCACTTGATTATTATTAAGCTTTTTCTTATAGAGGTTTTCAAACCTGAAAGTAGGAAAAGATGGCGTGCTGATCTGCCCACGTATGCATTATCCACCTGACAGTTATCAGCATTCTAGGTTCAGTTTCCTCTACCCACCCTACCCCACAACTTTTTGTCAGTATTTAAATTATAAAAATGCTACATGCTTACAGTTTAAAAAAAAAAAGTGGAGGAGAGTTGGAGTAAAAGCTCCCAGTCCCCAAGCTCACCCCCCCACTGACAGATAACCACTGTTGATGTTTTTATATGTATCCTTCCTAAAAGGTTTTTTGTGAATATTTGAGAATATTTTTGTAAATATTTGTGGGTGTATACGCAAATAGAATCCCTACAAATAGAATCCTATATTTTGTACTATAATGTGTGTAAGTACATTTTGGGGGACTGCCTGGCTAGCTCAGTTGGAACAGCATGTGACTCTTGATCTTGGTGTCATGAGTTCAAGCCCCACATTGGGCATAGAGATGAGTTAAATAAAACTTAAATACATTGGGTGATCACCAAGTTAGCACTCAACTACCATCTCATTTTTTAAAAAATGGTGAGTTGCATTCCATCCTAGGTGAGTATTGTAAAATTCTTAATAGTAACAGGAGGTAGGGATCCCTGGGTGGCGCAGCGGTTTGGCGCCTGCCTTTGGCCCAGGGCGCGATCCTGGAAACCCGGGATCGAGTCCCACATCAGGCTCCCAGTGCATGGAGCCTGCTTCTCTCTCTGCCTGTGTCTCTGCCTCTCTCTTTCTCTCCCTGTGTGACTATCATAAATAAGTAAAAATTAAAAAAAAAAAGAATTTAAAAAAAAATAGTAACAGGAGGTGTACTGTACTTATGGCCCCCCACACCTGAGTTTCTGTGACACTTAGTAAATGTGTTCTTGAGTTGTGATCTGTATTTCTTCAGCTGAACTGGGTATTGCTGAATTGATCTCCTAAGTGGCTGTACCAATTTACAGACCCTCTGGTAGCATTTGAGAGCTTATGTCCCATAGCTTTTCTATCATTTATACTGTTTAATCTTTGCCAGTTTGGTACATCTGAGAGGAAATCTTGTTATTAGTATTAGCCTGTCCCTAAACATCTTTTCACATTTAGAGTCAAGTGTCCTTTCTATAAATATTGCCTATTTCTGTGTAACCAAACACCTTTGTGAGTTTTTTAGTTTTTTTTGATAATTCTGTCAGTAAGTTACCTTAGTTGGTCAGTTGCTTCCCTGGATATTCTAGGTATATGATCATTGTATCCAAATATTTCTACCAGGTACATTTCTTATTTTACCCAGAGCCCATCTAAGCATGTAGGCTAGTGCTGGGTGACAGTGCTGCACATCCACGTCTCTCATGGCTGTGATGGCCACTCTTAGCTCTTAAGTGTGATGCAGACTTTTGGTTGAGATAGTCTTTTTACCATGTTAAGGAAATGTTTTTATTAAAAGCTTTTATCAGGAGGAACTGGTATCAAACGCCTTCCTGTCACAAAGATAAGCTTTTTTTTTTAACCCTTTGACCTGCTGTTATGGTTTCTATAATATTGAATCTTTGATGTGGCAGGGATAGAAATATTGTGCATTTTTAATTGGCTGCTTTGGGAGAGCAGTAGAGGTTCTTGTACACAAAGAATGGTTCCTTCCCAGAGAAAGCTCATCTCCGGGACATTATGTAATGAAAGACCTTGAAACTGAGGAGAGTTTGAAGTAAAAGGGAACTAAATTTACTCCTCCTCCCAGGTTAATAGGCAGCTTGATGCCTGAGAGGGAAGAGCGCAGGGGACTTTTGGACTTGAGAAGAAAGCAAATGGAGAGCCCGAGACCCCCGTGAAGAGGGGTACAATGAGCCTGAGCACAACCTTGTGGACTTGTGGATAGGAAGGGCTCCCCAGCCAGGTGGGCTAAGGTGGCCAGCTTTACCCAGGCTCCAGGCACCGGTCCACAGGTGCTCCTGTTCCTGTGGACTAGAGCTCAGGAAGTGCAGTTACCTGTGGGAGGGGCCTCATCCAACCTTTCTGGTGTTTGAATTTTGTGTTTCCTTGATTACTTTCCTTGATTACTTGATACTTTTGTATCTCCTCATTTGCTTATTATTTACATTTCCCACAACTTACAAGAAACATCTGTGTCCTTCTGGTAGTTTTAGAGTTCTTTTTATGTTTAGAGTTTTAAAACTATTGGTAGTTTATTTCCATCCTTAACTTGAAGTAGGGATCCAGATCTTTATTTTGTATTCAAATATCTAAATAGTTGTACTAAAGTGCCTGACTGGCTTGGTCAGTAGTGTGCCACTCTTGGTTGCAGGGTTGTGGGTTCGAGCTCTACTTGGATGTAGATTTTTTTTTCTAAGATTTTATTTTAAATAAAGTAAATAAGATTTTGTACCAAAATTTCTGTTTATGGACTTAAAATGCCACCTCTGATACCTGGAACAAAGGGCTCACATCTATACCGGGTAAATTAACTCCTTCACTTTAACGATAGAATGATTCTTGTTTGTATAACTAACAGCATTAGTAGTGGAATGACTAGATATGCTCCATGGGTGCTCCGATGAGTCTCCTTCTCCCCTGACTGACTCTGGGGCTTGAGCTCTGTCTTGATTCACCAGTAGGTTCTGGGCCTGAACATTGCAAGTCCTGCTGGGCCCTGAGCTGGGTGGAAGTTGCAAGTGATCAGAGGGATTATCAAATTGGCTTTGGCCCCAGGGATGGACATTTCTCAGTGTGATTGCATCAGAGATTCTTAAGATATTATTGCCAGCATGCTGTTTCTCCAGGACTTTGCTTGGGTTTGGACAGGAAAGTGCTTTTGATGTTTCTGTCCTCATGCGTCCTGTGTGGTCATCCCCCCATCCTCTCCTTGTCTAGATGCCTAGGAGAGTACAGCAAATGCTTCCTACATCGGTGGCCATGGGCAGGGGGCCTCATTCTAGTCAGGCATAGGAGTAGACTGTTGACTGGAGCCCACATGTGGCCTGTCCAGTGCAATGGCCTTAGAATGGTTGCACTTGCATGGCAGCTTGGGTTCATGGAGGAATAAATGGGATGTGAGATGCTGCCCAACAGAGAGTGAAGCTGCCAGTCTCCAAAGGCCCATACCAGGAACCTGGCACTGCCTCGCAGCTGCCACCTTGGTGTGTTGGACAGAGCAGGCTGAGAGCCCAGGTGAGAAGGGACTGCTCTCTCCCCAGGGCTGTTCTTATGCCCCTACCATCTCTTCCCCACAAAACAGCTAGAATAACCTTTCTTTTCTTAAAAAGTTGTTTTCTCTGCTCAGAACCTCTGATGGCTTCCCAATGTGCTCAAAGTAAAACCTAAAAGTCCTGCCTGATGCTTCTGTGGCCCCAGTGACTTGGCACCTTGCTGCCACTCCAGTGTCGTAGTCTACCTTTCCTCCCCTTGTGCACTCCACCCAAGCCACACTGGCTTTCTGAGGTTTCTCATTTGCTCTAATCATGTTTCTGACTCCTGGCCTTTGTGTCAGTATTCCTATAGCCTGGAAAGCCCTTCTCCTGCCTGTTCATGGAGTTCCATCTCCTTAAATGGCCCCTCAGAGAGATCTTTGCGTTACTTCATGTTAAAAACCTGTATCATTCTGTACCCCCATGGCCTGCTTATTTTTTTATAGTACTTCTATTTTTGTGTTTTATTTATTCCACTAAAAATGAGTTCCATCAGAGTGGTGACTTTAAGATTTATAAGTTGAATTTTACTGGCACCATATTTTTCTGTACTTTGTAATAATAAAGGCCAGCCAACAAAGGGCTTAACCACTGGAGTGCCATAGTATTTATAGCGACAAAAAGCATTCTGTAGATTTAAATGAGAAGCAATGTACACAGCTTGAGGAGGAAGCCTTATTAACCTTCCTCCTCCTGCCCTGGACTGTACCCACCTCCTGCTGCTGCTGGGGGTGCCGGGGGGTGGAGCCTGGGCATTGAGAGGAATGGCACAGGCAAGTTTCTCCTCCTCTCAGAAACTGCTGTTTTGCCTGAAGGGAATGAAGTGTTTATACTCGCACATCATCTGCATTCCCCAGTGCTGGGAATGCCCACCAGCCTCCCAGCCCTTCATGTACCAGCATTTTGCGGCCCTAGGACCAGTGTTTGGCTCCAGGGAATCAGGGAGGAGGGGTGCTTGGCAGGCAGAGACTGCAGAACCATCAGTAGGTTGTTACTGTAGCATCCATCAGGTGCCCTCCTTCAGATGACCTTCACATTCACCTTGCACCAGTTTTGGGAGGTATTGTTGTGCACATTGTAAAGATGAGGAAACGAAGGAGCACAGAGTGGAGGTGTGGTGGTACTCAAGAATTGAACTGTAGTCCCCTGGTGCTGGATAAACTACCACACCATTTCTCCACATCAGTGTGTGTGTTGTCTGTCTGGCAGTGTGATGCCAGGTGTACCATGGAGCTGCCCGTGAAAGGTTTGTCCCGGCTCCTGATTTGGTTGCATTCCGAGTGGGTTGTGCCACCCCAGCGTGTACGACAGGTGTTTGTGGTCGCTGGTTAAAAAGCAGCTGCTGGGATCCCTGGGTGGCGCAGCGGTTTGGCGCCTGCCTTTGGCCCAGGGCGCGATCCTGGAGACCCGGGATCGAATCCCACGTCGGGCTCCCGGTGCATGGAGCCTGCTTCTCCCTCTGCCTATGTCTCTGCCTCTCTTTCTCCTCTCTCTCTCTCTCTCTCTCTCTCCTCTCTCTCTGACTATCATAAATAAAAAAATTTAAAAAAAAATTAAAAAAAAAAAGCAGCTGCTTCTCTATCGGCTTTTTTCCCCATCTGTAAATGGCTAAGGAAGTGTCACTCCTTGGGGAACAGTTGAGAAATCCAATGAGTAAAGCTCTCCCTGCATTCAAAAATTAGTCTTTTGAGGCTTCCTCTGAAAAATGAAGTTGAGCTGGATGATCTTAGGATCCTTTCTGTTCTGATCTTCTGAGACTGTCCTGTATTCTTGATTTGAAGTTTCAGGGCCACCATGTTAACCCAGAACCCACCCAGTAGGGGCTGCACAACCATGGGATCTGTCCCCTGAACCCTCCTAGGGTCATCATTGCAGACCCAGGGCTGGCTCTGGTGCTCTAACCTGTGGCTGCAGCCACATATGGAACATCCAGATTATGATTGCTCTACATTGGGCAGCTGTGTCCTGGTATGTTTCTAACTGCTGTGTTTGATCCTAGATTCTTCAGCTAAACTACAGACAAGAGCGGCCAGGCTGCTGGAGTTCTCCGTCAGTGGGGCTAGGGGGCTTTCTGGAAAGAACTTCCCAGTGCATGCTATTGTGGGGACACGCCTGGAAGTTGGAGCTGGAATTTCACAGCCCTGGGCCATTGCCTCATCTCTGACTGACGCTGCTGAAATGTGTTTTCACAGGTGCTGTTTTCTGTTTCACGTTTTCATACACAGAGTAGGGGAAAGTGTAGCTACTGACAAGTAGAAAAATGCTATTTTTTTAAAGGCAGTTTTTTTTTTCTTTTTTTAAATGGAATTAGTCCTTGGCTTTTCTCCCAGTCCCAGCCCCCTTTCCGGCTGTTAATGTCCCTGGGTAAATACAAATAGAGATTGCTTTGTTTATTTTATAGGGTTTTCTGTTTTAGAGAGAGAATTATGTTACACATGTTTCTGTTGTAAATAAATAAAACCTTTTCCTGTCCTTGCAAGATCCAGTATAAATTAATTGTGTGAATTCAACTAAACTTGTAAAGTCAGTAGGTGGGGTAGAGGGACAGCCATTCATTAAGACCAGTTGGATCAGCAGAAGCCAGAACTGGGTTTCTTTTTTAGAGCCAGAGCAGTTCTTTCCAATGTACCCAATAAGGAAATGCCTGAGCATTGGGGTTGGGGCTCCCTTGTATCCTCCCTTCTGTGGGGAGCTGCTGCTATGGGATGAATCCAGGACAAATCTTGGAGCTACCAATCCTCTAGCACTTGGCTCCCCCAGGGCTGGATCCTGACTCCCAGCAGACAGGCCAGTGCCTCCCCCGCAGGCTGAGGCCCAAAGTGCCCTCTCCTAGGTTCTGCTTCCGACCCCTGACCCTTACCGTCTTTACTCCACAGCTTTTTCAGGCCTTCCTGCAGCATCCACATGGGCATAGGATCCTTTTATGGACCCTGTGTCCTCCCTCTTCACCCTCCCTGACCCTTGCCTGCGTTCCTGGCCACCCTTCTTCAAGGGTATTGTCGACACTGGCTCTCTCCACTGTGGCCCCCAGTTTTTCCCCAGCCTGCTGCCTTCCTTGCCATCTTGCCATCTCGCCCCAACCTCCTGGCAGTTGAATCCAGTGGTCATTGCCCTCTTTATCTCTTCCCTGAATTTCCTAGCTGGAAGCTCTTGATTTCCTCCCAAGGACTTTCCTTAGGCAGTCCTTTGGTTTCACCCTTCTCATTACCACCGTCCTCCCCCTCCAAAAACACCCAAAGCGGAGATCCCTGGGTGGCTCAGCAGTTGGGTGCCTGCCTTCGGTTCAGGGCGTGATCCTGGAGTCCCAGAATTGAGCCCCATATCAGGCTCCCTGCATGGAGCCTGCTTCTCCCTCTGCCTGTGTCTCTGCCTCTATTTCTCTCTCTGTGTTTCTCATGAATAAATAAATATATAAATCTTTAACAACAAAAAAAAAAAAACCACCCAGAGCATTTCAGATTAGTTCCTGTGATCAACACCCACTCAGAAGTGACCCCACCAGACCACAAGGCTAGAGGACTGGGCATGTTCCCTGACCCAAGAGGCACCTGGCCTGTGCTGCACCTTCTGGTGCCTCACTTCCTGACAGGATCAGCTCAGAGAGCAGAAACCAAATCCTCATGGGGCAGGCTGGGTGCTGCCTCTGTGCCTGTGGAGGAAGGGCAGGGTGGTGCTACAGGGTCCCATGTGCTGAGCAGTCCCCCTGGGTGACTCCTGACCACCCCCCCCCACCCCACCGCCATGTTTCCTTTAATCCAGAGTTCCGGAGTGGTAGCCTTAGAAGCATGTTTTTCTCTAGAGGCCATGAACACCTTGCTGATGGTTCCCAGGTCTGCTCCAAGCCTCAGGATCTGGACCTGGGATCACCTGGGATCTGACATTCCTTAGTTCCTCCAGGTCCAGGAGGGCCTAGACCAAAACCACTGCCCTACCCAATGTGCGCACCCCACCCAGCCCCTCTGCCATGCCCTGTCTCCGCAGCCAGCAAGGGCATCCACCCAGCTGCCCTTTCATCCTCGCCTCAGGTGTGGCCACACAGCCCTGCCTTCATAAGTGCCTCTGGGTTGTCTCCACTCCTCAGCCTTCACTGACCTCCTCTGCCTTTCCTCTTACTGCTTCTCTCCTGTCCCCAGTCTGGCTGCACCCCAACAACGCCCGCATACCCATGTGTGAGGTGCCCCATCACTCCCCACTCCTGGCTTGCCATCTTTCCCCAGCTTTCCCTTGGAGGAGACTTGTTGAAAGCTTTAGCAGGGGGGTGGCCTGAGGTGGGTGTGTGAGGATAGTCACTCTGCCTTGAAGACTTTTGGGAAGACCGTTTGAAAGTATTAAAAGTTTAACCCAGCAGTCCCCCTTGTAGGACTCTGTCCTTCAAAACCACTTGTACTTGTGGGCTAAAAGCACGTCTGCCACTGTTGAGGATGTGGCAAAATTGGAAGCAACTGTGAGTCCTTCAAAGGGGAGTGTAAGAGAGATCACAGTGCCGCTCCCACGGGGACACTTGGTGACTTTGAGGACCAAGATAGAACCTGGAGGATAACACATGGAGTCTGAATACATTCATGTGTGTAAATAAAGAACGGGAAGAGTGTGCTTCACACGTAGCAGCGGCCCTTCTGGCCAGCACACCCTGGGAGATTGAGGCTTCTGTACAGTTTACAACATATCCACGTGTTATTAGTGTCCTCAAGCCCTGAGGGAACTGGCTGCATTTCATCTGCATGGGGCTGGGACTGTGAGACAGAGGCAGCCTGTGGCACTGGGTGGGACTTTGAAGGAAGACCAGCTGGCTGCTCCGAACCTACCTTGTGTGTCTGAGTGGGACAGCAGCATCCTCTCTTTCTGCCAAGGGGACATATGGCCCCTGATGAACAAGGAAACCAGCTTGCATATTGCCAATCTCCAAAACAACTTCTGAAAGGGCTCCTCAGTGGGCAGCACATGGCAGCTAAGGTGACTTCCAGGTGGCACTGGCCCCCTCTAGCCACATCACGTGGTTTGCTCTCAGCCACCCTTCAACTGATGTGGGTTTGGAGGCATGCAGGTGCGGGAGAACAGAGCTAGTCATGGCACGTCACCACCAATCTGTGCATGACCCCCCCCCATGTTTTGTTCCTCTCTCTCGTCCCCGTGTCCTCTCGCATAGACAGCTGTGTTGACCTTCATGTATGTCTTTGTCTTGCATTCTCACAAGATGTGTACATCAGGAGGTGTGATGGAGTCAGCCTCCCCACGGCTTCCTGGACAGTGTGGGGTCCCAGTAATGACACTGCTGTCTCCGGGGCTGGCCAGGACCCTCATTCTTGGGTGACACTGAGGTGAACTTACCAAGGGAGGAAGAAAATGGCTCAGGGAGGTCAAGAAACTAACCAAGAGGGGCGTTTGGGTGGTTCAGTCAGCTGAGTGTCTGACTCTTGATTTCACCTCAAGTCATGGTCCTGGGGTTGTGGGATGGAGCCCCATTGGGCTTCATGCTGGGCAGGGAGCCTGCCTGAGATTCTCTCTTCCCTCCCCCCACCCCCCCACCCCCGCAAAAAAGAAACTAACCGAGAGCTGCCGACACTTCCCCATCAGAGCCTGGGTGTAACCGCTGCCTTTCCTGCCTCAGTGCTGCTGTGGAACTGGTTGGAACAAGGCCTCTGGCCTCCATACAGCCTCCTACTCAGCCCCAGCTCTGGGAGCCCTGCTTTCCTTACTTCAGCCCTCCCTGTGCTGACCTGCCAGCACCAATGCCTTTTAGATTCTCATTGGAGAGAAGGTGGCTGAGGCCCGGGGGAGGAAGGACTTGCCCCAGGATGTGTGGCTAGAGCTAAGCTAGGACTGGGTGAACTTCCACTAGGTGGTCTAGAACCTCTCACCTCAGTGTCTACCCACCCAAGTCCAGGTGCTGTCCTCAAAAAGAGGATTTGAGTTCTTTCCCCTCTACCAAGCCAGAAGGCCCTGGCTGGCTTTTGCTGAGCAAACCCACCCAGCAATAGGTGGCGACATAACCCACTGTATGCTTCCCAGAGCAAGCCAGGGAGGCCCAGAGAAACTGTGGCCCACCTAGGCGACAGCAAGGGACCTGTGCTTGGGTATCCGGCAGCTTCCGTGTACAGTAGTCTGGCTCTGGCCTTAAGGAGGAAAGGGCAGCCCACACAGTCAATGCTAAGCACCAAGGTGGGAGGGGCTGCAGCAGCGGGCAGCCACTTGATGTCCAGGAGCTGCTCTAGGCAGGTTTGAGGAGCATGTGGGCAGATCAGACCCGGGAAGGCTGTGTGTGTGTCCAGCTGAGAGACCCAGACCCTCCCATCGCCATGGAGCCCTGAGGCTCTCCTTCCGGGGTGGGGGCATCTAGCCACACTCACTCACACCCACCGGCAGGGCCAGGCTGGCTGCAGGGAGAGACTGTTCTCTCTTCCTTCTTCACCTGGTTAAGAAGCTGACCTTGACCTCTAATCTTTTTGGTCAATTCAGTCATAATGATGTAACGACAGGAGCAGTCTGACTTAACCCAAAGCATCGCTTAAGCAAAAAAAAATGCCTGTGTGTGTGTGTGTGTGTGTGTGTATGTGTGCATAGGTGTGCATAGGTGTGCACATGCACATGCATATTTGTACACATGCATTCATGATTTTGGCCTTGGAGGCAAACATTCTAGAAAAAGAAATGTCAGCAGATAATACAATATGATACCAATATTGTAATAAACCAAAACTGTTTTATCTTTTTTTAAAAAAAATTTTTTTTAATTTATTTATTTATGATAGTCACACACACAGAGAGAGAGAGGCAGAGACACAGGCAGAGGGAGAAGCAGGCTCCATGCACCGGGAGCCCGATATGGGATTCGATCCCGGGTCTCCAGGATCGTGCCCTGAGCCAAAGGCAGGCGCCAAACCGCTGCAGGGATCCCTGTTTTATCGTTCTTATAAACATGATATTCTTGATTCCCTTCGAACCAAAAGCACAGCTGGAAGTGGGGAGGGACTCCAGCCAGATCTCCACCTCCTCGTCCTGCTCCCTTACTAGCTCCCTCCCACTGACCTTCCCATCACTACTCACATCAAGGTGGAATCGCCCTGAAGCGTTCACACCCAGAAGATCCACATCCAAGAAGAGATTGGGTTTGGGGTTGAGTGTGGCTTTGGGCTGCTTTTGGAGAAATCCCAGGAAACAAGAACAGCCCGGGAGACTGCAGACAAATGGCTGGTTTGAAAGGGATCGGAAAAGGGGCCACATGACCTCAGAAGGAACCCCAAACTTAACCCCAAGTCACCGAATATCTCTGTAGCGCCCTATGGGGCCTGTGCCAGGAGGGGTGTTCACTCAGCAATGGGTGCTCCTCATGTGCTACCTGAATCTGAATCCTAATTCTGGATGGGAAACCTCTTGTTGGTTTCTAAGAACCTTTTGGAGTAAACTGTGAGGTAGGTAGTAGGTAGGATACTCTGGCATCATTGCCTGAACTTGAGGACTAGGCTTTGCTAACGCATTCAGACTTGTCCAGTGTGGTCTGTATTAGATGGACCCCACTCCAGCTCAGGAGACCCCCCACAGAGAGAGAATGTGCCTCAACACCCTGGCAGAGGTGAGATGGTCATTTCCCTCAATTGTTGCTGCTCCTGTCCCCTGCCCAGTCCCCTGAGCCAGACCCACGGGTCCTGTTCTTCTTCCTCCCACTCAGCCTCATCCCGTGACTCCAGGGCTGATGTCCTTGGCATCGTCCCTAACTCTTCATCTCTACCACGCTTGAATCTGATGCCAACCTCTTTCACCTTCCAGCCAGCCTCCCCGGTCCCCGGTCCAGTCTGGGTTCCACCGTCCCTCCTCCACCTGCTAGTTCTGTCCCGCCCTGGCTTAAATGTTCCTGTAGCTCCGGTAACCTTTGAGATAAAGTTCAAACTCCCTGATTTAGCATAAAAGGCCTGGCCCCCTCCAGCCACACACCTCTGCGCTTGCTCTAACCAGACTGCACTCCCACTCCTTTTTCAAAGCTTAGGACTTTCAAGTGGAAGCCCCCGAAGTCTCCCAAGCCTCCAGTGGCAGAACTGGGAGTGAAGACACATTTGTCCCCAGCTACCATCGACGGTCCCAGCAAGCCTGGAAAAGGAGCTGCTCAGCATAAGAGTGAATTTCTCTAGCCCCCAAACCATCAAATAAAATCACAGAAACTTCACTCTTCATTATCCAAATATTTCTCATGTTTTTAGAAATTGTTTTCTTTATACAAAATCACACATATAAGCTAGTTTAAAATACATGCAGAAACCCTAAAAGGGGAGAGAAAAAACTCTCACCTCCTCCTTTCCTGACATGCAGAAACCCTAAAAGGGGAGAGAAAAAACTCTCACCTCCTCCTTTCCTGACCTCCCTGACAGCGCTACCTCTACAATGCTCAGGCCTGGGTCCCCACCTCACTGCAGTAATCCTATGGTCTGGCCCAACTGCCCCAGGAGTGAGAGCTGCTTAAGGGCAGTGACAATATTTCCCCCGACTTGGGTTCCCCGTTCCTCAGCACCGTCTGACAGACACGAGTCCCAGTTTGTTGAAGAATACATAGATCTCATTATGAAACCTTTATGGACAAGTCAGAAAATGTGGTCTGAGGAAATGAGGTCTGCACTGGTCTACCATGTCAAGGAAATCTGGTCCAAGGACCCTTCATGAAAAAAAACCCTTTTTTGTCTGTGACTAAGACTGTGAGCTCATGGGGTGGGAGGGTGGGTGCAAGGACTGCTAAAAGGGGCTGGGCAGGTGCTGTTGAGGGCAGGCTTGGAGACAGCACCCAAAAAGCAAGTGGGGGCCATGGTTTGTGCTGGCACAGACCCCAGGCAGGTCTGCGGGCTCCAGATTTGAGGACAGTCACCGGCTGAGAGAAGGGCTGTGGGCACATGGATGAAGTCATGCCCAGTGCCCTGCTTCTCCACCATGAGTGACTACCTCCCTCTATGCTGTTTGTGAAAGCCACAGGGGATGGCATCCTTGGGTGTCTGGAGAGCCCTAGGGGCCACAGTGGACAACAACCAGTTGCTGGGAAATTGGATGGGATTGGATAGGAAGGTTGAAGACCACAGCAGTGTTAGCTACCTCTTCTCATGGCCCTAACCATTCAGTCCCCACCCCAGAGATAAAGCGACTCCCCAGCCCAAGGGTCACTTGCCTGGGTACCATCAACCATGTTCCTTTGCAAGGGCTGTGCACCCCTACCCCCACCACCTGCCCTCTTGGTGACAGGTGGAGGGGGGTGTGGTAAAGCAGACACCCAGGCAGGCCAACCCCTACATGGCCACAGCCGATAGCTACCAGCCATCAATAGTACAGTGTCCCCAGCACACAAAGAGCCTCACTCAGGCTCCATGGAACGGATGTGAAAATCACCAAGGTGCATTTCCAACCTCAGAATTACTCAGCAGCCTTTCATGCGTCACTGGTTCCTTTATCGATTCCATGAGGAGGCCCTTCCTAACCTCGCCGTGATGTTCAGAACCCCCCTTCTCTTCCAAGCACCCCTACTCCACTCTCCGGGCCCAGAGACCTGGCCTCCAACCCCTACAGAGACAGTAAAGGCCATGAGGCATGAAATAGGACCCCCTTTCTCCTCACCTCTACCTCTTCTGGATCTTTGTCCATCCCGCCCCCTCCCCTGGGTCCTCGGGATTGGAAGGCTATGCCCCTTGGCCGGCTGTGGTCTGTGCGATTGGCGCTGGCCTCATGCTGGTCATCAGCCATCCTCTGTGTACTCCACTTAGGCTTCTCTCCTTCCTCTGCACGCGGCCCAGCCTCTGCTTCCTACCAGAACACTCCTTCAGTCCCAAACCTCTCTTCAGCCACAGCCAGACTGCTTTTATTTTATTTCACTCACTCACTTCTTGAAAATGTCAACCATTCAATCAATCCTCACCCCTCACCGCAATCCCAGTCCCTTCTCCCCCTCGGCCAAGGGAGTTCACAATTTTTACAAAAGGATCTCTCCATATATTTCTCCTTTGTTGAAAAAATGAGACATGATTCACATACCATGAATTTCACTCTTTTAAAATATGCAGTTCAGGGATGCCTGGGTGGCTAAGTGGTTGAGCATCTGCCTTTGGCTCAGATCATGATCCCAGGGTCCTGGGATCAAGTCCCGCATCGGGACCTATGTCTCTGCCTCACTGTCTCTCATGAATAAATAAATAAAATCTTTAAAAAAAATAAAGTATGCAGTTCATGGTTTGGGTTTTTTTTAGCATCATCACAAAAGTCGTCCAACCATTATCCTCTCTAATTTAACAATATTCTGGTCACCCCAAAAAGAGCCATTTGCAAACATTCCCATTTCCCCCTCCCCTTAGGCTCTGACAACCACCAGTCTACTTTCTATTTTTATGGACTTGTGTATTCTGGAGATTTCGTGTAAAGGCAATCAAACAACATTTGTCTTTTCATGTCTGGCTTCTTCTGCTAAACATAATGTTCATCCATCCACGTCATAGCATGTATCAGGACTTTGTCCCTTTTTCTGGTTGAATAGTATCCCATTGTATGGATACACCACTTTTGGTTCATCCATTCATTAGCTGGTCAACATTTGGTTTGTTTCTACTTCTTGACTATTATAAATAATACTACTACAAGAATTCATGTATATTTTTATTTGAACACCTGTTTTCACTTCTTTGGGGTATATACCTATGAATGAAACTGCTGTGTCATATGATAACTCTATGTATAAATTTTGGAGGAACCATCCTACTGTTTTCCACAGAGACTGCACCATCCGCCACGTCTGTGTGTGCTGATTTCTCCACATCCTCGCTAACACTTATTCTTTTTTTTTTCATCTTTTTTAATACAGGCATCTTAGTGAGTGTGAAATAACATCTCATTGTGGTTTTGATTTGCATTTCCCTGACAACTGAAGTCAAGCATCTTTTCATGTGCTTATTAGCCATTTGTATATCTTCTTTGAAGAAATGTCTACTTAGATCCTTTGACCATATTTTAATTGGGTCACTTGTCTTTTTATTGCTGAGTTGTAAGAGTTCTTTATATGTTCCAAAACGAGTGCCATATCAGATTCATGATTTACAAAAATGTTCTCCCATTCTGTAGATTGCCTTTCCACTTTCTTGGTGGTGTTCTTTGAAACATAAGAGTTTTGATGCAGTCCAAACATACCTATCTTCTGTTGTTGTTTCTTATGCTATTAATGTCATATACAAGAAACCATTGCCAAATCCAAGGTCACGAAATCTACCTTTGTTTTCTTTTTTTTTTTTTTTTGATTTTTATTTAGTTATGATAGTCACAGGGGGAGAGAGAGAGAGAGGCAGAGACACAGGCAGAGGGAGAAGCAGGCTCCATGCACCGGGAGTCCGATGTGGGATTCGATCCCGGGTCTCCAGGATCGCGCCCTGGGCCAAAGGCAGGCACCAAACCGCTGCGCCACCCAGGGATCCCTACCTTTGTTTTCTTTTAAGAACTTTATAACTTTAGCTCTTAGATTTAGGTTGATCCATTTTGAGTTAATTTTTGTATATTGTATGAAGTAAGAGTCCAACTTCATTCTTTTGCACATGGATATCCAGTTTCCAAGCACCATTTGTAGAATAAATGATTCAAGACCCATTGAATGGTCTTGGCACCCTTGTCAAAAATCAATTGACCATGGAGCACCTGGGTGTCTCATTCCGTTAAGCATCCATCTTTAGCTTAGGTCATGATCTCAGGGTCTTGGTATGGAGCCCCACATCGGGCTCCCTGCTCAGTGGGGAATCTGCCTCTCCCTCTCCCTCTGCCCCTCCCCACTTATGTTCTCTCTCTCTCTCTCTCTCTCTCTCTCTCAAGTAAATAAAATCTTTTTTAAAAAATCAACTGACCATACATATAAATGGGTTTCTTTCTCAACTCTTGATTCTATTTTACTAGTCTATGTATCTACAAGTCTATATTCTCATGGTTACAGTCTTTTTTTTTAAAGCTTTTATTTATTCACTCATGAGAGACACAGAGAGAGAGAGAGGGAGAGAGAGAGAGAGAGAGAGAGAAAGGCAGAGACACAGGCAGAGGGAGAAGCAGGCTCCATGCAGGGAGCCCGACGTGGGACTCGATCCTGGGTCTCCAGGATCACACCCTGGGCTGAAGACGGCGCTAAACTGCTGAGCCACCTGGGCTGCCCTCATGATTACAGTCTTGATTACTGTAGCCCTCTGGTAAGTTTTGTAATCAGGAACTGTGAGTTCTCTAGCATTGTTCCCCGCCCCTCAATTTTTGTTTTAAGTATTCCAGGTTCTTTGGACTTTTCTATACAAGTTTTAGTATCAGCTTGTCCATTTCTGCTCAAAAGCAGCTTTGGGGGGAACTTTAGTAGGGATGGATTTGAATCTAGATCAAGTTGGGGAATGTTGCCATTTTAACGGTATTAAATCTTCCAATCCATGAACATGGATGTCTTTCCATTTAGGACTCCTTTGTTTTCTTTTGGTTCTACCCTATAGTTTCCAGTGTGCCTTCCTCCTGTCTGTTAAGCTCAAACTAGCCAGGCTTCAGCTCCACTGTCTGCTCTTGCTCCTGCCCCTTGGCCCATTATTGTCACCACGCTAAGGGCACCACTCTGATCTGGGTCTTCAGCAACCCCTGAATTGACTGGTGAGCATGTAACTTCTGGAAAGGTTCCCACAGACCTCGGAGATCTTCCACCAGTTTCAAACACTCCTTTCTTTCTTAAAATCCCTTCTCGGGCAGCCTGGTGGCTCAGCGGTTTAGCGCCGCCTTCAGCCCAGGGCCTGATCCTGGAGACCCGGGATCGACCTCATGTCAGGTTCCCTGCATGGAGCCTGCTTCTCCTTCTGCCTGTGTCTCTGCCTCTCTCTGTGTGTCTCTCATGAATAAATAAATAAAATCTTTAAAAAAAAAATCCCTTCTCATGCCAGTTTTACAAACCACTCTCTTGTTCTCTCTGCCTCCTTCACTGATCTTCCTCTTTCCCTTCCTCCCTTCCTGCATCTTCTCCCAGTCCCCTACCAGTCCCTTAAATGTTGGGATTCTGTCCTGGGTCATCTTCTCCTGCATATGCATAGTTCATCTTGAGCAAGCTCATTGATTCTCAAGACCTCACCTCCATCTTTACCTCATAACCTCCCAGACCTCCTTCTCCAGCACCACCTTCTTGGGACCTTCAGCAGGGTACCCACTGTACCTGCAGGGACCCTGAGACCACCCCTCCCTGCTCTCTCCTCTCTCTCATGCTCCTGAGGCTAGCTAGTAGTGACATGCCAGACAGGAGCAAATCTAGTTGCCCCCATGCTTGTGTCCTCTCTCTTGCCTTCATTCCCAAATCTCATCCACTGTCTCAACCTTTGGCTTTTGCCCCCTAAATATTCAAAAGGCAAATCTGAGGCAGCATAGGGCAGGCTGTGCACAGAGGGAGCAGCTGGGGGAGGGGGGTGCAGGATCCCAGCCCACAGCATCAGAAGCACAGGTGCCAAAGGACCCACGGTAGGCTGCAGGCTCAGAGGAGGGGTGGGCAGGTGGGCACACACCCGGGTCAGCAAAGAGGAAGACGGAGGACCAGAGCCACACAGCCTTGGAGACCCCAAGTGTGGGTTCAGGAGCAGTCAGTCCTAGGTGAGGTGAGTAGGAGGGGGCAGGAGCACAGCGGGAACGTGCCTGGGTGCCCCGGTCTGAGACAACTTGGCTGCAGTTCATTGACATCCTTTATGTCTATGTGACTTCGGCTTTGGCACTTAATACTGAAGCCTGTTTCCTTATCCCACACCGGTCCTGTGGTGGGGATTACCTCTGATCTCATGCGCTCACGTCTGCAAGTCCTCTGTAAATGGCAAGCACTTGTCAAACATAAGGCTACTCAAGGCCAGAGAGGAAAGCAGGTTGCACATTGTGAAGGCCACAAATAAATATCAAGTGAAAGTGCTCTGCTTTACTTTTCAGATATGGTAAGATATTAGGTGAGACTTTTTCAATTCCAAATAACAGAATGTATTGGGTGAGGCTACATGGCTTTCCCAACATTAATGGGAGTTAGTTCCCAGTTGGCAAACCATTAGACTGCCCATCCAGCCTCCGGCAGGATTTCCACTGGGAGCCAGCACTGTGCGACAGGGGCCTGTGACAGGCGTGGGTTCTTTCTTTTTTCTTTTTTTTTTAAGATTTTATTTATTTATTCAGAGAGAGAGAGAGAGAGAGAGAGAGAGAGAGAGAGAGGGGCAGAGACACAAGCAGAGGGAGAAGCAGGCTCCGTGCATGGAGCCCAACGTGGGACTCGATCCGGGGTCTCCAGGATCACGCCCTGGGCTGAACTGAAGGTGGCGCTAAACCGCTGAGCCATCGAGGCTGCCCCCTTCGGCTCTTTCTTCATCCCACCAACATGTTTGGGGGCTGGGGGAGGCTCGCCCTGGGTAAAGGGCTGCAGGAGGGACACAGACCCTGACGGGGGCTCAGACCTAACGGACTAACGGGACCTCGAGGAAGCCCTGCGGGAGTCCAGCGCAGGGATGCCCCAGGCAGGCTTCAGGGACGAGGCGGCCTCGAGCCCCCTGCGCGCTCCCGCTCCCCATGCGGGTGGGTGGGGGGTGGCCCGCGATGAGGACGAGCAGCCCCGGAGCCGAGGGGGGCGGGTTCCCAGCGAGGCAGGCAGGCCGGCAGCAGCAGCGTGGCCCGAGGTCCACGCTCGGGCAGCCTCGGGGCGGCTCCGGGGGCCCCGCGCAGGTGGAGCTCGGGGGACGCCGCCCGCAGCCCCGCCCGCAGCCCCGCCCGCAGCCCCGCCCGGCCCCGGGGTCCCCGCCGCCCGCGATTCGCGCGCGTCAGCAGAGCGGAAACGGGCGCGGCGCCAGCCTGCATCGGCGGGGCGGCGGCCTGGCAGCGCGGCCGGCGGCTCCGCAGGTTCTGTTCCGCCCGCGTTTGTGTTGGCAGCTGCCCGCGGCGCGCGGCCGGGCGCGATGAAAGGGCCTTCTGTGTGCGCCCAGCGGCCCCGCTCGCCTTTCATTCTTAATATAATCTTCACTTCATTTCTAACCGAGCAGAGGTTCTCTTGGAATTTTTCCCCTTCTTCCAAAAATACATGCGCGCGCGGGTGTGTTTGCAAAAGTTCCTCCGCGGTGAAGGTCGGGATTGTCCCGGGGAGGGGCAGTGCGAAACCCGAGGCGGGTTCAGAGCGAGACAGAAATGCCTTTCTTCCTGCGCGGGGCCTCCCGGGGTGTCCGCCCTCGCGGCGGGGGGCTGGGGGAGGAGGACGGGGATGGGGATGGGGATGGGGATGGGGATGGGGATTCTCCTCCAGCCACCGCCCACACCCCAAGCCCAGGGTGAAAGGGCTGTTTGGGAAGGTCGGTGAGGAGGGAGCGGGGCCTTCTCACGCGGTCCCCGCCGGGACTGGGCAGAGAGGGGGGGTCAGTGGGGGTTCTCCTCCCAGCAATGAACAGAGAAGGAGGCGGGACCTCTGTGTCCTGGGTTCTGCTCCAGAGACTATATCCTCTAGATGCCAGCTGGGTGGGCTCACAACAGTGCCTGGGAACTTGTCACCAGCCAGCCACCGTTCACCTGAGAAATTTTTCAAGATTATACCAAGACATTTTGAGAGATTCCCACCTCAAGCAAAAACAGGGCCAGGACTTTCCAAATGTCATACCAGGCCCTGAGACTTAGGCATGATTATCCTAACTTTCCTTTAGTTTTCGAAAAGGGTGGCTCAGAGAAGCTAAGTAACTTACGCCGCATCTCAGAGCACGAGGGTGCTAGGACTGGAAATGCAGAAGCAGGTGGCAGGAAGCCTGAGTTCTTCCTTCTACAGCAGTGGTTTCCAAGCTGTGTCCTGCCAAGCTTCTACCTGCTTTGAGGGCTCTGAAAATTTATGATTCTGATTCTAGGAAGAAGAAAGAGAAAGAAGAAGAAAAAAGAAGAAGAAGAAAGAAGAAGAAAGAAGAAGAAGAAGAAGAAGAAGAAGAAGAAGAAGAAGAAGACAGAAGAAAGAAGAATTTGTATTTAGATTTGGACTTCTGTTTTGAGCAACAGAGAGGATTATATAACCTGAAAACCATCCTGCTGTAAGCACCTAGGAAAGTTAGAGTCAAACAAAAACAAACACAAAACCCCACCAACAGCATCTTTTTAAATCCAACAAGTTAAGAAACAAACCACATCCTTTTAAGTCCAAGAAATTAAGAAACAAAAGGAAATCTAAAACTAGAAATGCAATTGGCTACAGCTGCCCACCCTGAGGAACCGGAAGAGTGGTGAGGGCACAAGCAGAAATGGGGGACTAATTGTCATCCAGCAAAGGTGAGGCCTTGGACCTAACCCAAGGGAGAGCATTGAAGCAGGGTCCCCCAAGCTGAAGCTGAAGCTGTCTGAGGCTATACCCTCAGTGGAATAATGTGCTGGGGTCAGGGGTGGGGGGGAAAGACCTTTAGGCACAGAAGGACAGGAAGGAAATTTGCCTTTCTCCATCTGGCTGGTAGAACTTTTTTTAAGGTTTCATTTATTATTTATTTGACAGAGAGAGAGCCACAAGCAGGGGGAGTGGCAAAAGGAGACAGAGAAGCAGGCTCCCCACTGAGCAGGGAGCCCATTGTGGGGCTCTGATCTCAGGACCCTGAGATCATGACCTGAGCCGAAGGCAGAGGGTCAACCAACCAAGCCACTCAGGCACCCTGGCTGGTAGAATTTTTAAAAATCTCTCCTGGAAAAAAAAAATCTCCTGAGAGTTTATTATAATGAGACAGTGCTCATAGAAGTTCGAGATTCAAATGGGCTCTACCCTGTAAAACCTAAAACTGAGAGATTAACATACCTGTTGATCCCAGACTTAGTACTATCTGTTGGCTACTCAGAGACAAACTCAGTACTTGCTCCAAAGGCACCAGACCTCCACTGAGGCCTTTACCCTGAATTCCCCCAGGAAAAGCCCTGCTGAAGTAAAATGATAGTGCACAGAAGAAGAGTCAACTAGGAACAAAAGTCTGGAGATGCACAAACAACAAGATTACCCAAAAAACAATCTGATAGAGACTATAAAATAAGTATGTTTAAAATGATAAAGGGGGACACCTGGGTGGCTCAGCGGTTGAGCATCTGCCTTTGGCTCAGGTCGTGATCCTGGGGTCCTGGGATCGAGTCCAGCATCCGGCTCTCCATGGGGAGTCTGCTTCTCCCTCTGCCTATGTCTCTGCCTCTCTGTCTGTGTCTCTCATTAATAAATAGATAAAATCTTTTTAAAAAATAAAATAGAATAAAATGATAAAGGAAGGAGGGGCACCTGTCTGGCTCTATTTGAAGAGTATGTGATTCTTTCTCAAAGTTGTGAGTTTGAGCTCCACGTAGGGTGTAGAGATTACTTAAGTAAACACAAAATTAAATAAATAAAAAATAAAATGATAAAAGAAGTAGTCAGCTATACTTCAATAAAAAAATATATTTAGGGGCACCTGGGTGACTCAGTCCATTAAGTGTCCAACTCTTGACTTTGACTTAGGTCGTGATCTCAGGGTCATAAGATCAAGCCCTGCATCAGGCTCCATGATGAGCTGAGCTGAGTGTGGAGCCTGCTTGAGATTCTCCCTCTCCCTGCATTCTGCCCCACCCCACCTCTCTCACTCCCTCTCTCAAATAAATAAATAAATTTACATTTTCTAAATGAAAATTTTTATGATTTTTCAAAATTATAAAGGGAGTAGTCACCTACAGTAAAAAAATATTTTCCCTTCTTTTACAGAAGGAATGAAAAACATGAGAGAAAAAAAATGACACTATGAAAAAAGAATAGGCAACATGAGAAAAATCAAACAGAACTTCTAAACATGAATAATATAGTCATTCAAGTTAAAATTTCAGTAGATGATTAAACCACAAATTAGCCTTAGTTGAAGAGAGATTTAGTGAACTAGATAATTTCTCCACAGAAAAGTACAGAGTTTACCAAAAAACAAAAAACAAAAAAATGGGGCATCCCAGTTGTTCAGTCGGCTAAGAGTCAGACTCTTGATTTCAGCTTGGGTCATGATCTAGGGGATGTGAGGTAGAGCCCTGTGTTGAGCTCCACCCTAAATATGGAGTTTGCTTGATATTTTCTCTCTACCTCTCCCTCTGGCCCTCCCTGTGCTACGTATTTACTCTCTCTCTCTCTCTCTCTCTCTCTCAAAAAAAAAAAAAAAAAGTAACCATGACAGGGACTTTAAGGTTCAGTTTCCAGAATTTTAATGGAGATGAAATACATACTCCACCCCATATCTCCCACAAAATAAAGCTACAAAATGTGTACAGACCATGTTTGAAGAAATAATGGCTGGAAACTTTCCACATTTGGGAAAAGATAGAAACCCACACATTCAATAAGCTCAGTGAACCATGAGCAGGATCAACCTAAAGAAATTCACACCTAGACACATTCTCATTAAACTGTTGAAAATGAATGATAAAAAAAATCATGAAAGAAGTTGGGGGATATACATACAATAGAGGAGAACAATTCAGGTGACTGTGAATTTCTCATGGGAAACCATAGGAGCCAGAAGGAAGTGGAACAGCATTTTTAAGGGATGCGAAGAAAAGAACTGTCAGTCCCTAATTCTGTGTCTGGTGAGAATATCCTTTAGGAATTAAGGTGGAATGAATATAGGCTCAGAAAAAGAAAGACTAAACAAATTTATTCCCAGCATATCTCACAAGGAATTACTAATGTAAATTTTTCAGGTAGAAGGGAAATAATACCAGAAGGAAACCTGGAACTTCAGGCTTGACAGAAGAGCAACAGAAATGATAGGCATCTGGGGGTGCTTGGGTGGTTCAGTCGGTTCAGCATCCTTCAGCTCAGGTCATGATCCCAGGGTCCTGGGTTTGAGCCCCACATAGGGCTCTCTGCTCAGTGGGGAGTCTGATTCTCCTTCTGCCTCTGACTGCTGTTCCAACTGCTTATGCTCTCTCTCTGTCAAATAATAAATAAATAAAATATTTTTAAAAAAAAGAAATGGCGGGATCCCTGGGTGGCACAGCGGTTTGGCGCCTGCCTTTGGCCCAGGGCGCGATCCTGGAGACCCGGGATCAAATCCCACATCAGGCTCCCGGTGCATGGAGCCTGCTTCTCCCTCTGCCTGTGTCTCTGCCCCCACCCCCCTCTCTCTCTCTCTCTCTGTGACTATCATAAATAAATTAAAAAAAAAAAAAACACCTTTAAAAAAAAAAAAAAAAAAAGAAATGGTAGGGATCCCTGGGTGGTGCAGCGGTTTAGCGCCTGCCTTTGGCCCAGGGAGTGATCCTGGAGACCCAGGATCGAATCCCACGTCGGGCTCCCAGTGCATGGAGCCTGCTTCTCCCTCTGCCTGTGTCTCTGCCTCTCTCTCTCTCTCTCTCTCTGTGTGTGTGTGACTATCATAAATTAAATAAATAAATAAATAAATAAATAAATAAATAAATAAATAAATAAATAAATAAGAAATGGTAGACGTCTGGGGAAATACAACAGACTATTCTTTTTCTAAGTTTTAAAAATTATTTCTGACAGTTGAAAGCAAAAAGTTGTAACATTGTTCGGTGGAATGTTCAGTATATATCAATGAAGTATATAGGATAACCACAACATAAAGGGCAACAGTAAAGGGACCTTTATTGAAGTTAAAGTTTCTACATCCCACTCAAAGTGGCAAAATATTGATTCTAAGTAGACTGGAAAAGTTAAGTTTGTATATTGGGCCCCCCTAGAGCCACCACTAAAAAACTATACAAAGAGATACAGTCAGAAACACATCAGATAACATAGTAAAAAGCATGCAAATAACCCAAAAAAAATAAGAAAGGAGAAATAGAGAAACATAAAAGGGAAAAGCAGAAAATTAATAAAATGGTAGACCTAAATCCACACAGATCAATAATAACAATAATAATACTAAATGGAGATGAGCACTCCAATTAAAAGAAAGATATTGTCAAAAAGGATAAAAGAGAAATAAAACAAGATCTAAGTATATGATGCCTCCAAAAAGCTTACTTCAAATGTAATGATATAAATAGGTTAAAAATAGAGGAACGGAAAAAGATATACCATTAAGAAAACATTCAAAAGAAAGCTGGAGTGGCTATACTAAGATCAGACTAAGTAGACTTTAGAGCAAAGAAATTTACAAAGGACAAGTTCAATTTACCAAGAAACAATCTTAAATGTGTGCCCCTAAAAATAGAGCTTCGGAATACATAGAGCAAAAGCTGGCAGAAATGAAAGAAGAAATAGACAAATGCACAATTATAGTTGGAGTCTATAGCATTTTTCTGTCAGGTTGTAGTAATAGTACTAGTAGACAGAAAATCACAAAGAACTGAACAATAGAACTGAAGAACTGAACAATATCATCAGCCAACTGGGTCTAACTGACATTTATAAGACACTCCATCCAACACCATCAGAATACACCTTCTTTTCAAATGCCCATGGAACATTCACCAGGACAGACTATATTCAGGGTCCTAAAACTAACCTTCACAAATATAAAAGAAGTGAAATCATACAAAGCATGACTATAAAGAACTTAAACTAGATATCAGAACAAAATAACACAAAAATATTTGAACCCTTGGAAATGAAACAACACACTTCTAAATAATCCATGAGAGGGATCCCTGGGTGGCGCAGCGGATCCTGGAGACCTGGGATCGAATCCCACGTCGGGCTCCCGGTGCATGGAGCCTGCTTCTCCCTCTGCCTGTGTCTCTGCCTCTCTCTCTCTCTCTCTCTCTCTCTCTCTCTCTCTCTCTCTCTGTGACTATCATAAATAAAAAAAATTCATTAAAAAAATTAAAAAATAAATAAATAAATAAATAAATAAATAATCCATGAGACTGAACATCACATATTCATTCTATGAGGCCAGTGTACCCCGACATCAAAGCCAGACAAAAACATTACAAGAAAAATACTCTACAGACTAATAGCCTTTATGAAAATAGATGGGGAAAAAACTCAACAAAACCCTAGCAAACTGAACCCAAAGTATATACAAAAGATTATATACCATGACCAAGTGGGATTTATCCCAGAAATACAAGAGTGATTCAACAAACAAAAATCAGTCAAAATTAACCCAAATTGTATCAAAGTATTAAGAGTGAAAGTGGTAAAAATTCTTAGAAGAAAATTTAGTAAATCTTCATGATCTTGGATTTGGCAGTGGTTTCTTAGAAATGACATCAAAAGCATGAGCAACAGAAGAAAAATAGATAAACTGGACTTTGTCAAACTTAAAAAAACTTATATTCAAAAGATGCCACCAAGAGAGTGAAAGATAACAGGAGAAAATATTTGTGAATCATAGCTGTGATAAAGGACTAGTATCTAGAATATATAAAGAATTCTAAAAACCCAACAACAAAAAGACCAACAACCCAATTTAAAAATGGGTAAAGAGGATCTAAATAGACATTTCTCAAAAAAAAGTATGCACATGTCCAATAAACATAGGAAAAGATGCTCATTGTCATTAGGCAATAGAGAAATGCAAATCAAAGCCCAATGAGAAACCACTTCACACCCACTAGAATGGCTACAATTTTTTTTAAGGGAAAAAAGGAAATGACAAATGTTTGCAAGGATGTAAAGAAATTGAGCCATCATATATGGCTGGTGAGACTATAAAATGGTACAGCCTCTGTGGCAACAGTTAAGGATAGAGTTACCATATGACACAGCAGTTCCACCCCTAGATATATTACCAAGAGAACTGAAAACATATGTTCACATAAAAACATGTGCATGAATATTCATAGCAACATTATTCGTAAAGCCAAAATTTGGAGGTAAGATTGATGCCTGAAGAAACAGAAAGGCCAAACAGACCTATAATTAAATAAGTTGAACTACTAGTTTCACATCTTCAAAAATAAAACACTAGCTTTAGGTGGCTTTTTAGGTGAGTTCTTCCAGAAATGAAGGAACATAAAACACAAATCATGAACAAAATATGCTGAAGAAGAGAAAAAGAGATTCTCTCATTTTAGAAGGCTGATAGAGTGTTAAACCACCATCTAAGGATGAACTTTCCCAGCTTCCCTTGCAGGCTTGCTGTGGACCTCTGTTGCAATGGGGCATAAGGGCAAATTTCTGGGAGCCTTCCTTAACAGATAGCTTCTGTGCACCCTTTGCCTGTTTTATACCTTTTTCCCTCCTATGTAGAACTCAGAGACCACCTTGGACCATGAGGACCATAAAGACAGTGGGGCAGTGAGCTGCAAGAAGCTTGAGTTCTGAGGACTTTCTTGGAAAAGAGATATCATTCCAGCCTCTGGTTGCCTACATCTGAACTGTTCTATCAAAGAGAAATAAATGTTCATTTTGTTTAAGTCCCTGTTATTTGGGAATTTTCTGTCACAGCTGAAGTTAATCCTAAATGGACAAAACTGATAAAGGGTGTCTACCAAAAGCCTACCTAAATCAACTGTTATACTTAAGAGTGGAATATTAGAAACACCACCTTAAAATCAGGAATTCCATTTCAATAAAGAATGATACAAAGACATCCACTCCCATAGTCTCTACTCAGGATTGTCATGAAATTCCTGGCCAGTGCAGTAAGACAAGGAAGAAAATATGACACTGTTCCAAGATAACAGGGAGTCACATGGTTTCCCCGCCTGTCTCCCAACCAACCAAGAGTTTGGTAAGTACCCAAACTCTTGCACATGTTCATAAGAAGACACATACAAGAATGACATCATTGCTTTGGGTGAAAATGAGGGATCAGCCAAAGCATCCATCAGTAAGTCAATGTTCAAACAAATCAAATTAGTTTCCTCATGTAATCAGATTTTGTGTTAATAGTTAAAATAACAGAACTAGAGCTACATGTACCACATGGATTGACCCAAAACACCTTGTTGATTTTTTAAGGGAATGTCTCTTATCTTGGGGCACTTGGTTGGCTCAGTGGTTGAGTGTCTGCCTTTGACTCGGGTCGTGGTCCTGGGGTCCTGGGATCAAGTCTCACATCAGGCTCCCTTCAGGGAGCCTGATTCTCCCTCTGCCTGTGTCTCTGCCTCTCTCTGTGTCTCTCATGAAAAATAATAAAATCTTTTTTAAAAAGAGGAAATGTCTTTATCTTTTGAAAATATATACTGCAACTTTTATAGATGAAATTGTATGGTGTCTGTTTTGCTTTAAAATAAGTCAGAGGGGATCCCTGAGTGGTGCAGCGGTTTAGCGCCTGCCTTTGGCCAGGGGCGCGATCCTGGAGACCGGGGATCGAATCCCACGTCGGGCTCCCGGTGCATGGAGCCTGCTTCTCCCTCTGCCTGTGTCTCTGCCTCTCTCTCCCTTTCTCTCTCTGTGACTATCATAAATAAATAAAATTTAAATAAAATAAAATAAAATAAGTCAGAGGAGTGAGAGGAAGTGAGTAGGTATTTTAATGAAGAACATGTAGCCATAACTGGTGATTACTGAAGCTGGTATCTGAATACATGGGGGTTCATTATTATTCTTTTCTTTTAGGGAAAACTATGAAAAGAAATCATTAAGAATAACATTACTCAAAATGAAAGTATTTACATAGTTTAAAAGCACACAAAACACTATATTGTGTAGTGAGTGATTTTATATATATATATATATACACACATATATATACATATATGGTTTTAAATAGATGTTATTTTTGTTGTTTTGTTTGTTTTTAATTTTTTATTGGAGTTCGATTTGCCAACATATAGCATGACACCCAGTGCTCATCCCGTCAAGTGCCCCCCTCAGTGCCCGTCACCCAGTCACCCCCACCCCCACCAACCTCCCCTTCCACTACCCCTTGTTTGTTTCCCAGAGTTAGGAGTCTCTCATGTTCTGTCACCTTCACTGATATTTCTCACTGATTTTCTCTCCTTTCCCCTTTATTCCCTTTCACTATTTTTATATTCCCCAAATGAATGAGACCATATAATGTTTGTCCTTCTCGATTGACTTACTTCACTCAGCATAATACCCTCCAGTTCCATCCACGTCGAAGCAAATGGTGGGTATTTGTCGTTTCTCATGGCGGAGTAATATTCCATTGTATACATAAACCACATCTTCTTTATCCATTCATCTTTCGATGGACACCGAGGCTCCTTCCACAGTTTGGCTATTGTGGACATCGCTGCTAGAAACATCGGGGTGCAGGTGTCCCAGCATTTCACTGCATCTGTATCTTTGGGGTAAATCCCCAGCAGGGCAATTGCTGGGTCGTAGGGCAGGTCTATTTTTAACTCTTTGAGGAACCTCCACACAGTTTTCCAGAGTGGCTGCACCAGTTCACATTCCCACCAACAGTGTAAGAGGGTTCCCTTTTCTCCGCATCCTCTCCAACATTTGTGGTTTCCTGCCTTGTTAATTTTCCCCATTCTCACTGGAGTGAGGTGGGATCTCATTGTGGTTTTGATTTGTATTTCCCTGATGGCAAGTGATGCAGAGCATTTTCTCATGTGCATGTTGGCCATGTCTATGTCTTCCTCTGTGAAATTTCTGTTCATGTCTTTTGCCCATTTCATGATTGGATTGTTTGTTTCTTTGCTGTTGAGTTTAATAAGTTCTTTATAGATCTTGGAAACTAGCCCTTTATCTGTCATTTGCCAATATCTCCTCCCATTCTGTAGGTTGTCTTTTAGTTTTGTTGACTGTTTCCTTTGCTGTGCAGAAGCTTTTTATCTCAATTAAGTCCCAATAATTCAAAAAAAAAGTCCCAATAATTCATTTTTGCTTTTGTTTCCCTTGCCTTCATAGATGTATCTTGCAAGAAGTTGCTGTGGCCAAGTTCAAAAAGGGTGTTGCCTGTGTTCTCCTCTAGGGTTTTGATGGAATCTTGTCTCACATTTAGATCTTTCATCCATTTTGAATTTATCTTTGTGTCTGGTATAAGAGAATGGCCTAGTTTCATTCTTCTGCACGTGGCTGTCCAATTTTCCCAGCACCATTTATTGAAGAGACTGTCTTTTTTCTAGTGGATCGTCTTTCCTGCTTTGTCGAATATTATTGACCATAGAGTTGAGGGCCCATTTCTGGGTTCTCTGTTCTGTTCCATTGATCTATGTGTCTGTTTTTGTGCCAGTACCACACTGTCTTGATGATCACAGCTTTGTAGTACAACCTGAAATCTGGCATTGTGATGCCCCCGGCTCTGGTTTTCTTTTTAAATATTCCCCTGGATATTTGGGATATTTTCTGATTCCACACAAATCTTAAGATTATTTATTCCAACTCTTCAATAGATGCTATTTTTAAAAACATTTATGAGAGTGATAAACATTAAATTCAGAGAGATGGGGGAAATAGGTCAGGGGAGAGGTATGTAGGGAACTTCAACTGGTTTTGTGCTATTTTATTTCTTAAAATTTGAAGCAAATAATGCAAAATGTGCAGATTTGACAAAGCTGGATTGTATTAGCTGTTGGTTATATAATTTCTGAATTTTTTTTCTGAAGGCTTGACACATTTATTTTTAAAAAACATTTTTAGCTGTTTACAGAAGAAAAACATGCACACTCAAATGAATTTTAAACCAAATGCTTACACATTTGTGATCATAAAAACAAAATTTATGACTAAATCTAATAAATATTGCTATTGTTTAAAAAAGTAAATGAATTTGACACTATAAAAAATACTTATAAAATACCACTTCCATCTGAGCACAGAACTTGCTTAAGATTCTCTCTCTCTCCCTCTGTCCTTCCCCCAACTCCCCGTTTGCACTCTCTCTCTCAAAAAAAAAAAATGATAGGGCAGCCTGGTGGCTCAGCGGTTTAACGCCGCCTTCAGCCCATGGCCTGATCCTGGAGACCCGGGATCGAGTCCCACGTCGGGCTCCGTGCCTCTCTCTCTCTCTGTCTGTCTTTCGTGAATAAATAAATAAAATCTTTAAAAAAATGATATATGAATGGTCAATAAGCACATGAATAGATGCTTATGAGTAGAATATTAGAAAAACCACCTTAAAATCAGGAATTCCATTTCAATGAAGAATGATACAAAGACATCCACTCCCACAGTCTCTACTCAGGATTGTCCTGAAATTCCTGACCAATGCAGTAAGACAAGGAAGTAAATATGACACTGTTCCAAGACAAAGAGGAGTCACATGGTTTCTCTGCATACTGAGAATAATCGCATACAAAAAAACTTAAAAATCTTAGTAAGAATTGCATCATAAAATAGCTCTGTTCAGGTAGAATTCACAAAGTATACAATTTATTTTTATTTATTTGAGAGAGAGCGAGAGAACGAGTTGGGGAAAGAGACAGGGAGAGGGAGAAGTAGACTCCCCACTGAGCAGGGAGCCCAACAGGGTGCAGGGTGCTTGATCCAAGAAGTCAGAGATCACAACCTGAGCCAAAAACAGATGCTTAACTGACTGAGCCACCCAGGCACCCCACAAAAGATTTAAAGTGTACAATTCAATAGTTTTTAGTATATTAACAATTATGTACAATCATCACCACAGTCAACTTTAGAACATTTCAACACCTCCAAAAAAATTACAACCTTTAAAATAGTAAAGTAACCTTTAGCTATTACTCCCTCCCCGTGTCTCCCAGACTTAAGCCAAAACCAATCTACTTTGTGTTTCCTATAGATTTGTTTATAAATGGACATTTCATATAAATCATACAATAAGTGGTCTTCTGGGATCCCTGGGTGGCGCAGTGGTTTAGCGCCGGTCTTTGGCCCAGGGCGCGATCCTGGAGACCCGGGATCGAATCCCACGTCAGGCTCCCGGTGCATGGAGCCTGCTTCTCCCTCTGCCTGTGTCTCTGCCTCTCTCTCTCTCTCTGTGACTGTCATAAATAAATAATAAATAAATAAATAAATAAATAAATAAATAAATAAAAATAAGTGGTCTTCTGTAACTGGATTCTTTTATTTAGCAAAATGTTTTCAGTGTTCATCTGTGTTGTAACATGTATGAGTATTTGTTGCCTTTTTATTGTTGGATAATATTTCATGGTATGAAACTACCAAACTTTTTTTTTTTTGAACTACCAAACTTTTTTTATCTGGTCATTAGTTGATGAACATTTGGTTTGTTTCCATCTTTTGGATACTATGAATAATGCTGCTATCAACATTCATAAACACAGTAGTTCTGTGGATGTATGTTTTCATTTGTCTTGGGTATATAGCTAGGAGTGGAATTGCCAAATCATACGGTAACTGAATGTTCAACTGTTTAAAGAATTGCTAGGTCATTTTCTCAAAACCGTTGTATAGTTTTATAGTCCCACCACCTGTGCATGAAGGTTCTGATTTCTCCACATCTTCAACACCTGTTATTATCTGACTCTTTGATTATAGTCATGCTCAGGGTATGAAGCGGTGTCTTGTAGATTTGATTTACATTTCCCTAATGCCTGATGATATTGAGCATCTTTTCATGTGCTTATTGGCCATTCATATATATATATATATATATATATATATATATATATATATATATATATATATTTTTTTTTAGAGAGAGAGAGAGAGAACCCGCAAATGGGGGCGGGGAGGAGAGGACAGAGGGAGAGAGAGAATCTTAAGCAAATTCCATGCTCAGTAAGGAGCCCAACCTGGTGCTCAGTCTTACGACCATTCACATAGGGGTCATGACCTGAGCCAAAATTAAGAGTCAGACACTTAATCAACTCAGTCACCTCCTCATTCGTATATTTTCTTTAGAGAAATATTTATTCAGATCCTTTGGTCATTTGTAAATTGTGTTATTTGTTTTTTATTGTTGAATTTTAATTGTTCTTTCTCTAGTCTAGGTAAAACTCTCTTTCCAAATATATGATTTGCAAAATTTTCTCCCATTCTGTTAGTTTCTTTTCACTTTCTTTTTTTTTAATATTTTTTTTTAATTTTTATTTATGATAGTCACACACACACACAGAGAGAGAGAGGCAGAGACAGGAGCAGGCTCACATGCACCGGGAGCCCGATGTGGGATTCGATCCCGGGTCTCCAGGATCGCGCCCTGGGCCAAAGGCAGGCGCCAAACCGCTGCGCCACCCAGGGATCCCTCTTTTCACTTTCTTGATAGTGACTTCTGAAGCACAAAATCTTGAAAATTTTGATAGAGTCCAGTTTTCTATATTCTTATTTTGTTGCTTGTGTTTTTGGTGACATATTTGAGAAGTGTTTGCCTAATCAAGGTCATGAAGATGTATCCCTATGTTTTCTTCTAAGAGGTATATAGTTTTAGCTCTCATACCTTTGATCCATTTGGGGTTGATTTTTTTATGCAGTGTGAGATCAAGACCCAATTTTAGTTTTTTGCATGTTACTTTCCAGCTGTCCTAGCACAATTTGTTGAAGAGACTATTCTCTCCCTTTTGGATAGTCTTGTCACCATTGTGAAAAATCACTGACCATTCACACATGTTTTTTTTTTTTAATGGACTCTCGATTCTATTTTACTAATACATATGTCAATCCTTATGCTAGTACTACACTGTCTTGATTATTTTGCTTTGTAGTAAATTTTATAGGCAGGAAGTTTGGGTTCTCCAACTTTTTTTTTTTTTTGAAGATTGTTTTGACTATTCTGAGTCCTTTGTACTTCCACATAATTTTAGGATCAGCTTGATCATTTCCGGGGTGAGGGGGAAGGGAATTGAAATTTTTACAGGAGTTGCTTGAATCTTTAGGTTAATTTAATAACAAGTCTTCCAACCTATGACTTAATATTAGTCTGGATCTCTTCATTTGTTCCTGTGGATTCATTTTACCATCAAGAGTAGTAGTTGCTTTCACTCATCTCTTTTGTGCTGTTATTGGCCAAAACAAAACAAAACCAAAGAGCCCCATTACATTTCTATATGTTATAGGACCAACAATATATTATATGCATATTGTTTTATGTTATTGTTTTTAGAGAGGAAATAAAAAGAAATGTGCATTTATACTGCCTTTTATAATTACATAATTACCTACTGCTATTCCCTCATCCTCCTCCTCCTCCTCCTCCTTCTTCTTCTTCTTCTTCTTCTTCTTCTTCTTCTTCTTCTTCTTCTTTCTTCTTCTTCTTCTTCTTCCTCTTCTTCAAATTCTGTCACTTATTTTGGGATCACTTGCTCTCAGCCTGAAGGACTTCTTTTAGTACTGCTGATAAGGAAGTTCTGCTAGCAACAAATTACCTGTTTTTGTGTATTTGGGAAAGTCTTCATTTTTGTCTTGATTTTTGAAAGATAGCTTTGCTAAATATAAACTTCTTGGTTGACAGGTTTTTTTTTTCTTTGAGAATTTTGAATATGTTACCCCAGCACCTTCTGGCCCCATCATTTCTGATGAAAAGTGAGGTATTACTCTATTTGATGTTCCCTTGTAAGTGACAAGCTGTTCTCATCTTACTGTTTTCAAGATTTTCCCTTGTCTTTGGCATTCAGCATTTATACCATGATGTATCAGTGTATGGTTCTGCTTGTGTTTGTACTGTTTGGAGTTTGTTGAGATTCCTGGATGTGTAGATTAGTGTTTTTTAAGTCAATTTAGGAAGGTCTCAGCCATTATTTCTTGGAATATTTTTTCTACTCATTTCTCTCTTTTTTTTCTGGTGCTCCCATTATACATACATTGCTGTGTTTAATGATGTCCCACATTTCTCTGAACATCTGTTCCTTTTTCTTCATCCTTTTAAAATCTCTGTTCTTCACATAGCCTACTCTCTATCAGTCTATCTTTGAGCTTATTGATTCTTTCTTCTACCAGTTCAAGTCTACTGGTCTGTCTCTTGAGTGAATTTTTCATGTTAATAATTATACTTTTTCACCCCAGAATTTCCATTTGATTTCTTGTATAATTTCTTTTTATTGATATACTCTACTTGATGCAACTTTTTCATTATATCTCCTTTTACTTCTTTTATCATGGTTTCCTTTGGTTTTTTGAATATATTGAAAATGACTACGTTGAGGGTTTCATCTATTAGATCCAATACCTGGTCACTCTAATAGGCAGTTTCTGTTACCTGAATTTTTTCCTGATATATAAGTCATGCTTTCTTGTTTCTTTGAATGATTCATATTTTTTGTCGGAGCCTGGATAATTGTAAATTATAGACATTAGATTTTAGATAATATGGGACTCATATTTAGGAACTCAGTATGGTCCCCCTTACCCCTGGGGCTTGTTATTACTATTTGCCTATTTGTATTGTGCTTCAATGGATTATTTGTTCCTTTCTTTCTCCTTCTCAGTTTATAGCCTCTGATGTTGCTCCTAAGGGGGTGCAAACATCGGTATGCCCACAGACACCCCGGAATGACTGGTTTTGGCAGGGCTCTCTTTGTCTCTTTCCCTGATTGCACCCATCTATTAAGCCCCACTAATTGCTGGCTAATTATTCTTTTCAACAATGTGCTATGGCATAAATTGTTGCCAGACTGACCCAATCAAATTTGGGCTCATTGAGGGAATAGTTCCTGAGGTCAATGTTTGAGACTTGTTCTGACCCCAGACGGGATCTTTCCAAGTGTCTCTTTCCCTGATTCTGACAAACTAGCCAGCCTACAGTTTAACCTGTATCTCTAATGAATCTACTAATTTCCTTTCAACTACATTTTATCACAGTCTCCAGTGTTTTTGAGAGCACTTCTAGGCTTGAAGAAGTTCAAGCCTGTTGTAAATGAAGTCAATTCCTTTGGGGAGAGATTTGCAGCCCTCTGTTCTACAGTCTGCCTCTTCCTCTAGGTAAAAATTCTGGCTCATGTCTCTGGAGCTGGGGATAGGGACAGGGTTTGCTTCTCTCTGATAGACAGCTCTGCTTTAGGAGCTGAGTGCTCATTAGAGGGGAAGAGTGATAGCCTCAGGTCTTCTTGGTTTTCCTTTCTCATGATGGAACCTCTACCTTACAAGCCAAGGGAAGGGGATTGGGACCTAGAATTCTCAGTGGTATCATGCTCATGGCAGAATGGGGGCTAGGCAGAAGGGAGCCCAGAGCAATGGCTCAGCAGCAGATAGATGGAGGTGGGCTGAGAAATACTGGTGTCCTGCCCCATCTGGGAAGATAGCCCTCTGACTGGGAGCTAGCAGGAAAGGGACTTTGGTGTTCTGGGCTGTACCAGTCTGGAGTGGAATTACCATCTTGATGAGCTGAAGGTGGGGGATGGGAGTCTTGGTTCAAATACCACAGACTCTCACTGTTCTCACCAACTTTTAGTAGATTTTCTTAAATAAATGATTCTTCATTTTTTATATGACTTTAGGACTACTTCCAAAGGGTGCCTGAGAGCTGTGATGAACAAAGTCCACTTCCCACCCCCAGTGGACAAGCAATGTGAGGGAGAAATGTCCATTGCTGTTTTAAGCCACTGAAAGTAGGGAGTTTTGTTACCGCAGCAAAATCTAGCTTCATGGTTCTCAAGCTTAAGCATGCATTGCAATCACCCAGAAGGCTTACTGAAAAAAAGAGTACCTTACCTGCGGAGTTTCTGATGTAGCAGATCTGGGTTAGTGCCAGAGAATTCACATTTCTAGTAAGTTCCCAGATATAGATGATCCAGTACTCACACTTTGAGAACCACTGCTCCAGCCATCCTTTCTGAAATGTGGGGATAAATAATAGTACAGTAGTACTGACCTCATTAGAGGGTTGTAAGGATTATTGCATTAACATCTGTAAGTCATTTAGAATAGTGTCTGACTCACAGGCAGCCTTAGTACTATTATTAATTTGTCCCAAGGTTTTCTTAATATAAAGGTATTCTCAGGTGTTTAAATTTTAATACTCTTTGGCCTTTTACTGAAATAACCCAGATGACTAGATTTCCCAGGATTTTCAACTGTCTCTTTTTATTCCTTCTTGATCCATTCATAGCTCACACCAATTGCTAGGGAAGACACTCATCCAGGCAGGATTGTTAACTAGATAGCATAACCTTACCTACTTTCTTCGGTCAGCATGCTCACCCCTACAGAGCTGAAGGCAGCTCTGTTCCTCTCCATGCACAAAGGTGCTTGGGCTTTGTGACTGTGGTCCTCCTCTATTCCCATCAGGACTGAGCTCAGTGTTCTCCTTTCTGATGAACCAAGTACAAGACCTCCAAGGTGGTGCTAATGGAATGGTGCTGAGATGTCTTCCTTGTGAACAGATTGTAGAAAAAAGAAAGACAAAAACTAAGCTAAGTCAGGGAGAAGCGAGTATACCTGGTTCCTGCTGTACTTCTATGCCCTTCTTCCAGTTGCACAAGGCATCAGGAGGTTCATCATTACTCAGGAGGCTGTGGTCCAAGAGGAAAAGGCAAGAGCAGGTCCCTTTGAACTCCTAAAAGGGAAAGAAAAGTGGGGCTGCCTTAGAACAAATGATGTCACTCTGTACTTTGATGCCTAATATTATATCATAATCCTCCCAATACTGGTTCTGTACCACTAACTCCTTTAATCCTCCCAACAGCAAAGCCAGTACTACTACTACCCTCACTTGACAGTACAGGGAACTGAAGCACAGAGAGGTTAGATGTTTGTCTAAAGTCACACAGCTAGTTGAGAGAGCCAGGATTTGAACCCAGATGGTTCTAGAGTCTCTGCTGTCAACACTGCCACTGCAGTCCTATAAGAATCCCTGGAATGTAAGTAGTATGCAGACAGGCCCCCGTGCTGTCTTACCTGCGGCTGTCACCCCAGCCCTGGATGGCTGCCTTACCTATAGGAGTTACCCAATAAACATCTGTAGAATGCATGAGCAAATTCCCAGTTTGAAGCTGCTCATTGAGTACTGCTTGTACAAAGGAGGTTCTGAGAAGAGTAACTCCTCTGAGGTCTGGTAGGGTGTGGTGTGGCCAGAACCACTGCCCTAGTCTAATTAGATGAATTAAGTGCCTGCGAGCCTCTGGCAAAGCAAGAACCTGGGGCAGGGTGAGGTTCTGCAGGGTGGAGGCTGCTCCAGGGAGGCGGTGTCCAGCGAGGATTGAAGGGAGGGCACCCTGCCTGACGCTCACATCCTGGACATCACGAGACACAGACGCTGCGGGTAGGCAGCTCTGCATTAATACTGAGCTTGGATACAAGGAAGGATCTGGGGTTTTCCACCATGACCTAGACTGTGGGCCGTGGCCAGAGAGCCAGGTTCAAGTCCCAGCTTCAGGGATTCTGTTTTCTGAGGGAGTTCATCGTGCAGATTGATGGATGTGATTGTGAGTCGTTCAGGCAGGCCCTTAGCCCTTTTGGCTCCTCCCAGACCTGACCCCGGGGCCTCTACCCCCAGAGAGCTGCTTCTCCCCACCCCTAGCCAGGAGTGGATTTCCCAGGGAGAGGCTGGGACACTGGTAGGGAGTGATCTTGCCTCAAATAGGTCACTTTTCCAGCTGGTCACTCTTTCCTGCTGCTGCTAACCCAGAGACATCTGGCATCCTGGCTTGCCCGGGGAGATGGAAGGGGAGGGCGGTGAGCAGAGAGCCTTCGCCCTGCCCTGCCTTCCACCCCATGAGCTCCAGCCCTGTACTGGGTGGTGCATCAGAGGAGGCTTGGGCTGCGGCAGAGACTGTGGGGAACTTGCTTAACACGCACTTTTGGCTGCACCCCTGAGAGTCCAGGATCTGGCATCTCCATTGTGAGGAGCTCCCCAAATTACTCTGATGCAGGTCTCAGACTGCCCTTTGGGATACAGGAGTCTCGCCCTAGCACCGAACCTGGTTCTGGGTCACCCTAACTTCTTCCCTGCTTCTCCATTCCAGGAGAGGCCCTCACGGTGTAGCAGGATACTGACTTGGGATTTTCTGCTTAAGCACTACACCCCCAGCCCCAACCCTTGTTCCTCACCCACAACCCAGCTCTTGACTCTTTCCCCAACTTGAGTTGGCCAAGGATTCGTACTGTCCCCTCTGCCACGGGCCTGAGCCAGCCCAAAAGTCAGCAGTCTTGGCCTGGTGGACAGAGCTGCAGGGGACCCACCCAGCAGCTCTGTCTGGGAAGCACCCCCCCTCCTGCGGAGATGAGGGGCAGGCAGTGAGCCTGGTGCCCAGTGGGGAGGAGGAGGTGGAAACTTTGTCCTGATGGTCAAATGAGGCATGACCAGAAGGTGGGGCCTGGGGGCGGGGGGGTTAGCCGGGCCAGCTCTGTTCCATGCACAAGCGTGTGCAGGATGCCATGTGGCTATTTTTACTCCTGCCAAGGAAATAGCGTGATTTATGTGAGGCCTGCTCCCCTTCAGGGCTGTGTTATAAATACACCTGGCCCCACACTCTTGTTCACTTGGAGAGGAGGCTCAGGCCCGGTCCTGTGTGGCCTCTCTCCTGCCTGCCTCGCTGGGTGGTGTCCACATGTGGCCTTCTTGGGGCATCCTCCCTCCCCCACGTGGTGGCTCAGCTCCCGGTCATCAGGGCCTCAGTCTCAGTGGGTTTACCAAAGGCTTTTAGGAGGGACAGTTGTCTGGAAGCTGGCTTTGATGAGCACAAGAGGAGAAAGGTTTTGAATTCAGGGTTCACACTGCCTTCAAGGGTCAGTCCAGGTAACAGGAAGGAGAGAGGGGCTCAGGCAAGAGGGAGGCAGGCCTAAGAAAAACTCTGCCCCTCCTCCAAGAGGTACCCTTCTGACTAGAGCCTCTTCCTGGAAAGTCACAGGCAGGACAGAGAGGGTGCCCAGAGACCTGCCCTGAGGGGCCCCTCTGGGCCTGGACTGACTCCTGCCCTGCCCCCTGCCCTCAGCCGCAGGAGGGCAAACAGGGCCCCAGGTCCAGAAAGATCCAGCCTCCGGAGTGCTGGCTGGGCTGTTCCATGTGCCAGCTACATGGTCTTGGGCAAGTCCCTCAATTTCTCTGATCCTCAAGTCTGTCTTTTGAAAATGGGTGCAGAGATGCATACTTTCTGGATTGCTGTGTGTGCAGTTCAGGCTGGGTGGATGCACAGGGAGATATTCGGGGCAGGCAGCCTGCATCTGACATCATCCTCTTCCTCTGAGAATCCCTGGTCACGGGGACACAGGGATAGCCCCAAGCAGAGGATCTCACCTCTGCTCTGCCCAGAGGAAGCCAGGGCTGCTTCTCAGTGTGTTCCTGGGGCTCCCAGTTCCTCTGCTGCTGGGAGGTGGTCACTCAGGGCAGCATCCAATTCAGGGGAGTGGATGCCCAAACCCAGCCGAGCAAGGGTGGGATTGGTTCCGCTGCGGACACCATGAGCTACCAGGGGGCCCCAGGGGCCACTTAAGTGCCAGTCAGTTCTTGCCACAACAATGCTGCCTGACGAGCCATGCAACAACCCAGAAGCTTGAAGCAACAAGCATTTATTTCCTACTCATTGTGCTGGGCAGCTGGACTCGGCTCCAGGTTGGGTCCAGGATGGGGCCACACATCTCTCACCCTATGTGGCCAGGTGATGGCCGAGTCAGAAGCCCAGGGGCAGCCTGGTCACACAAGCACTTGTCAAAGCTCTGCTCACCTCATATCTGCATATATCCCATTGGCCAAAGCAAGTCACGGCCAAGGCCAACCTGAATGGGGTGGAGGCACACTCTTCCCATGGAGGGGGTCTCTGGGGAGGGAGTGACTGTCCCTGACCCATAATCTCCTGAACTCACTTTGCCATCTGCCCTGGAGCAGGATGGGGGATCCTGGAGACTACTCTGGGATAAGCAGAGGGAGAAGGGACAAATGTCACAACACCCTGCCTGCCCAGCTCCATCAGAGACTTCGCACTTCTGTCATAAGATGGGAGGCAGAGGGAAGTGTTTAGTTTTTCATATGCTCTACTCTTCTGTAGTCTTGGGAAAAGCCCTGCAAAGAGGAAGAGGAGATGGGAGGGGATGTCTGATGTCCAACTACACAATTGTGCCATCTTTAAATAGAATGAACTTGGGGTGCCTGGGTGGCTCCGTTGGTTAAGCATCTCCCCTCAGCTCAGGTCATGATCTCCAGGGTTCTGGGATGGAGCCCTATATCAGGCTCCCTGTTCGGGGGGAGTCTGCTTCTCCCTCTCCCTCTGTCCCTCCCCCAACTCATGCTCTCTCTCTCTCTCTCTCTCAAATAAATAAATAAATAAAAATCTTTTTAAAAAATAAAAAATAAAAGGAATGAACTTAATGCTGTTCCTCCCACTATAACTGACCAAGGTCCAGGCTTGGAGAACCACACCAGGCCATAGAGTTTATGATGAGGAAGATACTGGAGACAAGAGGAAGGAGATGGGTGGGAGGTCCTCCACTTCCCACACCTGGGAATTGTGAGAATGGCAGGGACTGGACCATGTGTCCCCCACCCGGGCTTCTGGATAGATGGAAAGGGGCTCTCTCGCCCTGCTGCCCGTTGGAACTATGAAGGAGACCCCTTGGGCCAACCCACAGCAAAGCAGACACAGTGGCCATCAGGGTCGGGCAGGAGAAGCCTGGACATAGAGCTCTCCAAGGCCCCTCCGAGTGGGTCCCTCGTGGGGAGTCCCCGAGCCAAAAGCCAGCCGTCAGCTCCGGGCCAGCTGTGATGGGCAAGGTGCCGCCCCCGCTGAGGGCCGACGGGCTCACATGAGGCCCGAATCCTGGAACCCAGCAGACACCAGCAGGTGCCAGCACAGGCCCCAGGAAAGCAGGAGGCTGGACCCTTCACCCCTAGCTCCCTGTGCTTCCAGGCCACCCTCTCTGAGAGGGGAGAGGCTTGTAGAAAGGGTGATTCCCAGAGAAGCAGGCTTTACTTCCATCTATGAAAAACTATGAGCCATTGAAAGGAAACTTCATAAATTACCCAAGCAGACAACAGCAGGATACCCCCTGCCCATCCCCACACACAGCTACTGCTGGCGCCAATGTCCCCCAGAAGACGTCAGAGCAGTTCACAATCTTGCTTAACATTAGTGGCCAGGCCCTCTCCCCAGGGGGCAGGGGTCTGCTCCTCAGCCTTCCCTGACTCTCCACTTCCCCCACCCCACAGCTGCTCCAGCCACACTGAAGGAGGCAGAGGCCTCTGGTTGTCCCTTGATATCCTTCCTCCCCTTTTTCTGTGGCATTTGAACCCCTGGGTTTTAGCAGGACATGTGGCCACCCAGAATAATCTCTTGGCTGTCCTTGTGGCTAGGGTGGTTAGAAACCAAGTTCTGGCCAACAGGTTATAAACAGTGTCACCTGTCAGCTTCTGAAAGCCTTCCTTCAGTACACTGACGTGTATATTCACCCCTCCTTCCTCTTCACCTCTTCCTCCATGCCAATGCCTGGAATGTGGGTGCAATGGCTGGGACTCTAACTGCCATCTTGGGCCAAGAGGTCAAAACCCACATTCCAGGGATGTGTGGTAAGCTGGCAAGAGTCTGGGTCCCTGAGGAATTCATGGAGCTAAGCCATTATGTCAGCCTGCCTGCCTCCCTCTGAACTTTTCCATGAGAAGGGGGGCAGGGGGTGGGTGGAGGAGAGAAGCTTCCATCTTGTTGAAGCCACTGCCTTTCTATCACTGTAACTAACACATTGAACTTTTCACTGTTTCCAGAATAGGCCACATTCTTTCAAAGGCCTCCAGGTCTTTGCACCTACTGTTCTCTTTTCCTGCATTTTCCTGTCCCAACTATCACCCAATAGCCTGAGAAACTCCTATCTACCTTTAAGAATTCACACATGACATCATCTTCACTGTGAAGAAATCTAATACTACACTGATTTTAGGTGATTAATGAGCCGTTCCTTCTCTTTTGAATTTTATTCTTCAACTCTCACAGAACTAGCTGCTCCTGGTTTGGGTCTCCTGCTGGGGTTCACCCCAGAGGCTGTGTGGGCCAGGACCTATCTCACTAGCCCAGCAGCATGCTCCCCTGAGACTTTGTGTCTTTACCCACCTGGCCCTGCATGAAGTGTGATTCATCCGTGGGGTCTGATGGGTTATGCATGGGGGTGATCCTGAGTCCCAATCCGGCCCTCTCTATCATTCTATCCCCCTTACACCCATCATGGGATGGCAAGAGCATGGCAAGTTGGTGAGGGTCAGCCCAAGCCAGGGGCAGGCAAGGGGCTCCACACCTGTGCCAGAGACAGTGCTGGGTGATAGGAGGTCCCCTTTTCAGAGTGGAGGTGAGAGCCTCTGACCAGGACTGTGGATGATAGGCCCAGGTGTCAGGGCTGCAGAGGGGGCAAAGGCTGTGCCAGGGCAGCATAGATTCCCCTCCCCAGAACCTTATCTTGCCCGGCCCTGGCACCCAGTCCAAGCATTACAGCTCCAGCCGTGGAGGGGCCTCAGGCTGGCTCGCCCCTGCTCCCAGTTCTCCGGGGCACTGACTTATAGGGGACCCTCTCTGTAGCCAACCTTATTTCCTTGCAGGGACATTGCCAGAGTGATGGATCCCTCCTGGACGGAGCTCCCCTGCCCCTTCTTCTCCCTGTGCTCAAAGAGGAGGTGACCCTGCTTGAAGGACTGGCCCTGCCCCCAGGGGAGAGGAGGGCTGGGCACCTGGACCGGCCTCAGAGCCACACATCGAGAATAGACAGGGTCCCGATTTCAGACCAAACTCTGCTATCTGATTGCATCCCCATGGGACCACGTGGAAGTCGATATGTCAGAGAGAAAAATCCACCTGTCTCTAAAGCTTCTTTATTGTCTGGTTCTTTCAGAGAGATGAGCTGGGCACACAAATCACATCCAATAAGGTTGTGTGATTACAACGAACAGAATGGATTCAGGATGTTCCGTGGACTGGCCTATGAACCCGGTGCTGGGAATCCAAGGTGCGTGCAAGTTTCTTTTTTTTTTTTTTTTTTTTTTTTTTTTTTTTTTTTTTTTTTAAATTTTTATTTATTTAGGATAGTCACACAGAGAGAGAGAGAGAGATAGAGGCAGAGACACAGGCAGAGGGAGAAGCAGGCTCCATGCACCGGGAGCCCGATGTGGGATTCGATCCCGGGTCTCCAGGATCGCGCCCTGGGCCAAAGGCAGGCGCCAAACCGCTGCGCCACCCAGGGATCCCAACGTGCAAGTTTCTAAACACAAAGCCCCATCGGATGTGATGTCACCCCCCATGGTGAGGACTGAGGAGAGGCAGCAGGGTGGGAAGGGGTGAGAGGCAGACCGGAATCCTGTTCCAGCTGCTGTGGTGGCTGAGTGCATGAGATGTCTGTGAGATGTCCGAGTGGAGGCCGACCCAGACACACAGGTGGGTGCCAGCACTCAGAGGGCAGGCCAGGCGGGACACGGGCTTCTGGCAGCTGCCTTGTACAAACAAGGGGGTCCTTGACAGAAAAAAACAATATTACCCTGTCAGCCCTCTGAAAGCAACAGGAAAGTTGAGGCACACCCACAATGTGCAGGTCAAGGTTAGGGGACCAAAGGCCTCTGTAGAAGACTCCAGAATGTCAACTCCATGTAGGCAGGGACCACTTGTCTGCTTATCACTTGTCTGCTTCCCCCAGCTCGGCCCTCCTGGGGAGCCTTCCAGATGCCCCCAGGTGGAGCCGACCACACCCTCTGCACCCCCAAAGTATCCCCCATTGGCATCAGACATGCTATGCTGTCAGGTATACTGCTTTTAAGGGAAAATAAGTGGAGAAAGGAAGGATTTGGGGCTGGAAGTGGTGGCAACAAATGCAAAGAATCAGTATCAGAGCTTGCCCCTCCCTGCAGGCTGGGAAGCAGCCTGGGCCTTCTGCATGGGGAGGCTAGAGTCCCAGCCATCGCACCCACATTCCAGGGATTGGGTGTGGGAGCCAGCAGAAGACAGGGACACCTAACTCTGGGAGACAAACAGGGTTTTGGAAGGGGAGGTGGGCCGGGGGATTGGGTAGCTGGGTGACGGGCACTGAGGAGGGCACTTGATGAGCACTGGGTGTTATACTATATGTTGGAAAATCGAAGTTAAATAAAAACAAATGTAAAACAAAATAAAAATCAAAAAAATAAATTGGAGGACACCCCCAAAAAAGACAGGAACGGGGCTACATCGCCCCCCCCCCACCGCTCCTCCTCTCGTGGCAATATGGGCTCAGCCTGCACCCAGAGCAGGGATGAGGCCCCGGAGGACGAGGAGGGCCCAGTCTTGCTCACTCCCCCACAGTATGGACAAAGAACCAGGAAAACTGGGGTGTAGGCCAGAGCTTCCCACCCCGTGATGCAGGGAGCTGAAGTGACTGGTCCAGGCCAGGCAGCCTGGCAAGGGGCATCCTGAGCCCTTTCTGCAGCTGGGGGCCACTTCCTTCCCCAAGATCACAGCCCCCCGAGGTGGCGCCACTGGGACGGGAGCCCGGACGCTGCCATCCACCGCAGAGCCCTTTCCGCCCGTCAGCTGCTGTGTCCCCTGCCTGGGATCCCCTGCTGGGGGTCCCTGACTCCCTGCTTCCTCTCTGGGGGTCGCCCTGGGTGAGGCTGGGGACTGGGGTGGGGGGGACGGGCGGCCCCAACCTTCTGTGGGTCCTGTTCTCTCAGGGGCCAACAGAACCCGGGGTTGGGGGCTCGGCCTTCTGTTCTGCCCTGTGGCCACACAGCAACTATGACCACAGGGTTGGGGTGGGGGAAAGAAAACCCCAACACCCCGCTTTCCACCCCAGGCCCCAACTTCTCTGTATTTGTTTATTTACCTTGGAAAAGGCCCCACGGCCCAGGCAGGAAATGGGCCAATTCCAGGAGGCTCGGCCGGGCTGGGGAACAAGGAGCCACATTGTGTTCCGTGCCCGGCTGCTCCCCACCCTAGGCCTGCCCGGGAGCCGGGGAGGGGGATCTGCGTGGGGGCCCCGGCAGGAAGGAGGCGCAGGGCCAGGGGCTGCCAGCGCTCCGAGCAGCCACCCGGCCGTGAAACGCTTCTGTGCAGGGGCGGCCGGGGGCTGCCTGTCCCCACGCCTCCTGGGGTGGATGAGGCGAGGGACGCGGGGCAGGGGCGGCCCCTGGTTGAGCCCTAGGACCCTTCTGGCACTGACCTGCCAGCTCAGCTCCGAGCAGAGAACCCAGGAGCCACCTGGCCATGCACCCCCCGCCCCCTTGCCCCATCTCTTCCCAGGCAGATGCCACCCATCCCTGTGGGGACGTCCTGCCCTCGGTGTCCCCTCCCAGGTCCCAACTCTGGCCAGGCAGCTGGCCCAGCATCAGGCCTCCCTGCGGAGGAGACTGCAGGCCGAGAGCCCTGTGGTCAGAGCCCTGCCCTGGCTGAAGAAGGCCAAGGTGGTGTGGAGCTTCATGTCACCATTCTTCATACCAGCAGGCTGCGTCCACCCACTCAGCACAGGGGCCCCCTGTCTGTGGGTGCTCACTCCCTTCTCTCTCCCTGCAGCTCTGACTCAGGAACGGCCCCCTCCCCAGGGTCCCAGAGTGCTACCGGGAAATGCAGATCTGAGTCTGGTACCCTGTCTCTAGGGGTCTTCTTCAGAGATGTCCTACTATTTTCCCACCTGCGCTCAGGCCCCAGCACACCAATGACAGGGTGCAGGGGACCATGGAAGGTCAGGGGTGAGATGGATGTCTCCCACCCAGCATTCAGGGGGCTTTGGGATAAACATGTCCTTCCAGCTGGAAGAGAGTCTGAGGGGCCTCAGAATTGGGATGAAGACATGGAACCCAGGACGGCCCCTCCCAGCTGAGTTCCAGGCACCCACACCCCCACTCAGGCCTCTGCTGTGACTCTGTGCCCCCACCCCTGCTGCCCTCACAGCTCCACACCACCTGGCGTGTGCATTGATCTGTGTTCATCTCCAACCAGATCATCAGCCCCGCTGGCAGGGACCAGGTCCGTCTCCTCACTGTGCCCACCGATGTGGGCCATAGTAGGTGCCCAGTAAATGTGTACAGGATGAAGGAAGCAGGAAAGGGAGGAAGGGTGTGCATCCCACATGTTAGGAGCAGCCTTTCCTATATGGACCCATCAGAACCTTACATGAATCCCCTTTTACAGCCACCGCCATTTCCAGGTAGGGAGACAGACACAACAGAGTTAGGGCACCAGCTCAAGGCTCACCTGCTGTGCCCCAGGCCCTGTTCTAAGTGCTTAGATCTGATATTTAGCCCTTAGAACAACCCATGCAGTGGGAACCGTTACCCACTCAGTCCAGCAAGAATACATTCGTGCCGTGTGAGATGCTGAGCTGCGGTTATAACGGAGGCTGACTCAGCTTTGAAAGGGCCCAAGCCCCATCACGTGAAAAAAAGTTACAGAATGACACATACATCATGGAAGGGAGACACAGGGAAAGTCCTGTTCTGTACACATGAGTGTGGAGGTGTGTGTGAGTACAGAAGCTTCTGGAAACAAACAAAATGAGATCCACAGTATCACTTCTGCAGAGGGGAGAGAGATGGGGGCTTTTGGATTTGGCTTCATATACTTTCACACGCCCCTTTCCTTCTTAAGTGGTAAAACATCACACACAGAAACGTGCACAAAATGCTAAGTGTTCCCACGGGAACTTGTAATCAAAGGAGCACCTGCATGCCCCACCCAGCCAGGAGAGAGACCAGCCCCCGCCTGCCCTTCCCACACCTGACCACCACCTCCAGTCCCGGTCTGACTGCCACATCCTCCCTACCGATTATGATGGGAACCCTTTTGCATTTCGGTAGCATTTCTCGCAAACAGCGATTTACTTTTGCCTGTTTCCAGGCTTTGTCTAAATGAGCGGTACATATCCTGCCGGGCCCAGCTTCTTTCAGCCTTGTGATTTATAGATTCACCACTGATGCACGTAGCTTGTGTAAAGACGCTAATCTAGCTCGTGGGGCTCCACCCTCGTGACCTGTCACCTGACAAAGGTCCTACCTCCTCACACCATCATGCTGGGAGTGGGATTCCCCACCAAGGAATTTGGGGGGACACAGACTATCAGCAAGCCCCAAACCAGAGGCAACCCAAATGTCCATCAACAGGAGAACACACCAACTGTGCTGTGTCCATAGAGCAGAGCCCCACTCGGCTACAAGACTGAACAAATCACAGAGCCTCGCAATGACGTAGAGGGGTGGCCCAGATACCACGCGGAGCACAAGGAGCCAGACACAGGGAACACCGTATGATTCCATTTATACAACCGTCGAGAACAGGTGCAGCCAAGCAGGGATGCAGGCCGTGAGAGGAGCCGAGCGGCTGGCTGGAAGCTGACGGACGGGAGGCGGCCCACGGGGGGAACAGGCCGGCTCCGTTTCTCCATCAGGGTGGTGGTCACGGGGCCATATTCACTCTGTTAATAATTGGTCAAGCTGAACCCATGGGACTTGTGCATCTTAGCGTATGTCATATTGCAATAAAGAGAAAACTACAGGCTTGTATTACTCTAATTACAGTGGGCGCCTGGGGGGCTCAGTTGGTTGAGCATCAGCCTCTTGTTTTCTGCTCAGGTGGTGACCTCAGGGTGGTGGGATCAGCCCCGTTGTGGGCTCTGTGCTCAGTGGGGAGTCGCTGGAGACTCTCCCTCTCCCTCTGCCCTTCCCTGCACTGTGTGCCCTCTCTCCCTCTAGAGTAAGTAAATAAATAAATCCCTTAAAAAAAAACTATTACGGGGCAGCCCAGGTAGCTCAGTGGTTTAGCGCTGCCTTCGGCCCAGGGTGTGATCCTGGGGTCCCAGCATTGAGTCCCACGTCGGGCTCCCTGCATGGAGCCTGCTTCTCCCTCTGCCTGTTTCTCTCCTTTCTCTCTCTGTCTCTCTGTCTCTCATGAATAAACAAACAAATAAATAATAAATTTAAAAACTATTAGAAGTAAACAAAAGCATCTCAATTTATTTATTTTTTTTAAAGATTTTTATTTATTTATTCATGTGTGAGAGAGAGAGAGAGAGAGGCAGAGCACAGGCAGAGGGAGAAGCAGGCTTCATGCAGGAAGCCCGACGTGGGACTCGATCGGAGGATTCCAGGATCACACCCTGGGCCGAAGGCAGGTGCTCAACCACTGAGCCACCCAGGGATCCCCTCAATTTATTCATTTGTAAGAAGGCCCTTGGGTCCCCATCTATGGGCTGGATGGACACATCCCTCACTGCCTGCAGGAGACCCTCCAGAGAAGGGGATGGGAGTGCATGAAGATTTTCACTCTCTTTTTAAAGTTTTTGTTTTTTGTTTTTTTAAATTTACCAATCCATTTACTTAAATTTTTAGTAATCTCCACACCCAACGTGGAGCTTGAATTCATGACCCCGAGATCAAGAGTCACACGCTCTGCCGAGCCAACCAGACAACCACATTTCACTTTTTATTTTAAACTTGTATCTAGGGATGCCTGGGTGGCTCAGTGGTTTAGCACCTGCCTTTGGCCCAGGGTATGATCCTGGAGTCCTGGGATCGAGTCCCACGTAGGGCTCCCTGCATAGAGCCTGCTTCTCTCTCTGTCTCTTATGAATAAATAAATAAAATCTTTTTAAAAATAAGAAGTAAAAAAAAATAAACTCGTGTCTAAAGTTTCCACAAGATATAATGCTATTTTTAAAATGTGTGTTTATAATTATATATATATAATACTATAGACATATATAATATTTCTTTCTCTTTAAAAAGAGTAAATCAGGAAGCAATGGTGATGAAGAGACCACAGTCAGCAGAGGGATTGTCCTGAGCAAAGATGTGGCCCCAGCCAGGAGTGACGGCACATGTTTAGGGGCCCACAGGGGGCATGAGTGCTGGGACCCTGGCCTCCATGAATGGGTGGTAGGCTCCATTTGAGAAGCTGAACACTGAGCCCAGGGCAAGGCATTGCTCACTAGGCTGGGCCTTTTGGGTCTGACCCTACAGAAAGTGGGAGCCAGTAAAGAAGCAGGAGCAGAGTAGATGTGGTATGTCACAAAGACCTAGTCTGTCCTTGAGGAAAGCCACCTGGGGTCAGGAGACTGGGGAGGGTGCCGCAGATATGGGTGAATTCAGGGGACCAGGGAAGGCCACAGGGTGATCTTGGGCCAACTCTCCCTCCTTCCTAGGAGAAAGCTCTCTTTGCACAGGCACAGGAGAGAAAGGAGGGAATCCTTCCAGGCAGGGAGAGGCAGACAGAGCCCCCTGTTGGGGTGTATGGCCTCACCACAGCACCAGGGACAGCACGAAGCCGGGCTGGTCCATATCCAGGGCTGACTTACCCATCAGACTCCACAGGCACCATGCCAGGGCCCATGGCACTTCCTGGGACCCTCCAACATGCTGTTTTTTAAAGACAGAATTAAAAAATCTTGCAGGTCAAAAGTGTTTTCATAAAGAATATTGATGTATTCATCTTTATACTAATGTAGGTGTCAAATATAATTTTTAATAATTGTTTTTACTGGAGGAAGGGGCCCAGGAAGGCCAGAGTGTGTAAGTCACAGGCGGCAACTGGAGACAACAGTTTATTTAGCACAAAGTCCTGGTGAGAGTGCACGGGGCCAGGCATGCATATGTGAGGAAGGAGGTGCGGAGTGTGGGGAAGTTGTGTGTGAACCGGCAGTAACTGAGCTCTGGCCAGGGCCGTACACATGGTGGAGCCTTCCCAGCAGCCCCGGAGCACCGCACCACAGCCCAGGGATGGTGCACAGATTACTTAAGATGACAGCTGCCGGGAACAGTTTGAATCCAGGCAGCTGAATCCACAAACTGTTTCTAACTGTCCTGAGACAAGGCCATGCGGGGACTGGAGGCCTCAAAGATACACTTGCGGTTTGGCCTGGGTCAGTGGCTGCAGGATGGGTAGTACAGGCCCCAGGAGAAGACATATGGGAAGGGGGGCGTCCTTCACATGGGATAACATGTCCCTTTGCTTCTCCCCAGGGCATACCTAGGAAGGGTCAGGAACGGGCAAGGACCAGGAGGGACCAGGATGGAGGAACGTGCTCCCTGCCTGTGCTGCAGCCCATTGTGGGACTGACATGATGACGGGGCCGTGCAAGCGGGGACTCCCATGGGCCTGTCCAGTGGGATGACCTAAGGCACAGAGGTAAGGCAGGGCACAGGGAAGGGTCAGGCCTGAAGGCCCCACTCAACACTCAGCCTCAGTCCCCTCATCTGTCAAATGGGGCCCATGAAGTCCTGGGTATGAAAGGGCCTCCAGGGTCATAGGGAGAGCTGGGACCATAATCCAAAAGCATTGGAGCCTGGAAGGGGAGGCCCCTCCTGGGCTGTGGGGGGCCGGAGGGCACTGTCCACAGTTTTTCTTCCACATGCCCATCCCTGACTGAGGGAGAACATGGTCTGGAGCGGCTAAAGGTCATGCCTCTGCATCTGACAAACCTTGTTAGGCTTCTGCCCTCAGAGCTAGTGCGGCCAGGAGCCAGGCTCCTGCGTGGGCCGCAGGCGGGGGTGGGGCGGGGCAGCAGAAGGGCTCCAGAACACACTCAGCACCGTCCAGCCGGGAGCCTCCCCAGGCAGGGCCCGCAGAGGGGTGAGGGGAGCCCCCTGGCAAGGGCTCGCTGGCCCAGCAGGCAGCTGAGTTGCCCTGGGAGAACCCCCAGGGGGCACCCCCCCCCCGCCTCCCCCCGCCCCCCCCCCCAGACAGCAGCTTCAGAGAGGGCAGGGGTCCCAGGCCCCCTGGGCTGGGGAGTGTGAGGCCCAGGCCGCCGACTGCCCTGCCCGCAGGCCCGAGATCCCTGGCTGCGCGGGGCAGGGTGGCAGCGGCGGCGGGGGCCAGGCTGGGGCCTCCTTCCTCCCCGTCAGCAGCTGAGGTTACTTTTTTCCCCTCCGCTGCTGCTGAATTTCCCTTAGAGTTGGATAAATAAGCAGCAGGTTCCAACGTCAACGAAACAGGAGCTCAAGCCGCCTCACAAAAGCGGCTTTCAGTAGCGGCAGGCGCCTCGGGCCGTCCTGGCCTCAGGTGGCTGCAGCAGCCCCAGCCCGGTGTGAGGCTGGACCCAGGACGGGCCTCCCTGGAGGTGGGGCACCCCCCCCCCCCCCCCCCCCCCCCCCGCACTCTGCACTCACAGACACCAAGACCCTTCCCGGCAGGGAAAGGGCCCGCTTCCTGCTGGTAGCTCTGCAACTCTCTGCCTCAAATGCTTTCCCCCTTCCCTTGGCCCAGAGAGAGCACCTCCCTCTCCAGCACTCACAAGCTGGTCACCTCTTTGGATCCTGGCCTAAGCCCCGGCAGAGCCCACATTCGTCCTTTGCACCCATGGCACTCAGCAAGATGGAGTAATGCCCACCCTCCCTTAAAACCATACTGGGCTCCCCATTGACCAAGAGGGGACATTGGCTTTCCAGCCTTCGCTGCGACCCCGACCCCAGCAGGCTGCCTCCTTTCTCTCTCTGGAGCTTTTCCAAAGGCTGTGCCCTCTGTCTAGAATGCCTTTCCTTCTCGTCTACCTGGTCTCCCACTTGGCTTTGTAGACTCAGTTCGTGCATCACCTTCTGACACCCACCCCAGGGCCTCTGTGTAATCCCAGATGTCTGCTGACACCACAGTGGTCGCTATTTTGTCTGGGACTCGCACTGCCTGTGAGCGACCAGAGAGCAGTCTCCCAGTCTCGCTCATCTTGTGTCCCCAGCATCCAGCCCAGGCTGTGCTGTGTGAGCCAAGGTGCCTGGTGCAAAGGAAGTGCTCAGTTCGTGCTTGGTACCACACATTCCTATAAAATCACATTAACGTTCCACTTACATAAACTAAATGTAAACTACATTATACTGACCGCAGTCCAGCACCGGGAGGAGGGAGTAAACGTACAGAACAACCTTTAGGGATGAAGAATATATTCATTAGTATTATTTTTTAATCTTGGCGCCATTGCTTGTCCTTAGGTCAGTAGCTTGAACTCTCTCTAGGCCCGGTTCCTCACCTAAAACTTAAAATAAATAAGATCCAGGGATCCCCGTTTGGCTCAGCGGTTGAACGTCTGCCTTTGGCTCAGGGTCTGATCCCAGGATCAGGGATCAAGTCCTGCATCAGGCTCCCTGCATGGAGCCTGCTTCTCCCTCTGCCTATGTCTCTGCCTCTCTCTCTCCGTGTGTCTCATGAATAAATAAATAAAATCTTTAAAAAATAAAAAAATAAATAATATCCAGGTCCTAAGCAAAATGTAAGTTAATACTTAAACAATACTTATTTTTTATTTAAGATTTTTAATTTATTTATTCATGAGAGACACACACAAAGAGAGAGAGAGAGAGAGAGATAGGCAGAGAGAGAAGCAGCCCCATGCGGGACTTGATCCCAGGACACCGGGATCACATCCTGAGCCAAAGGCAGACACTCAACCACTGAGCCACCCAGGTGCCACAAATGATACTTATTTTTAAGCTCATTTCACATTGTACTGGACAGTTATTATATATAGTAATCACGTGTGCACGTTATTTTTTTTTTTAATTTTTATTTATTTATGATAGTCACAGAGAGAGAGAGAGAGAGAGGCAGAGACACAGGCAGAGGGAGAAGCAGGCTCCATGCACCGGGAGCCTGACGTGGGATTCGATCCCGGGTCTCCAGGATCGCGCCCTGGGCCAAAGGCAGGCGCCAAACCGCTGCGCCACCCAGGGATCCCTACGTGTGCACGTTATTAATATTTTAATGTGTTACTTCCATACTTTCATATCGGGCTCCCCACAGGGAGCCTGCTTCTCCCTCTGCCTATGTCTCTGTCTCTCTCTGTGTGTCTCTCATGAATAAATAAATAAAATCTTTTTTTTTAAAAAAAAGGAGTTGACAAAACATTTTCTGTAAAGAGCCAAAGAGTAAAGGCCCCAGTTTGTGGGCCTTGTGGTCTCTGTCACAACTACTCACCTCTGCCCTTGTAGCTCAAAGACCATAGATTCCCTGTCAACCATAAGTATGGTTTTATTCCAATAAAACTTTATTTACAAAAGAAAGGCTGCGGGCCAGATTTGGCCAGTGGAACACAGTTTGCAGACCCTGAATATAGAAACATAAACTCATGTGTCTGCATGGTGATAGAAATTGTAACAGAAACCGCCTAAATATCTATCTAAAGGGGATTAGCTGAATAATTTATAATAATTCCACACTGTGGGAATCAGAGTGACAATTAAAAAGAATGAGCTGGATCCTGTGTTTTGACATGGAAAGACATTCATGACAGATTTTTTGTTTCAACTATTTTATTAGGAGAATTTAAAATATACAGAAAAGTTGAACCAAATTCATAGTGAGCGCCTGAATGCTTACCATGTAGATTCTACATTAACATTTTGCTACACTTATTTTAATCATCTATCCATCATCTACCCATGATAGATTTTTAGGTGAGAGAAATGAAGTGTAAAATGTGCAACAATATTGGGGGACCTGGGTGGCTCAGTTGATTGAGTGCCTGACTCTTGATTTCAGCTCAGGTCATGATCTCAGGGTCATGAGATCAGGCTCCCTGACAGGCTCTGCACAGAGCATGGAGCCTGCTTGAGATTCTCTCTTTCCCTTTCCCTCTGTCCCTACTCCTCTACCCTTCTCTCCCTCTCTCCCAATCTTTCTCTCTCTCTCTCTCAAAAAAAAAAAGGTAGAATATTAATTACCTTTTTTAACAGATTTTATTTATTTATTCATGAGAGACGCAGAGACAGAGGCAGAGACACAGGCAGAGGGAGAAAGAGGCTCCATGCAGGGAGCCCGATGTGGGACTCGATTCCAGGACTCCAGGATCACACCTTGGGCTAAAGGCGGCGCTAAACTGCTGAGCCACCCAGGCGTCCCGAGGTACAATATTGATTCCATTTTAGGAAAACAAAGAAAAAATAAGAAAAAACTGCACTGTGTGTGTATGTGTTTACAAAGTCTAGGAGATAGTAGCAAAAGAGGTGCCTGAACTCTTAATGCTGATTCCCCAAGGGCTGGGTTTGTAAGGAGAGGAGGACATGATCATCTTATTTCTCTCCTCACCTCTAATGCTGAGGAGTCGTGAAAATCAGAAATGTCCTAGCAAGGAATTGTTTAAATTCTTCAGTAAGAATGGAACAGTCTAGTCCAGCCCTTGACATCCTATGAAGAGACACTGAGTCATAACCAGGGTTCAAGTTTCAGGGAAGTGGGTGCATTCCTGGAGCCTGCCCTGTGCACAGGCATGTGTGCACACACAGGAACAACCAGGCCCCTGTGTGTCCCTGCAGATGCTTACACTTACCTCGCCCGCCTCCTCCTGCCCATAGTGGTATCGCTCCACACCGGCCCCTGCCCAGAAGCAGGTGCGTCATTGTACCTGCCAGGTCCTGCCGCACATTGACAGCCCTCCTAAGGTGTCCTGGGCACCTGGAGAAGGTGTGGGCTGAGCCTGCTCATTCACACAAACACCTCTGGGCTCCAGGGTCCAATCAATACACTTCCCCACCCTCAGGCCCCATTTGTATTTAGTCTCTTCCAGAAAGATCTATGGCCCCCTCCTCATTACAACATGTTTTTCATCAACAAACACTTATGGGAGCCTGCTCCAGGCCAGGCGCCCAAGACACCCAGGTGCTTCCAGGCTTGTGGGGAAGACAGGCACAGGTGTGGTGGCCCCAGGGCGCAGAAGGGGCACCAGGGCCATTGGGCAAGGGCTCATCCTGGAGGAGGCAGTATCAGAGCCAAGTTAGGGAAGGGCAGGGCAGCAAGTGTCCAGTGGGGGGGACAGGTGGCCATAGTCAAGGAGGATGTGGTAAGAAGGGCTTCGGGGAGTGCAGGCCAGGGAGACAAGGGGGGTGTAGGGGAAAAAGGTAAGGGGTGTCCCTTCCCACACGTGCAGGGCCCCCAGGAAGGGAGGCCTTCTGGGGAGGAGCTGAGAGGGGGGTTCTAGTACCACCATGCCCCTGTCTCTGGCCCCTCTGCCCAGGGAAGCAGGAATGGGGGTGGGCACTGATGGTAATCCCCCTCCTCCGGTCCATCGTCTCCCTTTCAGTGAGCCCTGGGGTATTGTTCTGCCTTTGTAAAGACGGAGATCGAGTGACAAAGCCGAGTGGGTGGGCAGGCGGCCCAAGAGGCCTCTTCTCTCCAGGCAGCATCTGCATGGGGGAGGGGTCCTTCCACACACCCCCACCTCTGGCTTCCCGGGAGCAGCTGTTGCCATGGTGACAGACCTGGCATCCCCCAGCTCCTGGGGCGCCCTCCCCACTGCCACTGATGGAGGAAGGGCCCCCAGACTCCTCTTTGCCCTGTGGGGGGGCAGGGGCACCAAAAGCCAGGATTCCCAGGCCCAGTGCTCCTGGCGGTGCGCCTCCACTGTCCTCAGCCTCCCCACCTGGCTGCCAACAGAGCGGCTCCTCTGCAGCCCCCACCTCCTACAGACGCCCTGACTGTGGGGCCCACTATCATTCATGCACCTATGTGTCCTGGGGGCCAGACACACAGAGAAATAAACTGTCCCCATAGTCCTTGAGCAGCTGCTGGCATTGGGGTGGAGGGAGGGCCAACAGTTCGTGAGCGCACAGTGAGGGGACAGGGGGTGACAAGGACTCTGGGCCCCCAGAGCAGAGCCTCCAGCCCCATCCAGGAGAGCTGGGGGACTGCCCCTAAGAGGTGATGCTGGGGGCCAGTGTGCCCAGCAGAGCAGAAGAGTTTGAGGCATGATGGGGGGATGTGCCTGGTGCGTCCCCCAGGGGGTACAGGAGAGTGATGGCAGGAGATGTGGAGGTGGGTTGGGGGCCACGCCTGGAAGGTCTTCTGCTGTTCATGCCAGGAACATGAGCTTCACCCTGGGCAATGGGAAGCTGCTGCTGGCATTTTGGGAAACTGTTATCCTTGACCAGGTGATCAATGCCAGGTCCTTTTTTGCAAGGTACCCTACCTTCTAGGAAAGTTCTGGATCTTGCAGCCGTCCCTCTCGTGGCTCAGGTGAGCTGAGTGTGGACTGTGCACTGGCCACAGGGCTGCATGCCCCTCCACGGATGCCCCATCTTGGGGTTGGGGGGAGCCTCTCGGAGAGCATGAGGCTGGGTGCAGGCCCATGACAGAACATCCCCCTTGCCTTCTCCCTTCCCGACCTCGGCGTGGCTCTGTGGGGGGCTGAGCTTGCCATCCTGAGTCCCCACCGCATGCGAGGCTCCATGATGGGGCAGGTGCCCTTCTTCCGGTGCCGACAGGCAGCCTCATGCCAGGCGAGAGCCTGAAGGCCCACCCTGACCTTTTTGAGCTGTGTAATCTGAGCAAATATTTTGAGTTTTCTGTGCCTCAATTTCTGTTCTGTAAAATGATGCAGGACTGTTATAGGGTTAGAAAGGTCACTGTGGGAAGTGCCTGGCCCAGGACCCGAGTGGCTCGGCTCCCTGGAGGCCCTTGGTCCATCTTCTAGACCCCTTGCAGGGCAGGCCCCTCCCTCGGCACCTCGTGCTCTAAGAATCCCGAGCAGCTGCTAGGGTGTCTGGACCTGTGGAGTCTGAATCTGGGTCTTCTAGGTACCCCTTCTGGGTGTGAGGGCAGACAGGGCAGGGCCTGGGGTGGGGACACCATAGTGGCTAAGTGAGTCCCAGACCAGAGCAGGACCCCTTGGGTGGCCAGCTGGGTGGCACTCGTATTCTACCTGCCGAGCTACCTGAGAGCCATAGTGAGAACCTGGCTGGGCAGAGGCAGGAGGGCGCAGGTGCTCTGGGACTCCAGACAGCAACCCCCTCCTTGACTACCCTGGGCCTTCCCAACCTTGGGGGTGTCTGGTGGCATGGGGTGGGTACTTCAGAGGGCACAGTACCAGATCTCACTTGCTGTCAGCTGTCACTGGCAGACTAAGCCATAGCCATAGGGGTCACAGTCACTGCACTGTGCATTGGTGGTGCCATCTGTGTGAGGACAGTCCTCCTAGCTTGCCATGATTTAGGTGCTGCCCATGGAAGCACAGGAGTAACAGTCTGACGTCATTCTGATGGCTCGTCTACACGAGGAGGGCATGAGGTGAACTCCTAAGCTATCCATGGGATGTCACTATACTTGCCCCTCTGCCCTGCAGGTACAGGAAGGAGAATGCAGCTCTCCAGGGGGCTGTTCGGGTGGTGGCCACAGGCTTCCTGGCCAGAGGGGATCCCCAGCGAAAGCCCTGTACCCAGGGAGCTCAGGGGAGGGGAGGGCAGAGAGAGAGGGAGTCTGGGGTGCTAAACTGAAGACCTCCAAATACTGTACGATTTCACTTATATGTGCAATCTAAAAACAAAACAAAATTCACAGATACAGAGAACAGATTGGGAGGGGTGGGCAAAGTGGGTGATGGGGGTCAGGAGGTACAAACTTCCAGTTATAAGACAATTAAGTCCTGGGGATGTCATGTTCAACCTGGTGACTAGAGTCAATAACACTGAATTGTACATTTGAAAGTTCCTAAAAGAGTGAATCTTGGAAGTTCTGATCACAAGGGAGAAAAAAAATGTGTAACTATGTATGGTGACAGATGGTGATGAGAGATTTACATGGTGATTATTTCCCAGTGTATACAAATATTGAACCATGCTGTACACCTGAAACTAGTGTTGTATGTCAATTATACTTCGGTGTGGAAAGCCAAGTCCCGGGGGGGCCTGGCTGGCTCAGGTGGTGGGGCGGGCAACTCTTGATCTAGGCGCAGTGAGATCGAGCCCCACCTTGGGTGTAAAGATTACTCAAAACTTTTTAAAAAGTTCAAACAAAAAATCTTTAAAAAATAAGTAAATAAAAATGAAAAGCCGAGTCCTTCAACTGTGAGGGAAGCACTTCCTAAATCCCTCCCGGAGGTGTTCAGGTGGCACCGTAGAGAGCGGAGCCTCCGCACGGATAGGGCGGATAGGGCGGCACTGTGACCCTCCAACCCCACCCGGGAAAGGAGCACAGGAATCTTATGGAAGGAGCATGGAGGGGCAGCCCCGGTGGCGCAGCGGTTTAGCGCCGCCTTCAGCCCGGGGTGTGATCCTGGAGACCCGGGATGGAGTCCTAGGTCGGGCTCCATGCGTGGAGCCTGCTTCTCCCTCTGCCTGTGTCTCTGCCTCTCTCTCTCTCTCTCTCATAAATAAACAAAATATTTTTTTTAAAAAGTCAAGGTAATTTTAAAAAAAAAAAAAGAAGGGGTATGGGGGGGGGTGGCGCCCGGCTGGCTCAGTCCATCAAGCAAGAGACCCTTGACCTCGGGGCTGTGAGTTCGAGGCCCGGGTTCCCCACCTGGACTGCGGAGAAAGTCATGCGTGCAGTGTAGACGGGAAAGCCGCACTCACACAACAAATGAGTTGCTTGTTTCTCGGGATCATTTGCCTGTTTTGCAGAAAAGGAGGCTGCGGGGAAAGAGCCCAAAGACACACGCTGCAACCCGCACTGTCCCTGGGTACAAAGCCGAGGCTTCCCAACGCGTGGAGGCCTCGGAGATGGTCTGCGCCTGGGGCAAAAGAGGCGACCCGGGTCGGAGGGCAGGGAAACCTCCGGCTGTCCCGTCGGGGAGAGCCGGGCAGCACCGAGCGCACCCGCGCCCCGCGCCGCACGATCGCGCCCACGCGGGGGCCGCGGCGCGGCGGGGAGACGCGGCGCCTTTAAAGCCCGGCGGGGGGCGAGCCCGGCGCGCGGAGGGGGCCGCCCCTGGGCGTGTCCGCCCAGCGCCCCGCCCCGAGGCTTGTAGCGGCGGCCCCGGGAGGCGGCGCCCGCTCTGGCTCCGCGGCCGCTCGGGTGGCAGCGGTGGTGGCGGCTCGGCGGGCTCGGCGCCTCCTCTCCCTCGGGCGGCTTCCCTGCGCGCTGCCGGGGCGCCCGGACGCACGCGGGCGGCTCGGCGATGGCCCGCGCCCCGCGACGTGGCGGGCGGGCACGGGGGCGCCGGACGGCGCGGCCCGAGTGAGCCGCCCTCCCGCCCCGGGCCGGGGCCGCCCGGGATGGCCGTGCCGCCGCTGCGCCGGGCGCTGCTGCTGTGGCAGCTGCTGGCGGCGGGCGGCGCGGCGCTGGAGATCGGCCGCTTCGACCCGGAGCGCGGGCGCGGGCCGGCGCCCTGCCAGGCGGTGGAGATCCCCATGTGCCGCGGCATCGGCTACAACCTGACCCGCATGCCCAACCTGCTGGGCCACACGTCGCAGGGCGAGGCGGCCGCGGAGCTGGCCGAGTTCGCGCCGCTCGTGCAGTACGGCTGCCACAGCCACCTGCGCTTCTTCCTGTGCTCGCTGTACGCGCCCATGTGCACCGACCAGGTCTCGACGCCCATCCCCGCCTGCCGGCCCATGTGCGAGCAGGCGCGCCTGCGCTGCGCGCCCATCATGGAGCAGTTCAACTTCGGCTGGCCCGAGTCGCTCGACTGCGCCCGGCTGCCCACGCGCAACGACCCGCACGCGCTCTGCATGGAGGCGCCCGAGAACGCCACGGCCGGCCCCGCCGAGCCCCACAAGGGCCTGGGCATGCTGCCCGTGGCGCCCCGGCCCGCGCGGCCGCCCGGCGACCCCGCCCCGGGCCCGGGCGGCAGCGGCGGGGGCGGCACCTGCGAGAACCCAGAGAAGTTCCAGTACGTGGAGAAGAGCCGCGCGTGCGCGCCGCGCTGCGGGCCCGGCGTCGAGGTGTTCTGGTCGCGGCGCGACAAGGACTTCGCGCTCGTCTGGATGGCCGTGTGGTCGGCGCTGTGCTTCTTCTCCACGGCCTTCACAGTGCTCACCTTCCTGCTGGAGCCCCACCGCTTCCAGTACCCCGAGCGCCCCATCATCTTCCTGTCCATGTGCTACAACGTCTACTCGCTGGCCTTCCTCATCCGCGCGGCGGCGGGCGCCCAGAGCGTGGCCTGCGACCAGGAGGCGGGCGCGCTCTACGTGATCCAGGAGGGGCTGGAGAACACGGGCTGCACCCTGGTCTTCCTGTTGCTCTACTACTTCGGCATGGCCAGCTCGCTGTGGTGGGTGGTGCTGACCCTCACCTGGTTCCTGGCGGCGGGCAAGAAGTGGGGCCACGAGGCCATTGAGGCCCACGGCAGCTACTTCCACATGGCGGCCTGGGGCCTGCCGGCCCTCAAGACCATCGTGATCCTGACGCTGCGCAAGGTGGCGGGGGACGAGCTGACCGGGCTGTGCTATGTGGCCAGCATGGATGCGGCCGCGCTCACGGGCTTCGTGCTGGTGCCCCTCTCCTGCTACCTGGTGCTGGGCACCAGCTTCCTCCTGACCGGCTTCGTGGCCCTCTTCCACATCCGCAAGATCATGAAGACAGGCGGCACCAACACGGAGAAGCTGGAGAAGCTCATGGTCAAGATCGGGGTCTTCTCCATCCTCTACACGGTGCCTGCCACCTGCGTCATCGTGTGCTACGTCTATGAACGCCTCAACATGGACTTCTGGCGCCTTCGGGCCACAGAGCAGCCCTGCCTGGCAGCCACGGTGCCCGGGGGCCGGAGGGACTGCTCGCTACCGGGGGGCTCGGTGCCCACCGTGGCCGTCTTTATGCTTAAAATCTTCATGTCGCTGGTGGTGGGGATCACCAGCGGCGTCTGGGTTTGGAGCTCCAAGACTTTCCAGACCTGGCAGAGCTTGTGCCACCGCAAGATGGCAGCCGGCCGGGCCCGGGCAAAGGCCTGCCGGGCTTCCGGGGGCTATGGCCGTGGCACCCACTGCCACTACAAGGCCCCCACTGTGGTCTTGCACATGACTAAGACGGACCCTTCTCTGGAGAACCCCACGCACCTCTAGGGACACAGGCCTGCGCTGGCGGCTGTTGCCCCTCCTGCCCCCGCCCCCTCCGGAGGAGACAGCTGACTAGCAGCTGCCCAGCTGTCAAGGTCAGGCAAGTGAGTGCGAGGGGCCGAGGACCGGGGCGGGGAGACGCTCCTTCCACCCTGATTGCCTGCCGGGACCCAGTGAGGCTCACTCCCCTGTGGCCTAGTGCAGGGTGTGGGCCTGGCCAGGTCCCCCCCCCCCCGCCCCACCCCCACCGGGGTCCTGGGGAGCGCGTGGGGAGGAGGAGGGGCAGAAGGGGGCGTGGTCCAGCAGGGAGTTTATTTAATGATGTAATTTATTGTTGAGTTTCTCTGGAAGCTGTGACTGGAATAAACCCCCCCCCTCCCCGTGTGGCACCGCTGAGTCTTCTGTGGGCCGGGAAGGGGGAAAGTAGGAGGGTGAGGGCCCTGCGGGAGTCTCCCTGGTGGGCGGAGCTGGGTGGGTGCTGGCCTCATGTGCCACAGTTCTATGGCCACCCACTGGTCAGGAGGACATCCCGGTGGAGCCGCTGTTTCTGCAGAGGTCCCCAACTGCGAGGGTGCTCACGCGTGTCTGTGTGTGTGTCTCCTTTGGGCAACCTGCTTGCCTGAGTCCTGGGTTCCTGCTTCAGAGTATGGCTGGAATGCCTGCTGGGACACTCGGGAATCCCCTGGGAAGACACCTGCCGGCTTGGAGACTCCAGCCTGTTTGGGGGCTGTGAGTGGGACTTTCTTTACTTGCGTGGGAAATGAGGGCGTCGTTCTGCCTCCAAGTTTCCCTTGGAGGCTCGGGACCTGCTCCCGCTGTCTCCTGTAGGTGTGTCCTGCTGTCCCTTCTCTGGGGCCCTGAAGGCTGAGGCTGGAGTGACTGACCTCACTGCCTGCCAGGACTGCTGGCACGTCCACCTCACTCCTTGGGGTCCACATCAGGGCCCCGCACGGCCTCCCCTCATCTCTCTGGGTGGAGATGGGGCAGGACCGATCTGGGGGCATCTTGGCAGCTCAGACACAGGAGATGGGGAGCCCTGGAGTCTCGTGGGAATTGGGCCCCCAGCTCTGAAGGCTGCAGAAGGATTTGAGGTGCGGATAGCTGCTGTGAGAAATGAGGCAGGTGCAAGGGAGTGTACACGGCTGCTCCAGGGCAGCTTGCACACTCCTGTGCCAGGGGACAGAAGAGGTACATACCTGTGTGTGCGCCAGGGAAGCCCAAGGCTGCTGGGACCTATGCCATCTCTGCCCACTGGAAGGCATGCATGGCCATCCTATGGAGACTCCCATCAGCTTGGGGTGAGGGGTCAGACCCCATAGCCCCATCTTGGCCTCTTCTTTGACCACTGTGACTTCAGCCAGGTGAGGGTCTTTGACCCTGTCCCTGGGTGCAAGATACACAGAGCCAGCACTCAGTGTCACAGCCAGGAGGCCCCAAAGGTCTAGCCTTGCCTCGCAGCTGACAGGAGGCCCAAGGTCAACTGCTTCCTATCAGTAGGGATGAGTTCCAGGGTCTTCTGGGCTGGAGCCCTTTGCCCTGCACCAAGCATCAGTCTCAGCGGGGCAAGAAAGACATCCGTGACACAGGTGGTGTCAGATTCCCATCAGGACTTGCGGAGAGTTTGGGGATGTCCCTTACTATGAAGAGGGGCTCTGACCCCCATGGGACCTCTCAGCCTTGGCACCTGTGCTGTGCATTTCCTGCCTGGCATGTCCCCCCACCTAAACCTTCCCTCTCATCTGACACACGAGGGCCCCTGGCCTTTCTGAACCAGACAAGCCAAGTGACCCTGACACCCCATGAGGTCCCTTGACTGAGAGACTGTGCTTCTGGAAGGTGACAGGGGCCTGGGCTGGGAGGGTGGAGACAGATCAGGTCCACAAGCCTGAGGGGAGCCAAGCTGAAGCTGCTGAGGGCCTGCGCCAGGGCAGGGGTGGTGGGAGCAAAAGGAGAGGATTCTGGAGACCTGGAGACTGGAGAGGAGAAAGGCAAGTGACATGTATGGGCAAAGGGTGGAGGGGTGCTGAGCATCAGGAGTGGTACCGGTTTACCCCTGTCCCTGGGCAGTCAGCAGCCCAGGAGGGGTGGTGCTCAGCTAAGCACCACCCAGCAGAAACAAGATTTGGGCTTCCAGAACAACCTGGAGGGGAGAGGTGGGAGGGTGAGGGGCTCTGACAGCAGCCTCTGGGCACCGGGGGCCACGGGAAAAGACCCAGACCCTGGAGGAGAAATAAGAAGGCAGCATTAGAGACCTTTTACAGAAGGCTTCCATTTGAGACTTATGTCCCCATTTTACAGACTGGGAAGTATGGGGAGCTTGGAGATCACACAGCCATGCAGCCTTTGGCTTCTAGAGCACATCCATGTGACTTCCAGCACATCATGGATTCATGGGGAGCAGCAGGTGTTAGAACCTAGGGCAGTTTTGTCCGAGAAACCCCTCCCACAGCGCCCCCCCCCCCTTCAGCCTCCAAAAGGAAATTCCAGAACCCAAGAGAAGTGGCTCAGAAACCAACATCTGCTGGCCTGTGCACAGGGTGCCCCAGCCCCTCCCCGCCGTGGCCCTAGCAGCCCAATAAGCAGATCTCAGGACAGCACACGTCCATGTGGGCTCAGCCCGGCCTGCCAGCTGAGCTTGTGCGTGGGAGGCGGGAAGTAAGGGAACTTCTTAGCCCTGACCTTGGTATTAGTTCCGAGGAAATGGTTCAAAGTTCCCAGGAGTCAGCAGTGGTGATCTTGACCAAGGTCAGACTGAAGAGGTCCCAAGGGGTCAGGAGGTCTCTCACTGCCTGCTCTGAGCCCCATTCCGGCTGAAGGCTTGGGGAGTCAAGGAAGCCGTACCCTCTCTTCAGCCTGGCTTGTTTCTTACTGTCCTGCTCGAAGAACCCTGGCTCCCCAGCAATCCAGACTCCACTTTGCTGCACCCCTGACCAATTTCCGCAGCCTCCGCAGAGACTGGGTCTGAGAAGGCAGCGCAGGAAGGACGAGGGGGAGGGTTCCGATGAATCCCAGGAGCAATGCCTCACTCCCCTGTCCTCAAGAAGTAGTTCTCATGTCTTCATTTGCAATTGTCAGCCACTCAGGAGGCTCCCAGCCACTCACACCCCTGGCAGGGGGACCCGGCTAATGGTTTAACAGGACCAGGGTATGCACCCTAGATGAGGGGACATGACTTCACGGACATGGCCGGGCCCTGGAGTCCAGTGGTGACTGTGTAGAAAATGCTTGGGAGGCCGCACAGCTCCCTTCCCCAGAGCTGGACTACTGGCTGCACTGGAGCTGACCTTGGGGCAAGCGGCTTCCTCCCCTGGAGGAAGAAAATCCCCCAGTGCTCAGAGCAGGCCTGGATGGAGGCCCTCGCTCAGCAAGGCCAGTTCCACTTCTCGGTAAATGGGACCGGACCACACAGCGAGGTCTGCAAAATCTTTGAATTCTGTAAGCAGGTTGCCACATAGCAGTGACCTACTCAAATCAACCACTCTGACTTTAAAAAGTCCCAGCTTAAAAAATAAATGAAGACATAAATAAGACTGGCTATGTGGTAGAACTGTTGAAGCAGACAGAGTACATGGGAATTGATTATATTTTCACTGTTTGTCTAAGATGTCTGAAATTTTCCTGTTTTAAAATGTCAGGAGTTGCCCCAAAATTAAGTCCTTAAGCACTACACAAGTTCCTACAGCAAAGCCCTTAAAATATTTTTCCTGAAGTTCTAAAATTCTAATGAAAATGGGGGGGGGGGGGGGCCGCACAGCTAGAGAGAAGGCTAGGAAAAGCTTGGAGGTCTTGCTTCGCTTACCCTGGGCATCAGAAATCTCTGCGGGAAGCACAGAAATGCAGCAGAGTGACCTGTGCTTAGAAAGCCAGTCAGGGATCCTCTTGTTCCTGAAGGAGAACTGCCACCAAGAGTCAGTGGGACCAGCACCTGAGACTCTGCACAATCCACTCCCACACCCAAGAGGACAAAGAAAGATTCAGCAGAACTGTTTCTTCTTTATAAACACAAGTACATAATGTTTATTTCAAATTCCAATTTATTACAAGTTTACCCTTTAATGGGGCCCTTCCTCCTTAAAGACAATTAAAAAAAAAAAACAAACAACAAACAATTCAGGTGTCACTGAAGTGGGAACACAGGATTCTCACTGTGAACAATAGACCGGCTCTCGGGTAAAAAGGCAGGGCAAGGTGTTGGTGGCTGGACTAGGGAACTGGAGCGTCAGTGCTAACTCCGAAGCTGTGGGAGAAGGGACAGGAAACCTATCCAGCAACCACTGGAGCAAATCCCCACAGTCTCCGGGAAGGGCAGGCGGGGGGGAGACCGGGACCACACCTCCAAGTTCTGTAGAGGCTTTATTCTCAAGTTCTAGGAGTTGCAATCCCCTTGGTGGACAAGTTTTCCCTTAAATTAAGTTCAGAAGAGCTGAGCTGCTCACATTTTCTAAATTCAAAGCTGATAGAAAAGAAAATTAAACCCTGTTTTGCATTTTTATCAAAATCTGCCATAAAAGGGAAGGGAGACTACCAAGTTCTGCCTAACTAGAGCTACTAGCGCCAGACTCCTAGTTGAAGGGGCCAGCCGAGCCCCTCCTCCCTCTGCCCGCCCCCCTGCACTGACATGGACCCCTGTGAGAGGACCCCTGTGCAAGACTGATCAGCTTATCAATCTCACAGAGCTCAGCATCTGAGGCCAGAACAGGCTCAGGAGGAGGGAGGCGGCGGTTGGAGATGGAGGAGGCAGAAAGCTGCCAGGGCAGGCAAAGGGACATACCCTTCCCCACCAGGTCCCACTGCTTGTCCTGCTGACCCTCCAACCCTGCTTCTCTGAAGAGAGAGAATGGGCTGAGGGAGGAGACGGGGCAAAAGAAAGCAAACACGTTATCATATAAACTGTACTGTACATGTGCCAAAGCAAGATGACAGAAATATTTTACAAGATGTTCTTTATACAATATCACTGCTGAAACAAGCAACTTTTAATAACTAGAAAAGTCAATTTAAAAAAAATTAAACATTTAAATTCTTCCTGCTTTTCTTCTGCTCCCCTAAGAGCTTGTGTCTGGTATGTGGGTGGGCTGGGCTCCAACACCCCTCTGGCCAGATCCATCCAAGTAAAGGTTATATGCATGATTATAAGCAGGACTCCAGTCTCTAAGTGAAGTGCCTTAGGTTCTTTGTGTGTGTGTGTGTGGGGGGGGTTGTTTTTTTAAGTTTTTTTTTGTTTTGTTTTGTTTTTGAAGGAGTGAGGTGGGGTGGGAGAGGGGAGAGAGCTGTCACAAAGAAGGGGAAGAGTATTCAGGAATGGCTCCAGGACATGTCCCTTTACTCCGCAAAGAGCAACTCAAAAGAGCAATGATGCTGGTGAATACAGAATGCGGTATGGCACTCACTGATACCGTCACCTGAGGGAGGGGAGGGGAGAGACCGAGGACGGCTTCAAGAAACAAGACTGTGTGAGTAGAGATCATAAAAAATTAACACCGCCTCCCCAGTTGGCCTGATTACCCCTGATCCTTCCATGTAATACAGTAATTCCTCCCCTGGAGACCAGGGGCTTGGCACTGTCATGGTGGCCAAAGTGGGAGGGACCGTAGGAAAGAAGAGAATTAAGGGACGTGGGCCCTTGAGAAAGCTGTACCCTTGGCCTCTCCCTGGAAACTCTCAGCAGGGCTAAGGCCGCCTACCACCCATGGTACCTCTGGGCAGAGACCAGCCCAAGAGTAGGCTCTCCAAAGAGCTCTGCCTGCTTAGGGCCCTCTGGAGAGTTGGGCAAGGCAGCACAAGCTTGGGATGATGGGCATTTCTGGGATCCCTGTGATCTCCTCCCTTCTACATTCTTCTCCATCTTCCTCTCCCGCTGGCTCCTGCTCCCTCCCACCCTCCCCAGCTCTCTCCATTCCCCCCACCTAGGCTCCCTTACCAGGGCCCTGTCTCTATTTCTTTTGCCTTCGTCCCCTGGACTGTCCAACGGGCTCTGACTCACTGTCCCCTTCATCTTCAGCAAGCCGATCGGGAAACTTCTTGCGTTTCCTGCGGACATATGGGTGGCCAGGAAGGTGTTTATGCAACAGAGCCACCAGACACTGTTCTGTCTTCACCATGCAGTTCAGCACATGGCTGCCGCGGCAGTTGTAAAGCTCAGCATTGGTAAACACTTGCTTCATGTCGGTAAGAAACTCCTGCACAGAACGGTAGCTCCCACAGGAACATTTGTTCTGCATTGTCTGGAAGTCCATGGGCTGGGTGATGATGTCATAATAATCCTCAGCCTCATCTCTCGTCACGGGCTCCCTGTGGAGAAAAACCAAATGGAGATGAGAGCACAGGCTAGAGGACAATAGACAGAAACCTGGTTCCCAGACCACCATTCCTGGAACACCCACCCCTGTTGTGATCAGCCGGCTGGCAGGTAGAGGAGGTATGTTCACCTTGTACTGAGTGCTGTCTCTACCAGTCTGAGAAGCTAATTCCCCTGACACTCAGATATGTCCTAAAGGAAGGATCAGTGTTGTCCCTACAACCTCCATTCAGAGAGCCCCAAGCCAACTGCCTGTCTGCATGCCCTAAGCACCCACAAGGCCGGCCGGTCCTGCTCCCTGTGCTTCAGGATACAAAGCCCACCTGAAGGGCCAGCTGAAGCGGTACTTCACAATCTTGTGGAGGATATCTTCACACTTCTGCAATTCTAGGCCTTGCCTCCGAGAGCTCCGCTTGGTCTGAAGTACCTGGTGCCAAAAAAGAGACATGCTATTACAGGTCCAAGAGAAGAGTGGACAGAACAGAAAATGTTATGTATCTGTTTGTTTTTGTTTTGTTTTGTTTTTTGTTTTTTAAGAGGGACGCCTGTGTGGCTCAATGGCTGAGCATCTGCCTTTGGCTCAGATCGTGATCCTGGGTCCAGGGATCAAGTCCCACATTGGGCTCCCTGCAAGGAGCCTGCTTCTCCCTCTATGTCTCGGTCTCTGTCTCTCTCTGTGTGTCTTTCATGAATAAATAAGTAAAATCTTAAAAAAAAGAAAAAGAAAAGATTCAACCAATTTCTTGGAGCAGAGACAGTCAAAATCATCTGACATTCAAGTCAGAGAGCATGCTCAGCCAAGGGCCAGGCATCTTCCCATCAGCCCGCCAGCCTCCGGTGGAGGCTGATCAAAGCTGCAGAGGGCAGGCAGCAGTTGCCCTATTACAGTGGTCCTGCTAGAGGTCAGCCAGAGAGGCTGCTGTCACCAGGACTCCGGTGAGAGCAGATGGACCTGGGATTATGTGCACATGGTGGAGGGGAGTATAAACAAACAACTGTGGAGACCCTGAGGGGGTAACAGGGACCTCTGACAGCCATTTCTGTGGGGTTGGGGGCTCTGATGGAAGAAAAGCAAGAAGTACAATTCTCCCAGTCTCTCCTGCTGTAAGCATGTGGAAGCTAAGCAGCTGAGGAGGAAAGGGTAGGCGTCCCCTCCAGGGCGCCATTGCTGCTGTGACTCTCAGCGGTCAGAGCCCCCAGGCTCGAAGGGTTAGTTAGGGCTGGGCCAGCAAAAGGATCTCACAAAGCTCTCAAGCTCCCTAATGGTTTGCTTTATGCCCCCAAACCATTCCCAACCTCAATTCACTCTGCCAAAGTAAGTACATTTTCAAGAGCCTCTTATTGTTCTTTAAAGCTCAAGTGAAATCTGAAGTAAAACCACTAAAATTACATTGGTTGAGGAGCAGAGGGGAGGGTAATGCCCCTCCCACAACAACTGTGGGCAAAGAACCCAAAAGTGACGGAGGCTCCAACATTGCTGACATTCCCACAATGGAGACCCAGCCCCTCTGAGCCACTGGAGACACATGGATACTATTTTAAAATCCTTAACAAGTCATGGGCTGCCTATTAACTCGAGGAGATGATGTTTTCAAGCTACAGCAGGGGAATGCCGGACATAGCTGCTCCTGGGGGGCCTGCTGCCTCCGTCTGCCTACAGGCCCACCCATCTGCCGCATCAGCCTCCAAAGGGGGGGGCGGGGGGCTTCCCACCTGTTGCCTGATGGATTCCTAAGGCTGGAGCAGGGGCGGGGTGAGAAACAATGGTATAGGGAGGAAGGGAAATCACTCACCAGCTCTTCAACCTCCACGTCATCCACAGGTGGTGCCTTTGGCCGAGACTTCCTGGCGGGATGCGGCTTCTTACCTGGCCGGCGTCCCGGCCTCGCCGCAGGGGGGATGACACCCTGCTTGCCCCGGACAGTCTTTCGAGGTCTCACTGAAATAGAAAATAGAGAGTCAGAGCCGAACAACGGAGGATGAAGAGAACAATTCTATGAGATGAGACCATGTGGTCGAGCAGAGCATTGGCTCTCTCTAGTTCTAAGATGCTCTTGTTCTCTCTTGCCCTACCTGACAGGATACTTTCAAGGTAGAGAAGCAGATGAATGGATACCTTTCACCAACTGCCAAAGACCTTCTAAGAATTGTTTTGAAAGACAGTTCCTTCATAACGGCCACTCTATCCTCACGCTGTTCACAGCTACTCCCAGGAACGAGACCTCTGAAGGAGTCTGTGGTAAGCTGACACACTCAAGAGAAGAGACTATTTGGTAACAGGCCAGCCTGGAATTCCCAGAGCCTAAGCTCAGCCTGTGTGTGTCCTTACACATGAGGTAGAATCTGGTTGTAGGGGATCTCTGGGTGGCTCAGCGATTTAGCGCCGCCTTGGGCCCAGGGTGTGATCCTGGAGTCCTGGGATCGAGTCCCACGTCAGTCTCCCTGCATGGGGCCTGCTTCTCCCTCTGCCTGTGTCTCTGCCTCTCTTTCTGTGTCTCTCATGAATAAATAAAATCCTAAAAAAAAGAATCTGGTTGTAGCAGTTCTTGCCTCATAGTTTCCCAAGTAATCTTCTGCTCGCCACAGCAATCTTCTCAGAGAAAAGCTGATACCTACTCAAAGTCTTCCCTCACTGAATCCAATTCAAGGCTCACCTTGGTCCTGTCCAGGATCCCCAAAGGGAGAATAAGGAATACAAAGGCCACCAGGATGACCAGTGTCTCCAGGTTTACAACAGGTACTCGAGGTCAGGCAAACAAACAGTTATCAATATGTCCTCAAGGAGTGATGCTCCGTAAGGATTAGCTTAAAAACTTCTCCACTAAACACATTTTCCCTTGAAAGTAGGGAGGGCCATTTGGACAGATACAGGGGTATAAGGAGCCAAGGACACAAAGAATCAATAAGCAATGTTTCATATTCTACTTCTAGACCCTGATAACCCTTCATTGGCTATTTTACGGTCTCTAAGCTCAAGACCAGGCTTGGAAAAGAGAGTAAGAAACTGACACCAAGGATGAAACTCAAATTGCTAGAAACAGCCACCAACCCAGGGCCTTCAGTTACACTAGGAAACTTCTTCGGTGGCTTAAAAGGTAGAGTAGACAAAGGGCTCTCAAGTACCAATACTTCCCAGATCCTTTTGGCAGATAAGACCCTAGAAACCTGAAGAGAACAATTCTTGGAAAGACAACAGTAACTAGCAAGAGGAAAGCATCCACTTCTCTGAAAACAAACAAAATGAGTCCATGTCACAATCAGAATTTATTTCCTGACCACCTTATGTTCCAATCATACTCTCCACCTAGCAGATGAATTCTCTTCATAATCTGGAGTTATGGATAATGGAGAGATCATGCCTAATGCACAAACAAAAGGAGTCCTGTAGGAATGACAGAAATTAAAGTATTCCACGAGAGCCCTGCAGGATTGGGAAAGCAGGGACAGGTGTGCACACCCAGCATATTTTAGCAGCACCATTGCTGTAAGACAGGTCACATCAAACATCTTCTTGGACTCCTTATAACGAAGTCTGAATGTTCAGAATGCTATGATCTTGGAAACTGTACTTTCTCTTCAAAAGCTCATCAAAATCATGATCTGTGCTCTTTTCTACTAACCTAAAAGGAAAGGTATATTTTGCAAAGGAGGAGGCTGTAAAAGGCTAGACTACAGGGCTTTAGGTTTATTTTGGGGGGGGCGGGGGGGCTTTTAGGTTTAACCATGAAAATGACTCATGAAGAATGGCCATCAGAAAGTGAGAGTCAATTAGGTTAAGTGTACCAGGAGAGCCCCCCCTCCGCCCCTCATTCCCACAGGCATCTAGCGAGAAAAAGATCTGAACCTTCATGACAACCACCCTAAGCCATGACAAAACTAGTTTTCTCTTTTCAAACTTGCAAAGCTAGACCCCTGTAGACTGATGAAGAGAAAGATCACTGTGACCAAAGGAAAAATAACTTCTTTAACAGCAGCACTGCAGCAAAGGCAGTACCTCTGTACCACTGTAACAGAGGAGAGAGGGCCTAGGCCTTCCTTACCCATTGTCCCTACACACTGAGAAGCTCAAAGCAGCAGACTCGTCCTAAATACACTTGGGGCCTTGACTTCCACTAAATCTCAGACCAAATGGACCTACATAGGGCTGATATTCTTAAAACCAAGTCACCCTACTTCCCACTAGGAGGATGGTTACATGGCATCTTAAAAATCCATTCAAAACCACGGCACTTGGGATCCCTAGGTGGCGCAGCGGTTTGGCGCCTGCCTTTGGCCCAGGGCGCGATCCTGGAGACCCAGGATCGAATCCCACATCAGGCTCCCGGTGCATGGAGCCTGCTTCTCCCTCTGCCTGTGTCTCTGCCTCTCTCTCTCTCTCTCTCTCTCTCTCTCTCTCTCTATGACTATCATAAATAAATTTAAAAAATTTAAAAAAAAAAAAAAAAACACACCACAGCACTGAGGGGCACCTGGGTGGCTCAGTTGGTGAAGCATCTACCTTCGGCTTAGGTCGTGATCCCACAGTGCTGGAATCAAGTCCCACATGGAAGGGGGGGTCCCCTGCTCAGCAGGGAACCTGCTACTCCCCCTACTTATGTTCTCTCTGTCAAATAAGTAAAATCTCAAATAAATAAATAAATAAGTGAAACCACAGCAGTGGAGTCACTCCATAGCCACAACATGAGAGAGAAAGAAGATGGGTCTGATGGCGACACTGGGTGGGGGTCTACTGCCAACCAGTCTTCCCAAGTCAGCTTGGAAAACTGTGAGGTCAACTATGAGGGGAAACTGAATACTTACATCGAAGACCAGCCACCTCATAATCCTCTTCCTCCACTTCCTCCTCCTCTTCCTCCTCCTCTTCCTCACTCTCATCATCTTCACTGTCCTCAGAGGCAGACTCTTCAGTGTAATTCCTGTGGGGAGGGAAAAGCATGTAGGGAACGTGGTCCTAGGCCAAAGTGGTCTAAGAAAGGATGAAGTTCTATAAGGATCCTCTTCACAGACTGGGCAGATTCAACAACGAGGGGAGGAAACCTGAATGGAGGCCAGGACATGGGCAGCAGCATGAAAGCCTAAGCTGCAGCAGTATGCTCCCTCCACCAGGCCCCAAATGCTCTGGATAAGACACCAACAGCAACAGAAATCAAGACCAAAATTCAACCTCTCCTCACATAAGATACAAAACCCATTCCTTTTGTCTCATAAAAATCGCCCAGATAATGTAACATTTCAGATATTAAAAGCTGTTCCCAACTCTGAAGTGCACTGAAAGGATAAACACCCCAGACAGGTGTTACTCTACCTTGATGGCCCCCTTCCAGGAGCGGAACAGCTTGCAGATGACCATAACATCAAAGCAATGGTAATCCCAGCTCAGAACAGCTGGTCCAAAGCCCTGTCATTTCAGGGTAGTGTGCCTTACTTGGCTCCAAGTGCAGCTGGAGCAGAGTAAGAAATAACCGAGTAATGCTGTTAGATGGGGTCAGGATCAAACAACTCTGCCCTCTCACAGACCAAGCCAGAGCGCTGATAAGCTGCCCTCTCACAACCTCAAACTGCAATGTGGAAAACAACGGTATTACCTTGGCAAATATAAAGCATCTTCTCTTTACAAGGCCTCTATGTTTGGCCTTATTGGGATCAGAGTGAAGAACAAAGCACCACCTCTGCTCTCGGGACACTCCAATCTCATGGGAAGACACTCATATGTGAGACTAACCATGGAGGCAAGATGCACCAAAACACTTAGATTTGCACCAAAACATGGAGATTGGACACTTGGTTGGAACACAGAGGAGAAACAATTAACCTTAAGAATATAAAAGTATTTCAACAAAAAAGCAGTGAAATTTTAAGTAAGCCATAGGCGATTCCCTCAGTTCCAGGGAGAGGGAATATTCCCAGCGAGGAGGAAAGCCCAACAGGCAAGGATACCAATGAACAGTCTGTACCAAGCACACAACACAGGAATAAGGGCTCATAAAAACAGTACTATATAAGAGTCTCAAAAATCAGGCCACGGAATATGGCCTTTATTCTAGAGGCAATGGAAAGACAAAAGTTTCAGGATAGTGACATGAGATTATCTTTGCCTTACATAAACCATTCTGGCATCCCCAGCAAAGTGGGACAAATAGGAGGGGAAAGACATGAAGTAAGGAATTGAGAAGCCACCAAAGGAGCCTGGATGGGAGATGTAGGAGGGCCAACTGACAGAATGGACCATGGAGAGTGAGCAGAAGGGGACTGACTCAGAAGATGTCTGGACACAGAACTGATCATATCTGGCAAATGAATGGGTATAGAAGCAGAAGGAGAGGAAAATGTCCAAGTTGACCCCAGAGTTCTAATCGTAAAGAAGGAAGGTCATGAGTTTCGGGATTTTTAGCAGGAAGTAGTTGCAGAAGTAATTCAGAAGGGGGCAAAGTAGGGGCGCCTGGGTAGCTCAGTTGGTTAAGCGTCCGACTCTTGGTTTCCATTCAGATTGTGATCTTGAAGTTGTGGGACTGAGCCCCGTGTTGGACTGTGCTCAGTATGGAATCTGTTTCAGATTCTCTCTCCCTCTCCCTCTCATTCACACTCTCTCGCACACTTTCTCTAATAAATAAATAAAATCTTAAAGGGGGGGCAAAGTGGAAGCAAAAGGTAAAGGGATAAAGGGAGATAAACTTATTCGAGAAGAAGGTATGATCAAGAAGATACAGAACATGTCTGGCAGTGAAAACCAGAAACGTCAACATCAAACTATAATGAAATCAGAGCCCTCTGAGCTCCTACTGTAATATCTCCAACAATTAGGTTCTGTTCACAAAAGATGAACTTAAAACTCCGTAGAATCATTCAATTTGAATAACTAAAGCTTAATTATAACAACCATTTCATTTGTTTTTAAGAGAAGAAATTCTCACCTGCCACGGGAGTTGCGCCTGGCAGTAGCAGGCTGGCAAGCTGGGCACTGCCACTCACCATCTGGTACCTCGTAGAGGGCTGGCCTCAGACAAAACAGGTGGAAGGCTTTATTACATTCATCACACAAGATCAGTTTGTCATCTTCACCTGCAAGGAGATAAACTTGTAAAGCATTGTTGGGAGCACAGCAATGGTCAGCAAGCTGTAACAAAGAGCCACTCACCCTCAATTAACACCAGGGGGAAGCAAACAGTCTAGCATAGTGTAATCGTATTTTAAGAAATAGTGATTTCTGAAAAGAAACCTAGCATAGGGACGCCTGGGTGGCTCAGTGGTTGAGTGGCTGCCTTTGGCTCAGGGCATTATCCCGCGGTCCTGGGATCGAGTCCCGCATCGGGCTCCCTGCAGGGAGCCTGCTTCTCCCTCTGCCTGTAGTCTGCCTCTCTCTCTGTGTCTCTCATGAATAAATAAATAAAATCTGAAAAGAAAAGAAAAGAAAAGAAAAGAAAAGAAAAGAAAAGAAAAGAAAAGAAAAGAAAAGAAAAGAAAAAAAAAAAAGAAAAGAAAAGAAAAGAAAAGAAAAAAGAAAACACAGCACAAACTAGACTATTGGTGATTTAAGATTCAGGTCTTCTGACATATCCCTAAAACCTGCTTGGCCTAGGAGAGGACAGTTAAAACATTTACAAAGTAGCAGCAAAAAAAAAACCAACTCATGGCAAAAAAAACAACTCAGGGCACCCCCGGTGGCGCAGCGGTTTAGCGCCGCCTGCAGCCCGGGGTCTGATCCTGGAGACCCGGGATCGAGTCCCGCGTCGGGCTCCCTGCATGGAGCCTGCTTCTCCCTCTGCCTGTGTCTCTGCCTCTCAGTCTCTCTCTCTCTCTGAATAAATAAATTAAAAAAAAATTGCTTATTAAAAAACAAACAAAAAAAAACTCATAGCAGGAAAGGTCACTACTCCTCTCCCACTAAAAAACGAATCCCCCATGAAGTATTACATTTCCTGCCCATCCTTTTCCTCAATCCCCAATGCTTCCCAACTCATATCTGATATAGTTCTCTTAAGAGATTTGGTATCAAAAATGTACAGAACTGACCCGACATGGTCACTTCCCTCTCCAACCTTCATTCTGAAACAGTGTTTAGAGCAACTGATAGATTTTTCACAGGTCTTTCCATCCTTGGGGATTAAATCCTAACCTACTTCACAAAATCACTTGAGCCAATGAGAAGTCAATCGCTTGAGTGCCATTAGTCATGATGTTCCTTTTACACAGCCTCTGAAAGCTGTGACCATTAAAGATTCTCAAATGCCTTGCTCTGTAGGACTCAGTGGCAGTGGGCACAAACTGGAGTATTCTTCCCAGTGTTAATACTGCCCTCTGCTGGTAGACCTCTTACTTCACGGATGACTTAAAAACTCCAGTGATTAAAAAAAAAAAAACAAAAAACAAGACTCCAGCGATGATAAAAACAGATGTAAAATTTTAGGTTAATTTTGTTCCCTGTAGAAAATTTAAACATTGGAGAGATAAACTGCTCTTATACTAAAAAATGAAGAACAAAGGGCTTACTTTGATTTACTGTCCTGTTATTTCAAAGAGTAGCATTTTACGGACTTCCAGAAGAAGGTAGCCCCACTACACTTCAAAGTTGTGTGCACAGACTTCTTCAGGGGAGAAAATATCTTTGGAATGGAAGTCCTAGTCCCTATTACACTCAGATAAGCAACACTGATCTATATATACCTTTCTTTCGACAGACTTTGCATCGAGCATTTTCTGCTGACATATCCCACTTGATACAGGCATCAAGCATCCCAAGTAGAACGTGCATTCTGGAAAAAGTCTGAGCTTCACGGATTGCTGTCTTCCATTTTTCCAGAGCAGATGCAACCTAAACAGAGACAAAACCAGGTCAGCATTACTACAATGACCTCAACCATATGAGGTCATTCATATGAGGTATGAAAAATGTAGATTTTTCACACAACACTGACAGAGTATGCACTTAGAGCACCAGAAACAGGGGAAGAGGTGACAGGATTCTGAGTATATTTATATCCTAGAGCTTCTTACCCATTTATTTTACAGAAGAAATCAAGGCTCTGAAGAGTGAAAAACCTTGCCAAAGACTACACAAAGAATTAAGTCGGGGTGGTGGGTGATCAGAGACCCATCTCTTCTAGTAAAATCCACTTAAAGAGTCCATATCATTTAAAAGCAGAAACACTTGTGTAAATGCTAGTGTGCAACCATGTCCTGAGCTAACACAACTTTGGTTAACAAGATGTTCAGTTTCTGCATTATGTGCCACAATCCCAGATTACAGGGCCTGGAAATTACAGTAAATACTATCTATAAAGCGTTCTACAACACTTAAAAATATTAAATACTGATATGAAGCATTTCTCTTGACTTTATCACCAACTTCTAACTAAGTGAAATCTCAGAGCCAGGGCTTAGGCTGACTTTCTGGGCAATTACTTTCAGCATAATAGGCAGTGTCTCCTCCCATCATCAGAAAATGCAAATCAATTCAGAATTACCCAGGGAAAACACAGGATGGGGGAAAATATAATCAGGAATTTCAATAATAAACACAACTAAAGAAAAATAGAAATGCCATTTTAGGATAATTAGTTTATCTGTATTACTGTTTCATTAGTCAAAAGGTGATTTTTTAGGTCTTTAAAGCATTTCTTGCCTAAATGATTAGGTAAGCATCCATAATAAACAAATGCCTCTATGGGGGTTTATTCATTCTCAGATAGTCAAAAACGCAACAGAGATAGACAAGGTAAAGCTTAGGCCCTCCCTATGGCAGAAGCTGAGAGATGAGGTCATCCCATCATCATCTATCTTATAAGGATCAAATGGCTTAACCCAGTCCTACCTGAGTTATAGTTCAGGTAGCAGCTCTTACAACTTGGCCTGCTCAAGCTAGCAGACAGTACCACTGATGCACTTCACTGCCCTGCCCGAGGCAATGAGGTCTATTTAAAGTGATATAGTCGTCCTCCTATAGGAAGGGGTAGTTATGCTGGAAGGCCACAGGCTTTATTTAAAATAGAGCTGCCAAGGGACAGAGTTGAGCTACTTCTGAAGCTGTGGTGTGAGGGTTGAGAGAGGAGAACAAAACAGACATAAAAAGTCCCGTGTGTGTAAATTCATAAATAACAAGAACACATAAATACAGACACAACAAAATTCTATTTAAGAGGCTGCTAAAACCCTAGTGGAATCTGGTTCTTTCCTGACTCCAACCTCCAATGCAGATATTTCAGTATCTGCCCTCAAAATACAGCATGATTTCTTTCCTCCCCACTCAGAGCTCCTCAGTACACTATGAGGGTCCACAACCACAACTCATCTCACTGGCTTTCTCTCTCAGAGCAGTGGAGAGTTGACATGATGATAGGTCCTTTTACTGCACTAACAACCCACATTCCTTCAATGGAATGTATATTTAAGATTTTAAGTTCAGTCCCTAAAAAGAGTGCCTACTGGCAACAGGCAGAAAATGGCTAACATGAGCTTTACTGTCCTCTAGTGGACACTCAGATGCACACAAGTAGTCAGGAAAAAGTCCTATCAGCAAGTACTGCTTTTTACACATTTCCTATAAACAACTGAACCAAACTACCCTAACAGCCATATGACCAGGACTATATATTATGGCCATGCTCAGAAATCTGTGGTTCAAGATCTGAGCACTCAATAGGGCATCCAGCCTCATTAAAAAACAAAACAGAGCAGCCCTGGTAGCGCAGCAGTTTAGCACCGCCTGCAGCCCAGGGTGTGATCCTGGAGACCTGGGATCGAGTCTCACGTCAGGCTCCCTGCAAGGAGCCTGCTTCTCCCTCTGCCTGTGTCTCTGCCTCTCTTTCTGTGTCTCTCATGAATAAATAAAAACAAAACAAAACAAAAACTGGGACTGACTCTTGGCTTCAGCTCAGGTCACGATCTCAGGGTTATGAGATAGGGCCCATGTCAAGCTCTATGCTAATAAGCACAGAGTCTGCTTGAGATTCTCCCTCTGCCCCTCCCTCTCTCCCCTCTGTCTCTCTCAAAATAAATAAATAAATCTTAAAAAAGAAACCTGAGAGATCTTGGAAATAAGCTTATTTAACCTCATTTTAATACAGATTTATGGAGATAAAATTCATATGGTAACAAGTTCACGTCGTAAAGAAAACAATGGGTTCTCAAATATTTGCAGAGCTGTGCAACTATCAATGTAATCTTACAGAACATTTTCATCACGCCAGAAATAAACCTTGCACCCTCTAGTAGTCATTCCCCATTCCCCACCCTAAACCATCACTTCCCCAGCCCTAGACAACCACTACTCTACTTCTGGTCTAGAGATTTTCTTCTTCTGGACATTTCATATAAATGTGTGGCTTTTTGGATTGCCTTCTTTGACTAAGCATAATTTTTCTAGGTTCATACACATTATAACTAGTAACAGTACTTTATTCCATTTTAATTGCTGAAAGTTTTTCCATCGTATGGATAAATCACATTTTGTTAATCCACTATCAGTAGATGGACATCTGGGTTGTTTCTATTTTTTTGGCTATTATAAATAATGCTGCTATGAACATTTGGGAATATTTGTATAACCTTCATTTATTATTTTGCCCAAGGTCTCATAGCAATTTGGTGCCAGGTCTCCTTCACATCTCTAGATCCCCAATACTAATGCTTTTGATATCATAGGTACTAGCATCCTGTTAAACCCACTGAGCTATCCACCTAGACCAGCCTAGATTCCAACCAACCTCTAATTTTGAGGGCAAAACATAAAGCATTCAAGATTTGAAAGACCATCCTAGTTTCCTACCATTGGAAAAAAAATTCCAAACAGTCCAGTACATTAAAACAAACACCCCACACTATATTCAAAGACACTGGGTTTTTTGTTTTTTAAAGACATTGTTTTTAAAAACAGATGAATAGTGGCAACTAAGTTTTGACATTCAACACTGCTGATATCTGGTAAATCCTGCCTGTCTTACAACACTGGTAGGAGGCTAAATACATTATTCTGATGAAAAACTCAAAATCTCTAACATGTTCTGGGACGCTTGGGTGGCCCAACGGCTGAGCCTCTGCCTTCAGCTCAGGGTGTGATCCCAGTCCTGGGATCGAGTCCCACATCGGGCTCCTTATGTGGAGCCTGCTTCTCCCTCTGCCTATGTCTCTGCCTCTCCCTCTCTGTCTCTCATGAACAAATAAATAAAATCTCAAAAAAAAAAAAAAATCTCTAGCATGTTTAAATAAAGATGGTCCCTATGGAGAAGTGGGTGTAACAGAATCAAAGAGAAGCCAGCTGATATGCAAAGTCACCGTTAATCCCTTTACTAACAGTAAAAAGGCAATATCCTATCTCAGCAAGGATAGGACAAGGCTTCTGACCATATTCTTCCACAAGAGAACATTTAAAATGGAAAAACAGATAATCAGCTTGTCAGGACAAACGCATAAAAAGTAAACAGAGAGCCTAACAGAACCCAGGATTTTGCCAAATTATACAAGGTCTTTCCCACTTGATGAAAAAAACAAACAAACAAACAACAACAAGAATAAACCTTAAGTTCGAGAAACAATCTACTTTTCTAAGTTAGGAAACCGAAGCCCAAACTAAAGACTGATATTAACTCATGTAACCACCTAGTGCCAGCTGAAAATGCTGGCCTATGTTAAGTGGAAACCTTCAAAGCAAAGAACAGTGGAAAATTTCAGAACTGTGGCAGAGTTGACCTTTGGTCGGGAAATGCAGGCAGGGCATAATGCCATTTTAATGGAGAACATCGTTGAACTACTTAGTAGGCAACCTAATTGATTTTCCAAGAAACTCTTCCATGCTTTCCATTTGTGTACTATGTGTCCAAGGTTAAACCTGCTAAGTTGCTCAGATTTTCCTCCCCAATCAAACTAAGAATGAAGTCTCGTATGACAAGCTAAAAAGAGGTTATTTTGCTATGGGGAGGAGTACTAAAAAAGAACTTAAGGAGAATTCTACAGCCACTACTTCCCAATGAGAAGAAAATGTTACTGGTCAAGAAATGTCAAGGAAAAGAACACATCAAGAAAGAGACTCTTCTGGATAAAGTTAAAAACAAAACCTATGCAGTGCTTGGCAAGGCTAAAAATGATGCCTAATGAAGAGACTTGGCAGAGGAGACTATAAACTAATGTTAGACTTTATCTGGAAGGTGACCTGCATGCCATGCAACCATTAAAAGGTAAACGAAGGAAGGGAGAACCCAATTCCAGGATGATACTGACATGTGTCCAGCCTCTGGATCTACGGTATGAACTAAGAGACTCTGACCTAACTGAATCTTAGTTCTCCGCTCTGCTTACCTCCCACCCAAAAGGACTCTCATTTCATCATGCATCATCTTGGCCATGGGAAGAAATAGGGAACATGACAACAGTGTACAAACACTTGAGGAGCTTTAGACAATAAAATCACTCTGAGTAAACTCAGAGGGCAAAATAAGGAGCAGCCTTCAATGACAGAAAGTCAATTTCTGCTCAGTCTAACGAAGCCTATGCCCCCTTCCATGATCGGATTAACTCCTACTATCCTTCAAAACCAGCAGACACATCCGTTTCTTGGGAGTTTTCCCTATTTGCCCAGGTGTACCTGACAGGTAGACTGAGTCCTGCCCTCTCTCATCAGGACCTGTCAGTCCACCAAAACCGTCCGTCCTAACTCCAACAGGACTCCTGGAGGGCAAGGACATCCGAACTCCACTCATCACTACAACTGCCAGACTCACCATAGGACTGCCCAAGACAAGTCTTTACCAGCTGGTTGTGAAAAGAAGGAAGTAAGAGAGGGGAAGAGAGAAATCAAACACAGGGGAAAGTATTCTAATGGGATAATGCCTGGGACCCCTCCTTAATGTAGTGGTTTCAAATTCTTTTCTTTGTAAACTTTTTTTTTTTTAAGATTTTATTTATTTATTCACGAGAGACACACAGAGAGAGACAGAGAGAAAGAGAGAAAGAGACAGAGACACGGGCTGAGGGAGAAGCAGGCTCCATGCAGGGAGCACGACGTGGGACTCGATCCTGGGTCTCCGGGCTGAAGGCGGGGCTAAACCGCTGAGCCACCCGGCCTGCCGTTTTCTTTGTAATCTTAGCAGAAATCTAATAGACAAAACAGAAAAACTGAAGCCGCTAATTATTCTACTAAAGACAAACCAGAGACAACATAACATTCATCAGCAAGGAATCAAGGCACTAAGAAAACATACTATCACATAGATCTATATGGACTAAAAGGGGGAGACAGACTGTATGACACAGACAATTCCATTCTGTAAAATTCCAATAAAACCATCTTCATATGCATACAGAAAATACACCAAACTACTGAAGAGTGACTTTCCTGGGGAGGAAAACTAGAATGGGAGTTCTTTTCTACTTTACTTACCTCTCCCACTGGGTTTACTTACAAGGAGCATGTTACTTTTAAAACTTAAAAACCAGAAAACTGGATAGCCACATGCAAAAAACTGAACTTAGACCCTTAGTTTACAAATATTAACTCAAAATGGATCAAAGGTTTAAATGTAAAAGCTAAAATTCTAAAAAACAAAAACAAACCCGTAGAAGAAAACAGAAAGATAGGACATGGATTTGTGATGCTGAATTTGGCAATGACCTGGTTGTGACACCAAAAGCAGAACCAACCAAAGAAAAAACAGGTAGGGTGAACTTCATCAAACTTGAAAACTTTTTGTCTATCAAAGGATGTCATCGACAGAATGAAAAGGCAGCTCACAGGATGAGAGAATATATCTGCAAATCATACATCTAACACAGGATTAATACCCAGAACATATAAAGAAACTACATATATAACTCAATGACAAAAAAAAAAAAAAAAAAAAAAAAAAACACAAAATCCAATTAAAAAACAGCTAAATAACTCAGAGACATTTCCCCAAAGACAGACAGACATGGCCAACAGGCACATTCTTCAACATCACTATGGAAATCATTACGGAATCATTACGGAAAGGCAAACCAAAAGCATGAGCTATCACTTCATTCCCATGAGGATGACTGCAATCACAGAAATAGAACATAACAGGCACTGGCAAGGGTGTGGAAAAATTAGAACCCTGTGCACTGCTGGTGGGCATGTAAAATGGTGCAGCTGCTCTGGAAGACATGGCAGTTCTGAAAAACTGCAACAGTATTACCATATGATGCAGCAATTCTACTTCTAGGTATATAGACAAAAGAACTGAGTAAGAGGGCATCTGGGTGGCTCAGTTGGTTAAGCATCTGCCTTCAGCTCAGGTCATGATCTCAAGGTCCTGGGATAGAGCCCTGCATTGGGCTCCCTGCTCAGTGGGGAACCTGCTTCTCCCTCTACTTCCTCTGCATCCCACCCCCCAATCCTGTTATCTCTCTCTCTCAAATAAATTTTTTTAAAAAACCAAAAAACAAAAAAACTGAAAGTAAGGACTAGAATAGAGTTGTACGCCTGCGTTCTCAGCAGACTGGATGTGAGGGCCATGTGGCTGTGATACCTGTCACCCAAGTGTTTTTTTCTCCAGGATGGCTCTGGCTGTTGTGGCTGACTAGATGGGTGTCTCCCCCCTCTCTCACTGTGCAGCCCACCGGAAGCTGTGTACTTGGCCATAAAGAACAACCTTCTTGGGGCGCCTGAGTGGCTCAGTGGTTGAGCGTCTGCCTTCAGTTCAGAGCGTGATCCCGGAATCCTGGGATTGAGTCCCACATCGGGCTCCCCACTGGGAGCCTGCTTCTCCCTCTGCCCGTGTCTCTGCCTCTCTCTCTCTGTCTCTTGAATAAATAAATAAAATCTATTAAAAAAAAAAAAAGAACAATCTTCTCCATCAGAGTAGGATTGTTTCTTGGTCAAGGGTATACAGAGGCACTCCCTGCTAGAGGCTCCATACAGTCCATAGCAGCATTATCCACGACAACCAAAAGATGGAAGTGATCCAAGTGTTCATTGATGGATGAACAGAGAATGTGGTATATACACAGAATGGGTATTACTCAGTCTTAAAGGGAAATCCTGGCACATAACACAACATAGATGAGCTTAGAAGACATTATACTAAGTTAAATAAAGCAGTCACAAAAGAACAAATATTTTGATTCCATTTCTATGTAATAGTACTCAGAGTAGTTGTTGAATCCATAGACACAGGAAGAAAACGGGGGTTGCCAGAGGTTGAGGGGACAGTGAATCAGGTAGTGTAATCTTTAGTGGGCACAATTTCAGTCTGGGAAGAGAAGGTTCTGGAGATGGATGGTAGTGACAGTTGCACAACGCTGTGAATGTACTTAACAACACAGAACATAAAAATGGTTAAGATACTACATTGTTCCTTATGTGTATTTTGCCACCATTTTTAACAATTTGAAAACCACTACCCCCCCTTTTAAAAAAGCAATCATGGCTCTGGTAAAAGGAGATGGGGGCACTCTGAGCCAATATCCAGCTGAGCTCCATAAACCAGTATGAAAACCACAACATTTAGTGGAAATGATAAAAATAGAGTATCGGCTCAAGGAACCATGCTTTCAAGGAGGTGAAGCACAGGGTTAGACAATTTTACTTTTTTTTTTTTTTTTTTTTTTTTTTTTTTATGACAGGCACACAGTGAGAGAGAGAGAGGCAGAGACACAGGCAGAGGGAGAAGCAGGCTCCATGCACCGGGAGCCCGATGTGGGATTCGATCCCGGGTCTCCAGGATCGCGCCCCGGGCCAAAGGCAGGCGCCAAACCGCTGCGCCACCCAGGGATCCCGGGTTAGACAATTTTAAAACCAGATCCACTCTCCTACAGTCATAAAACCACATCTTCACGAACAAAATACCTTTGCTTCCTCTGCCAGTTTCTTCTCTTCATCCACCTCTTCCGTCTTTGCTGAATCTTCACTTTGGAGTTTTCTTCTCTTTTGCTTGGGAGCCATGAAGCCTTGGAGAAATTTCTTTATGACACTTGCTTGTAGGGCAATCACACACTCACCAAAATCCTTCAGTTTCTCTAATGAGATCACCTACAGCAAACGAAGGAAACACCACAATGAATGAAAGACCCAGATGACAGGATACTATCCTCCCCTCTCCACACCCAACTCTGGTCATCTCTGTGCACTACTCTTATTTGCTAATAAGGGTTGTAGCGGGAAGGAGAAGGCAGCTAATTTTAAGCATGTTCAGTGGCAGTTACAGTTTCAGTGTCACTGTGAAAGTTTATTCAAAAGTAACCTCAGTTTTTCCAGGCCTTTCACCGAAGCTAACTCTTCCCCAAATGTGATAATAAAATTATTTACTCAATAATGCATGTTGTCTGCTCAAAAGAGAGAAGAGAGAAAGAGACTATCTCCAACTAAATTCAAATCAACCTAAGTCACACAACATCAATTTCCCTTGGTCCTCAGTTCAGTGGATGGTTTATAATTTAAAAGCAGCTGACAACACCTCCATTTCCCCAGCAATGTGGCCCATGAGATAGTGAACCTTGTTCTACTTAAAGAAGTTAGGGAGTTCATTCATTCATTCAGCAATTGAGTGCCTACTATATGCAAACTAGTTTCAAGGCAAAGAAAAACTGAGAAAAAAGTAAACATTTACTGACCTACTAGCTTATAAACTATAGGTCAGGTAATACTTGGTCTCATCTAAGCCTCACATTTATTTTATGGATAAGGACAGAAGCTAAATCACTTTGATCCAAAGCATGCTCTTGAGTGAATGCTATCTTCTCAGTCACACAAAACACACGTCAATTAAAAAGATACCATTTAAAAAAAAAAAAGATACCATTTTATAACTATGAAGAGAAACAAAGAATGATGATAACCCAGTTTAGCAAGGTATTGAGCATGGATTTGGCACAAAGTAGGCAATTGATAAATATCTGCCAAATAAACAAAAAAGTACATATTGTATTTGAAACTGCAGAATACATAGTGTTGAATAATTCCTTAAAAGATCATGAAGAGGGCGCCGGCCCAGTGGTTTAGCGCTGCCTTCAGCCCAGGGCGTGATCCTGGAGACCCAGGATTGAGTCCCACGTCAGGCTCCCAGCATGGAGCCTGCTTCTCACTCTGCCTGTGTCTCTGCCTTTCTCTCTCTCTCTCGCTCTCTGAGTCTCTCATGAATGAATAAATAAATAAAATCTTTAAAAAAAAAAAAAAAGATCATGAAGAATAAAGATGTTTAAATCCTTTTTCCCAGGTAATGTACCACAAATTCATAACCACTACCCCCTTTTAAAAAGTAACCATGGGGATCCCTGGGTGGCGCAGTGGTTTGGCGCCTGCCTTTGGCCCAGGGCGCGATCCTGGAGCCCGGGATCGAATCCCACGTCGGGCTCCCGGTGCATGGAGCCTGCTTCTCCCTCTGCCTGTGTCTCTGCCCCTCTCTCTCTCTGTGTGACTATCATAAATAAATAAAAAAATAAAAATAAATAAAAATAAAAAAAAATAAAAAGTAACCATGGCTCTGGTAAAAGGAGATGGGGGCGCTTGTAGCCATTATCCAGCTGAGCTCCATAAACCAGTGTGAAAACCACAACATTTAGTGGAAATGATAAAAATAGAATACTGGCTCAAGGAACCGTGCGGATTTTAAAAGGCTGCTCAATTGTTAAGATCATGCGACTCTGGATCTCAGGATTGTGAGTTTGAGCCCCATACTGAGATTGCTTTAAAAAAAAAATTAAAAAAGAGAAAAAGAAAGCTTATGTATGTATGTAAGATGCATATAAAATATGATTATAATAGCAAAGAAATATAAATACAAAAATCTGACAGTAAATGATTTATCTTATCAACTCCATGGGTTATTTTATGTACCTCAAAGTGATATAAAAACTGAAAGAAATGGAATGTATTTATAAATTAGGAAAAATGGGGAAAAAAAGATGCAATTGCCCAAAAAACACACAACTAATATACATGCTGTAATGCATATGAATAATTTGAAAAGACCCATGAGTATTATTAGTATCTTTGGAGTTATATGGACTTTTATTTTTTAAAACCAGTGAAAAGCATTTTAGTATTTCCTGACAGACAGTATTTTCCAATCTTCTCTCCAGCTGGGATATCTAAATCTATCTCATGTAGAACATGGCGTCTCCTGAATTGGTTCATCTATATCATGTGAGGGTCCTTCTGAACAGTAGGTGACAGGACTCTAAATGGATCTTGAAATGTACTCATTTACTAGCATGAGTGCTACCCAACATTAAGCATAACCCTACTGAGCTGATCAGTATAAAGGATGGACAAAACCAGAATACACAAACACATTTCAGACCTTAAAGCACAAGGATCAAGCACACAGGAATGTTAAATAACAGATGTTAAATCATGATTCAGGATTGGGACTCCAGGACTAGTTTTCATTCAACTTAATAGAAAAGTGCTTTCTGGGGCACCTGGCTGGCTCAGTCAGTGAAGCAACTCTTGATATCAGGGTTGTAGAGTTCAAGCCCCATAATGGATGCAGAGATTATTTAAAAATAAAATCTTAGGGGCACCTAAGTGGCTCAAGTAGATTAAGTGTTTGACTTCGGCTCAAATCATGATCTCAGGATCCTAGGATCAGGCTCAGCATTGGGCTCCCCACTCAACAGGGTGTCTAGTCTGCTTCTCCCTCTCCCTCTTCCCCACACCCCCTGGCCATGCTCTCTCCCTCTCTCAAATAAATAAAATGTTTTAAAAAGTAAAATCTTTAAAAAAAAGGCACTTTTTGAACAAAGAATCTAAGCCAATGATTAGATTTTTCTGGATATCAAAGGAAAAGTAAAGTATCACATGTACATGGAGAAACTTTAGCTCCACAAGTCTTTTAAAACAAACCTATACATGATTTCCAGGGTCATCTAGGGAAGTCAAGAACATTATCAGGGAATAATTTCAAATTGAGTTTCCACGAGTAACAGATCTCATAATGGTGTTTGCTTATGTTCTTACCCGAGCTTCAAATTCTGATGTTTCTTCTACATAACCAAGTCCCCCCTTTTGTAACCTTGTTGCAACTTCAATGAGATCACTACGAAGGAAGTTCAAAAGCTCCTGGTTGCCATCACAAGATTTTAGACCCAAATTTGGCTTCCGGGCCAGATGAATAGAATGGATGATGTCCTGGTACCTAGAAGAGTTGGGGGCCGAGGAGATGGGAAATAAAGAAACTCTGAATGACAGATCTCATTTCTAGAAGACTTACTCAGATCTTCTTCATCTCTCCGTGGTGATTTTAGTTTCAGGTTTCTTGTACAAATTTTCAAATGTTTCTTATTTTTGATTAATTTGAAAAACACGCTTCTTGTATTTGGTATTTGATAATCTGAAGGGTCCTGCTCTGCATTTTTTTTTTTTGTACCTTTTTACCATGAGTTTCTTGGGATTTTATCTATGGAAATTCTTTTGAGGCCTAGTCTGAAGTTGGGCTCCTCCAGAGAGAATGTCTACTTGCTCATGTTAGCTACCAGGAAATGTGACCAACCCAAGAAACTTTAAATCACCTGCCTGAAATGCCCCATAACATAGTAAAAATGTGAAACACAGCTGAAAACCTACACAAGGAGATCTTGCTCACACTAAAGATGAGGTCCCAGCAATAGACTCTAGACCAGAAGCTTCACTGTTGGCTACTTGTAACAAAATGAAAACTAAAGTTCAAGGTCATCTCGGTTGCGGTATACTAAGTTCCCACTTTGTTCTTAATAATAAGCATTTTTAATATTATTTTCCTCTGAATACAACTTCATTGTATCCCACTGGTTTTCTTACAAAGGATTTCCCTTTCCTTGCTTTCTAGAAGTTCCTTTATTTTCTTCTTTGATGTGTTATCTAGGAATATATTTAACTGTCAGTAAAGGTCTTTTTGGAAATCTTTAAGGAATCTGTTTCTAATTTTATTGCAATTTGATCAGAAAATGTATCTTGAAACTCTACTTTTAAAATCTGTTGAGATTGCTTTTGTGGCTAAGTACATGATTAACTTTCATAAATGTTCAATGGATAGAACAAAAAACTTTACTTCTGTTTCCAATTGGCCTAGTATCATTTTGTTTTTTTTTTTTTTTTTTTTTTTTTTTTTTTTAATTCTTTTTTTTTTTTTTTTTTTTTTTTTTTTAATTTTTTTTTATTTATTTATGATAGGCACACAGTGAGAGAGAGAGAGGCAGAGACACAGGCAGAGGGAGAAACAGGCTCCATGCACCGGGAGCCCGACGTGGGATTCGATCCCGGGTCTCCAGAATCGCGCCCTGGGCCAAAGGCAGGCGCCAAACCGCTGCGCCACCCAGGGATCCCTATCATTTTGTTTTTAAATTCCCTTTATTGAGATGAATGACTGAGTGCACACCCTGTAATTTATATCCTTCTTCCCCTATTGTAAAGAGAATATATATTTGTTTTATAAATGTGAACTTCAAATGGTCTGTAATACATTATCCTATTCCCTTGGTTACCCCAAAGGAAACCCAAATAACCATCACTAAGAGAAGAGATAAATAAAGTAGAATCACAAAGATTATACAAACTCCCAGAATAGTATATATAAAGAAAAATGGTTGAGTTCAGTTATAAAAATCATGGATGGAGGTCGCCTGGATGGCTCAGTTGATTGCGCATCTGTCTTTAGCTCAGGTCATGATCTCGGGGTCCTGGATCGAGCTTCATGCGAGCTCCCTGCTCAGCGGGGAGTCTGCTTCTACTACTTCTGTTCCTCCCCTACCTGCTGCCTGCGTGTACATGCACTCTCTCTGCAATTTCTCTCAAATAATTAAAACTAAAAGAAACGTAATCATACAATATGGGCCTTTTGTCTAGCAGCTTTGAGTCAGCCTGTTTTTTTTAGTTTCAGCTCTGTTTTAGTAAGTACCAGTACTTTGTTCCGTTCTGCAGTTGAATTTATGGATATGCCACATTTCGTTTATCCATCAGCTGATGGACATTTAGGTTTTCTTTTCTTTTTCTTTTTTTTTTTTTTTTTGGCTATTTTGAATGCTGACAGAATACTTCTGAATAACAACTGCTGTAGAACTGCCCTTGCAAAAAAAAAAAAAAAGAGCTGCCCTTGCAAGGCTGCCTAATTACATGAAGATCTTGGTTCATTGCACGACAAACATTAATCAATGAATAATAGCTGCTATACTGCATATATGTAGGGCTTAAAAGCAAGCTTCTTCCAAATAAGCATGAGTCAAGAAAATGCCAAACAGTAAGAACATAAAAGGGTGATAGACACTTTCTTAAAATTTATTTTTATTGCTTTTATGGATAAACAAATAACCCTTAACATATTTATAATATCTAATGCTGAAGAAAAGCTATGAAGACCAAGATGAAAAGATGAAAATTCTTACCTCTTCTCAAGCCTCTCTTTAAGTTGACTTTCTCTTATTCCCTGAGGGTGAAGGCAGTTTAGTAACTCATCCAGTTCCTTCTGACTATCACATAAAAACCTGCAAGGAGCAACACAGAATCAGTAACTCTGAAAAACAAAAACTAAGAAAGGGATCTGGGATTGTTGGTGGGAGTTGGGAGAACAGAATTCCAAACTTGGCTCACAAACAAACCAAATAATTTACTATTTCCATGAGGCCTAATGTTAACTTTATCCTAGAGTAACAGAGCCGATGTTTCCTACTAAAATACAAGACAAATTTTATAAAGTTAATAGACACACTTGTCCATACACCTTAAACGAGTAAACTTGTATCCAAAAATAAAAAATAGGGTAGCCCGGGTGGCTCAGTAGTTTAACACCGCCTTCAGCCCAGGGCCTGATCCCGGAAATCCGGGATCGAGTCCCACATCGGGCTCCCTGCACGGAGCCTGCTTCTCCCTCTGCCTGTGTCTCTGCCTCTCTCTCTCTCTCTCTCTGTGTCTCTCGTGAATAAATAAATAAATTCTTAAAAAAATAATAAAAATAAAAGGTCATTATACCAAAAGCAATCAAAGACAAAACAGTTAATGTAATCACAAAGTAAATGCGACCCTCTCAAAACCTAGTTTCCTGCCTAAAAGGGAATTGACACAAAAGCAGATCAATGGCTATATATACAATTTTTATTATTTAATTAATAAAGATGAAAATCCTAAATCTATTCCCAGGCTAAAAAGCACTTCTGATGCAATGTAACATCTATCCCAGAACATATACAAAGTTACATTATAACAGGGAAATAAAATTCCAAAGTTTAGTACAAATACATTCTTAGCAAAAAAAAAAAAAAAAAAAAAAAAAGGCTGCTTTTAATTTTAAAGCAATGAATTTACATATCTAAGAAATCAAAGTCATACATACATTATCTTAACAGATAATCACTGGTATAATTATATTAAATATTTTATTAACACGAAAAGGAAAAAAGAAAGAGCAGCCAGATGAATGCTCACATTACCATAGATTCTGGCCTTGTTTGGGTATGGTGGTCTCTACAGCTACTTCTGTTGCTGGTCCAGGTTGTGTGTTCATGCTTGTGTTTTTGCCTAGGTTTGCTTTCTTACCTAAAAAAAAAAAAAAAAAAAAAAAAAAAAAATTAAACAGTAAACAATTTCCTGTTTCAAACCTAAGCAAGACACAGCGCCAAATCCAACAATAACACAGGTGCTACCTATTAAATACACCCAACGTATAACAGGTGCTAATTTCTCTTAAATAGCTTATACATAGCACATTGACACTCTTGCTCTCAACTCAGCTAACAGTTGCACAGTTCAAAGTTTAGAGTATGGCAATTTAGAATGAAGGGGGATGACTGAATAACTATCAAAACAAATAACTCATTTACTCCTTGTATGTTAAGGCTTAGCACAGAGGCATCTGTAGTGAAGCAGGGACAACTGAAACACACAAACTACTATAAACTTACCACTAGAGGCTTCAAGTGTCAACACGATGAACTTTTTTCTAAGCCAGTTCCTATATATTAACAGGACATGAATACAGATCTTAAGCCAATCTCTGAGGCCTCATCTAACACTATAATTGGTTCTGTCCCCTGCTCCCATTCTTTACCCTTTAGCCTGTCACTTTCCCCACACTACAAACACATCACCCTGTTAGTCTTCTGAGTCAAGTGATTTTGAAGAGACCTTGCCACGCGGGAATGAGAGTACATGCAGCAACAACATGCACCAGAAGTGAAGGGATGGAATGTCCATCTTCTCTTGGGAGCTAGAATCATGGAAACCTGATTTCTAAGGATACCCATTAAATTTCTGAGTAACATTATAAATTCAGTCTCTCCTGCTGGAAACTCTCTCCCAGTCTGAAGATCCTAACTGTACATTTACTGCTCTCAAACAGAACTGCCCTCCTGTGGATACTTATAAAGTCTACTAAAACTAGATTTTTCTACTAAAGTGCTTCAGTCTAACACTTAATATAACACAATATAAAAAACTCTTAATTGTGAAGAACACAATTGGGAATTGAAGACACAGATAGAGGGGCAGAGACACAGGCAGAGGGAGAAGCAGGCTCCATGCAGGGAGCCCAATGCAGAACTCAATCCCGGGACTCCAGGATCAGGCCCTGGGTGGAAGGCAGGCATTAAACCGCTGAGCCACCCAGGGATCCCTAAGATCATTATGTTTCTTTAAGAAATTTTTTAGGGGGGAATCCCTGGGTGGCTCAGTGGTTTAGCCTGCCTTCCACCCAGGGCCTGATCCTGGAGTCCCGGGATTGAGTTCTGCATTGGGCTCCCTGCATGGAGCCTGCTTCTCCCTCTGCCTGTGTCTCTGCCCCTCTCTCTGTCTCTCTCATGAATGAGTAAATAAAATCTTAAAAAAAAAAAAAAAAGAAACATAATGATCTAATATTTGAGAAGCAAATTTCATTAAGTCATGGTAAGTAGAGCTAGAAAGAAACTTGCAGATCATTTAACCAGTGGTTCGCCACAGGGAACCAACCAGGCAGGCTGTCTCCTAGGGGACATGTGGCAATGTCTGGAGACATAGCTGGTTGTCACTATTAGCATCTAGTCTGGTGAGGCCATGGCTGCTGCTGAATATCCTACAATGAACAGGACAACCCCCAACTATAAAAAATTACCCAGGGGCGCCTGGGTGGCTCAGTTACTTAAGTGTCCACCTCTTGATTTTTTTTTTAAAGATTTTATTTATTTATTTATTTTTAGAGATTTATTTATTTATTCATTGAGAGAGAGAGAGAGAGAGAGAGAGAGAGAGAGAGAGAGAGAGAGAGGCAGAGACACAGGCAGAGGGAGAAGCGGGCTCCATTCAGGGAGCCTGATGCAGACCTGGATCCCGGGACTCCAGGATCACGCCCTGGGGCTGAAGGCAGACGCTCAACCGCTGAGCCAACCAGGCGTCCCTAACTCTTGATTTTGGCTCAAGTCATGACCCCAGGGACGTGGGTGGGACTGAGTCCTGCATCAGGTTCTGCACAGGGCATGGAGCCTGCTTGGGCTCTATCACCCTCTGCCCCTCCTCCAACCCTTAAAAAAAAAAAAAAAAAGGCATTATCTGACCCAAAATGTCAATAATGCTGAGGTTGAGGAAACCTGACCTAGGGATCCCTGGGTGGCGCAGCGGTTTGGCGCCTGCCTTTGGCCCAGGGCGCGATCCTGGAGACCCGGGATCGAATCCCACGTCGGGCTCCCAGTGCATGGAGCCTGCTTCGTGTCTCTGCCTCTCTCTCTCTCTCTCTCTGTAGCTATCATAAATAAATTTAAAAAAAAAATTAAAAAAAACTGACCTAACCTGACCTTTTTTAAAATTTTTTTCTTGAGATATTATATATATGAATATTGCAAATGTTACACATAATGTATGTTCAATATATATGTGGCTCAAGAAAAATATATATACACATCTATCAAAATATACTTGTGTATTTATTTATAAACTGAACATACCCATGTAACCAGAACCCAGATCAACAAAAAGAACATCAGGGTAGCCCTGGTGGTGCAGCGGTTTAGTGCCGCCTGCAGCCCGGGGTGTGATCCTGGAGACCCGGGATCGAGTCCCACATCAGGCTTCCTGCATGGAGCCTGCTTCTCCCTCTGCCTGTGTCTCTGCCTCTCTCTCGCTCTCTCTGAATGAATAAATAAATAATAAATCTTAAAAAAAACATTAAAAAAAAAAAGAAAAAGAAAAAGAACATCAGTGACCCTTTATGACCCTTTCTCACTTATTTTTAATTAGTTATTTGCTGTGTTTCCCCCTCACTAGAATTTTAGTTAAATGGCATTCAGGACCTTATCTGTCTTATTTGCTATCTTGTACCACAAAACATGAAAAACTAGGTGGCACACATGAGATGCTCTACTCAAACTGAATAAATAAATTCTGAAAGCAGAGGAAGAAGAGCCGTAACTATCTTCTTAGCCCTTTACCTCAATTCCAGCCATTAAGAGACCTACCGAGACACTTCCAAGGAACAAAGTTTGAAGACTACTCCTATAAAATCTAATACCTAACTATTCTAATATTCAAGCTCTTTATCTTTTCACACTATACCTGAAACAAAGCTGATAATCAAATGCTAGCTTCCCTCCTAGATCCATGCATCTCACATTCTCCTGCCCCCCTCAAATACATCTACCTAAGAAGACAAAGAAACTCTGCAAATGGAAAAAGTGACCAAGGAGAGACAGCCCTTAATAATGACCCTACTAGAAAGCGTAAAAGAACTGATAGAATACATACTACGGGGACAGTAATCTTCATCAGGAGAGTCTGCACGGTCTTTGCGGTGATTGAATCGGTAGTCGATGCTATCATGAACCCAGCCTTTTTCAATGAATAATCCTGGAACTTCATCTGAGAAGAGCCAGTATCTAGAAATCACAACCATATATTAATAAATTAATGACAAATCATGAGCACGGGATGACTTCAGTGTTAGAGGAATTGATACAGAGTATCACTGAACATTCAGACAGATACAAATGATAAAGTAAGGCACAGAATACCAACATTTTTTAAATTTGAGATTTGCTTTATAGCTTTAATTTTTTAAACTTTTTTTAAAAGATTTTATTTATTTAAGAGAGATACACAGAAAGAGAGGAAGCAGAGACCCAGGCAGAGGGAGAAGAAGGTTCCTTGCAGGGAGCCTGATGTGGGACTCCATCCCAGGACTCTCGGATCACGCCCTGAGCCAAAGGCAGATGCTCAACCGCCGAGCCACCCAGGCGTCCCCATTTTTAATAACTTCTAATATTTCTCTACTCTAGGTCCCACACAATGTACACATGTAAAACATATTACCATTTCTAATGACCTCTATTTGGATTGAGTTTCACCTATCATAATAATTTAAACTCATATTTATGGTATCTTCCAGAACTGGGCCATATGATGGCTCAGTGGTGACTCAGTTGGTTAAGCATCTGCCTTCAGATCCTGAAGATCTGAGATCAAGTCCCTCATCAGGTTCCCTGCTCAGTGGAGAGCCTGCTCTAGCAGGCTCAGGCTCTAGCCCTGCTCAGGCTCCTGTTCTCTAATAAATAAATAAAATGTTAAAAAAAAAAAAAAAAAAAGAAGAGGGTCATATCTTATTTAACTTTTTTTTTTTTTTTTTTAAATTTTTTAATTTATTTATGATAGTCATACAGAGAGAGAGAGAGAGAGGCAGAGACACAGGCAGAGGGAGAAGCAGGCTCCATGCACCGGGAGCCCGACGTGGGATTCGATCCCGGATCTCCAGGATCGCGCCCTGGGCCAAAGGCAGGCGCCAAACCGCTGCGCCACCCAGGGATCCCATTAACTTTTAACTCTAACATGTGGGCAGAGAAAACATTCAATAAATATGTGATAAGCAATTGTTTCCAAAATCCATAAATAGGAAAGTTTTTCTATTCTAAATACTTTAGAGAGTTTCATAACTAGGAACAATATAATAACCCTAAAACATGACAAAAAAATAAATCTAATAACTTACCTGTTATGGTTTCTATCTGTACCGATAGGAGTCCTACGCATGACTAGCTTTGCCTTGGCAATTCCCTCCTGGAAAGCCTTCTCAGCAGCTGCTTTGTGCTTTCGTATTCGTTCTTCTTCAGCTTCACGTTCTAGTTTCACTAGTAAAGATCAAAAGAATCAACTAGATTTTTTTTCTAATAATTTCTATTCTTATAAATTAAATAAGATATGGAATAGAAAATATAAAGGGAGATTTCTATCAAACCTTAGTTTCCTTCTCCTAATTCTGATCTGTTGTAAAAAAGTTTTTAAAAAGATTTTATTTATTTGACAAGAGTGTGAGCTAGAGGGAGAGGAAGAAAGAGAATCTGAAGCAAATTCGATGTGAGATTCAATCTCATGACCACGAGATCACTACCCAAGATCACGACCTGAGCCAAAACCAAGAGCTGGCTGCTCAACCGACTGAGACCACCCAGGCACTCCTATAAGGCAGAAATTTCTATCTGGTTTTCCTATGTCCTTTGAATTCTGGTCATGCTGCAGCCAACAACTCAGTGAAAATTCTTTTCTCTCCAAAATTTAACTTTAGTAATTAGATTAATTTTATTAATAGTTTAAAATGAAACATTAAAACAGTCTTTAAGGGGTACCAGGGTGACTCAGGCAGTTAAGTGTCTGCCCTAGCTCAGGTCATGATCCCAGGGTCCTGGGATGGGCAGCTCCTACCCTCACTCTCACTCTGCTCTCTCACAAGTGCATAATAGCAATCAATGCATACTGAACACCATTTAGGGGGTTATTCAGCAAGTTACTAATGTTAATGATGAAAAAAACGTTTTGGGGCACCTGAGTGGCTTAGTTGGTTAAGTGTCTGACTCTTGGTTTCAGCTGAGGTCATGATCTCAGGGTCATGAGATGAAGCCCCATGTCGATTCTCCACACTTGAGATTATCCCTCTCCCTCTGCCCCTGCCCAAGCTTGTAGGCTCTAAAATAAATAAACTCTTTTTTTTAAAAAAAAGTTTTAATCAACTTATTTCTGATCATTCATTATATGGGTTTATTTCATTCAGACAGAAATTTCTCTCAATAACCAAAACAGCCATGTAGTCTTGCGCCTTTTTAGTTTTTCTGTAACTGTAACAAATTTGAAACTCAAAGTATAGAGCACTACCATTTACAATGCTAGAATTTTTTTAAATGATTTTATTTATATATTCATGAGAGAGAAGCAGAGGGAGAAACAGGCTCCCTCTGGAGCAGGGAACCTGATGCAGGACTCGATCTCAGGACTCTGGGATCATGACCTGAGCTGAAGACAGATGCTACCCAGACACCCCTAACACTGATCTCCTACATTATAGTGAGAATCTGGAAAATACATCAGTCTAAAGATGTCACTTTAAAAAATCAAGGCAAATCTCATTTATATAAAACTAACATACTTGTTACCTTCGACAAAGTTTGCTCTCCCGAACAGAACTGTATGTGTGCAACGGTGATTAAAATAGAAATCAGTACAAAGGTAAACAATACAAACAGTAATGACCAAATCACAATCAAAGAAAAGTTCTCTCCTATGGCCACAAACAAACAAAAAACCATCTAAGGCAAGTCATAAAAGAAGACCAAACTTAGTTCTGGAGGTTACAGCACTAAACTAAGTACTGAACTACTTGAATTCTAATTCAAATACAGACCTTGGTAAAATATTAACATTCTTTGTCCCTTATTTCTCTATATCAGTAAGAGTATTCCCTTTGTCCTATGTTAAGATAAATATTCACACACGGAGGAAGACTTCAGAAACTCCAGAAGTCATTACATTTCATGTAAAACAGCTGAAATGTGATATATACACAAAGTTAATCTACCTGTCATTTTACTTAGAATGCAATTATACTTTAATCTTTAAAACTGAAGAGCATGTATATACAAATGCACAGTGTATATGTGTGGACATTTCAGTGGACTTAGGTAAACTAGAATCTGTTTTAAAAGATTATATATTCATTAAAGAACTACTAAAGTTATTTTCAGGTATCTAGGGTCCAACTTTGACAAATAAATGGTTTTTGCCATCTTCACTTCATAAGCAGAAAACCATAAGGTTGGAAACTATAGCAATGATCAAAATAGTTTAAAGATCAGAAACACCCCAATAAATTTAGCAGGTTTACTGTGGGTAACAGCATCTCTGAAACTAAGTTTGCATACATTGTAAGACTGATCAAATAAATAAATATTGGTATTAATGGGTGCTAGGGTTCTCATGATGCAAGAAAGGAGATACAAATATAGAATGAGGGATGGCATAGCAGAACCCGAGTATCAAAACTTCTTCAGGAGTAAGTTTAACAAAATACAAAATTTATACTCTGAAAACTATAATTTGAGAGAAATTATAAAGATCTAAATAAATGAAAAACACCTGTTTATGGATAAGACAAAATATCCTTAAGATAGCCAATACTCAAAACTGCTCTAAAGATTGAATACAATCTCTATCAGAACCTCAGCCACCTTCTTTGTAGAAATTAACAAGCTGATTCTAAAATTACCATAGAATCATGAGGGACCCCAGAACATACAAACCTATTTTGAAAAAGAGTAAATTAGAAAATTCACACTTCCCCACTTCAAAACTTACTACAAAGCAACAGTAATCAAGACACTGGTATGGTATAAGGACAGACATATGTCAATACAGGAGAACTGAGTCCAAAAACAAACCAGTGCGGCTATAGCCAATCATTTTTGACAAGGGTGCCAAGATCATTCCATGGAGAAAGAACAGTTATTTGAATAAATGATGCTGCAACATCACTGAACAGCCACATGCAAAAGAGTAAGGTTGGATCCATACTCTCATACCATATACAAAAATTAACTCAAAATGAATCAAAGACCTAAATATAAGAGCTAAAGACCTTGGATATGGCAATAGATTCTTAGGTATGACACCAAAACCTCAAGCAACCAAAGAAAAAAATACACAAACTGGACTTCATCAAAATTTTTAGACTTTGTGCTTCAAAGGATACTATCAAGAAAGTAAAGAGACAACACACAAAATGAGCGAAAATATCTGCAGATCATTTATCTGACAAGGGACTTATGTCTAGAATACATAAAGATCTCTTACAACTCTAATAAAAAGGCAAACCAATTTGAAATGGGCAAAAGATCAGACTATTCCTCCAAAGGAGATATGACCAACAGACATATGAAGATGCCTGACCATCATTAGTTATGAGGATGTGTATCAAAAACCACAATGACCTACCAATTCACAACCACTAGAATCAAGGAGTCGTTTAACAAGTGTTGTTGGGATACAGACAAGTGGAGAAATCAGAATTCTCACACACTACCAGTACATATGTAAAATTGTGCAGCCACTTTGGAAAAAGTGTGGTAGTTCCCCCAAACAGTTAAAGGACAGCTATCATGTGACCCAGCAATTCCATTCCAGTATATACCCAAGAAAAATAATGTCCACACAAAATCTTACATACCAATGCTTACAGCATTAGGTATAGTACCCAAAAGGTGGAAACCAACCAAGTGTCCACCAACTAATGAATGAATAAACAAAATGTGACAGACTAAAACAATGGAGTATTATTCAGGCATAAAGGAAATGAAGTACTGACACATGCTACAACATGGATGAACCCTGAGAACACTATGCTTCATGAAAGATGCCAGACACAAAAGACCACACATTTACTCTATGATTCCATTCATATGATATGTCTGAACAAGTAAATCTGGATGGACAGGGTGGTGACAGCTAAAGAGTCGAGGGTTTCCTTTTGAGATGAATATGTTCTAAAATTGTAACAAAAGTTACACACATCTGTGAATATATTAAAAAACAAGGTGTCATATGTTATAAATAGCCAAGTTGTACATATATGAACTATTAAAGCTGTCTAAAAATGTTCAGATTTGGGGCACCTGGGTGGGCATCAATCAGTCAAGCATCCGACCCTTGGTTTTGGCTCAAGTTATGATCTCAGGGTTTTGAGATGAAGCCCCCACACAGCTCTGCACTCAGCATGGAGTCTGAGTTTCTCTCTCCCTCTCCCACTACCCCTCCCCTCTATACTCTCCCTCAAATAAATAAATCTTTTTTAAAAAATGTTCAGATTTGATGGTGCTATCAAAGCCCCCAAATTTTATATTCTTACATCTATGATAAAGGAAAGATTAATATGAGCTGGCAACTGCTGAGGGCTTCAAATACCTTGTCATTCAATTGTTAAAACATTCTTAACAACAAGCACAGGAGAATAGTGAGGCATGGATAAGTAACTTGCCCAAAGTAATACAGTTAAGTCAGAGGTAGGGTTTGAAACCAGACCAGCAATTCTCAAGTCCTATGTGCTTTCCACTGTATCTATTTGTGAATGTGGTCCTTCACTAGATGCAGCAAAGATGCCCCTGTCACATTAATCCAAGTTAAACCCATCATTTGCAGAAGGGCAGGCTGCACACTCCCACTGGAGTAATAGGTACATACCCAGTGGGGTCTAGCCTACCACACACAGAAATAACATAGAAAAGTTATGACAGATAGAGCCTCTACCATTAGCTCGGCAATTTCCTTCCTTCTACTATCTTCTAAAGGGTTTCTTTTCTGCTCTCAACACAAGATTTTACCTTTCATCTCTCTCTCCTGGATTTCACGCTCCTTCTTGGCCTGGATGGCGAGTAGCCGCCTGCTCTTCACGGCACTGATCATATCTTCGGCTCCCAGGTCTACCTGGGGCTCAAACTTCACCACCTCTTTTTTCCTATCAGGTTTGCCTAGCCCATTCTCCTCTTTTCCATTTTCTTTGTTTCTGGCTTCCATTTCTTTCCTTTTCTGTTTCTCTGCTCTCTTCTTATCATTCTCTTCCTTCAGTACAGCAAGCCGTTCTTTCCACAGCTCTGCAGACATCTGCTGTCTGGTTTCCATGTGGTCCTGCACGGAGTACGTCATGAGGATGCGGTGGCAAAGTGCTGTCAAGATCTGGAGCTTCTCTTCTGATGTTAGTTCAAAGAACTCCGAAGTCTCTAGCTTCTCTAGGAACTCATCTTGTACTTCATTGTCCTCAAATGGTGCTGAATCTTTATTGTCATCTGTGTCAGAGCCCTCACTTTCTTCCTGAACATCAGATCTGCGCAAGCAGAGTCGCACCAGCTCTGAAACAGAATGGAGAGTCAGCGGGATTTCTGACAGCTTCATTCCCAATTCACCATAGTCTTCTGCTATTTCGTCCTGTAATAAGGTCTGTAAGAGGATGACCAACACTCTATTCAGGTATAAAAAGCCGCCTTTTTCTGCACTCAAGGCTTCCATGAGGGACACAGCAGTAATGGGATACTGAGCATCTGGTAAGAGTAGCCCGGAGTAACAGCTCAAGAACTCCACCACCATGGCCACATCCCCAAAGAGCGTGTTGGGCAGCCCCTCAGGGGTATCCACCAATCTAAATGCTGGAAGGCTTTTGCCAGTTAATTCTTGGTCCTCGTACCTCTTCTGTTTTTCTAGTTTCTCAAGCATTTCTTTCTCTCTCCGCTCCTTGGCTTTCTCCTTCAACTTTTCTTTCAGCTCCTCTCGTTTCTTTTTCAAATATTCTTTGCGTTGCTCTTCAGACATAGAGGCCCACCGCTTTTTGTGCTCTAGAAGCTCAAAGCGTTTTTGAACAATACTTCGCAGCTCTTCTGGGAGGCGAGCTCTATCTTCACTAGAGAGAAGACGAGCCGTTTTGGAGATAACACAGGACAGGGCACTCTTCTTATCCTCCCTGTCTTTGTTTTCTTTGTAGTAGGCAATAAGGTGTAGGGCAGCAGGAGGCAAATGTTTATGTGGTTTACTAGAGGACCTGGCTGTACCCCCAGAGTTCCGTGGGGCTCGTGTCATCTTCTGAGTGCCTTTGGCCATATCCAACAAAGTCATCTGCTTCATTTTGGTTTTAGGAGTCTTCAAACCCTTTTTGGGAGATTTGGAATTACCTGTAGATTTCTGTCCATTAAGGATGCCTTTACTTCTGCCCTTTGCTTTCAAAGGTTTATCACTGTGCTTCCCCGATTTCTTGGCAGGTGGGCCCTTCTTAGGAATGTGAAAGTTAGCATGCAGCTTATTGGGTGACATCATCTTCATCACTTCTTCTAAATGTTCTTCTGGAGATCTGGAATTCTTGGAGTTCTTCACTTTGAGTGGCGAGCCATTCAACGATTTCTTCAAGTGTACATGACACCATAACTTGGGATTTAGTGGTGAATTCAGAGAAGAGTTGTCTGTCTTAGATTTTTTTGAGGGCTTCCTATCTGGGGATCCAGTATTCTTCCTCTTAGTAGAAGGGTTAAGAGTCATGTACTAGAATTTAAGAATAACAGCAAAATTAATTTTAAAAACTAATTTAAAGAAGCAATATTTAAGCATCATATAGGCCCTTTGCCCAGTGAGCCAGGTAAAGCTACACATTCATTTCTGTCTACAGACACTACATCCCTGAAGAAACAAAGACGAATGTTAGCTAAGGTTTTGGCCACATCAATACAAAATTCTCTTGATACCCAGACTTAATAATCCATACTCTGAAATTAGACATTTATGCTATGTAACTAATTTTGTTAATATACAGTGCTAGCAATTCTTAAAGACTTAAATGAAATCTGTGAACCCTTTCTCCAGAAGCAACATACAAAAATTATTCATACAACTTTAGAGTGTATTCGTGGATCCCAGACTAAATGCCTGATCTAGATAATGGCAACATCTAAGGAGTTAATAATTACTTTGTATTTCTTAGCCTTTAAACCTGTTTCAACTGGTAGCACTCTATGCTTTTAAGTAGAAAGTATACTATTTAAGGTTTTTTTTTTTTTTTTTGTCTAAATGCAGAAGCATATTTTATTAAAAGTAACACAACAACAACAAAAAAAAACACTGCTCACAAACAGGGAGCCCATGTGCCACCAGCTCTGGTTCCTCAAACTTCCCTTTGTTTTCTCCCCGCCCATCAAGAACTCATTCCCATGAATGTTATTAATTTTAAGTTCCCTATATTCTCAATCTCACACGCTTTTTTTTTTTTTTTAAGATTTATTTATTCATGAGAGACACACACAGAGAGAGGCAGAGACACAGGCAGAGGAAGAAGCAGGCTCCCTGTGGGGAGCCTGATGCGGGACTTGATCCCAGCACCCCGGGGGATCATGACCTGAGCTGAAGGCAGCTGCTCAACCACAGAGCTACCCAGATGCCCCTACATCTCTTCTATCAGCATCCCCTCATATCCTTCAAATTCATTCCCTCTAGTAGCCCAACTCTGCAATCCTCCAATCCCATCAGGGCCTTAAGTCCATTAATTCTATCACACTTTCCCCCACACTCTCTTGTCCCTTTTACTCACATTAAATTCCAGTCTGTTGATAGAATCAATCTCGCAGAAATCTACAGTTCCAATGCCTTTCCTGCTCTATCATACCAAGCTACTTTTGGCCTGCACATGTTTAGCTTACCCATGACTGGAATAAAAGACGCAAAGACAATGTGTGGTCTTACTTTTTATTTTTTTATTTTTTTTATTTTTGGGATGGTCTTACTTTAAATTCAGAACCAGTTACCTCAAAGGTGTCCTGAATGCCATCCAGTAATGACATATTGTCCCTAGTCCATTCACTTCACTCTCCTCTGGACACGTATCTCCTGCTCCCTCAAACCTCCACCTTGATCCCCTCAGAGAGAATTAGTTAATAGGCTAGAACCTAGTCAACTTGTCATAATACCACTGTTTCTGTTTAAGTGTGTATTTAAAAGAAAAAAACAAAACACAAAACAACCCAAGTGCTGATTTTGGAATTTTTAAGAATGTAATTACAAAGAAAATACCTAAACTACAGGCTAAATGAAATACTAACCAAGCAATGAAAAAGTAGAGCCGTTTTTACAAAAATTCAAGTGAGTAGGAGGGAGACTAGATAACCTCTGGAATATGTGGTTTCTGTTACCAAAAGCAACTAAGCACAGAGGGCACTTGGAGACGACCCTAACTTGAGGTTTCTGGGTGAGAAGGCTGAATTACACAGAAGATGGAGGCAGGGGGTAAGACAGGCCAGTATGAGAGGACACTGCAAGCAAGGAAGCAGCTACAGACTATCGAAGATAAAACAGTGAGCCCTTTGAAAAAAGGCAAGCCCTTTGAAAAAAGGCAAGAGAAGTGCTACAGTGAAAGAAATCCCAGAGAGGATACGGAGGAACACCTACACTCTTGACAGGCATAACCAAACGGGTATGGTAAAATTTAATAAGCAGTACAGCAATGCCAAATAAAATTTAAACAGTACAGATATAATCATCCAACAGACAGACTTATAGAACCAAGGCAGCACGAGGAGGAGAAATATGGTCTGCAACAAACAAGTAGGCCATACCTAACATCTTTCTCCTGGCCAAGCCTCTAAATTCAAAGGCCAATCTGCCTCTTAAGGACTACAGGCAATTACACACTACTGTCCTCCAGCTAGCTATTTTTGTTCCCCAATTATCGTCCTCAATATTTGCTGACAAAAAGTCTCATAGCTGACGGAATATAAACAGTATCTAACCGTAACTGGGGGGGATACTTTCCCTAGAAGCAGAATTTCCTAGTTCTGTTTCCCCAGAATCACATTTCAAAATGCTAAAATGAGTAAGCAAAGATGACTTACGTGAGCTCTCCTGATGGACAGTAATGGTAGCAATACTCCAAAGAGAACAGTGTTTCAGAGACCACCCTACAAATCACAGAAAAAGGCCCAAAACTACCCTGGCAGGAATCAAAGACATACAGTAAGTGCCTTCCAAAAATTAACCATCTTCTTCAACTAGCCTTGGAAAATCTTCAGAGTATAGACCGCACAGGTTGATAGATAGTTCTAATGCTGAGGGTAACCAGCTACTGATACTTCTAATGCTGAGGATAACCGGCCATCTTTAAAGTCATTTCAAAATGAAATTTATCACTAAAAAGGAGTAGTATGAGACTATGTTAATAGAGTCTTTTAATAGTCTATTATAATTAGGCCACTTCTTAATTTACTGGTTCTTTTTCTATTTAAAAAAGTCACTCAAATTATAAGGTTCTTTAATTTTCTTCTACTTAGCAGCATTATATTTTCCAGCAATGATGTGAGAAGAAAAGGCTGGGATGGCTTAGCCATTTGAGGGTCCACCACCCCATTTTTGCTTACAAGGCGTGTGGTTTTCTTGCCAAACCATACCATGTAATTTTTTTTTCTTAAAAATGAAAGAAATTAACTCACCCAACCCCCTCCCAACAGGCCAGCTCCCTGCTTGAGCAGTCCTTCAGTAACTGGATCATCTCAGCATAGGGCATGCTGGGCAGTCACAGCCAAATGGGAGCCAGCATGGCTGCTCAGGGGGATCTGAAAAAGTATAAAACCACTTATGTGCTAAGGGTCTCCCCTATCCCCCATTTAGCATAATGGGGGATTATCTACTTAAGTAGTGTACAGGGAGGGAAAAAAGAATGGACATTGAAATAGCAGTATTGTATGTAGTTTTAGGCAAAGGCCCTTCCTAAATGCTAAACAGGAACGAAGTATTTACGAATGACTCAGCAACTTGAAAAATGTTGCATACAATTCCATACCTGGTTCCCTGTCACCTCAAACAAACCACCAACACAAATAAGAAAATCTAGTAAGATAAAAATGAAGAAACTTTATAGTGGCTCATTCAGATGCTAAATTTAACTTAACAGTAAGCAGCAAAAACCCTGAATTGGAAAACTTTAGCAATCTATATTATGATTCTTCACTCTTCTCCTTCACCTAAGGAGCCATGGTAGGAGTTTTAAGGCAACATTCACAGTGAGCTTGCCTCAATCTCCAGATATCTTTATCAGCAAATATACAAAATACATTACCATAAAATGGTTTTAAGTGTTTTTAAAGTTAACAATTTATTTTTTAAAGTGCTTCTGCTCTAGTCTCTAGCTCATAAATAAAATTCAAGAGGCAAATTTAAAGAAATAATTTAAAACCATGAACACTTACTTAAAACATTAATTAGAAGAGATAAACATCTTTCAAGATATGTAATAATTAACATCATTAGTAATGAGACAAAATTACATCACATGCCTTCTGATATGCTTCACTAAGAACACAACAATTCTGTGGTACTTCTACCCAAAATCCACAGCCTGAAAATAATCATGTGGAAACAGCCACAAATTGAGAAGCATCACACAAAAACGATCAGCTTGTATTCTTAAACAACATCAAGGTCCTTGAAAAACAAAGAAAAGGGGAAAGATGGCTCCAGATCACAAGAGACCTCAGTTTCCTAACAAGTCACAAGACAAGGAAACATAACTGCACTGGATCCTATTAAAACCAAACCAAGGAGGACACCTGGGTGGCTCAATGGTTTGAGCGTCTGCCTTTGGCTCAGGGCGTGATCCCGGGATCTGGGATTGAGTCCCACATCGAGCTCCCTGCATGGAGCCTGCTTCTCCCTTTGCCTGTGTCCAGATAGCAGATTCCATCTTAGATGACCATTATCAGACAAATTCCTTGTAAATCATTCTCAAAAAAAAAAAAAAAAAAAAAAAAAAAATCATTCTCCCAAGTCATTATCTCTAAACTCAATTGGCAGTTGCATTTTTCTCAATAAATGGTACTTCTTATAGAGATGAATTCACTAGCCACATACCTATTACACCTATGCTAAATATCACAGAATATAAAATGAGTAAGATAGTTCCTAATATATTCAAGTAATTTATGTTCTAGAGTTTTGTTTTGTTTTTTTAATTTTTATTTATTTATGATAGTCACACACAGAGAGAGAGAGAGAGAGAGAGAGAGAGAGAGAGAGAGGCAGAGACACAGGCAGAGGGAGAAGCAGGCTCCATGCACAGGGAGCCCGACGTGGGATTCGATCCCGGGTCTCCAGGATCGCACCCTGGGCCAAAGGCAGGCGCCAAACCGCTGCGCCACCCAGGGATCCCTGTTCTAGAGTTTAGGATGACAAACACACTCTCATCATATCAGGTCCTACTCGGATAACACTCCAACTTCCAAATCTCTAAATAACTTTCCACTCTCCCACCTAAGCTCCCCCATCAGTCCTTTCCTTAAACTACTGCTCAGAACTTGCTTCCTCTCCAGGTCTCCTCTCTCTCCACAGTAGCTGCATTTGGCAGCCTAGCAGAACGTGAAATTCTATGAAAATCAAAGAGAAGACAAAGAGAAAAATTTTTTAAACGTTTTGCCTTTGGGATAGGCAGATAATATGTGACCAACTTGAATCCTCAACACACTACTTAAAATTTCCTTTAGCTAAGGAAAGAATCCAGAACATTGTTTTATGGTCTTCTTATCTGTGTCTTTACTGTATTAGGTCCTGAGCTACTCTAAGTTCTTTAAGAAAACTATAAACAGGAAAAACACAACTCCTATACAAAACTCAGGAGACAAAACAATGTCAAACAGTATTGGCAATTGAAATATTGTGTAGACTGGTTTTTTACAGAAGTTTAAGCAAAAACACTGTCTTCTTATACCACTTTAATCCAAACAAGCTTATACTTCCTAGTCTCAATCTTGATTATAGCCAAATCCCATTAAGTTAGTATCTTAAGCCCTCATTAGAAAATTTCAGAGTAGAGGATTTCTTCAGAAACTGCTTCTTGGGATCCAAGTTCCTGGAATTCTAGTCTCTGGCTCCTACAAAAAAATGTGTATCAGCTTTTTTGTTTTAATAAGCCTTTTACCCATAAATAACAAAGACATTTTACCCATAAATAATACTTATTTAGCCTCTTTTTTTTTTAACTTTGTCTTTCTTTCATGTTATTCATATACTCGAATCACTAAACAAAAATACATAAAAGGTGGAAGATTTAAAAAGAGAGGAAAATATTTAAGGACTCAAATGATCCAAGAGTCTAAAACTCATTCAGAGATGATCCTGTATAGGATTTTCATACAGTAATGAGAACAATCTTATATCCACTGAAAGCTGTTACCACAGCTCCGAAACTCTTTAACAATGAAATGACAAAGATTTAAAATTTCCCCTCAGTAAATAAAAAAGTTTAGGTTTACCATAGTTCCAAAGAAACTTTACTCCTAAATCTAGAAAAAGTAAATTAATTTCTAAATGTTTATTTTTATGCAAATAATAGAAATGTAAAGAGCATAGGAACAGAACTTGATCATGCTGGTCTAGAATAGGAAAACAAGTGATAAAACTATAGTTAGAGAAGTAAAATTATTTCTCAGTATTACTTTTGTCAGCAAAATGAACCTAAAATAATAGAACTAATTTAATTGTATGACTCCAGACGTGCTTAGTTTTTCAAAACAAAAAGGGTCGGAAAAACAATCATGAGGGCACCTGGATGGCTCAGTGGTTGAGCGAGCATCTGCCTTTGGCTCAGGCTGTGGTCCTGGGGTCCTGCGATTGAGCCCCACATCTTCACAGGGAGCCTGTTTCTCCCTCTGCCTAGGTCTCTGCCTTTCTTTCTGTGTCTCTCATGAATAAATAAATAAAATCTTAAAAACAAAATCAAGGAACTCTGACTTAGTTTTAATGGATCAGCAGCTCAGTTGTCACTGTCCCATTCTGGACCTAAGACCAAGATGAGCTATCGGTATGCAAATCCGTCAACTTGCTACAAAGACACAAATAAAATCAACATTAAAAAAAATCTTACTGGACAAACCGTGAGATGAAAAAGACAGTAAGAAATCTGAGGCAATTGTCTTGGCTTTTATTTTACTTTCTGTTGGTTCTAATTAGACTAGCCTCAGCTCCTGCATCTGGAAAATAAGATTATATATACACATACCCCCCAACCCAACACTACTTTATAAGAAATGTTTTGAAGATCAAATGAGCTGATTAACCAAAAAAAAACCCAACACATTCTCAAGAGGGAAATACTAGATTTTCTACTAATCTGTCATACAAGTAATACTCATTTCAAGTCTTTTGTAAGGATACTGGTGTGTTTGATCATCTTATCTGATATACAAATTCAGTTTTCAGGGGGCCTGGGTGGCTCAGTCAGTTAGGTACCTCCCTTCAGTTTGGGTCATGATCTAAGAGTCCTGGGATCAACAGTAGGCTCCCTGCTCAGCGGGGAGTCTGCTTCTCCTCCCTCTTTCCCTCCCCCAGCTCGTGCTCGCTCACTCTCTTCAGTAAAAATAAAATCTTTTTTAAAAGAAACAAATTCAGTTTTCATTCTTAGAAATCAATCTAAGAAATACTTTTTTCTATTTATACCATACACCTCATTCCAAGAAGAATCTGAGGCAAAAAACCATATATATACACACACACATATATAATATGCATATAGATATGTATATATGCATACATGCATATATATATGCATACATATACATATATATATATTTTTTAAAGATTTATTTATTTATGAGAAGCACAGAGAGGAGAGAGAGAGAGGCAGAGACACAGGCAGAGGGAGAAGCAGGCTCCCTACAGGGAGCCCGACGCGGGACTCGATCCTGGGTCTCCAGGATCACACCCTGGGCCGAAGGCAGCGCTAAACCACTGAGCCACCAGGGCTGCCCTACATATATATTTTTTAATTATGCAACCATAGTAAAAAATAAATCAAACTAGGAGAGATATTCAATATCAATCCCACATCATTATCTACATAAAGAGATGTGAAAATTTCTGAATCCATTTTCTGATTTGAGAGTTCAAAATGCAATTGGAGCCACCAACAGAGAAAACAAACTCATCTAACAGTGTTATTTCTGTTTAAAAATTAATAGTGACCTTACCTTGTATGGATCAAGCAAAAAGTCACTGAACTTGCTAGGCAGAGAATATTTCTTCACCAATTCATCTTCTACCACCCATGGTGCATTTTCACCAGTACCAGCCCGTAATGCGTTATGCCGTATAAAGTATCGAAGTATCTCTTTATTTGGTGGGCGTTCTGTACGAATCAAGCTGTCTGCTGGCACATTACTGATGATCTAGGTTAACAAATATAAATAACTTACCACTGGGGTATAAAGCAATTAACCAGTGAAAACAAAGATTTATGTTCTCTCCAGAAAAATCGTAATTCCCTCTATGAAATATGGCTATAAACTAGATGAAACAAAAAGAATAATTTTCAGAGACAGAATATTAAATTAAACACATCCCTAGGAAATTTATCAGTATGTATGAGTCCTAAAAATGTGCATACCCACTGAACCAGCAATTCCTCTAATATGAATTTGGAAGTAAATGGATAATTAACAACTGCTTATAAAAGGAAAAAAAGGGGGGGGGGACTACATAAGGTGTATCAGTAAGGGAATCATTGTTTTAAATTAAAATACATCCATATAATGGATACAATCATTATACATATATAATATATACAAACATATAATTATATGTAATATATTGTCTACAATATATTTAGCAAGGGGAAAAGTGTTTCTCAATCAGGACAAATTTATTAGAATCATCTAAGAGTGCTATTCAAATGTAGATGATTAGGCTCCAAACTTACTGAATCAGAAGTGCCTCTGGCAGTAGAGTGTGGGAATCTACATTTTTTTTAAATTTTTATTTATTTTATGATAGTCACACACACACACAGAGAGAGAGAGAGAGAGAGAGAGAGAGAGAGAGAGAGAGAGAGAGAAAAAAAGAGGCAGAGACATAGGCAGAGGGAGAAGCAGGCTCCATGCACCGGGAGCCCGACGTGGGATTCGATCCGGGGACTCCAGAATCGCGCCCTGGGCCAAAGGCAGGCGCCAAACCGCTGCGCCACCCAGGGATCCCGGGAATCTGCATTTTTTAATAAACTCCCCCTGGTGACTATCAGACACCCTACAACCTGAAAATACTGTTTTAGAAAAACATTTAATGACATCACAGATCTTCATCATATAGTAAATGAAAAAAGCAAGATTAAAAACAGTATATATAAAATACTCCTTTATTTTAAAGATTTTATTTTTTTATTTTTTTTTTAAGGGAATTTTTTTTAATTTTTTATTTATTTATGATAGTCACAGAGAGAGAGAGAGAGAGAGAGAGAGAGAGAGGCAGAGGGAGAAGCAGGCTCCATGCACCGGGAGCCCGATGTGGGATTCGATCCTGGGTCTCCAGGATCGCGCCCTGGGCCAAAGGCAGGCGCCAAACCGCTGCGCCACCCAGGGATCCCTATTTTAAAGATTTTATTTATTCATTCATGAGAGACACAGGGAGAGAGGCAGAGACACAGGCAGAGCGGGAAGCAGACTCCCTGCGGGAGCCCGATGCGGGACTTAATCTTGGAACCAGGATCACGCTCTGAGCCAAAGGCAAGCAGTAAACCACTGAGTCACCGAGGTGTCCCGGGTATACCTCTATTTTTAAAAGTCACTTAAAAGCTAATCTCCAGGGGGCACCTGGCTGGCTCAGTTGGTTAAGCATCCAGCTCTGGGTTTCAGCAAGGCAGGCCCTGTGCTCAGTAGGGAGTCAGCTTGAGGTTCTCTCTCTGCCCCTCCCCACAACATGCCCACATTCTCCCCTCTCTAAAATAAATAAATAATTAAAAAATAATTAAACCTTAAAAAAAAAAAAGCTAACCAGCATTAACCACATCTATATTTACCAATTATCATCTCTGAGTATGGAATAAGAGGTATCTTTTTTCTTACCTGTATCCCATCTTCCTGTATTTACTACATGTGAACAAAACAATTTATACTCATCGATAAAGATAGAAGTGAGGGGCACCTGAGTGGCTCAGTTAGTTAAGCATTGGATTCTTGGTTTCCACTCACCTCATGATCTCCGGATCATCAGATCTAGTCCCAAATCAGACTCTGAGCTCAGCAGAGTCTGCTTGTCCCTCTATTGCCCCCTCTGCCCATCTCCCTGCTCCCACGCACATTTTCTCACTCTAAAATAAATAAAATCTTAAAGAAAAAAAAAGGAATACAAATAATCAGGGAAGTGGCTGAGACTTTCTAGTAATAATATTTTACCTAGTTATCTTGCTGAAGGTTAAGTAAAAAAATTAATGAAAAACTATATTTAACATCGAATTTTCAAATATAAACAAACCCTAACAATCCAGCCATGTTTTCAGATCAACTATAAAAACAAGTGAGTCAAAATGCTGGGGGTGCCCGGCTGACTCCATTGGAGGAGCAGGACACTCTTGATCTTGGGGTTGTAAATTCAAGCCCCATGTTAGGTACAGAGATTAAAAATAAAATCTTTAAAAAAAAGGGGTCAAGGGATCCCTGGGTGGTGCAGCGGTTTGGCGCCTGCCTTTGGCCCAGGGCGCAATCCTGGAGACCTGGGATCGAATCCCTTGTCGGGCTCCCGGTGCATGGAGCCTGCTTCTCCCTCTGCCTGTGTCTCTGCCTCTCTCTCTCTGTGTGTGCCTATCATCAATAAAAAAAAAAGGGGGGGGGGGTCAAGTAAGCCTTGTCAACATTCTGAGGTGGGGAAAAAACCCAAAACTACGAAGAAGCAAAAGATCTCGGTTATAATCCTTCCCACTCTCATTTACACTAAATCATGACCTTTGAAAGAACTCTTCGATTTCTTAGGCCTTAGCTGTTTCTTCTATAAAACAGTTCAACAGGAAGACAAATGTGTAGCCGACTTCCAACCCAACCGCCCACTCTGCTTCTTTCTAATTATAAGATTTTACACATACAGGTATAGAGTACCTGCAAATAATATGCCATATTTCATGGACTCTTAAGATGCTATTAATGAAAAACACATTGTTTTATATACACCACTAAGAAAAAAATTCTTGCCCATTTACTTTAGGATATATCATGAATCTGGGGGCACCTGAGTGGCACAGTGGGTTGAGCGTCTGACTATTGGTTTCAGCTCAGGTTGTGATTTCAAGGTCATGAGACTGAACTCCATGTTGGGCTCTGTATTCAGCATAGAGTTGGCTTGGGCCTCTCTCTCCCTCTCCCTCTGTCCCCACCCCCACCCCCAACCCCACTCTCTCTCTCTTTCTAAAATAAATAAATACATCTTTAAAGAAAAAAGATGTATCATGACTCTGGATGTATTAAAACAATATAAACCTTAAAATCAGTATAACAAAGCACTAAGTTATTTTAAAGGTATTTACTATTTTAGATTAGTAGCTTCACAGATTCCTTGTAAAAGCACTGATTAGTACTGACTCAGTTTCTGAGTTTAAGTGTATTACAAATTGCTTTATTTTTAACAGGGAAGAGCTATTTCCTGGGGAAACTGTATAATTGCTGGGAATCGATTCTTATTTTTCAAACTGAGTTTGAAGCTCAAATGTAAATTATTCCTATACCCTAATAATTCATATTAAAAGAAAAAACATGCTATCTCCTAGGGGGAAAAAAATACAATTTAACTTAAGGTTATAATTACATAGGTCATAATTACAAAAACTAGAAAACTGCTCAGAATTTTTTGTAGAAACACATTCATTCACATTTTTCTTTAGCACATTTTCTCCAAGAAAACAAGCCCTATATTTTCTGAAATAACATTTACTACATGTAAAAGGTTTAATATAAAGTACCAACTAACCTTATCTTCATTTTGTAATTTCACATCATATTTGTGAGGCAGAAATTTTGGTGGAGCCCATTTCCTTTCTCCTTTTTTTAATGAAGTAGGGAGTTTTCGTGGAGATCTACGTGCTCTGTCATCTAGTCAAATCAATACAAAATTAGTGAAAAAACAAGTCTTTATCCATTCATTCATTATGAATCTTATTAAACAACTATCCTGCACTAGGTACTAAGTGATGGGGCACAAAGATGAATTATAAAGTCCTTCCCTCAAGCAGATAAAGTCTATGCACCCACAAAATCACAATACAATGTGATAAACTACTGTAATAGAGATTAGCACAGAAAAATACTACGAGAAGAAAGAGAAGCAATGTCTAACTTGGACTGGAAGATAGGCAAAGGAAAGGGCCTAGGAGGAGTAAGATTTGTTTAAAGACTATAAGCAAGGAGATAAGTGACTATGATCTAGACTACAGTAAAAACTTCAGACTGAAGAAGTAGGGGCCAAATTATAAATAACACTGCATACCATTTTTTTTTAAAGTAGGCTCCATGTCCAATGTGGGGCTTGAAGTCACAACCCTAAGAGCAAAAGTCACATGCTCTACTGACAGAGCCAGCCAGGTGCCCCAACACTGAATATCATTTAAAGAGACTGGAATGTGTCTCATGGGCACTAAGGGAAACAAAGGATTTTCCATCTAACTAACTAGACATATGCATTGTGAAACATCACTAGTATGAAAAAATTAAGAGAAAGAAAGTAATACTTACAGCAGTTAGAAAAGGAATGAAAGGGGCAGGTGAAACTAAAGATTGTGAATCACAAAATACAGCACTAAATATCTGAAATTAATGTATCTGGAATAGATGCTGAAAGAGTCAAGAAGCATTTAGAAGATAGACTTGGTAACCAACTAGATGCAGAAATGCGATCAGTTTCCAAGTTTTCTGCCTTAGGGACTGAGAAAATGAGGGGGTCATTGAGTAAGAGAATGTTGAAAGAACAGCAGTATTTTTGCTGTCTTGGGAAGATAACATAAGATGATCAATTCAGTCTTACAGGTGTTAAATTTGAACTGCTTGTGACATACACGTAAAGACTGGGTCTAGAATTAAGGAATTAAGCTGATATGAGTCTGGAAACCATCAGCCTTCATACAGATTAAGAATTTAAACTGGGCAGGAATGAAATGTAACAATATACTTGTATAGAAAAACAAAAAGGGGGCAGAACAAAATCCTATGAAAAATAATTTAATGAATAGCAAATGAAAAAAAGAGGCAGGGATCCCTGGGTGGCGCAGCGGTTTGGCGCCTGCCTTTGGCCCAGGGCGCGATCCTGGAGACCCGGGATCGAATCCCACGTCGGGCTCCCGGCATGGAGCCTGCTTCTCCCTCTGCCTGTGTCTCTGCCTCTCTCTCTCTCTCTCTCTCTGTGTGACTATCGTAAATAAATAAATAAATAAATAAAAAACTAAAAAAAAAAAAAAAAAAAAAAAAGAAAAAAAGAGGTAAAAAAACCCCAGAAAGGTAGGGGTGCCTAGCTGGCTCAGTCGGAAGAGCATGCAACTCTTGATCTCGGGGTCATGAGTTCAAGTCCCACATTAGGTAGAGGAACTACTTAAACAAACAACCCCTCCCCCCCAGAAAAGTAGTTGGGAAAGATAGGGTGACTATAGTATCAAATAAGCTCAAAGATATGAGAGTGACCAACAATGTTAAATGGAACAGAAAAGTAAAACACAAAGAAGAAATCCATGAATTCTGCAATTAGGGGGATCACCAATAAGCTTATTAGAAATAGTTTCAGGAGTAAAGAGGCAGATGTTACACTGTAACATCATAAAGAATAAACTAATGGAACATTCTCAAGATTCCTACCTTGAATAAGACAAAAATAGAACAATAGGATCAAGGGAAGATCTGTTTTTGTTTTTTTGTTTCTGGAAAACAGGGCTTTGTTTATAAGCTGCAAAGAACCATTAGAAAGTTTAAAACACTGTATAATCAAGGATGGCACGTGATGAGCACTGGATGTTATATGTTGGCAAATTGAATTTAAATAAAATAAAATAAAAATAAATAAAACACTACAGTAGAGAGACACCTGGTTGGTTCAGTCAGTTAAGCATCTGACTCTTGCTATGAGCTCAGTCTTGATCTCAGTTTTGAGTTCATACCCTGCACTGGGCTCCACACTGGGCATGGAGCCTACTTAACAACAACAACAACAACAACAAAATACCATATAGTAGATAATAAAAATTTACCTAGCTCTTGAGAAACTAAGAGGGAATGGAATTCAAAGCATATGTATCTTGGCTAAGAGAAAAGAGAGCTCTCTTCTAAGATGGAGGAATAGAATCTTATCAGGGAAATTAGGAACACAAAGCTAAAAAGTTCTTGCCCTAATACATTTTTTTCCCCACAAAATAAAAGACAAGGTCACATGATGAGAAAATATTTTTCATACTAGAATTTGCCTATCATATTTTTTTTTGCCTATCATATTTCTATAGAAAAACTATCAATTTTCCCCTGAAAACATGCAGAATACATCATAACATTAATTCTTTAGCCCACCTATGATTCTTATCGACATACTTGCAGTAACATTACATCCTAGTAATTAAAACCTGAACTAAGGCACACACTCTAAAAAATAAGCCAGAGCCTAACACCAGCAGTTCCTGGTACATAATGCTTAAGGTATAAAACTAACAGCTGTAACATATTACTGGTATTCCAATAACCTCATTCTAGAAGAAAACAAGTGTTAGAAGACAGATCACCCAACACCTAGCCAAAATATTTATCAACCTCGAACCTTAAGAACTGTGAATAACACATATACTGTAAAACTTCAGTGTCATAAAAAAAGAGAAACTGACAAACACAGACTTTAGCATTCATAATACAGAGTAGAAAATAAAACTGAAGTATCAACAACTGGAGGAAACAGCTACACAACAATCTCTGAAACTTCCTTGGGATTAGATAAGGACATCCCTCTAAAATCATTTGCACATATCCTAAACACCTAGAGACACAAAATAAAATGGAAGGCAGACAGTGGAACATTCTAATGTAACATTCTACCTCAAACTTTGTGACAACTGAATAATGAGGTAAAACTGTTTAATCCTCAGTCATGGAGGGGTGTCCAATATACACAAACCCTTTGAGTGCTCATATTTTTGGAGTTTTGGATAAAGTATCCAAATTCATTATTTACACAAATAAAAAATAAAAAAGAAGGCCTCAGAGGCTGAATAGTCTCTCCAATGAGTAACGTCTCAGTTTCTCAACTTTAGAAATAATCACTATTAGGTCTCGAGGTCCCTGAAAATTACTTTTAGTGTTTAACAATTCTGACAGCTCCCATCTTAGAGGAACCTGAATTACAGAATATAGATAAAAGGAAATACCTTAAAAGCACCACAATGGCTTACAATACGAAAAGAAAAAGAGATTAAATTAGTCCCTCCTACTCCAATCACCCCCCTCCTTCCACACATATTTCCAACTTAGAGAAAAGGAAAACCAATTTTCTTTCCCATCTTGAGTAGAAAGGTATATGCACACAGATTTCTAAGCAGCCAGAGGTAATGACTTCTCAACGATCTCGGGGAGATTTAAACCTTTTTTGTAGGTAGGGGATTTAAATCTCGATTCACTTGGTGAATATTTTGTTTTCTGAATCATAAATGAACAAAAACAGGTCTAGCTATCTACAAAATTCAATTACAAATACAATTGCTAGAGAACTCAAAAAGATTTGTGTATAAAATAAACAGAGTAGCATAACTCACTAAGGAAAGCTAGCATCATACATACTAATACTCTCTCTCCTTCCTTCATCTTCTTTTACAATTGCCTCCTTCTTCTGATGATCCTGAGCAATTTGGCTAGAATTCTCTTTGTCACTTGAGGGAGAATCACAGGCACCGTCTGATTTCTTCTCAGTGGCCTCTTCATCTACTTTCTCCAAAGGATGGATTTTGACAATCCTCACCTTGAGCATTTTTTCCTTCCCAACCTATATAGGAGACAGGAGAGAATCAAAGATAATAAAGAAAAACCAGAAACCTAAAGATGTTTAGAATATACTATCCAATATTCACCCCACTCCACTTGATAAAAATTCACTGAACTGATACAGTCAAGTACAGTGATTTTTTCCAACTTAATTTCTCAGACTTCTAAATTGAAATAGGATACCTTAAAAAATAAAATGATTACCATCTAGTTCATAATTCATGCACCAATGTACTAAAGCCAAAAGGTAATCACTACAGTAACCTGACATATAGTTCAAAAATTTCTATTTTTAAGAAAATCAACTATAAAGGAGCACCTGGCTGGCTCAGTAGGAAGAGCACATGACTCCTGATCTCAGAGTGGTAAGTTCGAGCCTCACTTTGGGTGTAGATTACTTAAAAATAAAATCCTTAAAAAATAAGTATCAACTATACATAAGGATATCCAATTATTCTAGAATCATCTGTTGAAAAGACAATCTTTTCTTCATTTAATTATCTATTTCTATGAAAAATCAGTAGTGGGGGGTGCCCAGATGGTTTAGTTGGTTAACAGTCAGACTCTAGATCTCAGCTCAGGTGTTGATCTCAGGGTTGTATCAGCCCCATATTCGGTTCCACAATGGGCATGGAGTCTACTTTAAAAAAAAAAAATCAGTGTATGGATGTATGTGAGTCTATTTCTGGATGCTGTTCTTTTCCATTGATCTATTATTACTTAGCTGTCTTTATACAAATTGCACACCATCTTAATCAAAACTCAAAATCAGTATTATACCTCTAACAACTTTGTTGTTCTTTGTCAAAGTTCTTTTGGCTAGGCTCTTTGCATTTCCACATAAATTTTATATATTTTTTAAAGATTTATTTATGGGGCGCCTGGGTGTCTCAGTCAGTTAAGCATCTGCCATCAGCTTAGGTCATGATCCCAAGATCCTGGGATCAAAGACTGGGTCAGGCTCCCTCCTCAGCAAGGAGCCTGCTTCTCCCTCTCCTTCTGCCCCTCCTCCCCAATTGTGTGCTATGTCTAATAAATAAATAACAACTTAAAAAAATAAAGATTTATTTATTGCAGAGAAAGAGGAAAAAAACGCAAGCAGGGAGAGGGATAAGGAAGTTAGGGGAAGCCGACTCCTCACTGAGCAGGGAGCCCAGCGCAGGACTCAAACTCCAGACTGAGAGGTCATGACCTGAGCTGAAACCAAGAGTCGGATGGGGCCACTTAGGCACTCTAGCACATAAACTTTATGATTAGCTTGACAATTCCTACAAAAAAGTTGCTGAGATTTTTATTATTACTTTGTAATTTGAGTATAATTGAAAGCTGCCCAGGATTTTATTGCAACTGTGGTGAATCTACACATCAATTTGGGAAGAATTGACATTTTAACAATAGTGAGTTTTCTGACCCATGAACAAAAGGTCTATAATTTAAGGCCTCCTTTAAAAAAAAAAAAAAAGGCCTCCTTTAATCCTTTAATTTCTCTCAGGAACATCTTATAATTTTTAGGGTATGGGTCTTGTGTATCTCTTGTCAAATTACTCCCAGAATATTTCACATTTTTTGATATTACCATAAATGGTAATGATCTTTCTAGATTTCAATTTCCAATTGTTTGTTGCTAACATTAGTTTTTTTTATTACTTCTTGTATCCTGCTACCCTGCTAATAAACTCACTTATTAGTTCTAGTAGCTTTTATGGGAGATTGCAGGAGATTTTCTACATAGATAGTCATATTGTCTGCAAATAAAGATCACTTTAGGGGATCCCTGGGTGGCTCAGCGGTTTAGCGCCTGCCTTTGGCCCAGGGCGCGATCCTGGAGTCCCAGGATCAAGTCCCAAGTCGGGCTCCCAGCATGGAGCCTGCTTCTCCCTCCTCCTGTGTCTGTGTCTCTGCCTCTCTCTCTCTCTCTCTCATGAATAAATAAATCTTTAAAAAATAAAATAAAGATCACTTTACTTCTTCATTCCCAATTTAGATGCCCTTTATTTCCGTTTCTTGACATGCTACTACTGACTAGAACTACCAAATACAATGCTAAATGGAGTGGGACAGCAGATATTCAGTCTTTTATCATTAGGTATGTCAGCCAGAAGTTATTCTGTAAATATCATTTATTAGACTTAAGTTTCTATTTACAGTTTGTGGAGTTTTTATTAGGAACTGATGTTGGATTTTGTTGAATGCTTTTTGTGTGTAAAATGAGATGACCATATGGTTTTTCATCCTGTTTATAAGAAGAATTATAATAAATTTATAACAACTAAAAAAAAATTATAACAACTTTGCATTTATAGGATAAACCCTACTGAATCATGATGAACTAACCGTCCTTTCCCTAGTGTATTTCCTTTGCTAAAATTTTGATTAGAAAATTTTGCATCGGGATCCCTGGGTGGCGCAGCGGTTTGGCGCCTGCCTTTGGCCCAGGGCATGATCCTGGAGACCTGGGATCGAATCCCACGTCGGGCTCCCGGTGCATGGAGCCTGCTTCTCCCTCTGCCTGTGTCTCTGCCTCTCTCTCTCTCTCTCTCTCTCTCTCTGTGTGACTATCATAAATAAATAAAAATTTAAAAAAAAGAAAATTTTGCATCTATAGTCACAAGGGAGTTTTGTGAGCACAGAGTTTCTTTTTTTCCTAGTCCATTGTTTTTTTCTTATAATGTGCTTATGTGGTTTTAGTATCAGGGTAATGCTGACGGCACATAATGAGTTGCAAAGAATTCCCTTCTCACTCCCCTCTTCTATTTTCTGGAAACATCTGTATAGAATTGGTGCTCTTTCCTCCTTAAATATTTGATTCACCAATGTACACATTGGGCCTGGAGTTTTGTCAGAATTTTAACACAAATTCAAGTTCTTTTTTTTTTTTTTTAAATTCAAGTTCTTTAATAGACACAGAACTATTAATATTTCTATTTCTTGTTGAGTGGGTTTTGGTAGCTTGTATCTTTCAAAGAATTTGTCCATTTTAGTTGTCAAATTTATTGGCGTAAAGATGTTCATTATATTCCATTACCCTATCAGTATCTACAGACTGTAAACATCACCTAATTCTTCATGTTGGTTAACTTGTGTCCTCTCTTTTTCTTCTAGGAGTTTGGCTAGAAGTTTATCAATTTTATTTATTTTTTTTTTAATTTTTAAGATTTATTTATTCATGATAGACACACAGAGAGGGGCAGAGACACAGGCAGAGGGAGAAGCAGGCTCCATGCACCGGGAGCCCGACGTGGGATTCGATCCCGGGTCTCCAGGACCGCGCCCTGGGCCAAAGGCAGGCGCCAAACCACTGCGCCACCCAGGGATCCCCAATTTTATTGATCTTTTCAAATTAACAGCCTTTGGTTTCATTGATTTTCCTGTTTTCTCTTTTATTGATTTCTACTTTGATTTTTATTAAATCTTTTTTTCAGATTTAATTTACTCTTCTTTTTCTCATCTCTTAAGATAGCTGCTATGGTCAATGATTTGAGACTTTTTTTTCCCTAAAGATTTTTTTTTTTTTTATTCACGACAGAGAGAGAGAAAAAGAGAGAGAGAGAGAGAGAGAGAGAGAGAGAGGCAGAGACACAGGCAGAGGGAGAAGCAGGCTCCATGCCAAGAGCCCGACGTGGGACTCGATCCTGGGACTCCAGGATTGGGCCCTGGGCCAAAGGCAGGCACTAAACCACTGAGCCACCCAGGGATCCCCACTTTTTTTCTTTTTCTAAAAAGAGTTATTGGTTGTTAGTGCTATATATGTCTCCTAAGTCCTACCATAGACAGCATCTCACAAATTCTAACACACTGTTTTCACTTCCATGCAGTTCAAAACATTTTTCTAGGGACACCTGGGTGGCTCAGCAGTTGAATATCTGCCTTTGGCCCAGGGTATGATCCTAGAGTCCCAGGATCGAGTCCCACATCGGAAAATATTTACGAAAATAGGAAACCAGCAGCTCCACATTCTTGTCAAAACTTGTCATTATTTTGACTTTCTGATTTACCAATCTGAAGTGCATAAATGGTCTTGCTAGGCTTTTAATTTGCTTTCCTGGGTTACCAATGAGCTTAAACACTGGTCATTTGTTTATGGGCAGTACTTATCTCCCTAATTTCTCTCTCCCTCTTCATCAAACTTTTCTATCACCTTGAAGAGGTGTACAGCCTATTTTCCTTTTGCCACTCCAAATCGGTCTCCATTCCTCTCTACCTTACTCTGTGCTTATGCAGACTGATCTTTGTGACATATACCAAAGGGCTCCCTTGTTCTCTAGATGTGGTGAACTCAAAGAACAGGAAGCAAAGGCAAAAAAATCAGATGGTGGAAGAAAAGTGATGTTGGGGTATTTATTCCCTTGACTGTCTCCCCAGGAAACTGGTTACATCTTACTATCAAAGTATTCTTCTACAACTACATTACTCTCTTCTAGTCCCAGTACCCACTTGTTTCTTTGGGGTTTAGAAGTAAGTGAGATAGTCTCTCTACTGTTAATGGCAATTGGGTACCCAACCTTTTCTTGTGAGTTTTCCTTGACCTAGATCCCACTGTTGTCTATAGCCTTTATTAAATTCAATTCAAGTACACCATTTGAATATGCCATCTGTTTCCTGCTAGGACTCTAATATGAAGTATGTGATTAAAACCTACAGACAGTACAAATATAAAAAGAACTAGCTAGGAGCTACAGGGAGTCAAAGTAAATTAGAGAAAGAACAAGGACCTTGAAACCACACAGACAAAAGTTTGAATCCTTGTCCCATCACTTACTGGATGCCATTGGACTACCTAAGCCATTCCCCTACTGCTTTTCTTTTGCCAGCCTGCCTCTTCTGAGGCTTAAAAAAATAAAATAAAATAAAATTTTAAAGGTGGGGGGAGCACCTGGGTGGCTCAGCTGATAAAGCATCTACTTTCAGCTCAGGTCATGATCTCGGGAGTCCCACAGCTGGCTCCCTGCTCAGCAGGGAGTCTGCTTCTCCCTCTCCCCACAGCTCATACTCTTTCTCCTTCTCTCTCAGATAAATAAATAAAATCTTAAAAAAAAAAAAAAAAGGCAATATTCACTTTCTCAGCCTCCTTGCTGCTAAGGATGGTTGTTATATAGACACAGTCTAACCAATAACATGTAAAGATAAGGGGGTGGAGGATAGAAGAGGATACACTAGAGGGTATTACACTAAGTGAAACAAGTCAGTCAGAGAAAGACAAGTATCACATGATTTCACTCATATGTGGAATTTAAGAAACAAAACAGATGAACATGGGGAAGAGAAGGAAAAAAATGAAATAAGCTGAAATCACAGAGGGAGACAAACCCTAAGAGACTCTTAAACTATAGGAAACAAATTGAAGGTTGCTGGAGGGGAGGTGGTGGTGGGGGAATGTAGCAACTGGGTGATGGGCATTGAGGAGGGCATGTGATATAAAGAGCATTGGGTGTTATATGCAAAAGAAAAATCACTAGATTACCTCTGAAACTAATACACTATATGCTACTTAAATTGAACTTAAATAAAAAAGAAAAAAAATTAAATAAATATTTGAGCCTGTTTACCACCTCAACATTTCTGTGCAGATTCTGCAAGACATTATAGTAAAGCAACTAGTCCAGTACCCAGTACATATAGATATTTAACAAATATTAGTTCCCTCCCTCCCCAATCTTACTTTAACCATTCAAACGGTTTACTTTAGTCCTAAATTTTCATTTTAGTCAGTTATCCTTGTGCTATCTGAGCTAGAAAATTAAAATACAAATTTAGTTAAAAAAAAAAAAAAGAAGAGGGACACTTGGGTGGCTCAACAGTTGGGCGCCTGCTTTCGGCCCAGCGCGTGATCCTGGAGTCCCAGGACTGAGTCCCACAACGGGCTCCTTGCATGGAGCCTGCTTCTCTCTCTGCCTGTGTCTCTGCCTCTCTCTCTCTGTCTCTCATGAATAAATAAATAAAATCTTTTAGGGCAGCCCAGGTGGCTCAGCAGTTTAGTGCTGCCTTCAGCCCAGGGCGTGATCCTCGAGACCCGGGATTGAGTCCCACATGGGGCTCCCTGCATGGAGCCTGCTTCTCCCTCTGCCTATGTCTCTGCCTCTCTTTCTCTCTCTCTCTCTCTCTCTCTCTCTGTGTGTGTGTGTGTGTGTGTCTCATGAATAAATAAATAAAACCTTTAAAAATAAAATAAAATCTTAAAAAAAAAGAAGAAGAAAGAGAAAAAAGTCAACTTGCTCACTATTATAGTGATATGACATTCTTTGCTTGTTGGCACCTCAAATTTGGACTAAACATTATCTGAAAGCCTTTAAAAGAAAGTATGAAAAAATTACACAACCACAAAAAGCCAAGATAGAAAAGTTATCAGAAAGGGATAAAACAGGGCAAACAAGGATGCAATGGTACACAGTATAATAATTACCAAAATATTAACAAAATATTAAACATTCTCAACAATGAATATGGTTCTAAATTTGGTCCCTACAATATCTGATACTGAGTAAAGCAAACTTCAAATTTAACACAGGTTTACATGCAGAACTGCATTCTGTAATCTATACTGGAAGTTCTAGTCTCAACATATGGTGAGTCAAATTGTACAAAAAAAGGGGGAGGTGCTTACCTCAAAATCACACTCTTCTCCCACAGCATATTTGGTCATGATCTCTAACCAAGCAGTATCTACTAATTTCTCTAAAGAGGCTGTATTATGGTGAACCATTTCCAGAACAAGTTTCTCGTACCAGGCAGGGAACTCCTCCTTTAAACTAAACAAACATGTGATTAGTTACCAAGAAAATGCAGAAAAAAACCTATCTGGAAAATTAATCCAAATTAGTGCATACATTTCTTTTTTTTTTTAATTTATTTATTTATGATAGTCACACACACACACACACAGAGAGAGGCAGAGACACAGGCAGAGGGAGAAGCAGAGACACAGGCAGAGGGAGAAGCAGGCTCCATGCACCAGGAGCCCGATGTGGGACTCGATCCCGGGTCTCCAGGATCGCGCCCTGGGCCAAAGGCAGGCGCTAAACCGCTGCGCCACCCAGGGATCCCCAGTGCATACATTTCTTAAGCAAATATAAGCAGGCACTTGGGAAAACAAAGCTTAAAAACCATGTGGCAAGGGGATCCCTGGGTGGCTCAGTGGTTTAGCGCCTGCCTTTGGCCCAGGGCGCAATCCTGGAGTCGCGGGATCGAGTCCCGCGTTGGGCTCCCGGCATGGAGCCTGCTTCTCCCTCTGTCTGCTTCTCAGCCTCTCTCTATCATGAATGAATGAACGAATGAATGAATAAATAACTCGTTTATTAAAAAATGATTTCTACTTTAAATAAAAATTATAAAACCATACTTAATAAAAATTAAAACCATACTTAAATGAAAATTAAAGGGACACCTGGGTGGCTCAGTGGTTGAGCATCTGCCCTTGGTTCAGGGCATGATCCTGGAGTCCCTGGATCGAGCTCCACATTGGGCTCCCTCTGCCTGTGTCTCTGCCTCTCTATCTCTCATGAATAAATAAAATCTTAAATATATATATATAAAACCATACCTTTTCAGTAATCCCTCCCATCAAACCCTATACTCTCTCTGTTTGCTATCAAATCACAAAAAACATTCCCCAACTGTGTTCTTCAGAACTTCCCTGATGTAATGGCTTCTAAGGTCAAGTAAGTTTGGAATCCACAAGGTTAAACCAAGCTACAGTTTCTTTACTGGAGGGCTTCTGAAAATATTTAATATGCTAATGTGCATTATGAATTGTCAAAAAGAAAGTTGAGGGGGCTCTTCCAAAGTTAGGGCCAAAAAAACTCTTTTCACAGGAAGGATTAGAGAATCCATCTCATTATTTCTATTCCCAATAACACCATGACTCTCTACTTGAATACTATCCTAGCAAAAGTACATCAACTTCCCACCTGCTCTTCCTTCCCTAACTCATCCTACACACTGCTTCCAGATTAATCTCAAAGCCTAACTCCAATTGTTTCTTTCTTGATAAAAAATTATTGCTATCCTCCTACATTCACTGAATTAAATACAAATGCCTCATCTTGTCTTCTATAATTTGGTACAAACTATCCTTTCAAGTGTCACCTTCCTCATGAAGCGCCATGAAGTTTTCCCTAATGACTCCAAGTTTATCTCTAGTCTCTAAATTACCACTGTCTCTTTGTATGTAGGAAAGCAATTTATTTACATTTTTAAACTAAATTCTCTTACTTATTCCTAACATTTTTTCACTTGGTTCTCTCTGGGTTTTTCTAATATAATCATATTACAAGTAACAATAACTGAGTTCCTCCTTAGTACTCTTCATACTCTTTGTTGTAGGTTAATGGTTACCATCTTTTATTTACAAAGAATTTTCACACACATACCCTTTTGTCCCAAAAAGACACCCAGAGAAGGTAGCATTATCTCTATTTGCGAAGAGCAAACAGTAAGTGCTTATACAGTGTAGAGGATAGCACCTAGGCACTGTAACCAAATCCAGAATAAGTCAAATATGAGACCTGCCCTCAAGAAATCCATAAGCTACTATGAAGGTTGGCAACTGCCCATGGGTCAAATTCAACCTACCACTAGTTTTTGTAAATTAAATTATCTTTTACTTATAGCCATTCTCAATTTTTTATGTTTTTATCTATGGCTGTTTTCACTGTACAATGTCAGAGATGAATAGTTGAGACAGAAATCACATGGCCCACAAACCCTAAAATATTTACCAACTCACTCTCTACAGAAAAGGCTGGCTAGTCCCTGGTCTAGTAACACTAAACAAAACACATACATAAATTACACTAATCCGGGATCCCTGGGTGGCGCAGCGGTTTAGCGCCTGCCTTTGGCCCAGGGTGCAATCCTGGAGACCTGGGATCGAATCCCACGTCGGGCTCCTGGTGCGTGGAGCCTGCTTTTCCCTCTGCCTGTGTCTCTGCCTCTCTCTTTCTCTCTGTGTGACTATCATAAATAAATTTTAAAAAATTAAAAAAAAATAAAAATAAAAAATAAATTACACTAATCCAAAATGGGACAATGTAAGTGACCAAGCAAAGAAGAGACACCTGGTTAACAGACTCAACTAATTATTAGTCAGTGATGGAGCCATTACTAGAACCAGGTCTCAAGTGAACCTAGTGCCATTACACCAACAAAAGAGCAGAACAGTATTAGATTACTAAACTGTATGCTCTCTGCTTATCTGCTATCAAGAGAAGTCAATGAAAAGCCCACAGAAAAAGCTTCTATTCCCAATTCCTTAAAGATTTGTTTAATTATCACCCCTGGTTTCCTTTTTTCTCTTTAAGATTTTATTTATTTATTCATGGGAGACACAGAGAGAAGGCAGAGACATAGGGAAAGGGAGAAGCAGACTCCTTGCAGGGAGCCTGATATGGGACTCGATCCCGGAACTCTGGGATCATGCCTGAGCTAAAGGTAGATGCTCAGTAGTTGAGCCACCCAGGAGTCCCTCACCCCTGGTTTCCATATATCTTTTGCATGCCCTACTGCCCAAATTCTGAGTGTTTTCTTTGAGAGAATACTCAGATGAGTAGGCACTTTGAACATAAACATGATTTTTTTTTTAAGATTTTATTTATTCATGAGAGACACAGAGAGAGAGAGGCAGAGACACAGGCAGAGGGAGATGAAGTCTCCGTGAGGGGAGCCTGATAAGGGACTCGATCCCAGGACCCCAGGATTACAACCTGAGCCAAAAGCAGATGCTCAACCACGAAGCCATGCAGGTGCCCCTGTAGACATGTTTTTTAAAAATACCTCATTCAAAAAAAAAAAAAAAAAAAAATACCTCAATCACCCCATTTAGATAAACTGTCTTCAAACTGCTTTATGTTTGATACCTACTGTAAAGACTGTCCTAAATTTCAAATGACCACAAAATAAAGAAAACTTTCTAATTTGCTGTCTCCATATTACTTCTAGATTATCAACTTCCTTTGCTCAGAACCACATTTCCAGAGGGGCATCTGGGTGGCTGTCAGTTAAATGGTTTCGCTCAGGTCATGATCTCAGGATTGCGAGATCAAGCTCGGTGAGCCCCGTGAGCCCTGCATCAGGCTGTGTGAGTAGCATGGAGCCTGCTTAAGATTCTTTCCTTTTCCCTCTGCCCCTCCATACTCCTCACATGTGTACTCTCTCTAAAAAACAAAACAGAAAACAAAAACTGTATTTCCAGAATTATTTCGGTTAAAGTATATAGAGCAAGAACAAAGCCTAGTAAATACCTAAATAAGGGTACACACAACTATATGTTCCATATACTTTGTTACCAGCAAAATACCACTAGGCAAGGGCACTCAGTCACCAATACATTATACTAATGTGATGTATTCCAACATATGCCCACAAATTTAAATGTAAATAATTTTACTGTAAATATTCCCCCTTTCCTAATAATACAAAAACGGTGCTACAAGAGCATTGCTTCTATTACTTACAGTTCAGCAACTTCCTGTTCCTCCTCCCAGGCCTCCTTGTGTGTTAGTTGACTGCTTCCAGTACTCTTACATGTCCAAATGCGCTCACTGTACCTTTCCAGGCGGGCCTCATACTCTCTTGTTAGCGGTGGCTCAGGAAAACAATATTCAAGCAACAGAGACAATTTATCCATATCCACAAAATACTTTATTACATAAAAAAATCTATAGCATCCTTTCTATAATATACAGCATAAAAAGCTAAAATTGAAATCAGAGTTTTCAAGTGACAAATAAGAAACAAATGATTAAAAAAATGACTAAAATTGTTTGTTATGGGGCACTTGAGTGCCTCAGTCAAAGCATCTCCCTTCAGCTCAGGTCATGATCATGGGTCCTGGGATCAAGCTCCCCATTGGCTCCCTGCTTAGGGCGTCGGCTGGGAGTCTGCTACTCCCCACTGCCCCTCCACTGCTCCTGTTCCCTCTCTCACTCAAATAAATAAATAAATAAATAAATAAATAAATAAATAAATAAGATCTTTTTTTTTAAAAATAAAATTTTTAAAAAAAATAGTATCTTGTTATAATTGTGATTTCTTCAATTCACCTGTTTCATTTCAAGAAGACTCTCATAAGGAAAAAAAAAAGACTCTCATAGCACTGAAAATTTTTAAGAAAAAATAAAGGTAAATTAAACACGTCATGAGGAATAAGAATTTAAGGTATATGGAATTGTTACACAACTCAGATGGTCAACAAGCTTAAGAATTTGCTCCATTGAAAGATGAGAGGACTACCCCAATCTCGTAGGCAGTTTGGAATAACCCTGTGCATATGCTAATAATCCTTTACTAGAAGCCATCCATTCCTCAGAAACACCTGTTGATCCTTAAGAGTTTAAAAAATAAATTCCATAAAGCCCTAAAAATAATTGATATCATATTTACCCAGTCTTTATGTCATCCCAATAATACTACACTCACAAGTCATTTACCATACACTGTTCGATCTTTTGTAAGGCAAATGGAGGAAGAGACTGTCATATGTTAGTGCCTTATAAATGGTAACTTTCCACACCAGCCCAACTAGAATTCACTACCAGAGAGCCATATTCAAATTCAAACAAGTAACTAATTTACATTACACACAGCAACAGATGCTACCCAAGAAAATAAACTGACACCACAACTAGAGAATTAGCTGCCAATCTCTGTATTTTCCAAGTGACACTTTTTACAGTAGTTGAAATAAAAGTATTTAAACAACTTCCTCTATAATATCACCTCACAACTAAACAAATAATTCATTCTTAATATATGGACATTCTTTGTTTTCCAGGGTTAATAATCAGTGAAATTATGGATGACAGAGATAAATCCATAGATAGTCCAAAAATAGTAGTTTCATCCAATAGTGTAAGCACCTTCCCTTACCATGTCTTTTTCTGGATCTGCTGAAAACAAAACATAAGTCTATTTTCCTCACTGGGGAACGGTGCTAATGTTAAATGTATAAACAAGAGTATCAGCAACAACCAGGAGTCAAGCTTCCATATAAAGCTATGTAAATTCAATCTCACTAAAAATTTATAAAAACTTATAGGAAGAAAAGGAAATAGCATGGCTTCCAAAGTGACATTATCACTTTGGGATGCCTGGGTGGCTAAGTGGTTGAGTGTCTGTCTGGCTCAGGGCAGGATCCCGGGGTCCCTGGATCAGAGTACCGCATCCGGCTTCCTCCAAGGAGCCTGCTTCTCCCTCTGCCTATGTCTCTGCCTCTCTCTCCGTCATGAATAAATAAAATCTTAAAAAAAAAAAAAGTGACATTATCATAACTAACCAACAAAATTGTTATCTGTTTTGCACTAAGGGGAGGTAAAATAATGATAGGATCAGTAAGTAGATTTAAACATTCAAAAAGCTTGGTAACATTCTAATGCGCTATTTAGTTATTTTGAAGAAATTCACTATGTAATCAGAAAGGATGTGAGATAAACAAGTATGTCCTAAAGAAAGAGTATTAAGTTTCTGGTATTAGCTGTTATTTTTAAAAGTAGGAATAATGGGGGATCCCTAGGTGGCTCAGCAGTTTAGCGTCTGCCTTCAGCCAGGGTGTGATCCTGGAGTCCTGGGATGAGTCCCATATTGGGCTCCCTGCATGGAGCCTGCTTCCCCTCTGCCTGTGTCTCTCTGCCTGTCTCATGAATAAACAAAATCTTAAAAAAAAAAAAGTAGGAATAATGTGCCCAATCATCCTCCTTTGACCAACATGGCCAGTAACACACAAGACTGTATCACCAGAATGCCTCAATGATACCTCTAAACCAACTTTTTCTAAACTAAACTTTTATTTCACCTTCCCTCTCTCCTAAGCTTGCTTCTTCACAGTTATTCCCAATGCCAGTGAAAGAAAGGCCCTAAGTGTCCAAGTCAGAAACCAGGGAATCATCTCAGGTCTTCAGTTCCTAATTGCAACCTCCTATCTATTTCTCAGTTCATTCCCTCCTCTTCCACAACTGCGCCATTATTCAAATTCAGCCTCTGATCCTCACTTCAGCCAGCCAAAACATTTTTAAACATTTTAATTGGCCTCACTGGTAATCCTTCTCTGGTCCTTTGTGCTTCTCACCCAAACATTCTTCTCCACAATCTTATTTGTTTTTAAACCTAGTTCTTCCTCTTAACTTTAAAATCTCATTTGCCCTCAGGCCCCTGAAATGCAAATATGTTCACACTGGGAAGCAATCCTCTGGCTCCCAGACTACTGAAAATCACCCCACCAATCAAGATTTTGTTGAGCAAGTTCTGTAATTTTTACGAAGAAAAAAGAAGCTTTTTTCCTTCAAGCAACACATATTTAAGTATCTTTTTTTTTTTTTTACTGATTATGCTTTTGCAAACAAGTCCCTTCTATCTACTCTGATACTTATCCTTCCCACCCTTCTCCGAAAAATCACTATTAGTAAAGCATTCTCATTTTGGATGGATCACATCCATTCCCATTACTTTGATTACTATCTATATGATACTAATTTCACCAGCTCAGTCTCCTCTCTGAACTCTGGGCCCATGTAACACACTAGCAATACAGACACCTCTATTTGGATATCCACAGCAACTCAACAGAAGAACATCCAAACTAAACACTCACTTCCTACACTCCCAGTCAAAACAAAAAGGAAAAAGAAAAAAGAAAAAAGAAATAGATCCTCTATTATCTGAGAATGACCCACTAACCAAGTAACAACCAAAACATTATCCTTGATTCCTCCCCAATCACCAAATCCGGTCACATCTACCAATTTATTTCTGAAATCTATTGTACTTCTCAAGGGCTAGTAAATTAGTTCAGACTCTCATACCTGTCACTAGTTTATTTAACAAAGGCCTCACTAGTTTTGTTTTGTTTTTTTAAGAATTTATTTAATCATGAGAGACACAGAGAGAGAGGCAGAGACAATAGGAAAAGGGAGAAGCAGGCTCCATGCAGAGAGCCCAATGCAGGACTAGATGCCAGGACTCTGGGATCATGCCCTGAGCCAAAGGCAGACACTCATCAGGCATCCCTGGCCTCACTAGTTTAGTTGCCACTAGTTTCTAGGCTGCAAATCCATTCTCAACGCTGCAGCCACAGCGAGCTTCCTACCTAAGCGCCTGCTTCTATCCTACTGGAATCTGTAAACTGCTTCCCATACACATAAGGCAAAAAGCCCAAACACCTCAGCCTATCTCCCAAGGACCTATGTGGTTTAGCTCCACTAAACAGCTCTATCTCCATTCCCACTTCTTCACTCCAGCTACAGAAATCTTTCAAGTCTTAAAATTCAAGAACTTTCAAATTCACAAACTCTTCAAAAAGCACAAACCTTGGGCAGCCCGGGTGGCTCAGCGGTTTAGCACCGCCTTCAGCCCAGGGTGTGATCCTGGAGACCGGGGAGTCCCATGTCAGGCTTCCTGCATGGCGCCTGCTTCTCCCTCTGCCTCTCTCTATGTCTCTCATGAATAAATAAATAAAATCTTAAAAAAAAAAAAAAAGGCACAAACCTCTACTCTTCATTTAACTACAGTCTAATTATACTTCAGATCTCAACTTAAAAGTAACTTTACCCAGGAAACATTTCCTGAACCCTGAAATATGGTAGATTGTCTTTCCAAATGGTCATCTCCCTTCCATAAAAGGATTCTACTTCTCCACCCTCTGCCCTGTGGCTTGCAATGTCTCAGAGAGTAATGCCCATCCCCTCCTCACTAGTGTTAGGCTTAGCCACATGACTTGCTTTGATGAACAGATAGGATAGATGTCACCACAAAGAAACTTAAAAAGCCATCATGGTATCCTCCAGGTCCTTTGGCCACTAGAAAAGCACGTTAGGGACAGGGACTGTTCCTTCAGCCTGGGTCTTGGAACAAGAAAAATGTGTCTTTCCTTTTACTTGTCTTCCTTTTTTTCAAATGTGGCCATTAGAAAACCTTTAATCCCACGAGGCTCACATTATATTTCTATTGGACAGCACTATCTTCGTTAGGTTTACATCTAGGAATGAATGAATGCCCTCTGACAATACATGAAAGTTTCTGACTAGTCATCTAAGATTAATCTCAAAAGTTCAAAACTAAAATTCCTACAACCCCAACAGCAGCATTTTTAAGTTTATGTAACTCTGTTCTGGTTATTACTTTGACTTAATTAAGAGAAAAGGCAAAAAAAAAAAAAAAAAAAAGTTCAAATCAAGAGAAAAAAAAGCCCATTACAAGGATATTCAGTCAGCTGCCTCTAAATCCTATTTCAGATTTTAGGTTACCAAAATAAGTCACTTACTCTCAAATAACTACTCAGAGCAAATGCCAATTGAGGTTTTTATGTTCCAGCCACTGCTGCACATATAATTGCAGACAAAATGTCAAAGCAATTCTCCAAAGGTTGTGTAAGTTATAAATGATAGGATATTCTCAAATCCTATATCTCATTAAACATCTACTTTTTCATGAATTCAAGAGCTACCTCCTTACCACAATATGCTGATTCTTTGTTCTCTTTAGCCTTGTAAGGATTGCTTCTTTCAATAAAGTACTTGACAGCCTGAAAGGAAGTGGCCCACAAAAGTATGTAAGTTAAATAAGCATAACTATAACCCTAAGAGCTCTATGTGAAATGACAAAGCACCAATTTAAAGATTTGCTTTTTATCCTCTTTTCTGTCTTTGGAACAGTCTGTCATCAAGTTAGAGGCAATTCTCATCTAGCTTAACTCCTTAAAGAAATTAAATTATAAAAATCAACATAAGAACTCACTATTCCAACGTCCAATAAAATCCTGGCTTGCAACTACAATTTAAGTCCAACTCTTAAAACATGATCTAGTCACTCTTGCCTACTGCCAGATTAACTATGTTCTAACAGCCCCTCATTACACCATCTAAAAGCTCTCATATGTTGAGACTACAAAGATTATGAAGTAGTTGTTTCTAAGCTTTACAAAGGAAGATAGGTAAAGCAATACAACAAAACATTAGCCTACAGCAGGCTGCTTATAGCTTCAGTTCCTCCTCAAAACCCATCTTGACATAGTCACTTAGTTCTCCTATTGCCAGATAATCACATCAAGAATTGATTCCGGTAAAGTTAATTTTTCCAAAGAAGATCTAGTGTATTGCCTTAGTACTAACCTAGGAACTAATGTACCACAGATTCAAAGCTATAATACAATAAACATAATCAATATATAAAACCCAGACATTAAATTTATGCATCATTCACAACTACCACTGTAATTTTAATGAGGAGGTACAATAATGCCTACAAGAACATACCAGCTTTAAGTCAATAAAATATCTCACTGATGTGCTACTGCATATACATGCAATCAAAAGGTAGGTGTTAGGAGAAAATTAAAGTACCAAACTCTATTAAAAACATAATTGTAAATATAAATTAAGAAGTGAAAATAACAGGGCAGCCCGGGTGGCTCAGCGGTTTAGCGCCGCCTTCAGTCCAGGGCCTGATCCTGGAGTCCCGGGATCGAGTCCCACGTGGGGCTCCCTGCATGGAGCCTGCTTCTCCCTCTGCGTGTCTAACAAATAAACCTTTAAAAAAACATAAAAAACTTAAAAAAAAAAAAAAAAAAAGAAGTGGAAATAACATACTTCAAATGCTAGTTTGACCACATACTAGTTCTCTATGAACTCACTATGAGCCTAATAAAGAAATATGCCTACCTACCAACCACACAGTACAATTGTTTAAAACCATCCCCGGGACGCCTGGGGTGGCTCAGCGGTTGGGTGTCTGCTTGCAGCTCAGGGCGTAATCTCGGGGTCCTGGGATCGAATCCCGCATCAGGCTCCCTGCATGGAGACTGCCTCTCCCTCTGCCTGTGTTTCTGCCTCTCTCTGTGTGTCTCTCATGAATAAATAAATAAAATCTTATAAAAAAAATCCTTAAAGTACTTCCACTTGTAGAAATTAACCAAGGAAGCAACTTCTCCCTCCATATGCAACACAATTTAAGAACTCCTTTGTTAAAAAGGGTTCTAAATACCAGGATAGGAAATTCTTTAAATGAATTTTTTTAAATACCTAACACTTAAAAAAAAAAAAAAAAAAAAAAAAACCTAACACTTAAAAAATTTCAATTTTCAACTGCCATCATTAGCAGAAACTCATACATACCATTGCATTTCAATGATTTCTGTAAATGATACAAAAAGGCCTGGGCTGCCAGTTCTAAATTAGCTATCTATAGCCATTTTTTTACATGGCTCAATACTTACCAGACTTCGAGCTTGTCTCTATTGGGTATTTCTTACACTACACTAGAACCAGACGTGAAAAATAAACATCTGATAATATTAGTGAGTACCAATCAAATACTCAAAAAATGATGTTTAAATAACATTTGAAAAGGACATATATGGCATATTCCCACAGTAATTTTTTTTACCCCACTGATGTTTTTAAGTATTTCAAAAAATAAAAATAAAAAAGTAGGACACTTAGAATAATGCTATATTCAGTGGAGCTAGAGTACTTCTCCAAAGCTTTCCAAAAGTCCTAACAGGGAAGAAAAAAAAAAAAAAAAGATTACCACCTGAACCCCTCCCTGAAATGCACCTTACCTGAGACCACAAATTGACACAGAAGCTGCCTTCTTTTCTGGACTTAATTAAAGGGAAAAAGTAGAAAAGCACTGCATTCTACCCCTAAGTCTCATCATTTCAGTGTCTGACCTTTAACAAGACCTCAACCCTCTGGGCTCACATGGCAAAGAGGCAGGAGAACCTGACCATCCCCAAGATCCATTTCAGCTACAAGAAGATGCTATAGCTATATTTCTCCAAGAGCCTTCTTATACCACAGGCTCACTTTCCAGCTCTTTTTGAATGTAAACACCCAACCTCACAAACTGCACTGGAACAAGAATGAGGTTATCTTGTAAAGCATAATAATAGAGGATCAAAGAGAAATGAAATCAAATGACATCGCTCGCATGGGCAATGGGCACTTCCTCCCCTAAGGAAGCAAGCAAGCAAACAGAAACTAAGAAATTCAGTCCTTCCAAAGGAAAAAGGGCTGATAAAACTCAATAATAAAGTGGCCTTCAGTCTCGCAGCGTTCCATACATTAAAGAAAGCAGGATTCTTTTTGCACTCTTGAAAAGGGCATCCATAAAAGAAAAAAGTAAGTAAAAGTCGTACAGTTAAAAGACTCTTAAGCTTGGGCAAGGAACCTTAAACGAGGATTAGAAAAAGAGGATGCGTCTTATTTAAAACATCAGTCTCCTATTCCTAAAATACGACATAAAAACTTTACGCATGCTTTCGTATTTTTCAAACGCTCCTTTTAAATTTTTTAAAAAACAAATACCGATCTCCTGCTAAATCGCCAGCATTTCAAACCCGTGCGTGTCGAGGAAGGCAAGCCTCAGCTCCTTCAAGATAACTTTTTCTTCCCCTGCCCCTAAGTCTCGTCCGTCTTGGGGATGTGCCTGACGATCCTGTCACTTCATCACCAGCCTCAAGTCCACTCGGGAGAAGAAAAACACAAGAGCCGCCGCGGAGATCGGGGCAAAACGCACCAAAAAATCTTGCACACGCCGCATCACAAGGCCGCGTGGATTCAATTTCAAAAACTTAAGTTGCAGGTTTAATTTTACAAAGAAAGAAAAAGCGAGCAAACGAAAGCCCTCTCCCGGGCATACTTCGGGCCTAAAGCCGCCCGGGGGCAGGGGGCTCGCTCCTCGAAAGCGAGGCCCGGGGAAAGGATGCAGGGCGCGGGGCTCCGGGCCGCCCGCGCCCCCACCCCGCGGGACGGGCTCGAGCTCCGGCCCGGGGTGCAGGCCCGCCGGCGCCCGGCGCGCTGACAGCTGCCACCGGCGCGGGCTACGAAGCCCGCCGGGCCGCGGCTTGCCCCCCGGCCCACCCCGCCCCACCCCGCCGGCGGCCTCCCGGCCAGGCTGGAAAGGATACTCTCGGGTGCGGAAAGCCTCCTGAGTGTGCGCGATCGTGAAGAGCGGCTCCTCGCCCGGCAGCGGCTTCACCAGCGGGAAGGGCTTGCGGCCCAGGAGCGGCGCCATCGCGGCGGCGGCGGAGGCGGCGGCGGCCCGGAAGGTGGCGGCTCGTCGGAGAGCCCGCGGCGCAACACTAGGCCCCGCGGCCCGGAGCGAGCGCCTGGCTCCCGGGGGTGGGGTGGGGGAGGGGAGGGGTGAGAGGGCGGCGCGAACTCGGCTCCCTCACTGCTGGCGCGGCCGCGCGAGGGCCAGGCAACGGGACGCAAGGACACGGAACTCCCACGCACACCGCTGCGCCGCCCGGCAGCCTCCGGCCCAACCTCAGCTACCGGTCCCCGCGTTCGGCAGTCACGACTCCTCAGCGGCACCGGAGGAAATTATTGAAAAATGGCGGGAGATTCCCCTCCTCCCCCCCGCCCGGCCAGCGCACACACTAACTTGCTCCCCTGTGGCGCCGCTGGCGAATGCTCCAATAGGCGGAGAGCTGACCAGCGCTCACAGCCTATTGGCTCAGGGTAGCTGCCGCTCTGCGCTTGGGTCCCGCCCTCTTTCCCGGCCGCGTAGTTGGGTTGCCTCGCACTAGAGGGCAGTATGAAGAGGTGAAAGGTCACATTATGTAAGCGCTGGTGACAAGCCTGCGGGCCTGCAGCGGCGGCGTTAAAAATGGGAGACGGGGGGGGCCTAAAGGCCTGGAATTCAAAGAGGTCAGGCCAGAGAAGTCCCTTAACATATATAGACGCTGCGCCATCTGTCACCGACGGCGACACCGACATCCGGGCACCACTGTCCGTATGGTGTGCCGGAGGGGGAGGGGGAGCGCGCGGCCAGGGGCTTTGTCTTTCCACTTGTGCTCCGCCCCCTTCTTAAAGGCGCCGCGCTCGGCCACGCCCGGGGATGCGCGGTGGGGGCGGAAGGGGGTTGGCGGGAAGAAACCCCTGGACCTAACCCGCTGGAAGGTTCTATGGAAGGTCAACTGGAGCCTCAGCCTTGCTCACCCCAAAGTTAACTTCTAGAAGAGAGTGTGGTTGAGATCTGGTTATTAGTATGATGTTTGTTTTTAGGGGCTTGGTGGAAAAGATAATAGAGAAGCTTCTTTGGAAAAATACATTAAAGGCCATATCTATTAAAGATACATCAAAAAAAAAAGATACATCCATTAATTCAGAGTAGCCTTTACTAGCACCTCCAGTGTTCAGGGCCTTGTACTGGGAGATGCAGAGGGAGAAAAGAGGCACAAGTTAGGACAGTGCTGTGATGAGTAGGGTACAGAGGGCACAGTAGGAAGACAGCACTAACAGCCTGGAGAAGAGCCTTTCGAGCTGCTTCTCCAAACCAACGACTCTCACACAGTCCACAGCCGTGTTTGGCTATCCAGTACAACCCAAAATACTAAATTCTCTCCCCCATTTAATCATACCCCTCGTTCAAAGACCTTCACTGGCCTCAGATGTACCTTCCCAGCCTGTTCTTGAACAGGGCTAGACTACTAAGTGTCCCTGAAAGTAGTGGTGCATGCCAATGCCAGGCCCTTTTCTTCTCATTTTGAGGTGAGAAGTATCCCTATCATCCCCTGCCACCCCCCAGTAAAATGTAAGTTCCAGGTCAGATGTCATGTGAAAGAGCCACCTCTGATCACCTAGCAGACAGAGGAGGGCATCTTCCTTCAGTAGCCATTTCTTCTAGGAGGGTTAGGGGCAACCTGAGGGCATTTGAGTTGATTGTGAAAAAATAAGTTAGCAGGGCACCTGGGTGCTCAGTGGTTGGGCATCTGCCTTCGGCTCAGGATGTGATCCTGGGGTCCTGGGATGGAGTCTTGTATCAGGCTCCTTGCAGGGAGCCTGCTTCTCCCTCTGCCTATGTCTCTGCCTCTCTCTCTGTGTCTCTCATGAATAAATAAATAAAATCTTAAAAAAAAAAAAGTGGCACTTCACTAGGCAGAGAAATGAGAGATGAACGTTCTAAGCAGGAGCAGCGGGACCAACTTGGTAAATTCAGGACAGCATACCTAAAACTGGGGGTTTGAGATGGGAAATATCAAGAAATGAGAGTGGCAAAGAAAGTGATCATCCTGGTCACAGTGTGTGATGCTTGGAGTGACCACTTAGAAGGAACTACAGTTGTTTGTGGCAGGGATACCAAGGGACCCAAATGTAACAAGATCATGGGAGACAGATTGAGAGATTTGAGAGGCACACGCTAGGTGACTTAACGGGATGGATATTTGCAGGACTAGATACTAACAGCAGACTACACACAGAGTAAGGAGTCCAAAAAACATTAAGAAACACATTTTGGAAAAATTTGGTATTTCAAAAAACCTTCCAATTGCACTTGAGAATAGGGACCATAATGACTTGAACACTTGGGGCCACCTTGGTCTAGAATCCAGCCCTGGTATTGGTATTGCTGAGATCTAAAATGGGAGAATCAGGGGTACCCTGCTGGCTGAGTTGGTGGAGCACCCAACTCTTCACCTTGGTGTCATGAATTCAAACCCTACATTAGGTGTAGAGCTTACTTAAATAATAATAATAAATAAATACTTTAAAGAAAAAAAAAGTGGAACAGACTAACTTAATGTAATTACCAGTTTCCTGCTCTAATATTTTTGTTGACTGCTATTGCAGACAAAACTCTTCTGAGTTTACTCTTCCTGTTCAGTCTTCAAGCTCTTGACACAGCCAACCCCAAGTGGACTACTTCCTTCTAATTCCCAGAATTCATTAGCTTTATTCCCACCCACTGCCGGAAATGTACTTTTTTCCCCTCTGGGCATCTAAATGCTGCACTTCCTTCCTAATGCCTTTTCCCAATTGTTCCAGCTCATATCCGCTTTCACTAAACTCTCAAGGTTTTTTTTAATCATAATTGTAGTGAAATTCGTTGTTCAATGTGTTTTCTTTCCCATCATGTGAATAAACAAGCTAATAAAAAAGGGCAGAGATTAAAATGTGTAGTTTCCAGGTATCTGCACCAAAGCTGCTACTGCTCCAAGTCAATTATGGCTGCTTCGCTGCACAGGAAAAAGACTGTCTAGAGAAGCATAGCACATTTCCCTATGCAGATCTCCACTGGGCAGTTTTAGGACAAGAGCTCAGTCAGCAAGATCTGTTTCTGTGGTCTGTGTCATGTGGAGCTGTGCCCTGCCACATACCTACCCCCTCCTTCATTGATGCAGACACAAACCCTTGCTTAGCCAGTTCCAGCTGGTCCTTTCCTCCTTGTCCTGTTGGATCCTCAAACTCAAAATATCCGAAACCCATCTTACCATCCTCCTTTGCTCCATCATGTGTTTTATCTGCATGGTTTTCATTTCTATTTCATTTCATTTCATTTCTATTTCATTTCTATTAGTTACCCACTCACAACCTCACAGGCTGAGGCTTGACCTCTGTTGAGCTCCACAGCCACAGGGTCAACCAGATATCATTTGTACCTACCTAAAATCTTGAATTATCCCTTTCCTGCCATCCCTGCATCATCCTACTTCAGGCCTTTATTATTTCTGGCCCAAACTACTACTATAATGACTTCCTTCTTGTAAAATATTTATTATTTTTTAAGTAAGCTCCATGCACAACATGGGGCTTGAACTCACGACCCTGAGATCAAGAGTCACATACTCCACCGACTGAGCCAGCCAGGTCTTCCTCTTCTTTTAATTTTTTAAAGATTGTTTTTATTTACTCATGAGAACACACACAGAGGGAAGCAGAGACACAGGCAGAGGGAGAAGCAGGCTCCATGCAGGGAGCCCCAACGTCCCAGGATCATGTCCTGGGCCCAAGGTGGCGCTAAACTGCTGAGACACCCGGGCTGCCCCCCACCCCTTCTTTTTAAAAGAAGAAAAGTTTATTTTAAACTACATTAAAATTATGTCTTTTGAATGGCAAAATGAATGTAGTTCCCAAAAAGGAAACATATAAATGTACTTTTAAAAACAATAAATAGTTCTACAAAAAGCAGTCCTGGGGCACTCTCCCGCATCCACTTCCTGCTCCCACAAACATCCATTTTCAATTCTTTAAGTTATGTTAAAATTGGTTAAAAGGTAACTTCGTTTAAAATGGAATTAGGAGGCCAGAAGGGGGAGCTCTCACAACTTATGACTGGTAAATTGCACACCCAACAGGAAGAAGCCCATACTTTACTACCCCAGCAACAGGAAGAAAGCTTTCCTTCTCCCCCAGCAACAGCCCAGCCAATGAGAAACAGTCAGCACAAAGCCAATGAGAAGCCACTACACTTGGAACTCCCAGTTTCCCCCAATGGACGTGTTGTTTGTAACAGCCTTCCCACCTTCCTTTCCTCTGTAAAGGAGGTTTCCTCTGCTCTGTTCAGTAGGGCGGCCTATGGTTTTTGTTGTGAGCTGTGTGTTCAGAGTTGGGATTCTCTAGTCTTTAATAAACCTATTTTTGCTGGTAATATAGTTTTATTTTTAAAGTCAACAACTATTTCTGCTAATATTTACCTCCATGTTTCTAAGCATGTATGTTGCTATTATTTAGTTTCTCAGCTTTAGTATTATTAGCTGTTGCTTTTCTTCAATGGAAGATGAGGACTTAACCCTCTGACATCCCCCACAAGTACCGCACACAAGATCATATTCGCAAAATAATTATTGCAATCGGTTAAATCACTGTTCACTGTATAACTTATGATTATACATTATTCACAGATGAACCACATAGTGGACTGATCACATCTTTCTTTTGTTTTTGTTGGTTTGCTTCAATCTTTCAACTCATTTTCTATGTATCTATACCACTCTATTCCTAAACTGACAGAGCTATAAGTCTCCTCTCAATACGTGCACACCTATCATGTGTTCCAATTTGTCCCCCACCTCCTTTCCTCTCCATGGCATTTTGCACACTACAATCATTCCTCTGCCTCCCCTTTCAATGGTTGACTCCATAAACTTTCAATGGTTGACTCCATAGAGCCAAAAGAGTAAAACCAAACTCTTTGGCCTGGCCTTCAAGGCTCTCCATGATCTGTCCTGCCTTTCTACTACTTCCTTTAAACCTCCTGCTCCAGTAAACTAAGCTTATCGAGGTTTCTAACCAACTAAGCCACCCAGGCACCCAGGTTTATCTAGGTTTCTAAATACATTCCCCACTAAAATGATCCAGGGCTCCTTGGGAAAAGGACTGAGGCTGGCAAAGGTCAAAGTGGGTCAGGAACGTACTGTGAAAGTAAGGAAGTGCTCAAATCATGACAGGGACATGTCAGAAGGACACAGGAGCCAGCAGGAAGAGATTCTAACTGGCTAAATCTGGGACAATTTGAATATATTTTTTTTTAATGACAGCCACAGGGCAGCCCCGGTGGCTCAGCGGTTTAGTGACACCTTCAGCCTAGGGCATGATCCCGGAGACCTGGGATCGAGTCCCACATCGGGTTCCCTGCATGGAGCCTGTTTCTCCCTCTGCCTGTGTCTCTGCCTCTCTCTCTGTGTCTCTCATGAATAAATAAACAAAATTAAAAAAAAAAATGACAGCCACAGATTGTAACACATTGAACGTAAAGGGAAACCATGAGCCTGTAGTAGTATTCAGAGAGAAAGGAAGGGAGGGAGGGAGAGAAGCAGAGAGAAGGGAAATCTGTTATTTACAGAAGGCTGCCAGTGAATGAATGTAGGAGAGATTTAGAAAACTCACCATTTTGCAAACTCCAGTGAAGTAATTGCTTCAGAAAGAGATCATTAATGGATGCTAAAATCACTGGTCTAAGTGAACAGTCTATCAATCCCCAACAGAATACTTATGTAAAAGCACCCTAATGCTGAGATTGTTGGACATCTTAGGCAAGTGATAAATCTCAGCATTACCAATAATGAGACAAGAGGACAATGTTTCAATACAAGGCAATGAAAAATACTTAACACCTCTGTAGCATTCTAACCAAAAAACCTTTCACCTGAAATCCTTAAAAAAAAGATTTCAAAAATCCAGTTTGCAGATCATTCCACAAATAACTGCCTAGACCCTTCAAAAATATCAGTGACACGAGACACACCTCTCTACCCACCTCCAAAAGAAGGTTCTAACAGGAGTCCGGGGGGCGTTTGGGTGGCTCTTTGGTTGAGTGTCTGCTTTTGGCTCAGGTCATGATCTTGGGGTCCTGGGATCGAGTCCTGCATCAGGCTTCCCACAGGGAGACTGCTTCTCCCTATGCCTATGTCTCTTGTCTCTGTGTGTCTCTCATGAATAAATAGAATCTTTGAAAGAAAAAAAGGAAAGAAAGAAAAGAAAGAGAAAGAAAGAAAGAAAGAAAGAGAAAAAGAAAGAAGAAAAAGGAAAAGGAAAAGAAAGAAAAAGAAAAAGAAAAAGAAAAAGAAAAAGACAAGACTAGGGGCGGCTGGGTGGCTCAGTTAAGCATCCGACTGTTTTGGCTCAGGTCATGCTCTCAGGATCCTACAATGGAGTCCCACATCCGGATCCCTGCTCAGCAGAGTCTGCTTGTCTTCCTTCTGTCCTTCCCCCTGCTTGTGCTCTAAAATAAATAAAATCTTAATAAACAAATAGAGACTGCAGAGACATGACAACTAGATGCAATGAATGATCCTAGATTAGAGCTAGGGATGGGGGCTAAAGAGAACTACTGTTATTATTGGGACAGTTGGGGCAATTTAAATATGCTCATATTAAATATTATTGTATCATTGTTAAAGTTCTTGAGTATGATGGTGTTACTCTGGTCATATTGAGGAATGTCCTTGTCCTTAGGACATATAGGCTCAAGTATTCAAAGTGTCAGAATGACAGCAACCTATTTTCAGGTACTCACCCACCCCCACCCCCCAAGAAAAAGAAAGAAAAAATGTATATTGAGATGCAAATGTGCCAAATGTTAGTAATTGGTGTAGCTAGATAAAGGGTAGACAGTTTATTGAGCTATCTCTTTCAGCTTTCTATAGTTTTGAAAAGTCTCGAAAAGTTGGAGAAAATAGAAACCCAGTTCCCTGGTTACTCCCTACACATAACCCCATGCTTTGCTGTCTCCATTTGCTTGCCTGTGCTAACCTATCCTGAGTAGTCTTTCCTTATAATCAGGGAAAATTTTCAAGGCCCAGCCTTGACTGCCACCTCTGCTGTAAGCATCCTGTGATCTCAAAGCTTTTTCTCTGGACCCTCACAGTTCTCTACCTTCTCTACCCATGGTGACAGGTGCTCCTGTCTACCTTCTCTACCATACTGTAAGCTCCTGAAAGGCAGAGACTTTTCTACCAGTTGTACCATATACACAAAGAACCCAGAATATACTTTTAACCAATATTTATAAAAAAAAAAAAAAAGCCATTTTCCAAGATAAGAGTAACTTAAGCATGGAAATCTGCTCCCTAAGTGCTCAACTTTTCCATACTCCAAAACGCTCATGTGCAAAATCCATTAAGCACTGTTGATTTTTTGTGCTTATTCATATTCAGCGCATTTAGTTAGCAGGCTATTTTTCTTAAAAATTCAAATGTGCATACGCATTGGGCCTACTGATACCCAGAGGCAGTGTTTTGAATTATTTGTGAATAACTTGCGGTCACCGCTTGACGATTCTTCTCTTTTTCTTCTCTAACCCTTATCCCATCAAGATTCTGGAATGTTGTTGAAGATGGCTAGCCTGGTTTCTTAGAATATCATTGAGAAGTGGTACTAAAGTACAAATCAACAAGAGAAGAGAATGGTTTCTATTACATCTTTTTCATCCTCCCACATGTTCTTTTGTGGGCCCCACTCCAGCACCCTCTATACGAAGCTTTAGGAGGTTCTATGTAGAGGTCTACTCCCTCACCAGTCTGTCTCCTGAGGGACAGAATTCCTGGCCTCCGTGTGATGACTCCACAATATCATGAATGTACTTAGTGCCAAGGAGCTGTATACTTTTAAGTGGTTAAAATGGTAAATCTTATGTTATGTATATTTTACCATAATATAAAAAAGTAAGAAAGAAAAAAACATTCATGAATGCCTCCTAAGGACCTGGAGCCATGGCAAACATACATTGGCTGAATTCCCTGTACACAGGGACAGAAATATAAATCAGACTACATGACAACTTCAAAGGGGGTCTCCAAATCATTTCTATCAGAAAATCTCTTTGTGGAAGTAAAATAATTGGTAGGCATTCAGCCAACACCCTACTAGCCCCTGCCTCCATGACCTTCAAGAATGAAGCACTCAAACAACAAGATGTATTTCAAATAGTTTAATTTTAAAAATATTCTATTCAGTGCTAAAATAGGTCTTCACTCACTGTTGCCCATTTCCATTTTCTTAAACTTTTTTGAACAAAAAATAAAATCACAAAGTTCAATTAAACATGCAGATTTCAAAGAAGAGGGAACTTTCTAGAAAGTCTGAGCTGAAGGAGTACTGTGGGGGATGGGTACTGTTGTCAGAACCTTAAATCCTTGCTGGGGCAGAGTCTGTGGCCGGAGGCAGGGGACTGTAGCAGGAGCAGGGGATATTGGGATAAAATGTACAGGTGAGAACAGGGAAAGCTCTATGTGTGCGTGTGTGTATTTGGTGAAGAGGATGGTTACAGCAGGGGACAAAGGACTGTCAGCAGCTGGAAAGCCCATGAGAGGCAGGATAACCTCAAGAATGGGCAGAAGTGCCAGGACAGCAGGAAACCTATACAAACTTTTCTGCCCTCTTGTAGAGAAGAGCCTTTCCCTTCCCTCCAAAGTCTCCACCAGGCCTTCTCCAACAGCAGCTTACAGGCTCCTAGCCCAATGGGAAAGTTCATAAACCTACAGTCTCCATTTAAGTTCAAGTAACTTAGGCCCTCTGTCCTCTAGAGGGTACCTTCCACATCTCTTTCCTCCTGTACAAGCGCCAGCAGCTCAGTCCAGAGGTTCTGGAGCAGAGACTGCTACCTGGAGGTGACAGATGAACCTTGGGACAGCTGATACTGGGGTGCAAAAAAGACATAAGTACTCCTTTTCTCAGGAGCAAGCAGACACAGGCGCCAGGGACAGGAAGATGATGCTACAACCCCAAGTCCTATGTCCAACCTTCCAGCCCATCCCAGAAGGCTCCTATGTGCAGGCTCTGGACCCCAGTGCTTGCCCTTACCCCAGCAACAAAGCACGCCCAGAACCAGAATGCAATAAATAGAGGCAGGGGGCCAGGAGGCAAAGGGCACCAGGATGCTGCTAGCTTTCTGATGCTGTCTGCGACACTGTGGGTTGGTCCACACAGAAGCGTTTCAGGGGTGGGGCACCTGAGTCTTCCTCTTCCTCAGCAACCTAGGAATAGTCAGAGTATGAAATTATAATAGGGTCACCCCTCTCTACCAGAACCTTCCCATTCCCCCTAATTACAGCCCAGAAACCCACCCCCAACCTTCCTGCAGACAGCATTTTCCCTTGCTGCCTCCCCCCATATTCAATGCTATAAGATCCAATTCACATCAACAGACTCCTTACTTTTTTTTTCTTTTTAGAAACTGGGAAACTGTGTTCTTACCTGTGTCTCTAGTGGAACTGGTTCTTCCTTCGTGAGGGTGGGAGGTTCATCAGCAACTTCTGAGGCAGGGAGGGAGGGCTCTGAAAAAGCAGCAAGGTCAGGGGTGCCTGGGTGGCTCAGTTGGTTAAGGAACCAACTCGATTTCGGCTTAGGGTTGTGAGATCGAGACCCATGTTGGGCTCCATGTGGAGCCTGTTTAAGATTCTCTGTCCTCCCCACCCCCCAACCGCAAAAGCAGTAAGATGAGTACAACTGCACAACCTCTCCTCCCCAGGCAGGAGACTCCTGCGGAATCTGCCTCAAGCTGGGGGAGCTTCCCTAAGAGCTAGGTGAAGGTACGTTGGTGAAGAACACCACCAGCTGGAGAATCAGTATATGTTATCAGAAGAAATGTGAAGGATACAATGCAAAGAGCATAATTTCTGAAGTCAGAAGGAGGGATACTGGACACATCCATTTCTACCGGTTATTAGCTATGCAATCTTGGACAAGCAGTTTAACCTTTCTAAGACTCCACTTCCTCATCTATACAACGGAGATAATACCTATTTCACAGAATTTTGTTGTTGTTGTTGTTTTTAAAGACTTTATTTATTCATGAGAGACACAGAAAGAGAAGCAGAGGCAGAGGGAGATACAGGCTCCCCACAAAGAGCCCAATGCAGGACCCGACCCTAGGACCACACCCTGAGCTGAAGGCAGACACTCAACTGCTGAGCCACCCCAGGCATCCCTATTTCATAGTTGTTTTTTTTTTTTAAAGATTTTATTTTTACTTATTTATTCATGAGAGACACAGAAAGAAAAAGAGGCAGAGACACAGGCAGAGGGAGAAGCAGGCTCCATGCAGGGAGCCCGATGTGACACTCGATCCCGGGTCTCCAGGATCATGCCCCGGGCTGAAGGCAGCGCTACACCGCTGAACCACCCGGGCTGCCCTTTCATAGGGTTTTTGAAAGAATTATACCAGGCATCAAATATGAAAAGTGCCTTACACAGAGTTTGGCGATCCATTATGTTGTTCGCTTTCTTCTTTCATTCCATGAGGGTAGAAAACACAACCCTTCCCCAGAAAAGCCCAAACCATTAACAAATGGTTCAAGACTGTCAGGCCCAGGGTACCTTCTCTAACCTTCTCCTCTAAAGAAGTAAACATCAAGAACACAGGCTTCTCCAGATGCTCATCCAGGGTCAACTGCAACTCACCCTCGAGGATCTCCTGGCCCAGAGTAGGGGGCTGGGAGTCATCTGTGCGGAAGTCAGAGGTGTGTGCTGGGCTCAGGGACTCACTCTGCTGGGGGCTGGGGCTTGAGTTGGTGCTGCTGTCCACCTTGAGTTGATAGACATCAGACACGGAACTCTGGTTGCTGTTTTCATCTGAAAACCAAACATGACAAAGGCAACAGCTGAGAGTAGTAATTTTTCTTGAGAGCAACTTGGTACAGAGCTGAGGGCTTGGTGTCTCCTTAGGCAGCCACAGTCACAACCAAATGTAATGATCACTGCTCAAGACATCCCCTGAGCCAAAGGCAAACAAACAAAGGCAGGGCAAATTATTAACAGTTTAAGTTGATTAAACATTTTCTTTCTCACATCATATTCTAAGCACCAGATCCAGCCAGAACCTTTAAGTTTATGCAACATTTATATCTCAGGAAGGTCAAGAGAGGCTTAGTAATCCTGTCTTTATTACTTACCAATTATAGTTTGGACCTGGTATTTTCTCCAGTGGGAAGGAGTGATGTAGCTGTGCCTCCCAACCTTTCTCACAACACAGGATGAAGAGAAAATGCTAAAATCTGCCTGGCATTCTTGGCTATCTCAAGGAGGACCTGGAGGTGGTCACACTCAGGCTCTACCTCAAGGACCAAGAAATTCACACCTGGGAAGGTCTGTCTGAAGGCTACAAGTCACCACCTAAGTTAAAAATTCAGGAGTCAAAAACTTGTTTGTCTCCCTCACCTGCAGCATCTGGTCAACAAATCTGGTCCATCCAACTGCTCTGACATCACTTATGTTCATTCCTTCCTCTCCTGCCACCTTAGGTCAGGCCTCATTATCTCTAGCCTGGCTTCCTGCAACAGCCACCTGACTGTCCTTTCTTCAGTCTCCTGTACTCACACCTGTGCTTCTCACTATTGCTGGAGTGATCATTCTAAATCCTTCAGTGGTTCTCTGCTGCCCAAAGGATATAATCCAAACTCCAGGGTTTCCCTGGGCAGGCACAGATGGCCCTATTGCAACCCACAAAATCTTTTGTGATATCTAAACTCACTGCCTGCTGTTCTAACACACACAAGCGTTGGCTCTGGCCAAGGGAACTAACCTAAGATCTGCTTCATGCACAGATGTCTGGTAGGACTTGCTCTTTCCAGTCTTCCTGGAAAGCCCCGATACATGCCACTGTTCAGCTCAAGCATCACTTCCTCCATGGAGCCCTGTGTTCCAGGCTCCCTTGGGTGGAAATGACTACTCTCTTTATTATGCTCCTGTTGTAACCTATGCACACCTACATTCATTATTTTATATGCCAATTTCCTTCCATAATACTCTGTGCAAGCAGGCTTTGTGGCTTACTTGTCCTGGGATCTCCAAGGCAACACACATTATCTGGCACATAGTAGGAGTTCATTAAATGTTCACTGAATGAAAGGGATGGGATGGTGCCCAGACTGAGGAAATGGAGCCTCCTATGTCTCCCAGAGCTTTGTGATTATTGGACACCCCACACATAGCTAGAAGACTGTTCCCTTGTATTCTCATTTCTCCATCATACTCATTACCTTAGCAGGCAGTGGAGAGGTAGGGAGGGGGAATACCTGCACACTCCCAGTCTCATTCCAAAGGGAAAATTGTACACCCTTTCTAGTCTTTACTTCTACAAAGATCAGGATCTTCTACCCTAAAACAGAGGCAGCATTTTACTACAAAAAGAATAAAGTTCCATTACTTCTAAGTTTAGGCAAACACTTCTCTGAGCATAGGCTTTCTTCAACAGGGCTGATAACTGCCTGCTTTACATCATAGGCTGAGGTAAGGATAAAAACAAGAAGTTCACTGCAAGTCCTTCTGAACAGCAGCCACCACACAAGTGTGAAGGTAGTCCTGGGCCTGCAGTGCCAACACAGGTGGGGCATTTACTGAAGACCGGTTCAGGAGGTGGAACTTTGCTCAAAGTGGAGAGGAGAGGCCCTGGCTTTGGGTGGCCTACTCTAAGACACTATCATTATCAAACATACAATATAAAGAAAAGAGCTTCTGATCCAGAAAGCCAGGACCTAACACAGTGTCTGTCACTTACTGGTTATGTACTTTGAGATACAGAACTTCACCTCTCTGAGCCTTGGTTTCCCTAAATAGAAAACGAAGTTCCAATCATCTACCTTGCAGGGTTGTTATGTGGTTTAAACAAAAAGATGATGTGAAGTGCCAGCAAGATACCAGCAGAACAGCAGGCACTGAAGTGACACATGGAACTATTCTTCTCATTCTTAATGGGTTCATCTAAGTGCTGCTTTTCCTGCAAGGAAGACATATGGATGCAACTCACCCTGGAATTCAAGAAGGAGAGAGGAATTGGCTGAGGCATCAGAGGGAAAGCCATTAGGTTCCCGGGCTGCTGAACTGTTCGATTTTGACTTTTCTTTCTAGAAAAGGAAAAAAAGAGGAATATGACAGAGCCAAGTAGGAGACCCACAGAAAGGGAGAAGGGTGCTATGTGAGACACCACAGAGGTCTGGATTAGGACTGAATAGGAATAATGACAACAGTGTGAAAATCCAGGAGCCAAAGAATAACAGAATCCTGGACGAGGTGTCCTCAAGCCTTGGTGTCTCTATCTTGTAAAATGGATCCTGCCAGCACTAATGTCATGACTCAGAAGTAAGGGGCAGATACACAGGCTTCCACTAGAGCTCCTGTGGTTCTCTTCTGCTTTCTACCCTGAGCAGAATGCTCTATCTCACCCTTCCCTATGTGGATGGATGAGAAATACAGAGTACTCATCTGAGAAGGATTCCTGTTTTCGTAGCACAGCAGGAAAAAGGGAAAGAATGGGCCTATGATTGGACCCAAGAAGAAGTCACTTTATATATAATATAAGCAGTGATAGGACCAATCAACCCATCCATTCAGAATGATCACCCGATGTCTACCTTTGCCTATAACATTTCCTTCAAACAGGATGTAGGTTACACACGTGAGGAAATCACATGCGAAGGTAAGCGCTAGCTTGCAACAAACAAGCCCAAAGGAAAGGAAATAAATCCATCCAAACATTTGCAAATGAGAGAATCCCAACAGCCAAAAGTTTAAATCTGGGTAATCTCAAATTTGCTAATTTATACATGTTTATTTATTATACACACATTTAATTTTTGTTATAACTTTCAATCCTCTCTTTGCAATGCATCAACTACACAAATTCATGCACCACTTTCCCTTCATTTTTCCCACATGCAGACATGATTTTAAAGCATTTACACTTCACATTTAACCACAGAAGCTGCATAAACACAATTTTTAAAAATGTATTTATTTAGAGAGAGCAAGCATGTGCTTGCGCGTGGGGAGGGGCAGAGTGAATGGCAGAGGGAAAAAGTGAGAGAGAATCCCAAGCAAACTCCACGTTGAGCACAGAGCCCAATACACCATGATCATGACCTGAGCCAAAATCGAGTCAGATGCCCAATCAACCAAGGCGTCCCCACTGAAAACTTTTAAATGTACACTACATGAAGTTTGTGCCAATTTTTTAAAAAGATTTTATTTATTTACTCATGAGAGAGGCAGAGAGAGAGACAGGCAGAGACATAGGCAGAGGGAGAAGCAGGCTCCATGCAGGAAGCCTGATGCGGACCATGATCCCAGAACTCCAGGATCACGTCCTGAGCTAAAGACAGACACTCAACCACTGAACCACCTAGGCGTCCCTAGTTTGTGCCAATCTACTCTCTCATCAGTTATATCTCACTTCCTTGATCCTTCCCACTTCACCAATTTGATCATTTCCAATTTTTCCTAATGTAGCAGGTCTATACTAGTACCTTAGAAGATGGCACATGACCATGGACCACTGGAGGGCAGATAAACTGAGAGGCCTCAGCAAACACTGTGAGAAGCCCTTGGGAAACACAAAGGGAAGAGGGTCCTGGGCAGAGATGGGGAGGGGATTTCTACCGGTGCTTCCTACCCCATTTTCATGCCCAAGAGATTTAACTGCCTGACCTTTGGCCCTTTTGGGTAATAGAACCACTAGGGCCAGGGCTGGATGAAAAATCAAGGATGACTCCAGAGCTCCCCTAACTTTCATCCACCAGTCCCCTGGGGCTGGCAATGACATGGAAGGATGGCGGCTCCCAGATAAAGGTAGCACTGAAGACTGGTACTAGAGAGTTCCCTGGGAGGCAGGGGAAGAGGGGGCAAGGGAAAGGCTGAATCCTGAAGCTCACTCAATAATCTGAATTCACTCAGAGGGAAACCAGAGCCTGGGGCTTATATCCTCCTTCAGTTAGGTATTGCTCGCCAAGGCAGCTCAGAGTCCCCAGGGAATAAAAAAGGAGTGCACAGAAAAAACTAACCAGACACTGCACCATTAAAGACAATAAACAGAACAAGCTATGCCAGAAGGAGACTAACAGAACACAAGAATTTAAATAAAACGTAAGTCTTGGGGCCTGGGTGGCTCAGTCAGTTGGGAATCCAACTCTTGATTTTGACTCAGGCCATGACCTCAGGGTCATGAGTCCCCCCCACCAACTTTGGGCTTGGCCTGAGTGTGAAGCCTGCTTAGGATTCTTTCTCTCCCTCTGCCCCTCTCCCCATCCCCAACTTGTGCCTGATGCTCTCCCTCTAAAAAAAAAAAAAAGAAAAGAAATTTTAAAAAGTCTTCTCAGAAAGATAAGGATGCTGGAAAGTTGTTTTGAAGAACCACCAATTGAGGAAATTTTGTATGAACAATTATTGAAAATAAAAATTATGTGAATGAGTCTAGTAGCAGAAATAGATACTGCTAAAAATGAGCAAAAATTGGACTGAGAAATCAGAACACGGAGAAAAGAATGAAGAGATGAAACAAGAGGAAAGGGAAAAAATAAAGAAGCTAGATATGAACACCACAGGATATTCTTACAGAAGTCCTAGGAGAACAAAGACAGGAAAGAAAGTCTAGAAGTTTCCCGCAATACAAGAGGACCACCTATGAAGAATCAAGAAGAATTAGTCTGACATTAGATTGCTCAATAGTAAAACCAGAAGCAAAACAATTGAGTAAGAGTTTCAAAATGCTGAAAGAAAATAATTTTGAACCTAGCATTCCAGATGTAGGTAAAATGATCAGATAAACATGAAAATGAAACAAAGGTTTTTTCAAGAGTAAGAAGATATTTTCAGAAAGTTTTCTCCACAAAAGCTCTCTTTAACAAAACTCTTGAAGGATACATTCCAAGAAAAGACATGAATCTAGGATAAACCAATAATAAACCAATAATAAATAGGTACAGTTAGTATATAATCAGTAACACTTACTTTGTCTAACTAAGCAATGACTAAAACAAGAAATATTTGTAAAAACTGAAATACATGAACTGAATATCTGATCTGAAATTCCAGCCAAAACTAAGGACAGGGTAGGGATGGAAGTGGGGGGAGGGGTGAAAGAGAAGTGGTTAAAAATGTGTCATGAGTATTACCAAGTTCCAAGGGTAAATGCAGATTTTTAAAGATTTTATTTATTTATTCATGAGAGACATACAGAGAGAGGCAGAGATATAGGCAGAAAGAGAAGCAGGCTGCAATGTGGGACTCAATCCTAGGACCCCAGGATCACAGCCTGAGCCAAAGGCAGATGCTCAACCACTGAGCTACCCAGGTGCCCTAAATGCAGATTTTGATAAGCTTCACACATTGACAGGGAAATATAGTAAGTATAAGTCTTATTAAGTTAGAGGTAGACAATAGAAAAATGAAAATACAGAACTTTCAAATCAACAAAGAAAAGTTTGTTTAGCCATCATGAGAAGAAGACAGAAAAGAAGAGCATATTATGGCAGAAATCCTTGTCCATATTAATAGAATTTTTAGGTGGTCACACTTCCCCAGCCTTCCTGGACCCTACATGTCATACAAGCTATTACAAACACACATAGCAAGTATACATGTCCTGAGGCAATTTCTAGGAGATTCCTACTAAAATTCATGAAAATCCCATCTGCCCATCCTTCCAATCCTCTGCTGTCTAGAGCCTAAATATGTAGAATGAATGGCTGGACCTTGACCTTGGAATACAAGGTCAAAACTAGAGCAGAGGAATGGGGAATTACTTAATGGGTATAGAGTTTAGTTTTGCAAGATGAAGAAGCCTGGAGAAACTGTACACTTAAACATAAAAAATAAAAAAATATACTGTACACTTAAAAAAATGGTTAAGATGGTAAATTTTATGGTACATATCCTTTATCATAATTTAAAATAAACTAAAATTAAGTCATTACTCTCTTAAAAAATTTAAAAAAAAAAAGGAGCAGAAAGGTTGGAAGAAGCCTGGGCCCTGGGGACTTCTGGAGATCCATAACGAGTCCTGGACTGCATGCTTCTATTCCTCTAAGAAAAAGAGTAAAATAAACTTCTTAAGCCATTGCTATTTTGAGTTTTCTGTCACCCACAGCAAAACCTAATGCTGATACACCCAATAAAAAAACACGAAACAGAATTCCAAGACATACCAATCAAACATAAATCAAAAGGAGACAGGGTAGAAATTATAATGTCAAAGTTGAATTTGAGGTGAAAAAGGGCTGGATATAAAGGACAAAGAAGGACATTACATGCTGGTAAAATGAATGACAGGTGAAGATGATATAATAATAATGGCACAATCATAAATACATCAAAAACAGAGCTTCAAACATAAAGTAACAAGTGACTCATCAGCCATGAAGAAGCAAACAAGTCAACAATTTCACACACCCTTCTCAGAATCAGAAACAGTTAAGACAAACATAAAAAAAAAAGCAAAGATACAGAAGATTTGAGTAACATAATAAATGCTTCAATTATTTAATTTCATATCTAGAGAGTATATTTTAATCACAAGTGAATGATCTGAAAATCATGTACCAGACAAGATCACCAAAAAAAGTTCCAATAATCCCAAGAACTAATATCCTACCAATTCAATAAAATCAGTACACCCATTTTTTAAAAGATTTTATTTATTTATTCATGAGAGACAGAGACAGGCAGAGGGAGAAGCAGGCTCCCTGCAGGAAGTCCGATGCAGGACTCTATCCTGGAACTCAAGGATCACACCCTGAGATGAAAGTAGACACTCAACCACTGAACCATCCAGGCGTCCCAATCAGTACACCAATTAAAAAGAAATAGTTCAAAAATAATCTAACACATCTAGAAATTAAAAATAATTATATTAAATAAACTTTGGATTAAAGAGGAAACCAAACCAAACTCTTAAAAAGAGTTTTAAGTTTATGAAAAACTTAAAACTTAATTACTCCCTCAAAACAAAAAACAAAAACCTTAATTACCCCACTGATGACATTCATACATGTCAAAATTTGGGAGATGACTAAAGTGAAATATACTTCATTTTTAATTAATCTCTATGTCCAACGTGGGCCTCAAACTCATGACCGTGAGATCAAGAGTTGCACGTTCTACCAAGTGAGCCAAGCAGGTGCCCCAAAAGCAAAGTATTTTTAAAAAAAGGGGGGGGTATCTGGCTGGTTCAGTCAGAGGAGCATGTGAGTCTTGATCTCAGGGTTGTGAGTTCAAGTCCTATGTTGGGCAGAGATTACTTAAATAAATAAAACTTTAAAAAATAAAAATAATTTTTTAAAACTAGAAAAAAAGGAAGTTCAATACAATAGGCTAGAAAAAGAACAGAGTAAACTCAGTAAAACAAAAAGGAAATAATGGCAAAAACTAATTAAATAGAGAACAAAGCAAACAAAAGATCAACAACAACAACAAAAAAGATCAACAAAAATTACAAGATTTTTAAAATAAAGGCTTTAGGAGAGACAATAAATCAGATCATATTATGGGAAAAACAACAAATAATTGTAAAAAAGGTAAAATAATTATCAATATAACGAAGACTTTAAGGTACATAATAATATGAATAACTAACTGCATACCAACACATGTGAAAACTCTGATCAGTGTTCAGAGGTACTGTTGGCATCTGAGCATCCCAATTAATTCCTCATTGTACAAAGACTGAGTCATGCACTACTAAAAGTTTAGCATTACTGGCCAACTGAAAAGTACCCTGCCTCATTTCTAAACACAACTGGAGAAATGAAGAATGCGGATGACCTAGCACTGAACCCTATTAAAGAACCAATGGCCTATTTGGAATGCATAGTTTCTAGGAAGTATATAAAATGCAGAATAAGTACAAAAAAAGGAAAAAAAAAAAGGAGAAAACCTAAATACATCAATCACCATTAAAGTTACCATGATGATAATCAACATCCCTCCACTAAAGGCCCAGAGAGTACTAAAGGTGACCTCTACCAAACTTCTTCATTTTATACTAGTTGTTCTAGAAATCAAAAAAGGGGAAATTGCCTAACTTGTTTTAGGAGGTGAATGTAATTTTAATATCATAACAAGGTAAAGATAGCATAATAAAAGAAAATTATAGACCAATTTAACTTATGAACCAGATGCAAATATCTTAAATGTAATATCTATGAATGGATTACTACATCCTACGGTGGGGGGGGAGAAAGCAGATCCAAGTAGAATATCTCTTAGGGATACAAGAATGTAAAAGTTTCAACATCAGAAATTTAGTAATATAATTCAGCATACTAATACATCACAGATGAGAGAAGGATAATTGCATGAATACTTCAGTAAATGCAGGAAAGGCAGCTGGATAAAGTCCAACATCTATCCATAATTTTTTTGTTTTTTTAAGATTTTATTTATTCATTCATGGGAGACACAGAGACATAGAAGGAGAAGCAGGCTCTCCACAGGGAGCCTGATGTGGGCTCAATCCCCGGACCTGAGATCCCCTAAGCCAAAGGCAGATGCTCAAGCACTGAGCCACTCAGGCATCCCTCTATTCATAATTTTTAATGAATCTTAGAAAAATAAAAAGAGAAGTGAATTGTTATTTTGATAAGGCTATCTTCCCAAGAGAGAAAATTCATCCTACTTAAATACAAAATACTGATGGTAAATAAAAGTTACTTTAGCCCAGGAGGAAAGTACAATAACAACAAAATGGAGAGCTCAAAATCAGATCTAGATATGAATACGGCACACAACAGAGATAACATCACAAATCAGTAAAGGATAAGTTATTTAGTAAATAGTAGTAGGGCAAATAGCTCTCTGTATGAAGGAAAATTAGAATTAGATCCTTATCTCCATCACTAAAGAAAAACAACACAAAACATAACAAGAGATGGAGATGTTCTTTATGATCATGCAATGCAGAATAATTTTGAAACAAGAATCAAAAAGCAAAAGCTGAGGTACCTGGGTGGCTCAGTTGGTTAAGCATCTGCCTTTGGCTCAGGTCATGATCCTGAGGTCCTGGGATGGAGCACCTCCTCCCAGCTCCCTGCTGCTCCCCCCCCCACCACCACTCCCTTTGCTTGTTTTCTCTCTCAAATCTTTACAAAAACAAACAAACAAAACAACCAAACAAAAAACCCACGAAAAACAAAAGCCATAAGAAAAAATTAATTTGACACAAAAAATTTAAAGGAATTAAAGGCTATTACTCACAGTTATTAGACAGGCAACGTGTCAGACAAAGGTATCTGCAATGTACAAAACTAACCAGAGTTTTTTGTACCTAGGATATTAACAAATAATCCATGCAAATCAGAAAGGGAAAGACAGGAAACCCAACATAAGCAAAAGAAATCAAAGAAGGTATTTATTTTATTTTTTATTTTTTTTATTTTTATTTTTTATTTTTTTGGTATTTAAATGGATAAAAAGGAAATCTGAATGGAAACCTGAAGAGATGAAGTCATTCACCTCATAAGTCATCAGAGAAATGTAAAATAAACAAAGAGATCTAGCCGACTGGCAGGGTTGGTAGTATCAACTGCTGGTGAAATAGAAATGTGAACCCCCTGGCACTCCTGGGGAAGTGTACTAACTACACTGGTGCAGCCCTAAGAGAGAGACTGGGCAGCAGTTAGAAAAAACAATTGGCATGTACACCTTAACAGCAATCTCACTCTTGGGCATTTATCCCAGAAGTCATCTCGAAGAATGGTTTAAGGGATGTCCATTGCAACCATCTGTGCTCCCAAAAAACTGGATGCAAACACACAGAAACACCCAAATTCAGACACTTGAAATATGGCAAAAGTGGCTCTACAAAGCAGGAAGAAAAGAACAGTCTTTTCAATAAATGGCGTTGGGACAAATGTACATCCAGGTGGAAAAAAATGAAAATTGGCCCATACTTCAAAATATACAAAAATCAATGCCAAGTGTGTTATAAATGAGAACTGAATAGAAGACTCTGTGGAAGATTATCTTTGTGGGCTCAAAGAAGGAAAAGATTTTACGACATTTAATAGTACTAACTTTAAAGGAAAAGATTAATTATTTTTGTCCGCATTAAAATTAACAACTTCTGTGACAAGGCAGCCTAAGTAAAGACAGTACAAAGGGAAGCCGTGGAACAGAAAAAGGTATGGATAGTATATAATCAAGAAAGGATTTGTTTGTCTAGAACACTGAGAATTCCTACAAGTCATAAGGAAAAAACAATCAAATGGACTTAAAGAGGCACTTCCTGAAACAGGAAATTGGAAAAGTTCAAGCCTAAACACTGAAAAGGTGCTCAATCTCATTAGTAATTACATAGTCACCAAATTGAAATCCCAAAATATCTTTACATGTAAGAAATAATAGCAACTGTTGATGAGGGTTTGGAGCTCTGAGAACTCTCCTGGTGGGAATACAAAATGGTACAATCACTCTGAGAAAGTTTAGCATTAGCTACTACTATAGTTCAATATACCCATACTCTCAAGACTCAGCAATTCCACTCCTCGGAGCAAATCCTAGGAAAACCCCCACATATGCTGACCCATAAACTGAGTAAGAACGTTCACCAGGAACATTGTTCCTATTACCCTAAACTGGGAACAACTCAAATATCCATCTACAGGAGGACCAGAGAGGTAAATCATGGTACAGGCCTATAATATTCCATATAGCAACGAAAAGGGACAAATGGTTCCAAAGACAACATGGATGAATTTCACAAACACAATGCTGAGCAAAAAAAGCAAGACACACAAAAATAGATCCTTTATAATGCCATTTACATAAAGTTAAAAGTGTTTACAAATGAATAGAGCAGTGATAAGAAAAGCAAAAGTAAGAGGGAGGCTTCCTCTGGCGAGGGAAGGGAAGCCAGAAAGAGTTAAACAGAGGCCTCTGGGGAAATGAGCAATGCTGTTTTTTGACCTGAGTGGTTTTTACAAGGGTACTAGCTTTATGTTTTTTCATTATACCATATTATGTTTTATATATTTTTCTGTATGTGTCTTCTATTTGAACTTTTTGAAAACAATTACGGAAAAAAAGTTGGGAGACCATCTCAGTGTTTATCACTCAGGGAAGGTATAGATGAATGTGGTCACTGCATATAAAAGAATACAACATAAAATTCAAAGGTAGTAACTCTATTTACAATTATAGAAACATGGATAGTTCTCAAAAACAAGGTTGAACAAAAGAAAAGAAATGGGTTTTTAGTACAATGCTCTATAAATTTTAAAGAGCAAACATGATACAATGCTATGTATTTTTCTTTAAAGATTTACTTATTCGAGATAGAGTCAGAGATATCACACTCACCACAGCATGAACAGGAGGGGAAAAGGGAGACAGAGAGAGAATCTGAAGCAGACTCTACAATGAGTGCAGAGCCTGACATGGGGCTCAATCTCACAACCCAAAACCAAGAGCTGGACACTCAACCAACTACACCATCCAGGTACCCCAAAGCCATGTATTTTTCAAGAATACACAAATATCCATATAAACCCACAGAAAAGGAATCAGAAAAGTATAGATACATATAAAACACAGGGCACTTGGGTGGCTCAGCGATTGTCTGCCTTTGGCTCAGGTCATGATTCCAGGGTCCTGGGATCGAGTCCCACATCGGGCTCCCCACAGGTAGCCTGCTTCTCCCTCTGCCTATGTCTCTGTCTCTCTCTGTGTCTCTCATGAATAAATAAAATCTTAAAAAAAAAAAAAAAACAGCCATCCATATAAGTCCATGGAAGAGGAATTATAAAAGTATATATACATATAAAACACATACAATAGACTATATAGTGAACAGCTATTCAGATAAGAGCAAGTTAGCAAATTTTTTCTCACAGGGCCAGATAAATACTTTAGGCTTTGCAAGCATTTAGGTCTTATGGCAACTACTCAATTCTGCCATTATAACTCAAAAGCAGCCACAGACAATAAGGAAACCAATGTGCATAGTTGTATTCCAAACTGACAATCACAAGGAGCAGGCCTGCATCGTGGTTCATCAAGCCTTGAAAAAAAGGAACAGGTTAAGGAAAGGGAATAAAGGAGGGAAATAATAGTAAGACAGACTTTGCATGGATCAACCACAAAGGGTGCCATGAACTACTTTCAACTCAATTTTGGGGAATAAATTCCTTTATAATTAAGAGACAATGAAGGAAAGAACAAAAGGAAGTGAACAGTACCTTTTTGTTGTTTTGATTTTCTTCCACACTTACCTCCTTGCTGTCTGTCACAGGAACCCATTTAAATATCCTAAGAGATGTGTCACCCACAGTCACCCACTTTTTCTCCCTGAAAGAAAGACACTTCTTAAAACCAATAAATAACGAAAGATATTTCGTTCATAATGTGATTTTCTACCTCTCAGATCATTCCTTCAGTCTTTCAAAATAATTTTTATTTTTATTTATTTTTAATTTTTTTAATTTATTTTTGATAGTCGCACAGAGAGAGAGAGAGAGAGAGAGAGAGAGAGAGAGAGGTAGAGACACAGGCAGAGGGAGAAGCAGGCTCCATGCACCGGGAGCCCAACGTGGGATTCGATCCTGGGTCTCCAGGATCGCGCCCTGGGCCAAAGGCAGGCGCTAAACCGCTGCGCCACCCAGGGATCCCTCAAAATAATTTTTAATTTAAGTTTATTTATTTTAGTGATCTCTATACCCAACGTGCGGCTTGAGCTTACAACCTCAAAATCAAGAGTCACGTGGTCTTCCAACTGAGCCAGCCAGGTTCCTCAGGTTTCTTCAATCTTGAATGTCTTCTAAACTTCCTTTCCAGGGACGCCTCGGTGGCTCAGCAGTTAAGCATCTGCCTTCAGCTCAGGCCCTGATCCTGGGTCTGGGGTTTGAGTCCTGCATGGGGCTTCCTGAGAGGAGCCCACTTCTCCCTCTGCCTATGTCTCTGCTTCTCTCTCTGTGTCTCTCATGAATGAATAAATAAAATCTTTAACAAATAAATAAACTTCCTTTCCATCAAATTACACATTAAAAAAAATGTTTTATTTATTTGACAGAGAGAGAGAGCATAAGCAGGAGGAGCAGCAGGCAAAAGGAAGGGAGACAGAAAGAGAAACAGGCTTTCTGCCTGACAGGGGGCTCAATCCCAGGACACTGGGATCATGACCCGAGCTGAAGGCAACACTTAACTGACTGAATCACTCAGGTGACCCTGTACCTTACCTTTCGATGCAAAATCATCACTTCCAGAAAGACTTCTCTATCAAATTCCTTTGGCTCTGAATCTTCTGCTTGCCTTTTCTCAGTGTACCAAAGCCCTTTTTATCTTACTGACTACACTCATATCAAGTACCAGCACATTTTCACACTCAGGTATCTACCAAGCATTACTTTATTTTACAAAAATTAATTGAATTCCACTGATATTTATAAAGCCCTATTAAACAAGGCCCTGCAAGGATCCCTGGGTGGTGCAGCGGTTTGGCGCCTGCCTTTGGCCCAGGGCACGATCCTGGAGACCCGGGATCGAATCCCACATCGGGCTCCCGGTGCATGGAGCCTGCTTCTCCCTCTGCCTATGTCTCTGCCTCTCTCTCTCTCTATCATAAATAAATGAAAATTGAAAAAAAACGAAAACAAAAAAACAAGGCCCTGCAGAAGATAAAGAACATGTAAGATATGGACCCTCACAGGAGCACATAGCAATAAAAAACTCAACAAGGACATTGTTGTGACACATCAAAGTGATAAGGAAGCAGAGAAAAAGGCTGAAAGATGGTAAGGCAGGGCTATGGAAGGAGAATTCCTAGGTCTCCTGTGGAACTCCAGGTTGAAACACAATTCCATTCAGAAATAATCGCAGGCGCAGAACACGATGCTTCCAAGTCTTACACTAGTTTCTGGAAGAGATTGAAGACGGAGCCACGCAAAGACTGCTTTAAGGTTTTGTCTTACAGGTAAAGTTACTTTTGAGGTAAGCCTTAAAAAAATTAAGCCTTGGGCAGCCCTGGTGGCTCAGCAGTTTAGCACCGCCCTCAGCCCAGTGATCCTGGAGTCCCGGGATCGAGTCCCACGTCGGGCTCCCTGCACGGAGCCTGCTTCTCCCTCTGCCTGTGTCTCTGTGCCTCTCTCTCATGAATAAACAAATAAAATCTAAAAAAAAAAAAAATTAAGCCTTAAAAGAATTAAGCCTCGGGGCACCTGGGTGGCTCAGGGGTTGAGCATCTGCCTTTGGCTCAGGTGATGATCCCAGGGTCCTGGGATTGAGTCCCACATCAGGCTCCCCACAGGGAGCCTGCTTCTCCCTCTGCTTATGTCTCTGCCTCTCTGTGTCTCTCATGAATAAATAAATAAAATCTTTAAAAAAAAATTAAGCCTAAAAAAAAATTTCCCCCAGTTTTGGGGGAATGCAAGTGACATTCTTGAATAAGGATTAGATTATGGACAAGCAGAGCTGGGGAGCCTGAAGAATGACTTGTCAAAGTTTCAAATCCAAATGTGAGGTTACAGAAAAGCAAAAAAAGCAAGTGTTGTGACTGCTGATACTGATGATGCCGTTCAACAAACAGAAAGAAGAATCAACTACAGACTTCGCAAACTGAAATTAATTCCTGGACTGACCACTCCACTTCCTCATGATCCTGTGCTAGACCTTGGGCACACAGGCAGCAAGATGTACAGTCCCTGCCCTCACAGAGCCTCATTCCAATTGGAAACAGAAATCAAACAACTCATTTCATAGTTGCTTAATCATTAGACTTAACCACATCAAACTGCCACTTCAGTTAAGTTAAAAAGTCAAATATAGGAAATGTCTTATTATTCAATCTAATACAATTGTGGAAAGTTCTATGAAGGGGACCTGATTTAGACTAGGAATCTTAAAAGGTGTCCCTTGAGAAAGCAATTTTTGTGAGTAGTTAACTGGTCAAAGAGAGAGTAGTTAACTAGTCAAGGAGGAAAAGGTAGATGATACCAGGCTTCCTGTGGCTCCCGCTGAAAGATGGCAAGCCACACGGGGAAAGAGGGCAGTCTGAGCCAGTCCAGTGAGGCAGGAAGACCATCTTTGGTCTTTAACCTAAGAGCAAGAAGAGGTCACTGAAGCATTGTTTCTACAGCAGGGGAATGCTATGATAACATTTACACTGAAAAGTGAAATCACTCTGAGTGCAATGTGATGAACGGACTGGGTAATGAGAGTTGAAGAAAGCCAAGAGTTCCAGATGAGAAAAGATGGTCGTCTGGCCAGACTGCTGGGGCTGGGGGTCGGCGTTCAGCAGAGATGGCCAGAAGAAAAAGAAAGGTGTGCTGATTCTTAGGTTTCACCAAAAAACAAACAAACCCCAACCCTAGGAGGATTAGATTTGGAGGGGAAAAAATCATTAATTATTTAATATATATGAATCTCAACTACATATAAAGCTCTTATATATAAAGAAATAAGGAGGGGCAGCCCCGGTGGCCCAGCGGTTTAGCGCCGCCTTCAGCCCAGGGTGTGATCCTGGAGTCCCGGTATCGAGTCCCACATCAAGCTCCCTGCGTGGAGCCTGCTTCTCTCTCTGCCTGTGTCTCAGCCTCTCTCTCTCTCTGTCATGAATAAATAAAATCTTAAAAAAAAAAAAAAAGAAGGAAGGAAGGAAGGAACGAACGAACGAACGGACTTGTGAGGGAGGGGGATCCCTGGGTGGCTCAGCAGTTTAGCGTCTGCCTTTGGCCCAGGGCGTGATCCTGGAGTCCGGGGATCGAGTCCCACGTCGGACTCCTGGCACAGAGCCTGCCTCTCACTCTATCATAAATAAATAAATCTCAAAAAAAAAAAAAAAGGAACTTGTGAGGGAAACGAAGAGACACGCAAAAAACAGAAACAACACCTGAAGTAATGATGCCCCTGGAGTGGATAGAGGTCTCTGGAAGGAAGGCTAACCCCTACCTGGGCTTTAAAACTATTACTAGCAGTCGGCCAGATTAAGACTCAAGAAGTTGGAGCAAACAGTTGGCTGTTAAGCTTTTAATGTGATGATGCATCGAAGTTCCTGATACAAAACAGGCGGCCAACCGGCCCTGCAATGAACATCACACAAGCCGTTTCCAAATGAGGGTAGGTCTCGACGACTGCTTTATCAACAGCACGCAGCACCGAGGAAAAACAGCCTACCCAGCTGGCTGCGAGCGGGCCAGTGCACTGGGGGAAAGGCGGGTTTTGATTCCCTTGACCACGGCTACTCCCGTGGCAAGTAGGTTTAGCGAGCAGCTCTCACCAAACTTAAAACGAGTTAACACGTACAGCGCTCGGCCTGGCTGGCGGGAAACCCCCACAGATTGTCAGCTATCACGCCGGGCAGCTCAGAAGCAGCAAGGCTCCCGAGACCGCCGGGTGGGGCGCGGCGCGCGAACGAGGCCACGCAGCCACCACGACGGCCGGAAGCCCGCAGCCCCTCCGGGAGACGCGCGGCCCTCGGGCAGGTGGGCGGGCCCGCGAGCCGGGCGACCCCCTGATTGGCGGCAGCCGGCGCGCCCTCTGACCTCACGCCGACGCGAGCTGCACCCTCCTCCCGCCTTCTCCCGCTCCCCCCTCCCCCCAGCGCCTGCCGGTCGGCGCCCACCCCGCCAGCCAGTCTCGCGCTCCTCTGGGCCTGGGCTGGCGACCCCGCCGGCACCCTCGGGTCCGGCCCCTCACCATTTCCGCACTTTCTCGATGGCCGCCATCACCTTCTTGATGTCGTCCTTGGCCCGGCTGCGGGTCTCTGCCCGGACCGACCGGCCCGACATGGCGGCAGCGGGAGCGGCGGGGGCCGGGGCACTGCTCCCAAGACACAGGGAATCGCGCGCCTCACGCACCGCCGCCCGCCCGCCGCAGCAGCGTCACCGCAGCCGTCGCCCCCTCCGTGCGCGCGTGCGCGAGGAAGCGCGCGCACCCGCCCGCCTCTTGGGGCTCGAGGCCTCAGCGCGCCTGCGCGCCCCGCCCCGGGCGGCCCTCTCTGGGCGCCCCAGGAGTCTCCCCTCTGCCCCCGTGCAGGCCGCGGTTCCCGAAGAGCGGCGGCACGTGCTGCGGGCAAGGCGAGGTGCGAGGCGCTGCCCGTGGGCTCCCTTTCAGGGTTTGGAGGTCGGCACCTTTGCCCTCTTGCCGTGGTTGCTGCCTTTAGCTACGTTTTATGCATTTGACCCGAAAGGGTGCACGGTTCTGTTGCCTCTCCTCTCCAGCTCCCTTGCTTTCCGGATAGTACTGTTGTGCTCTAACCACAGAATCTCACACCTTTCTTCAGTATATTCTCCTAACTTTTGGCACACCGGCTCCCTTCCTGGAATTCTCATCACTTTACCTGTGAACTGACCGCGTAGTCTACTAACATCCAGATCCAACTCAGAGAAGCCTTCCCCTGCTATCCTCAGGTTCCGCTTAGCACTCTACATCACTGTCTGATTTAATCCTGCAGTCGTTAACTGAGTGGTGCTTGCGTTCTGCAAGGCTACGTGGTCAATGCTGAGGACAAAACCTGGGTTTTTGCCTTCTAAGAGCTTCCAGTTTAGAACATCCAGACCAGAAAACAGGCCTTTTAAATGCCATTTTATAAATGATAGGCCAAAGTAGTCCTAATCTAAATAAGGGGTGTCCAGAGGCTTCCGGGAAAATATAACCTTGAAGTCGACCTCTGAAAACAGGATACAAGTGCAACTGATCCAAGACATGTGTCCACACATTGTAGAACATGCTCAATAAATATTTGGGTGAATGTTGAATTTTGAAAGCAGCTTCTTTGCTCTCCATCCCCTCCCCCATATTTATTGATGCCTGCGGTATTTAGGGAGGCTTCATAGAGTAACAGCCTCAGGAGACATAAAGTAAGCAGGTGACAGTTTGCATTGATTGATTGGCAGTGGTTACTTCTCTCACCTCTAGAGAAACCTCCTTCTGTATGCCTCAGAAAAATGCCTAGCTAACTCGAACTCGACACAGCCTCTGACTATGTTCAGGCATTCATGACTAACATCACGATTTGATAAGCATATGCTGTCTTGCTAATGAGAAGCCTGGGAATAGCATCTGCCTGACTGAGGACTGGAAGAGCTGAACCAGCATGTGGAGAGAAGGGATGATTCTAGAACTAATGGGATCAGAGGTGGCCTGTTTCTCAAGCCGAACTGATCCAAAATAACTCATTGCAAGTGCTGCCTGAGCACCTGTTATATGTCCTAGAGCATGTAGGCCACTGTGATGCCAAGATGAGTAAGACACACTCCCTGCCCTTGAGGTGAGGATAAAGAAAGCAGAAGAAAAAACACAAGGCAGAACATGCATGCCAGGTGTCATGAAAGAGGCCAGCTTTCTAGGATTCTCCCAATTCTGTTCACAGATCCCGCTGGTGCAAGTACACAGCTTAACAACCCCTGGCAGTGGGCAGCCCCGGTGGCACAGCGGTTTGGCGCCGCCTGCAGCCCGGGGTGTGATCCTGGAGACCTGGGATCAAGTCCCGCATCGGGCTCCTTGTATGGAGTCTGCTTCTGCCTGTGTCTCTGCCTCTCTCTGTGTGTGTGTTTCTCATGAATAAATAAATAAATCTTTAAAAAAAAAAAAACAACCCCTGGCAGTTATGTCTAACTTCTCTCTCCCCTTTGTCTAAGTGCTGGCCAGCCTCCCCTCTGAGTTTCTTGCCTATAGCTTCTTTCTACTCCAAGGCCCACTGCTCCTTCCAGCAGTGCACTAGCATCCTGCACCCAGCTGTCCTCTAGCCAGTCATCCACCTTCCTCAGGCCATCCCCTGTTCTGAACACTCCATGATCTCCCTGTTTTCTGCCCACATCTGTCCACCTAGCCCTATTCCCTACCTCATCTCTCCTGGAGCTCTCTCTACATAAGAGAATGATCAAAGTGGGCACCTACCAACTACTCCCCAGGGGCCACACAAATGCCCTCTGTTGACAACCTTTTCTTTAAAAAAAAAAAAAAAGTTGCAGCTTGGGGTGTCTGGGTGGCCCAATTGGTTAGGTGTCTGACTCTTGATTTCAGCCCAGGTCATGGTCTTGGGGTCTTGGGATTGAGCCCCATGTCAGACTCTGTGCTGAGTGGGGAATCTGCTTAATGATTCTCTCTCCCTCTGCCCCTCCCCCTGCTCACATATGTACACGCTCTCAAATAAATAAATAAATCTTTAAAAAAAATTTTTTTAAATGCATCTTGACATTTTCTAGATGAAAACCCTGTGCTAGATGCTGAGGGGGATAACAAAGATGACCCAATCAAGACCTCTGCTTTGGGCAATTTGCATTCAAGGCAGTGACTTCCCCTCTCAGAGTAAAAGAGAACGTGGCCTAGAGTGCCCCACCAGGTCCCATATCTCCTTGCATTAATTCTTTTTTTTAAAGATTTTATTTATTTATGCATGAGAGACACACACACACACACAGAGGCAGAGACACAGGTAGAGGGCGAAGCAGGCTCCATTCAGGGAGCCCAACGTGGGACTTGATCCCGGGTCTCCAGGATCACACCCCGGCTGAAGGTGGCGCTAAACCGCTGAGCCACCCGGGCTGCCCTCCTTCATTTAATTCTGACCTCACCTCCTATAACTATACTCATTGCTGTCTCTGCTCCAACTATACTGCCCTTCTTTGCTCATCTGAAGACACCTAGTAAAGTTCTTGCCTCAGGGCCTTTGCACTGCAGGCCCCTTTACCTGAAACACCCATCCCATATGTATTTCATGGCTCACTCTCACATCCTTCAGGTCTTTTTTTTTAAGATTTTATTTTATTTATTCATGAGAAACAGAGAGAGAGAGAGAGAGAGAGAGAGAGAGAGAGACAGAGACACAGGCAGAGGGAGAAGCAGGCTCCATGCAGGGAACCCGATGCGGGACTCGATCCCAGGACCCCAGGATCATGACCTAAGCCAAAGTCGGATGCCCAACCGCTGAGCCACCCAGGCATCCCCTCCTTCAGGTCTTTACTCAAATGTTACCTTCTCAATGAAGCCTTTCCTAGCCCCTTTCAAAGAATGTAGTATCTATCCTCCCACATACTCTAGATCCCCCTTCCACAATTTATTATTCTCCAGAGCATTCATCACCCCCTGAAATGCTATTTTTCTTGTCTCTCTTGCTTATTAGCTACCCTCTTTTTTTTTTTTTTTTTTTATTTATGATAGTCACACAGTGAGAGAGAGAGAGGCAGAGACATAGGCAGAGGGAGAAGCAGGTTCCATGCACCGGGAGCCTGACGTGGGATTCGATCCTGGGTCTCCAGGATCCGCCCTGGGCCAAAGGCAAGCACCAAACCGCTGCGCCACCCAGGGATCCCTTTTTTTTTTTTTTTTTTTTTTTTTTTTTTAGCTACCCTCTTTTCAGTGGTTCCGAGAAGGTACAACATGGTCTGTTTTGTTTTGTTCAATGATTATCTCTAGCAGCATCTAAAACAGAGCCTGGGGACACTCAGCTCACTCAGTCAGTAGAGCATGTGACTCTCGATCTCAGGGTTGTGAGTTTGAGCCCCAAGTTGGGTATAGAAATTATTTAAAAATAAAACCTTTAAAAATATAATAAAACAGAGCCTGATATTCAGTAGATGGTCATTACGTATTTGTTGAATGAAGCCCAACCTCAATGTATCCCTTCCATGAAGCCTTCCCCAGATCACTCTGAGCAGGAGAAAGGATGCCTTCCTTCCCTGAACCCCCACAGGACCCTGAACACAGTCTGCATTATACTCAGTGGCAGGGATTTCCAGGGAAGGCAAGAGAAACCACCCTGAGGACCACATGACACTGGCTCTATGTCCTCATATGTCCTGAAGATCCTATGTTTAACCACAGTTTGAAGTTCTTATACTTGTTCATTTGTTCCTTATGATCTGGTATCCCCTGAAGTGTCAGTCCTGTGAGGGTGGGGGCCCTGTTGTCCAGTTCACCATTACATCCTCAATGTTCAGCATGACACCTCACATAGGGGAGGTACTTACTAAAGAGAGATAGGGAGAATGAATGAATGAGGAATGCCATTCTTCCCCCCAGGCTCTCTCCAGAGCCCACATCAGCTGTGCTCTCCCTCCCTGCTCTATCCACATGACCCATAGAGCACCCTGCTTTCTCTCTCAGAACATTGTAGCCTGACATAGCAGTCTCCCTCAACCAGCATACATGCCCAAACCCAGCACACCTGTGATTATCACAGCTCTTATTTATTTATTTATTTATTTATTTATTTATTTATTTATTTAAAGATTTTATTTATTTATTCATGAGAGACAGAGAGAGAGGCAGAGACACAGGCAGAAGGAGAAGCAGGCTCCATGCAGGAAGCCCGATGTCGGACTCGATCCCGGGACTCTGGGATCACGCCCTGAGCCAAAGGCAGACCAACTGCTGAACCACCCAGGTGTCCTTCTTATTTATTTTTTTTAAGATTTATTTATTTACTTTGGGGGGGGAGGGGAAGAGGGAGAGAGAGAGAGGTTCCCAAGCAGACTTCCTGCTGAGCATGGAGGCCAACATGGGACTCAATCCCATGACCCCTAGACCAAGACCCTAGCGAAACCAAGAGTGGACGCTCAATCACCCAGGGACCTCAACCACAGCTCTTCTAAAATCCTTTCTGTGGCTCCCCATTGCCTCCATTCAAAACCCATTCAAAATGCTGTAGCATTACTCAGGTACCCCAGTATAATCCTGGTCACAGGGAAAAGAATGCTAGGAGACAGAAGCCAGGGTCGGAAGCCCAGCTCGGCCACATATTTGTGTCGTGGCTTTGTGTAGGTCACTTGATCACTGAATCCCCGGTTCCTCTTGGTTTTCATTTCCTTTGTCAGTGAAATGAGTTCACTAACAATGGCTCTATACTTCACAGGTTGTACTGAGGATCTGGTGAGGTGAGGAGTGGGTGAACTTTGTGCCTAGTAGGGGAAATACTTATTTTGGTTTCCGGCATCACCGCTCCTACCTGTTCATAATTCTAGCTAAACAAGGCCTGATCCCTGTTCCCCTCTCATCTTCCCCCTTTTCAAATATTCATCTTTCAAGAATCAGCCTGCTCCACAGTTGTACCCAAAACATGATTAATCCCACCCTTAATCAGACCCCCAGAGCACCGAGTTCACCCCTGTCAGCCCTCTCCTTTTATTTTACCTCCTGAAAAGCTGAGATCCTCACAGGGCTGATTCAGCAGAGGACAGGGCCCAAGGAACCTGGTGATGCCCATTGGTTCCATCCTGGAACCCTGGGTGTTCATTTCCCACACTGGTAATTCCGAAAACCTATTTGAAGACAAGCCTCGAGGAGGAAGAGCCTGAACTATGCTGGAGTTCCTCTCCCTTCCTTCTTGGGTTGTGTCAAAAGACCGGTTGAAGGAGAAGACAGAGGACCAGGACTTTGGAGCTGTGCTCCTTTAGAAAGCCACAGAGGCCCAAGAACCAGTCCTAAGGAGTAAGGGAAACCTATAGGGGGTGTGAAGACCTCCCCATGCCTTTGTTTTGTTTTGTTTTGTTTTAAGATTTTATTTATTCATTCATGAGAGACACAGGAGAAAGGCAGAGACACAGGCAGAGCGAGAGGCAGGCTCCATGCAGGGAGCCCGAAGCGGGAGTCGATCCCGGGACTCCAGGATCAAGCCCTGGGCGGAAGGCAGGCGCTAAACCGCTGAGCCACCCAGGGATCCCCTCCCCATGCCTTTGTAAGCAGGGACAGTGAACCTTCTGGAATTCTTTGAGAGCTCATATGGACTAAAAGTGGAAGGTTCGATGAAGGCTTCAAAACAGTCACAGGCGGTGGGTTCTTCACACATTGCTAATGAGTAGTGCCAGGAAGTGAGGAACAAGGAATAGCCAGCAGCGAAGAGCTCTGCATTGTGGGAGCTCTCTCCTTTCTCCCTCCTGATCACCTTGGCGGCTGCTCCTGGCGGTGGCCCTCCTCCACCTAAGGCAGGAAGGTGGCAACCAAAAAGATGAAAATGTCGCTGGTGTCTATCAATTCTAGGCTCCAACTTGTTATGGAAAGTGGAATGTACACGCTGGGGCATGAGACTCCGAAAATGATCAGACATGGCAAAGCAGAGCTGGTCATCCTCACCAACAACTGCCCAGCCTTGAGGAAATCTGAAATAGAATACTAAGCCCTGTTGGCCAAAACTGGTGTCCATCTCTACAGTGGCAATGATAATGGAATCGGGCACAGCTTATGGGAAATTCTACAAAGGAATCACTGACCACAGTGATTCCAGTCTCATTAAAATCATACCAGAAGGGACACCTGGGTCGCTCAGTGGTTGAGCATCTGCCTTCGGGTCAGGGTGTGATCCCAGAGTCCTGGGATCGAGTCCCACATCAGGCTCCCTGCATGGAGCCTGCTTCACCCCCTGCCTGTGTCTCTGCCTCCCTCTCTGTGTCTCTGATGAATAAATAAATAAAATCTTTAAAAAAAAAAAAAAGAATCATGCTGGTGAAAAGTAAATCACACAAAATTTCTTCTTAATAAAACTAGCCAAAAAAATAAAAAATAAAAATAAAACTGGCCAGAGCTTGTTTAAATTTATATATATATATATATATATATATATATATATATATATATATATATATAGGCACTGAGAGAGTCTATAGAGAGCCCAGTGGTGTTCCCAACTATGAGGAACTCCCTGCCACCACCACTACCACCAAGAAGCTTGTTAAAATGCAAATCCCTGGGCCCTGTTCCCAAGGTTTTGTTTGTTTGTTTTAAGGATTTTATTTATTCATTTATGAGAGGCAGAGACATAGGCGGAGGGAGAAGCAGGCTCCCTGCCTGATGTGGGACTCGATCCCAGGACCCCGAGATCACACCCTGAGCTGAAGGCAGATGCTCAACTGCTGAACCACCCAGGCATCCCTGTCCCCAAGATTTTACCTCCATAGTTCTGTGGTTCAGCTTGGGCATATATATTTTATTTTTGTTATATTTATCTTAATATACAATACCTCCATGTGCTGGAAAATTAAAAGAGTACAATGATGTTAATACTTCTGAAGTTGGGTGATGGATATGCAGGGGCTCACGATATTGTTCTATTCTTATTATACTCTGAAACTTTCTATAATAAAACATTTTTTTAATAAAACATTTTTTAAAGGTACACAGTGAAGTTCAAAGGTTAAAACAATAAAACAGGTCTTTCTCTTTTTCCCTCCCAGGTCCCACAGTCATCCTGTGCCTCACTGCCTCACCTTCCAGAGTCAGTCTACATCCATGGTCTCAACCTGGCCACACCTTGGAAGCCTCAAAAGGTGTTGAAGGCCTGGGTTCTTCTCTCCTCTCACCCACCCCCACCCTGCCTCCAGAGATACTGATTTAAGAATCTGCAGTGTGGACACTAGGGTTGTTTCTTAATCTTTCCAGATCCCTCTAATGTATTGTCAAGGTTAAGAGCGACTAGTCCACACAATTATGAACACACATACATAAGTACTCAGTGTTTTGTTTTTCCACTCAAATTATAGCACATGCTATGCATTTTTCTCTGCTTTGATTTTACCTAATGTACCATTGTATTTGTTTTCTGTTGCTGAGGTGGCAAATTACAAGAAACTCAGGGGCTTAATGTATTGTTTTTTATTTTTCCCATGACAAGTACACTTTTTTAAAAAATATTTTATTTATTCATGAGAGAAAGAGAGAGAGAGAGAGAGAGAGGCAGACAGGTAGAGAGAAGCAGGCTTCATGCAGGAAGCCTGAAACAGGACTTGATCCTAGAACTCCAGAATCACACCCTGGGCCCAAGGCAGATGCTTAACCTCTAAGCCACCCAGGCATCCCAACAAGTATACTCTTTAATCCTCATCCTTTATTTCACTCATCCCCCACCCACCTTCCCTCTGTAACCATCAGTGCGTTCTCTGTGGTTAGGAGTCTGTTTCTTGGTTTGTCTCTCTCTCTCTCTCTCTCTGTCTTTTTCCCTTTGCTTATATGCTTTATTTCTTAAATTCTGCATGAGTGAAATCATATGGTATTTGTCTTTCTCTGACTGACTTATTTCACTTAGCATAATACTCTCTAGTTCCATCCATGTCATTGCAAATGGTAAGATTTCTTTCTTTTTATGGCTGAGTAATATTCCATTATATATACATACTCAGAAGCTTTCCTTCCCCTTCCATTTTTTGGAATAGTTTGAGAAAAATGGGTGTTCACTCTTCTTTGAATGTTTGGTAGAATTCACCTGTGAAGCCATCTGGTCCTAGATTTTTGTCTGTTGGAAGGTTTTGTTTTTTGTTTTTTCCACTGGTGACAATTTATTATAATCTGTTGGCAGCACACAGATAGATATTAATAAAACTAGAACTATGTTTCTATAGAAATGGGTGATGATATGTAGCCATTCTATGGGAACTGTGTGCCATTAATCATCATGTTTTAGATTTTTTTATTTTCTTCTTGTGCCATTCAATTTCTTTCTGCAGATGCTCAATCTCCTTTACATGATGAGTGATCTCATCTTCATGGTGTTTCTTCAAGGCTGCCAGTTGTTCTATAGTATGTACTTGGAAGTATCATTCCTCTTCAGCTTGCTCTTTCTTTCCAAAGGCCCCACCTGCCTCCTGGATCAAGCTGGCGGTGCTGGCATCCTCTGAGTCTTCTGATCGTTCAGAGGCGAAGCCTCAGGTTTACAGTGCCCTAAGCCCCACATGCCCAGCCACATCTGTGTGGACACCTCCATGACAGCCATTGTCAGAGTAGACCTTCACAGTCACCCCTGTTGGGAGTTTTTTGATTACTGATTCAATTTTTTTTAAAGATTTATTTATTTATTTTGAAAGAGAGAGACAGAGAGAGAGAGAGAGAGAGAGTGCAGGGGGAGGAGCAGAGAGAGAGAATCTCAAGCAGACTCCCTGCTGAGCATGAAGCCTGATGTGGGGCCCATTCTCATGACCCTAAGATTATGTCCTGACCCAAAATCAAGAGTCAGACACTTAACCAACTAGCCACCCAAGGGCCCTAATTACTGATTCAATTTCATTGCTGGTAGTTAATCTGTTCAAATTTTCTTTCTCCCTGGTTAAATTTTGGTAGGTTATATGTTTCTAGAAATTTATCCATTTCTTCTAGGTTGTCCAGGTTGTTGACATATAATTTTTCATGATATTCCCTTAAAATCCTTTGTAGTTCTGTGGTGTCAGTTGTTATTTCTACTCTTTCATTTCTTTTACTTTTTTAAAAATTTTTATTTACTTGAGACAGAGTGCGTAGAGAGAGAGAGAGAGCGCACATGAGCAGGAGTGAGGGAAAAGCTGCTCCCCACTGAGCAGGGGACTCGATCCCAACCTGAACCTAAGGCAGACACTTAACCAACTGAGCCACTCAGGCACCCCTCTCCCTTCACATCTGATTTTAAGTCTCCTCTCTTTCTCTCTCTTTTTTTATGAATCTGGCTAAAGGTTTACAGTTCTTTTTATCTTTTCAAAGAACCAGCACCTGGTTTCGTCGATCTGTTCTAGTGGGGATTTTTTTAGTTTCTACTTCATTTATTTCTGCTCTCATTTTTATTATTTCCTTTCTTCTACTGGTTTGGGGCTTTGTTTGTTCTTTTTCTAGCTCCTTTAAGTGTAATTTTAAGTTGTTTATTTGATATTTTTCTTGCTTCTTGAGATAGGCCTGGGTTGCTATAAACTTCCCTCTTAGAAACACTTTGGTTGCATCCCAAAGATTTTGGACTGTTGTTTTCATTTTCATTTGTCTCCATGTATTTTTTAAAATTTTCTCTGATTTCTTGGTTGACCCCTTCATTGTTTTATAGCATATTATTTACCTCCATGTATTTATGCTCTTTCCAGATTTTTCCTTGTGATTGATTTTTGGATTCCGAGTATTGTGGTCAGAAAAGATTCATGGAATGACTTTGTTGATCTTTTAGAGTTTGTTGAGACTTGTTTTGTGGCCTCATATATGATCTATTCTGGAGACTGTTTCACGTACATTAGAAAAGAATGTATATTCTGCTGTTATAGAGTGGAATGTTCTGAATATATGTTAAATCCACCTGGCTCAATGTCTCATTCGAAGCCACTATTTCCTTATTGATTTTCTGTTTGGATGATCTGTCAATTGAGGTAAGTGAGGTATTACAGTCCTACGAGTGTATTGTCTTATAGATCAGAAGTCTGACATGGATCTCATTGGGCTAAATCAAAGTACATTCCTCCCTAGAGGCTCTGAAGGAGAACCTGTTTCCTTTCTTTTTCCAGCTTCTAGAAGATGCCCACTTTCCTTGGTTCATGGCTCTTTCCTCCATCTTCAAAACCACATCAGGTTGAGTCCCCTTCATGCTGCCATCTCTTTGATTCCCTCTTTTGCCTCACTCTTCCACTTTTAAGGATCTTATATCCCTGTGATTACATTAATCCCACCCAGATAATCCAGGATCATCTCCTTATTTTAAAGCAAGTTGATTAACGACCTTAATTCTAACTGCTACTTTAATTCCCCTTTGGCATATGTTCCTACAAAATTCTTATGTTGAAATCCTCGATCTCGGGATCCCTGGGTGGCGCAGCGGTTTGGCGCCTGCCTTTGGCCCAGGGCGCGATCCTGGAGACCCGGGATCGAGTCCCACGTCGGGCTCCCGGTGCATGGAGCCTGCTTCTCCCTCTGCCTGTGTCTCTGCCTCTCTCTCTCTCTCTCTCTCTCTCTCTCTCTCTCTGTGTGTGACTATCATAAATAAATAAAAATTTAAAAAAAAAAAAAAAAGAAAAGAAATCCTCGATCTCTTCACAGGCCCACCATGGTGTTGGGAGGCAGGGCCTTTGGGAGGTGCTTGGGTCAAAAAGGTGGAGCCTTCATGAATGATATTTGTGCCCTTTCTAAAGGGACCCCAGAAAGGTCGTTTTTTTTTTTTTTAAGAGAGAGAGCAAGTGCAAGGTGGGGGGGGCAGAGGGAGAGAATCTTAAGCATACTCCACACTTAGTGCAGAGCCCAATGAGGGGCTCCATCTCATGACCCTGAGATTATGACCTAAGCTGAAATCAAGAGTTGAAGCTTAACCAACGGAGCCACCAAGGCATCCCTGAGAGCTCTTTTGCCTTCTTTCTACCATGTGAGGACACAAGGAGAAGATGGTCATTTATAAAACAGCAAGCATGCTCTCACCAGACATCAAATCTGCCAGTACCTTAATAGTGCTTAGACTTAGCCATCTTCCAAAACTATGAGAAATAAATTTCTGTTGTGTAACCCACCCAGTTTATGGCACTTTGCTATAGCAGCCCAAACTAAGACAGCATATAACCTAACAAATTTGCAGGTTCCAGAGATTAGGAGGTGGACATCTGCTACCACATCATAAATATTTGTCCATATTAGGGGAAAATGTTTTTGTTTTGTTCTGTTTTTTTAGAGAGAAAGTGAGCATGGGGGAGGTGGGCAGAAGAGGAGGAGAGAGAGAGTCTCAAACAGGCTCCATGCTTGGTGTGGAGCCTAATATGGGGCTTGATTCCACGACCTCGAGATCATGACCTGAGCTAAAACCAAGAGTTGGACAATTAACTGACTGAGCCACCCAGGTGCCCTCTTTTCTTTGTTGGGGAGGATGTATTTCTTTAAAAGATGATCTTATGTATAGCCCAGTTTGGAAGTCAGACTGGACCCTAGCTCAGAAAAAATATCCAAGCTTGAGTCGGGAGCTCTGACTTGGCTTATTAGTTATTTAAATATTCTCCTTACATAAAAAAAAACAAGCAAACAAAAATATCCTTTGAGATTTGTAACCTAAGTATGTGCAGCCTTCTGCCTTCTCCCCATAGCCACAGGAAGGAAACATCTCATTTCCACATAGTCCACAGAAGGCTCAGCAACTATGTATGGAGGAAATGAGAGACAAAGAAGGGAGGGAGGGAGGGAGGGAGGGATAGAGGGAGGGAGCTCTCCTTACCATCCTCCTGACACTGGGTCTGCCCAGTTTTCCATCTGCCTCCCTGAATGACCCTGTTCTCTCTTCTTCTCAAGCTTCTGTTGCTACTCCCACTAACCTGGAGAAATAGGACACACCCTTAGGCAGGGTGTAGCATAAGGAATAATGGAGCTACTTCTGAAGTCCCAAACAAATCCCAAATATTATAACAAGTGGTCCCTTTTATTCTAAACACTTAGAAAATGACAAGGGTTGTGGCAGCTGTGAGACAGAGCCATGATTGAAGACCAAGAGAAATGCTGGGTGTTGTTTTTATATAAAAGCAGTGTGGAAACAAGTAAAGCACCATTGCCCAATCCAGTGAATGTACTCAGGCAATGAAAACCCATGACTATCCTAAACTCTTGGTCAACAGCCTCTTCCAACTTCTTTCTTTCCTCCATAAAAGTAAGGCCCTTTTCAGTCTGTACTAAGTGTATTAATCAGGATAGGTTAGCTGCTATAAGAAACCACCCCACTCGTTCCATGCCTTTTCACACAATATGAAATTTTTCTTAAAGATTTTATTTATTCATGAGAGAGAGAGAGAGAGAGAGAGAGAGAGAGAGAGAGAGAGAGAGAAGCAGGCTCCATGCATCCATGCAGGGAGCCCGATGAGGGACTCAATCCCGGGACTCGGATCATGCCCTGGGCCAAAGGCAGGCGCTCAGCCGCTGAGCCACCCAGGCGTCCCTCACACGATATGAATTCATTTCTTGTTTATGGTCACAATACAATGCTGGGGTCAGGGAAGACCTGCTCCACAGAGTCATTAGGGGCCCAGGTTCCCTCCATCTACTGACTCATCCATCTGCAGCCTCAGCTGCTGGGGATGGTTTGTGTACATGTCCATGTCCCAGCCTGACAATCATTTTACCTATAAATGCCAAGGAAGAAAAGTTAGTTGCGCATTTAAGATCTGATAAATTAGGGATGCCTGGGTGGCTCAGCGGTTGAGCATCTGCCTTTGGTTCAGGGCATGATCCCAGGGTCCTGGGGTTGAGTCCCACATTAAGGCTCCCTGCATGGAGCCTGCTTCTCCCTCTGTCTATGTCTCACCTCTCTATGTCTCTCATGAATAAATAAATAAAAATTTAAAAGTAAGATCTGATAAATTAGCTGGGTCTGAAAGATACGATAGTAAATGAGAAGGGGGACCTTTTAGCAGAGAGGGAAGTGATGACGCTGTCCAGCAGCACCAGAGGCTGGGTGCTGAATCTTCCAACTTCACCATGGCCTCTAGATGTTTTGTTACTGATGAGGAATGGGCCCCCCACCCCTTGCTCCCATCAGCTGATTCCTCAGAATCAATATTGATTGATATTGCTCCCAATGGTTGGGAGTTCCAGGGATCCTAGAGTCTTAGAGAGACCAATGGAGCAAGTAGGTCTGAGGGGTCTTGTGGATTGCAGCTACCCCCGCTCCACCCTCACTGTATGGGCAGGAAATCTTGGTCGCTAGTGTCTTGAGCTCAAATTTTCTGGGTATGATGGAGGTAAACTAAAATTCTGGAAGGTGCTCAGGGTGGCAATAGCCTCCAAACCCCAGGGTTTGGCCTTCCAGTGCTGGAGGCTTAATGATTTCCACCCTTGGGAGCAATGAGCCCCGGGAGTATCACATTTGGGTGTGAGCTCACGATGTCATCTCAGAAAGTAATGGAACGATTTCTATTGGCAGCATAGTTGCACAGTGAATGGGGTAAGTGGAGGCCATAGTGAGTTCATTAACTGTTGAGCATTATTAACACTCAGGCAAGGCAGTAGTGTATGAAGAATATTCCAAATCAAGGCAGAAAAGCACAATGCAGTGCCTCCCACACTTTGGTACCTGAATCACCTGAGAGCTAATAAAGAACCCAGAGGCCCTGGACTGCTGAAGCAGTAGAGAGCCTGGGACTTTGTATTTATACCCAGGTCTCAGGTGATTCTGACACCTGCCATGGCCTTAGAACCAAGAACACGAGCTCTGGACACAGACTCTGTGGATCTGAATCCCAGCTCAGGCATGCGCCTGCCTGCTCAGCAACTCTGGCAATGCTGTAGATTGTTTGGGATACGGAAATTCTACCAGTACCTGTCTCAGAACTGCTGGCAGGGTGGAGTTGTTAGGAGCACAGCACCGAGAAGGGTGTCTGACTAAAAGTTAAACTCTGGCAACGGTACCCATTCTCAGGCCTGTTTCAGCTGTGGCAGGAAGGTGCCATTAGAGAAGAAAAAAAAATGAAAGGAAGGGATTAGAGGGTTAACAGGATATTCAATACCTGTAACTGAGATGTTTACAAAAACAAAGTCCTACTCGAGGGAAGTCCAGGTGGCTCAGCGGTTTAGCGCTGCCTTCAGTCCAGGACGTGATCCTGGAGACCCTGGATTGAGTCCCACATGGGGTTCCCTGCATGGAGCCTGCTTCTCCCTCTGCCTGTGTCTCTCATGAGTAAATAAATAACATCTTAAAAAAAAAAAAAAGTCCTACTCGATTAGCTAGCATATGCTACTAGCCAGTGAGCAGTTTGAGACTTTTGAGCAAGAAGTTGAGTGCCCATGTTGCAAAGAGGAAATCCACAAGAGGAAAAGGTCTATGGGTTTATTGAAGGCGGGAATGCTCAGCAACCACGCCCCACCTTCCATCCCCCTATCCAGCCCCATGGCTTCCTTCCTAACCTGTGGGCTTGATCCTAGGGCATAATAGAGGAATGATCAAGGTATGAAAGGCTTCCATAAAGGTGCCTGGCTGCAGCTGCTCTGTGGCATATCTTGGAAGAACTTAAAGGTGAGTCTGAAGAGGCAAGTAATCAGTAACCTGTTAATTAATATACAGGCTGCTTCCACATATCCAGAACTTCTAGAAGAGCTCTGAGACATACTTGGCTAAACCTTGTGAACTCCCAATACTCACAGTATTTAATTTCTGATGGGTTAAGGAGAGCTTAGTTTACAGGCAAAAAAGTGTGGTTAACAGGGTAACAATGTTAGATGTAGGCCAAGAGAACTCCTTCTGGGGAACCTGTCCTGGCCCCCTCAACCTATGTCCCTCTCCATGAGACAAACGATTTGCAGGACCAGGGACATGGGGATACCCAATGCTTGTGTCCCCATCTTACCCACCAGACCACAGTTTAGATACTCTTACCCACTTTACACCTTGTCCAAAACTACCCAAGCCTGCTTCTTCTAAAGCCTATAGGAACTTCTCCCCTGGGTCCATTTTCACAAAGATGGTGCTGCCCCATGATGCACACTCTTAAGGCCCACGTGCTGGGTGGCCAAGGGAGAGTGGTTTGCAGTGATGACGACACTTGGGAAGTGTGTGCTGGAGTTTCCCTTACGATGTTGCAAAGAACCAGGTGGGAAGAGGCCTAGGCCATGGGATGGCCAGCTGTGACACCACAGTGACTGGACCTGAGAATTCTAAATTCAAACTTGGCTTTCCAGAATGTTATGTCGAGGTTAGGAGGATGGAACATACTTGGGCTCAGCTTGACTTATAACTGAAATATTAAGATAGAGCACAGGAGTCTCCATTCATATTCCTACCTCTGGCTTTACAAATGTTGGGGATGCACCTGATGGCTAAAGGTATGTACTTTAGTATCAGATAGGCCTCAACTAAAATATTGGAGTGTGCCATTTACTATGTGCCTTGGGCAATTTACATGAACTCTTTAATTGACGTTAAGGCTCTTTTGTTCCAAGTAAGAATATCCCAATTCAAACAGACTTAATCATAAATAGGAATTTATTGGTTCTTCTGACAAGTCCAGTGGTAAACACGTCAGGTGTGTCTGCATCTGACAGCCTCCCTGGCACGTGGTCTCTAGCTTCCTTCTTGGGCAGGACTACCCACCGTAATAACCATCCAACCTACTTACTAAGCAATCTCCACAGAAAATTCAAGACACCACTTTTCTACAGATCTGGCAAAGTCCAAGGGCCTGATGATTGATTACATGGCCACCATGGAGGGTCTCAAGTCTCTCTCCTCTAAGTCACATGGATTAAGAGTCATGGAAGCGTAGTTCACCAGATAAAAATTAAAATGCGGTAAAAAAAAAATGAGTTGATGGGGATTAGTTGCATAGTACTCAAGTTAGCCACTACTTAATGCGATCACAAAAATGCAGAGGGGTTCAAACAGGGTGTGCAGAATGGGAAGCAAATAGAAATTTTCACGCTCATTTTCCAACTGCCCAAAATTCTGCAATCAGAGTTGGCAGCTTGAAGAACTGGAGACTTGGAAATGCACTGACAGGCTTAGAAGACACATGGGAATTTTGTGCAGAAATCATGCTTTCAGTTGTCATGGCCAATCCTGCAATGCCAACCGATACCCATCAGGGTGCCTCTGCCTCGAGAGCTGGGTGTGAAACCAAGCCATGCTCACCAGGAAGACTCCTCTGGAATTGTGTAGAAAGTACACGAATCCCCAAATTATTAAGTTTCTAGGTCTGTGGCCAATTTGGGGGCAATGTTCAGTCTATCCAACACTGTCAGAGGTGACCCACTAACACTGATAACAGGATGTGCTTCCTACTCGCCTCCTGTCACCTCCAGGCACAGAACAATCTTACATAGGAAGATCCTTCTTACATAGGAAGATCCTTCTTACCTTGATCGAAATTGACCAAGACTATCGACAGGCCTTTAAATGTGCACTTTTGTGGTTTAAAGATTGTCTTGTTTTTGATGACTGATAAAAACAGGCTATATACCACCATTCAAAATATTTCCCCGGCTTTTTATTTTGAAAAATTGCAAACCCACAAAAGTTGATAGTAATACTAAAATATTAATGCTGCCTTCACACACACAAAGTTTGAATCACGGTACCTTCTCCATGCTTACAACAGAACCAGCCTCATCTTAAGTGAGAGGAGCGCTGTCCTCAGGGAATCTGTGAGGACTTTTTTTTTTGTAGTGCTTCACTTGTCTTATTAGAAACTCACAGCCCTTTATAAGACCCTCAGGTCAGGATTTATTCCCATTTTACAGATGTGGAAACAAACTCAGAGAGGCCCAGTGATCTATTTGCTCAAGGCCTTAAGGCAATAAGTGACCGGCCCAACTTGGAACCAAAGACTTCTGATTTCAGTAACTCAACATACTACAGTCACTTGCCTCCTGGATACACAGTAAGAGTAAAGCCAGAGCCAAACAGATATGCAAAGTGTTTTAGCTTCATTCTTCTGACAACCTGAAAGCAAATATTCAGAGACCCGTGTGCATAGTGTTATTAATCAAAAGTCTGTTATCAGGAGCATAAACCCAAAATGAAAACTGAGTGGGATGAGGCTTACTGAAATGTCTTTTAACTGCCCCTGATTTGACTTCAATATTTATTGAGTGCTTACTGTCCCTGGTATTGTGGTTGGGATAGAGAGCAAATAAGATAAAAGATCCTGCCCTTGCGGAGTTCACATTCCTGTGGCTTAATGAACGATCCAGAAGCTGCCAAGGAGAGACTGGTGGCCTGCATCTGGCTCACAAGTGCTTTGTTTGGTCTATACAATGTTTTTGTCTTTGTAAAATAAATCACCAACTGCTAGCTTCTATCTAACAAGCAACTTCTGCTGAATTCCTGAATGATAAGTAGCAGCCACCCCTACCTCTCACCCCAGACACATGACCTCTAGAAATCACTTCAGTGTTCCCCATTTCCCACCATCTTACACCCAGGCAACTGTGGCCCCATTCATGCATTTGCATTTTCCACCTGACATCCATAAGCATTTCAGCTGAAACCCCTGGGGCAAACAAATATCCAAACAAGATCATTTCAGATAGCATTAGGTAATAAAAATAAAGTAAGCTAACGTGACAGGTGTGATATGATTGGTGGAAAGGGCTACTTCACACTGGATGGTCAGGGAGGGTCTCTCTGAAGTATAACTGAAATGAAGAACTGAATTACGACAAGCATGACAAGTCTACCAACAGAAAAGAAGAAGGCGTCCAAGCAGGAGGAACACAGCACAGGAAGAGCTTCTGGTTGAGGCAGGATATAAATTGGCTTGGTTAAATCTGTAACACCAAGTTTGGGGTGGCTGGGAGAGTGGTAACAAGATCAGAGAGGAAGGAAGAAGCCAGATTACATAGGACCTTTAGGCCATGACAAGAATTTTGGATTTTATTCCAAGTGCGATGGGAAGCCTTTGGAAGGTTTTTGCTTGGGAACAATGTGATCTGGTTCACATTTTCAAAAATCACTCTGCTAGTTTACAGTGACTTAACAAGGAAATAGAGGAAGCAGAGGCATCAGTGAGGAAGCTACGCTATCACAGTCCAGTAGGTGACAGTGGCTAGGACCAGGATGGTAACAGAAAGATGGAGAGAATCAGATTCAGGATATAGATTCTAGAGTCTAACCAAAATAATTTTCTGGTGGGGTGGGTGGTTAGTAGTGGCAATCGGCCAGAAGGATTAATGAAAAAAGGAGTAATTAGGGATAATTCCGAGGTTGTGCTTGTTCAAACATTTATGAGTTGGGAATGTCTAGGGGAGGCCCCAATTTTACAGGAAGAGACAGCAAGAATGTGATTTCAGATGAATAAATTTTGCCAAGATTCAAATCACCCTGGATCCTCGTTTCCATTCTCCGACATCCAGACAGTCTCAAATCCAAAAACTTTGAACTTCTTAATGCCTAATCTCTTACCAACTCTATCCCTTCAATTTCAAATTCATTGCCTATATCCTGATTCAATCCTCCCTTTGCCTTGACTTTTACAACAGCCTTCTACAGTTATGAATTAACTAGCAAAAAACACTTTATAGCCATGTTTCCTTCTCTCTCAGAGGCCATCTTTGACGGCAGAGATCATGTCTTGTTCATATTTATCTCCAGTACCTACTGCTGTGCTAGGCACAAAGCAGGCACACAAATATCTGACAAAATACAAAGAGGTCTCCTCAAACAGGATACAACCTTAAAGAGAGGAGTCCTATCTTGGAATCCTGTGATTCCCTACACAAATTAAAGCAGAATTGGATAAAAAATATATCATCAAGTTCCACAAACTTTGCTTTTCCAAGATGTGTTTCTCTTCTTTTTATTTAGTTTTAAACTACACCCAGTCCTACTTTTACCTGGTAGTTGATAACTGAGATTGGCCGACAGATAACATATGTTGCTACTCTTTTCCACCTCCAAATCTAGAGACTTTATACAGGCATATCTTCACACCATCTTTGTAAGGAGATCGAGAGAGGATTAGTCTCCATTTTACAAATTAGGAAACTGAGGCACAGAATGGAAAACCTTAATTCTTTTTTTGATGGAGTTAGAAGCTTCGCCTGTATTAAAACTAGCTCTTCCCTGACAACATACCACAGTTCTGTAATTGGAAGGCATCCCAGGCTCCTATCTCTGCAAAACTACTGGTCAGTACTCAGGCGTCCCCATGGTTTTGTCTCCACAATTACAGACTCCTTTGGGTACCAGGGTGAGTTGCCACAAGGTCAAGGCCATGTCCTCTCTCTCTTCAATGTACTATTTCCCTCAGTGCCTGGTGAAGACAGATTCCTCCCATGGGCCCAGGAGAAAGAGAAGCACCTTGGTCATTAGACTGGAGGGTCAAGTAAGGCCAGGAGTCATAATGAGTAAGGAGAGAGAAAGAGAGAGATATCAAAGTAGGCAATAATAGTTTCAATGGGGAAAAGGAGAGAGGAGTCACCGAGAAAATCAGAATACTCCTTTCAAAAGGTTTCCAGCTGGTTGAGTACCTGGGAAGAAAAGTGGCAGTAGTGGTGGCGGCAGCAGCATGCCAGATCCTTCCTGCCATACCCTCCCAGAGTCATTTCTTCAAGGCACCCAGGCTTCTCAGAGCCTCCTGGGCCTGGGTCAGCTGCTGCTGTAGCCTTTGGCGGGTGCTCTCGTTGGAGGCTCGCTTCAGGAGGCCCTGCATTTCCTCCACCACTGCCCGGTGGCCGGGGGTGTTGTGGAAAAGCCGCACTGCCCGGTCCCCACAGGAGGCCAGAAGCCGGCCAGTGATGTCAAAGGACAAGTCAGTGATACACTCCCCATGGACCTGCTCAAAGCACTCTTCCTTCTCACCCCGCCGGGTGTTGTAGAGATGAATACTGCTGCCACTGGCCAAAGCCAAGACCTGGGCGTCAGGGGAGAGGGCCAGGCGGCAGAGCATGGTGCTCGCCTCTTCAAAGCAGCCTGTCCTCAGCAAGTAGGGATCCTGTTGCTTCTTGTATTCCACATCTGTGTCCCACAGTTTCCACGTACCATCCTTGGAGACTGAGGCCATCCTGCAGCATGGAAAATCACGGCTCTAGCCCCAACACACGCTGGAGGGGAAGGCACTGGGACAGCAGGAGGGGCTCCAGCTAGGAAGCCAACTGCACTGCTGGGGCTACTTCCTGCCAAGGGCCAGGCACTCTACCTACTTCAGAGCTGCCACAGAGATGGGCAAAGAGCTGGCTGCCAAGAGGGGCTGAGAGCCCCAGTAACCCATGAGAGAGGAGGCACTTACCTGCGGGAGTCATTGGAGAAAGCGAAGAAGTGGACGGCTGCAGAGTGCCCCTTCAGTTCAAAGGCTCGCATGACCTCCTGGAAATCGCCTTTTTTCCCAAAGCAGACTTCCCAAACTTTTACATCTGGGGTGAAGCCACAAGAGGCCACAAACCTGCCACACAACCAGGTTCCTTTACAACTTAAAGAGTATCTCATTTCTGCCAACCCAAAAGAGTATCTCATTTCTGCCAACCCACTAAACTTCATTCCTGAGAAAATTAATAATCTTCTATGTCAACAACGTTGTGTCTTTTAAAACCGCTTATCTAAAAAAAAAAAAATAAAATAAAATAAAAATAAAAATAAAACCGCTTATCTACACAGGATTTCAGTTCATCCTCATGCCCATGGTATAAGATACATAGTACCCCATCCCAACCTTTTAAAAACTATACATGACAAAAAGGGAGACTAAGGACTTGAATCTAGGTGTGCTGATTCCACACTGTATGTTCTTTCTGCTATTTGAAGCTGGCTCTCTGCTCTGTCTTTGGCCACAACTTCTGCCCATCCTAGATGCTAAGGCCCTCCTTCCTCACCTGCTGCAGGGGGATATAGCAGCATAGGTATTGTTCATCTGGTTGGTGTTGATCGTAGACAGCACATGACCTTTCAGATTCCAGATGAGGATCGTCGTGTCACTGGAAGCGGTCATGATGAACTTCCCTGGGGGTGGGGGGGTAGGAAGTAGGGGGAGTGGTGGTGGTGACATGAACTGAGTCAATGACTCAACCAGGTGTCATTCTCTAAGGAGACACTTCAGAAGGCCTCTGCTTTCTCAAATACGCATGCGCCCTTCCTGGGCCAAAGGTCCCCAGACATAAGGATTTTGCTCAAGCCTATGGGTCTTACTGGCCTCCCCTGGGGAGCTGCTATGGCTCTAGGACTCCAGGAGAGCCCAGAGCCAGAGCCCCTTTGTCACACTGGAGCTGAGCATAACTCTCAAGCAGCATTAACTCATTCAGCAAATAAATGGGGCTCTTCCTTCTAGTCCTTGGTAAGCTCCATCTCCTGAATGCTTCTTACCTGTGTCTGCAATGCCAATGTTGACGACGGGTGCCTTGTGCTTTTTAGGAAAGTCCTCTGGGTTGGCTGTGAAGGTATAGCCCCCATCTTCTCGCTTGGTCATCTTAAAGACACGAAGGGTATCTCCATTGGCCAGCCAGACGATGAAGGCTCTAGAGGCAGGTAGCAGACAAGTCACTCATTTGTTTGGACACGGAGGCCTATGTGTGAGGTTTGTATGCTAGGCTCCAAGGAAAATCATGGTCTTCCTTCATGCCCCAGTCCAGCCCTGCAACTTAACTCCTTTGTTCAAAACCTCTTAATACTTCTCAGAAGATAGGACTCGCATGGCTTTGGCTCCTTTGGTGTCTCTCTAGAGTTTAGAAAACCATTATAATTTCCAGGACGAATCTGGAGCCAGGTTTCGGTACTTCCCAAGTAGGAACATATCTTCCCCTCTCTGCTTCCTTTCTGTGTAAAATGCAGAGACCTCTAGGGAGCCCCAGGCAGTGCTTAAGCTGTTCAGATACTCTTTCTGCCATCCCCAGGGAGACCCCCATCCCCACTATCCCAAGTCAGGTATGGGAAAGACATAAGCCTGGGACTGGGCTTCTGCAGGCAAAGCTGAGGCTCCATCCTGTCCCACCTGCAGTCAGGGCTGAAGCGCACCAGGGTAGCATGGTCCAGCTCCACGTTGGCTCTCAGGCTGCGGTGCTCCCGCTGCAGGAAGTCCTTGGTGCTCCAGATGCGGACAGTACGGTCATCTGCACAGGTGGCCAGGTACTTGCCATTGCTGCTAAAGTCCATGCAAGATATGTTCCCACTGTGGCTCTAAGGGAAGGGTTGCAGGAAGTATGAACAGGGACCCCTTGGGCAGATGGGGTCTGCTGCCTGGATTAACAACAAGCTGCTGATGGGGTATGATGAGGGATTGGATGGGGCATCCCCACTAACTTTAGTCAGAGGCAGAAGAGTCTGTCATGTGCACAGAGCCTTAAAAAGGAAAAGTCTACGTGGGGGCGGGGGGGGGGGGTGTGAGTCTCTGTATATGTATGCTGAGCATGGGTATCCATGTACCTTTAATGCCGCAGCCAGGAGGCGGTGAGTGAAGTTGTGCTGCTGAGGCTTCTCCTTGCGAATTCGTTGATGCTGTTTCTGCTTCTTGGACTTCAAGGACTTGTCAGGTGGAAATCCATTTGCTTTTTGGCCTATGAGGAGGGACTGTGTCATCTACCCATTCACTCACTAAGCATTTCTGACCACCTGTGAGTGGCCAGGCATTGAGTGGAGCAGCAAGAGACGACCAGATAAGGCCCCAAGCTTGAGAAGAGACGGTGAGGTAGGCAAAAAACAGGGGCTTAGGAATCAGACTGGGTTTGGATTGTGTCTCTACCATTGAGTGACCTTGAGGATATTACTTGCTATTTGTCCATACAGTACCTCAATGCAACTTAGAAAAGGCACTCTCCGGGCCTGTGCAGCTCAGCTGGTACATGGCACAGCCAGCTAAGTGCAGATCCTTGGCCAGACATCCCTAGGTAGGGAATTATGTGCACAACCAATTTGGTGGGCCTGGCCTTGGGCAAGCTCCTTAACTGCTCTGGCCCTTAGTTTCCTTAAAGAGAAGTTGTGAGTACCCAACACAAGCATTAAAGGTTCAGAGGACTCCCAGAGAGAACTCAGGGATGATAAGTAGTCAACCCCTGTTGAGCACCAACCCTGTGCCGGGAATGGTGCCAGTCACTTCTGCATAAAATAGCTATTTTAATTGAGAGTCAGGCCAGGTGCAGAGCTGGCATGTGTTACATTACTCCAGATACCCCTCAATTCCTACAGGGAATAAACTCCTGAGGCCCATAAACAGAGACCACCACAACCTGCCCTCTCCTGTCAGCATCCTGCCCTCCTCTCCCCTCACACTAAAACCCCACCAAATGCCCTTTGAGAACTGCTTGCTTCCATGCACACTGCCTTTGCCAGCGATGTTCTTCCTTCCTCCTTGGCCAAACTCTTGACACACCTGTCCTTCGAGACCCCACACCATGTGTTTCCTACTCAGTGAAGCTTTCCTTCACCCGCCCCTCCCCACCCAAAAAAGCAGGGCTGACCACCCCCACCCTTGGGTTTCCTGGTTGCTAGTACTGACCTCCTCTCTGAAACCTATTACACTCTATGTTTCACTTACATTTCCGGATGATCTCCCTTATGCAACCGCGAGCTCCCTAAAGGAAAAATTCCTCACACCTACTGAGATGATAGTAGCTACTTAACAAACGTTGCTCCTGTCGAGGAACTAGTCCGAGTGGTTACAAATACGCGTCTCCCCTCACCGCTCCCCGCTTTCCTAAAATAACGAGCAAGCAGCGCACCCGAGAGCCTACTTAAGAGCTCTGGAAGCAACCGCGGGAGACCGGGAGGCCCAGAGGGCAGCGCCTCGGCCCCCTCCACCCCCGCCGCCCGGCCTCCGAGGAAGCGGCAGCGCGGGACGCAGCCTGCAACTAGCGCTTCCTGAGGTAACTCGCTACCTCGGTAACTCGTCTCGGAAAGCGAAGCTCATTTCACAAAGGGAGAAACTGAGGCCCAGAGGGTCCGCGGCACCCCCGCCGGCCCAAACCGCACGTCGGACCACGGGGAGGCCAGAAGCAAGGTCCCCGCGGGGTGTCTCCACTCGCCCCCGCCTCACTAACCCGCGGGCCGGCTGCCCGTCTCCTCCTCCGCGCGCAGCCACCCCCGCGCTACTGCCGCCGTCGCCATCAGGGCCAGCAGCCCGAGCAACAGCGACAGGCCCATCAGCTCGGGCATCTGCGGTAGCTCCATGTTGGCGGGCCCACTGCCACCTCAGCCTCCGACGACGCGGACGCCGACGCCTCCGCGGGACCGCGCACGCACGCGGGGCGGGGTCTGGCCGTTGGTGCGCCCCGAGGGGCGGGGTCTGGCCGTTGGACAGTCTATGGGGCGGGGCCTGACAGTCGGAGCGTCCCGGGGCGGGGCCTTGTGGTGGGCGTGTCTCTGTGGGGCGGGGCCTGGTCGCTGGCGCGTCCCGGGGGGCGGGGCCTGACTCTTCTGGCGTTTGGCTTGCGTTGTCTCCAAAGCTCCAGGGCGAGATATGCAGGCTTTGCTGAGTCCTCCTCCTCTTTTTTTTTTTTTTTTTTTTTTAAGATTTATTTATTTATTGGGATCTCTGGGTGGCGCAGCGGTTTGGCGCCTGCCTTTGGCCCAGGGCGCGATCCTGGAGACCCGGGATCGAATCCCACGTCGGGCTCCCAGTGCATGGAGCCTGCTTCTCCCTCTGCCTGTGTCTCTGCTTCTCTCTCTCTCTCTGTGACTATCATAAATAAATAAAATAAAAAAATATATATATAAGATTTATTTATTTATAGTAGACATGGAGAGAGAGAGAGAGAGAGAGAGAGAGAGAGAGAGAGAGACACAGGAGGAGGGAGAAGCAGGCTCCATGCCGGGAGCCCGACGCGGGACTCGATCCCGGGACTCCAGGATCGCGCCCTGGGCCAAAGGCAGGCGCTAAACCGCTGAGCCACCAAGGGATCCCCCAGTTTAAGATTTTATTTATTTGTTCATGAGAAACAGAGAGAGAGAGAGAGAGAGAGAGAGAGAGAGAAGCAGGCTCCATGCAGGGAGCCTGACGCGGGACTCGATCCCCGGTCTCCAGGATCACACCCTGGGCTGAAGGCGGCGCTAAACCGCTGAGCCACCTGGGCTGCCCTGAGTCCTCCTCTTGAGTAATTCACTGATAATCGTTTATTAAAGGCGCTGTTCCAGCCATCACCACAGTGGATCCTTTCGAGGAGGCAAGGCAGAGAATAATGGAAGAGTGGGTGCCAAGACCAAAGACAAAAGGAAAATCAGGAGGCAGTTGCCAGGATCTAAGAGGGAGGTGATAAGGACCTAGACTTAGGTGTGGCCTGGGGAGTGGAAAGAAACTTTACAAGATTTTTAGCGAGATATTTTAATTTTGAAATTATAGATTAACGAGAAGTTGGGAGAACCAACAGGAAGGTTCCCTGTATCTTCACCTGGTTCCCCCCACTTAGTAACATCTCATATAGCTATAGTGCAATATCAAAACTGGGAAATTGGTATTGATATGATCTACAGAGCTCATCTAGATTTAACCAAAAAGGAAATATTCTGAAAGACTTATTGATAAAGTTTGAGTTAGACTTGCTTGCCTGGAAAGGAAATGTTCCCAGAACAGGGAGCACTGCCCCCATCAGCCTCCCAGGCCTGCAACCCAGAATGAGTTGAATTACCAGGGTCAGAGATTCCAGATTCAAAGATTTTCATGCCCACCAGGGAGCCTCTACTGACAGTGCAGGCTCTCCAGCCTTTAGAAGGACCTTCTAGGAAGAAGGACTGCTGGAGAGACCAGGTGGGGGACAGATACACCCATAAAAGCTCGACTAAGGACATAGATCCAGTCAGAGAACAAATGGAGTGTGGCCTCATTTCCTTCCCTTTTGTCCTGGGGGGTGGGGTGGGGTTGGCATTGACTCAGCTGTGGGCTGGTGCCAAACCTTCCACATTGAGGGCTTCTGATTTAATTGGTCTAGACAGGACCTGGTTGTGAAGACTTTTTAAAGCTCAAATGCACATTTAAGTTTGAGAAGCAGCTGTCAAGGATATGGTAGGCTAATACAAGACTATGTAGAAGGGGATGTTCTGTTGGACCAGGGTGGTGGCTGTAGAGATGGATGCATACAAGGTCAATGGGCCAGGCCTTAGTCACAGATACTACAGGGCACTGGGATGTTGGGAGGAGCCAAAGATGGCTGTTTTCAGCTTGCACAAGTGTCTGGATGGTGGCATCATTCCTGGGAATGGGGAACATGAAGAGGACCAGGTATTAGGAGGGACAGTGGGCTATAGTCTCAGAAATGAGGAGTTCTGTTTTGGTTCCTTTGAAGTTAAGGAAGCTATGAAACATCCAGGAGGGGTCAGGGTGGCAGTTGGATATATGCTTTTGCAGCTCCAAGGGCAGAGCAAAGCAGATACAGAAGAGTGGATCCTTGGCAGAGAAGCCAAAGGGAATGGTATTCCCTGAGACTTGCCACATAATGAGAAGGAAGTGGTCCAGGAAGGGGCAGGTGGAGAAAAAGACTCCCACAGCAGATACTGGGAAGGCACAGTCAGGGAGGAGGGAGAGCCTGGAGAGAATTCTGGATTCACTGGGAAAGGCTAGTTCTAGAATGGGGTCCAAGGGCCTGGGGGAAAGCAGGATGAACACTGCAAAGTGGTCATTGGATTTTGCAATGAGGGAGTCAAGTTACCTTACTAAGAGCAAGTCAGTGTAGGGGTGAGGCTGGGGTGGAAGTGGGGACCTCAAAGACAGGGGATGAGTGGGAGGGGAGAAAAGAGGGGGAGAGCAAGTGTAGGTAGCTCTGTCAAGGGAAGGTGGCATCTGGCAGGGGGATACAGGGTCCAGGGGATGTCGTGGGGGGCCCTTTCTGGAAGGGTGTGAGTGAGTAAAAACAGCAGAGCACACTGTTAGGATTTTACTTCTCCGAGAGCCACTTCAAAACTTTGTCTGAAAAAAAAAAAAAAACTTTGTCTGCAGCAACAAATAGCACTTAACACCTAGGTGCCCCTGTTACCTGCACAGTAGAGAGAGAGATGGCTAAAAGCAGAGACTAGAATCACACAGTCTGAGTGGGCATCTCACTAACCAACACAGCCCTGGGCTAGTTAATCTCTCTGTGCCTCAATTTTTCATCTGTGAAATTGGGATTATCAGTAATTATGATGATAACTTTTTTTTAAAGATTTTATATATTTATTTGACGAGAGAACTAGAGAGTACAGGTGAGGGGAACAGCAGAGGGAGCGGGAGAAGCAGGCTTCCCATGGAGCAGGGAATCAATGTGGGGCTTGGATCCCAGGACCCTGAGCTCATGAACTGAGCCAACGGCAGATGCTTAACAACTGAGCCACCCAGGTGCCCCGGTGATAACTCTTAAATGGTGTCATATGCTAGTTACTGTTTAAATGCTTTATATATATTTACTCTGAAATTCTCATAACTGGCCTATAGAGGAAGATGTTAATATATAATAAGTGAGTTAATATAAATAAAGTGCTTAAAATAATGCTCAGCAGACAGTAAACATTAGATAAGTGTGCAGTTAGTTTTGTCATCCCTGTTATGATAACACACAAATGAGGGCAAGTGGCCACAGAAGACTGCCTGCTATTTATGTCCCACAAGCATCCACAGAAGTCCTGAGATGTGAGAGGCTTGAACTAGCTCCATGGGGAGAGGGATCCAGCCGTGAACGGAATCCCCAGCACCAAGACCATTGCCTGGTCCACAGCGGGCCCTCAGAAAAGATTTGTTAAATGACTCAATAAAAAAATCAATGAAGTATCAGGGCCATTCACCCCAACTCCTCATCTGAGGTATCAGTTCCTTCTAAGACATCCTAACCAAGTGACCATCCACCCTCTGCTTGCACATCTCGCATAATGGAGAGGTCACTATCCACCCCCACCCCCCACCTGTGGTAGCATGTTCTCTTTAGATGTTTCCAGTGGAAGGCCCTGTCATTTCTACTTCTTGACTCAGCTCTGCCCTTTCCCAACATAAAAAGTGGTAAGCCGGGGTGCCTGGGTGGTTCAGCAGGTTAAGCATCTGCCTTTGGCTCAGGTCATGTTCCCTGGGTCCTGGAACTAAGCCCCTGCTCAGTGAGGGCCTGCTTCTCCCTCTCCCTGCAGTCCCCTTCTGCTTGTGCTCTCTCTGTCAAGTAAATTTAAAAAAAAATTTTTTTTTAAAGAAGGTGGTAAGCTTTCCTGAACCTTTTCCTGCCTATGCAAAGAGGAGTTCCAGGATGAGTGTCTGTCACCTCTCACCAGGATGCCAGCAATAGCCTAAAACTGTACTCCCTGCCTCTGCCCTTAAGGGCCCCTCTGTGGTGTATTCTCAACTCCACACCCAGAGGGATCCTGTTAAGAACTTACATCTGATCTTGTCCTATCCCTACCTACTCAAAACTTTCCAGTGCCTTCCAGCTCAGAGGAAAAGCTAAGGTCCTTTCAAGGCCACCTCCCACAGCCAACTGGCTCTCCATTCCCGAATGAGACACACTGATGGTCCCAAACAGTTTTTGTTTTTATTGGCAAGAATTCTTTACAAAATCCACACACACGCATTCACACGCACACAAGATGCCTGCCCTGGTTTGGCCACCACCTGCCCCGCTTTCTCCTGGGGTCAGACCTTCCTGGCGTCACCCAAGGATGCCATCCTGCAGCACCTCACCCCACACTGGGCTACCAGCAAAGGAACAGAGAGTGGGAACTTCCTTTTCTGCCCCTTTGCTGAGAAGTGGAGGCCTGAGCCCCATCAAGGGGGCGGGGAGAGGAGCAGGTGGGGGAAACAATTGTCCCCCCTCCTCCTACAAGCTCCCTGAATTGCCAGCTTAGGCCCCAAGTGTCACAGCTGCTAAGGCCTTGGGATCATCATCTGGTTGAAGCTTCTCCACCCCTATTTTGCAGACTAGAAAATGAAGGTCCAAAGAGAGAGTATGAGTCCCCCCTGCCCCCTCAGGTCTCAGTGTTCATCACTTGTGGGGCAGCAACTGGAACATAGCTCTTCCTGGCTTCCAGGAGGTGGAAGAGATTTGAGCCCTGCTAAACCCTCAGGAAAGGGCACAGCCAGACCTGGGGCAGGAAGGGAGTGCCCAGAAGTCGTCCCTGGAACCCATGCCCAGGGAGAGCAGCTCCTGGACAGCTGAGTGAGCAGCAGCATCTGGCCAACACTATAAAGGTTTGCCAAGGGTGCCTTCTGTGACTGCCCGTGTGGCTTGCTCGGGAATACAGGCTGGATCTGTCAGGATACTGGTAGATGTGCTCAGCTGGCGGAGAGAGTTCAAGACGGCTGGGGAAAGACAATGAGAGAATGAAAGAGAGAGGGGGAGAGACACCTCCCGGGGTCAGGGCCCTTCCCCTGGATGCTGAAGACAAAAGGGATGAGAGGGATATACTAGCTAGCAAGATCATCAGCCCCTCCCAGGACCTCCGTCTGTAGGTGACTTGGTAGGCAGAGGACTATTCAGCGTATGTGGTGGGATGGCTAAAACCCTAGGCTATTTCAAAGGCAGCCTGGGCCTGTGGTCTGAGCAGGGTGGACACCCCTGGACATTATGGTGGGCAGGCAGTTGGCTCACATACTTGGCCGGAGAGCGGGCAGGGAGCAGTACTGGTCCAGCCAAGCCAGTGAGGTCTGGCGGAGGCTCTGCAAGCTTGCTGTGGACACCATCCCGTTGAAAGACTCGAACAGAGGCCGAATGAGGATGCTGAACTGGGCCCAGGTCAAGGAACAGGCCTGCTGATCAGCCAGGACCCTCGCCCTGCTCATGTGTAGCCCTGACATCTGGCTCAAACCCAGGGAAGGGCCCGGCCACTGTGGCATCATGAACTTTGAAACCTGCTGCAGCCACCGCCCCCCATCCTGCCATGGCCTGTCGGGGGCCCTCTCTGCCCTTCTGGGCTGCATCCAGGGCCTCCTTCCTGAGTTTCCCTCTGCTCCCATCATAACACCGGGCACTCCTGCTGGCCAGGATGCCAAGGACCTGGAAGGACTTGAGTCTCTTCCCCTGGGGGCAGCTCTGGGCCCCTGCCTGGCCTGTGGAGCTAGCCTGCAGTCAGGCACAGCTGGGTCTGGCTCCAGCAGTCACGCCACCCCTGGCTGAATGAGGATACTACCCAGAACTTCCAGTTGTGCAGCGTCCGGGTGCGGACATAGTCGTCAAACATGTCTCTCATCTGGTCGAAACGCTGGTGTGTAATGGGCACCCCAGTAGCAGGCAGCTGCTGCTGGCACAGGCTGGGGGAAAGGGGGGCCAGTCAGGGCTGGGGAGTCGGGCAGCCTACCCCCTTGCTCCAGTGCCCTTGGTTCCCCACCTACTTGATGGCAGCATTGAGCTCCTCGATCTGGTCCCGTAGCTGCTGGGCCTCCTCCTGCATGGCCGCCCGCTCTTGCTGCAGCATGGCGATGTACTCGGCTGTCTTCTGCAGCGTGGTTGCTTTGCTCACCTGCAGGCATCACCAGGGTAGGCTCAGGTGCTAGAAGTGGCCCCACTCTGTGGCCCACTGAGGCACTGGGTGGAAGGAGGAAACTGGGTGTCCAGAGGGTCCTGGGATTGGGTCTTGGACGGTGGGAGGGGGGCCTACGAAGGAGCCTTATGGTTCTGGGGGTGCCAGCTGGGGCTGGGAGCTCACCTTGAGGCTGGGCTGGGCGCTGAGTGTGCCCACCAGCCCGTGCAAGGTGTCAAACCCCAGCTTGATGTTGAAGCGCCGCTTCTGCTCTGCAGAGATGTGTGTGATGCGCCGGTTCTCAGTCTTGGGGGGCAGACAGTGGGGTGAGCCTAGGAAGGAGCATGGAAGGGCCTAGGGGTAGCAAACAGATCTTGGGATGAGGGAATGGTGCCACCTTATTGTTGTCTGGACGGCCCCGGCTGAGGATGGGTTGAGGGGGAGAGACGTGGACGCTCAGAGTCCCCGGGCCCTGCATGGAGCTGAGCTCCCCAGACAGCCGCCGCTTACCACCTGTGACAGGGACAGACAGACCCACAGACAGACCAACACAGGGGAGAGGGTCCCATTGCCCTGTTCCTCTCATCCTGGCCTCAGATGTCATCCCTCCTTCTTCCTTCCCCTTTCTCCATCCCCTGGAGTTCTCCAAGCCTTGCAAGCCCTCTTTACCGCTGTGTGCTGGGGGTGAGAGCCGCTCCGCTTTGGGGACAATCAGGGGCCTGGGAGGGGCCAGTGTGGCTGGGCCTGGAGGTGGCCTGGGTGGTGTGGGGGCCGGGGTCGGGGGGAGGAAGGTGCAGGGGAATTCAGGGGCCATCTCCTGCTGGGGTGGAGAAGGGCAGAGAGTTAAAAGGAGGTAAAGCCTGGGGCCCACCCTCACCTCCCAGTGCCCACCATCTTACCGGGGACCCTGAGGGCCGAAGGAGGGTGCTGGACACAAGTGGTTCCAAGGTTTGCTCAGGCTTGGCTGTATACAGGCAGAACTATGAGGGCCACTGGGGCCAGCCTCAAGACCGTCCCCCCATCCACTGGGGGGACCCAACTCCCAAGGCCCCGTCTTGCCCTTCCAAAAAGCCTGCTTCCCTTCTGGTTTCAGGGCCCATGTCCCTAATTCCTTGCCACCTCCCCATCCTGCCAGCTGAGCCTGAGCCTGCCCCTTAAACTTCACCCTCTGCTCCCCCAGGCTCCCCACTTCTACATTTGGTCCCACTTTCCCTCTGTGGGATTCTGCTCTTCCCATCTCACCTGCTGTGAGCAGCTGTGTGAGGCAGGGGTTGCTGCCTCCCGCAGTGGCAGTGGAGTTGGCCGTGGCAAGGGCCAAGGTTGGGGGACTGGGCTTCCGCCCTCTAGGGGATGGGGTGGGGGGCCTGCCTCTGGGCCGCATGTTTTGGGGTACTGTGAAGTGGGGCCCAAATGGGGGCTCCAGATATCCCGAGGGTAGAAGGTCTATGGGGAAGGGGGGAGGGGCAGGGCCTGGGCCAGGCTGTGGGGTTGGTGGGAAGGCAGTGGGAGCAGGCAGTGGGGACACTCCTGGGGCAGGTGGGACGGTAGAGAAGGGGAATCTGGGAGAGAAGAGAGGTTCTTCCTGCAGCAAAGCAGGGGGAGGAGCCATGGGAGGGAAGGTGGGGGGGGCACAGGGCTCTAGGCCAGGCCCCTTGGCAAGGGCAGGGTATTGGAAGAGCGGTGGGGGTACTGGAGGGGGTGGCAGCTTGGGCTTGGGGTCTTCAGGAAGGAGGAAATCAGAGTTCAGGAAGGCACTGGAATCTAGCGGGCCAGGGCAGCTGCTCCGGGCCTGGTTGGGAAACAAACAGAGAGCAGGGGGGAACAGCTGGCCTTTGTAGCCACCCTGGCAGCCTCTTGCCCTGGCTGAGCTCTAGACTGGGCACTGGGAGAGACAGGAGAAATGGTCCCTCCTGTCCCCACCCCCCACACACCAAAGGAAATTGTGATCTAATGAGAGGTGGGAGTGGAACACACGTATGCACCTATTAGGTGTGAGAAAGAGCATCAGTCTTCCTGCCTATATTTTCATTTGCCAGATAATTTCTCCATCCAGCCACCAATCCATCCACTAACCCATCATCCTCCATTCACCTGTATGTCCTCTCACTGCGAGTTAAATCCTCTACCTATCTCTCCTCCAGCCCACCAGGTATTAGCCCATTCACCAATCTATCCAACCGTCTCTCCTTAATTCATCCACCAACCCATTTATAATCCATCCACCCATCCACCATCTGTTCCCTGACCAGCCACTTATTCAGCCACCAGCCTATTCATCGACCCATCAAACTATGCGTCTTCAAATCCATCTACCAGCCCATCCATCCAACCGACCACTCACCTACCTAAATGTACACCAACCCATGTAAGCAACCACCCCCATCTACAACCCATCTATCAATTCATCAACACCCCATCCATCTACACACTCATTGGGCAACCATTTACCCAGTGCTGCCAATGTGCTTGGACTGTGCTGGGTATGGAACATGGAGTGGTGAGCAAGGCTTAGCTCTTCCAGCAAGGAGCTCACTATCTAGTTGAGGAGATCTCTCAATGATGAACTACAAGAATGCCTGAACAGGATGATGATAGAGGGAAAAGGCTTCTGACCAAGCAGCAGGGAGGTGACATCTGAATTGAGCCTGTGAGTTCCCAATCCACAATGGCAGGTTCACCATTTCCTAAACACTCACACTGAGCTTTCTATTTTCTGTCTCCATGGGCTCATTTGTGCTTGTCTCCTCATCTGGCTTGCCTTCTATTGGTCTCTTTTTCTGTCCAAACCCAATCCATTCACTAAGCCCAGAACCTCCCCTCCTCCAGGAAGCCTTTCACAAGCAACCCACTCTTCAGTGGTACCCTGGCTCCACGCCCCCACCCCCAGCCCCCCTTCTACAACCACCTGGTCCAGTAATGCTTCACGATCTTCCATCCCAGCTGAATGGTGCCCTCTCACAGGGCAGGGCTCTCTCTCCCCCTTCAGTCCCTCTCAGTCAACCAAGCACAGGACTGGGCACTCAGGAAGTACCCTATCTCCCAGAAACGGGTAGGTGACTTAGGCAGGACTGAGTATAGCAGAGCGGGAGCTCACCTGCAGGCGGTTATGCCCTGAGAGGTGGGTCACGCCTGATGAGGCAGGGGGCACCTCTGAGCTCAGGATCCCACTGCTGAAGAAAGGGTCAGCCATGGGGCCAAAGCTGGGGGGCTCCGGGAAATGTGAAGGCGTGGGCGTCTGTGGGGGGCGGTAGCTGGTGAAGAAATCTGTAATTCAGACATACAGGGCGGTGGTAGTTAGGGTTAAGGCCAGGCAGGCCTGGAAGCTGTGGGAGGAGAGTGGGCCTTGTGCCCTGTCCCCAGGCTGGGCCAGCCTGATTGGCAGTGAGGTGGGGGTAGGCGGGGGAGGGGGGGCTTCCACAGGAGATTGTGAAATTGGGAGAGTTTCTGTCTGTCTCAGGGGAAGCAGCAACAGAGGTTCGGGTGGGATGGGCCTGCATGCAGGACAGCAGAGGCAGTGTGGGGGTGTGAGTGGGACCCCGGGAAATAGTCCTCCCACTGAACCCCACACTGGGCTCATGAGGCTCCCTTTCCCATCCCAACCCTGGACATTCCTCTCTTTTGCTTCTGTTACCAGCTCTGCTGGGGCCATAGAAAGGGTCAGGGTAATAGAGTGCCAGGGAGGGAGAGGGGTGGGGTGCAAGGGGTGGAGGTCTGGCATAGGGAAGAGCCCCAGAGTGACAGCAATTCAGGGGTGAGTTAGAGGTGAGAGGGGTCAGGAGGTCAGTGGGTCTGGAGTAAGTTGGTTTGTTGAAAGGTCCAGTGGGGCCTCAAAAGTAGAGCCTAGGAGTGGGGTGGAGGGCTAAGGGGGTCATAGCAGAGGTAAGCGGGTGGGCTCAGGGTGAGGGCAGGAGGGAGGGAGGGCTGGAAAGCCTGGAAGAGCTGGCGGGGAGGGGGCAGCCAGATTGTCTGAGGTGTGGGTTGTGTAAGCCCCAGGCTATTCTGGTTTTGGGAAGCAGCTGCCTGTGGCCTAACCACATCCCGGGCCTGGGCGCCACCCGCCCACCCGCTCCCTTCCGGGCACCTTTCTCTGACCCTGACAGCCTTTGGCCTGAACCAGCTCCCAAGGCCTCCTGGTCTGGTCAGACCCAGCCCCACTGGCCTTGAATGGGCCCTGGCTCCCTGGCCAGGGGAGCTGGTCAGACTTCTCTCCCAAAGGCCACTCTGAAGGAAACCCAGGCCTGGGACAGATAAGCCCACACCAGACCTGGAGGCTGATGGGGGTTAAACTTGTATGTGCATCTTATGTGACTCTGGTGACCATGTGTCACTGGAAGGCTGGCTCTGGGGGTGTCAATGTGTGATCTCATGCAAAACACTTCCCTGAGTGTGTGTGCCTGCCCCAATGTCTGTAGTTCTGCCTGGGTCTGTATGTGCCTGCCTTGATGTGAAGTGCTCCGCATGTGCATATCTGCTCTGTGCCCAGGTATGCGCGTCTGGGTTGGTGCGCATGTGTGCCTGCACACAGGGACTCATGTGTGTCCTTGACCACCCAATCAGAAAGGATCTTTTTGTCCTACTGCCTCCCTTTAACTGAGGGACTTGGTGGCAGAGGGCCCCCTCAGCCAGCAGAGACCGTCGGTCTCATCGCTAGGCCCCTTGAGGTCTAACTCTAGAACCAGCCACATACTGGCCTGCACCCTGCTGCTCCCTAGCTCCCAGCGCTCTGTGGGGCTCATAGGGTAATGAGCCCAGTCACTACCACCCCCTGTCATAGTCTCCCCTTCATTATTCCTTCCCTCTTCCTAACCCTAGCTGGTCACCCACAGAGCCCTGGTCCCCCCCAGCTTCTATACATTGATGTACATCCCTCCCTGAGGCCCTCTCCTGCTCCAAGCCTCCACCCCTTCCTTGAACACTCCTTCTCAAGCCCCCTCCCTCCATGGAGTTCTGGCCTTCTCACTGGGTTTCCTCTCAAGTGAGAAGCTCTTGGGGACAATCAAAGCAGTAGCCCTGTTGGCCTTGGCACTCCCTGCCCTCCCTGTGCGTGGAGCGCCAGAGGGGGCCACGCTAGCCACCTCCTCTGCATGACCCACATCCCCTACCCTTGGTTGCATGCTCACCTCCACCCCAGCAGCCACCCTGGATGGAGAAAAGTGGCTTCTTAGCTCCAGATTTGGCCCAGAGTCCACGGTGGAAGCAGTTTCCTACCTGTGGCAGGGGTGTCCCAGACAGGACCGCTGCCCTCCCAGGCTGGTCTGCTCTCTGGGCACTGCCATCAACACTTCTGCCCCCACCACCCCTACCCTGCCCAAGGCTGAGGCAGGGGTGGGGGTGGTTCCTCATTCCCTAGTTCTCGCCCCACCTCTTGATTGACAGGCCTAGGACCCTGTGGGGAAGAAGTGGAGGGGCCATTGAAACTAAGCCTTTATGCCAGAAACCCCCTTTCTACCCCCTTGGGCTTTGGCTGAGACAAGACAATCCTCTATGGCTACCTGACCTTGAGCATGGCTCCAGAGTCTCCTGAACAAATGATTATCAGGGACAGATTCCAAGATCTACAGCTAAGTAAAGAAAGCGATGTCAGGAAGTCTATTGGAAAACAAAAGGAAACATTTGTGCACAGGTGCTTATACAGACATGGGTATCTCCAAGAGGATACAAGAAACCAGTGACCTAGTGGCCCTGGGGTCAGGAAAGGGAGGTACATGTTTCTACATGTTACTTTAAAAAAAATGCTTTACCAGATTTAATTCCTGGGATTTTCTTAAAAACAACATAGGAAGTAGGTGAGGTCTGGGTGAGGTCTACATGAAACCAGACTGGTCAGAGTTGATATATGTTGAAATTGGTGATGGTTACATGAGGGTTCAGTGAACCACTCTCTCTCTACTTGTGTGTATGTTTGGAATGTTCTTTTTTTTTTTTTTAAGATTTTAAATATTTATTTATTTGAAAGAGCAAGCACAAGTGGGAGGAGGGACAGAGGGCGAGGGAGAAGCAGACTCCTCACTAAGCAGGGAGCCCGACATGGGGCTTGATTCCAGGGTCCTGGGATCATGACCTGAGTCAAAGGCAGATGCTTAATGGGATGAGCCACCCAGATGCATATTCTTTAATAAATAGTTTTTAGGGAGAATTGTGTAATCAATAAACAGGCCCAAACAGATCAAAGTCCCTCTCTCTCCTGAGATTCCCAACATCCACTACTTTCCTGGGAGCTCACAGAGCCTCCAATGTGCCTGGGCCCTGGCCCCTGCCTAGGTACCCAGTCTGTCCCTGCTGTCACCTGTGGCCGTATCAGTTGTATCCCACGTCCAGACAAAGAAAGACCAGGAAGGGCCCTCAGAAATCATTTAACCATCCATCCTCCAAGATGGGCCTAGGACGGGGCCTCAGGTCTGGTGGTCATCTAGGAACTATCCTCATGCTGACCCTCCCCCCACCACCTGTCCACCCTACCCAGCAGGGGACGCTGCCTCACCTGAGATCTCCATGAAGTCATCCAGGCTGGGCTGCAGAGGCGTCAGGTCTGGCTGGATCATGTCAGCATTGCCCACGTAGGCTGGAGAGGGCAGTGGTGAGGTCAGGAGTGGCAAGGCAGGATGGAGTGGGGGCCATCCACCCTTGGCCATCCTCCCTCAGCTTCCCGGATCCTCAAGGCCTCCCTCTCCAGATGCAGGCCCTCACCATCCTCAGGGGGCAGCTGCAAGGGTGCGGAGCTGGGCTGCGTCATGGTGAAGAGCGTGTCGGAGATGTCGGACAAAAAGCAGTCGAGGTCCAGAAGCTGCCGGCCGCCGGGCTCCTCCTCCGGGCCCCCAAGCAGCACAGGCACGACGCTGGAGAAGAGCTGCTCGCACCATCGCTCCGGTGGCTGCCAATCCCCTTCGGCCTAGGGAGACAGAGCCTTCAGCAGCCACGGGAGGGACGCAGGGGTCTCGTGCTGCCCCTCACCCTCCCATGTGCCCTGCACCTAGGGGATGACATGCTTAGCAGGTCTGGAGCCTCTGCGGGCTGGCCTGGCCCTCCTCACCTCTCTCTGGAGGACTCAGTTGGCTGCCTGGAAGGCCTATGGTCACACCCACTGGCTCCTAATGACTGACCCCCAGCAGATAGGGCTGGAGGGCCTGCTGAATGGATAAGGGTCTGCTTCCTGCCCCTATACTTTTTCCTGCCCGGAACCCCAGTTCTTAGGGACTTGGGTCTCCATGCCTCCCACTACTTGCTGGGCTAACCAGAAGACTTGGGGTCTTCCCACCACTGCGCTCAAAGACTTCCCCTCCTCCGGAGTGAAGGGCTCAATGAGCTAGAGGACAGCAGTCACACCCACTGCCCTCAAGTCCCTCCAGGACCCTCGCTGGCCCCTGCCTCATCCACCTGGAGGGAAGCACCCACCTGCTTTGGAGTCAGAAGATCCCCTTCCCTGCTGGATTTACGGAGCTGCAGGAATACACAGAGGTGGACACTGGATCGCCTGTCCCTCTTCTATCACTGCCCGCCAAGGCCTCCCCTGCTCACAAGCTCCCCGGGACGAAAGGGATCCCCAATTCCCTTCGGGAGCTCCCCTGCGCCTGGAGGTACGGAGGTGGCGAAGAGACTCTGGACCACACGGTGGCGCTGTCAGCCTGGGTCTTAATGGGAGGCGGGGTCGGGGGTTGGGTCGGGGTGGGGGTGCGAGGGAGACCCACCCAGCTCTTCCAAGAGCGGCAGTGGTCAGCAGCCACCCCCCCCCACCCCCGTCCCCCTCCCCTACTGACCCGTTTCTTGTAGTAGATGCGCCACTTGTGGTACTCGCGCATCACCACCTCGATGCGCCGCTTCCAGTAATTGCCCTCCAGGACGACGGCCTGGGGAGGGTCGGGGAGGGGCTCAGTGAGACCGCCGGCACCGAGCCCACCCCTCACCCAGGCCCCACCTGGGCCAGCCCCTCCTGCCCTGCGCGTGGCAGGGAGGCCTGCAGGCTCCGGGTCCCTGGGCTCTGCTACCTCTGGTTTCCGGTGCTCATCAGCCTCAGGCCCCTGCAGGGGGGTCACGAAGCCACAGACGGGGCTCTTCCTCCGCTCCACATCTGAGAGAAGGGGGCCAGGTCAGGAGGGTACCCAGCTTCTTCACCTCCACCCCAAGGGGGCTAGGATCCCAGGGCCACACTATGAAATCCTGCTTAGCTTCTGATGTTTAGATTAAGTGCCACCTCCTCCAGGAAGCCTTCCTGCCTGCTCTAGCCCTCCCAGAACTCCCTTTTTGGTGGGACCCTGTGAAAGGAACCTCCCTACACCTCCTCCGCCTCCCTTGGGAGCCCAGTAGGGGTGCAGGTAACACTGGCTGAATGGGATTGTGGGACAACAGGAACTGAGCTGCTCCAAAGTCAGGCATGCAGGCCAGGGCCTGGAGCCCTTGGTCCCCTGCCTCAGGCTCCTTGACACTACCCAATCTGATGCCAGCACCCCTTGTCCCCTCAGGCCACCTAGCTGAGCCATTTCATCACCTCCTCCACTCCCTTCCTTCTCTCCAATCCAATCTCCCTCTCCCCCAGGCTCCTTCTTTGGGGCCCATAAACACATACCACATGTGCCCCTTTGCCTCCTAAACTTTCCCTTCCCTTGCTACCCCAACAAGGTAATCTTTCCTTTCACTCCTTTGCTTTGTGGCTAGTTCTGGAAGAGTTGTCATCAGCACCTCCACTTGGTGCCTCCTGGTTTCCTCTTCACTTCCTGTAACTCAGCACTTGCCCCCACTGCCCAGCCAAGACCCTTACTCGTCCGCCTTCCCCGGGCCCTTCCTCCTGGACCTCAGGTTTGGAGCACTGAACCTTCCTTTGGTTCTCCTGCCTCTTTGACCATTTTCACTGGCTCTTCTGCAAGTCCTGCCCCCAAGCCTCTCTCATCTTGCCCCATTCCAGCTGCAGACTTATTTTCCAGCTGCCCATAGAATCTCTATCAGGATGTACCAAAACTTGGGGGGAGGGGGAATTTAAAAAAATAAAAAAGGATGTCCCAAAACTTGCCACTCTCAGATGTTTGGAAACATCCCTCCCAAGCCTGCGCCTCCTCTAGAGGCCAACACAGCCTCCCAATCACAGAAACTGCTCCATCAACCCCAGCATTCCTATCTGTGGACTAATTGCCTCTCACTCCTGAGCATGTGTAGCATTTCTGTTACTGTCCCCTCCCTCCATATTCTGTTACCCCGAGGGTCTGGTGTCATCTCTCACCTGGACCTTCCTGCCTCTAGCCTCACCCTCTCCAGCCCACCTTCCTGCTGTGGCCGGTAGACCCTCCCTGACTCCCTGTACCTCCCAGGTAAAGTTCACACCCCTTACCTTGGCTTCCAAGCCCTCCATGACTGGCCTCTCTGCTTCTGCCACCTTCTCACCTCCTTCACATGCTCCACCTTGAAGCCAAACAGCTTCAGCCATAGCCCACCCTCTGGCTTTATTCTACACAGATGCCCTTCCCTTCCGTCCTCTGCCTCACTCACATCTGCCCACCCATCAGGAGAGCCCAGGGCAGTTCCCTCTTCCAGGAAGCCCCCCCTCCTCTGAAACCCCACCGTCTTATCTGCCTCATTCTGCACTTGGCCTTGTCCATTTCTCTGCATGCTGGCCTCCCTGCTGAGAGTAAAAGCAGAAGCTGTTGTTCAGTAGCCTCAAATCCCTGAATCTGGCACAGAGCTTGGCACACAGTAGGGCTTCCGACCCCTGGGATCCCCATGCAGTGATTTTTCCCACCTCAGCCCTCAGCAGACCCTCTGGGACAATTAACAGACGGGGGAGGGTGGTGGGGGTGGGGGTGGGGCTACTACTCAGACATGAAATATATTGGGATCTTCAGCATTATTCATGAAATTCTGTCCTAAAGGACAGTCTCCAAAGTGATCCCCATGGGACTAGGGGAGGGGGTTTGTCCTGGTGGTTGAGCAGTGGCTTGGAAAACAAAGGGATGGGCCTCTAGGTGTATGTGGACTGCCAGGGGGTGACAGCAAGGAGAGTCTCAAACAGTACTGCCCTGGCTTCCCAGATAGAGGGAATGAGCACCAGAAAACAGTAAGTTTGTCCAAGGTCCCCAGAGGGTCAGGTCTGAGCAGACCTGGCCTGGCTGGGCCCTCCCTCCCATCCCAAGGACCCTGTACTCTAGACAGAAGGGCAGCGACCACATGACTCCTGGGTCTGGCTTGGTCATGACTGGGGCAGGCTTCACTGAACACTGATTAAGTTCACCCATTCAGGAAGCCCCTTGCACTATGCTGGGACAGATGCTGGGACAGGGAATCCGCAGATGAATCAGAGCACTCACAGATTAGTTGGAGAGATAAGGAAAGTACACACAGAACATGAGCAAGGCGGGGAGCCCAAACAGAAGAGGTGTACAGTGCTCTGGGAGCTCAGAGGATGCCAGGATAATTTGGGGGTGCAGGAAAGGAGGGGGTGTCTTGGAGCCCAGGAACTGGCAGACGGGTGGCAGGTTTGAGGGGGATGAGCCAGGCAGCTATCTAGCAGTCCCCACTCCTCTCCCTTTCCCAATAATATAATCACCTTCAGGGAGCCCCTGTGTGTGTCAGGCCCTGTGCTGAGATACGATCTTACTGAAAACTCACAGCAAACCTCAGAGCAGGACCTACTGTTACTCCCACTCTGCAGATAAGTGATCTTCAGCGAGGGAGGCTTGGGACTTTCCCAAGGTCACACAGTGGGGGCATCCTAGAACTTTACTCCAACCCCTCTCTGTCTGACACAGAACCTGGGGTGCTTCCAGCAACTCAGACAGTAGCCAGAGACCAGGGTCTGCCTGTCTGGCTGAGGACCCTGGGTGGCATCAGAAATTTTTTCTGCAGAGAGAAGTTGGCATCCCATCCAGCTTTGTGGGGGAGGGGTAGAGAGTGCGGGGTAGCGGGGGCAGAGTGACTCCTTCTGGCCTATCAGCTTCCTGGTTTGGGTAGGGCCCTTCTTACAAGTTCTCAGGTGAGGACTGGAAGCCAGCCAGCTGGGAGCAGTGGAAGGAGCATTGGGCTCAGAGGAGGAAAGCCCTGGACTTCTAACCAGTCACAGCTCTGCTCCTTTTCTGCTCCATGACCCTGAACAAGTTACTGGCCTTCTGGGCCTTACTTGTTCATCCATAAAATGGGGGTAATAATACCTATCTACTTGGGTTGCCAGGAAGCCTTGAATAAGATGGTTTATGAAGTACCAGGCGCCATAGATAAATAGAAACCAGAAAACCCTCCCTCTCTCTGCTTGGATGGAATCCAGTGGAGCCAGGACAGAGAATACTGCATTTGGCCCCTCCTGGGCTGTGTGTTCCCAGCTCAGGGCAGCCTTTGATCTTGTAGCAGGACTTGACTCAGTCAGACAAGGTCCCAATCCAGGGCCGACTGGTCTGAGGCTGCTCAGTCTCTGCTCCCCTGCTATGGTGGTGGTGGTGATGGTGGGGGCTCATGCCCCCAAATGAATGATTGTGACCTCCTCAATGGTATATCAGATTCAACCATCATTTATTTAGCACCAGCTATTGTGCTTTGTGCCAGGCCCATTCATACCTGTTATCCCCAGGCCAACCAGGAAAAGTAGGACTGTTGGCCTTATTTTATAAATGAGTAAATAGATTCAGAGAGGTTAGTCACATAGCCTGCAGTCACACAGCCGGCAAGGGCAGAGACTAGGTAGGAAAGCAGCTCTGGGCAACTCCCAAGTCTGCAGGCCCCTCCGCTCTACCACATGGCCTCTCTGGGCCCCCTGCCCCCCCAGTCTCCATGGGGGCACCTCCTAGGGGTTGCATCAGGGCTTCAGTGAAAGGTTGGTAGAGACCCAGGCAAGATCCTTATTTCCTATTTTCGATGTGATGCTATTGGCCCAGACAGCATCTAGCACCTCTTCCCACCCTGGCATTTGAGGTAGTCTGGACTGATGGAATGTAGAAAGGGCCTTGGATTGCCCTGCAAACCTCTGCCCACCTTCCAAAGGGTGACCCTTGCTGTGCCTGGCGTCCCTGTGGAGAGCACCTTTTGGGACACATTCCCTGAGACCCTCTGGAGGTCAGATGCCGGTCCTGGCCCTAAGGGTCGTGGGTGTTTCCTGGGCGCCCGCCCCTCCCACTGCAGCCCCTCTGCTGGGGAGGCCCCTGATGCCCACTCACACTGGATGTACCAGGCCCTCCAGATGGCGTTGTTGAGGCGGATCTTGTCCCGGCAAAGCAGCTTGAGGCCTTTGAAATTCTTCCACTTGGGAGACACCAGCTTGCCACTGTCAGAGGGAGACGGCTGGGTCAGGGAGGGAGGGGGGTATGGGGGGGGGGAGCTAAGAGGGGCCTCCCGCAGGGCTGGCTCCCCGCTCTTCTGCACACTGAGTACTCATGCATGCGGGCCATCAAAGGGCTCCCTGCTCCCAGAATCCTGCAAATCCTGCCCCACACTCTAACCTGCCTGAAATTCCTACCCTGAGTCTCAGACCTTTAAAAAATATTCCCCCAGGTCCCTGCTAGGGGCCCTTGTTTTCTCTGGTGGAAGCTGCTCATTAACCTACCACCAAAACTAAAGCCAGGGCTGAAACCTATTTACCAGGACAATAATGCCAGTGGCCTCACAGACATCTGTCTGTATGCCTGTTCAGGAGGGTTCCCAGACCCATTTCTTACAGAAGGAAACTGAGTGTCAGGAAGCCAAAGGGACATGCCCAAGATCACTTGGTGGAGATTCATTCAGGCCCTGTGGCTTTTCTCCACCTGACTCACTGTCCCCCCAGGGGATGGATAAGGTGTGGGGAGGGAGTCTCTAAACCAGAAGTGGCCTCCAAGCAGCCAGCTGCTTTTTCACTGCCCTCTGGCTTCTGCCCCCTCCAGAGTCCAGGGATGGCAATTTGGCCTGAGCTGGAAAGATGCTCCTTTCTCAGGGGTTTGTGCACGACAATAGCCATCAGGCTCCAAAGGAAGGCAGTCTGAGATGGTGGTGTGGTAGGCAGTGGGGAGGCAGCACCCTAATCCCGGCCCTAACCCTGACCCTAATCCTAGCAGTCAATCAAATCCATGAGATGGAAGGGCAGACCGGGTGGCTCAGTGGTTTAGCACCGCCTTTGGCCCAGGGCCTGATCCTGGAGTCCCGGGATCGAGTCCCGCGTCGGGCTCCCGGCATGGAGCCTGCTTCTCCCTCTGCCTATGTCTTTGCCTCTCTCTCTGTGTGTGTCTCATGAATAGACAAAATCTTAAAAAAAAAAAAAAAAAGAAGGGCTCTACACACAGGTGAGGGACTTGACTCTCACGGTCAGGATGTGCTAGACACAGGCGGAGTGTACCACCCCTAAGGAGCTGACCTGGGAGGTCAAGATGCTCAGCATCTAGACCCCCACTGGTCCCTCCCTTCTCCCTCCCTCCTCATGGTCCACAAGCCAGGGCTGGACACCAGCCCCCTCTGGCCCACCTTTTCCAACCCTTGCTCACATGGGAGGCTGAGGCCCCAAGGCTTAGTTTTTCAGAACACCAGGTCTGCTTTCTTCTGAGGCTTCTCCCTCATCTTGGGGGTATGGGGTGGGGGGATGGCAATCTGACTCCTACAACCCTTTCAGTGCATGGGTCACTGGGTCCCCTCTCCTCTCTGGTCTCCAAGCTCCTGTGTTTGTTTTTGGGCAGGGAGTGAGGAGGACTGCCATCCCAGGGTACCACAGGCCTCATTACCCAAATAGGGTACATAAGCCCATGCCTGTTGGCTGGCCCCCTCCCTCCTAAGTTAGATAAACACCATCTGTCTTGTAGGGAGTCATGGATGGGGTGCGCTGATACCTCCTGGGCCAGCTTCTTCTGTGGCACCTGGGGGAGACTCCTGAGTTTGCTGCCCCTGCCTGTATCCCAGCAACCTCTCAGCCCACTCTGATCACCCAGTGCCCCATGCCCAGCGTGCCTGCCCTCTTTCCATTTCCCAGCCGAGGCTATAATGTTTGCAGCCAAGGCAGTGGTGCTTGGGAAGATGAGATGGTGACAACATCCAAGTCCTGAAGGGAAGGATTTGGTCTGCACCAGGCTTATTGGCTAGGAGGGGAGGAGAGGTTCCCAGCCTGGGAAAAAAGCTTGGCACTAGGGTTCAAGGGCTTATGACCACCAGGAAGTCTGGAAATCTCAGAGATGGGTTGGAGAAAGCCTAGGACGCTTAGTTCAGCCCCACCCCCACCCCCTACTGGGTCTCCAGTCTACCTTACAGGAATTCCCTGAGAGTCTCTCTGACAGGGTCCTGCTTGGTCTCTCCCCAAGGTCATGCTTTCTGTAACTAGCCAGCTCTGACCACAAACAAGTGTTTTCTTGGAACTTCCAGAACCTGTCTCCCTGGGGCTTCTACCCACAGAATTGTGGACTATGCACCTCCTCCTAGAAGAGGAGTCCTCTGTCTGCCCACAGTGCCTGCTGAGGATGAAAGCTGGCCAGGCAGCCTGTGGACCCCTTGCCTTGCTGTCCTTTCCCATCCAGTCACTCTCTGGGTCACCCTGGCTTCCCCAACACTCTCCCTACCAGGGGACACCTATAATTAGGGGTATTCAAGGGCTAAAACACTCTCCCAGGCTGAACCTCAGATTTTTTCCTCTACCAAACAGAGGGAAGCCCAAGTCTCCTCTAGTACTGAGCCACCTCCATCCCTGGAGCTTGGGCTGCAACAGAGACGGAATATTCTGGGTGTTAGGGAGAAAGCACAGCCCTCTCCTCCCCAGCTCCCCTGGGTCACATCAGGTTCTAGTCAGCCTCTTAGTGTGGGGAGTTCTTGGAGTGTGCTCTGGCCCCAACCTTGCCTCTTCCCCTGAATCTCCCCTTTTGGCCACCCATGGTCTGGGGTTGGATGGGATTTGGTATAAAACAGGAAGCTGAAATTGGGAGCAGCTGAGAAATGGGGAGCGCTGAGAGAGCCCCGGGAGGAGGGGTGCCCACATTCGGTGTACCAGGACCTTAAATGCCCTGTCCCAGTCGGTCCCGTGATGTCCCAGGAGGCGGGGGAAGGGAAGAAAGGGACGGGAATTTGAACTTTCCTCATCGGTCCGGCGCCCTGGACGATCAGGTTGCAACATGACCTGGGCCCGGGGCCAGAGCGTGTGGGCCAAGGTTACATCGCTTCCAGCCAATGGGGTCGCGGCTGGGCTGCCGGTGGGGGGTGGGCAACACCCCCCGCAATCCCCACCCCAGCCCCGGCTCCCAGTCGGAGCTTCAAGGGCCGTTCTGTGTCCAGCGGTTCTCAGCAGGGGAGGAGGCGCCGCAGAGGAAAAGGAATATTTGCACAGAGAAAAGATCAAGGCCGGCCGATCCCCCTTTCACCTCTACGGTTTTCGGTTGATAATTTATCCTGGCCCCTCCGCTCCTGGGAACTTTGCTCCAGGGCACTGGGCCAGAACCCGGGTTCGCGCCCTCCCCTGGGACGCAGGCGTGGAGCCGGGACCGGGCGCGGTCTGCGCGGTCTGCGACGGCGGAGCAGGGGTCCTGGGCAGCGTTAGGCGCTCAGCCCCGCGGCAACCCGGGTCGGCGAGCCCTGGCCTCCCGGGCACCAAGCCCACAAGCCCACGCGGCGTGCAGCACCCCCTGCCGGGCGACCGCTGGGAACCCGTGCCAGCTGCGCCCCCCTGGGTCCGCGCGGGGCACCCTTCTCCCGCCTCCCTCGACCTAGCAGGTCAAGAACAGATAGATGTCCCGGCAACTGGGGAGTGCAGGGTGGACGAGCGCCTGGGAGTCGGGACAGTCATGGGCGTGAGGAGTGTCGGCAGGGAGCAGGCATGGAGTGGGTCTGGGCCGGTGCTGCGCAGGGAGTGGAGGGCTGAGGTGGTTGGTGGGGAGTGACCGCCAGAGTGGAGGGTGGGGATGGCTTAGGGTCCCCAGGGTGCGAGGGATGCCCTGGCATTTCTCTGGGGGCAGATGAGTCGGGACGGGGAGAGGGGCCCGAGGTGGGCCTCTGGCGGTCAGGGTGGAGGGCAGGCGGTCGGTGCCCTGGCTGGGGAGTGCAGGCGGTGAGCCACGGAAACCTGGAGGTGCGCACTCCGGGCGGAGGGCTGCGCCGGGGTCGCAGGACGCTCGGGGCCGGGGCAGAGGGGTGTCCAGGACGCGGTCGGAGTCTCCGAGAGTTTGGGGCCAGGGCGGGTGTCCGGGGCCCCAGCGCGTGGTCCCGCCACGGAGGGCCGAGGCTGTCGGGCCCGCAGCCGCCCTCACCTGTAGGCCAGGCTCATGCACTCGAAGAGGCGGGTGAGTGTGGGGTCGATGCTGCGCGGCCCGAAGTCTGCGGGCCCCAAGGGCCCCTCCTGGTCGCGCCGCCGGGGCAGCGAGTCGCTGTGCGGCGACGACACCATGAAGTGACCGCTGTGGATGACCTGCGAGCGGAGCAGCCCGCCCGCGCCGCGCCGCGCACTCGGGTCCTCCGAGTCTGTGTCTGAGTCCGAGTCTTGGCTGGGGACCCCCCGTGGGCCGTGCAAGCCCGCGGCCAGACCCGCCAACGCCCCGGCCATGGCTTTCGTCGCCGCCGCCTCGCCCCGGCTCGCGGGAGCCGCCAGCGCCGCAGGCGAGGTCCGACTGGCCTCATTAGCATAGCCCCGCCCCTCCGGCGCAACAGGTCGTTCGAGGGGCGGGGCCTCCTGAGCGGGCGGGGCGGGGCGGGGCTCGAATTAGCATAATCAATACACTGAGTGTGAGCGCCCGCGTCCCCACTCTGCCTGTGGGTCTAGAGTTTGGAAGAGGAAGAAGAGATCCTTATCTCCCCTCCCGCCCTTCCTTTTGGGGTGCCCTTACTTCGTCCGAAAGGGGTCTCAAGAAGAGTTCCTTATCAGTCGTTCACACCTGAGCCTGAAAGCGCCTCAGTGCCTGGCGTTCCTTGCTTCTAGGGTCCCCCCCCCCTCGCTTAACGCCCCTTACCTTAACTACACCCCTCCCTCCCCGCCCTCTCTGATCTCTCGGCTCACATTCACTCCCTCTCAGTCCTGCACACAGCTGGAAGCACCCACCTCTCAGAAGTCTTGTGTGGCCTGGCCCACGGGAAGGTCTCAGCACCCCCAGTTGCCATTATGATCATCACTACACCTGCACAGAGGCCCCAGAGGGTTAATGAGTGTGAATCCAGTGGCGATGGGTGACAGGTGGCAAAGTGGAGCCTTGGTCACCCTCCCCTGGCATCCCCCAGGCAGGCCACCTGTTCAACAGCTCTGAGCACCCCTTCTCCCAGGCCCTGAGGTCCAGCTCCTGTCCCTGCTCTCACCCTAAGGACATGAACTGGGGTGTTTGATCTGAGGCACTCACACTGTCACCTCACTGGCATCTTTAACAGTCCTCAGAGCTGGGATTCTTGCCCCATGTCAGGGGGTGTCACCAGAGTCCACAGAAGTGGAAACACATCTGAGTAGCTACAGAGGGCCAGCTATGAACCGATCTAGAATTCCAGACTTACCAACCAGGGCTATCTCTGATGGGGGATTGGAGGGGTAGAGGCCAAAGCTAACCTCCCTAGGTTTGGTGGGAGGTGTGACCTATGTCCGGTCACAGGAGGGAAAGAGGGGTAGGTGGTCAGCTGGGGCTGGAAGCTCAGAAAAGGTTCTGTGAGTGCTTTCCTCCATGCCCAGGCTCCCGGGATCAAATGGCAGTGCTTCAAGGGCCCCTGTGACCATCTGAAGCGCTGAAATGACATCCCAGGCTGCTCACAGGCCTACCTTCCCACCCACCCACGTCCCTTGGCCAGATACCTCTCCCTGGCACAGTCACCTCTTGGTCCCTGGAGCCACAGGTGCTCTCTTCCCTTGTCCCCTGATGTTCTCTGAAAGGGGGTGCATTCTCTCTGATCATCTCAGCCACATTCTGGGGCCTCAGGTGCCCACCTCAGCTGGCCTCCTCTGGAGAGAGAGCCATTCCTAAGTGGCTTTATTGGGATCCTTGGCACAGAGACCAAAAGAGCTGTTCCTTATCCCTGTGTGCCTGTCTGGCTTTGTCCCTGGCCTGTGGGCCCTGATGCAGCACTATTCCTCCGGTGTCTGAACCCCCATGCTGAGCATGCAGGGACTTGGGGGCAATGCAGGGAGAAGGGCATGACAATAAGCAGACCTGGTGGCCACTGTGCAGGACAGGGGTGGGAAATAGGGCTCCTCTCCCTTGGAGACTCCTAGCTTCAGGTACCCTGGCTTAAGCAGAGATCTGAATTGATCCTCACTCTGCCACTAATTCCATGAATGACCCTGGGCAAATCTCTGTCTTCCTGGGGCTCTTCTCTCTACCTATAAAATGAGGCAGTTGAATTCAGTGATTTCTTAGGATTCTGTAACTGTCAACACCCTTGGTTCTGAGTCTGTGCTACAGTGTCCCAACTCACCCCACTATGCTCCCACTGGTCTGTCCCCAGGATAAAATCTCAGAATTGTCTCCTATGGTTCAAGAGACTTTCCCGAGAGTTGAGTCTCAGTAGGGTGGATTATATGTCTCCCCATTTCTCTTCCTTTCCCCAGCCATCACTTGGCTCTCAACAAGCACCTGAAACCTGTTCTTGCCCTCCTCAGGGCCTGATAATATCTTTGGGGTATGGAGTCCCAAAAAGACAATCATCCTGTGTGTAAATCAAAACAAAACAACATGACATTGTACAATAAATGCAAGGATGTTCACAAATTCTGATTCTCCCATGACAACACCTTCAATTAGAATGAATATATATATACTAAATTAAAAATATATATATATATCTCCATTACTAAATTTTTTTTTAAAAGAAAAAGTTTGGGGCAGCCCTGGTGGCTCAGCAGTTTAGCGCCACCTTCAGCTGGGGTGTGATCCTGGAGACCCGGGATGGAGTCCCATGTCAGGCTCCCTGCATGGAGCCTGCTTCTCCCTCTGCATGTGTCTCTGCTTCTCTCTCTCTCTCCCTCTCTCTTTCTCTCTGTGTGTGTCTCTCATGAATAAATAAATAAAATCTTAAAAAAAAAGTTTAGGGCAGCCCGGTGGCTCAGTGGTTTAGCGCCACCTTTGACCCAGGGCGTGATCCTGGAGACCCGGGATGGAGTCCCATGTCAGGCTCCCTCCTCTCCCTCTGCCTTTGTCTCTGCCTCTCTGTCTCTCTGTGTGTGTTTCTATGAATGGATAAATAAAATCTTAAAAAAAAAAAGAGCTGTCTTTAAACAAAAAAAAGTTTAAATACTCCAAGCTTGGGATGCCTGGCTAGCTCAGTTGGCTAAGCGTCTACCTTTGGCTCAGGTCATGATCAGGATCCTGGGATTGAGCCCTGCCTCATCAGGCTCCCTGCTCAGTGGGGAATCTGCTTCTCTCTCTCTCCTTGCTCCTCACCCCCCATGTATGTGTGCGCCCGTGTGTGCGTTCTCTCTCTCAAAATAAAATCTTTTATTTTTAAAGATTATTTATTTATTTATTTATTTATTTATTTATTTATTTATTTATTTATTTATGATAGACACAGAGAGAGAGAAAGAGAGACAGAGACACAGGCAGAGGGAGAAGCAGGCTCCATTCTGGGAGCCCAATGCGGGACTCTATCCCGGGTCTCCAGGATCACGCCCTGGGCCAAAGGCAGGTGCCAAGCCACTGAGCAACCCAGGGATCCCCCTCAAAATAAAATCTTTAAAAAAACTTTTTTAAAAATAATAAATCAAAGCTCCAAGCTTGCTAGGGACCTGAATGTATGCTTCATCTGCCTTGTCCAGCCTCCCCCAATCATTATACCTAACCATACTTGAAGTAAGTTATATTACCTCCATTTTTCAGTTGAAGAAACAGGCTCAGGGAAGGGAGCCATTTGCTCAAGTTCCCACAGTGAGAAAGGGCAGAGCCAGGTCTGACCTGAAATCCAGGCTTCTTCACTCATAAGGCTGCCACTCTCTCCTCTCCTCTCCTGCCACGCGGGCTGCCTGGGCTCTCTCCTCTTTTTTTTTTTTTTTAAGATTTAATTTATTTATTCATGAGAGACAGAGAGAAGGGGAGAGAGAGCATGGACAGGGGAAGCAGTAGAGGGAGAGGGAGAAGCAGGCTCCCCTCTGAGCAGGGAACCTGATCCGGGACTTGATCCCAGGACCTCAAGATCACGACCTGAGCCAAAGGCAGATGCTTAACCAACTGAGCCACACAGGCACCCCACTCTCTCCTTTTAAATGCTTCTACCTGTAGTCAACTGGAAAAGTCAAACCAACTGGTGGCATGGGGGCTCTGGAATGCCTAGATGTGGGCATAGCCAGTTCAAGGTCCCCTTGCCCAGATGACAGTGCAGGCTCGTGTGAGGTGGCCTGGCTCACCCTCGTGCTCCCTTTCCCATCTGGCCTCTGTCACCCACTGCCCAGCATTTACAGCCTCTCTCTACAGCCAAGTCTTGTTCGCAGCCCACAGAGGTCCAGGACCAGGTCCGGATTGGCTTGTGAAGTCCTGACTGGCAATCCTGCTTGACACCACACCTGCCCAGTGTCCCAGCCTTAGTTGGTGGGATCCCTCCCCCAGACTGCCCCTCCTCATCGGGGAAGTTTGCCCAAACTAGCAGTGCCACTTCCACCTCCAACATCCTCCTGGAGTTCCCACAACCCTACTCCAACACAACTTTTAATTGCATCTGGCAATTAAGTCCCAGGGAGGGGTGCACATTCCTCCCTGTCCCACTAGATGGCGAATAGCCTGAATCGCAGAATCATAGTTCTCTCTATAGACCAGTTTCCTCCAAGTGCAAACATGCAAATGGGTTTTTGTTGAATGAATGAGTTTAGGCTATATCTGTCTACTAACTGTGCTCCATCCATCCATCCATCCATCCACACAAACAGATGGCATTTACTAAGTGTATATTATGTGCCTGTTCCAGTGCTGGGTATTTCACTTTTACAAAAGTTAAAAAAAAACACAGAAAAGCAAAGATTTGGCACTTGTAATATCCAAAGAGAAAGTAGATTAGCAGCTGCCCAGAGTTGGGAAGAGTTGGGTGTGGAGAAATGGAATGACTGCTAATGGGTATGGTATTTCTTTTGGGGGTGATGAAAATGTTCTAGAATGAGATAGTGGTGATATTTTCATAACTGTGACTATACTAAAAGCCACTGAAAAAGAATGAGTTGATATAACTGTATTATATCTCTGAAAAATCAGGCACTTTTAGACATTCTATTTCCTGGTAGGCATTTCCTCAACTGTGCATTATGTGGATGTGTTAGTATGGTCATGACCATTTTACAGAAGGGGAAACTGAGGTTTAGAGTGATTCAGAGTGTTGTGAGAATTGACTATAAATGGCTAATGTTGGTGGAGCCTAACCTAACCTGTCTATGGAATCTTCATAACAGTTCCTTGAGCTGTTTCAACTCATTTCAACTCATCTTGCAGACAAAGAAACAGGCTTGCCAAAGGTCACAAGTAAGAAAAGAGCTGAGAGTCAAACACGGTCAATTTGATGCCAGCCTGCCCACAGGAACCTATATTCTCACATTAGGACTAGTGATCATCCAGGAGGATATGGTGCCAGCAGAATCTCATCCATACTGCTGCCAGGTTAACTTGGCACAATCACTTTGGAAAACTGTTTGTCAGTACCTGTTAGAGCTGAAATCTGGATCCCTTATAACCCAGCATGTGTATATGTGCACCAAAAAACATGCACATGACTATTCACACAGCAATATTCCTATCAGTTCGGTACTGGAAACAACCAAATGTTTATCACAGGTGAATGGATACATGCCTGGTGGTATAGCCGCACTACAGAATATTAACACAGCAATGGGAATAAACACTCTACAACCGAATGCAACCATATGGATGCATCTCACTGATCATACATTGAACAAAAGAAGCCTGACATGGATGTGTATGTGCTGTAAGGCTTCATTTATATAAAGCTCCAAAACAATCTGATCTGTGATTTAGGAGTCAAGGTAGTGTTTAGCTTTGAGGTGACCGGAGGGATCAAGAAGAGGCTTCCTGGGGTGCTGCTCACATTTTGTTTCTGTATCTGGGTTCAGGTTACATGGATACATTGGCTGTGAATATTCATCAAGCTGGATACTTATGATGTATATACTCTTTTTTAAAAAAAAAGATTTTATGTATTTATTTGAGGAAGAGAAGTGAGGGTGAAAGAGAAAGAACACAGCAGGGGGCAGGAGAGAAGGAGAGGAAGAAGCAGACTCCCCACTGAGCAGGGAGCCCAACACAGGGCTAGTTCCCAGGACTGTGAGATTATGACCTGAGCTGAAGACAGACACTTCACCAATTGAGCTGCCCAGGTGCCCCTGTAAATGTATTGTTCATACATTTTTTTGAATTATGAAAATATCAAGTAAAAATAAATCCTATGTCAACAACCCCTGGGCCCATTAAGAAGCACTGATTTTTGTGCTCTGTGAGAGAGGAGGAGGAGATGCAAAGGAGGAGGTACCACAGAGTAGAGATAAAGTGAGCATCAGCTACTTCCACTCGTCTATTCACTGGTGAATCTATCAGTGTACCTAGCCATTTACCTGCCCATCCACCCATCCATCCATCCACCCATCCTCCAGTAGTCAATCTGCCCACCTATCTGTCCATTCGTCACCTGTATATCCATTCATCATCTGCCAACCCATCCATCTATCTCTTCCATCCACCTATTTATCCGCCCGTCTACCAGTCTTTCCATCTGTCCATCCTTCCTTCCATCTACACATCTACCTAACCTTCCATCTCTTCATCTGTTTCCCACCCAAGTACCCCCTGAGCTGCCCATCCACCACACATATTACCTGCCTGCTGGTATCATGCCCTAGGTTAAGCCAGGGATGTTGAAGTAAGGTGATGCTGAGACACTTATCACATGATTCCTGCCCCTAGGCAACTCAGCATGGGAGACTGAGGCATGCCCATCAGAGATTCAGAATGGGAGCAGAAATAGTGCCCAGGACTGTGAAAGTTCAGTGGAGGGAGGGCTGACTTGCAGCACATGGGGCAGTGGTCAGAGAAGGCTTTCTAGAAGGTATGCTTGAGATGGGCCTTGAAAGACAAAGTGGGTATCACACATGCAGAGAGGGGAGAAGGTGTTCTAGGAGGGAACAGCAGGGGTAATGGAAGGTCTGTGGAATCACAGAGTGGCAAATCATTCAAGTGGCTGGGGTGAGAGCAGGGTGCTAGCTGCCTACAAAGCTGCTGTACTCCCCTCCCCTGACCCTACCCCCAAAGCCCAGGTCCAATGGGCACTGAGGCTTCTGCACTAGTGCCACTCAAAGTATGACTCATGGACTACTGCCAGGCCATGGATTCCCTTACCAGTTCATGACAAGATGAATACATAAGTTGAGAGCAAATGTTTAGGAACCATATTAATTTTTTTAAAGATTTATTTATTCATGAGAGACACAGAGAGAGAGGCAGAGACACAGGCAGAGGAAGAAGCAGGCTTCATGCAGGGAGCCCGATGTGGGACTTGATCTCGGGACTTTGGGATCATGCCCTGTGCCAAAGGCAGACGCTGAGCCACCCAGGTGTCCCTAGAACCATATCAATTTAATAGAGCAATCTGATACCTGTTGAATATAATAATAAAACACTAGGCCAAAGATGCCTGGGTGGTTTAGTGGTTGAGTGTCTGCCTTCAGCTCAGAGTGTGGTCCTGGACACCTAGGATCAAGTCCCACATTGGCTCCCTTCGGGAGCTTGCCTCTCCCTTTGTCTGTGTCTCTGCCTCTCAGTGTCTGTCATGAATAAATAAATAAAATCTTTAAAAACAAAAAACACTAGGCTTATAGTTTATTTCTTCAGTTGAATTTTTCTTTCCTTTTTTGTTTTTAAAGATTTTATTTATTTGAGAAAGAGAGAGAGCAAGTGCATGAGTACGGAGGAGGGGCAGAGGGAGAGGGAGAAGCAGACTCCCTCTTGAGCAGGGAGCCTAACACTGTGGATCTCAGGTTCCCAGGATCATGACCTGAGCTGAAGGCAGCCGACTGAGCCTCCCAGGTGCCCCTCTTCAACTGAGTTTTTCTAGTAATTCATTTTTTATTGTATTTTGCATACTTACACATCCATGGCAGATTAAAAACAAAAATGGGCCCTTTGCCCATTTCATTTGGGCTGCAGGTAGTTTGAGAAACACTGGTAGACAATACATATTCTTTGCCAAAGTGGCTTCTTGGTCATTATCTCATTTCTCTGAGAGTGGGGCTGGGTGAGAACTTTCATCTCCATTTTACAGCATGACTGGCTGAGGTGCTCACAGATGGCCAGGAGGCAGGGTAGAGATTTGAACCCATGGCTGACATCACAGCAGGCAGCCCCTGGTGAGCTTCTGCCCCAGGTGGGAGGGCCCAGGGGAGGAAGAGAGAAACAACTAGAGAAAGACCAGCAGACAGGCTGGGAACCTGGATGCAGAGCCTGTCCCAGAGTATCTGTGACTGAAGGAGGACAGGAAGAGGAGGAGATTGGACAGGTCAGTCTGGGCTTCCCCAGACGATTCTAGAAGAACCAGGCCAGGTCCCTGGTATCTGGGGGAATGTGGAGTGAGGTTAGTTTCAGGCCCAGCCCGCTTCAGTCTCTTCTCTGTCTTCTTCCCTCTTTTCCTTCTGAGACAACCACCACCACCACCACCACCACCACCACCACCACCCCCCCACACACCAGCCCTGCATCATGCAGCTTCCCATCCATGTGTGCTTCCACAGCCTGCCCAAAGTTGAGCCAACAAAACCACCAGTCTCTGCCTGGTCCTCGGCAGGAACCACAGCACGTTTATATGCTTTGCTTCTCTTGTCCCTCAAGGAGACTAGATGAACAGGGATTATGATTACTTGGTTTATATGAGGGAACAGGCTGAGAGAAGTTATTTGCTTAAGGTTACAGAGCAAGTAATTTAAGGCTCTAATTCCTGACCCTGTAGCTTTTTTAAAAAAGATTTTATTTATTTATTTATTTATTTATTTATTTATTTGAGAGAGAGAGAGAGAGAGAAAGAGAGCATGAGCAGGGTAAGGGGCAGAGGAAGAAGCAGATTCCCTGCTAAGTGGGGATCTGATATGTGGCTCGATCCAAGGACTCAGGGATTGTGACTTGAGCCTTTGGGCAGACGCTTAACCCACTGAGCCACTTTGACCCTGTACTTTTTGACTAGTTGACTAGTGGAGAGGAAAGGGGAGCCATTTCCAGAGTACAGCCCATGGTGGGGGTGGGGGGCTAATGTGCAGGGATAGCTGGGAAGGAAGAAATCAGTGGTGTGACCAGAGGGGTTATCTGTCTGGAAACTTCACCTTCTCCAACACTCTGGCTGCCTCCAGGCAGCCTTAAAACTCCATCCCAGGCTAGAAAAAGGCAGAAATGATGTGAGTGGGGCAACATGTCTTTTCCCTAGTCTGTTGGTGAACAAGCAACATGCAAATTTTATTTTTGGATGACTATTTGGCAAAATCTGTTATTCCAAAAAACATTTCTACTCCTTGACTCCTTAGGTTCAATTGCAGGAATCTATCCTATAAAATGTTTCTTTTTCTTTTTAAAAAATATTTTATGTATTTATTCATGAGAAACACACAGAGAAAGAGGCAGAGACATAGGCAGAGGGACAAGCAGGCTCCATGCAGGGAGCCCAATGCGGGACCCCAGGGATCACGCCCTGAGCCAAAGGCAGATGCTCAACCACTGAGCTACCCAGGCGTCCTCTATAAAATGTTTCTAATCTGTAAAAATATTTCCTGGAGCACCTGCCTGGCTAAGTCGGTACAGCGTCTGACTTTTGACCTTGGGGTTGTGAATTTGGGACCCACATTGGGGATAGAGATTACTTAAAAGTAAAATCTTTAAGGGGCTCCCACGTGGCACAGTTGGTTGGGTGTCCAATCTTGGTTTTGGCTCCAGGCATGATCTCAGTTTCATGAGATGGAGCCCCCACTGCTCCTCCTGCTCGTGCTCTCTCTTTCTCTAAGATAAGCAAATCTTTAAAAAAATAAAATAAATAAAATATTTTAAAATAAAAATGTTTCCCTAATGTGCAAAGATATATGGGGATGTTCCTTACAGCATTGTTTATAATTCTAAGGAACAGGAAAATGGTTGAATAAATGTTGCAAATCCCTATGGCAGAAAACTAGATATCTGTTAGCAACCTTGTCTGTAAAATGGGGATGAAAAAGTATCTTCCTCTCACAATTTTTATGAGGATTAAGTGAATCAATACCTCTAAAGTTCTCAGATGGTAAATGCTAGTTATCATCATTATCATGAAAGTGTAGAAATAGTAAAAGATAGATAAAAAGCAATCCTGACTTAAGAAGGAAGTTACAAAATAATGTGTGAAGTGTGATCTCATTTGAGTAGAAACTAATAGTAGTGAACATTCACATATGGAAAGAGAAAGAAAGTCTGGACATATAGGCACCAAACTGACACTGGTGGTCTTTATGGGAGGTGGGAAACAGACATTCGCTTGTAAATTTCCATTAATGTCAAAGTTGTATAAGACTGTGCATGACTTTTTTTTTAATTTTTTTTATTTATTTATGATAGTCACACACAGAGAGAGAGAGGCAGAGACACAGGCGGAGGGAGAAGCAGGCTCCATGCACCGGGAGCCCGACGTGGGATTTGATCCCGGGTCTCCAGGATTGCGCCCTGGGCCAAAGGCAGGTGCTAAACTGCTGCGCCACCCAGGGATCCCCTGTGCATGACTTTTGAAACAAGAAAAAGAAAATTCTCCAAGAAAGTAAAGAAGAGGAGTGAGGATAGTAGATGATGGCATGGGAACCCCTTCCTTTCTTCTTGAGGACCCAAAAGTCCACAGATCAAAGCTGTCCAAACAAAGGAAAAAGGGTCCCTGATAGGCTAACCAGACATGGGGGAAAGGGAAGGGGAAGGTGCAGCCTCCCACCCCAGCTCCTCTTGAATACTATTTCTCAATCTAGGGAGCCCAAGGACGCCATGGGGGACATTTTCTCTTTAGGGCAAAAGGCTCAGGAGACTGGCTTATCAGGTCCCCATGGGTCATCTCAGGCAAACCATTCACCCTCTCTGGGCTTCACCTGCCCTCCCTGTAACACAGGCAGAAGCAGACTAACCTCTAGGTATGTTGTGAACAGCCAGGGAGGAGAACGTGGTAACTGAGCAGTGCAGAATGGGGGTCAGATAGGAGATGAGTTTTTGCCAAGAAGAACCATCATGCCAAGAGTCTGTCAGTCTACAAAAATGTCACTTGGCCACCATTTACCAATGGACAATTTTTACTCCCGAAACTTCTGACACCAAATGTCTCTGCCAACATCACTTTTCTCCAACACAGGCTGAGTGTCCTATGATTTAGTTACATTCTGACACTATCTACTAGGAGTTAGTATCCAGTCCTACAAGGTAAAGGCTCAGTCCCACAAGTCTGTCTCAATTGCAGACACCAACCCAAGTCTGGGTTATCACTTGTATCACCGACCACTATAAATCAGGCGATCCCAGCACCCCTCCTTTACCCCTCCTTTAGGCACTCCAGTTTGTTGGAAAGGCTCACAGAACTCAAGAAGACACTTTGCTTGCATTTACCATTTCATCGTAAAGGATACAACCCAGGAAAGCCAAATGGAAGAGAGGCACAAGGCAAGGTATGAAAGGTGGGGGAATGCATGGGGCATCCGTGCCCCCTCCAGGTGTACTACCCTCCCAGCACCTCGACGTGTTCACCAATCCAGAGCTGTCCGGACTCCTTCATTTAGGAGTTTTTAAGGAGGTTTCATTAGGTAGGCATGATTAAGTCACTGGTTATTGGTGATTGAACTCAATCTCCAGCCCCACTCCCCTCCAGAGAGATGGAAGGTGGGGATGAAAGTTCCAACCTCCTAAATCCACCTTGATCTCCTTGGTGACTAACTTCCACCCAGAAACTATGAGGGGCTGCCAGCCACCAGTCATCTTAGCACACAAAGAACACTCATGGCTCTGGAGTGCCCAAGGGCTTTCAGAGCTGGGTGCCAGAAACTAAAGCAAGGACCAAACAGATACTGCTCAGGACTCACATCTGCTACTTGGAAATTTGGCAGGTCAGGATGGGATAAGCAGTGGGAGGCAGCAAGGGCAACAGGCTCATGTTACTCCAAGGGACTCAGTTTGGAGCCGCAGCTTGCATCGGGCCACCTGGTGTGTCACACTGGTGACCAAGCCAGGTCTCCTGCCTCCCAGCTCTGGCTCCTCCACGCTGCACTATTGGAGTCTCACAAGAGACACCCAGAAGTAGAATAGGTACCACTGTATTAGTCTACCCATTCTACAGGTGACAAAATAGACGGCCAGAAAGCAGGTGTGTCTTGCAGTACAACCATACTTCTTCATACCTGGATGGCATTTCTGGCCACCTCAATGTGCCAGGGTGGGTCTGTGCCTGGTTGTTCAGAGTTAGTCCTGGGAGAATAGAATGGGGAGTGCCTCGAAGGGTGTGGAACCCCCTTGGTCCTCCCTGGATCTCTGCCTGCTTGGGGAGCATCTGGGTCAGACGACACCCCTGCCATCCGGGGCTCCCTGGCACCCAGGCATGGGGACAGGGTGGGGACTCTGGTGCTCAAAAATGTTCCTGCGTGTGACCTTGGGTTCCTCTCAGCATGACTCCAGTACAAGGAAGGAACAGTATCATGGGTTCTGAGCACTGGTTTCTCACCTTTAAAATGAGTGTGGGGATATGATGTTAAATTTACAGGCTCATTGGCAGAATCAAATGAAATGTGTGAGAGCCAGTGGTAGGCACCTGAGTGTGGATTTCCTTTCTCCTTCCCTCCTTCCTCTGCCACCTCTTCCTTCCTAGCCAACATGTCTGAGTACAGGGTCAGAGAAAGAATCAGGTGCTGTGGCACAGGCAGCGTGGGGACCACCTCCACAGTAGACTGGGGGATGGAGAAAAGCTTCTCAAACCAGCTGAGGGAGGTACAGTCAGCTCTGCCCTGCTCTGGATCCCCTGGCCTCCCCACGCTAAGTACCATGACAGTCACCCCAGCCCCATCAGGGCTTCAGGTCCCTGAAAGGACACAGAAAGGGGGCCCAAGGAGATATCTTTCTCATCTGAAGTCACATGGCTGAGGGGGCTGTGTGGCACAAAAGCTGGTATGACTTCTAGCATTAGGGAGGCCTAGAGATTCTGGACAGCACCTAGCTGATTGACACAGACCCACACGCATGCTGGCCAGCTGGCCCCATATCTCAGGACCAGTCAGAGGGATGCGTCACCTCTGTATCTATCAGTGCCAGGCCCTGCCCTGTTGGGGGCTCCCTATACAAGGTCAGCTTAGCCTACCTCAAAGAGGAAAGGCAAATGTGGGCGGCCTTGCTCCGAAGCTCTGATGGGGAGGTGGATACAAGGGGAGGTGGGGGCAGGCCATGTGGACATCCATGAACATCCATGAGTATACCCCCTCTTGTGTGCTGCTCCCTGGACGCAGAGCACATGCTTGCCCACACCTGCTGCCCACAGTCCTGGTAAGCACACTCGGCCCCAAGTGATGGATGAGCAGACTGAGGCCCAGGAAGCAACAGGGGGACGAGTCAGAGGCAGCAGTGGGAGCAGAAATCGGAGCTTTGGAGTCAGGGTGCCTTGTTTTGAATTCCAGCCCTGTCATTTCCAGGCTGTGTGGCCTCAAGTCAATGCCTTGACTTCTCTGGGTCTCCATTTCCTCATCTATTAAGTGGAGACAATATCCTTTCTCTCTCAGGTTATCAGGAAGAAGGAAACAGTGGCAGAAAATCCCTACACAGTGTCTGGCACACAGACACTAAAATTTAGTATGTATTTAAATTTTAGTCCCTCCTTCCCCCACCAGCCTACCTGGGGCCTGAGGGAGCCTTTCCTTCCTGCCTCCCCTGCCTCACATCTGAGCCCAAACCCCTTCATTCGTCAGCACTGACCAGGGAATGAGAATTGGGCTGATGAGGGCTTCTCCCAGCCCAGACGGCTGCCTGTGCCCCCCACAGAGCCAGCAGTAGGGGCATGGCTTCAGAGGGGAGGGGTCCAGGTAGGGCTTCTGCCCAAAGGGAAGAAGTGAGCTTTGGGGCAGGTGTGGCCAGTGGGAGCCTCAAAAGCACGGAGGCTCCCACTCCCATTCCACTCAGCGGTTTGTCAAAACTCACTATGCCCTCCACCTCAGTTTGCAAGTGTCACCTCCACCAGTGCCACACACACACACACACACACACACACACACACACACACACACAGGCCAGAGGACTTCATTTACAGCATTCCTACACCCCAGGTGGGTCCCTGACTCTGGCACCTGTCACCTAGGCCCAGGTCGAGTCTTGATTCCAGCCTGAGCCCTGTGCGTGATTCCACAATCCTGTCTTGGGGTAGATCATGTCCTTAGTGGGGATAGGTGTTGCGCCAGAAGGGTCCCCCCCTCTCAAAAGAGGTTGCCACAACACAGAGCTCCTCAGTGGGAAGCTCCTCCAGGATCTGCCCCTGTCCTGAGGCTGAGGAGCTGAGCCTCCCTGGGGTGAGCATGAGCCTACTGCTCAGGTTCCTAAGGCCTAAGATCCCCAGGTCCCAGTTCTCCTTCCTCTGGGCCTGGGGGTCTGGGCAGGGGATGGGCAGGCCAGATGCAGAGAACAAGAGACACACCTGGACAAGATGGAGACCTGGGCCGGATCCCCAGCCCCACCCAAAACCGGATTCAGCTGACCCTGGGATACCATACCCTTTGCGACAAAGGACCATGGGGACCTTGCTTGGAGTGGGCTGCCCTGTCCTCCAGAGCATCCTGGTGTCCCATTTTATCCTGTTCCTATCATCACTGCAAGTGGCCCAGGAACAAGACTCCTGTTGTCACAGAGGGAGAGCCAGGCCCAGAGAAAGGAAGTAATTTGCCCAAGGTCACACAGCGAGACGCAGACAAGAACTCAAAGCTCCTTAACCCAGTCCAGGCTAGACCACAGCTTCTTTGCTCACCGGGGTGACCTCAGGAGGCACCGAGGTGGGGGCAGGGTGGCTGGGAGGCAGAAGGAAGCCCTGGGCTTCCTGGGCCAGATCAGCAGGAGTACCCTTTGCCTCTTCTGTAGCCCCTACCTGTTGGCTAGAAGTCTGGTGGCCATGAATCCATATGGCTTCCCTGCCGGTTGGTATCTGGCTTCTTCCTGCCCAGCCAGGGGGAGCTCTGAGTCCTTGCTCTTGATCCTAGGGCCCACCTGGAGCCAGTTTCTCTGCTGGCACTCACACCTGTCCAGGGCAGAGAGTGCAGCCGGGAGGAAGGCCCTCCTTCCTTCCTCCCTCAGCCCACTCTCAGCTCTCTGGAGAGTTGAGATCATTCAACCCTTGCCCAGTGCATGCGACCCCAGGAAGTAGTAGGAACCTGTGCACACCTCACTCTGCTCCTGGAGGAGTGGGCAGGATGAACTCTTAGATTCTTAATTCGGAGCTCTCTCTGAGGTATGAGCTAGCCTCCTCCTGGCAGCAGAGCCAGGACAGGTACACAAGAGTATTAACCCCCTCTGGACAAATAGAGCCGCAGAAGTGTCCCTCCCCATTTGACAAGCACAGAGACAGAGGTCCAGTCTTGGGGAGGATCAGCTCCCCCTGGCCTAGGCACCTGCACCCACCTGATGCCCTCCACGCCCCTCACCTGGATTCCGCACTATCTGAGGGTGTAGCAGGTCCCAGGCAGCGCCCCAGGGTCCCCTCCAGCGGTGTCTGGGGCCTGGGCCACGGGGCACACGCAGGATGCTCCCGGGCCGAGGCCGAAAGCGGCCGCGTCTTCTCTGCGCTGGCGGCAGAGGGCTCTATGCACTGCACCCTGGGCCTGGCTTTTAGTGGCGGGTGTGGACCGGGCACTGCCCGGCCCCCGCCTGCTCCAGATGTCCTTTGCCCCTTGATCCGGTGCCTCCTTCTCTCCTTAGCACGTGGGTGGCAGCCGCTCACCCGTCTGGCGGCCTGTGGGACAGCCATGGCCCGGGCTACGGGCCCAGGCGTCTGCCAATCCCCGTCTGGGACCTGCTCGTGCCCCACTCACCTTTAACCCCCCTCTCCCCGGGGGCTTGGTGCCCGGCTCCCAAACTTCAGGCTGGGTTTGAGAAGGGAGGAGCCACAGGTATGGGGCCATGGCCCAGGTGGGCAGAGCAGAGGCTGAGCCGCTGCAGTCAGCTCCCTGAGCCCCAGCCCCTCTGGGGACCTCATCCTGGTTCCCGAGTTCCCTCTCTCCATTGAGCTCCCATCCAACTCACCCAACCCCATTCATTCCCACCCCCCACCCCCCATCCCCGTGCCAGCTCCATCCCTGAGCCCTCTCCCTCTCCTGGATTTCGCAAGGCCCTCACCGAGCACCCTCTCCCTTCCCTGGGCTCTTATCCCCTCCCTGAGCAGCAGCCGGCCACTTTCTCAAGCACACACCCTCCTCCACCCTTGCTGAGCCCTCCTGCTCCAAGACCCTCTGCCCTTCCAGAGTTGCCATTCCCTCCTGACCTCCTTTCTCTCCTAAGTCTCCTCCTAGTGCCTGTTTCGTCAAGAATAAGATGGGAAGCAGGGTGGAGGGGATGGCGGTGGTCTTGCACCTTCACCTCACAGAAAGGCAAAAGAAAGAAATTCCTCCAAGGAATCCAATCTGGGAAGGCTTCCTGGAGGAGGAAGATGTTCATGGTTCCTTTGATGCTAACAAAGAAAGGAGATGACTTTGATGGCTTCTGGTGAATAGCTCCCCTCCCTTAATGGAAGCTGGGGGAGGCATGGGTGTCTCTTCAATTAAGAAATCTCCTGAAGATCAACAGAACCTATCTCCCCCTTCACATGAAGATTCTCTAGAGCGAGGGCAGGGTCTCATTTCAACTCAATAAATCATTACCACTTCTAGCTAATGTTTGCCAAGTATTCTGCCTACACCTCTTAAGCCCTTTATGTGGGCTAATTCATTGAATCCCATCAGTGACCAGAGGGGGTGCTGGGTATTTTATCCCCATTTTACAGATGAGGAACCGGAGGCATGGGGAGGTTCATACAGGTGGTAGATGGCAGAGCTGGAGTTTGAGAGCAGGTGTCCCGGCTCTGCACCTGCTGTATGATAGACCCTTTGCTGGGAGCTAGGGACTGGAAAGATGACATTAATGCTGTTCCTGTTCTCGGGGGACCTTTAGTTTAACAGGAGGGGGAATGGATGAGTCTTTAATGACTCCGGTATAGGTCAGGTTGGCCTCAGGGCTGTGACAAGGAGTGCTGGGAAGGAAGGACGGATCCTGTCTTTGGAGGAGGAGGTATGTGCTAGGCCCAGAAGGATAGGTCAGTTCGTCAATAGCTTTGGGACGAGGCATTGCGAGGAAGGGTATTTGAGGTGGAGGGACATCTTGGGGAACAGTCAGATGTCTGGCTTGACTGGGAAAGAGTCTCTGGGTCGAGTATGAGAAAGAGGGAGAGAATCATGGAGAAGCACAGATGTCCGACAAAGAAATGAAGACCACCTGAGGGCAGCCCAGGCGGTTTAGTAGTTTAGCACTACCTTCAGCCTGGGAGTGATCCTGGAGTCCCGGGATCAAATCCCACGTTGGGCTCCCTGAATGGAGCCTGCAGAATTTCACGAAGAAGGTTTGGGGGTAGATGGAAGATTCAGGGCTGAGAAAGTCTTTCCTGGATTGAGCCTAACTGCCTGATAGGATACTGACCCCCCCCAACCCAAATAAGGGGGTACCCTAGAGACTGACTTGCAGAGTTGGAGATACTCCAGGGGGTGGCGACCAGCAGGCTGTGGTCTTCTGGATGGCAGGTAATGTCTGTGGCTCCCAGGATGAGGCCAATGGGGAGCCTCACTCTTCAGCCTGCTTGCTGGCTCCTGGGTGCCTCACACCATGCAAGTGGGAACACGATCATAATGCTAGAGAGTGTCCCTCTCAGCAGAAAGACAAGATGGTTGAAGTCAAAGCCTTCACTTTCAAAACACCTACAAATCATGTACTAGGGGTACCTGGGTGACTCAGTAGTTGAGCGTCTGTCTTTGGCTCAGGTGGTGATCCTGGGGTCCTGGGATCAAGTACAACATTGGGCTCCCCACAGGGAGCCTGTTTCTCTCTCTGCCTCTGTCTCTACTTCTCTCTCTTTGTGTGTCTCTCATGAATAAATAAATAAATAAAATCTTAAAAAAAAAACAGAAACAAAAACAAATCATGTATTGTTTAGATGTGCATGTGTCCAAACTAAAAGTATCCTTTTTGCCAAAACAAAGGAACCACACACTTGTTAGAATGACTAAAATGAAAAAGACTGACCATATAAAGCATTGGTAAGGATGTGGAGTGACTGGAACTCATATCCTCCTGGCAGGTGGGGTGGGGGTGTTAAAATAGTTTGGAAAACAGGAATTTTCTTAAAATGTTAAACACCTGCCATCTGGCCCCATCATTTCACTCCTAGGTGTTTGGCCAAGAAAAATAAGGGAATATATCCATACACAGACTTGTACACAAATGTTCACAAAGTCTTACTTGTAAAAGGCTTAAACTGGAAACAACCCAAATGTCCATCAACAGAAAAATGGATAAACAAATTGTGGTACATCCACACAGTGAAACAGCAAACTGCAATAAAAAGAAACAAACTGTAAGTGCAACAGAATGGATGAATATCAAAATAATTAGTATGAGTGAAAGAAGCCACACAAAAAATAGTATGTACACTGTATGATTCCATTTATATGAAATTCTGGAAAATACAGACAAATCTGTTGTGTCAGAGAGTAGATCAGGGATTATCTGGGTTTGGGGCTGAGGGGGGGGGAGAGGTTGAAGGGAGAAGTCACAAAAGAGGGGACACCTGGGTGGCTCAGAGGTTGAGCGTCTACCTTCATCTCAGGGCATGATCCCGGGGTACTGGGATCGAGTCCCACATCAGACTCCCCACAGGGAACCTGCTTCTCCCTCTGCCTGTATCTCTGCCTCTCTCTCTCTCTGTCTCTCATGAATAAATAAATAAAATCTTTTTAAAAAGCCTGGACCTCAGGGACCCAGAAATAGACTAACCCTAAATCTTCAGACACACACACACACACACACACACACTCATATGCGTCCTGCTTTTATTTCATTTATTTGTGGATTTATTAATGTATAATAAGTACCAGTGAATCTACAACCCAACCCCAGAACTAGGATCTCACCAATATTTTACATCTGGGTGCTCCTACCCTGCCTGACCACACCCAAAGAAATCTCACTCCGGAATTTGGGATTTCTCACTTCCTTACTTTTAAAAAAAATTTTTTTATTGACGTGTAACATCTGTACAATAAGCTGCACATTTTAAAGTGTACAATTTGGGGGCATCTGGGTGACACAGTCAAGCATCTGACTCTTGGTTTTTTTTTTTTAAGATTTTATTTATTCATGAGAGACAGAGAGAAAGGCAGACACACAGGCAGATACGCAGGCAGAGGGAGAAACAGGCTCCATGCAGGGAGCCCAACACAGGACTCAATCCGGGGACTCCAGGATCACACCCCAGGGCGAAGGCAGGTGCTAAACCGCTGAACCACCCAGAGACTCCCTGATTCTTGGTTTTGGCTCAGATTATGATCTCAGGTTCATGAGATCGAGCCCTGTGAACACAGGCTCCGTGCTAGGGGAGAGCCTGTTTAGGATTCTCTCTCCCTTTCCTTCTCCCTCTGCCCCTCCCAGTCACGTTCTCTCTCTCAAATAAATAAATAAACTTAAAAAAAAAATTATGAAGTGTACAATTTGATGAGTTTGTGTTTGTGAAACCATCATCAGAATCAATGAAACATATCCAACACTCCCAAAAGTTCATTTATGCTCTTTTGTGATTTCTTTTTTTTTTAAGATTTTATTTATTTATTCATGAGAGACACCCAGGTGTCCCTGAGGTCCATATTTTAAAAGCAGGATGTTTGTGTGTGCAGGACAACTGGATATCCACATACAAAAAGCAAAGAGTTGGATCCCCACCTCACATCATGTACAAAAATTAACTCAAAATGGATCATTACCTAAATAGAAGGTCTAAAATTGTAAAACTCTTAGAAGAAAACATAAGGGTAAATCTTCATGGGGTGCCTGGTGGCTCAGTTGGTTAAGCATCTGCCTTCTGCTCAGGTCAAGATCTCAGGGTCCTGGGATTACACCTTACTTCCAGCTTCCTGCTCAGTAGGGAGTCTGCTTCTCCCTCTGCCCCCCCCCCCCCCCCGGCTCAGGTTCTCTCTTTCAAATAAATAGCATCTTTTTTATTTTTTTATTTATTTATTTTTTTTTTAGAGAATTTTTTTAAGCTTTTATTTATTTATGATAGTCACACAGGTAGAGAGAGAGAGACAGAGACACAGGCAGAGGGAGAAGCAGGCTCCATGCACCGGGAGCCCGATGTGGGATTCGATCCCGGGTCTCCAGGATCGTGCCCTGGACCAAAGGCAGGCGCTAAACCGCTGCACCACCCAGGGATCCCCTAAATAGCATCTTTTTTTTAAAAAAAAAAATGGTAGATGCCTGGGTTAAGCATCTGTCTTCAGCTTTGGTCATTATATTTGGGTCCTGGGATCGAGCCTCATGTCGGGCTCCATACCCTGTGGGGAGTCTGCTTCTCTCTGCCCTCCTGCACCTCTTCTTCTGTCCCTCTCCCAGCTCATGCTCTCTCTCTCTCTCAAATAATAAACAAAATCTTTAAAAATTTTTAAAAGGGCAGCCCGGGTGGCTCAGCGGTTTAGCGCCGCCTTCAGCCCAGGGCGTGATCCTGGCCTGGGATGAGTCCCATGTCGGGCTCCCTGCATGGAGCCATGATCTTAAAATAGGAAATGATTTTTAAAATATGATGCCAAAACACAGGCAACAAAGGAAAAAATAGACACACTGGATGTCATCAAAATAAAAACTTTTGTGCTTCAAAGGACACTGTCGAAAGTGGGAAAAGACAACCTACAGATATACAAACTATATATCTGATAAAAGACTAGTTTCCAGAATATGTAAAAAACTCTTGCAATTCAACAGTAAAAAGCCAAATACCCAGTTACAAAATGAGCAAAGAAAAAAAAAAATGAGCAAAGGGTTTGAATAGACCCCCAAAAAAGATATTAAAATGACCAATAGCAGGGTGACTGGCTGGCTTAGTCAATGGAATGTGTGACTGTTGATCTTGGGGTTGTATGATTGACCCCCATGACGGGTGTAGAGATTACTTAAATAAATAAATAAGTAAGCTTTTAAAAAATGACCAATAGTACCTGAAAAGATGTTCAACATCCTTAGTTGTCAGAGAAATGCAAATCAAAATCATGGATCCCACTTCACATCCCCTAGACAATACAGCGTTGGCAAAGAAATTGGAACCCTCATCCATTGCTGGTGCAAGGGTAGGATGGCACAGCTGCTTTGGAAAACAGTCTGGCCTTTCCTCAGAAGTTATCATATATCTAATCATCGGTATATAACCAAGAGAAAAAATACATGTCACATAAAAATTTGTGCATGAATGTTTATAGCAACATTATTCATAATGGCCAAAAGGTGAAAACAGCTCCAAAGTTCATCAGCGATGAACAGATAGGGGCCTTAGGTGGCTCAGTGGTTGAGTGTTAGCCTTTCACTCAGGTCATGATCCTGGAGTCCTGGGGTCTAGTCCCACATCAGAATCAGACCCCCCATGGGGAGCCTGCTTCTCCTTCTGCCTATGTCTCTGCCTCTCTCTCTGTGTGTCTCATGAGTAAATAAATAAAATATTTTTTAAAAATGACGAGCAGATAAATTGTGGTATACACATACAAGGGAATATTTTTCAACCTTGAGGATGAAAATCCTGTCACATGCTACAACATGGATGAATCTCAAATATGTTACACTCAGTGAAATAGACTAATCACACACACACAAAAGAAATAAACTAGTCACAAAAGGCCAAATACTGTATGATTCCACTTATATGAGGTCCCCAGAGCAGATTCATGGAGACGGAGAACAGAATGGTGGGTATCAGGGGCTGGGATGAGAGGGAAATGGGGAGTTGGTATTTAATGCACAGTTTCAGTTTGGGAAAAGCAACAAGTTCTGGGAAGGGATGGTTGTGATGGTCGCTGAGCAATGTGAATATGCTTAGGGTCACAAGATGTACACTTAAAAATGATTAAAATGATAAATGTTATGCTATGTATATTTTACCACAAACAAAACCAGGACTCATATAGTAATAAATGTTACAGTGTGAATGTATCTTGAAAACATTATGTTAAAAGAAAGAAGCTGGGGCACCTGGGTGGCTCATTTGGTTGAGTGCCTGACTCTTGATTTCGGCTCCAGAGGTGATCTTGGTGTCCCAATCTCAGGGTCGTGGGATTGAGCTCGGTGTCAGGCTCCGTGCTTGGGGCAGTGATTGCCTGTCCCTTTCTCTCTGCTCCTCCCCGTGCTCTCTCTCTAAAGTATATTTTAAAAATCTTTAAAAAACCCCAAACCTTCTTATTAAAAAAGGAAAGAAAGAAAGCAAGAAGCGAGCCACAAAAGACCACATCTTATAGGATTCCGTTAGTATGAAATGTCCAGAGTTGACTAATCTATAGGAGTAGATTAGTGGTTGCCTAGAGCTGGGGCTGGTGGTGAGGGCAGGATTGGCACAGGAATAGGGAGTGACCGCTAATGGGTAGAGTTTCTTTCTGGGGTGATTGGAATATTCTACAATTGTGCTGATGTACCCTAAACCACTGAATTGTACAATTTAAATTGTTAAATTGTATGGCATGTGAGTTATATCTCAATAGAGCTAGGGGTTTTTTGTTTGTCTTTTTAAAAATTTATTTATTCACGAGAGACACAGAGAGAGAGGCAGAGACACAGGCAGAGGGAGAAGCAGGCTCCCGATGTGGGAGCCCAATGTGGAACTCGATCCCAATCCCGGGACCCTAGTTCATGCCCTGAGCTGAAGGCAGACACTTAACTGGCAAGCCACCAGGTGCCCCATGTTTGTTTACTTTTTAAAAGAGGGCAGCAATTGGGCTTTTGGAGAATAATGAATTTAAAACCTGAACCAGGGAGTGGAACCATGAAGATGAAGGGTCCCCTTTGTATGGTCAGCCCCTGGAAGTCCCTAACAGAGAGTAGGTACTCCAAAAATTAAAACCAAGGGAGCAGGGGCACCTGGGTGGCTCAGCGGTTGGGCATCTGCCTTTGGCTCAGGTGGTGATCCTGGGATGCTGGGATTTAGTCCCACGTCGAGCTCCCTGCATGGAGCCTGCTTCTCCCTCTGCCTGTGTCTCTGCCTCTCTTTCTCTCTCTCTCTGTCACTCATTAATAAATAAATAAAAACTTAAAAAAACAAACAAACAAGTGGCAGAATTCAGAAAGGGATCCAGGGTATCTGGCTCCAAGTCCAAAAGTGACCCTAAAAATTATTAACTTTATATGAAAGGTTTTGGATTTCCTAAAATTATAAAGAAAAATACCGTGCATACTGTGTATCCCCACAAGCTTATTTTTTTTTTATTTTCCCCCCAAGCTTAAATCGGACTATTTGTCAATGCCATTGAACATCCCTTGGTCTCCTCCCTGATTCCATCCTCCTTCTGCCAGATAACCACGCTTTTGAATTTGGTGTTTCTCTTTCCCACACTTTTACTTTGTACATATCTCCAAGCAATAGAAAAGTATAGTTTTGCATGTTTCTAAACTTTGTATAAAGAACATTACACAGGGGCACCTGGTGGCTCAGCAGTTGAGCATCTTCCTTCAGCTCAGGGTGAACATTCCCGTTCTTGTCTCCTGGTCCAAGTCACCAAAAATTCCTTTGTATTAGTTCCGATGGCTGCTATGACAAATTACCAAATTTGTGTCTTTTTTTTAAATTTTTTTTTAAATTTATTTATTTATGATAGTCACAGAGAGAGAGAGAGAGGCAGAGACACAGGCAGAGGGAGAAGCAGGCTCCATGCACCGGGAGCCCGATATGGGATTTGATCCCGAGTCTCCAGGATCGCGCCCTGGGCCAAAGGCAGGCGCCAAACCGCTGCGCCACCCAGGGATCCCTCCAAATTTGTGTCTTAAAAGCACACAAATGTGTTATCTTACAGGTCTGGATGTCTGAAATTCAAAATAGGTTTTTCACTGGGCTGAAGTCAAGGTGTCAGCAGGATCACGCTCCCTTCAGAGTCTCGAGGGGAGGATGCATTTCCTTTCCTTTTCTGGCTTCTAGAGGCTACCTTCATTCTCCATCTTGAGGCTTCTTCCTTCATCTTCAAAACCAGCAACTGTGTCTTCAAATTTCCCTCTGACTTCAGCCCTCTGCTTCCACTGCCACATCTCTTCTGATTCTGACCCTCTGCCTCCCTTTTATAAGGACCTTTGTGATTATATTGGCCTACCTGGATGATCCAGGACAATCCCCCCACCCCCAATCTCAAGAGCCTTAATTTAATCAGTCTGCAAAGTCTCATTTGCCCTTGTAAAGTAACATATATTCAGTTTTCCAGGGTTTAGGCTGTGGACAGAGGGGACGAGCTGGGTGGCGTAACATGAGGGTCTTTGAATTGCGAGTGTGTCAGACTGCTCTCTGGAGCGAAAAATCGATCATCTCTCCATCCCGCAGGGTGTAAGTGTTCCCACTGCTTCCCGTCCTCACCAATACTTGATGTTATCTGACTTTTTAAAATTTCACCAACCTGACGGCTATGAAACGTCTGGGGTTTGATCACAGTACAGTCAAGAAAGAGATGGTGGTCAATGATGAGGAATATGAAAAAGAATAGCCCTGGCAGTAGGAAAGTGGCCAATGACCTTGGCTTTGAGCAGTGCCCTCAAAGTGGTGAGAGGGGAGTGAAATAAGACTGAGTCAAGGAACAGGGAGGGTGAGGAAATGGGCACAGGGACTGCAGGGTACAGGGATGTCTTGATCTGCTTGGGCTGCTGAAATGAAATACACAGACCATGTGGCTTCAACAAGAGATGTTTACTTCTTACAATTCTGGGGGCTGGGGAGTCCAATATCAAAGTACCAGCAAGTGGGGCTTCTCGTGAGAGCCCCCTTCCTGGCTTGCAGATAGGCACCTTCTCATTGTGTCCTCACATGATGCATAAAGAACTCCAGTGTCTCCTCCCCTTCTTAAAAAGACACTAATCCCACTATGGGGCCCCAATCTCATGACTTCATCTAAACCCAGTCACCTCCCAAAAGCCCACCTCCAAATACCATCACACTGGGGATTTGGGTTTTGACATATGAATTTGGCAGGGGGCGGGGGACACAAGTATTCAGTCCATCACACATTACTTCAAAATATTAGGGGGGGGGATTGGTAAAAGGAAGGTGCTAGTCTAATGGCAGAGATTAAAGGTGAAAGAGCCAGAGAGAGGAAGAGAGACATAACTACTATATTGGGTCAAGGCATCTGGGGGGAGGCAGGTAAAGGTGAATAGCAAAGGTACCTGGGTTGGTTTTGGAATGAGGGGAGCTGCTCTTCCTGGACTCAGGGGAGAAATCTAAATCTTGGAAGGGAGCCAGGGCAGATGCAGAAAAAACCCAAAGAGGCAAGGCAGAAAGTTGGCAGAAGTTTCTCCATGTGATGGGCAACAGAGTTATCTCCTGAGAGGGGCAGGAGTGGGTGTGAGGGTCTGAGGAGTATGGGGAAAGTTTATGGGATGCATTGCTGTGGAGCATTCAACAGATGATCCACTGAACAACAGGGGAGTGGCAGGAAAGAGGGGAGGAGCTGAGGCAGGTGTCTCCCATCCGATCTGATCTTACTAGCGCCTCCCAGAGTGAAGAAGTTTTGAAGCCCAGGGTAGGAAGGGGCCAAAGGAGGGCCAGGCAGGGGGAGTGTCTAGGAGAACCCTGGAAGCTTAGTGGAAATGGTGAGGCCTGAGGAGTCCGAGCAGAATCTGGGAGATCATAGCCAGGAAATTGGGAAGTGCAGAGGTGCAGGGTCAGGGTAGAGGGACAGAAGAGAGGAACACACAACCCAGAAGGAACCCACAAGAGAGGGGCACACAACCCAGCCAGAGGAGGTAGAGAGGGCTTCCTGGAGGTGGTGGTGTTCCAGCTGAATCTTGAAGGGGAAAACCAAATTTCAGTTATAAAAATGTGGAGGGAAAATTGTCATAGTCTGTCAACAAGCGTGTCCTGCCTGAATCCATCAGTTTTGTCTCTCCTTCTCTGATAGCTCTACCATGTCCAGTGTGCTCTGGATGGATTGGGAAAGTCCTTGGCTTATGAACTTCTCTTTAGGTTCATTATTTTTCCCTTCAGCTTCAGAACTCCTGTTCATCCCCTCAAAACCCAGCTCAAATATCACCTCTTGTGGTGTCTCCCCCCAACTCCACCCCCATCCTCTGAGGTTTTCTTTTTCTTTCTTTTTTTTTTTTTATGATAGCCACACACAGAGAGAGAGAGGCAGAGACATAGGCAGAGGGAGAAGCAGGCTCCATGCACCGGGAGCCAGACATGGGATTCGATCCCGGGTCTCCAGGATCGCGCCCTGGGCCAAAGGCAGGCGCTAAACCGCTGCGCCACCCAGGGATCCCCCTCTGAGGTTTTCTGATTGTCCTGATCCCACCTCTGTGCTTTCTTAGTGCAGTGAGTTGGAAGAAGCTCACTCACTGCTGCTTGATTTTAGACAAACTGACTTAATCTCTGAGTGTCTGTTTCCTGACAATGGCACTGGCCAAGCCTATTCTTTCCTTCTTTCTTTCTAGATTTTATTTTTTGTTTATTCATGACACACACACACACACACACACACACACAGAGAGAGAGAGAGAGAGAGAGAGAGAGGCAGAGGGAGAAGCAGGCTCCATGCAGGGAGCCCAGCGTGGGACTTGATCCCGGATCTCCAGGATTATGCCCTGGGCGGAAGGCAGGCGTTAAGCCACTGAGCCACCCAGGAGTCCCTGACAAGCCTATTCTTGAAGATAAGGTACAGGACATCCTCTGGCATCCCATGGGAATCACAAAGGAAGACATTATGGGTGACACCTGCCATTCTGTCTTGTACTAAAGGAAGCTGAGAACATGACTTTGCTTTAATCCATGAGCTCTCTGAGGGCAGAGACCATGCCCTCACCGAGCCTAGCCCAGTGCCAGGCACAGAGAGGAACTACGTGCTCCGTGCACGCTGCACAGGCAGCAAGAATCGAGACTATCATGTACCTGTAATGTGACTTTGGGGAGATGACATCATCTATGTGCATCTGTTCCCTCATCTCCAATATAACAATCACATTAGGTATTCACTTGCTGCAGGTGAGCCATTCAGCATCCACGAGCTCGAATCCTCACGGTATGTTATTGCCCCATTTTACAGAAGTGAACACTGAGTCTCGGGGAGGTAAAGGACTTGTCCGAGTTAGCAACAGGGCAGAAGCTCCTGGCGCCCAGCCAAACCGGGGAAATTGTTGTGTGAATCCAAGAGAGGAACGTGAAATAGCCCTGCAAACTTGTAAACGCCTGGGGTGGGAGAGAGCGCGCCCGGGGTGGGAGTGGGGGGGCGTGGTGAATGACGGCGGGAGCAGGGGTGCGGGGAGAGAGACGGCCTCTAGGCACCCGCCCGGTGCCGGGAGCTCTGGGGTGCCGGAGGCGCGGCTCTGCCGGGGCGCCCGGGGTGCGGCCCGCCCCCTCCCGCCCCACCCCCACCCCCACCCCCAGCGACGCGGCCCCTTTAAGGGCGGGCGGGGCGCCCTCTGGCGGCAGAGCGCGGCGCGCGGCCGGAGCCAGAGCCGGATCCCGGAGCCGGAGCGGAGCGGAGCGGAGCCGGGGCGGAGCGGGCCGAGCGGGCCGAGCCAGCAGCCGAGCTGGGGGCGCGGGCGGGCGGCATGTACCGGGCCCGGGCGGCGCGGGCGGGGCCGGAGCCCGGCAGCCCGGGGCGCTTTGGGATCCTCAGCACCGGGCAGCTCCGGGACCTGCTTCAGGATGAGCCCAAGCTGGACCGGATCGTGCGGCTCAGCAGGAAGGTAGCGCGGGGGGCGCGGGCGGGGGGCGCGGGGGACGGGCCGCGGCCTGCCGGACCTGCCGACCGACCGGAGGGCCGCGCGGGCCGGGCCGTGGGGCCGCGGGAACCGGGCACGTCCGAGTGGGCCCCGCGGAGACGCCGCCGGGGGAGGGGGCGCCCGGAGTCGACCTGGGGCGGGTGGGGCGCAGGAGACCCAGGGAGGCGCCCGTGCACCCCCGGGATGGCCGCGAGGCGTGTCCTCCAGCGGATGCTCCGGGGAGGTGTGTTCCGGGGACAGGGGTTGGCTGTGTTGTGGGGGGCCCTGCCTCGCACAACCACGTTCTGTAGGGCCAGAAAGGGGAGACGCCTTCCATTGGGGAGAATTAGGGGCCTGGGTGACACCTGGGGGCACCTCTGGGGGGGTGTCTGCATTCTAGGGGTGCCAGAGGGGGCTTTGTGGCTTCCGCTGGGGAGGGGTGCTGGAAGCTGAGGCGTGTATTCCGTAGGCCACCATAAGAGAAAGTTGTATATTTCACAGGAGATAGGCCCGGGCTGCCTGTCTGTGGGGGGCAGAAAGGGAAAGTGTTTGTGGGAGGGAGGCGGACAGGAGGGGCATGTGCATCCTATAGGGGACAGATGGAGGGTAGTGCGTTCTCCAGGGGCAGGGAGGGGGGCTTGGCCTCCGACAGACAGAAGGAAGAAGCATTCTCCAGAGCCAGGAGAGAAAGGGGGTCTGCTTTTTGCAAGAGAAGGAAAAGCTGGGAGCAGGTGCTGGGGATCAAGGGGAAGGGGGTGTGTATTCTCCCGGGGTGTGGGGATTCCAGTGGACAGCAGGAGGAAGGGTGAGGAGGAAGAGAGGGTGGCTTGAGGGGGGTGCTGTGCGAGGACAGGGGGAAGACATCACTCTGAGGAGTAAGAGCAGGGGGGAGTGTTTTTGCCACAAACACCTGAGGAGGAAGCAGACAAAGGCCTGGAACGGGAGGCAAGCTGCCCATGCATGGAAAATGGGACAGAGGAGGGCGGGGGACTCCTGAGGGACCTGAGCAGACATATTAATTGAAAAATTAAAAATTAACTAACATTTGTGGAGGCGGTCATCGTTTTCCTCACTTGGTCTCACAACTACCCCACAAGGTGGATGTTTTTAGCTCACTTTGTAGAAGAGGAAACTGAGGCCCAGAGGGGGAGCTCGAGGCAGAGCCCTAACCAGGACTCTTGCGGTCCCTCCACCTGATAGCCCTCCGACTGACGGAAGGCAGGGCTGCTATGCCCAGGTGGCGGTAGGTGAACAGAGGCAGATCCCCTGAGCGGCCCTCTTGGCTCTTCTGTGTTGGCAGTTCCAGGGCCTGCAGCTGGAGCGCGAGGCATGCCTGGCCTCCAACTACGCCCTAGCCAAGGAGAACCTGGCACTGCGGCCCCGCCTGGAGATGGGCCGGGCCGCCCTGGCCATCAAATACCAGGAGCTTCGAGAGGTGGCCGAGAGCTGTGCGGACAAGCTGCAGCGACTGGGTGAGGGATGTCCCTGTGGTGGGCGCAGCAAGCCCTGGGGAAGTGCTAGGCTCTGCCAGCAGGACTTGGGCAGACCTCTTCCCTGGGCAAGTCTTAGGGGTGCTACTCCTAGGAAACAGAGTTGGGGAAGTGAGCAGTCGATGAGCAGAACTGGGTTGGAAAGGCCAGAAGGGGGCCCTGAGTAAGGGAAAAAAAGTGGCCTGGGGGGCTTTAGGGGGCAAAGCCCCTGCTTCCTCTTTTGGGCTACAATGGGGGCAGAACCCCAGGGCGGAGGGGGGGGGGGCACGGTTCACAAACTGATCCCATGGGCAGTGTGCAGATGAGGACCCTGAGGCTCCAGAGAGAGGCACAGAGCCACACACAGGGTAGGTGAGAGTCAGGATGGGCCCTGGGGCTCTGGCCTGTCGGTCCTGGGCGAAGGGCCCTAAGGCAGGAGGTATTTACTCTGTCCCTCTGTGGCCTTCAGAGGAGAGCATGCATCGCTGGAGCCCCCACTGTGCACTGGGCTGGCTGCAAGCTGAGCTGGAAGAGGCTGAGCAGGAGGCTGAGGTGAGAGGAGGGGTGGCGGGGCTTGGGGACAGCAAGGAGGGAGACCCAACCTACTGTCATCGTTATTGTTGCCCCCCCCTTCATTCTTACACTGTGGGGTTGAGAGCTCCTCCTCCAGGAAGCCCACCCTGAGTGCCTGGCCCCTGTAGAGCCTGCTGTGCTGCTGTCGAGCTGTCCTCATTGGACCACAAGGCTCATTGTCCCCACCCGTGAGTATCTCCGCATAGGACAGTGTGGACTGGGTCGGCAGAGGAGCCGGGACTAACTTCTCAGTGCTGGGTCGGGAGCACAATGCTCAGTGAGTCCAAGGAGGTAGGGGAGTTGGGGCCTTGATGAGAGACACCTAATTTTACTCCAAGCGTGTCCCCATCTCTGATTCTGCCTCATCTTCCACCCAGCAGAGGATGTGTGTCCACGGTCACTTGGCAAGTCCCAGGAGGGCCCAGGCTAGAACCCCGGGGGTCCCATCCCCCAGCTATGGGGGGGGTCGTCCCTGGAAGACAGTGGGGCAGGGGAGACGTCCCCAGTGGGGCTCTTCTCCAACTGTCTCTGCCCTCCCCTCCCAGGAGCAGATGGAGCAGCTGCTGCTGGGTGAGCAGAGCCTGGAGGCCTTCCTGCCTGCCTTCCAGCGCGGCCGCGCCCTGGCCCACCTGAGGCGGACCCAGGCGGAGAAGCTGCAGGAGCTGCTGCGGCGCCGGGAGCGGTCTGCCCAGCCGGCTCCCCCTGCTGCTGCAGACCCCCCCAAACCCTTCCCCGCTGCAGCTGTCCAGCCCACAGGGGCCACCCGGGGGCTACCAGCAGTGCCCCGGAGCCTGCCTCCCTTGGACTCCCGCCCAATGCCCCCTCTGAAGGGCTCCCCCGGGTGCCCCCTTGGCCCTGCCCCTCTGCTGAGCCCTCGGCCCTCCCAACCAGAGCCCCCCCACCGGTAGGACCCAGGGTATGGCCCCCCAGTGGGGGGCCCAGACAAACTTGATCTGTGGCTCCTCCTCCTCCCCCCTGCTGCCTGGGTAGGGGGAGGGGCAGGCCCCTCCCCCTGGCCTCAGGCAGGCCCTGGCCCTGGAGGCTGAGCTGGGGAGGAGGGTCACCTGGAAGATGCCCAGAGAGAGGGCCGGAGGTGGGGTGGGCAGGGTGCCTCTGGCGCTGAGGAAGCTCTGCCTTTTTTTTTTTTTCTCTCCCCGGCTGGGGCCTCCCAGGTAACAGGCCAGCCCCAGTGAAAGAACTTTCCTCCTGGGGCCTGGGAAGGTGCCTGCTTCCCCCAGGGGGCCTGACGCACCCTACCACTCCACTGGGCTAGCACAATGCCAAGGCTGACAGGAGCGCTTTCCATCACGTCCTGCTCCTACCTTTCCCCAGTTCTGGGGCCCACCGCCTATGAGCCAGGTGGTCAGGCCCAGCTGCAGGGCCAGGGACACCATGGTCCTGGGGCTACTCTGTGCCCCACTCATGCTCCGGACCCTGGGGCAAGGTAGGCCAGGGGCTCCTGACCTGCACAGATGAGAGTGGGGCATCCCCAGGAAAGACCATTCTGTATTTTTCTGTCCCCGTCTCCTTAGAATGGAACCTTTTTGAGGGCAGGTCCTTGTCTTTGTATGTTCTGTCCCCAGCCCCACCTCCCAGGGGCCGTCAATAAATGTGATGATGAGGATGACGATGCTGCCCGACTTGTCTCTGCTCCTTCAACCAGCCACTCTACTGTTGCAGCCTCCACACTTGACCTCCTGCACTTCCTCCTCTTGAGATGCCCTCCCTTCCTCTCTGCCCAGCCAAAGCCTGGCTGTCCTTCAGGTCCTGCACTGCAGCTACCTCTTCCATGAAGCCTTCTCTGATTACCAACTCCGTGGGAATCTTTCCTACTCTTAACTTCCCAGCACTTGTGGCCAGAAGCATACTCTGCTCCATACTGTTCTCCAACTGCCCATCTATATGCACCTTCTCTTTCTGGGTTGCCTGTAAGCCCAATTGGGATGGTACTTGCTCCTGCTCTGGCCTGCCAAATGACCACTCCACTGAGGGCTGGAGGGGCTTCTATGAGGCTGAAGGTTGTTTTCAGCTAGGGTGAATACTAGGTAGCTACCTTGGCTGATGAGGCTGGGACAAGAAGTGGGGAGAGCAGGAACAGGCCCTGGATCAGCTTAGGTCAAGTCTAATGAGATGGAGCTTGGTAGGGAAGCACGGATAGTCCTACAAACAGAAGGGGGGCGGAGTGCTGTAGAAGCTAATGTGATCTTGGTTCATGTTAATAGAGACAGAACCATCCAGAAAGAGGATAGTATTGGCTTGGCTCTACTTTTCACTGAAATTTTACACTGTAAGAGGAACCCTCCCCAAACTACCACCTTTGGTCTCCTTAGCATGTCCCTAATATGCACGGTGGAAAAGGAGTTTGGGACTAAATCCCAAATAGTTGGGGGATGAATAGTTGGGGGATCTGTCTGAGATCCGTGTGATGGTTGGCCTCCAAACCCACAAGGGCTAGAAATGTAGAGTCAGAGGTCAGAGTCAAGACCAAAGGGTGAAAACCATAGGAAGGATGGGATCTGTCCACAAAGATGTATAAGCAGTGCCTGAGTGACTGCTTGATGGCAGCTGTAGAGATTGAAGCAATGCTTGGAGGGACTGGCCCATTTGAACTTTCCAGAGCTCTCTCAAGTCCAGACAGTCAGATGTACCCCTGCTAGGGATGCAATCAGAGCATGCACGGATAGTGCCCACCTGAGCAGCTCTACCCCACTCTGGTTCTCCTACTGTCCTCACTGCTAGCACTTGAGCTGCTGGAGGTTGAGGGACACCAGAACCACAGGGTACTTGCCTGAGATGAGAGAAGACTGAACAGCTTTGTTAGATCTCCCACATTCTCAGCACAGATGAGGGTAGGTTGGGCCCCTCTTGTCCTGGCTTTCCACTCCCAGTCCCTGCTTCCAGGGTTGTGGTGTATAACCAAAAGGAGAAAAAGTTGAGATTGGGGGTGTCTAAACCTTCCTCCATCATCGTGAATTGGGGAGCAGCCTCTGGAAGGGAGAGGCTAATGTCCACAGCCTAGTAGTTCAGCCTCCCCTCTCCAGGGCAGGTAAGAAGAAAAAGGAATGACCCCAAGGGAGGGACTAGGAAGGGGAAAAAACTGTTTCCAAGGGAACCAGAGGATATCCTTCAGAAGGTCTTACACACCACTCACCCTCCTCAAATAGCTGAAACTGTTTTAGAAAGGGTAAGGAACAAGGCCCTGTAGTATTCAGCTCCAGCATAAAAAAGACTTGAGGTAGGTGGGTACAGATACTGACAGAGTGGAGTGGGCTGTTCTGGGCTATGGGCAAGTTGTTGAGTTGGATGGTTAATAAACTTCATTAACCCGCATGCTTTAAGGTACATGGAATGTTCTGGAAGGTTCCAGACAGTCTGGGCTCTCTCTGGTGCCTAACAAATTCTGGAACTTTCTGTTTCCAAGTTGCAGGACCCCAGGAAACATCCCTGGCTGCAATGCTCTGAGAGAACAAACTTGTACATCAAGGAGCCCCTGAGAAAGGTCCCACCTATTACCAACCACCAGTGTTTTTACAAACCCAAACCAAAAAGTTGTCCAAGTAACAAAACTTCTAACCCTTTTTGATAAAAATAAGGAGTTCCTGCCCTTCAAGAAAGTTTGTTATGTCCACATCTTGTTCAGGAATCACTAGCTTGAGTGTTTTCCTGTTTCCCCCCTTGTTTCTCAAATATAAAACATAATTTGTGGGGGTGGGGGCGGCAATCAAGACCTACCGACCCAAGCAAGCCTGAACCAGAGTGGGCTCAAATCTTTACCACTGAATTGTGATGTGGTCACTGCAAAGCCAGGGCTAACAACTTACCCCTGACCTCACCTCCAAGGTTAGAATCAAACGGTTTGAGATCAAGTTAGAGTAGGTGTTGGTTTCTCCCAATTTATACAAGGATTTTACACAAAAGAATTGATGCAGGAATTGATGGTGTAAGAACTGATGTTACTATATGTACCAAAGGACTTCTGGCTTTGTCCAGGACCTTGCCATTGCTGTAGACTTCTCAAAAGATCTTTCTTGTCCCACAATGAAATAAGCTTTACACTCTCCTTCCCTGGTTAAAAGTGTGAGCTCTCATAATATATGATGTAGCCTAGAGGATCTGCAAACTCAAATGTCTGCAGGGGCTAGGAAGGTCACAGACATGCAAAGCAGTCCATTTCTACAAATAAATATTTCCTTTCTCATTTTTTTTTTGAAAATGCATGGTCCCTTTTTTTCTGTTCTTGACAGACACAGGGCATAGAGAGAGATTTCTCTATTATGAGAAAAATGGCCAATTGTGTAGACCACCTCCCCTCTGTTGGTGGGAGCATGGTGAACTAGGAGCCATGTCCTCTTTAAAAGGCAGATGTTAACAGCTTCTCCCAGGTGGTAGTACGAGTGTGTGAGTGAATACGCTGGCATGTTTTCTCATTTTTTGAGAGAAGTCAGAAATCTAGACTTTTATACAGTCTCCCAAATTTTGAAAGTTGGCTGAAGTTTTTGAAGACACTGTGCCAGCCATGGCCAAACACTGTGTGCAGGTTGGCTGTGTGGCCCCTGGGACCATGAATCTCAGCCCATTCTTGGTCCTCCTGAAACAGGTCTTCTCTTGTCCACTCCCAGAACTGAGAGTGTGAATGCTGAAGGGGCAAAAGCAGGATGGGAGGGCGAGCGCACCTCAAGTCTAGTTAGAGGACCCCAGGTTCAGACAACTTTAAGAGATAGTATTGAGGGGATGCCTGGGTGGCTCAGCAGTTGAGCCTCTGCCTTTAACTCAGGGCAGGATCCTGGAAGTCTGGAATTGAGTCCTGCATTGGGCTCCCTGCAAGGAGCCTGCTTCTCCCTCTGCCTATGTCTCTGTCTCCCTGTCGCTCATGAAAAAAATAAACATAAGCTTAAAAAAAAGACAAAAAAAAAAAAAAAAAGAGAGAGAGAGAGATAGTGGTGAGATTGAGAGTGATGCTATGATCTCACAGCAAACTGTAAAGAGGACCTGCTTCTTAGGGATGATGGCACTGGGTGTTCTCAGTATATGCAAGTTCCCCTGAGGACAAGACTCAGGTCTGTCATCCTCACAAAGTAACTGCTCTGCCCAAGCTGGGCCTAAGAACCAAAAGTACTGAAGGTAGGCAAGGCAGGCCTTCTCCTATGATCCTGATCATAGGCAGGTGGCAGTGTGTGCCCTTGTCACAAGACTGAGGAATTGAGAGGAGGCAAAGACCAGGATAGAGCCCATTCTAGTGCACTATTCAAATTCAAGGCAGTGGATTGAAGAACCACCACCACTTATTAGCTGTCCTGTCTCTCAGCCTCTCTTCCTGGGATCTGGTGACCTTCCAGGAAGGCCTAAGATATACTACCCCCACCCTCCTGCCATTTCCCCAAAAGGAAGTGTGGTGGCCACTCACTTGGGCTCCATCCTTGTGCCTCAGCTTGTGACCATAAAGAATATACATATATATAAGGGACCCTAATGAATATATGTATGTATATGTTATAAATTATACACACACACACACTCATATATAGTGCCCAAATAGATGGACAACTCATTAGTCTAAGGTACGCTACTCTTTTTTTTTTTTTCTTAAATATTTTATTTATTCATGAGAGAGAGAGAGACAGGCAGAGGGAGAAGCAGGCTCCATGCAGGGAGCCCAATATGGGACTCAATCCCGAGTCTCTAGGATCAGGCCCTGGGCTGAAGGCTGCGCTAAACTGAGCCCGAGCTGAGCCACCTGGGCTGCCCAAAGGTAGGCTATTCTTAACTGATCTTGGCTCATGCTAGCATTAAGGAAGGCAAGGTGCACTGACTGAATAAAATGCCAGAACCTTAGAAGGGAAGCACGAAATCCTACTCAGTGCTGAGATCTGTAAAGGATCATTTCACCCAGGAATAAACAAAGGGCAACAAAGGGCAAAGTTGGCTCAGGAGGAATAAAGTCCTGATCAAGTCCAAAGACAGTATATCACAATTGCCTATACAAGCACACATTTGACTGCTGTCTTATTGTCCATCTCTCCCCATTAGGACTTGTGTGTGCTGCTCACTCAGCCTCATACTGTACTTGCAACCCCATTCTCACCACAATACAGCCCAAGGCAGGCTCTTATCCTTCTTGGTCTGAGGTCCAACTTTCAAGGAAGTTTTGGTTTAGTCTGTGATCAAAAGGAGAAAAAGGACTAAAGTTGAACATGTCCGAGCCTTCCTCCACTATCAGGAATTGGGCAGCAGCCCTTAGAAGTCAGGGGATAATGTCTATGGCCTGGTTCAGCCTCTCCTTCCCAGGGCAAGTGAGAAACAGAGAGGAACAACCTGAGGCAATCTTGGGGGGTGGGGGATAGTTGGGAAGGGAGAATACCATGGGAACCAGTTTAGAGGTCCTTCAACATCTCCTCTTCCAAAAAGAGCCCAGGTTCTGTTTCAAGGAGAGTAGTGAGTGGGAACTTAAAGAGTTCAGCTCTGGACTGGAAAACAAACAAACAAACAAACAAACAACCTGAGGCAGGCAGGATGGCACTATAAGAATAGCTTGGTTCTAGGCCTAAAAAGAGGCTTACAATTGGATGATTAATAAACTTTATTGACTACCCAGATTAAAGTAGCATGGAATGTTCCAGAAGCTTCACAGAGTCTTCCCACTCCCACAACCTTCTGGAACTTTCTATCTACCTCTATGTTCTGGGGCCCCAGGGAATGTTCTTGCCTTTGATATTCACTGCAAGAAAACAAACTTGAGGCAGCTACATCAAGGAGCCCATTAGAATACCACTATTATATACCAATAGTGCTTTTACAACCAAACCCCGCTAAGAACCCCAATCGTTTTTGATAGAAATTCTCATAGAATCCTGCCCCAAGGACACTGCTGTGCACCCAGCTGCTTGGTTGAGATTCAGGTTTCTGTACCTTTTACAGGGCTGAACACTTCCTGTTGTTTGTATTTCAAAAAGAACTTGCTTTCCAAATATGAAACATAGTAACATTAAATGTTCTTTTTAAAAGTACATATGCCCCTCCCCCCAAGTCAAGGCTAGCTGAGCCACCAAGTCCGAATCCAAAGTGGGCTCAAATCTTTACCACTGAATTGTATGGTCACTGAAAGTACTAAGAGTTTGCCCCGGACCTACTAGGCTAGAATCAAATTGTTTCCAAGACACGAGGCTGAACTAGCTGTGGCGTTATCCTAATTACAAGGATTTCACAAGAGCCGGAATTCTTATTAATATACCAAAGCACCTCTGGGTTTGTTTAGAACCTACACTTCTGTCCTCACTCTTGTGGTAGATCTCTTGCAAAGGTTTTCCTATTTGTACAGCTTTACACTTAGCCGTAGGGCATAAATGCCTGAGCAGCTAAATCTCACAGCCAACATGTACACCATGTGCAAGGACACAGAGTGGAGAGCCTGACTACTACTGCTCCAGCCAAGTGACGACCAACTGCTTAGCTTGACTTAGAAACTGAGAGAGAAAAAAGCTTCAGCCAGGGCTCTGAATAAAGAACCAGGCTTCCAGCACATTCCTCCAGTCCCTTAGAAGTACCATTTACTCCAAACTCAAGCAGCCAGGTTTCGAGGACTTGCCATGTGGGGCTAAACAAAAGGACAGGCCACATTCCCAGTTTGTTGACCTCAAACTCCCAGTTTTTTGCTGCTTCTGGGAGGGGATGGGCTGCACAGTTAGTGATGGGCCTGGCTAGCAGAGCAGTGACTAGGAGACAGGCCTACTCTACTGCCTCAAAGATAAACCTGCTTTGCTAACATCATGTTTTAATCACTGAGCCCATTAGGATTATGGATAGTAAAGTGTGACAGACCTCAAGGGAGCAAATGATTTGTTCCTTTGCTGCCATGCCCACAGTAGTAGTTTCTCTGAGGTCATGCATTAGATAAGTACAAGCACAGGAACAGCCCCTTCCTTACGTGGGGTGACCTTGCTTTCCCACTCCCACATGCCACCAGCAGAAGGGGGAGTGGGGTCTGGGGCTGATCACACAAGAATGGCCAGGTTTCCAAAGATCATATTCTTACCCTACACCAGGTCTCACCTGTGGCTGGGGAACTCACAGAAAGACAAGGTTCGTACAACCCCAGAATTTTTCTTTTGGCAGCCAACAATTGGTCACATTGCACGGTTCAAGGTTACACAGGAGCCCCACGGTACAAACGTGGGGCGGGAGCAGACCATTCTTGCTCAGAGCTTTACAATAGAGCCAGAGCAAGTGTTCCAGAAGTTGACAACTTCAGGAAGGCAACCTCTGGAAGCAGGCAACCAAGGGACTCCAGAAAACCCTCCACTCTCGGGATTTCGGGACTCTTCTTCTTGGGGCCTGTTTCTCTGCCACTGAAACGCCTTCTTTTCCGGGCCGTAGGGGAGGGACGCGCAGGTGGATGGCTAAGCCTGGCGGGCGGGGACGAGGAAGGAAGAGCATCAGTTCCTTCGGACCCCAGCAGAGGTAGACTATGGAAGGCAAGGGGTTCAAGAAGACAGGAAAGGCCATTTTCTTGGGGCCAGCTGGGGGCTGCTCCCCTTCCTCCCATCTCTGATTAGAAACGAAAGCCCAGGATGATGAAGGCCGTGAGGAGAAGGAACACAAAAGTCGTGTCTCGGGTCTCGTCCCAGCGGAAGCCCTTCTTGGCCCGCTCCTCCTGCTGCCTGCGCAGGGCCTCTCGCCGGGCCCTCTGGCGCCGCTCGCGCTCCAGCTGCTCCCCGTAGTGCGCTTGGTAAAAGGCGTCGAAGTCGAACATGGTGCGGCTGGCGCCGGTCGCGGCCTGACCGGGGCCGTGGGCTCGAGAGGCAGGTGGCGGGGCGCGCGGCGAGCCGGCGTCGCCGGCGGGCGCCCTGGAGGGCCGGACACCAGGTCCGCGCAGGTCCTCGTCGCTGAGCAAGCCGCGGTCATACTTGCGACGCAGAGTGGCACTGCCCAGCACCACGTAGGCCTGAGAGATGCGCGTGAAGCGCTCGGCAGCTTCGGCGCTCCCCGAGTTGCGATCCGGGTGGTACAGGAAGCTCTGCCGGTAGTAGGCCGCCTTGATTTGCGCTTGCGTGGCCGTGGAGGGGACGCCGAGCAGCTCATAGAGCGCCGTGCGCGAGTATGGTCTGTCGCCCTGGGAATAAGTCCTCACATCTATGCCCAGGCCGGATCCCGGGTTCTGTGGAGCGCTCGGCAGCAGCCACAACCTCCACAGTAACTGCCGCGACCACCTCAGACCGCGCTTGGCTGCCATCTTGAAAGGACGCCATGCGGGCGGTGCAAGACGAACTGGCCAATGGGAGGCGCGTGTTGGTCGCAGCGCGTTGGCCCTGTAGCCAATCGAGTAAGGCAGGAGGCGGGGAGAGGGGCGGAGCATGCGTGCTAAGAGGCGGGCGTGGGACCGATGGCATAAAAGCCGGGCTCCTGGCTCTGTCGCCTCAGTCTCCAGGCGGTGGCGTGGAGATGGCGTTCCGCGGCAGGAGGCCGGAGCACGGCGGGCCCCCGGAGCTGGTGAGGCTTTGGCTCTGGCTCACCTCTCTCCCCGCCTGTGGTGTGTGCTGCCGCGTCTTGATTCCTCCTCTACCGCTGTTGTCTTTTTTTTCCCCGCAGTTTTACGACAAGAATGAAGCCCGGAAATACGTGCGCAAGTAAGGGGAGCCTGCATGTTGCCGGGTGTCGGGGGTGGGGTGGGGGCGGCGGTAAGGGATTCGGGAACCGACAAGTTGACTTAACAGCGGGCATTGCTTGGAAAGCACGCGGAATTTGGGGGGGGGGTAAGGAAGGGACGAGGACTGACTGACTGCAGTTCTAAAGTGGGAAGGTCAGCGTCAAGCAAACCTCGAACGCTTTGGGCCTCAGTAAACTTGGAATTAAAATGGGGGTGGAGCGTACCTATTTTCTCTAGGTGGTGGTCAAACAAATTTCAAAATAATTTGTTTAAGCTTGTGGTAAAATCGGCGGGGGGCCGTGGATGCGTGTAAGGGGTCAGTGCTTTTGCGGGGAAGGAGCGCGTACTCCCAGAATGCCGCACGTTACTAAGTTCGCGTGAGAACTGTTGGTGTAGGATTTGTATTTCAGAGGGTAGTTGTGCCACTGTAAAGTCATTTAACAAATGATGGCTGGCACAGGGACTTCCAAGCCTTCCCTTTCTTATACACTAGTCTAGATATAACTGTTCTCTTTCTTTCCATTCAAATTAGAGTCCAAGACCAAGCCAGCCAGCAGAAATCTCTGGCTCAATTGTCATTATGTCTCCTCTCCGTAAAAACTTTTTTCCAGCTGCAGAGCTCTGCGTGATTTTTTCTCTTGATCTTGGGGTAGATAGGACTACCCCAAAATAGACCTGTTCTTATTAGATGTAGTCATTTATTGAAATAATACTTAGTTTGAATTAATTAGTATGGAAAAATGTTAATGTTTTGTTGAACTGGTTTGGTTTTTTTTTTTTTTTTTTTTTGGTAATGTGTTGAAATATTTAGGGGGTATTAAACTAAGATGTTAAGTAAGGTATGTTATCCAGTGTTGTTACAATTAATTTTACAGGTTTCATTTTAAATACGGTACTAAGAAAGCCCAACATGGCTTGCATTATATTTCTCACAAACCATACTGGTATGGGTTTTTGTTGTGCATTGTTGAGTTTTATATGTGAGAGTAACTATGGTGGGGTAGTTCTTCCAGAGAATATGTTAAGTAGTAACTATATCAGAGCCTTACTGAGTTGAAAATCTGCAGTGATTAGTCACTTAGCTAAGTAATTCGTTCCCTTCACATTAGCATCATAACTGGTAGAGTTATAATTTGTGTCCCAAAATAACTGTTGTTGTATTACGTGGATTTTTGGGGTCAGTTTTAAACAGTTGGAGTTGAGTATGGTGACTGGGAGAGAGTACCTCAGGATGATTGTTTCTTTTCCTCTTTGCCTTTTTTTTTTTTTTTAAACTGAGTGATATTTTAGCTCAGAATTTCTCTATTACTTGATTGTCGTTTTCTGCCTTCCCAGCTCACGAATGATTGATGTCCAGACCAAGATGGCTGGGCGAGCATTGGAGCTCCTTTGTCTGCCCGAGGGTCAGCCCTGTTACCTGTTGGATATTGGGTGAGATCCTGGGGCTCGGTTCAAGTAGTCCAGGTGATGGACTGTCTTTGCTGCTCACACTGTTGAGTTCCTGTTTGATTATGTTTTCCAGCTGTGGTTCTGGGCTGAGTGGAGATTATCTCTCAGATGAAGGGCACTACTGGGTGGGCATCGACATTAGCCCTGCCATGCTGGGTAAGTATGTCCTACTTGAATGTGGACTTTTCTTCATGAGCAGGGAGCAGCTGTGCATCCTCTCTCCCTGATGTGCTCTTCTCCGATGCAGATGCAGCCTTGGACCGAGACACTGAGGGAGACCTGCTTCTGGGGGACATGGGCCAAGGCATCCCCTTCAAACCAGGCTCCTTTGATGGTTGTATCAGGTGAGAAGAGTTTTTCACTTACTGCTTTCAGTCCTGCAGGTTAGTGCTTCCCAAACTAGCTGTGTAGCAGAGTTACACAGGAAACTAAAAAATAGACACCCCCAGGTTAGAGCAGTGGTCCCAGTTGTCTATTTTTTTTGTATTTTTGAAACTACTCCTTTGATCGTCTTGGACTTCCAGGTTCAGGTACAGCTGGTGTAGATTCTCTGCTCTGGGGGTGGGGGTGGGGGTGGGGGAGGGTGGTCTTCTCAACCTCTAGGAGCCATTTTGTGGGTGCCAGCAGCCATCATTTTAGCTCAGCGGCCATCTTGTTGGCCTCAGCAGCCATCATTTTAGCCCCAGCGGCCATCTTGTTGGCCTCAGCAGCCATCATTTTAGCCCCAGCGGCCATCTTGTTGGCCTCAGCAGCCATCTTGTTGGCCCCAGCAGCCATCATTTTAGCCCCAGGGGCCATTTTGTTGGCCTGAGGAGCTATCATCTTAGCCCCAGCAGCCATCTTGTTGGCCCCAGCAGCCATCATTTTAGCCCCAGTGGCCATCTTGTTGGCCCTAGCAGCCATCATTTTAGCCCCAGTGGCCATCTTCTTGGCCTGAGGAGCTATCATCTTAGCCCCAGCAGCCATCTTCTTGGCCTCAGGAGCCAGCTTGTTGCCTTCTTTTTTAATTGCTCTTCAGTGAGGGGGAAAAAAAAAAAAGGCTCTTCAGTGAAGAATGGTCCAGAATTTAACAGTCTCTTCAGTGGCTTAATCATTTCTGGGTTGTCAGGGTCAAGTTTTGAAGACTCATGTAGTGCTTTGATAACAGACCTTACAATATTGAAATGACTGTTCAAAACATGAAGTTGTTCTTTGTCTTCTGTGGTAAAGTTCTGTTAAATATTTGGTGTAACGTGTTGATGATGGGGTGGAGGTAGGGGATGAAGGAGGAAGTTGTATCTTTGATCCTTACCTTTATACCTTTAATCCACAGGAGGGGGATACCTCCTCCTGTGACTATGGGTTGAGTAGTGGGGATCTGGATGTGAACAGTAAAAATTTGGAATTGAAGATTTTTTCCTAGGGTAAAGGAGGAGTTTAAATTTGGGAACAAGATTGGGGGGAGAAAACACCTTTCAATGATAGCAATTGCTTTTTAGTAATGATTGGGTGAGCTGCAGAAAGCCAAAGGCCAGTGATATGGTCTGTATATCTTCGGAATAAGTCATCCTTTTTTTTTTTTTTTTTTTTTTTTTTAAGAGATGATATGGCAAGCTGATTATTTTTCTTTTTTTTTAGCATTTCATATTGTAAGACATGGTATCAGGTGCTGTGGATCTTGTGGAAGTACAACAAAGTCCCTGCTTTTAAGACTCTGCATGGTGTATGAGGTGCTCTAAGACACGAGCCACACGACTAAACAGGAATTTGAGTGTGGAGTGTGATGGAGAGTCCTGGGACCCACCCGAGCGGTGAAGAGAAGCCAGAGAGCACAGGGAAACCTGGAGGAGGAGGGGCCGGGGCTGGCCCTTGAAAACTGAGGAATTGAGCTAGGCATGGGGGGAGGGTGTCTGAGTGAAGAACAGTGAGAACAGAGCCACAGAAAGTGGCCAGAGAGTGGCACCTGATAGATCCCCGTGGGGGTAGAATGAGAGATTTTTAAGCTCCATGTTGAGAAGTTTGGGCTTTATTGAGTAGTCGGGAAGCTAGGGAGTGAGTGACCAGATCAGAACTGTATTTTGGGTAGATTATTTACAAGAAGAAAAGCGAGATTGTGGAAGCAATGGAGGCGGTGGTAGTGTTGCCCCAGGAGAATGGTAGAGAGAAATAAAAACTGGGAGAGGCAGTGGGACAGACCAGTAGGGTTTGTAGTTCCGTGGATATATGTTCACAGGCCTGAGTGGGGGATGTACCTGAGAGGAGTGTATGATAACCGTTTGAGGTTTTTAAATCTGGGAATGGTGAAGACAATGAACAGGTACAGTTGAGTGAACTGATTGCAGAGGAGAATGAATGAATGAAGGTGTTTTATTCTAACGGTTTTCCCTCAGATAGGGGAAGGGAAAGAAGGGGTAGGTGGCAGAGAGGCTTGACATACTGTGTAATTTTAAATTTGAGATGCATGTGCGAAACAAGGTTGAGAAAATACTTGTTTGGACTGGCTGCACAGAAGTTAATGCTGACCTTCCATCCAACCTTTTCTGTCCAATATTGTAGAACGGTGAGCTGAAGTGGATCTGCACATGGCCAGAAGGAGAATTATGGGCAGGAGGGTTTCACCTGAAGCTCAAGGATGTGTGCATGGTGATAGAGTCTCACAGAGCCTGGGAAGAGTACCACATGTTGGTCCCTCTCCTGACTGGGTCCCTTCTTTTCTCAGCATTTCTGCTATACAGTGGCTCTGTAATGCAAACAAGAAGTCTGACATCCCTGCAAAGCGCCTGTACTGCTTTTTTTCTTCGCTTTACTCTGTGCTGGTGAGTATGAGATCTCCTACCTGTTTGGGTTGGCTGTTTATTCCTCCTGTGGATAGTGATGGAGTAGGAAATATTCCACGGGAAGGCCATTCACGTGGGCCCGCCCGGGGTCACAGGACCTTGTTGTGGTTATTTCTGTCTAGGTCTAAGCCCTAAAGAGAAATCTCAGCAGTCTGATGCCTCAAATAAAATGCAGAACATGTCAGTGTCAAAATCTGAGACCGATTATAATTCCTATGTCCCAGCTGCACTGAATTTTAATTGGAAGTTGGTTTAGGGGCATGGACACCACAGAGTGAGGACAAAGACATCGTGTGTAGAGCTCACAGAGTGCCCACAAATCCTCTGACTCCTACTCCTTTCTCCCCGCTACTGCTGATGCTCAGGTGGGGAGCAGGGTGGTTATTTATCACAGAACCTTTATTAGCTTTATCTGTCTTCATGACTAACGGTCTAGATTTTAGTTGTTTAGTAGGATTAGACAGTAGTTTGAGATTTTAAGTCCTAGGAATGAACGGATCCAGGTATTTCTTGGTATCTCCCCACCTCATCCCTAGTTTTCCTAAGATGGGTTGTTTCTGCAGTTGGCTGGCTGGTCTCATGTATCATGTGCTTTTCCTCATACACATGCCCTGGAGTTAACCTGAGGTTCTGGTGGCTTCTGTGTTTGCCTTTCTCTCTGCTGAAGTGGTTTTCCCTCCTGTGATTAGCCAGGACCCCACTACATTCAGGACACTGCTCAAGTGTCCCTTCAGAGAGAGGCCTTCCTTGAGCCAAAAGTAAACCCAACAGTCTCTTGTCATTCACCATTCCTTTGTTCTAATTTATTTTTCTTCTTGGCATTAAATCAATGCTGTAAATTAGCAGCCTTTCATGCTAAAATGTGAACTCTGAAAGTTTGGGGGCTGTCTCTGTTCACGGCTGTGTCCCAAGCCCTATGAACAGTGTCCTATACCTAATGGGGTTTCAGATATCTAGTGAGCAAGGAATAGAGAAGCATTGGGCCTTGAGCCCATGGTATGATTGTAGGAGAGTGAGGTCTCTGTTGCTTGCAGGTTCGTGGAGCCCGGGCTGTCCTGCAGCTATACCCGGAGAACTCCGAGCAGGTGAGCCCCTTGGCTACTAGAGTTGCAGGGAAGGGGGGTGGTAAACCCAAGACAGGTAAGCTGTCCTCCTCACTCACCTGCCCTTGCGCTGTTGGGAGGTGACAAGACAAGGAACTCGTTGCTGACTAGGGGGAAAAGTAGGGAATGAGCCCCCAGGAGAGGTCCCTGTGGCCCCTGATGGCATGTTTTATGACCTGGTGTCCTAGGCAAGAGTAGTGGTACCTGTGGGGGTAGGGTAGGGCATTTGTTTTCTCCTGACAGACATCTGGTGTTAACAGTTAATAGGTTATTTCTGGTACACACAGTTAAATAGAAGTTGAGAGAGGATTTGAGAGAACAGCAAAACTGTCCTGTAGAACGTCATGCCATGGGGATGAGTATAGGTACAGACCCTGAAAGACAAGTGGGGAGCTGTCCCCAGCCCCTAACATGAAACATGAGTGAGTTTGCCTCCTGACTGGTGGCCATTCCTGAGATGGGAGGGGGGTAGGTAGAAAGATGGGTCCCTGGGCTAGATAGAAATGGAGACTTGAGGGAATTGCTGATTCCAGCCTACACTTCTTTGTGTGGCTTTCGGGGATTCAGAATGGAGAGCAGTCTTATGAAGATCTTCAGTTCTCCCAGGCAGGATCCATCCTGGGGGCAGACTGGCTCCTGGAAGGGAGTGGAGGAAAAGCTGTGTGCTCCCCCAGCCTCCATGCCTGACTCACACCATTCTCTTCTCAGTTGGAGCTGATTACAATCCAGGCCACCAAGGCTGGCTTCACTGGTGGCGTGGTTGTGGACTTCCCCAATAGCGCCAAGGCAAAGAAGTAAGTGCTGAGGGCTAGTGTGCTGTTGGCGTCGAGCAGAGGGGTTGTTGGGGTGATGAGCCAGCCAGAGGGTTGCTAGGCTGGGTCCCCCGGGCCCTCCTATTCTGTACCTGTGTGTGAGAGGGGACGTGCTTGAGGATTTGTGTGTCGTCCGTACCCCCCCTCCCCCTGTCGGCTTTATGAGCCCAGCCCTCACTCTCCTTTCTGCTTTCAGGTTCTACCTCTGCTTGTTTTCTGGGCCTTCGACCTTTATGCCAAAGGTGAGGGACCCAGAGTCTGTTGGTTTGTGTCCTTTGGATTCCCTGCTTGTGGGGCCTCGTACCTGTTGAAAGTGCTCAGGCCTGGGTGGCCTGGCCTCCCAGGGCAGGGCAGACGGGTGGAGGGACCCTGGGGATGATCTAAGAGTCCTCTGGTCTCTGCAGCCCCTGAATGAGAGTAACGAGAGTAATGAGGAAGAGGAGGTCCAGGAGTCCGTGTTCACAAGAGAGAGGTAAAACAGTCCGCACTCGCTGGGGCTGGCCTTGGGTGTGGGGTGGGGCTTGCTGCTGCCAGGGCTGGCAGACGGGGCGGAAGGAAGATGGCAGCGCTCTGCTTTCATGAGGCTCTCAGGACCAGGTGTGGCTGTGGCACCAAAGTGGTGACAGAATGGGAGACCTGTGGGCCTGTGCCTGCTCCCGCCGCCCGCTGGGCAGTGGGGGCCCTCCAGCGTGTCTGCGGCCCCCTTCTCCCTCAGGCTGCTGCCCCCACTGCGTCCCAGACCCCCCTCCCCTCTGGCTCTCCCTCCGCTCCCCTGCATCCTCCTGTCTGCTCTCCCGCCCACTCCCACATGCACTGTACCAGCTCTCCTGTCTTCTCCAGTAGCCAGCCTTGTGCATAGGCCTCCCTTCTGGGTCAGATCTGGCACCTGTCTTGCCCCACTGCACCATTCTCTCACTGCTGCTCTCTGCTTCTGCCACTGGCCCCACTGGTAGCTCTCCTCAAGGCCACACTAGCTTCTGTCCTGCCAAGGCTGTGGCTACTTTTCAGTCTGCTTTCTCTGCTGTCCTTAACTTAACCTACCTGCTCTGTAGGCACCAACTGAGACCTCGCTCCCTTGTTGCTTTCCCTGTCCAGCTTCCCCTAAGCCTTCCCCCAACCCCCATCTCAGTTTGGTCCTCGGCTCTCTGGCTGTTCCTTCTTGGAACACCCTGGGGCCCAGCCTGGACACACACACCACCACCACCCCACCCCACCCCACCACCACCCCTGTCTCTCTCCTGCTTTAGCCACCAACTCTAGATTCCTTGCTCCGGACTTAGGTCTGTGGCCTCTACCCCACCTCCAATTTCTGAACCGTCCCCTAAGTATCTGCTTTAGGGATACTTTCACCGGTGTGCAGGACAAAGCCACGCTCTTGCTCTTCACCCCAAGACTCCCTCCGCTCTCTCCCCTATTTGTTTCTGTTTCCCTTACCTCCTCTCCAGCCAGGCCTTCACGTCTTGCTACCTTTGACGCGAGTCTGTCCAGGGGGCAGCCCCCTCCTCTCCCTGGGCCCCCGCCACCTTTGCCTGGCGTGGACATTGCTATGCTGGCCTCCCTCTGCTCTTGATCTTTGCCCATTTGAATTTCTCCTACATGGTTGTAAGACAAGTCCTTTCTTCTTCTTCCTTTCATTTCTTAAAACGGGTAAATGTATCTTGCCATTTTGCTCTTCCAATGTCCTTGGTTGAGTTCTCTTTACCATCTGTTTCCCTCCACCTTTCAATGCTCTGAATCCTATGTATTTGTTTCCTGGGTGGTCAGGGGGTTTCCCCAGCCAGAAGGAGAACTTGGATATCACTGGTATGTCCCCGATGTCAGAGCAAGATCTTTGTCAGTGAACAGTGTCCAGCATTCAGTGGCTGGATAATTGATGGTAAGGCAGTGAAGGAGGTTATTTCTTCCTTCTGGTTGATGGGAGTGAAAAGCCTAAAAATTTTTAAGACGTTGAAGAAGAAAAATGGGTAGAGAATGAATTTAGAAGGCCATGGGTGGTGAAGATCATGAGTGTGTTCATGTCCACCACAGACTGAATCCTTCTGACTCCTTATCCCCACCTCCCACCACAGTCATCTCCCTTAGCTTCCTGGGTCCATTCTGGGGGAGTAGCGGGATTGTGGGGTGGTTTTAGATGCTTTTTGTTCTAAGTGCCCACCACTTGCTCCCAGTGAGTGGTGCCCTTTCTCCCACCTCCCAGAGGATCTGCCCTCAGTGCACCTCCTCCATCCACTGTGTATGTAGTCCCTCTAGCCCTCAGACTGGTGTCTCCAGATGACATGCGCTAACTGTAAAGTTAGGTAAGCAACTGTTCATCTACTTGAGGGAGTAAAGCGAGCACTCGGAGAGTGTGTCAAGCAGAGGGCATGTGTGTGCAGGCTCAGCACAGACTTGTCTCCCCAGTTCTGTAGATCCTCAGCTTGGGGGACGGGGGACAGGAGGCTGTTGTCCATTGGCAGGATAATTGGGGCTTCTCCTGTTGTCCTTTCTATCTTAATTGTTCTCTCTGTCTCTGCCTCTCTGAGAACTCAGTCCACCTGTGGCATTTGCAGCTACTGACCACCTTCCCTCTTGGCACCTTTGGGTTGGGGCACTCACGGCCTCTACCCACTCCATTATTTGCCGTGATGACTCTCCCCTGTGGTTTGTTTCTTCTGTGGCTCACAGTTGGCCCCCACTTCTGCTTCTGTACACGCTGCTGCTGCTGTGTCCTGTGCTCTCAACCCCGATGTTGGCAGCTGCCTATTTTGCACTTGATTTCTCAGACCCCTGCTCTCTGGTTGTAGGCACTCTTCTGTTTGCTTCATGTACCCTGCATGTCCATGCCGAAGGGTATAGGTCCTGTTGTCAGTCCTTTGCCAAGATACAGCAGTGACTGCTCCTTGCTTACTGAGGAGAAAACATGTTCACTCCTTACCCGTGTTCATATCTTCATGAACTAGCCTAGCCAAGTGAGATTCTCAGATTTTTATTTTTTAGAGTAGGGGGCAGAAGAGCAGAGGGAGAGAGAATCTCAAGCAGACTCTACATTAAGAGCAGAGCACAAAGTGGGGCTTAATGTTAGGACCCTAAGATTATGATCTGAGCCAAAGTGAAGGGTCAGGTGCTCAACTGAGTGAGCCACCCAGGCACCCCCAAGATTTTTTTTTTAATTCTGACTTTTGTTATTAGGTCAGAACAGAGGAGAAATAGCAGCAAGCAGGGTCCATGTTGTAGTCCATGTTGCAGTCTGGCCTGCATTGACCCTGAGCCAAGGAGGGAACGTGTGCTTCTTGCCGTTGGTATCCCACCAGGACTCCTCCCCTTCTCATCCCACACACGGGACTCTTCTGCTCCTGACCTGCTCTGTCCTTTCGGTGCCACACCCCATGTGGCACTCTGGTCCCGGCACTGCCCCTATCTCTGCCTGCAGGAATAGCCACTTGTCTCAGCAGCTCTCTCGTTTCTCCCAGATTGCTCTTCCTTTCTGAGTCACTCCCTTAGCAGCTGCCGGGCCTCTGCACTTGCTTTGCCTAGTGTCGCTGGTGCCTGCCGAGGCCCAGGCATGGGCTCTTCAAGGGCAGGCCTGGTTGATACCCACTGTAGGACATCCATGGGTTGTGTACTCAGGTGCTCAGGAAATGGTTAATTCAAATGACAAGCAGCCCTCTGTGGCAAGAATTAGGCTGGAAGCTGTTTGATCCCAGCTGCCAGGTGGGGGTATGGTTTGGGGGCAGAGGCTCGCCCCATTATTCAGGGCCTCTCTCTCGTGGGGCTTTATGAGGGGTCCCTTTTCTTCTCAGCCAGGGCTGGAGGCCAAGATCCGCCCTTGAGGGTCATTGTCAGGGCTGCCGTGAGCTGGCAGCCTTGTTACCCTGCCTCAGACATTTGTTGCCAGGAGCCTCTGCTTGGCGTCTGCCAGCCTTGCCAGCTCCGTAGCCAGGCGAGACGAGGGTCTGAAGTGGTGGCACTGGGCACAGGACCTCAGCTCTCCTTGGGTGGTGGCAGGCTTTCGTGAGCTGATGCTGGCCTGTTGCCTCAGAAGTACCGTGGTTCCCTCCCTGCCTGTCTCACAGGCAGTACCTAACAAGCAAACCCACCTGAGCCAGGTGGTCCTCTACACAGAGATGCCTGGGAGGGAGTACGGGCCTCTCCCATCCTCTTCTCCTCCCCCTCTCCTCCCGAACAGCAGCTCTGGCCTGAGGGGATGTCACTGGGGAGGAGAGTGTCTCTTGAGAGTGGGGACCTCTGTTGCAGAAGGGGCATTGAGGCCACCCGACACGGGGAAGATCACCAGTTTTGCCCCGCATGTATTAGCCTGGGTGCCAGCCAGGCCGCTCCATCCATCTGCTCAGAGCTGTCTAACCCCCCTCCCCCCACAGGATCCCATACAGGATCGCGTGCCGCGGGGTGGTAAGGAAGAGCCGTGAGTGGGTGCTGGAGAAGAAGGAACGCCGTAGGCGGCAGGGCAAGTGAGTGTTGTGGCCAGGCTGGGCTGCTGAGGGAGGAGGGTGTCCTGGGGGTTCTTTATTCTGAGACTTTGTTGTTTCCTTGCCACAGGGAGGTCAGACCTGACACCCAGTACACCGGCCGCAAGCGCAAGCCCCGCTTCTAGGTGGTTTGCTTAGGCTGCACGCGGTTATTACAGGCGAGAAGTTTTCTCTGTTGAAGTGCCTACATCCGTCAGCTGACAAAAATATTGTTTTAGAAAAGTTTTCATGTTCTAACAGTTTCTCTTCACTTAACAAAAGTTTTAATAGCATCTTATTTTGTTCTAAAAGCAATAAACCACTTCCTGTGGAATTGCGGTTCTGGCATTTTCCAGCTCTGTGATCTTTTTTTTTTTTTTTTTTTCCCAGCTCTGTGATCCTAAACACATTTCTTTCTTTTTTTTTTCTAAACACATTTCTTGAGTTTCTACTGGGGGGCAGAGGTGGGGGCTGTGGGGACTATCACCAGGTTCCCCAGGTCCAGACGAGGCTTGAAGAACTTAAGTGTATGAAAAGCATTCTTTTATTAATCTACAAGGAATACCGGTAGATTTAATTTCGGGCTGTTTATTCCAGCACGAGGCAGATTCGGGAAGGATGGGCAAGCGGAAATGTGTCTGTGGGACCCACTGACCTGCAGCTACCACCTGGCCTCTGGTTGCCCTCTAGTTAAAGGCATCCTCCAGCCTGTGGCCTGGGCTGACTTTTGGCCTTGAGCTGCACCAGCTGTCCATCAGGCCAGCACTTGGTTGCCTTCAGGGCCTGTCTTCTGTCCGGTTACTAGTGGGCTGTAGCATGCTAAGACTGGGGGCATCTGGGGATCGCTTGTGACTTCTGGGAAAAAGCAGGAGGAGGGTATGGATATGGCCCACGGGACAGACCAGGCATCAGCCTTTAAGCTGGGGTGGAGGGGCCGGAGGATCTGGAGGCTGAGGGAGCAGGAGGGACCCTCTGGGCCCCTCCTTCCTGTTAGTGCTGTGCACATTCATCCTGAAGTTCTAAGGCTAGGATACTGGCAGCAAAAAATCTACAGTAGAGGCATGGTACAGATACAAATGTTTATTCTACATAAAAATTTCACAAAATGGGCAGCTGGTTGTACCAAGACCTTTGGTGAAGGGGGTGAAGGCGGGGAGGGAAGTGGCTGATAGAGAAGGCAACAACGGACAGTGGTCACAGTCACTGGGTAGGAGCAGAGCTGAGGGGAAGGCAGGGCACAGACGGGGCCCTGTCCCCTACTGCATGCACTCGCATGCACACTCCTAGCCTGTCAACGAGGAAGAGGGGTCTCGGGCAGGGGCACATTTCTGACTTGAGAAGCCCCCAAGACGGGGAGGAGGGAGGTGCTCCTCCCTGGCTGGCTGCTGAATACTGCATCCCAGACACCAGACACCCACGTGGCATGTCAGTGGAGGACAGCAAGGGCAGGATGTGATTGCAGGCCTGAAGTAAGTCTGATTTCCCAGAGCACAAGGGAGCAGGGACCACTGTCCCAAACATGCAACACACGATGGCTTGAGAACCTGACCAAGGCCTGCCGGGAAGAGTGGCTGGCCCAGGGTGTGTGGGTTTTGGCTATGGCAGAGGCCCTCTGGGCTCAATCTGCTTCCCTAGCTCCAAGGGTGGCTGGAAACCAGGCACCAGACAGCCTCTGGAAGTATGTTACCTGGGGTCAGGGAGAGCCCAAAGGGGTTGCTCCTGGGGCTGTGAGAACATGGGAAGGGGAAATGCCAAGACCCGCTGGACTCTGCCCCTAGGCAGGGGAGGGAGCCCGGTCTTGACACAGCCAAAAGCCACCTGGCCACGGCACCCTGAGCCTCCCTGGCAGTGATGAGCTGTTAGAGGCTTAGAGCTGGGCTGTCTCTCAGGGCCACCCTTCCCCTAACCTGAAAAGCAGCACCATGTGGCCAGCTGGTCCCCACCCCTCAGGGGGCTCGACTTGGGACAGCTGGAGAGGTCAGGGCAGATGGGCCAGGCGGTAGGAGACAAGGTAGGGGTCCAGAGAGAATCCTGGTCCCAAGAGAGGGCAGACCCCAGGCTGGAGTAGAAGGCAGGGAGAGGGGGAGCATGGCTACCCTGGGCAGTGCTACCTGGGAAGGGTGAGGCGGCCTGGGCTAGGGCCTGAGTCTGTTCTTTGCTGACCTGCCCCACCCCACCGGCTCCTCAGTACAGACACACACGGTCACAGATCATGCACACGACGGCTCAGGGTGGGGTGGGTATGGAGGGCCCGATGGCAGAGAAAGGAGCAGGATAGGATGGGAAAGAAGGGGCTCCGAGCCAGAAGGCAGCAGCAGCCAGGGGGCCTCCTGAGGGCAGACCATCCGGAGTAGAGTGGCAGGTGGGATGATTTTTATCCAAAGATGCCTCCAAAGGTGGAGGCAATGACAATGCCCAGGATCACGCAGCAGATGATGATCATGATCTTCTTCTGCATGGGGGAGGCAGGAAGGAGTGGCCTCAGAAACAGGCTGAGGCTGAGGGCTGGGTCAGAGCTTGGAGGAGTGGGGCACACGAGGGAGAAGAGCCCCTGAGTGGCACTGAGAGCTGGGGGTCTGGAGGGTGGAAATAAAATTGGACCTGGGGAAGGTGTCACCCGGAACGGACCCAGGAGGCGGTGATGGCGGGGAGCTGAGGGACTTGGGGTGAGGGCTCAGATGGAGTCAAGTGTGGAGAGAGGCCTTGGGGCTCTAACAGGCAGAGGGGAGCTACTGACCCGGCGTGCCTTGCTCTGGTACTTGACAGCCTTCTTGGTGTCAGACACAGCCCTCTCCACATAGTCTACCGAATGTTCCACGTTGTACTCGATCCTGTCAATCATCTCCCCCTGCAGGGCCGGTGTCTGTGAGCTCCAGGGGGGTCCCCCTCAGAGCAGGACTCTGGGGAAGCACCCTGAGATCAGAGAAAGAAAAGTGGAGGCATAAGGATGGGGTGCCAGCTTTCACCTGTGCCCCTCAGGCCAGGTCCCCTGGGCAGCTTCCTCCTCTCCCTGGGGAGCAGGCATCCTGGGGAGGAACTGGCCATGCAATCTCAGCCAAGGGAGTAGAGACATGCAAAGGGTGCTCAGCTGGGCCAGGAGTGAGGCCGAAGGAGGCAGGGCCTGGAGTTGGTGCTCTGCACAGGGTGCCACTCCTCATGGGCATGGTGGTTCCACTCAGCTCTGTCTTCCGTCTTCAACATTTAAGACATCCTGCCTACCCCTGTAGCCCTTCTGAGCCATCTGGTCCCAGCAGCCCCTAGATGCCACTCCAACCATGATGCTGCCCAAGATCCCCCAGCAGCAGCGATGTGAAAAATGACCACTCCCTTCAAGTCCACTGCTTGCTTCCTCTGGGGTCTGTATCCCCATGGTCTATTAGCTGATGGCAGCAGCAGCCTCCTCGGGGCCCCCCGGCTTCCTGACTCGGTTCACACCATGCCCATACTCAAGACCCTCCAGTCTAGAAGAGAATCCAGAAGCCCAGAACCACCGTCTCCCTCTTGTTCACACCCCCTTCCCCTAAGCTTAAGCTCTAGCCGTATGACCTCCTCAGTGAGCTGGGGTCTTGCCAGTCTCAGGACTGTGCTGCTGCTGGTCCCACTCTTCACACACCATAGGAAGTCTTCCGAGCTCAAATGCCACCTCCTCAGGCCTTCCCTGACCACCTCCATCCAAAGTGGCCACCACAGGGACTCTTACAGTGTTACCCCAAGTGTGGCCCTAGGGCTAGCAGCATCAGCATCCCCCTCAAACCTGTTAGAAATGCAAATTCACGGGTCCCCACTCTGACCTACCAAGCTCTGGGCATAGGGACCAGGAAACCTACAAGCCTGCCAAGTGATTCCTGGGCCCTATCCAGTTGGAGGACCACTGCCTTATCACACTGCCTCCTAACATCTCCTGAGCACCCAGCACAACTCAAGAACATTCCATTTGTCATTTACGTATGCTGCCCTTTTGCCCAACACACATTAGCACAGGACCTCAGCTGTCCTGGTCACTGCTCGATGTCCAGCTCCTAGAAAAGTGGCTGTCTGCAGTGCTCACGTGACAAATCGGTGATAAGACAGGACAAGGCTGGGTATAGGGCCATGCAGGGCCATGCAGCACCCAGAGCCCAGTAGCAGAGCCATGCAGAGGATGGGGTCCTTCAGATGGGCACAGCCCTGGAGGCGGTTTCAACGGGGTGGTTAGTTACCTGGAGCCTTGGTCCCTCCCCAGCAGGGCAGCATGTCAGGCAAAAAGGATAGGGGTTAGTGCAGCCCTGGGTTGCTGCTGTGGGCTCAGGGCGGGTGGAGGGCAGTGGGGCCCGAGGCTCTCACCTGGCTCTCCACAAGCATGGCCATGTCCATGAACATGTCATGCAGCTCACGGATGCTGTTCTCCAGCTTGATGATCTCACTGTGCCGTGTCTCAATCTCGCTCAGAGCCTGCTTTGAGATGCTGGAGTCCATGATGATCTAGAGGGTGGGAGCAGTGGGCTGGGACCCAGGAGCCTGCTCCAGGGGGTAGGGACGGGTGCCAGGGCCAGGGCAGCAGGCCAAGAGCAAAGGCATCTGAGCTGGACTTCTCAGTATTAACGGGCTAGTGACACTCCCCGCCTGTGCCTGCCACACAGTAACTGCTCACCAGCCTTGTACAGAGACCAACTTGACTGCCCCAAGGACCCAGGCCTTGAACCACCTTTCTCCCCACTCCTTCCCGTCAGCCTCCCAGACAGGGTAACTGCCCCTCCCTCCTCTCCTGGAAGCCACAGGCCCTAGCTGCCTTCATCCCTGTGTGCCACCTCTTCCAGGATGCCGTCCCCCGCTTGCTCAAGCTTCACTTGAATGTAGAGATGGCCAAGGGCACCCATGTCTCCCAAGAGAGGAAAAGGGCCCTGAGGATGGTAGTAGGAGCCCCTGGCCAGTGGCAAACAGGAGAAGCAAGAAAGTAGACCCAGTTGGGAGAACCAGGAGACAGGTCTTAATTCTACCTTTGCCACATCATTTGCGTGGCCTCAGTCTGGTCCCTCTTCCTCTGGGGCTCAGCCTTCTCTGAAACCTGCCTCACAAGGTGGCTGTGTCCAGAGACTGCCCAGCCCCAGCACTCTGGACACGCAGCAGGGGTAGGGGGTGAGGGGAGTTCACACTCACTCCGGAAGCAAAGATGGCGGGGTTCCCACTCTCCAGCATGTCCTCCAGCTCCTCGCTGGTTGTGGTCCGGCCAGCTGCGGGCAGGGGTCTCAGTGAGCCCTGCACACTCCGCAGCCTTCGGCCGCAGCCCCGCCCCCGCCCCTCGGCCCCAGCCCCACCCCCTCAGCTCACTGATCTCCAGCTGCCTTTGGATGCGGCCCTTGCAGCGCTCGCGGTAGTCCGACTGTGTGGCGTTGTACTCGGACATGACCTCCACAAACTTGCGGGACAGCGTGGAGTGCTGGGGGTGTGAGGTGGGGGTACAGGTGTCAGGCCCAGACCCGCAGGGCACCAGGGCCTCCGGTGCCCTCTGGCCCGCCCCAGAGCCCCACCCGCAGCACCTGTGTCTTTCGGATCCTCAGGTCTGCGGATGAGCGGTTGAGGCCTTCTTCCTGCTCGATGCTCTGCTCGATGCCTGGAGGCATGGAGGGCTGCTGAGCCATACCTGTCCCCTCACCAGTGTCCCCTCCCCATCCCCATCCGCAGCCAGGATCTGGCTCGGGACCTCCCCCAGGAGAGGCTCGGGACACTCCCCCTCTAGTGTGCACTGTGAGGGGGTCTCTGTGGGCAACGGGGAAGCAGGAGCGCCAGGCACTGATGGGGGCCGACACGTACAGCCATCTGCAAGGCCTCGGCACACAGCAAGCTGTGCGTGTGAGTGCTTGCTGTGTGTGAGGCCGGGCAGCTCAGGCCCACCATGCCTTCTGCTCAGGAATCCCATGTGCCCGACGAGGGCCCACACCTGGTAGGGTCAGTCTAGTGGCCCCGATCTGCAGGAGCTCTGCACCTGTGCTCACACAAACACACCTTGGCTTCCAGGCAGGACCAGGCAGTGCTGACCGCCCCCTGAACCCCCTCTTGCTGAAGTGAGGGACAATTGCCCGGGGGGGGGGCACTCCCTCACTGAAGCCTCAGGCATCTGTCCCAAGGCACGGCCTGAGCCTGGCCCAGACAAGCCTTGCCAGGAAGCAGCTGTGAGTGGGCACATGACAGCACCCACATAAAGGAGACCAAGACCTAATGTACCCGAGAGTCAGCAAGATCCCAGGGCCACGCAGGGAAGCGGGCCCAGAGTGCCCCTCTACTGCCCAGACAAGGCCTGGAGCTTAGACTCACTCTTTAACTTGGAACGAACTTTGTTTGCTGTCTTCTTGATGTCAGACATGAGCTCCTCCAGTTCCTCCTTTGTCTCTGGGGAGGGAGAAGGGGGACAGGGTAAACCCGGGGCTCCCCCTGTGACCTGACGCTCAGGCTCAGCCCGCGGGCAGGCCCAGGTCCCAGGCCTTCCCCTTTCCGCTGGCTAAGGCTCTGCCTGCCCCTCCAGCCCTGGGCCTGGGGCCACAGCAGCTGCGGCCTCACCCCCTCTTGTGCTGCTTCCGAGGAGCCTCCCTTCCTCCTTCTCTGGCTCTCCCACCCCCTGCGGATAACAGACGGGTCTAAATTTAAGGCAGAAATAATTGTGGAGCAGCTGGCAATGCTGGCATTGGCACTGGGGAACATTTACTTGATGCTTGCCTGAGTCGGATGGGGGGGGTGCAGGTTTACCTAGAGTTACCTGGTAGCTCTGGGGGGATGAGCATCCAGCCACCAGGGTGACAGAGCCAGGGGCCAGGGAGGCTGAAGTGGGTCCCCCTCCACTGAGCACCTTGGGTGGGGTAGACTCTATTCTATGCAGAGTCACTGCTCCCCCTTTCCAGGTGCTGAGCTCAATGGAGACCAACTGCCGAGTACCCAGTGGGTGGATGGGGGCATGAGGCACCTGGCCTGTGTGGGAGCTGATGGAAAAGAACCTCAGGGATGTGGGCCCCCTGGCACACAGGTGGCCCTGGAGCAGCAGGTGGCTGGTCCTGTGACGGCAAAGCTGGGGGATGGCCACAGCCTAGTGTTTCTGGCCTTTGTTCCAGCTGAACTGTCTCTCTAAAGCTGGCGGAGGCCATGGGGGTACCCAGCTTGCTCCACCCCAGTGAGGGGTTAGCTGGCCAAGTGGCTGCCTCCCTCAGCAACCTGCCCCAGCTCAGGGCAACCCCAGGACTCTGCTTCCCGGAAGAAACCAGGACTGAGCTCTTGCTCGGCCTTTCTTACCCACCATCTGCTTTCCTCTGGGGCTGGCCCTCTCCTAGAGGGTGTTGGAAGGGCATTTACAGCAGTTACTTTGGGTGGGCACCTACTAAATGGATTGGGAGGTGGGGGGCTTCGAGGAGCGGAGGAAGGCGCTTCATTCGTACAAACAAAGGAAACTTACCAGCTGCTCTGACGTCTCTGCCTCTTTTGCTCAGATCCAAAATAGCCCAACCCGGATGGCGGCCCCCAGGGAAGGCAGAGCAGGCCTCGGCCGGGAGAGCCCCCTGCTTGCTGCCACCTTTCCCGGTGACTCCTTGTTAACTGCTCCCTCTGCTCTAGAATCGGTACCGGGGAGCCCCCTCCCTACATCAGTGACCACTGGCTGGTCCTGACTCACGGTGGCAAATCTGAACTGGCTGCTACTGATCGTACGACGCGAGGAGACTTTGTGAGGAAGGTGGCACGAGGCAGCTAAGATAAATGAACAGGCATCTGTTGCCCCGTGCTCACCCCGTCTTCCAGCAGGTGAATGCTCTCGCTCTTTATAGGACTCTGTTCCCACAGGTAGCCCCTTCTGACTCTCATCAGGAGGGACACACACGAACTCAGACACACATGCACATAAAGACATAAGATGTCACATGCTGCCATCCCCAACAAATGTCTGGGGGCAGGGGCAACGCGTGATGGACACCCTGAATGTGTGCCCTGCCTTGGGTGGCCCCTCTCTCCTTCCCACGCATTCCAAGGACAGTCTCCCGGCTCCCTGCAGACTCATTTTATTTTCCAGGGGCCTGGCACTGCGCCTGCTTAGCTTGGCACTGGCCTCAGGTTCAAACACACTTTAGGGGCTGTGGAGAGATTTCTTGTGGGGGCTTGAGGGTGCCAGTGGACTGGGGCTGAAGGGCCACAGATAGGAAGGCCCTGCTGGAGAAACCCATCCCTGAGTGCTTCCCCTGGCCCTCCTACGGCTAGGACCCTCCCCCTTGCATTGATGGGGCTCTGTGGGCTGGTGCCTTCCAGAGGTGCTGGAGCAGCGGCGGCGAGAGGAGGTGAGCAAGCAGAAGCAGTGTGCACTTGCCCAGGTTATGGGCCTGGGCCCCCAGCGCTGTCACTGACTCCCCGGGGCTGGGAGGAAGGAATCTCAGGCCTGCATGCTGTCAGCCTGGCACAGGGCAGTGTAGTCATCAACACCTCCCCAGGAATTGGGACAGCAGGGTCAGGGGGACCTGTGTGGGGACAGAGTGGAACGCAGACACACAGAGGCTCCCTGTGCGGAAGGAGAAAGGTGACTTCCTGGAGCCCTGAGAATGCCCAGCTCTGGGGTACCAGGGCCAGGTGCCAGGGCTGCTAGCTCTTTCTGGAAGCTCCTCCTGCTTGGCCGGCCTGCCCTCCCACGGTGCTGAGGCTCAGCGCTGCCATCTGCTCCCCCGGGGAGGCTCAGGAAAGGGAGGGGCTGGGCGGAGAGGCTTCCTTTTGAGCTGGGCAGCACCCACCCACCCGGCTTACCTGGAGAGGGCAGGGCTGGCCCGAGGACGGCCGCCCCACTCCACACAAACCTGTGTGAGACCCAGGTCCAACAGGGGATCCCAGGCACTAACCCCCACCCCGGGCCTCGGCCAGCTGTGTTCCCCGAAGCTTTCCACGAGGCCCTCCCCACCAGGGCCAGGCCCAGGTACCCCTCAGGCGACACACAGTGTGGGTGCTGGGGTTCTAGGAAGCCACCCTCCCCTGCCCCCCGCCCCCGCCACAGCAGCGCCTTCTAGGAGGCCTGAAAGCCACCCCTCAGTCCTACACACTCACTCTCGTCAGGGTTGGGGGAGGCCAGGATGGCGCTGTGCTTCCGTTTCACCTCCTCCACGTTCTCCGAGATCTTGTCAATGAAGCCTCGGATCTCCTCCACCTGCACACCAAGGCCAGCCGGTCAGGAGGATCCAGCCGGAGGCCCGTGGGCCCTGGGCAGAGGCTGGACCAGGCTTCGGGTGGGGTGGGGGTGAGACATGGGCCCCCCACCAAGGTCTGCCAGAGTATTCGAGGACGTGGGGTGTGCTGGTTCCCACCTGTTCAAAGAACTCATCCATGAAGCCATCCCGGTCCACAGTGACAGTGACATCGTCATCATCATCGCTGTCCTTGGCCTGCACAGGGGTGTGTACACGTGAGCAAAACTCTGGTAGGCCCACAGGGTCCTGCTGGACCTAGGGCCACAAACTACCCAGCATCCACATACTGCAGGCTTGCAGGCTCAGCTCCAGGGCCCCCACTGCTGCCCTGTGTCCTCTTATCAGGGATGAGGTCTGGCTGTGCCCTCAGCTCCCAGGCACAGCGAGACCTCAAGGACCCCAGGGGACCCAGCATAAAGACAGAAGCCCTGCCTGCCGAACTGGTGATGGGGAAAGTCTCTATCTCTAGGCCAGGGACTCCTTCCCCGGCCCAGCTGCCTGCCCCCTCCCCACAGGACTGGGGTCCTCCCAGCATGCCTCTCACCCAAGGGGACAGCTGGGAAGGCTTGGTTCCCTGGCTAGGGGCCCCAACTCACAGACCTTGCCTGAGACAGGCTGCCTGAACACCAGCCCTTTCTACTTTCTGGTCCTGAAGGTTTGTTTTTTTTTTTAATTTTATTTATTCATGAGAGACACAGAGACAGAGGCTGAGACACAGAGAGAGGGAGAAGCTGGCTCCCTGCAGGGTGCCCTATATGGGACTCGATCCCAGGAACCCAGGATCATGCTCCAAGCCAAAAGCAAATGCTCAACCACTGAGCCACCCAGGTGTCCCTGGTCCCAAAGGTTTTAATTGGGATGGGGCTCAAAGTTCCCAAGCTCCCTTTGGTGGGGGGGTATGTTGGGAGTGAGAGGCCTGAGTGCCACCCACACCTGCCTCCAAAGAGGTGGGATGCTGACACAAGGGCCATCCCATTGCACCTCAAGCAGGCCTGAGAGATACTGCCTGCATGCAGCCTGCCTGTGTGCAGCTCTGCAAACTCAGCTCTCCCCCCGTCATTTTTGTTTTTTAAGTATTTTATTTATTTATTCACAAGAGACACAGAAAGAAAGAGAGGCAGAGACACAGGTAGAGAGAGAAGCAGACTCCCTACAGGGAACCCCATGCAGGACTCCATCCCGCAACTCCAGGATCATGCCCTGAGCCAAAGGCAGACACTCAACCACTGAGCCATCCAGGCATCCCTTCCTCCGTCATTTTTTTTTAATTTTTATTTTATTTTTTTATGATAGTCAGAGAGAGAGAGAGAGAGAGAGAGAGAGGCAGAGACACAGGCAGAGGGAGAAGCAGGCTCCATGCACCGGGAGCCCGACGTGGGATTCGATCCCGGGTCTCCAAGATTGCCCCCTGGGCCAAAGGCAGGCACTAAACCGCTACACCACCCAGGGATCCCTTCCTCCGTCATTCTTGACCTCAGACCTCAATTCTCTCTCTGTCCCTTCAGGCCCAGAGCTGGGCCCTGACCAGCCTGAGAGGCCAGTCATCACCTGGCTCAGAGCCTGCCCTAGGCCCCAACCCACCACCCAGGGAGAAGCCAGACAAAAGCCACCCCCATCCGGGGGCAGAGTAATCACAACACCTCCAACTTCCCAGTGTGCTGGCCAAGCTCATCCCCCATCAGCCTCACCCTCACCTGCTTGGAGTTGTGGCCGCGAGCAGCCCACCATGCTGAAAGGGCAGGGGCCAGGGTCCCAAGGGTGGGACTGTCCCCCTCAGACTGGGGTGATGAGACTTGGTCACACCCCTTCCTGTCTCAGCACCCAGGGGGAGGTCACCTGAGCAGGCTGGGCAGCCTTCACCTGGATCTCTCTTATGTCAGGGTCAGAGCCCAAAATAGGGCCCGACAGAGGCCAAGGGACCCGGCAGGCTGCTGGGGAGGGACAGGTTCTGTGCCCCGCGCAGACAGCGGCTGGCTGAGGGACCTGCCCCTGGGTCTGTCTGCTGCTGACAGCGGTGGGGACAGTGACTCCTGGCTGCAGAAGGCTAAGACGGAGTGGGAAGGCACAGCATGGTCTGTAAAGGGCTGTGCCCCTGGGGCTCTCAGGGTCCCACTGTCCCACCAGAGTGGGACCAGACAGGAGAGGGGGTTGGCTGGGAGCTTTACGGAGGCGGCTCTGACAGGCCCCTCTCATCAAGAGATCACACCTCCTCCCCCAGCAGCTAAAATAAATCCTCGCTCCCACAAGTGCCTGTGGCTGCTACCAGGTGGCCCCCTCCCCCCAGCCAGGCCCACCTATAGACAAAGAGACTCTAGAAGCCATTTCCACACTTTTGAACGTTGCCAGGCACAGGAGCTAAACTGGAGGAGGACTTGTTAGAGAAACTGAGGCAGAGTACAGTCTGGAGGAGCCCAGGGCCCCCTCTGGGGCGGCCTGCCAGCCTTCAGCAGGTTGCCCTCTCTGTCTTTTTGGGGTCTAAACAAAGATAGGGATGGACAGGAAAGGACAGAAGGAGAATTTTCCAGCTCTCCTCCCAGAAAGAGTAATGACTGGCTAGAGCCAAAGACAAGGGCATCAGAGTTTCCAGAGACGAGAGCTGTTGCCAGAGACCCCTGGGATCTGGGCTGGTGTCTCTCCCTGGGCCTCGGTTTGCCTGTCTGTAAAACAAGGACATACGTTCTCCAGCAACCAGCAGCTCCAACCTGCTCTCTGCACAGACTTCTCAGAAAACTGAGGCTGGAGTCAGGGAGTTTCTGCGAAGTCAGGGAATGGCAGGAAAGATGCCCACGGTCTCCTCCAGGACCTCCAGCAATGAGGGCAGAGCCGAGGAAGGGGACCCCTGGGCCAGGGCCTGACTGGGGCTCCCAGGTCAGGATCCACCCTGAAGGTACCATTCAGATTGACCCCAAAGTCAACTGGAGGCTTTAGGGCCTGACTTAGAGCCTCGGTCACACCAGTGGTGACTCCAAGCAAAACTCTGAGGGGATTCTCCGTGGGGACCCCTTCCTTACCAAGTCCTAGCACTTCTTCCTCCTCAGGACTTTTTACCCACTGCCCCCCTGCCCCACATCCCCTCACTGCCACAGCCTGAACCCAGACCCTGGCAAACCCCACCTATACCCATCTCCCTGCCGCTACAACCTACCTGCTGACATTCCCCTCATCCTTAGATGCCACTTCCTCCCAGAAGCCTTCCCCAGCTGCCCCAGATCAGTCTCTTGCTCCTCTGGTTTCCCACACACTATTCACATCTCTACTGACACTACAGCCACAGACTCTCAGGCCCTAAGGGACCTGAAAAGTCACCTTGGCCTCAGCTGCCAGCCTCAGCTTGCACACCCCCTGTGATGGAGAGCTCACTGCTTTCCTGGGCAGATCTGCCCACCCTGGCCTGCCTCGATTGTCCCTTTCCTGTGGCATGGCCCCACGCCATAAAGAACCTGTTGGTACCCTCTCCCTGGGATCTGAAGGCAATGTCCACACTTTCCCTGGGTTTTTCTTCTCAAGTTGACCATTCCCTTCCCCTCAGATCCCTCTCAGGGCCCTAAGTTGCAGCCCCTACCCCAGACTCGTTTGGTCCAACCATCTTCTTCTGTGGTACATGATACAAACTGAATCTACTGTTGGTTGTGCTCTAAATGGTACCAAAAAGCTGGCCATCCCCTCCCTCTTTTTACATGGTTTACCTCTGTTAATGCAACCAGAGATCAGTAAAACTGATCATGTAGTACTTCCTGTCCAGAAAAGCCCCAAGCCCTTCCCCACCAATGTCTACTTGGTTGGATTTTAGGCTCAAGCGAAGGACCTTCTTTCCTGTTTAATGTCTTCATTTGTTCTGATCCTTGTTCGGCTTTGTGAGACTCTGATGGCTCATGACTCTGTTGCCCCCTGCAACCTCATCCACATCTAGGCCAGAGCCCTATGGCACCTTTCTAGAGACATCCTCCAGGTTAAGTAAGACCCCAATCAGGTTTCACAGGACACTAAGGAAATGACAAACCCCAAGTCCAGATGCACTCCTGACCCAAAAGGAAGGAGGAACTAGGCTGGCATGCCATCTCCTAATGTCCTGGGATGGTCAGGGTGGACCACGCCAACACGCACAAAGGGGCACCCGTATGGTTTTGAATCATTAGGCCCCCAGCTCCCTTGGAAATCTGCCAGCCCTCACAGAGGGCTGGACTGGGGACCTGAGGTGGCGGCTGGAGCCTGTGGTGGTCACAAGCCCCAAGCTGTAAACATCTTCAGGATTAAGCCCCACCCCTCTGACATCATATGAGCACCCTACCAGCCACCTGGCCCAAACTGGGTTCTGCCTCCGTCTCCTGCGCCCCTCCTCTGAAACTTCCCATTCCCAAGGACTCCCTAAATCAGAAACTGGGGTATATCTACATTCTTCCTCTTGCTCTCACATCCATCCAGCATTTGACTTGTTGTGGTGTTTTCTGTTCATCCGTCAGTGGTTTCAATCCTGCTCCAGCACCATAATCCCCTGGAGGGTTTAAAGAAATCCCCCCCCTACCACCCCGCAAAGCCAGCTTCCAGGGTTCTACCCCACAGAGACCCAATCAGAATTTAGGGGTGTGGAGCTGGTAAGGCTAAGTTTTCAAAAAGCCCCCCCTGCCAACTCCACCCTGGGTTGAGAATCAGTGGTCTGATCTTACTCCTCTCTGACAGACTCTGGCCTCATGAGGCCTCTGGTCCAGGCACTCAGGAATGAAGCTGCACTGGCCAGAAGCCCTGAACTTCTAGTGGATGCCAGACAGCTCTGGTGGTCTCTCCTGGCAGAGGCTCCAGGATTCCAGGATACCTTCCTGGAAACAAAAGTGTGATTCCTCCAAGAGGCTCCAAGGCCAAGCAGCCTTCAGGCCGGTCCCCGGGGATGGATGGCAGGAGGCCAGGCAACAGGGTTGATTCATTCCTCCTGTGCAGAACTTGCTGTTGTCTGCCTCGAGGGCTATTTTTCCCCCCTCCTTCTTTTAAATGACGAATCAAAGTCAATACCACTAGAGCTGAGAGACCCAGAGCTGAGTCAGGGGTATGTGAGGTCAAGCTGGGTCTCGAGGAACGAAAGAGGGGCTCCCTGTCCCCACCCGGCCCTGGTCTGATCCCCTCACCCTCTCCCCAACCTATGTATGCCCTTCTCCACCAGATCCCTGCCACTGAGCAGGGCCCCAGGGCAGCTCCAGGAGGCAGCCTCATCTGGTAGAGAGGAGCTGGCCTCTGCCCCACACCCCACAACACACTGTGTGACCCTGGCCCTTTCCAGACCTCAGTTTTCTAATTTGTGAAAGAGGAAGTTGGACTAGATAGTCCCTGAAGGTCATTCTGGCTGCACCCCAGATGAAAATGTGTCTAACCCATTGTTTCTTCTGGGAAACTCTAAGGAGACCTACTCTTATATTCCTATTTCTCCACTCGGCAAGGCGGATCTGGCTGGCTCCACTGTGTGATGAAATGGGCACAGAGAGGTTAAGGCAAGAACCTCCCTGGTGTTGCCCAGGACACCCAGTCTCTTCTCAGCCATGAGACAAAAAAAGGGGGAACAGGTGGGCAAAGGGGCACACTAGGCTTCCCCACCCACCCAGGCCTACTCCAGTGAGTGGGCATCAGACCACCCACTATTCCCTCTTGTTGGGCATTCCAACCTCTCTGCCTTTACTCTCATGGGTCCCTTATTTCGGACCACCTTCCCTCCTCCCATTTATCCCCAACTCCTGGACCACCCCAGGCTCCCTTCTTCTAGGAAGGCTTCTTTCAGGGTCTGGCTGCCCCAACACTCCCTCCTCTCTGTCCTCTGTCCTCAGCAGGCCCCATGTGCTGCACATGGCTCAGCACAGAGATAAACACCCTCTGGGCCCAGGGATGGGTGGTCAGCTCCAAGAAGTTCTCAGAAAGGAAACCAGGGAGGCCTCTGAATGAGGGGAAGGAAACATCTGCATGCCTGGTAGCCCCAAGTCTCTCCGCTTGTGTGACCCTGGGCAAGTCTTTGCCCCTCTTAAGCCCCTGGCTTGCCTTTCTGATCTCCGAGGGCCCCCGATGATCCCTTCACTCTGTACCACTGAAAGATCAGCTGCATGGGAAGCGGGAGCTGGGGAAGGCTGGAGGGCTGGGCCTGGCCTGCAGAGCGCTGAGGAAATGCGCCAGCTCCTTCCCCAAGTGTGACTTTTATAAATAAGCTCCCTTGCCTTCCTTCCAAATGTGGTGGCGTTGGGTGGGGAAAGAGAAAGGGGGAGGGAGGGAGGGCTGGCAGTGGTGCAAGTCACTGCCCCAAGCACCCCTCTGTCCAGCCCAGGCAGTACTGGCCTCCTGGTTCCTGGGGATTCTGATCTGAGAATTCTGATGCCTGGGGTTCAAGGTCTCCCCTAAATACAGAGACAGATTCAGAAGACCTGTGACCACCCCTTACCCTGAGAAACTAGGCTTTAGGTTTTCTTATCTCCACTTTCATAGGTGTGAACCCAAGGCCCAGAGGGAGGCTTGTGGGAATGACAGCCCCCCAACCAGACTAACTGTCCCACCCCACCCAGTTTGGGCTGCAAGAAACCCCCAATGGGCAGGGCCACCCAGCAATGGGTTCAGTTGCCTCCCTAGGTTCTTAATGCCTGAGGGGTGGGGTCTAGAGGAAGCCTCAGTGAATTCACAGAGAAGCCAGGCCTCACCATCTAAAGGACCACCATGGCTAGTGTTTATGTTATGTCGGTCGGGGTGTGGGGGGCGGTAGGGGTGAGGGGTCACAGAGACACACACCAAAGCAAAAGATCTGGGTTCAAGCTCCCTACAAGCCAAGCTCTCCTGGTGGTCCCCCAGTCCCAGCCAGATTTAAATCTGTCTTTGAGACTAGGCAAAGCCCTTCTCTACCATTCCTTTTGGGCTACCATGAGTCCCACTTGCTCTCTTGTGCCTCAGTTTCCTCTTTAGCAGCGAGGATGACAGCTGATGAGCCAGAGACCCCGTCACATGTAAAGGACCGTGTTCCCCTAAACACTTGGTTACCACATATACTCTTCTCTGACCCACCAGGCACCCAAACATCAGCAAATGCACCACATGGCCATTCATTCCCAAGATAACATTCTTTTTGACTCAACGTAGCACAGGAAGCTTGAGGGCAACCGCAAGGGCTGGCAGGGGAAGTGTTTAGACATCATATATGACATGAGCGACCATCTTCTTCCTTTGAAACCTCCTGAGGTTTACCCTGGGGGCTGAGCTTTTGGCCAGGAATAAGTGGTCTGATGGGAGGGTGGGGGCTGGTAGCCAGAGCAAGTGGGGTGGTGGTGGAGATGGAGGCAGGAGAGTACAGATCCCAGCTCCAGACTGCCCAGGAGACAAGACTAGTATAATGGGGGAGACAGGGCACAAATGTAAGGAACCTCTGGATGGAAAGGTCAAGCCGGGGTATCAAAAGCCCAAAGTACACTTGAAACTTTCCATATAAGAGGACCTCAGTCTCTAGCTGCAAATGGGGTATCAGGGGGAGGGCTCTGCGCAGCCACTGAGCTACCTGCCCCCCCCCAACCCCAGATCAGGACCTTCGGAAGGGCACCTGCTAGACAGGAGAGTGGTCAGCTAGCGGATCAGACAAGAGTCAGCCTGGTCTAGAGCCCTGAGGCCCCCCTCCCCCAAATACAGGCTTCATTTCCTTCATTGCCCCCACACGCCCCCAGGCTTGCCATCTCTAAGGGCAGAGGTGAGAATGTCTGGTAAACGCCAGACGCCAGGGGAGAGGAGGGAGAGGGGGAATGAGGAGCAGCGGCAGAGGTCTCTGTCAGGGCTGGGAGACGGTGGGCTCTGGTCAGAGCCTTTGCGCAGCCTCTAACTCCCCCCAAACCCCGCCCCAGGAGCCACACCCCAGGGGCCTCGGAGGCACAGGTGGAAAAATAGGTTCAAGTTGGAATCAGACCAGGAACCCCGGAAGGGTGTGAAAACTGCGCCCACCGGGGCTCCCCAGGTGCCAGGAAGGTAGACCGGGGCGGGGGGGGGGGGGTGAGAATCTGACCCCTCTGGGGCCGAGGTGGGCAGCAGACCCGGAGCGCGACGGGGGTGGGGAGCCGCAGGTGACGAGCTACAGGTGACGGAGGCGGCGGGGCGCCCCGCGGGACAGCGCGAGCGCGAGGAGCGCGGCCCCTCCCGGCGGCCCGGCTTCCGCAGCGCGCCCCGCGGCGGGGCTCTGGGCCGGGGACCGCCCCCGGCCGCTGCCCGCTGCGCTCCGGCCGTCTGTCCACACCCGTGCGGGGGACGGGAGGGCCAATGATGAGGCACAGTGGGGTGGCGGAGACGGGACCGGCTCCGCGGGCCGCGGGAGAGGTCAGCCCCCGTCCCGCCACCGGCATCCGAGAATCGTCCTCCGACCCCCCAAAACAAGGGGGCGCCGGAAAGTTTATCCAGGACCCCGGGCCCCGGCCGCCAGCCCGCGGGCCCACGGCGCCGAGCTCACGCGAGCCCGTGACCCGGAGTGGGTCCGAGGGGCGGGACCGGAGGGGGGTCCCCCGGCTCCGCACCGCTCCCTCCCGCCGGGCCGGGGACGCAGGGGCCGTCGCCCGGGGGCCGCCGAGGCCGAGCGGGGGGCGGCCGGAGCGCGGGACGCGGGCGGCGAGCGGCGGCGCGGGGGGCCGGACTCACCGTGCGGAGCTCCTGGGTTCGGTCCTTCATGCTCCCGGGAGTGGCAGCGGCGCCGGCTGCAGCCGTGTGAGCCCCGCATGCGCGGCGGCCGCCCCGCGGCTGCGCAGCACCCGCCCGGCCCCGCCCCGGCCCCCGGGACCCCGGCCCAGCCCGCCTCCCCGCCCCGGCCCCCCCCCCGGGACCCGGCCCCGCCCAGGCCCCGCCCCCGCCCCCCCCGGAACCCGGCCCCGCCCAGGCCCCGCCCTCGCCCCCCCGGGACCCGGCCCCGCCCAGGCCCCGCCCTCGGCCCCCCCGGGATCCGGCCCCGCCCAGGCCCCGCCCTCGGCCCCGGGACCCCGGCCCCGCCCGCCTCCCCGCCCCGGCTCCGCCCTGCCTTGGCCCCAGCCCAGCCCCGCCTTCGGCCCCCGGGACCCGACCCAGCCCCGCCTCCCCGCCCCGGCCCCTCCCCGCCCCGCCCCGGCCCCCGCCCCACCCTCGGTCCCCAGAACCCAGCCCAGCCCCGCCTCCCCGCCCCGGCCCCGCCCCGGCCCGGCCCCCGCCCCGCCCCGCCTTCGGCCCCCGGGACCCGGCCCAGCCCTGCCTCCCCGCCCCGGCCCCGCCCCGGCCCGGCCCCCGCCCCGCCCCGCCCTCGGCCCCCGGAACCCGGCCCAACCCGCCTCCCCGCCCCGCCCCGCCTTCGGCCCCCGGGACCCGGCCCAGCCCTGCCTCCTCACCCCGGCTCCGCCCCGGCCCCCGCCCCGCCTTCGGCCCCGGGGACCCGGCCCAGCTCCGCCCCGGCCCCCCGACCGCGGCCCAGCCCCGCCTCCCCGCCCCCGGGACCACGGCCCGGCCCCGCCCCCCGCCCCGGTCCCCGGGACCCCAGCTCCGCCGCGGGCCCCGGGCCGGCGCCGTAGGGTCGCAGCCCTGGGACCCGGTTCCGCGTGTCGCGTGCCCTACGCCGCGCGCTCCCTGCTTGGGATGGGGCCGCAGAGCCCCTGCTCCCTCCCTGCACTCAGCCTCCCAGTAGCCCAGACCTCGTTCTTCACCTGGATCTTCACCCCCAGAGCTCCTCACATCCCTGAGGATTTGCAGGAGGTCGAAAACCCATTGATTTTATGGCCTCGGAACCTCTAGCACTCCCCTCCAAAAACCCCCTCCAGCCAAAAACCTCCTCCAGAGTTCTACCCTCTGAGCCCTACCCTTCCCACTTTCCCCCAACACCTCATCCAGACTCAGGCTCTGGCCCCTCTTTGCCCAGGGTTTCTCAGTTCATAGGTCCGATGCTGGGTGACCACCATGTTTCCGTTAGTGTCCACACCCAGCGGGACGCAGGAACCCTTCTCTCTCTGGGGAAGGGAGATCTAAGCTCAAGCCTGCTCTCCTGCCCCTTTCCCTACAATCCCAACCCTGAGTCCCAGCCCCAGGCCTGAGATCCTATTTCTCTCTATAGCTGGGGCAGTTAAGCCTGGGGCCCAGTTCACTGTGGCACTAATGGAAAGATCTTAGCAGCATGTAGAGCGGTGGTAGGTGGGGGCTAGTCTGTAGCAGATGCTTCTGTTCTGATCCCTGCCAGCATCTTGTTGACATAAGCAACCATATACTGCCCCCAGCTGTCCCCTCTGTGTCCTGGCCCAGACCCTCCTCACCTCAAGCCAAGCACTTCCTCTTCCCTTCCCCAGGGCTGCCAAGGTGTTCTGGAGCTGGGCCAGCCCCCTGCTGCCCAGTGTGTCTGGGCCTGGCACTTCTCCCAGACTGGGCACAGGTTAGCTGGCTGGCAGACAGGCTAGGGACACTGTTCCAGCCATCTCTCCTTCCCTGGAAATCTGGCCAGAGACTGACTAGCTTAGATGCGGCCTGGCATCAGAGGCAGCCACACCCTTTCCAGTTGTCCAGACCTCAACCTTGAGCATCCCACAGAGCAAGCATTGGTGGTGCCCCCCATTTGGCAGATGCACAACCAGGACTCATCTGCCAGGGTTACAGAGAATGAGTGGCCGGGAAGGTGCTACCTGACTCTTAGTCCGGAGTGCTTTCCCATGTGCAGGGTGAATCGGTGGGGTGGGTCATGGGTGCACTCTCAGAGCCCAGTGTCTGGCCCTGTGGAAAGAGGGCAGGAGGGGGAGACACAGCTCATGCCCTCAGAGGGCCCCAGTGTCATACCACGCATCACTTATTAATGTACATATTAAATGGTAGTATGAAAAATGAATAAAGAATAGATGTGTGCCTTTCACCTTAAACTCTTCTTTTCTGTTAGAGGTCTTACCCTCAGTCAATCATTCATTCATTTATCAAACATTACCTAGGAAACTATGCTCAAGCCACTGTTTTGCACTTAAGATGTAACATAAAGTGAGAGACAGACATGGTTTCAGTATGTGAGGCATCTTGGGTGGCTTCCCAGAGGCCATGACATCTGAGCTGGGTGTTGGAGAAGTGAGATTGCAGCAGGGAATGGTGGAGGTGTTCGGGACAGAAGGAGTGTGCCCAGAAACTGGGGGTGAGGCGGGGAGCATTTGGAGAACCTCAGAACCTTCTGTGGCACTCAGGTGTGAGGGTGTGCATGGGTAAGAGATGAAGCCAGTGAGGGAGGCCTTCCTTGAATGTTGAACTTTATTGTGCAGACAAGGAGGAGAGTATCAAGGATCTGACTTCCATTAACCAAAAATTAACTGAGCTGGGGCTCCTGGGTGGCCCAGTTGGTTTAAGTGTTTGACTCTTGATCTCAGTTCAGGTCTTGATCTCAGGGTCATGAGTTCAAGCCTAGTGGGCTCTGTGCTGGGTGTAGAGCCTATTGAAAAAAAAAAAAACGTTAACTGAGCATCTACCGTGCACTGACTATTCTAGATCTTGGAGACATGGTGGAAAACAAGACAAACAAAAGTCCTTGCCCTCACGGAGTCCATGTCTAGGAGAGGAAAGAGAAGATAAATAACTTCTAAGGTGGTGATAATATGCTATGGAGAAAACAAAGTAGGAAGTAGCAGTAGGGGATGCTAGGTTTGAGGTTGGTTTCCTATTTTGTTCTATTTTATTTTTAAATATTTATTTTAGAGAGAGAAAGTGAGTGAGCAGGGGGAGGGGCAGAGGGGGAGAGAATCTTCAAGCAAGTCTGAAGAGGGGCTCTCCCCCAGGACCCTGAGATCATGATCTGAGCTGGAATCAAGAGTCAGCACTCAACCGACTGAGCCACCCAGACACTCCTAAGTTTCCAAAATAATTTCAACGGTCAAGGAGGGCCTTGCTAAGAAAGTGACTTTTTTTTTTAAGATTTCTTTTTTAAGTAGTCTCTACACCGAAAGTGGGGCTTGAACTTGCAACCTGGAGATCAAAAGCCCCACATCCCACTGACTAGGCCAGTCAGGCTCCATGAGAAGGTGGCATTTGAGCAAATATCTGAAGAAGACGAGAGAGTGAGTCATGTAGGTCTCTGGAGGGAGAGCATTCTGGGAAGAAGGAGCATCAAGTGCAAGACCATGAGCTGGAAGCATGCCTTGCATGTTGGAGAAACAGCAAGGAGGCGTGGATGTCTGGAGCATAGTGGGTAAGGAAGACCTTAGAAGAGGTGAGGTCAGAGAAGTCGGGGAGGAGCCTTGTAAGTGACCACTTCCTTTGGCTTTTTCTCTGACTGGGATGCCAGCCACAGGAGCAGATAAGGGACGTGAGGAGAGCTGAGATCCATCTTGGGCTTTAACAGAATTGCTCTGTTTGCTGGGTATAGAATACAGATCTTCCTCGAGTTATAGTGGGGTAACACCCCTATAAACCCATTGTAAACTGAAAATATCCTAAGGGGGAAATGCATGTCGTACACCTAACCTACCGAACACCATAGCTGGCCTTTTTTTTTTTCTCGAAAGATTTTATTTATTTATTCATGAGAGACACAGAGAGAGAGGCAGAGACACAGGCAGAGGGAGAAGCAGGCTCCCTGTGGGGAGCCCGATGTGGGACTCCATCCCTGAACTGGGATCACACCCTGAGTCAAAGGCAGATGCTCAACTGCTGAGCCACCCAGACGTCCCCACCATAGCTGATCTTAAGTGTGCTCAGAACATTTGCATTAGCCTGCAGTTGGGCAAAATCATCTATGATAACACGGAGCCTATGTTATAATAAAGTGTTAACTCTCTCATGTGATGTACTGAGTGTCGTCCAGAAAGTGAGAAGCAAAGTGGTTGTCTGGGCACGGGAGGGCTGTCAGCGCAGAGGTTCCTCACCCTCGTGATTGCTGCAGATGCCACGACCCAGCATCACGAGAGAGGATCGCGCCTCATATCGCTAGCCTGGGAAGAGATCCAGATTCAGAATTCAAAGTATGGTTTCTACTGAATTCATATCTCTTTCACACCGTCGTAAAGGCAAAAACATCATAAATTGAACCACCCTAAGTCTGCGTCTGTAGACTGTGAAAGGCTCTGGGGAGGATGGAGGGATGCCATAAATGGAAGTGACCGCAATCGTGTGGGTGGCTGGGATAAAGGTGACAGCGGTGATGGTGATAAGTGGTCATATTCTGCATACATTTTAAAGGTAGAGCCAAGGGACGCCTGGGTGGCTCAGTGGTTGAGCATCTGCCTTTACCTCAGGTCGTGATCCCAGGGTCCTGGTAATGAGTCCTGCATCAGGCTCTCCGCAGGGACCCTGCTTTTCCCTCTGCCGGTGTCTCTGCCTCTGTCTCTGTGTCTCTCATGAATAAATAAATAAAATCTTAAAAAAAAATAAATGGAGGTCAAGCCAACTGAGAAAAAAAAAAAGAAGAAACTGAGAATCATTCAGGATGATTGGAGTCAAAGTTTTTGACCCCAACCCCTGGAAAGATGCTGTTACTGCTTGCAAAGTTTGGGGAAGAACCGGAGGAGGGGTAGGTTGAGGGTGAGAGTAGATCAAGATTTGGGTTTGGGATATATAAATTTTGAGTTGCCCATTACACCAAACTGGGGGGGCAAGTTGGCCATTGCCCACATGATCTGGATTTCATGGGAACAGTCCGGGCTGAAGGCAGCCGGCATAAGGAGTTCTTGGAGCATGGGAAGAGCTTGTAGCAGTGTGGAGGACAGCTAGAAGTAGTGTCTAAGAGAGAGACCTTGACCAGCTGAACAATCGCAAGACCTGTTGGCCTGGAGGAGGGTCAAAGGTGTTCCAGAGACTTATTTAATATTACTATACTGTATTTCAATTATGAAAAGAATGTTTGTTATAAAACAGTAAAACAATTAGGGGAGCTTGGCTGGCTTAGTCGGTACAGCATGTGACTTTTTTTAAAAGATTTATTTATTTATTTGAGAGAGAGAGAGAGCGAGAGCGAGAGCAAGAGGAGAGAGAGAGCTGGGGGAGGAGCAGAGGGAAAGAGAGAATCCTCAAGCAGGCATCCCACTGATCGCAGAGCCAGCCTTGGGGGGCTCCATCCTAGGACCCAAAAATCATGACCTGAGCCGAAATCAAGAGTCAGATGCCTAACGGAATGAGCCACCCAGATACCCCAAGCATGTGACTCTTGATCTTGATCTTGGGGTTGTGAGTTCGAGCCCCATGTTAGATGTCAAGATTACTTAAAAAATAAAATATTAAAAAGACGTTAAGACAATGAGAGATATTATGAACTAGAAGCAACAGGTGCTGATGACTGAGCATGTACAGAGAAAAGCAGAACTGGCTCCTGGAGGAGGAGCAGATCCAGGGGCAGGGGAGGAGTTCAGACCAGACACCTGTGAGCATTTAAGGTGCTTGCCCAGATATCTGGGGAGACATGCAGATGGTCAATGAGGAGTTCATGTGCAACACCAGCTGGAAGCTCAGGAGGCAGGAGTAGTCTGGCTTGGAATGAAGAGAAAGTTGTGGGCCACAGTCCACAGAGTACATGCCTCCGTGTGCATGCACGTGTCTATGGAATAAGAAACAAGGGATGAAGTTGGAATGGAATACTCTCTGACAGGTGAGGGATGGGCAGAGACAGAGGAGCCAGAAACACTGCAAGGGCTAAAATAGAAACCGCTGTACAAGATGCCATGCATCCCCAGAGCAGCCATCTCCCTTGGATCAGGGACTGCTTCCCAGAGCGGGGGTACTTGAACTGGGTCTTAAGGGATGCGCAGGAGATGGCCAGGTGTTCTGGGCCAAGGGTGTGAACAAGGTCAGGCATAGTGAGAGAATAGAGCCTATTCCCTGTGGGAACCAGGCAGTCCCCATAATACACATTCACCTTCTTAAAAAAAAAAAAAAAGTAGGCTCCAAGCCCAGCGTGGAGCCCAATGCAGGGCTTGAAATGACAATCCTGAGATCAAAACCTGAGCTGAGGGATCCCTGGGTGGCGCAGCGGTTTGGCGCCTGCCTTTGGCCCAGGGCGCGATCCTGGAGACCCGGGATCGAATCCCACGTCGGGCTCTCAGTGCATGGAGCCTGCTTCTCCCTCTGCCTGTGTCTCTGCCTCTCTCTCTCTCTCACTGTGTGCCTATCATAAATAAATAAAAATTAAAAAAAAAAAAAACCTGAGCTGAGATCAAGAGTCAGATGCTTAACCTCCTTAATCTGAGCTATCCAGATGCCCCACCTCATTCTTTAATGTGGGTAGTTGATGGATATTTGGTCCACACCAATGACCTATAAAACCCTGTCCCCACTTTAGTCAATGGGGCATCTCTGTGGCATTCTGCACTCTACTTGTACATGGCAGTCTGGTTTCCCTGTTGCCCCCAAGGGAAGAATCCTGATATCCCAATAGAGATTTTTCTTTCCTTTGTGGTCCAACCCTGTGTCACCTCTCGGAGGCCACCTTCCCTTGATGCAGCCACGATGCCTGATGCCCACTTGGCACATCCCTCTTAGGACTTTGCACTTGCCATAGTTCTCCAGACCTGGGACACTCTCCTCCCTGTTTCCTTCTTCCTCCCGCAGTCACCTGGCCCTTGACTTTCATGCCTTTCCTACTAGACATCACCTCCTGTAAGAATTCATCCCTGACTGCCCAAGAATGAGAGCTGGGCTCCTGTGTGGTCCCACAAAGACCAGTATTTATCCTGATTGTAGCACTGATTGTGCTGTATGGCTATGGTCTGTGTCAGGTGTCTGTCCCCTAATTATGTGGGGACATCTAAAAGGAAGGAACCAGGTCTCATTCTTGTGAATTTCCCAAAGCTGGCCCAGAAAGTGCAATATGAGTGAGCAGTGTTCCTATAAAGGAGCACTGAGGGAAAAGCTGGGCACTTGAAAGATCCCAAAGCCCCTGGGGACAGTTTGGGGTTTCCATCCCACAGGCGGGGAGGGCCCCTTGCCTACCGGATCCTTGAGGTTGGGAACTGCTGCCACCTGCTGGGCTTGGCCGGTGCTGCTTTGCTGACCCCATTGTTGCTGAGCACCTGAGTGTCCAGGTTGGGATGATGAGTCACCACCTGACCTCTAGAAGCCCTTAGGCTGGTGGGAGAGACACTTTGACAGTGACAAGACTATTATGGGGGATTACATGGGGCTGTAGGGGTCTGGAGGAAGATGAAGAGGCAGCTCGTGTAGAATTTAAGAACAGAAGTGTCCCTGGGCAGAGCCCATGGAGGGAAGCAGAACAGGAAGGGGCAGCTGACATAAAGAGGGAGAGTGAGTGAGTGTGTATGTGTGGTGGTGATGTTCTCCAGTTTTTCTTTTCTGTTGTTTTCTGGCAGGCTTTCTCTCCTTTCTTGGGATGTCTGGCCCTCGTCCATTACTATGCAAAGCACTGGTCATTATATGAGGTACCTTACTTAACCCTTACTATGACCTTACTGGGGAGGTCCCCCGTTAGTTCCTTTTCATAGATGAGGACGGTAAGGCTCAGGGAAGTAAGCACAAACAAGGTCACACAGTTTGTAAGTGACCTGCCCCTGCCCCGCAAATCCCAGCTGTTTTGATCACAGAACACAGCCCCCTTCCCAGCCGGCAGCTCTCTTTCCCACTTCCAGCCTCCACCATCCCAGCGCACCATCAACTTTGTCCATCCTTCAGCTCAGTCCTGAGGCCTGAGCTCAGACATCCTGAGGAAGCAGGGGAGGAGGGAGACTGGATGATGGGCAGCTGGGGAATGAGCCAGTGTGTGGTGTTTGAGATAGGGCTTTGTGATGGAATTGGCTGTAAACCTGAATCTAAAGTTTTCCCCTCCTTTTCCCAATGAAAAAATTTAAAAGAAATTTGGTCCAATATTCTAGTTTAAACATTTGGGGATGCAGATGGAATTGGTGACTTCCTGGTTATACTTAGTTAAAATATTTAACAGGTATTTTCAGCCACTTGTTTTTAAGAACAAGTTTATTTCAAAACAATTCTTTTTTCTTTTTTTAAAGATTTTATTTATTTATTCATGAGAGACACAGAGAGAGGCAGAGACACAGGCAGAGGGAGAAGCAGGCTCCACGCAGGGAGCCCGACATGGGACTCTATCCTGGATTTCCAGGATCACGTCCCAGGCCAAAGTCGTTGCTAAACCGCTGAGCCACCCGGGCTCCCCACAATTATTTTCTTCTCTTGTGGTTTGTGAACATTTATTCAAACCTTTCACTTGCATCTCTGCCTTTCTTTGTCATGTCTCGTGACACTCTGGGCATCTCCTTTGAGTTCTCTTAGCATGGTTTTCTCAAACATATCACTTTTGCTTGTGCTTGGAATCACAGAACTTTTTGAATGCATGAATGATGCTGTCGCTGAAAACATTATTCCAAGTCGTGAGAGAGAGGTGATTTTTCATCTAAGTGGTAGGTTACTATTTGTGATCTTTGTAAGGTAGCACAGAATATAAAATAGCAGTCTCCTGGTCCTCATCATCTTTCCTGGCTTTCTTTTCTCCATGGTATTTCTTACCACCTGGTTTGTGGTCTATCTACCTTCATTAGAGTGTGAGCTTGGTGAGGTCAGAGAATTTTGTCTTCCTGTTTCATGTCCACCCTCTGGAAACATGCCTAGAATGTAATAGGTGTTCAGTAAACAACTGTGGTGCGAACAAATCATTTAATGGCTGTAAAGTGGAGATATTTTTGACAGCCCAGTGTCAGCCAGGGCCACACATGAGGATGACATTGGAGTTGAGGGTGGGGGGAGGCAGCCCCATAGGAGCCAAGCCCACATGAGCATCCAGGTCAGGAGGAGGCCCGTTGTTTCAGGGAATTAGCTGCAACGGGAAGACCGAACTGATTATGAAATGCACTGAAGGGCAGCCCGGGTGGATCAGCGGTTTAGCACCGCCTTCAGTCCAGGATGGAGTCCCATGTCGGGCTCCCTGTGCAGAGCTTGCTTCTCCCTCTGCCTGTGTCTCTGCCTCTCTCTCTCTCTCTCTCTCTGTGTGTGTGTGTCTCTTCCATAAGTAAATAAATAAAATCTTAAAAAAAAAAAAAGAAATGCACTGAAGACAATTGAGAAAGAGGATGAAATATGGAATGGGGAAAAAGCTAGGATGAACCTGTGCTGGTGGACTGGGATTCAGGTCTAATGGTGAACTTTTCCTTACTATGTGTAAATTCTATTAGTGAGGGTTCTCCAGGGAACCAGATCCATTAGGATGAACACTGGGAAAGAGGTTTTTTGTCTTTGTTTTTAAGATTTATTTTGAGAATGAGTGGGGAGGGGGGCAGAAGCAGACTCTCTGCTCAGTGCAGAGCCCCACACAGGGCTGGATCCCACCATCCATGAGATCACAACTTGAGCCAAAAGCAAGAATCAGTTGCTTAATTGGCTTAGTCACCCAGGTGCCCCCCAAGAGAGAGGTTTATTATGAGGAATTGACTTGGGTCAATTCAACGTGAAGCTGGAGGTTCAGAAAGGGATGTGGTCCCAGTCTGTAGGCCTGAGACCAAGGAGCACAATTCAAACATTCTTCTTTTGTTTTATTTAAGCCCTCCATGGACTGGACGATGTTCATCCACATTGGGGAGCGCTATCTGCTTTACCCTGTCCACCAAGTCAAATGCTAACCCCTTCCAGAAACATCCTCAGAGACACTGAGAAATAATGTTTAATCAGACAGCTGAGCATCCCATGGCCCAACAGACACAAAAATTTAACTATTACATGGATAAAGAAATAAACATAATATAAATGTGTATGTTTATGCGTGTATATAGATGTGTGTCTACGAAGTGGGCCTAGTAGAGGTTAGTCTAGTTGTAATGAACACATCTCACAGGTCTTGATTCTCATTTTATTTCATTTTTTGAGAAAGAGAATAAGCGAGAACCAGGGGAGTGGGGAGGAGCAGAGGGACGGAAAGAATCTTAAACAGGCTCCAATTCAGCCCAAACCTGATGTGGGGCTCTATCTCATGACCCGAAATCATGACCCGAGCAGAAATCAAGAGTCAAATGCTTAACCGACTGAGTATCCAGGGACCCCCATTTGTGAATCATTGCAGTAATAATTAATCCAGGCAAGAAACATTGGTGGCTGCTAAACACTATAGGCAAAGGTGGTGTAAAAGAAAGGATGTGTTGGGATCCCTGGGTGGCGCAGCGGTTTAGCGCCTGTCTTTGGCCCAGGGCGCGATCCTGGAGACCCGGGATCAAATCCCACGTCGGGCTCCCGGTGCATGGAGCCTGCTTCTCCCTCTGCCTGTGTCTCTGCCTCTCTCTCTCTCTCTCTCTGTGTGACTATCATAAAAAAAAAAAAGAAAGAAAGAAAGGATGTGTCATAGTCTCAAAATACCTCCCTTCCCCAGTGCTTATTAATCGTGGTCAAGATATCAGCACTGATCCCATCAGCCATGGTTCCAAATGATATTGGATATGAGAACACAGCATCTTTTCTGTGATGATATTTCTGCCCAAAATGGATAACAGTGGTCTAATCATAAGGAAGGCGTGGACAAGCCCAAATTGAAGGACAGTCTACAAAATAACTTCCCTGTAATCTTCAAAATGTCAAGGCCACGAAATTCAAAGAAAGGCTGCAAATTGTTCTAGACCGAGGGTGACCAGAGAGATGTGACAACTGGGCACAATGTTTGATACCATGTTAGATTTTTTTTTTTTTTTGCCCTAAAAGGATATTTTTTTGGATACCGAAGAGCAGTTTTGAAATTGTTTCGAAACAAAAAGTTAAAAGAAATGCTTCTCCTGGCTGACTCCTGCCAGCCTGCAGGGTTCATTTTGGATAAGATCCTAGGGAACATCCTGTGACTGACTCAGTATGATCTCCTGTGACCTCCTTTGGGCTCCCACTGTTCCTGGGCCCCCTGATATGCTGCTCTGATTATCTATGCTCTATCCCTGCTGGCCTTGGGGGTCCCTGAGACCAGATCCCCGAGTCCTGTCTGGATCATGGCACAGATCAGCCTCTCAAAACACACTGAATCAATCTCCTCCACAAAAGGGTATCTTTGAGGGTACAGTCCAACCCTACCTCTTTACCTGGGGCTCAAGCAAAGAAATTGTTAGTCTGGCCATTGGAGGCACACATGTCTCAGTGGCACCCATGACAACCAGGAATCATTGCCTGCCAGGAGTTTCCGTTAGAAATATTTACTGTAAAAAGAAAAAAAAAAGAAAAAAAAGAAATATTTACTGTTTAGGGCGGAATTGAGGATCTAATCCCCTCGATTTGACCTTGCAGAAGAGGCTTCTCAAGGGGGAAAATTCTCTTTCAAATCTTTGATGTCACTGGTATGCTTGTCGAGTGCACTCGGGGAGGCAGCGGCTACCTACACACCTCCCCAACCCCCAGCACAGCAGACCCACCAGGCTCAAGGATGGGAATATTGAGGATACTGGAGGAATAATGAGCAATATTGTTAGGAATGATGGACATTCAAGAGTCTGTCAGGAATGGCTAAACGTTTTTCCTTCTGTTTTCTGCTAAGATATGTTTGGATGATGCTATTCAAGCTTCCAAGATGCCAACCTTTCAGGATGGGGGGCTGGGGTACCTATGCCCCTCAGCATTGAAGCAGTCCTGGCTCGGTCCCTTTCTCATCTCCTGACGTGCACAGAGCGCCCCCTTGGGGTGAAGGATACGTATGACGGTGCAGGAAGGGGCTGAGGAAGCCAGTCTGGAGCTTCCTCAGGAAGCCTCAGCTTCCAGAGGGTTCCAGGATCCAGGAGGGGAGGCAAGGGCCTGGCCAGCCAGTTGAGGGCGGAGCCTACAAGGGAGTGCCTAGCCCGGAAGGGAGGGCAAAGGGCTATGTTGTCCGCCTGCCCCACCCCACTGACAAGAGTCCCAGTCACCAGGCCACCCTCTCTGTCTGGGGCCCTAGCTTGTCTCTTTCGGTAAGTGTCCCGAAACCCACCTTGTCTCTTTCCTGTGGCTTGGGTGAGAATTCTTTCCTCCCTGAGGGTCCAAACACCCGGTCCTCTCTGTTTACCCTTGTGCCAGGCAGAGGCCACACCTGCCACCCCCTCAGCATGGCACAGTCTTTAGTCTTCCTGCTCTACCTTCAGAGGCCCATGAGATGGGTACTGGGAGGGCAGGGATGGAACTTTCCAGACCTTCCCCTCCTGACATTAATATCAGAACCAAGGCAAGGACAGAAGGGCCCAGAAGCGGGACACCTCATCCAGACAAGCTCTAGATCCCTGCTCCCTTCTCTTGTCGCCCTACAACAGAACCCAGAATTCCAAGTTGCTGGAGCACTGGGGGACATCCAGACAGAGCCCTCACTGGACCAGGTCCTCCAGGAGCGGGATGAAGCCATTGCCAAGTGAGAGACAGATGCCTGGGAGGGTGGGGGGTGGAGGCGAGGGGTGTTGGGAGGGCAGTGGGTGACTCACCCTCAGGGCTCTGTCCTACTACAGGAAAGGAGGTGAGAAGTCAGGTATTCCTGCAAGGAAAGCACTTACCCTGTCCCAAGGCAGGCGCTGTGGCTACACTCCCCCCCCCACCCCCTGGGGCCCAGAGCAGATGTGCAGGGTCCCAGTCTCAGGTTGCTCTTCCCACCACCTGCAGGAAGCAGGCAATGGAGGCTGAGCTGGACTCATGCAGAGCCAAGTTGCAAGCTGTGGAGGCCCAGCTACTGGAGGTCCTGGAGGAGAAACTGAGGCTGAGGCAGGAGGTGGAAGCCTGGGAGGTAGTGTGGGAATGCCAGCCGGGCCTGGGAGGCATGGGAAGAGGGGCACAGGGTTGGCCCTGAACCTGTTCTCCTGCCCCCAGGAGGACATGCATCAAATGGTGAGGCAGCGGGTCGAGAGTCAGCTGCAGAGAGAGTCCCAGGGCACTCTGGGTGCCCCCGTGAACCCCCAAACTGCCAGGGCCCTGCAGGTCCGATTCCCCCTGGGTCGGTGGGGACGCTGGCGGTAACAGAGCCCAGCCCAGGAGCTTGGGAGCAATGTCTTTATTCATTAAAAGCTTGAGATCTAAACACCTCTGCATCCTCACGCTCCCTGAGTCCTTTTGTGCAGAAACACGGAGCAGGCTGCAAGGCCCGGAAACCTGGAGTTTCCTCTTCTTGCCAGCAATTCTTATGCCAGGAAGCCTCGGATGGCAGCCACAAAGTCCTGTGGGCAGTCAGCATGGATCCAGTGGCCAGCATTGGACACAGTCTGCATCTGGGCTTGAGGGAAGAGCCGCCTAATCTCGGCGTGGTGGCTGGGGCTGTCCATCGAAGAGAAGGCCACCCAGAAGGGGTCAAAGTGGGAAGATGGGGAAAGAGAGAAGTAGATGAGAGCAGGGAAAAGAGAGCTACATAAGCCCACATGCCCAGTGGTGTTCTGAACTCTCAGGCACTGCCTGCCTGCATGCAAGCCCCTCCTGCCACCACCAGTAAAACTGGCTTACTGCACATATTGAGAGTTTCCACCCAGGAGGAAGAGGGTTGGTCCAAGGTAAGATTCTTGTCGTGGTGGGAAAGCCAAGATCTTGTCCACATGTTGAGCCAGTGCCTCCAAGTTCACCCTCCACACGAAGCGCCCATCCACCTCCACCAGGTTGGTGAGCAGGAACTGACGCTCAGCCATGTCCTGTTGGGGGGAGGGGGATGTCCAGCCATTGGGGGAGGGGAGTCTCTATATGAGGTCTGGGGCCATCACTCTTCCCCTGACAGGTCCCAGCCCACGGCAGAACCCAGGGCCTGGGTGCGTTACTTGGATAACAGTGCTGAGCTGCTCATCAGCCAGTTTTCGGGCAGAGGAGCGGGACACCTCATCTGGGATGTCTACGGCCCTCATGGCTGCCATGTAGGATGGGAAGTCCGAGCTGGATGTGGTCTCCACTGGGCTGATGTCCACGGCAATCAGGCGTTCCACCAACTCTGGCTGGGTGGGAGAACCAGACTTAGGACTGGCCTTAGGGCAGGCACACTGGGTCTCATGCATAGTTCCCAGATCTTGAATTTGGCCATCAGAGGCTCAACCGAGTCCCAGGTTGCCTGTTGGGCACTCAGGGTATACGCTGGGTGGGAGGAAAACCCGTATAGGGACAGCTTACCCTCTGGAGTGCCAGCAGCATGGCTGTCTTGCCTCCCATGCTGTGGCCAATGAGGACGCAGGGCACTAGGCCCAGCTGGGGCAGGAGGTCCTGCAGGTCCTGGCTCATGGCCTCGTAGCTCATTTCTGGGCTGTGGGGGCTGTCACCATGGTTCCGAGCATCCACTGTAAGCACCTGCAGAGTGCAGTGAGGGTGGGCAGAGCTAGCATCCACATTCAGGGCACAGACAGCCTAAGGCATGACATTCGCGCAGGCTGAGGGGAGTAGAGAGCCTGGAGAAAGATCCTGAAGTGGAAGAAGAGACCCAATGGTGAGGGGGTCCAGTTCTCAGACCTAGGAGACCAAATAAAGAACATGGAGTCACTCAGCAGGAGAAGGCCCAAGGAGTGTGGCCGTCTCTAAAGGTTTGGCCTGGTTGAGTGAACACCCGGAGTAAGCAGGTGCCAAGAATTTCCAACAGTTGGAGCACAGAAGGATGGACTACTGTAAAAGGTGGTAAGCCCCCTGTCATCCCGGGTGAACGCACAGGGGGGGCTGGCCCCCTTAACCGAAAAGCTATTGGCGTTTAGGCATTGGACGGCTGAGCCTTATGATGAGGGCATCTAAGCTCAGCGTGGAGCACACACGTGGAGGTCCATAACACGAATGAAGGACAGGATAGAGGCAAGCCTGAGAGAATGAATGAAGTCCACCCAGAGTCACGGTGTGCCGGTACTCCTGGGGAGGTGGCCTGCAGGAAGGGCAGAGAAGCGGGCCCCGCCTCGGCCTCCCCCTCGTCCCGCCCAGCCAGGCCCCACCTCCTGCGGGACCCCGCCTCTCCCGGAAGCTCACTCTCCGGCCCGTCTGCTGGGCCAGGGCCTTGGCGATGGAGTTGAAGTTGGTTTTGGAGCCGAAGAGCCCGTGCAGAAACACGAGGGCCGGGCGAGCCGCCTCTCCGTCCAGAAGCTTGTAGGAAAGCAGCACCGACCTGGCGAGAGGAGCAAGGATGGAGGAGGGGGTCCGAGCGGGCTGGGGACCGGGTTTAGGGGCGCGACCTGGGCGGGCGCGGGTGCGGGCGCAAGCGGAGGAGGCGGGGCCATCCCGGCCGGACTGAACGGGGAGGAGCGATGGACGGTGTCCCACATGGCGCCCTTGACTGACCTCGGCCCGGCGCCGCTTCGGCCACTGCTGCTGTGTGCGACGGGCACCCCGGAGAAGCTGAGGTTGCATGGGCCGAGCGCCCTGAAGGGGAGCCTCCCGGCGCGGGCCCAGCGGAGCATGTCGGGCGCTAGCTACCGGCGCGCACCCAGTCCAGGCCCGTCGCCCCGCCTCCCGCCTTCTCTCGGAGCCCCGCCCAGTTCCGACTGCAGCTCCTCCCTCTGCCCCGCCCGCTGCCGCGGAATTCCCGGCTCTCGCTTTCGTTTCCTTACGTAATCCCAGAGTGCAGTCTGTTCTCCGAGCTCCGCCCCTTGCGTCGTTACGTAGTCCGGCAGGCGGGGAAGCCGCCTCTGGCCGCGCCCTGGGCGGGGCCACCGACAGTCCTGGTCCCGCCCCTCGCGAAGCTCTGCCCAGCCCCTTCCGGCGCCGCATCCTCTTGGCGAGTCCGGGCCCCAGGGCGTGGGAGGCCGGTCCTCGCCGCGCGTAACGCCCTGGGTTTGGGGCGCGAGCTTTAGGCGGCCGCGGGGCACGTCCTTGGCAAGCCGAGGAGGTCCTGCCTTGGCCAGCGCCCGTGCTGCACCTGGCCTGCGCCTCCGCTCAGCACCGCCGTGGGTGGGTGCCTTACTTTGAGTGCCGAGGGCCGGCGCGGAGGGGCGCCAGCCTGGAGGCGCCGTGCTCCACAGCCGGGGGCCCAGGCAGGCCGGGGGGTGCACCTCTCACCCGTCCTGAGGTCTTCGACTCTAGAAAGAGACGGAGGGACTCTAGAGAGCTCATCTCCAACCGCCATCCCTGCCCGCCCTTTCCAGATGGGGAAACTGAGGCAAATGGCTTGTACAGGAGGCAGAACCAGCATCGCTGTCTGATCGCCCCCCCGCCCCCCGTCTGCCATTCTTGATGAGATTGGCGGGAGACCAGGTGTTTGTACTGGAAGGTATTTGCTGCTTTGAGCTGAAATGAGTCAGGTGTGCTCACCCTTTTTACCAGCACCCCTCTTTACCAGTAGGATCCTCCCACCCTCGGAACTCAGCGCCTCCTGCAGAGAAATAACGACCGTTTGGAAGCCTGAGCGGCTGCCATCTTCTGTCCCCAGTCTGCATTGGTGGCAGTGGTGGCATTGTCTTGTCTCAGGTGTCTTCTGGCTTCCACTGCAGTCCACCCGTCAGCAGCTACAAAGAATAGTTGCTCCTTTACAGCATTCTGTTCAGAAATTTTTTTTTAATTTTTTTAATTTTTATTTATTTATGATAGTCACACACAGAGAGAGAGAGAGAGAGGCAGAGACACAGGCAGAGGGAGAAGCAGGCTCCATGCACCGGGAGCCCGACGTGGGATTCGATCCCGGGTCTCCAGGATTGCGCCCTGGGCCAAAGGCAGGCGCTAAACCGCTGCGCCACCCAGGGATCCCTGTTCAGAAATTTTAAGAGATTCCCCCTCCTTAAACTTGAGACTTGCATCCTGCACCCACCCTGGTCTGATCCTGCCTGCTTTCCACCCATGCTTCTTATTTCCTTACTCCCCAACCAGAGAACTACATTTGCCTGTACTTGCACACCTCGTTTTTGGTCTTTACCCCCAGGACTCCTGCTGGGATGCTGTGGCTGCCCTCCAGATAGCCAGTGGCCCAACTCCTATACAACTGTAAAGGTCCAGGATAACTGCCACCACCTCAAAAGCCTTCCTAGATTTCCCCAGTTGAAACCAATCTCTTCTACCCTATGTTCTCAAAACATTTGTGAGAATCTACTGTCCAGTATCATAGAAATCGCCTTCTCCAGGTCCACCGTACTCTGGGAGCTCCTGGAGGACGGGAGCCATGTTTTGTTTATCTGGTGCAAAGTGCAATAGTAATCATTTTACTGAATGATCATGAGGAGATTCAGGGCACTCTCTGAGGCATAGGTGAAGGTTCATCTGATGCCTGGGTCAGTGCCCCTTCCAGGAGATGACATCCAGACCAGCCATGCCTCTCCCTCTTTAGTTAGGGCAGGCTTGATGAAGTCAATCAGTAGGATGTATCTGAGCTCCAAGGTGTAATAAATACCTTGCCCAATAAAGTGGCCCCCATCTTGAGTCAGCCTGGGGACTGGCAGTTGTTTTGTTTTAAGGCAAGGAGGCCTTTGATGTCGCTGGGGAAGCTAAGCACACCAGGTGGTGTAATGATTTGTTGCCAGCATAGTCATTAGGGGAGTGATGAGGACATCTGAGCCCTGGATGGGGGCTGGTCCGATGCATGGGAGGGGGCCTCAGAGGAAACATTAAGCAGGGTGTTTTTCTAGAATTGGCTGATGAAGGGGCACGGGGTTGACATAACATTGGTGATTCAGAAAGGTAGCATTTCAAATGTGGATTCAAACCATCCCCCACCACCACCTGGGCCTACTGTCTAGCTGGGGAACCTGAGCCTGGCCCACTGACCCTGGATCATTGCTCAGAGCCCTGGGTCTGTGGCAGAAGCAGTCTGGAGACATTCCTGAGACCTGGGCCCAAGCCCCGTCATGTGGCTGGCTAAGGCCTGGCAGCAAGCAGAAAAACCAGTTGGCTTGAGGTTTCCCCTTGCAGACTCCGAAGCAATTGGTGTGGCCCCAGAGGGGTGATTGCCACCTGGGAAGGACTCTGGTGATGGCTGTTGGGTAGGGGTCAACTTGCGGGCTGCCCACCCTTTCCCAGCTTGTTAGGAACTGGCCAACTCCTAACTGGTTGGTTGGTGGGGGTCTCCCTCTTGGAGGGGGGTGTGGTAGGGGAGGCCTTCTGGAGCCCCTGATATCCGGAGATCATGTGGAGGGGAGAAAAGGGGTGCAGGGAGTCTGTTCCCAGCATCCCTGTTCCCAGCAGTCCCCAAGTCCCTGTGAAGTGGGAGGGTGTTGTCATCCTCATTTTACTGCTGAGAAAATGGAGACGCGAGAGGGGAATAACCCAGCTCCAATCACTCAACACGTGCGCGGCCCAACCCGAATTCCTTCCCGGGAATGTGACTCCTAGCGCAGTGCTCCCGGTAGCCACCGCCCATCTGGCTGGGAACCCGGGACCCGAAGGGGTGTGGCCTGCGGCGACAGGGACACTGTGCCCCGGGGGCGGCGGCGCGTTAGGGGTTAAGGCAGGGAGGCGGCGAGCGTCCCGTCACCGCACCTGGCCCAGTATCGGTCACGTGGCCAGGGTTTCACCTGCCCCGCTGAGCAGGGACAATCGGGCCGCTTGTTTCCAGGTTGGTCGCCATGGTGACAGGAGTGTGCCAGGGGAGGTCAGCAGGGCAAATTCCTGCCTGCTGGCCGGGCGGGGCCGAGGTGTCAGTCGTGCGGGGGCGGGGCTCCCAGGAGACCTCAACTCGTGTCCCGAGGGGGGCCCCCTGGGTGGTTCCCTGCCCAGCCTCGTCCTGCGCTGGCCGCTCTGTCTTCTCAGATTTCGATCCTGCGTCTTTGAAGCTGCGGTGAATTCCACGTACATTATCTTTGTCTAATCCCTACTGCAGCCTTTCCCACGGGGGCATGGTAATCCCCGTGTCTCCCCCAGACTCACCGAGCACTTCCAGTAGTGGACTGTGTGGAGTATTTTTTTTTTCTTTTTTCTGCAGAGCATGTGGGGAGGCTCCCGGGGTCATGGATAGAAGGCAGGGAGTGCACGGGGTCATCCTGTAGCTCCGGTGTCCAGAGCACCTGTGGGGCCCCTCTCTGCCACCTCCAGCTTCCTCATAACCCCTCCCCTCTAAGCTTCCCTGGCCACACACCTTCATGCCCTGCTTCCCTCCACTCACTCTCTGCTCCAGAAAGGCCCACAGGTCCTGCTAGCTGCAACCGTGTCAACTTTTTTCCTGCCTCCAGAACCATATGTACACTGTACCCCTGGTTAAAGCCTCCTCACAAGCACAGATTCTTAGAAGAGTCCGGTGAGGGGTCGAGGCTGCGGAGGGAGTCTATGTATTTTGAAACCCAGCAACCTCCATTCTCCTGAAAAAAACACCAGCCTGCAGGGCATATTCCAGTTCCCTACCCTGACTGCATTTTGCAGCCTTTATTTATTGAGTACCTACTATATGCTAGGCAATAGGGATGCAAGGATGAGCCCAGATCTGCTCACAGACCTGACAGTCTGGTGGGGAGAATACTAATGGACGTGTAATCGCACACCCAGTAAATATGCAAAGGAAGGTGGACATAAAAAGGAGGAATCCAGCTGGCCCTGGGATCGGATAGGGCAGCTGCACAGAAGTGATGCTTGAATGGAGGCTGAGAGGATGAGGAGGAGCGGGGCGGCAAAGGGCTTACAGCAGAGGAGGAAAGGTGTTTCAGAAGTGGGAACACCACGCGCAATGGCAGAGCCATCCCCTCTCCCAAGGCAGAATCCTAGGAGTTGTTCTAGATGTGTCTTCCTTACCTCCCTCTCCCCTACCCAATCCCTCACCTAGTTCTTATGGATTTTTATCTTCCAAATAACTCTGATATCCATCCTCTCCCATCCAAATTCACAACCCCATCCCTCTTCAGGGTAGCCGACTCTTCAGTGGACTTGTCCATTTTGGCCTTTCTAGTCACCTCTCCACATGGTGGTCACCCTGATCTTTCCCAAGCATATAATGTATTTCTATGTTAATCTAGTTGATTCCTTCCTACATTTTCCTACTTTTCTGTGCTCATTGCCTCTGGGGATGCATAATGGCTGACCCAAGAGTAGAAAAGCTGGTTTGTGTGTTTCAAAAGCTGAAGCCCTTAGGGGAAGGGAATTCCTCTGCCGAGACAGGAGCTTGGCCCGGAATGGGAGAGGGGGAAGTCTGCCATCTGCTTCTGGGCAGGCTCTCCAGAGAAGAGACAGCTCATGGATCTAAAGGCAGGCAGGACGGGAGGCAGGCAGCTTGCAGCATTTCCCCTGGTTCCAAGCTCAAAGCAGACACAGTATGAGGCATAGGACTGAAGGCGCTATTGAACCAAGATGACAGTGTCTTAGCAGTGATCGCTGTTGCCTGAGGGCTGGATACTGTCCAACCTGTCCCTCTTTCAGCCACTACCACCCCCCATCCCCAGGAAATTTGGCTGTGCTGAATATCCTAGAATTGTGGCCTGAACTCAGGAGGACTGAAGTTCAACTTGTCTCCAACTGACCGGGCAGAACAGAGCATCACAGAAATCATGGCATTGTGTGTCTAAGTTCATAGACTGACTTTCATAATTGTGATAATGCCCTGCACATCTGTCCACAACCGACTCTTCTTAAATCAATAGTCCAGGGGATCCCTGGGTGGCGCAGCGGTTTAGCGCCTGCCTTTGGCCCAGGGCGCGATCCTGGAGACCTGGGATCGAGTCCCACATCGGGCTCCCGGTGCATGGAGCCTGCTTCTCCCTCTGCCTGTGTCTCTGCCTCTCTCTCTCTCTCTCTCTCTCTCTCTCTCTCTGACTATCATAAATAAATAAAAATTAAAAAAAATAAAAATAAATCAATAGTCCAATAATTCATTCAACAAATATTTACCGAGCATGTGCTAATGCCAAGTATGATTTTTTTAAAGGATTTTGCTTATTTATTTAGAGAGAGAGAGAATGTGAGCAGGTGTGAGCACAGAGCCCAACGTGGGGCTCGGTCCCACGACCCCAAGATCATGACCTGAGCCAAAATCAAGAGTCAGATGCTTAACCTACTGAGCCATCCAGGCTCCCTGAATTTTGTTTTTAATGCCAAGTATGAATTTTATTTTATTTTATTTTATTTTATTTTATTTTATTTTATTTTATTTTATTTTATTTTATTTTTATTTTTGCCAAGTATGAACTTTAAAGCTAGGGATAGGGCAATTATGTGGCCCTGTTCCTCAAGCAACACAAAAAACCCAAACCCCAAGTCCTCTGCTTTTCTATTCTCCAGTGGGGGAGACAGTCTGTAAACAAATAAACAAATAAATATGTAAGTTCTGTGAGAAGAATGCTGTGTTTGCTAGTCATTAGGTTGGGAGATATTAAGTAGGGTGGTAGGAAAGGCTTCAGGTAAGGTGACATCTGAAGGATAAGAAGGGGGCAGTCATATAAACACCCGGGGGGAAAGTGTTCTAGGCAGAGGTAATAGTTTATGCAAAGGCCCTGAGGTGCACAGAGGAAGCAAGGGGAGAAAGGCAAGAGGTAGGCTGGTGTTAGTCCAGGCAGGGGGATAAAATGGGACCCCTCTGTACCTATCACTCAACTTCAACAATGATCAACTCAAGATCAGTTTTGTTTTGGTCTTTATTCTAAGCAAAATGAGAGCTAGGGAAGGGTTTAAGGAGGGAGAGACACACATTTTTATAGGACTGTCTGCAGGTAGAGAAAGGTAGTTATGAGATATGTTTTGGAGTTACAATCAGCAGGATTTGATGAAGAATTGGATGATGGGTAGAAAGGAAGATGGTGAGAGAAAGGAAGGAGTTGAAGGCAAGTCCCAGGTTTCTGGACACACCACATGGGTAATTGTGCAATTTACTGAGCTGGGCAAGGCTGTTGAGGAAATCCACCCCCCTCCCCAAAAGGCACTACTAGGGAGGGACAATCTAGAGTTGTACCTGATGTGTGTTAAATTCGAGAGGCCCATGAGATATCATAATAGTCAACGTTTATTGAGTGCTTAACATGTGCCAAACACTAAGTGCTTTATGTCTATTGACTGATTTCATCCTCATAAGCGCTGTATTATTTATTGATCCTCTTTAGAGCTAAGAGCATTGAGCCACAGAGAGGCTAATTAACTGCCCAGCATCACAAAGCTTGGATGCTGCGAGGCCAGGATCGGGCCAGGATCCAATTCCAAGTGGTGGGCTCTGGGGGCCACACTGTTGTTAAACCACCGCGCCTGACCACCTCCACTGAGAAGGCAGCAGGATGCCTGCGTGGGGGTGGGGAGCGTGGAGGACAGGTCGGGCAGCGGGAGGGTGGTAAAGCCCTGGGAATGGGTGAGACTGTCAAAGGGTGGAAAGCGCATCACAGAAGAGAAGGGGGCCCAGGAAGAAAGAGCAGTGGGAGGAGAAAGGCTTGGGGAGGGAGGTGTCACAAAGGGCAGGGGACTGAGGTTTTCTGAGGAGGAGGGAGCAATCACCTATGTCAAAAGTTGCTGAGAGTAAGCTCCAGAGAGAAAAGTGACCGTTGGCCATGGCAACCTGGAGTCCACTGGGGACCTTGCCAGGAGCCGCTTGGAGTGGTGACAGAGTGGGGGCAGGAGCAGACAGGAGAGGCTGATTGGCATGTGGGAGGGGAGGAAGCAAAATCAGGAGTTAGCAGAGAAATGAGGTGGCCTTTGTTTAGAGATGTGAAGTCAAGAAAACTTGTTTTTTTTTTTTTTTTCAAGAGAAAGAAGGTATTTCTGAGGGATATTTTTCTTTGTCAATGCAGATCTACTTTTTTTTTTCTTTTTACTTTTTTATTAAAAGCTTTTATTTATTTATTCATGAGAGACACAGGGAGAGAAAAGCAGAGACACAGGCTGAGGGGAGAAACAGGCTACTCGCAAGGAGCCCGATGTGGCACTCCATCTCGGATTCCCGGATCACGCCCTGGGCCAAAGGCAGATGCTCAACTGCTGAGCCACCCAGGCGTCCCCGTGCACATGATTTCGAACTAAATCTCACGCTCATACCATTAAATCTGTGAATATTTCAGTATGTTTCTCTGGAAGCTAAGGGCTTTTTTCATTTGTTTTTAAACATAAACCACCATATCATTTACATACTTTAAGAAGTCATAATTCCTTAAGATTATCAATTATCTACTCAGTGTTCCAATGTTGAATTTCTCATACATGCCATCAACTTTAAGAGTTTGAATCAGAAATCGATGAAGGGCCACAATTGTGATTGCCTGATATATCTTTAAGTCACTTTTTTTTTCTTTTTTCTTTTTCTTTAAGTCACTTTTGATATATAGATTCCCCTCCATCTCAATTTTTTCCTTGAAATAAAGCCTTTTTTGTCATTGAAGAGCCCAGTTGCTGTTTTGCTGACCTCTGTGGTACTGTGCTCCTCTTTAGCAAGCCCTGTAAATTGATAGTGGATATAGAAGGTTGATGAGATTCATATTTTATTTATTTGTTTATTTTTCTGCAAGATTACTTCACAAGAGACATTGTACTTGGGATCCCTGGGTGGCGCAGCGGTTTGGCGCCTGCCTTTGGCCCAGGGCGCGATCCTGGAGACCCGGGATCGAATCCCACATCGGGCTCCTGGTGCATGGAGCCTGCTTCTCCCTCTGCCTGTGTCTCTGCCTCTCTCTCTCTCTCTGTGACTATCATAAATAAGTAAAAAAAAAAATTAAAAAAAAAAAGAGACATTGTACTTGATTTTTTTTTTTTTTTAAATGGCAGCCCAGTTGTACTGGTTAGGACATCTTTGGCTGGAAACCCCAAGTCAAATTGACTTAAGCAATAGGAAAAGCTACATCTTGCCTTTTTGTGACTGGTTTATTTGACTGAGCATAATGTCCTCAAGGTTCATCCATGTTGCAGTAGGTGTCAGAATTTCTTTCCTTTTTAAGACTGAATCACATTCCATCACATGGATAGGCCACGTTTTGCTATCCATTTACCCCTACATGGACATTTGCATTGCTTCTACTCCTTGGCTATTGTGAATAGTGCTATGAACAAGGGTATGCAAACATGTCTTTGAGGCCCCGCTTTTAATTCTTTTCAGTAAATACCCAGAAGTAGAATTGTTTGATCACATGGTAGTTCTATTTTTAATTTAAAATTTTAATTTATGTTATTATTTCCTTAGCTTTTATTTTTTTGAGGAGCCACAATATTGCTTTCCACAGCAGCTCTACCAATTTACCTTTCCAACAGTGCACAAGGGTTCTAATTTCTCCACATCTTCAACATTTTTTTTCTTCCTTCCTTTCTTTCCATAGTAGCCATTTTTTTTTTTTTTTAAGTAAGCTCTATACCCAGTGTGGAGTCCAACAGCGCTTGAACTCATTCATGACCCTGAGATCAAGATCTGAGCTGAGATCAAGAGTCAGATGCTTAACCTACTGTGCCACCCAGGTGCCCCTATATTAGCCATCTTAATGGGAGTGGAATGGTATCTCATTGTGGTTTTGATATTCATTTCCCTAATTATTAGTACTGTTGAGCATCTTTTCATATATGCTTATTGGCCATTCATAGATCTTCTTTGGAGAAATGTCTATCCACATCTTTTGCCTGTTTTTGAATTGATTCTTTTTGTAGGTGTTGAGTTTTAGGAGTTCTCTATATACTTTGGATATTTATCCCTTAGCAGCTATATGATTTGCAAATATTTTCTTCCATCCTCTGTGTTATTTTCTCACTCTGTTGATAGTATCCTTTGATGCACAAAGTTTTAAATTTTCATCTGGTCTAATTTGCTATTTTTTTTTCTTTTGTTCCTGTGCCTTTGGTGTTACTGCCAAGATATTGGTGCCAAGTCCAATGTTGTAAAGCTTTTGCAGTGCGTTTTCTTCAAGAGTTTTATAGGCTTAGCTTTTTTTTTTTTTTAAGATTTTATTTATTTATTCATGAGAGACACAGAAAGAGAGGCAGAGACATAGGCTGAGGGAGGAGAAGTAGGCTCCATGCAAGGAGCCCAATGAGGGACTCGATCATGGGAATCAGGGATCAGGCCCTGAGCCAAAGGCAGACGCTCAACCGCTGAGCCACCCAGGCATCCCGAGTCTTGTGTTTTTGTTTTTTGTTTTTTAAAGATTTTATTTATTTGAGAGAGAGAGAGAGAGAGAGAGCACGCAAGCAGGGTGGGGGGAGAGGCAGAGGGAGAGGGAGGAGACTCCCTACTAAGCAGGGAGCCTGATGTGTGCCTGCATCCCAGGATCTTAGGATCATGACCTGAGCTGAATGCAGGTGCTTAACTGACTAAGTCACCCAGGAGCCCCAAGTAGGCTTAGTTCTTATGTGCAGGCCTTTGAACTATTTTGAGTTAATTTCTGTGTAGTATTATATAAAGGTCTACCTTCATCTTCTGCATGAAGATATCCAGTTTTCTTAGCACCATTTATGGAAAAGAGTGTTCTTTCTCTATTAAGTGTTCTTGGCACCTTTGTGGAAATCATTTGACCACATATGTGACCGTTTATTTCTGGGTTCTCTGATTCTGTTTCATTGTTCTGTTTGTCTTTATGCCAGTACCATACTGTTTCGATTACTATAGCCTTGTGATATGGTTTCAAATCTACATGTGTGGGTCCTTCAACTTTGTTCTTTTGGCACCCTGGATATGAACCTTGTCTCTCATTTACTGAGCATCAGTGCCATGCTGGCATTAGGTTAAGCTTGGGGCATTCAAAGGTGAACATGTGCTTAGGGTGCCTTCCCAGCAGAGCTAATGTTTTAGAGGCAGGGGAAAGACAAAGTGAAGAAGTAATTCTGGGAGGCAGCATGCAGATTAGTGTGGTCTTCGTGAACTTCCACCATGGTATGTTGTGGCCACTGCCAAAATACAGAAGGCGATGGTGTAACTCATCTTTAGATCCTTCAGATTTAGCTGTGGCTTTATGAGCAAGTGAACATGTGTGTAGAGGGCTGTATCATTGGTTTTGATGAGTCTCTGCACCTCATTTTAGCTGATGCAGAAGAGATTCATTCTAAAACAAAGTCAAGAAAACAAGTGGGTTGAATCATGCTAAAGGAAGAGCATATTACTCTGCTCCAAAGTGTCTTTCAGTTGAAATGGTCAATGAAGTGAGAAATTGTCAAGAAGATAATGCAGGGTTTTTTTTGTTTGTTTTTGTTTTTAGGTGTACTTTGTTGGGAGTGTAGTTCTGAAACATTTATTCATATTGGTGGTTTGTTTATTTGTTTGTTTGAAGTATGATCCATGCCACACAGGCTTAAACTCACGATCCTGAGATCAAGACCTGAGCTGAGATCAAGAGTTGGATGCTTAACCAACGGAGTCACCCAGGCCCCCCTGGTCATATTGTTCTGATTATGCTTATGTTATTACCAGATGACAAGAAATGCTGTGGGATTGTTTAAAAGGGGGAAGTGATTCTGGTCCAGACAAATGCCATGATGGAGTCCTGGAGGGACAGCACTCTGTAGGAACAGGCTGGCTGACAGGGAAGCTTCCCTCAGCAAAGACACAAAATGACCTCTAAGCTTGCCAAGAGGGGTGAGGTAAGGGTGGGAAAATTGCCAAGAACAGAGACAGAGCTTGTAGTGAGGCCCAGGTCCCAGAGAGGGCAGGGTTCATCCAGAATTGAAGGGTGTCTGGAGGAGTTGGTCCTAGGTAGTTGGGCTGGGGAGGAGAGGAGACAATATGGAGGTGACCACGGCTCTACCTCTGGAGGAGCTCTTGAGGCATGCCATGGGGTCTGGATGGGATCCTAAGAGCCATACGGGGGTAGGGAACTGGAAGGATTTTCCGATGTTGTCAGATTCAGGATTTTGTCACACAAGTAGTCATTTGGCTATGCTGAGGTGAGTGGCTTGGAGAGGGACATAGCCAGGTTGGGGTGTGGAGAGGGAGCCTGGAGGCAGGAGAGCCTCTGGAGGCTGTTCCTGAACCATGGTGGCCTGGTTGGAGTCATGGCAGCAAGTGGGGAAGAAGACAGGTGGGTACTTCTTGAAAATGACCAGGCTGACAGATGAGGAGCTGGTAATTGGCAGGACATGGCAGGGCCTGCAGCCTACTCCCATCAACTTGTGAGCCTTGGTGGTCTCATTTTGCAGTGCCCACCTTGCAGGGTTCTCTTGGGGATCAAGTAGAGCAGCGACAGTATCACCTCTTTTAACAGATGAGAGTGCGATGTGGCTGGTGACTTGCCCAAGGGCGCTCAGTGAGCACTGAGCAGTACTCTTGCTCTCTTTTACCTGCTCTGCAGAGCATACTGGTCTTGGCACAAATGACCTTTAATGGAGCCCTGGTAGGGAGGGAGAAGGAACGTACTGTCTGTTCTTCCAGGCCTGCCACAGACCTTGAGGGAGCCACAATAAATGCTGTGTTTGTTTGATAAAGCACTTGGCTTTTGGTCTGAGCAGGAGGAAGAGCTAGAACAGGTGTGGCAAGAGCAGGGCAGCCTGAGGCACAACAGTAGGAGGGGGAGTGGGACAGAGCCCCAGGCCCTGGCAGGGGTGTCGGGCTGTGGATTTCGAAGAAACCCAGAATGTTCTCACAACCCAGCCAGCCATTGCCCTCATGTTCCCAGGCTCCTGCCTGGCTGAAGAAACCAAAACATTCACAGTACCACCTCACATTAGTTGAGGTTCTAGTGTGTGCCAGGTCCTGTTGTGTGCCTAGCATGGGGCCAGGCACGAAAGCACACAGGCCTGCCTTCTTTCCACACAGGGGTGCTGGCCTGTGCCGGGAGCTCAAGACAGAAGCTCAGGACAGTGCCCCTGACCTTGAGGGATGACCTCCTGGTGGAGAAGTCTGACGAGAAACAAAACCACATAGTGCTGTGATAGGGTGGGAATAGGCTGCACAGGAACTCAGATGATGGCTCAGCTAAACCTCAACATGGCCTCATGCTATTACCACACCCATTTTGTAGATGAAGAAGCCCAGGCTCAGAGGCTCAGAGGCTCAGAGGAGTGAACTGCCCTGCTCACCCAGTCAGTTTGGTTCTAATTTTCTTCAGCAGGGGGTGATAAGGATAAACATGGGGATGGAGAAGACAAGTTAGGGGGCCCTGATGGATCATCTGGTTCAAACCCCCCCCCCCCATTGCAATGGTGGAGAAACTGACACCAGGAAGGGGAAGACAAGTGCTCATAGGAAAAGGGACGGATCTAGAAACCAGACTCCCAGTTCGGGCTGTTCCTTCACACCAAATGCCTGTCTCTCCTCCAGCCCCTGCTGAAGTCTTCCTGGATCCCTCCTGTGAGACTCTCCTCAGCTGGTGGTCTGTTTGCTTCAAGTGCCACCACCCTCTTTGGATCCTAAACTCCAAAAAGTATAAAAACAGGTTGAGTTAGGACAGACCCAGAAGCCAGGCAACGGTGTGTGTACATGTGGTTGGGGGAGCGTTGGATGGGGTAGGATACCTCAGTATACCCAGGAGGCCCCAGGGGAGCCCAGATTTGGGGAGACACCAGAGAGCCAGGGGAGGGGCTGAGGGCTCCCCACCCAAGGGTCTGTCTCCCTTTTCCTCTAAAATCCCCTGGCTGGGGTGGTCCTGGAGGTGGGCTGCAGTGGGCAGGCTGACCGCAGGCCCCAGCTGCAGCTCTGCCCTAGTGTGGCCAGGAGACATTATGCTCAGGCTGCCTTCTGGAAGCTGGTGGTAAATGAATAATCTTGCTCCTACCTGCAGGGCTCTCTGGGACAGAGAAGTCACTCAGTGCCCCTCACTTCTGACTTGGCCCAACCGGACACTCCCCTGGCATTCCCCTGGCCAGAGACTGTGGAGGTTTAGGGCAGATGAAACCCCTTTAGCTCTTCGGTACTCCCCTGCCCAGTTCCATCCCAGATGAGCCCAGAGAAACTTCTCTCACTTCCTATTGCCAAATCTGCTCCCTCTCTGACCCTTTTCCCATTGAGCCCCCCATTGAGCCCCTCCCTCTCACTGGGCCCCCTCCCCTCACTGAGACCCCTTCTGAGTCCTCCCCCTTTCCAGAGCCCGCATCCCCTTTCTCCAGCTCTCCCTAGGATCGGCTTCATCATTTCCTCCTCTTTAGATTCAAGGTCACTCTCCCCTTTTCCTCCCCCTGCCCCCAGGCTAGAAGAGTGGTTCCCCCAAAGCTAATCAAAACCCCAACCCCAACCCCTCGTCCTTTCCTGGAATCTTACAGAGAATGACCTAAAGCTGGGATATTCTTACTATTCATAGTAATTTCCTTTCTCTTCTTTGGGCCATAAAGGGTGAAAACGCATCAGTATTTCTTTTCTTTTCTTTTTTTTTTTTTGTGTGTCAGTATTTCTTAACTAAGGAATTTGGGGGAGGGGAGCTGAGTGGAGGAGCATTCTACTGAAAAGTCTGGCAACCCCTGGGACCTTTTGCTTTAGCTTTGCTGCAGGCAAAGAAGTTTGAGATACAATAACTATTTCGAAATAATCCCAAATCTCTCCAATCCCAAATACCTGTCCCTTCTCGCTCTCTGTCAATTTGCTAACTTGGCCTAGATTCCCCTACCCCCCTTTTTAAAGTTTTTATTTACTTATTCATGAGAGACACACACACACAGAAGGCAGAGACACAAGCACAGGGAGAAGCAGGCTCCATGCAGGGAGCCCGATGCGGGACTCCATCCCTGGACTCCAGGATCATGCCCTGAGCCAAAGGCAGACGCTCAACCTCTGAGCCACCCAGGCATCCCTAAATTCCCTTTTTAAGCAAAGCTCTTGGACACATGGTGTCTACATGCTCTGATATTACTTTTGATCTCCACTCACTTTTCTGCTTGCCACATACCTCTTGCCCAGGCCACCAGGGATCACCTTGCTGCTTTGAATCCCAGGGCTACTCCTTAGGCCTTGTCCGGCCTGACCACTTCCACAACCTTGGACACCCTTACCAACGCCCATCTCTTGAAACCCTTTTTTTTCCTCTTTTGTTTCTAGACTGACCTCATCTACTCTCCTGGTTTCGGTTGCCACCTGTGTGCTAATAACAGTCATGTTTACGACTCCTGAGTCCCAGCTCTCTCTATATGTCCTGCCACTTCCTGGAAGTCTCTGCCTGGAGGTCCCCCAGGCATGCCAAACTCTGTGCATTCAAAACCTAACACGTAAAAAAAAACAAAAACAAAAACAAAAACAAAAAACAAAACAAAACAAAAAAACCCAAAACCTAACACGTCATCTTGCCCCAATAACCTGGTCTCCTGTTTTGGTAAACGGCACTACCATTCAATCAGTGACCTAGGGCAGAAAATTGGAGTTACCCTAATTTTTTCCCTCTCCCTCACCCCATATATCCAAATACTTCTCAAGCCCTGCTCCCTTGCTTCCTCGCAGGCCCCGTCAAACTGCATGCCTGGCCCCACTGCCCCTGCTGTGTTTCTGGCTGCACCATCTCAATAGAGATGGCTGCGGAGCCTCTTAGATGGTATCCCCACCTTCATCTCCCTCCTTGAATCCCACTTCCTCTGGAGGGTGCTGGAGACAATATTTTAGAGCATAAATCTGACCAGGTATCTCCTTCCATGACTCCCAAAACACTGGAATAAAGTCCAAAGTTTGTAATTCTGCACATGAGACTCCATGACTTGGCTTCCTCTGGGCCCCTGGGCCTTATCCCACCCTCTCTCACACCTTGCTGTCTGTCCAGCCTTAAGAGATCACGAGATCACTCTTCCCTGGACTGGGGTACAGGCCCCCTTTCCTTCTGCTTAAACCTCCTGCTCTCTCCCAGACACAAGTGCTTCCAAGCCTCATTAAACTCAAGCCCTAGAGTGCCGCCAGAGGGTCCCGAATCCTCTCTCCTCTCTCCTCTCTCCTCTCTCTCTCTCTCTCTCCTGGTCCAGGGAAGGGAATGAGGGCCCTTTCTCACCTCTAGGTGAGAAGATCCTGCCCAGCTTTACTCTCGATGCTGTGTTTTACGAACACAATAGGACGTTTTGTTCTCTTCCAAATATGAAATCATCGCACTGAATGCGCTCTTTAACAAGCACAGGGAAGATTCGCTGTTCCTCCGCACCGGGGAGGACTCCGAGGACAAACCCAGGTGGCACAGGCTAGAGACAAGGGCCCCGGACACACTATTCCCACCTCCCCCACGCCTTGGTCCGCCGAGCACGAGCACGCTGTTAGCCATGCCCAGCTCTCCAGATCGGGCCTTCAACATCTGAATCCTCAGTGAGAAGGCCAGACGGCCACCTAGGGCGCACCGAGCCCTTTCCAACCCCACTTTCTCGGTTACCCGACCTCTGTCCTCTCTAAGCTTCATTCTGGGCAACGGGAGAGCAGAACCCAGCCAAGGCCAACCCTGGGTGGGGGTGGGGGGGTTGTGTGTGGGGGGTGTTCTGCAGGGAGGTTGGAGGCCCTGTCGGCCCTCAGGACAAGGAGGCGCCCGCAAATGCAAAACGAAAGGCTTTTATTGAAAAATATCAACTGGCCCTTTTCAAGACTGCCGGTCCCTGCCCAACGCGGGCTTTGGGGCCGCGACCACCGACGGGGTTGGCGAGCAGCGGCGGCCACCCCAGCCTCGCGCTCCAGAGGAGCAAGGTTTCACTGTCCGTGCGGGCTGGTCCTCCCACCCCCCGCGCCCTGGTCCCACTCCTGGCCCCGGGCCGGGGGTGGGGGGGGGAGGTTGCTTGCCGCTGGGGAAGGGGCCGCCGGGCTGGCCCCTCCCAGTCCAGTGGGAGAGCTCCGGGCGTCTGGAGTGGGTTGGTCTCCGAGGAGAGGCTGCACGCCGGGCAGGGGCGCTGTAGCTCGACGGGTGCTGGGGGCTCCCCGCGGCTGCCCCTCACACGTAGTCCTTGCGGTCGTAGGCTGTGCTGGTGCCGGGGCCGGCGGAGCGCGGCGCGGAGTAGACGATCTTGGTGGGCGCGTACTTCTTGTCGCGCGGCGGGCAGGAGCAGCAGAGCAGCGCGCCGCCCAGCAGCTGCAGAGCCGCGGCCGCCCAGCCCACGTACAGGCCCGTGCCCATCTCCCGCTTCTGCGCGTCCGGCACCAGCGGGTTGTAGAAGTCCCGGATGATGGTGTTGGCCGACCAGGACACCGGCACCAGGGTGAGCAAGGCGGCCAGCAGGAAGAGCACTCCCGCCACGATGGTGATCTTGGCCTTGGCCGTGTCGTCCTGCACGCAGTTGGTGCACTGGGCGCCCACGAGTGCCACGAGGAGCCCGAAGGCGGCCAGCAGGATGGACACGACGATGAGGGCGCGGGCCGCCTGCAGGTCCTGCGGCAGCGCCAGCAGCGAGTCGTACACCTTGCACTGCATCTGGCCGGTGCTCTGCACCACGCAGTTCATCCACAGGCCCTCCCAGGTGATCTGCGCCGTGATGATGCTGCTGCCGATGAAGGCCGTCACGCGCCACATGGGCAGCGCGCAGCACACGATGGTGCTCAGCCAGCCCAGCACGGCCAGCGACGTGCCCGCGATCTCCAGGCCCATGGACATGGCTGCCGCGCCAAAGCCGGCTCCGCCCGGCGGCTCAGGGTGCGGGGCGACGAGGGGCCGTGGCCGCTGGGCCTGGGCGGGAGCTGCCGCGCGCCGGCGGACCGATGCCTCGACGGACGGACGGAGGGACGGAGGCACCGACGGCGCGCGCTAACGGCTCCGTTCTGCCCGCTGGCGCCTGGGCAGCGCCTGCACCTGCCTGAGCCTTGTGGGCGGGCGGCGGCGACTGGGCTGGCCCTGGGCTGGGGCCGGAGTTTCTTAGATCCGAGCCCAGCGCTCCGGCGGGGGCGGGAGGGGCGGAGCCGCGTTTCCCCGGCCTGGGGACAGTGACGTGGCCCCTCTTCCCACCTTTGCCGAGAGCCCGGGAGCCCAGGGAGCAAGGGCTGGGCGGGGAGTGGCGCCCGGCGCGCGCGGGGGGGGGGGTGCCGCCGAGGGGGGCGGGGCCGGGGCCTGCCACCCCGCCCCTCGCTCCTCGTCCCCGACAGGTCACTAGCTAATTCCCCGGGGATTCAGGGGCTGGGTGCAAGTCACAGTCTGCTTGACGCTCCCCGACCTGCCGACATGTTCGGCGCCCTTGGCACAGGCGGTGCGGGAAGGGGGTCTCTGCCAGCCGGCTGGGATCCTGGGGGCCTGGAAGGGCCCAGTGTGGGCGTGGCCGGGGCTGTTTCCGGAGTGGGCGGCCGCCCCCGGGGCTGCGCACCTGCTCCTCGGTCCCTCCGGCCTGGGCGGCGAGGGCAGCAGCACTAGCCGGCGCCCAGTTCGGACTTGCTGCAGGCCCTGGAGGTCTGCGCCCAGAAGCCAGGGGCCCGCCTCTCCCCCACAAAGGCACCGAGAAGATGCCCCAAAGCAGTGCTCAACTCAAATTCACTTCCAGCCCTCCTGCAGCTCCCTTAGGTCTTACTCCTTCCAAAGATCCTGGGTAACTTGAGCAGAGCTGCATTCCCCTCCCAGAAGTCCCTCCTCCTCGCTGATTCCCCTCCTGTAGAGCTTTGTCCTCCCTCCCTCTGGGCCAGAGTGAGTGCTGTGATCCACCTTAATGAAGGGGTGGTGAAAGGTTTGATCTAGACAAAAGTGGAAAATCCGAGATATTACTTGCAGTGCCCTTGCTCCTATTAACTTTAAAAGTAAAACTGCCAGTTATTTTACCAGCAAAAATGAGTTTATTCAAGAAAAGAGAATCGCAACCCAAGATGAGCAAACTTGCAGCAAAACCGCAGTCAAGTCCAACAAACAAAGGAGAGGAACATTATTTTATGGAGAAGGAGGAAGTAGAGAGGGCTTGTTTTGAACAAAAGTCCATTAAAGGGGTGCTTGGGTGGTTCAGTTGGTTAAGTGTCTGTCTTGGGCTCAGGTCATGGTTCCAGGGTCCTGGGATTTAGATACCCCCCCAAGCTCCCTGCTCAGCCTGCTTTTCCCTCTCCCCCCCCCGCCCCCCCCCCCCGCCCGTGCTCTCTCGAGCACGCGCTCTCTCTCTCTCTCTCTCTCAAATAAATAAAATATATATTTTAAAAGTCCGTTAAAGAGAAGCAAGTGTTCAGGGTAATGATGATTTCTCATTGGCTGAGTGACAGGGGCGGTCGATTTTTTTTATAGAAGATGTAATATGTACATCTTACCTTTTGGGGACCTATAACTGATGATTCCGTCTTGTTGGGATTCTTCTGTTGGGGTCTGTAATTGACAATTCTTCCTGTAATTGATATGGAGCAGTAGGCTCCCCTACCAGCCTCCCTTTCCAGCATCCCAGGTCCAATCCAGTGCGGTTTCTCTTCATTAACTTTCACATTTCCTTCTTTTAGATCAAGATCTTTCTTTGAAAGCATCAGTGATCAAGAGTCAGGTGTTTTGTACAAAGTGGTTTTGTCCCTCCATGCCTGGAAGAACCTTTTCTGGTTGTCATGTTCCACATTGGAAGGAAGATGCATAGCAGTTGGAAACCACTTAGGGCCACATATGAGTAACAAGGAGAGTAAGGAGGGAGAGCTCTCAGGTACTTCCCATCTGAAGTCTATATCTTCTCAAGGTTATGAGCATTGGAGGTCATCTTGAAGGGGTGAGCCAGCATCACCCTGTCGGATACATTGTTTTTATGAAAGATTGATAGGCAACAAGTACAAAATCAAAAGTAACACGACTATTTCAAACTATATGTTGGTTCTAAATTGGGACCCTAGATCTGAAGGCAGCCAACTTAACATGTTTGTTGGCACTCATTCCAATTTAGGGAAGAAAAGTTTCTCCCTATGAAGGCAAACCTGGACCATGGATGCCTCTGGGAAGTCACTGCTTAAAGCAGCCATGAAAGCAGAATAGTAAATACTATAAAAGCATTATATTGGAAAGAACCAATCAAGTGCATTGGGAAGATACAGTGCAGGTATCAACATGAAGCAATATCTAATGTCTTTGCAGAGCAGCAACACATCAGGGACTTAAAAGTATATATATATATATATATATATATATATATATATTATATATTATATATTATTATTATTATTATTATCTCTGCACCCCTGGCTAGCTCAGTTAGAAAAGCATGCAATTTGTAATCTCAGGGTTTTGAATTTGAGCCCCATGTTGCATGTAGAGATTCCTTAAAAATCAAATCTTTAAAAAATTTTATTTAAATTCAATTAGCTAACACATAGTGTATTATTAGTTACAGAGGTAGAGTTCAGTGATTAAAAAGAAAATATATTTTTAAAGATTTTATTTATTAGAGAGAGAGCACAAGCAAGGGGAGCAGGAGAGGGAGAAGTAGACTCCCCACTGAGCAGGGAGCCTGATGCAGGGCTCAGTTCCAGGACCCTTGGGATCATGACCTGAGTCGAAGACAGATGTCTAATCCACTGACTACCCATGTGCCCCTAAAAATAAAATATTAAAAAAGGGGGGCACCTGGGTGGCTCAGTGGGTTAAGCCTCCAACTCTTGACCTGGGCTTGGGCAGTGATCTTGGGGTCATGAGATCGAGGCCCATGTGAGGCTCCCTGCTCCATGGGGAATCTGCTGGAGAGTCTCTCCCTGTCTCTCTCTGCCCCTCCCTTCTGAAATAAATAAATAAATCTTTAAAAAATAAAAAAGAGGGATCCCTGGGTGGCGCAGTGGTTTGGCGCCTGCCTTTGGCCCGGGGCGCGATCCTGGAGACCCGGGATCGAATCCCGCGTCGGGCTCCCGGTGCATGGAGCCTGCTTCTCCCTCTGCCTGTGTCTCTGCCTCTCTCTCTCTCTGTGTGACTATCATAAATAAATAAAAATTAAAAAAAAAATAAAAAAGAGAGAAATAAAAAATAATAAATAAAAATATTATTTCAAAAAATTGGGTTGAAAACAAATGTTATTAAATAATAGTCTGTAAAGTTGTAAATTCAGAAACCATGGATTTGAATAAGAATCCATCATCAGTTAACAGTTGGTTTTTATTTTTAAAAAATATTTTATTTTATTTTTATTTATTATTTTTAAAAAGATTTTATTTATTCATGAGAGACACACACAGAGAGAGAGAGAGAGAGAGAGAGAGAGAGAGAGAGAGGCAGAGACACAGGCAGAGGGAGAAGCAAGCTCCATGCAGGGAGCCTGACGTGGGACTTGATCCCAGGTCTCCAGAATCACACCCTGGGCCGAAGGTGGCACTAAACTGCTGAGCCACCTGGGATGCCCAAATTATTATTATTTTAAATAGTTAATCCTTTAAATTTTTAAATTTTTTGCAGTTAATAGTTTGAAAGAAGGATTTTTATGAATTCTGAACCTTCTAAGCCTTCAGAAAAGGCAAGTGAAAAATTAGTTTGTCCTGGGATCTTGAGGCTCTTCCTGAAGGCCCATAATCAAAAGAAGAGGTTCTCCCCTTTCCAAAGGATTGAGAAATGCAGGGAAAAGCATTTCCATTCCATGTAAAAGAGAAAAAGGCATACAGGCCTGGTCCGGACATCCTGGAAAAATTGTCTTGTCAGATGCCCTCTGCTTCAATTCTGGGAAATCTTTGCTTCCAGGTCACCAGATAATGTACAGGTCCCATCAGGGTTTGGTGCCTTTAATTTAGGCATTTTTTAAAAAGATTTTATCCATGTATTTGAGACAGACGGAGAGAGAGAGAGAGAGAAAGCAGGGGGAAGGAGAGGAACAAGCAGGCTCCATGCTAAGTGTGAAGCTTAACACAGGGCTCAATCCCATGACACTTGAGGACATGACCTGAGCCAAAATCAAGTCAGACCCTCAACCAACTGAGCCACCCAGGCACCCCAGGGTTTTGATGCTTTATTTAGATGCATCATGTGAATCCAAGAGCCTATTCCCTTGAATTTGGCAGTCCCGGGGTTGGTTTGCAGTTTCTGATATGGGCCTTTCCAGCAAAGATGATGGGTCTTTCTGGAAGGACGAAGTCTCCAGGGTGCAAGGTGTGATACATAAGGGCATCGATCGTCTCCTGAGAGTGCACTGTGAAAAGATTGCCCTATCAAAGCCTGGTCATTTTTAATAGAAGCAATTAGGCCTTTATATTATTAAAGTATATCTCCTTTTATCAACTGTGGGTCAAAGGAGGAAGAGGCTGAGTATTTTGGATGTTATCTTAAAGGGTGAGAGTCTGAGTTCCCAAGGGGGTGGATTTGAGATTTAGAAGATCAACAGCTTTAGGTCAAGGTGTTTGGAGGGTTTCTACATTTTTTTTTTTTTAAGATTTTACTTATTTATTCATGAGAGACAGAGAGAGAGAGACAGAGACACAGGCAGAGGGAGAAGCAGGCTCCATGCAGGGAGCCCCATGTGGGACTCAATCCTGGGACTCTAGGATCACCCTGGGCTGAAGGCGGCGCTAAACCACTGAGCCACCTGGGCTGCCCCACCAATCAAGTCTTAATAGGCCCTTTATTACATGCCACTAATCCTGAAGATTGAAAGCATAGAACTGGCCAAACAGCAGACTTGTTAAAGCGTCTGACCAGTAAAATAGGTTCCCTGATCACTGTAATGTTTGAGAGGGGTTCCCAGGGAGTGATAATCTTATTTTATTTTATTTTATTTTATTATTTTTTTTATTTATTTTTGAGCCTGGGTAGCTCAGTGGTTGGGCGCCTGCCTTCAGCTCCAGTCGTGATTCCGGGGTCCTGGGATTGAGTCCTGCATCGGGCTCCCCACAGGGAGCCTGTTTCTCCCTCTGCCTATGTCTCTGCCTCTCTCTGTCTCTAATGAATAAATAAATAAAATCTTAAAAAAAAAAAGTTCGTCTATCAATGGTAAGCAATTATGAGGGGTTTCATCTGGGTCCGTATTTAGACCTTATTCCAAGATCAGATGCCCTAAGTATCTACCCTAAACTTGGGCAAGCTATGGTTTTTCTTTGGAGACTTTATGTCCCTCCAAGACCAAAAGTCTTAAGAAATGGGTGCTGTATTCATTCCCATGAAGAGGTTTGAGGAGGGGAACAGAGAAGAAAACCATCTGTGTATTTCAACAAAGTAGATCCTGGAGAAAACTTTCTTTTAAAAATTTTTTTTTCTTTTAAAAATTTTTAATGTATTTTTATTTCCTTAAGTAATCTCTAAGACAACATGGGGCTCAAACTCACGACCTCAGTCTCTGCTTACTGAGCCAGCCAGGTGCCCCTACAGAAAACTTTCTATTATCCAAATCAGCTTTTAACATAAGAAGCACTTTGTGAAATCCTGGGATATTACTGTCCAGGTATATTTCCATTCTTCCAAGTGAAGGCAAAAAGATAGTGACTAGAGGAACCTGGGTGGCTCAGTGGTTGAGCATCTGCCTTTGGCTCAGGTTGTGATCCTGGGGTCCTGGGGTCGAGTCCTTATTGGGTTCTCCACAGGGAACCTGGTTCTCTGCCTATGTTTCTGCCCCTCTCTCTGTGTCTCTCATGAATAAATAAATAAATCTTTAAAAAAAGATATTGGCTATCCTTATGAGCGGAATACGAAAAATGACTGCACAGATCAATTACAGTGAAAAATCTGCTTTCACTGGGAATGGATGTTGGTAGTAGCCCATCGGGGTTAGGAACACCAGCATGCTGAGAGATAACTGTTAGTTCTTGCCCTGAAGTCCTGGGAAAATCTCCATGCTTGACTGTTGGGTTTTCTCCCTGGTAAAATGGGGGTGTTACAGGGACTCATGCAGGACATAATGAAGCCCTGAGCCTTGTCATTTATCTGTTATGGGCTGGATGCCTTGAAGGTCCTCTTAGAGGGCATTGATTAATTATGGGAAGAGGTTTTGAGGGATCTCTTTGAGTTTTGATGGCAGATGCACTGTGAATTCTCCCAGTAGCAGTTGAAGATTTTGCCCATAGAGAAGATGGTTACTGATCCGATAGGAATAAATGATTAGTGTCCCCAGATTGACTTATAGTACCATCAGAGACAAAGTACAGAAACCACATGTCAAAGGATTCTTTATTTCTCCTGGTTGGCTATTTTAGTGACCACTGTCAACTTCTGGAATTATTCCTCCCTTATCAGAGAAAGAAATTCTGGCATGGTACTTTTCTAAGAAATATTGGCTCAGGGAAAGGAGGGAGCAGGGGAAGTAAGGAGAAAAGGGTGCTTATCTGTCAAAGGGCCTGGACAAGAGGGAGTAGGTTCAGAGGCAGGAAACTGTTGAGGTTTACTAGGAATCCCTATTATTTGAACCCCTATTATTCTAGTACTTTGAGACAGGGGTTGCTTTATAGCAGAGAAGTTGGATCCTGAGAATATACTTGGTGTCAATAAAGACAGAGACAGACTCATTCCCAGTCTGGAGAGTATCTTCTCCAAACTGATTAAGAGTGAGGATTGGGAAGAGCCCCTGCCCTTGGCAATTGGAAGGACACTGGAAAGACCCACCAGAGGGCTAAAGTCTACTGGAGTGCTTATATTTGTAACAATGTTTAAAAAATTGTCTTTTAATGCCCTGGTTCTTTGCAATAATAATAAGAACTAGAAGGTTTGAGGGACTTCATTTGCCAGAGTTGAAAATTGAGAATTTTTAGTGACCTTCCTTTTAGTGACTCACATCTAGGATGTGAGTGAGCCAGTCTAAATCTGGAATGGTCAGTTTTCCATTTCACCTTGGTCCTTCTTCTAACTGAAACAGAAAGATCCTGGTTCAGCTTGTTAATAAACGTAGAGTTAAAATTTCCCCAGGTGGACTTAACATCTAAAGGGAGACCAGAATACTCGTTTTTTGTTTTGTTTTTTAAAGCCCAATGTGGGGCTTGAACTCACTACTCTGAGATCAAGACTTGAGCTGAAATCAAAAGTCAGATGCTTCATGGACTCAGCCACCCAGGTCCCCCCAGAATATCCTTAAAGGACAATTTGGAGTTGACTGTAATAGTTATGAACAGATTTTTGTGTGCAAGCCTGAATCTTGTTTCAGTCTGCAGGTGGCCACTATAATTGCTTGGTGGGGATTTCCAGCAGAATGTTCTGGCATCTTGCCAAAAGTTGGGGGTTTCTGTCTCGAAATCCCCTTCAGGATGTTACTTTCCAGTTTGTTTTATCCAGTGATTGGCCTGGTCCTCACCTACAGGCATGTAGACCGATTGATATAACTTTGAGAAACCAGGTTGGTAGATTTGAATAACTATGTTAGATTCTTCAGCAAGCTACCAGGGTCTTCAGTCACTTTAGGAAACTCTTTTACCTGAAGCTCGTAATCCAGCCTTAGTCCAGGGAATGCAGGAAACTGGAGGTTTATTTATTTATTTAAATATTTATTTATGTTTATTTTTTACTTTTAAAAGATTTTTATTTATTTATTCATGAGAGACACAGAGAGACACAGGCAGAGGGAGAAGCAGGCTCCTTGCAGGGAGCCCGATGGGTACTCCATTCCAGGAGCTCTGGGGGCCAATGAATGAATGCCCTCAGAGATTAAAAAAAAAAAAAAATCAACAAAGACTAAAGCCTTAAAACAGAATAACATAAAGCCCAGTAAAGCCTAGAGATTTTTTTTTGTTTTTTTTTTGTTTTTTTTTTTAATTTTTATTTATTTATGATAGTCACACACACACACACACACACACAGAGGCAGAGACATAGGCAGAGGGAGAAGCAGGCTCCATGCACCAGGAGCCCAACGTGGGATTCGATCCCGGGTCTCCAGGATTGCGCCCTGGGCCAAAGGCAGGCGCCAAACCGCTGCGCCACCCAGGGATCCCAAGCCTAGAGATTTTGAACACAAAGCACAGAGCTTGAAATCCAGGAGAAAATGTGCCCTCAACCTCCATGGTCAGTGAGAACGCTGCTAGTTGGGCCCTATGGGTACGGGTGCCTGTCTGCTCACCAGCCCCAGAGCTGTTGGGGGTCTTCTCTGGATCCTACCTCTCCTCACCAAGTAGTGCTGACCTTACTGCCAAATAGTTTACCAGCAAAAATGCATTTCTTTGGGAATATAGAGAATTGTAATCCAAAACAAGCTACCTACAGCAAAACCAACAATAGACAGGTCCAACAAAGGAGGAGAACATTATTTTGTGGAGAAGAAGGAGGAAATTGGGAAAGCTTGTTTTGAACAAAAGTTCATTGGAGATAGGAGACAAGCAGGAGCTCAGGACAATGATGGTATCTCATCTGTGGAGTTTCAGGGGTCGTGGATTTCTTTTTTTTTTCTTTCTTTTTTTTTTAAGATTTCATTTACTTACTCATGAGAGACATAAAGAGAGAGGCAGAGACATAGACAATGGGAGAACAGGCTCCCTGCAGGGAACCCTATGTGGAACTCCATCCCAGCTCCCCAGGATCATGACCTGGGTCAAAGGCAGACACTCAACCATTGAGCCACTCCGGTGTCCCAGGAGTCGTAGATTTCTTACAGGAGATGAAATATGTCATGTACATCTTTCCTTGTTGAGGTCTGTAATTGAGGATTCTTCCTGTAATTGACACGAAGTGATAGGCTCCCTCACCAGCCTCCCCTCCTACATGCCTGGTCTACTTCAGTGAGGGTTCCCTTTATTAATTGTAACACTCCCATTCTTGAGCTCTCCCTGACCCTGCTTGGAGCCTTTTGGCATTGGCATTGGTGGTATTACAGGATTTTTGTCCTCTCAGTGCCTGCTGTTCTTGGTCATGCCACTTCGAACATGACGAAGAGTGGTGGGCAGCAAAGCAAGGTTTATTGGGTAAGAGTATAAAGCTCCCAGAGAGGGAGGGGGGGCCCGCATGGATTTCCCTTGGAGTCTCTAAATTTAGGGGTTTTATGAGCTTTTTTGCAGAGATTTTATTTATTCATGAGAGAGAGAGAGAGAGAGAGAGGCAGAGGGAGAGGCAGGCTCCGTGCAAGGAGCCCGATGTGGGACTTGATCCCAGGACTCCATCCCAGGACTCAATCCCGGGACTCCAGGATCATGCCCTGGGCTGAAGGCAGGCACTAAACCACTAAGCCTCCCAGGGATCCCCTTTGCAGAACCAAAGCAACCAAAGCAACTCTTAAAGCAACCAGAGTGTGCTAAAAGTTGTGCTGAGATTGGGGCTTTGGTTACGTCTCTGTCTACCTACTAGGTTAAGGTCAATGTGCAGGTGGTCTTTTGCTGACAACTGGGGGCTTAGGTCTTAACTGCCCATTGCCTATGATATGGACAAATGCTTTGCGGTTAACCATCTTACTTTAGGACATTTTGCCAAAGTCATTTCTGCAAAGGCTGCAAAGCAGAATGCTACTACGGTCCTGTCTAAGCTGCAAAACACGATGTTAGTGCTGTTTGATTGTAGCTGTCCTGACTGCATATCTTCTTCTCTAAGTGTTTGCTCCCAGCCAGGCCTTCCCTGACCACACTGTTTAAAATTGTGGCCACTCACCCCACAAGGTCCTGTCTCCTTTACAGACTTCTCTCAGGTTTTAACACTGTCATACTCAATTTTTCTTCTTTCTTTCTTTCTTTTTTTTTTTTTTTTTTTTTTTTTTAGGGGGAGGAGAGGGGCAGAGGGAGAGGGAGAGAGAAGGGAATCCCAAGCAGATTCCATGCCCAGTACAGAGCCTGACACAGGGCTCAATCTCACGACCCTGAGATCATGCCCTGAAGCTAAAATTAAGAGTCACACGCATAACAGACTGAGCCACCCAGGCACCCCATACTTGATTTTTCTTATTTTTCATTCTCTGTCTTGTCTAGTCTGTCAGCTCCAGTGCGGCATCTAGAATGTCCTAATTTTAATTGCCCAACGGGAGCTTTGTAATCTAGTAGGAGCCAAGGGCAACCTCAGGTGGGATGAGACACTTCATGGAGCTGGACCTAAGGGTTTTCTGATTGGTACACATCTTGCAAACCACATGCATGCAGCCTGTGTCCTCTTCCCCAAGTGCCCAGGTCCTGGGGTGATAGAAGAATGAGGTAACCAGGGCCAGAGGCCCATGAAAACTAGGGTCCTGCTTCTTGCTGGGGCAAAGTTCTGGGGCTGGGTCTGATGGGGCTGGGCTGGGCAGGGCTGGGAGTGCCCTGCCAGAGGACCCAGCTGGTGCTGGGTGGGGGCTGCCCTGGAGGAACCTTGGGTAGCCTGGGTCCATTTCAGTGGACTGCTGGCTGCTACAATTTCCTGGTTTGTGGGGGTGGCTCTGATCCAGAAGAGAAACAGAGCCCCCAGGCAGCATGGCTGGGTTTAGGGGGATTGACGTCAGATGCTTTTGGTCAGAGACTGGTCCCCAGCTGCTGGTGCCTGGGTATGGTGCTGTGTGCTCTGTCTCTTGCTGGCTGTGAGGCTCAGGAAAGTCACCTTACCTCTCTTACCTGAGCTGCTTCTTCTGTATAATGAGGAAAACTGTCTGCATGACCTACCTCGAGTGGCTGGGTTGAGAATGGATGCAACATGAGTGTAAAGGAGAAATGACCCAGGCAGGACACGTAAATGTGCAGTAAATTTGTGGAGGAAGTGTGGGGTGTAGTTGGATGGACCTCAGTGTGAGCCCAGCTGCCCCTCCCCAACCGTGTGACCTTGAGCAAGGGCTTTACCTTCCAGAGCCTCATGTTCCTCACCTGTGAGGAGGGGCTTGTTCTGAATTGCTTGGGTTCAGAGGGGTGAGCAAGGAGAGGTGCCTCTCTCCTGACTGAGGGCAGGGGGCATGCTGGGCAGGGCTGTGAGCCTATGAGGCAGCAGGACAGGAAGCTTCGTGCCCAGGGGCCAAACTTCAGGGACTCTGCAAATAAGACTTTGGCTCTGGGCAAATAGCTCCAATCAGCTTTGTACTTAATATCTACCAGGTTCTTACAAGTCAATAATAAAAAGACAAACAACCCAATTTAAAAATGACCAAAGGATCTGAATAGACATTCAAAATAGACAAAGGAGACATACAAATGGCTGAGAAGCACTTCAAGAAATGTTCAAAGCCATTAGACAAATGCAAATCAAAACCACAAAGACATGGGGCGCCTGGCTGTCTCAGAGCATGGAGCTTGAGACTTTTGATCTCAGGGTTGTAAGTTCGAGCCCCACGTTGGGTGTAGAGGTTATTTAAAAATAAAATCTTGGGATCCCTGAGTGGCTCAGTGGTTTAGCGACTGCCTTCGGCCCAGGGCGTGGTCCTGAGTCCTGGGATCGAGTCCCACATCGGGCTCCCGGTACATGGAGCCTGCTTCTCCCTCTGCCTGTGTCTCTGCCTCTCTCTCTCTCTCTCTCTCTGCGCCTCTCAGGAATAAATAAATAAAATATTAAAAAATAAAATAAAAAATAAAATCCTAACAAAACAAAACCCAATAGTCACAAAGAGATATCACTTCATTGCAACAAGGATGGCTGGAATCATAAAGACAGACTTGGGGCAGTCCTGGTGGCTCAACGGTTTAGTGCTGCCTTCGGCCCAAGGCGTGATCCTGGAGGCCCGGGATCAAGTCCTGTGTCAGGCTCCTTGCATGGAGCCTGCTTCTCCCTCTGCCTGTGTCTCTGCCTCTCTCCCTCTGTGTCTCTCATGAGTAAGTATATAAAATCTTAAAAAAAAAAAAAAAATAGACAGACTTGGGAAGGTGGTGCCAAGGAGCTGAAGAAACTGAACCCCCATACACTGTTGGGAATGTAAAATATCATGGCTGCTTTTGAAAACAGTCTGGAAGTTCTTCAAAAGGTCGAGTTACTATTTGCCCCCAGTGATTACACTGCTAGGTATTTACTTAAGGGAAATGAGCAATATAGTCATGTGAAAGCTTGAACACAAATGTTCTGTGCATAGCAGCATTACTCATAATAGCCAAAAAGTGGGACATCCCAAGTATCAGCTGGTGAATGGTTAGCCAAATGTGGTATATCTATTAATGGAATATTATTTGGCCACAAAAAGGGATAATGCGCTGATACATGGATATGCTTTGAGAACTTTATGATAAGTTAAAGATGCTGGTCACAAAGCATGACACGTTATATGATTCCATTTTTTGTAAAATATTTTATTTATTTATTCATGAGAGACACAGAGAGAGAGAGAGTCGGAGATGTAGGCAGAGGGAGAAACAGGCTCCCTGTGGGGAGTCCGATGTGGGACTTGATCTCAGGACCTCGGGATCACGCCCTGACCCGAAGGCAGATCCTCAACCACTGAGCCACCCAGGTGCCCTGTACAATTCCATTTTGAAAAAATATCCAGAGTAATAAAATCTATATATAGATAAATAAGATTGGTGGTTGTCAGGGGCTGGGGTGAGGGTATTGGGAGGAAATGAGGAGTGACTGCTAATGGGTACGGGGATTCTTTTGGGGGTGATGAAAATGTTCTACAGGTGGTGGTGGTGATGGTTGCCTGACTCTGTGCATATACTTAATAACCACTGAATACTACAATTTAAATTGTGAGCTGTAGGGCATGTAAGTTGTGTCTCAATAAAGCTATTAGAACAAAAGGCACGGTTGTGCTCAGGGCCTGCAGCATGTCTTTGTGGTGTATGTGCCCCAGAGGGTGGAAAAGGACTTGGGATGACACCCTCTTTGAAGGGAGAAGGCTGTGGTGGGGGTGGGGGCGGGGGGTGGGAGGAGGCTGAGGCTCCAGGCACAATGCATCCACTCCTGAGCCTCAGTCCCCAAGTGGCAGCAAGACCCAAGGTGGGACTGATATTCCAGGGATGGAACCCTGTAGTTCTGAGTGATGGATGTTAGGAGGGGAGTCCTGAGGCTGTGTTGATCCAGGAAAGCATCCCATAGAAGGTTGGGGAGGAGTTGGTGGAGGATTTGGCTGCTGAAAACACTAGGTGAGATTGGGTAGAATGGTGTGTGTGTGTGTGTGTGTGTGTGTGTGTGTGAGAGAGAGAGAGAGAGAGAGAGAGAGAGAGAGAGAGAGATTCCAAGGAGCAAAGCCCTAGGAAAAGAGGAAGGTAGAGAAGAGTGCCTGCAGCTAGATCAGCCTGTCCTTATCTCCTGCCCAGTGTCCAAACCCCCATCAAAGCCCCAGACCAGGTTCGCCCTACGGCGGCCTCGGTGGCAGGCTCTGGCCCTTCCTCTACCCACCGGCGCCTCCTCGGTATTCAGTCTCCACTGGCGCCACATTCTTGCATTCTCCAGCCTGGGATGCCGTGAGAGCTGTGTGCAGAGGTGTGTGGGGGAGGGGAGAGCCTAAGGCTTGAGGACTTTGGGAGCCCAGATGCCCTTGGTTGGGGGCAAACCATGTGGAGCCCAGGGGCAAGGGTACACAGGGGGCCCGTCTGTGTCACTGTGGTTGCTGAGTCCTTACAGGAAGTGTCACTCTTTAACTGGCTGCAGTATCTAGGTGTCAATGTGTGGTGGAGGGTGTGTGTGGGGGTGTGGGTGTGCAGTATTTGTGTGTGATGTGTCCAGATGTGTGAGGATGAGAAATAAACAGTAATGATTATGCCTATCACTAAATGTGTGTTTTAAACTTTATTATCAATTTCACTCGGTCACAGTGCTGATATATGTGCCCAGTGCATGGCCAAGGGTTGCAAAGCACAGCCCAGGGGCAGAATTCAGCCTGCAGAGTTGTGTTTGACCAGCACAAAGTTTTTCTGAAGCCTGAATTAGAATACTTCTAAGTGGGGCATCTTACAGTTGCTGCCAGTACCTATCATCTTTGTTTCATTAACCTTTTTATTTTGAGACTATTGTAGATTCACAAGCAGTTGTAAAAAACAATACATAGATTTTCACATACAGTTGTAGAAAGCAATGCAGAGGCCCCATGCCCTCTATCGGGTTTACTCCAATGATGACATTTTGCAAAATTAAAGTACAATATTGTAACCAGGGTGTTGATATTGGTAGGATACAGAGCATTTCCAAACCCCAAGGCTCCCTCATCTGCTCTTTAATAGCCACGCGTTCTCCTTGCCCCTGGCAATCACTCACCTGTTGTCATTTCAAGAATGGGGCCCCTGACTGGCTCAGTCTGAGGAGCTCATGACTCTTGATCTCAGGTCATGAGTTCGAGCCCTTAGTTGGGTGTAGAGATTATGTAAGTTAGAAAAACTTTTTAAAAGGAATGTTCTAGAAATAGAATCACATAGAATGTTCTGTGACTTTTGGTCACCCAGTGTGATTCTTCTGTTGGGTGTATCAATAGTTTGTCCCTTGTTTTTCCTGAATGATATCACCTGGTATTGATATAAATCTTTTGTATAACCATCTAGTGCTTGAAGGATGTCTGGATTGTTTCCAGTTTGAGGCTATTACGAATAAAGCTGCTGAAAAACACTTATGTATAGGTTTTTGTGCAAACATGTCTTCATTTCTATGGGAAAAATGCCTATGGATGCAATTTTGGGGTTATATGGTACTTCTATGTTCAACTTTTAAGAAATTGCCAAGCTGCTTTCCTAAGTGGCTGTACCATTTTTAATTTTCATTAGCAATGTGTGAGCTAGCCAGTTTCTCTGCATCCTCAGCAGCATTTGGTACTGTCCCTGTATTTTACTGAAGTCATTCTGTTAGTTGCGTAATGGTATTTTGCTATGGTTTTATTTACTTATTTATTTTTTGCTATGGTTTTAATTTGCATTTCCTTAATGACTTAATGACATTAATGACTTAATGATGTTAGATATCTCTGCATGTGCTTATTTGCCATCTGTGTGACTTCTTTATTGAAATTTCTGTTCATAGTTTTGCTCATGTTGTAATTTGCTTGCTTTTTAGCTCTTGAGGTTTTTAAAAAATATTTATTTATTTATTTATTTATTTATTTATTTATTTATTTATTTATGAGAGATGGGGGTGGGGGGGGGAGAGGCAGAGATAGGCAGAGGGAGAAGCAGACTCCTCGGAGGCAGATCCTGGATCCTGGAATCAGGGCCTGAGCCGAAGGCAGATGCTCAACCGCTGAGCCACTCAGGCGTCCCTAACTATGGAGTTTTAAGAGTTCTTTATATATCCTACATAGTAATCCTTTATTGAGTGTGTGCTTTACAACAGTTAACCTTAAAAAAATAAAACTACCAGTTAATTATAATTATGTTTTAATTAGGCTCCTTGCCTGATGTTAGGCTTTAACTCAACACCCAGAGATGAAGATTTGCAGGCTCTCCTGACTGAGCCAGCCAGGCGCCCCAAAACGACCATTTATTTTACTAGCAAAAATGGCTTTATTCGAGAATAATGGAGAATTGCAACCTATGACAAGCTATGCAAAAACCATAAGGGAGTCCATGGAACAAAGGAGAGGAACGCTTTTTTATAGAAGAGGGAAAATTTGAGAATGATGTAATAAACAAGTCCATCGGAGGACATTGGGAGCTTAGAGTGTAGTGCTTCTCATTGGCTGAGCAGTAACAGTCTCTCATTGGCTGGACTGTTGCCGGGGAGGAGGAAAGCCTTTCCTGCTCCTGCAGGTTTAGTGAAGCAGAATTAGTTTGCAAGTAAGTCTCTTCCTGCTCTATTTGCAATTGACCCTGTGTGGTAGACATGAGAGAACTCCCCCTGCTGGTGGCCTCCTGGCTCCATTTTAGTGAGGTTGCTCTTTATTAATTTTAACGCAGTTGTTGCTCCTACTCTAGCTTGTCCTTTTGTCCTCTTTACAGGGTCTTCCAAAGAGCAAAAGCTTTATTTTTATACATTTATCTTGTATCCTGAGACCTTGTTAAACTCCACTTATTCTGGGAGTGTTTTTGTAGATTTCTTGGGATTTTCTACATAGGCAATCATGTGGTCTGCAAGTAGGGAGAGATTTATTCTTTCCTTTCTGATCTGTACGCCTTGCATTTTCTTTTTTGTCTTACTGCTTTGGCTATAACTCTGGTCAGTAGCTGAATGAGGGTGGTGAGAGCAGTCATTCTTGCTTTGTCCTTGATTTAGGGTGGAAGCATCCAGTCCTTCACTATTGAGTAGAATGTTAGCTGTAGGTTTTTTTGAAGATGCTCTTAATCAAGTTGAGGAAGTTCCCCTCTATTCTTATTTTTCAGAGAGTTTTTTTTAAATTCTATTTATGTATTCATGAGAGACACACAGAGAGAGGTAGGGACATAGGCAGGGGGAGAAGCAGGCTCCCTCTGGGGAGCCTGATGTGGGACTCAATCCCAGGACCCCGGAATCACAACCTGAGCCAAATGCAGATGTTCAACCACAAGACGTTCTACAACTCTCTTGCAGGCAATCCCAAGATAGTTTTTTCTTTCTTTCTTTCTTTTTTTTTTAAATCATCAATGAGTGTTGAATTTTGTCAAATGCTTTTTCTGCATGGGTTGAAATTATTATGTGTGTTTTTTTCTTTTGCTTGTTCATGTGGTGGTTTACATTGATTGATTTTTGAATAATGAGCCAGTCTTGCATGTCTGGAATAAACTCCACTTGTCATGGTGTATAATTCCTTTTATGTACCCTGAATTCTATTAACTAATACTTTGTTGAAGGTTTCTGAATCTGTATTTATGTGCAGTAGTGGTCTGAAGTTTTCGATTTTTTGCATTGAACTTGTCTGGTTTTGGTATCAGGGTAATATGAAACGAAAGTTTAAACTCCATGATGGGGTGCCTGGGTGGCTCAGTCAGTTACGTGTCTGTCTTTGGCTTATGTCATGATCCCAGGGTCCTGGGATTAAGTCCCTCCACAGGCTCCCTGTTTACCGGAGAGCCTGCTTCTCCTTCTCCCTCTGCTGTTCCCCCTGGCTTGTTCTCTCTGGCTCTATCTCTCTGTTAAATAAATAAATACAATCTTTAAAATAAAAAAAAAATTAACAAATCTGCCATGATGACCATTCTATGACCTGAAACCTTCTTGAGTACAACACCCCCCACTGCCCATTCTTTCCTTTTGTTTAAGCATACCCTTAAGTACACCCTTGGGCCATAATGTGCTTGATCTGAACTGGAGATATGACTATGACACACATGCTTTTTTTTTTAGATTTTCTTTTTTTAAGGTTTTATTTATTTATTCATGATAGACATAGAGAGAGAGAGGCAGAGACACAGGCAGAGGGAGAAGCAGGCTCCATGCCAGGAGCCCAACGCGGGACTCGACCCCGGGACTCCAGGATTGCGCCCTGGGCAGAAGGCAGGCATCAAACTGCTGAGCCACCCAGGGATCCCCGACACAAATGCTTCTTAAACATTCTCTTCTTGGCTGGTCCCCTAGCATGTAGTCCCAGCCTCTAGGGCTATAAAAGCAGGTCTTAATGGGATTGGGATTGTGGAGTGGTTGTGGCGTGGAGATCTACTCATCTTTCAGGAGTCCAAGACATCCTTCTGTTAGTCCTTTCATTTTTTTTTTATTTTTTATTTTTTTTATTATTATTTTTTTTCCTGTTAGTCCTTTTAATAAACCCTTTCTGGTCAAGCTGTACTTGTTGGCTTTTTTCTTCAATCTTACATTTCCTTTGGCCTTCGGAGGTTGTTTTACATATATCTCTTTTTCATAGAACAGAGATCCTTGTTCTCAGGCCTTTGGAATTGGACTGGATTATACCACTTGCTTTTCCAGTTATCCAGCTTGCAGATGGCTGACTATGGGACTTCTTGGTCTCCATAACTGGGTGAGCCATTCCTATAATCTTCCTCTCTCTCTCTTTCTTTTCTTACCCTCCCTCTCCTTTCTCTGGATAATCCTGATGAATGTAGGAATTCTCTGGTGAAAACTGGGCCTGGAAATTCTTTTTTAGGAGTTTTATTTTTAAAAGATTTTATTGATTTATTTATTTAGAGAGAGCATTAGCAGGGGAAGGGTAGAGGGAGAGAGAATCCCAAGCAGACTCGGTGCTGAGTACAGTACCGGATGTGAGACTTGACCGCATTATCTTGAGATCAAGACCTGAGCTGAAATCAAGAGTCAGATGCTTAACTGCCTGAGCCACCCAGGCACCCCAGGAGTTTTAAAATTACAAATTTAACTTCTTTAATACTTACACGGCTATTCAAATTATCTATCTCATCTTGGGTGAGTTGTAGTTTGTACTTTTTTTTTGAGAAATTGGCCCACTTCATCTAAATTGTTGAATTTATATGTGCAGAGTTGTTCATAATATTTGCTTATTATCCTTTTGATATCCATAGGGTCTGTATGATAACTCCTGTTGTATTCCTATTGGTAAATTGTGTTTTCTCTCTCTTTTTTTCCTTTGTCAGCCTTACTAAAGGTTTGTCATTTTTATCATTTTCTTTTGAAGAACCAGCTCTTTATTTCATTGATTTCTGTTTTCAAGATCATTGATTTGTTTTAAGCTTTATTATCTTTGTCCTTCATGTACACTGGGTTTATTTTGCTTCTCTTTTTCTAAAATCTTTTTTTTTCTTTTTCTAAAATCTTGATGGGAGCTTTGATTATTGATTTGGGACTTTCCTTCCTTTCTAATAAATGCCTTTAATGCTATCAATTTCCGTCTCAGTACTGCTTTTTGAGTCCTACAATTTTGATATGTTTTATTTTCATTTTCACTTAGTGTATTAAAAAAATTTCCCTTGACTTATGGCTTCCTTTTAAGCTGTGGATTATTTAGAAGTGTTTTGTTTAGTTTCCAAGTGTTTGGAGATTTTCCCATTATTCTTTTATTGATTTCTAGTCTGATTCCATTATGTTCAGAGAGCACACTGTGTAATTCCAATTATTTTAAATTTTTTGAGGTTTGGTTTTGGCCCAGAATATGGTTTATCTTTGTGTATGTTCTACGGGCTCTTGAAAAGAAACTATATTTTGTTGTTGAGCGGAGTGTTCTATAAATGGTGATTAGATCCTGTTGGTTGATGGTGACATTGAATTCTATTCCTTTGCTATGTTCTGTCGGTTGTTGAAAAGAAGGACTTTGAAGCCTCCAATATAATTGTGTTTGTCTGTTTGTCTTTTTGGTTATGTCAATTTTTGCTTCACATATTTGCAGCTCTGTTGTTTGGTGATGCAGCCATATTTAGGTTTGCCGTGTCTTCTTGGTAGATTATATTATCATTATATAATGTCCTTCTCTGTCTCTGGTAATTTTCTTTGCTGTGGTGTCTGACTTTATCTCATTAATTTAGCCAGTCTCACTTTCCTTTGATTAATGTTTTTATGTTATATTTTTCCATTTGATCTGCCTATGCCATTATATTTGAAGTGAGTTTCTCATAGACAGCATATCATTGGGTTGTGTTTTTATTTTTATTTATTTATTTTTTAAAGATTTTATTTATTTAGTTGAGAGAGAGAGAGGAAAGAGAGAGAGCATAAGCAGAGGGCAGAGGGCAGGAGAGAAGCAGACTCCTCACTGAGCAGGGAGGCCAATGTGGGACTTGATCCCAGGACTCTGGAATCATGACCTGAGCTGAAGGCAGATGCTTAACTGACTGAGCACCCAGACGCCCATGGGTTATGTTTTTAAATCCACTCTGCTAATTTCTTTTAATTGGTATATTTAGACTATTTACATAAAGTATAAATTATAGATACGTTAAGGCTTAGTCTTATTTATTTTTGTTTCTGCTTGTTTTATTTTGTGTTTTCCTGTTTTCTTTTTTTCCTGACTTCTAGTGAGTTACTTAAATGGTTTTTAGAATTCCATTTTTGTTTATCTTTTTTTTTCTTTTTTTTTCATTTTTGTTTATCTATATGGTTTTTGAGTGTATCACTTTGTATAGCATTTTTAGTGGTTGTTCTGGATATTACATTATGTGTATATAGCTTATCACAGTCTGTTGGTGTTATCATTTTACCAGTTTGGGTGAAGTAAAGAAAGAAACCATAACTCCCTTTATGCCTTGTCACCCTCTCCCACTTATCTTAAATATTTTCTCTATACATTTATTATTTTATTTTAAAAAAGATTTTATTTATGCGTTCATGAGAGACACACAGAGAAAGAGGAAAAGACACAGGCAGAGGGAGAAGCAGGCTCCGTGCAGGGAGCCTAATGCAGGACTCAATCCTGGGACCCCAGGATCACGCCCTGGGCCCAAGGCGGTGCTAAACCACTGAGCCACACAGGGATCCCTCTCTATACATTTAAAATCACATCAGATAGCCTTATAATTTTTGCTTCAACTGCCAAACATAAGTTAGAAAACTCAAGCAAAGAAGTAAATCTATTGTGAATATTATCTATATTTCTTATGTGTGTATTTTTAATTAGCTGAATTTGGCTATTTATTTAAATATAAAAGCAATACCTCTATATACAGGGAAATCAAAGTGGAAAAGAACATTAGAAAAATTATAATCCCATCCACTTAGAGATACCATTATTGACATCTGGTTGTATAAGTCCCAAGACCCTATTCTAGTAATTTCTGTTCAAAGATGGGAATCAATGGAATGTAAACTTAATGACTGTAGGGATCTTATCTGTATACTTATCTGTATGCTCCACCACTAATTTTCCCTTCATAGGAGAATGTCTTGATTTTTCCTTCTTCCCTGAATGGTATTTTCACCAAATACAGGATTCTAGGTTCTTTTCTTTCAATATTTGAAAACTATTGTGCCGCTTTTTTTTTGGCTCCCATGGTTTCTGATGACAACTTTGCTGTTATTCTAATTGTTTTCCCTCAAAGATGAGGTTTTGTTTTTCTCCAGCTGCTTTTAAGAATTTTGCCCTCAGGGATCCCTGGGTGGCGCAGCGGTTTGGCGCCTGCCTTTGGCCCAGGGCGCGATCCTGGAGACCCGGGATCGAATCCCACATCAGGCTCCCAGTGCATGGAGCCTGCTTCTCCCTCTGCCTGTGTCTCTGCCTCTCTCTCTCTCTCTCTGTGACTATCATAAATAAATAAATAAAAATTAAAAAAAAAAAAAAGAATTTTGCCCTCAGTCTTTTGTTTTTTGAAGTACATTTCTTTGTGTATATTTTTGGGATGGTTTATCTTGTTTGAGATTTGCTTTCCTTGAATCTGTAAGTGTATCTCTCTTGCCCAATTTGGGAAATTTTCTTCAATTACTTTTACAGCTCTGCCTTCTTTTTCTTATCCTTCCAGGACTCTGATGATACAAATGTTAGATCTTTTGTTATAATACCACAGATACCTCAGGCTCTGTTCATTTTTATTCCAGTCTGTTTTTTCTTGTTGTTCAGATTGGGTAATTTCTGTTCTATCTTCCAGCTCACGGATTCTTTCTTCTGTCCTTTCCCTTCTGCCCTGGACCCCATCCACTGAGTTTTTTTTATTTTTTTATTTTTATTTTTTAAAGATTTTATTTATTTATTCATGAGAGACACACAGAGAGAGAGAGAAACACAGGAAGAGGGAGGAGAAGCAGGCTCCATGCAGAGAGCCTGATGTGGAACTCGATCCCTGGACTCTGAGATCATGCCCTGAGCCAAAGGCAGACGCTCAACTGCTGAGCCACCCAGGCATCCCCATACACTCAGTTTTTAAATTTCAGTTATCATATTTTTCCATTCTAAGGTTTCCATTTGTTTCTTCTTTATATCTTATATTTTTTTGCTGAAGATTTCTTTTTTATTTAAGTGCATTCATAATTGCTCACGTAATTATTTTTTACCATGGCTGCTTTAGGATGATTTTTGTCAGGAAATGTTGACATCTCTGTCACCATGGTGTTGACATCTTTTGATTGCCTTTTTCATTCAGTTTGAAATCTTCCTGTTTCTTTGTATGATGAATGATTTTCAGTTTAGTCCTGGGCATTTTTGTACTATGTTCTGAGAGTCTGGGTCTTATTTAAACCTTCTGTTTTAGGTATTTTATTGTGACACTACAGGAGAAGGGCAAGGGGCTTTCTCATAGAAGTAGAAGTTTCAAGTTCCCCATTTGACTTTGATTGGCATTTGGAGCAGAGAGGAAGGTGGCTTGTCTTTATTTCTGGACAGGGATGAAAGTTCTGGGTCTTCCAGTAGTTTCCACCAACGGCATGGTGGGAATGACCTCCTTTGATACAACCCGGTGAGGGAACACATGTGGTGTCTTTTTACTCCTTGGTGAGTGTAGACGACTAAATTCCCCATGTGGTCTCCACTGACACTGAAGGAGTGGGGGCTGTGACACCACCTTGGTGGGGGTGTTGCTTGTTTTGGAACAGCCTTTTGAGGGTAGAAATGATGTGAGTATGGTGGTTGTTGTCTAAAATTTCTCTGTCTTGGCTGTCCCTTTCATGGTCCTTTGACTAGAATTTTCTTTGGGGCTTTCTTTGTCTATGTCCATTGGCATCTCCCAGTTGCCTGCTTCCTCATTTCCATGTCTGGGATACAGGAAAGAAAAAGAAAACCCAGAAGACTCACCATGTGTCCCAAGGAGCCTGGAGGTGGCTAGCAGGATGGTGACAATGAGGGCATAATATGTCCATGGGTCTATAGGTCCCTAGCTGATTTGCCTTCTCTCTACCTTTAAATCTTCTCACGTTTGTTTTACCTATAAAGTCCAGGGGTTTTAGTTGTACTTGGCGGAAGGAATAGGGAAATATACATTTTCTCCGTCTCCTAAGAAGTGGAAGTCCCTCACCTGTCATCTTACACCTGGCTCTGACTATGCATTTTCTTTACCTACCCATCCTCTGTAACCACTTTAGTTTGAGATCCTGACGTAGCTTTTATAGTTCTGTGTTTTGGCCTTGGATCCCTTACTGGCAACCACAATGAGAAAAACGGAAAGGAAAAGAAAGAAACCCAAGGGAAACTCAGTGGGGATAGGCTGAGGCTGAGGGTGCTGCAGTAGAGAGAGGGACGTGCTCTCTATCTTCAGCTTCTGCAGGATCTTGTGTCCTCACCTCGTGAAGCCTCCCTCTTCGGGGATGGAGGGTAATAGACTCTGTTGCCTTCTAAGTTTATATAAACCTTGGGGACCTTATCATATCTTTATCCAAGTAGCACAAAGTTAAACAAAGCAACTTTTGAGGCCCAAGGAGGGAGAAGTTGATTTAAGATAGGGCTCTATCAGAGGTTACTCAACCCTTAGTGTTTCTTGCCTTATCACTGACAGAGGCCACGCTCCCTAGTCAGCATAGTCCTGGGGCACTGGTGCCCTGACTCTGAGCTCCAGCACAAAGGACAGTCCTGCTGCCAAAGGTAGCCTTCTCCCCCAGCCAGCCTAGTGCTGGCTTGATGGGCTTGTGCCTGCAAAGGCCACTATGGCGGGGAGGGAGGGGCTTCCTCTCACCAAGGCTTACCCCAGTGCCCACTGGCAGCAAAATAGCACCGATCCTGAATCCAGTGTGGCCCTCTCCTTCCTTAGGGACCAGCTAGCCTAACACAAACTCATCACTCCAGACTCCTGTTGGGGCGATGTCAGCAATTTGTCCATAACACAGTCGATGCTTATTTGTATTTGCTTTACTTGTATGTCATGCTTCTGCCAGTAGCACCATTTGTGAACTTATTAATGCCTCATACACTGTTCTGGTGCATCCTGCAATATGGCTTCTGATCTAGAAGCTGCTTTAAATTTTTTTTTTTTAATTTATGATAGTCACACACACAGAGAGAGAGGCAGAGACACAGGCAGAGGGAGAAGCAGGCTCCATGCACCAGGAGCCCGACGTGGGATTCGATCCCGGGTCTCCAGGATCGCGCCCCGGGCCAAAGGCAGGCGCCAAACCGCTGCGCCACCCAGGGATCCCTAGAAGCTGCTTTAAGCAAAAGAAGCATGGGTAATGTCCTAAGAGTCCTGCTTTTATCAAAACACCATCATCTAGAAGCATCTGGCCCTGCAGGATGATGAAATGGCCTTCAGAAGACAGCAGTGGCTCTACCCAGGACACAACAGCCTGGGAGCTTGGACTGCCACCTGGTAGATGCTTTTACACCTTGTGCTGTTTCTCTCCTGTAGGTAGAACACAAGTGTGTTCATCGACTTCCTTCCTCCTGGTCTGCTAAAGAGGATTCAATAACTGAAATGGGATTTGCTCCTCCATCTCATCAATTGGAAGGAGGAAGAATTGCTTGCTGGGGGAAAGATTATGTGGATATACATAATAAAATGTTGAGATGAGCAGGACAGGGACAGAGCTCTTTAGACTGGGGGTGGAAAAGAGGTTCTGTGGGAAGCTTCTTGATCTGCTTAGGATCAGTTTGAGGTGTGAGGGAGGAAGAGAGGAGAGGAAAGGAGGTTCTCTTCTGTTGCAGTAGACCGCATATCTCCATACTTTTGACATGTTTCAAAAGGCAGAGATGGGGTAGGGAGTTCCTACATACTTCTAGGTCATACTTTGTGAATGGGACATCAAACCAGGCCTGAATTAGGTGTCCAGGATTTTGGTGTTGTATGTGGGCCCAGGAACTGAGGGGCAAACACGAGGGAGCATCACTCAATAGTCCACTCTTAACAGTTTTGTTTTCTGAACTCTGCCAAAGGAGGAATGCTCTCTTGGGGGACTGCATGATCACAGGCCCACTACACTGGAAGGGAGGGGGGACTCCTGGCCATTTGGGATTCCTTGTGCCCCTATAAGAACAGGCCAAAGGGAATCTTTATGATGGATTAGGTAATTGACTCTGACCATGGAACGTATATCAAGTCACAGTTACCAGAGGGGCATTGGAGCAGTAATAGCTCAGGGACTCCCCTGAGCATCTACATTTTGCCATCAGCACTGATAAATGTTCAAAGAAGCCCACTTCCAAGACCACCAGAGGCTAGGAGGCCCAGGAACGAAGGCCAAGCCATCTCCATGGGAGAAGAGTGCTGGCTCAGCCTCCAAAGCGGAGCTGTGGAGGGAAGGAGGGAAGGCCCAGCCTGGCATCTGCTGCAGAAACCAAGTTTTCAGCCCACCCATTATCTTGCCACTATGCTGTAAAATTGCTCTCTTGACCTTCAAACATATTTTTGAAGTTATGAGATATTTCAAACACACCAGAAAGTACAAAGAATAATGTAAGAAACACCCATGGGACTCCACCACTCAGACTTAGTAAATCTTTTTTTTTTTTTTAAATTTATTTATTTACTCATGAGAGACACACAGAGAGAGGCAGAGACTTAGGCAGAGGGAAAAGCAGGCTCCCTGCAGGGAGCCCAATGTGGGACTCAGGCCTGGGACCCTGGGATCACAGCCTGAGCCAAAGGCAGATGCTCAACCACTGAGTCACCCAGGCATCCCTTGCAAATCTTCTGCTAAAGCCCTTTTGTGTGTTCCTTCACTATCCCTTTCCCTTCTCTTCCTCCAGGGAACACTGTCCTAAAGTTGACATGTCATCTTCCTCTTTATGTTTTTATATTTTTGCTACTTAATTATACATCCACTTATAATGCTTAGCTCTATCTCTATTTTGTGCTTTTAAAAATTTTACGTCTCTGGTCTTAAATGATACATATCATTCTCCACTTGTTTTTTTTTCATTGACTTTATGTTTTCAAAATTGATCCACGTTTATGGAAGAAGCTCTAGTTTATTCATTATAACTGCTGTATTGCATTCCATCATGTGAGTATACCACAGTTTATCTCTTCTCTCCATGAGTATTTGGATGGTTTCCAACTGTTTTGCTATCACAAAGACACATGTCTTTATAAATGCCTATTGGTGCATATGCGTGAGAGTTTCTTTGGAAGTGAATTGCTGGATCACAGGGTATATGCACCTTCGACCTTACCAGATATTGCCAAATAATTCTCTAAAATGGTTGTGCTAAAAAAAAAAAAATGGTTGTGCTAATTGGTGCTTCCTCCAGCACATTGGAGAGTATCCCTGCGATACTTCATAGAGTCAGAATTTTTATTTTATTTTTTATTTATTTAGTCATCCTGTGTCAAGTGGCATCTCATTATTTTGTGTGCATTTCACTGCCCATGAGAAACCTCAGTATGCATGCTATCACCATTTTCCCCAGTTCTCTCACTATTTTTTTTAAGATTTTACTTATTCATGAGAGACACACAGAGAGAGGCAGAGACATAGGCTGAGGGAGAAGCAGGCTCCCTGTGGGGAGCCCAATACAGGACTCGATCCCAGGACCCTAGGATCACTCCCTGAGCTGAAGGCAGATGCTCAATCACCGAGCCACCCAGGCATCCCTCACTATTTGTTTGACTTAGGTTAAACATGGTCAGTTTTTGTTGCTTTCAATAAAAAGAATAATCATGTCAATCAAAATAATCATATCTAGCATACCTGCTATCTTCAGCATGGGGGTGTGGGTGGGGGCCCTGGTCCAATTAGAGAGATGTGGCTATGTCTTTGGGAAGAATTTTTTTTTAATTTTTAATTTTTTTATTGGAGTTCAATTTGCCAACATATAGCATAACACCCAGTATTCATCCCATCAAGTGCCCCCCTCAGTGCCTGTCACCCAGTCACCCCCATCCTCGCCCACCTCCCTTTCCACCACCCCTTGTTTGTTTCCCAGAGTTAGGAGTCTCTCATGTTCTGTCTCCCTCTCTGATATTTCCCACTCATTTTCTCTCCTTTCCCCTTTATTCCCTTTCACTATTTTTTATATTTGGGGAGAATTTTCTGAGGGGACACAGGCCCAGCCCTGGGAAGCCTGTTTGAAGTGGGAAAATATGAAGGAATCATAGGCACTAGAAGCTGCCAAAGAAATCAACAGATACCACAAGCTGGGAGGCCTGGGCCTGTAGGCCAACACTGGGCTGCGCTGACAGAAATAGCCAGTGTGGTCAGGTGCCGTCGATTCCAGGGATTCTTGGAGGGTGATTTTGCAGCCGGCTTTTGTTGTGGACATGTGAGCTGGGATATAAGAATTTATGATAGGAGACCTAAGCCCAAGGGAGGGAGACTTTGGGGGGTGGTCAGTGAAGGCAGTGAAGGCAGGGCACCTCAGTTTCTCGTGTTCAAAAGATGCCTGGCCCTGGCTTGTCTAAAACCCAATGTGTGTCTTCTTTCCTCAGCTGTGACCACCCTGATTTGCATCCCCTCCGCCTCTGCTGCCTTATCTCCTTCCCTGTCTTTCCCTAAGGAGCCTCTTTGGCCAGCTGAGAACTGGTTTTGGGGCCAGCCGGGGTGCCCCCCCCCTTCCCAGGTCTCATTGTGTCTCTGAGCCGGGCTTTCCAGTCACTCACTGAGGGCTGTGAGCTAGTGATGGTGGGCTTCTGGGTGGGAACCTGGGATCGCCTGTATGTGCACCCAGGTGAGTATCTGTGGGTGGTGAGTGTTTACTTTGGGGTGTGTGTGTCTGTGTCTGTGTGGGTTTGTGCTTGTGTGAGAGGGTGTGTGTTTCTCATCCAAGGAATCTACTGTTCCAGGTGTAGTCTGTCCTTTCCTGTGGGTGGCGGTGGGAGGTGAGAGTGGCCAGGGTGGGGTCGGAGCTGATTTCTCTTGGCCGGGCCTGGTTGGCTGCTTTTGGGTGATTCCTGAGCTCCGCAGTGTCATAGAGCCCGGAGGGAGGAATGAGTCACTCTCCCTACCTGCTCCGGAAACTTCCCTGTCTTCAGGGCCAGGTTTCACCAAAAGCCATAAAGAGGCCCTGCCCTACCCAGGCTTCTTCCGTTTTTTCCTGGCCTGTCGAAACCCAGCCTGGGGGCTGCCTGGAAGTGGTGCCGCGGGTGCTGCCTGGATGGGACCCAGCCTTTCTGGCACTGGGCAGCCTGAGCCCATCCCTCGGGGCTTTCCCCTCCTGCACTGAACCTCCTATGCTGTGCCTTGTCTCTTTACTGAGCTCTTTCTCCCCAGGGACCCAGGGAGGCTGCAGTTGGTATCCAAGGCAGGGTCCATCCCTCCCCACCGATCCAGGACAAAGTGCCAGCGCTGCAGTGCCACCTGCCTCCCTTGGGGTCTCTCCCCTGTTCCTGGGGCCACCCATCAGGTGTGGGCTGCTTCCTTCCTTTGGACTTCACAGCCCTGCTCTGGATGGTCAGCTCCCCACCCTCTCCTTCAGCCACACTTGCTGTGCCCTCTGAGACACCCAAGGGCGCCCACTCCAGGCCTGGCCGCTGGATCCTACCCCCACCCCTACCCCCCCCCCCCCCCCCCCCGCAAGGCACCGATCAGCTTTTATTTTCCATCATGATGAAAAATCTGTCAACCCCACCTACGGCTCACCATTTACACTGCACACCCTCCCTTCCCTGAACCCCACCGGGGGCACTTTGGGCGGCCCCATCGCACCCCTGCGGGGCACAGCATTCCCACTGCCCTGGGGCACAGGAGCGGTTTTCCAAACTCTGCACCCGGGGTGGTTGCCCCCCCCCCCCCGCCTTTGGAGGCTGCAGTTCCCACAGGCCAACACACGGGGGCGACTCCGGGAGGGAGGCCACAGGCCGGGGCTGGCCCCACCTGGCCGGAGGTGGACAGCCGGCACCTGTCACCTGTCCGCGGGGAGGCAGCGGCTCCGGCTCCGTGCTGGGCGTCCCCGCGCACTCCGGACAGGGGGCCGTGGGCGGGGGTGTGCAGAGGCACCTGGAATTTCGGCCCTGCTGCCCTCGCGCACCCTGCCCCACAGCCCCCACCCTTCAGGCGGGCCGGACCTGCTCCTCGGCGTCCACAGCCCACCCGCAGCCCTTGACCGCAGGGCCCTGGGCTTCTGAGTTTCTCCCCAGTTCCAGCGAGCTGGGGGCTCCATGATGTCTCGGAAAGAAGCTTGAGCAGACCTGAGGCTTGTGGTGGTGGTTCCACACTCCGACTTTGTGTTTTGGTTGGTTCTGAGTTCAGATTCTGCCTCCACCAGCTGTGTGTCCCCGGGAGTCTCTGTATTCCCCCGAACTTCCGCTTCTTCATTGGTGGACCAGCCCGGTATTACCAGATGGGAGTCTCTTGAGGGTGAACAGCAGCTATGTGGGGGTGCCTGGCACTCGACAGGCTTTGGGAAAGTGGTAATTATTACTCTTTTTGAAGCTGTTTTATTATTATTTTTAAAAGATTTTATTTGTTTATTTGACAGAGAGAGAGAGAGACATTGTGCTCAAGCAGGGGGAGCGGCAGGCAGAGGGAGAGAGAGAAGCCACCTGCCCGCTGAGCAGGGAGCCCGATCTGGGGCTCGATCCCAGGACTCCGGGATCATGACCCGAGCCCAAAGGCAGATGCTTAACCAGCTAAGCCACCCAGGTGTCCCCTTAACTTTTTTATTTTGAAAAATTAAAAGCCTACAGAAAGGTTGCAAGAATAGTGCAATGAACACTCACCCTCCGCCCAGGTTCACCAATTGCTAGTCTTCTGCTCCATTTGGCTCACTCTCTCCCCTCCCTACACACATACTTTTTAAAATTTCTAAACCATCTGAGAGTTCCATGAATACACCATGACAGTTGACTGCCCTCTAGTTCAGCATGCATCTCCTAAAACATGACGGTCCCCGTGAGAGAGGTTCTGGAACATGAGCAGTACTGAACACTGAGTCCTGCCCGCTGGCAACCTCAATGCCCCTTCACTGCCCAAGCAGAAACCAGGAAGGCTCCCTGGAGGAGGTGGGGCTTGGGCTCAGCTAATTGCCTTACTCGCTTTCTTTCTTTTTATTTATTTTTATTTTTTTAAATTTTTATTTATGATAGTCACAGAGAGAGAGAGAGAGGCAGAGACATAGGCAGAGGGAGAAGCAGGCTCCATGCACCGGGAGCCCGACGTGGGACCCGATTGGGATTCGATCCCGGGTCTCCAGGATCGCGCCCTGGGTCAAAGGCAGGCGCTAAACCGGTGCACCACCCAGGGATCCCGCTTTCTTTCTTTTTATTTTTTTTTCTTTTTATTTTTTTTTTTAATTTTTATTTATTTATGATAGTCACAGAGAGAGAGAGAGAGAGAGAGAGGCAGAGACACAGGCAGAGGGAGAAGCAGGCTCCATGCACCGGGAGCCCGATGTGGGATTCGATCCCGGGTCTCCAGGATCGCGCCCTGGGCCAAAGGCAGGCGCCAAACCGCTGCGCCACCCAGGGATCCCGCTTTCTTTCTTTTTAAAACAGACTTTATTTTTTTTAATTTATTTTTTCAGTAGGCTTCACACCCAGCCTGGGACTTGAACTCAAGGCCCTAAAATCAGGAGTCACATGATCTACTGACTGAACCAGCCAGGCACTCCAAAATAGACTGTACTTTCTTGAACAGTTTTAGATTTACAAAAATTGAGAAAATACTACAAGAGTTCCCATATCATCCCCACACTCAGGTTTAAGAGTTTTATTTTAATTCCAGTTTTCCTATTATTAGCTTCTTGCATTTGTATGGCATATTTTTTCAGTTAATGAGCCAATATTGATACATTATTGTTAACCAAGACCCATACTTTATTTTGATTTCCAGGTTTTTAAAATTTTTTAAAAGATTTTATTTATTTATTCATGAGAGACACACAGAGAGAGGCAGAAACATAGGCAGAGGGGGAAGCAGGCTTCCTGTGGGGAGCCCGATGCGGGACTCGATCCCAGGACCCCAGGATCACCACCTGAGCCAAAGGCAGACACTCAACCACTGAGCCATCCAGGTGCCCCAATTTCCAGTTTCTACCTAAGGGTCTTTTTCTCCTCCAGGATCCATCCAGGACATCACATGACGTCCAGTCATTGGTCATTGTGTCCCGCAAGGCTTCTCTTGGCTCCGACAGTTTCTCAGACTCTCCTTGTTTGGGGGCTCTGCTCAGATATTTTGTAAGATGCACCTCGATTGGGATGGGTCTGATGTTTTCTCATTATTAAACTGGGACTATTTTGGAGGGAAGCAAGATCACAGAGGGAAAGTACAATTTTTTTTCACATACTATCCAGGATATAGACGGCCAACATGGTTCATGGCTGTTGGTGTTGACCTTGACCACCTGGCTGGGAGAGTGTTTGTCAGGTTCTCCTACTCTATAAATTTTCTCCCCCTTCCCGGACTGTTCTCTTTGGAAGGAAGTGACTTTGCAGCCCACATTTGAGGCGAGGGGGTTATGCTTCCCCTGAATGAGAATGAAGCCTTTACATACATTTTTTGGGAACTTTTCTGTTTCTCTTTTCCTCCCTTTACGTATTCAATCATTTATTTCTTTTTTTAAAGATTTATTTATTTATTTATTTATTCATGAGAGACACAGAGAGAGAGAGAGGCAGAGACACAGGCAGAGGGAGAAGCAGGCTCCATGCACTGGGAGCCCAATGTGAGACTCGATCCGGGGTCCCCAGGGTCACACCCTGGGCCAAAGGCGGTACTAAACCACTGAGCCACCCGGGCTGCCCCAATCATTTATTTCTATTACTATCTGCCTTGTTTTTTTCACTCATGTCCGGTGATACTAAGAATTCAGTAGCTAGCCATTGACACCTGTTCAGACACACGTGGGCTCCTCTTGGGAGAGTCAGAGAGCAGGAGGTGGTCATCCTGCTCTCAAGGAGCTCCCGGCCTAGTAGTAGGTGGGTGGGTGGGGGCAACAGAAGCCACATCCACACGCAGCGTGGCAGGCACTCCAACAGGGGTGATCACAAGCATGTGGGCAAGATCGCGGGCCATCCCTGAGCAGCCCTAGAGCTGGCATTTGAAGGATGAGATGGGCTTTGCCATGCTGGCAAAATGACGAGTGTGCTCCTCGGGCAGAGGCCTCCATCTGTGCAAAGGTAGGAGGCTTGAGAAGGATGCGGTATGCTCAGAGCGAGGTGATAAGGGACAAGTGGCCAGTGGACATGGTGGCTGGCTGGGACATCAGGACATTAGGATATGTGGCAGGAGAGGAAGGCTGGGCCAGAGCCTGGGTAGACTTTATGGTCTGCTACCGGGATTGGACTTCTTGTAGCTCACTTGGGGCACCCGGGAAGGCTTCTGCAGTGAGGGCCAGCGTGTGTCTCAACGTCACTGTGGCCTTGGGTGTGGAGGATGAGGCCGCCAGAGACCAGTGAGGAGATTGGGGTGGGGGATTCTTGCCTACACCAGTTTGTGTTTGTTCCTTCTCCTATCCCGGCTGCCGGCCTCCACTGGCCAGGCTGGGACTAGGGTGGGAAGGGAGACAGGAGCCTCTGAGAGGCAGAAGCCCTCCCTAAGCTTGACCCTGACGTAGAAGCCAATGTCAAGAGGGTTTGGTGTTCTGGAGTAGAGACAGCCTGAAAGGACAGGGAAGAGGTGCCTCCATGGGGAGGCCAAGATTTAGGGGGCTGTGGGCCGTGACAGGGAAGCTCCCACTGTGTGCTCCTGCTACACGCCCGCCAGTGCTATTCTCAGGAACAGGTGCTACCTTTTAGGTGATGGCTGTATGGTTCCTGGCCAGTGATTTCTGATTCCTCCATGTAGCTGGGAGGCCACTGAGCCCCAGGCTCTGGGAGCCAGGGCCTGGCAATTGCTGATGGGACAAGGAGGGACTCATGGGGGTCCTGGCATGGAGGGGATCCCTGGGTAAAGAAGGAGCTGCAGAAAGGAGCAAGGTTCGATTTCCTGCCAGCCTGCCAAGATGGTAAAGGCTGGAAGAAGGTGATTGAAAGCAAAGAAGGGAAAACTTGGGAGCCTGGCTGCATGCCCATGTGTGTGTAGGGAGCTTCTTACTGCCTGGGTGGCACGGCCTGGCCTGGGTCGGCTGCGCGGCGGTGGGGGTGGGGGAGCCATGGAGTGAGGGTGGTGAGACCCTGCCCCCTGGGCATCTGTGGCTCCCCTGGCCTCACTGGAGAGAAGCAGGAGCGTGTGCGGAGGGAAGAGGGGAGGGCACGACTGAATGCTGTGGGTGGGTACTTGGGCACACCTCCGAGGTTCAAACCATGCAGGTGAGGCCCTGCCATAAAAACAATATTGAAAAAGAAAAAAAGTTCAAACCACAAGTGTGGCTGCCCCGGGCTTGACCCCACCTCCCGCTCCGCAGCTGTTGGGGCAGGTCGGTCGCGTGCCCTTCCTCGGGGCTAGATCTCTCAGGGGCCAGGAGCCACAGGGAATGAGGGCTGCTGGCTGGGCTGGGTCCATGGGTGCACCTGGCAGGAGGACCAAGATCTGGCAGCTGGACTGATGGGGTCCAAAGATGCGGGGGTGGTGGTGGTGGTGGTGGTAGTGGCCAGGATCTGTGGGTGGGGTCCACCCCATCCGGGCCAGAGGCATGCAAGTGGGAGAAAGGCTGAAGGAGGCCCGGAAGGCCAGGCCTGGGGGCCTCTGCACTGGAAGGGTAGTGCAATGTGATCTCTGAGTCACCTGGGCTTGGGGTGAGATGCCACTCAGGATTCCTAGACTATGGATAGTTTTGTCCCTGGCCTATCACTGCTGACTCACCAGCTGCCAGACTGGGAGTCCCCAGGTCCGCCTGTTGGTTTCTCTCTCCCTCTCGATGTGTCATAGAAACAAAACAGCTTCTCTGCTCTGTTGTCAGCAGGTGTGTGCCCTGCCCCAGCTGCTTGGAGGGCAGGGGTGCTGAGTTCCAGGGTCCTCTGAGGCTCCCACCAGCAGGGGTGGAGAGGAAGCAGGTTGGGACGACCCCAGCCCCTGGTTCTGCCCACTGGACACAGGGCCTAGCCTAGCCCAGGGCCAGTGGGCTGCTCTGGGGGTACAGGCTGGTTCTGGGTCAAGATGATGCCCTCCTACCCCCATGCAGCCCCATCTCCCCTGCCCTGAGGCTCCTTCTTCTACCTGAAAGCAGGGCAGCCCTCCTGTCTCTCATTCTCCAATTAACCTGCCACACTGGCCCAGGTACCCCCTCACCAAGTCACAGCTGGCTGGGCCTGCCCTTGTTCAAAGCCTGTCTGTGGCTCTGTGGTGCCCCCAGAGTCCTGGGATGGGCACTCAAGGCCTCCCCTGATGGTGCCCAACTTGGTTTCCAGCCCAGCTCCATCATCTGTTGGCTCCAGATCCCACAAACTGGCCCCCACCCCAGGACTCTCTCTTCTACCTGCCAACTTCTCCAGGAAGCCTACCCTGGGCCCCCAGGAGGAGCTGGCCCTTTCCTTTGCAGAGTTCACACAGAGCTGGCCTCTCCGGTGTAGGAAATCATCTATTCAGATCTGGGGGCCTTGAGGGCAGGTGCCAGCCAGATTCCCCACTGAGCTCCATGTCCAGCCCTGGGCTTGTCCAGTGCAGGAGAGAGGGTGGACGCAGGGGACATGCCCCAGAATCAGGCAGGGCTAGCTGTAAATTCTGGTCTTGTCATTATTCTGGTGGCCCTGCAGGTCACATCAGTTCTTGGATCCTCAGTTTTCCCATCTCTAAAATGGGAATGATGATACTCCCACAGAGTTCTGTAGTAAGAGAAGATTATTTCTCATAATACTAAGGCCCTCAGCCTAATGCCTGGCCCATGTCGGGTCCTTGAAAACTATTTGCTGACCAGCTGACTGCAGGAGTCTGGTGGAAGCAGGTTCTCCAGGTGGGGAGGGGTGGGGCTGGGGAAGACTGACTCCTCCATCAGAGTAGAGTCCTCAGGAATCCGCTGGCCTTTAGGATCCTCCTTCCACTGCTTCTGGAAAATGAAGACACGTCCCGCAGAGACAGGGGTACCCTGAAGGGAGGAGGGGGCACAGTGGGGAGGGACAGGGGTGAGTGGGAAGCAGGTCTCATGTCTGGGGCCCGGGATGGACCTGAGGAGTAGGGCCATAGCCCATGGACGGCTGGACAGTGGGGTGGGATGGTGAGGATGGCCAAGGTCCCCATAAATGGAGGGCTCTTTGAAACCACCACACTGAAGTGGGGATCCAAGGCCCAAATTTAATGGGAAATATTTAAAAACTCAGCCCCGTCCTCTCTCGTAAGTCTTCCCCTCACAGAATCCTTGCCCCCTCTGACCCTCTAAGCAAGCACGGTCAGGGGGCCTCCAGCCCCTTCCTCTCTCTGAACCCATACCTGTCCCTCTGCCGCTGGCAGCAGGCAGCAGTGTGGCCTGGCCTCTCTCCCCTGGAGCTGCCACCCTCCACCCCCACCTTCTCCCTCAGCCCACGCGGGGCCCCAGCCTGGGGCAGCACAGGCTCAGCCAGTCTGGCCAGGCTGGGCAGTCAGGTCTCCTGGGCAGCCAGGCCTGTCATTACCCCATCCTGAGCCGGTGGGGAGGATGGCCGCTGGACTGGGCTGCCAGGCCAAGGGCCAAGGGCTACTCACTCAGCTTGGGGCTCGGCCTTCACTTCTGAGCCTGGGAACTGTGGCTTTCTGGGGCCTGTCCTGGGTCCACCAGACTCCTGTTGGGGTGGCCAGAAGAATCTCAGTGGGCTGGCTGAGGAAGGAAGACTCCATGTCTTCCTTGAGCCTCCCAGTGCCTGGGAAAGAGGCATTCTATTTCTCCTTACCCAGATGAAGAAATCAGTTGAGACAATTTAATTCTGTTGCTCAATGTCACAGAACGTGTAATGGCAGACCTGGGACTCGACCCAGGGAGGGCTGGGGTTATTTCAGATGAGAGCCACAAAGGGACCATCACATCCTCCCCCAGATTCTGAAAGTGCTAGTGGAGTGGGAGCCACCCTGGGGAGATCCCTGTTGCTGCCAGAGCCATGCAGGAGGTGGCCAGTCCACCCCGGCCCAGATCTGGAAGTGACCACCTGTTGCTGGAAGCCTCCCGGAGATCTGCCTTGGAACAATTCAGGGAGATGGCTCTGAAGTGACCTGGTGACACTATCTGTACACTCACCAAAGACTGTGATCATTCCATTGCAGATTATTTACTGACATTTAAACATTTTAGAACTTAATGGCATTGTCTGTGGTTAAAGAAACAGGATCTTGGGCGCCTGGGTGGCTCTGTGGTTGAGAGTCTGCCTTTGGCTCAGGGCGTGATCCTGGGATTCTGGGATCCAGTCCTGCTTCTGGCTCCCACTTCTGCCTGTGTCTCTGCCTCTCTCTCTGTGTCTCTCGTGAGTAAATAAAATCTTAAAAAACAAACAAGCAAATAAAACACAGGATCTTAACTTGGCCATGGGCTGAGAAGTTTGTGAACTTCTGCAGAAGTAAATAGTTTTTTATTTTATTTTAAGATTTTATTTATTTATTCATGAGAGAGAGAGAGAGAGAGAGAGAGGCAGAGACACAGGCAGAGGGAAGAGCAGGCTCCATGAAGGGAGCCCGTCATGGGACTCGATCCTGGGAATCCAGGATCAGGCCCTGAGCCAAAGGCAGATGCTCAACTGCTGAGCCACCCAGGTGTCCCAAGTAAATAGTTTTGGACCAACTTTCAGCTAGACTAATTTTTGAGCTGTGAAGCTGTTTCCTTTTTGTCTTAAAAAAAAAAACAAACCCTGCTTGATTTTATAAGGATTGAAATGTTATGTTTGGGGTGTGTGGGGAAGGGGTGGGGGAATAATTTTGAGCTGGCTCTGGGAAACAAGGAGTAAAGGTCCCAATCCTGGTCTGGTCTGCTTGGCCCATAGAGATTCTTCTGGCCATCCTGGTAGGGGTCTGGTGGGCCGGACACAGTCCCTAGAAGGACACAGGCTCTGGGCTCAGTAGGCAGCAGAATGGCCAGGTTTGGGTGGGAGACTGTAGCTGTCCTTTTTTTTCCTAGGGATGCCCCAGGAGCGGGAGCAGGGCACAAGATGTGTATGTGTGTGGGGTGGTGGTGGTGGTGGTGGGGTTGTAATCCTGGGCTTGCTGAGCTCCTCAGGCTCTGGGGACCAGGAGTCTAAGAAGTCCCTGCTCCCACCTGGTGTGAGTGGGACCAGAGCCGAGGGATGGCTTGGTCATCCTCACGGTACCGCACTTCCCAGCTGACAAGGCATTTTCACATCCTCATTCACTTGACAGCTGTCTTCGTTAGGGGAGGAATGCCGATGTCCTCATTTGACAAAGAGGGAAGTTGAGGCTGAGAGGGAACCGGCCTCTCCAAGGTCACATGGCTGGCAAGATGCTTATGGGGTGGACAGGGATGGGTGAACTGATCTGGGGAGAGGGCTGACCTTGATAAAAACCAGCATGTCTGAAACAATTCCAAGGGCATAAAATTATGCAGTGAATATTGTGAGAAAGAAAACGAAGTGAGTGCCAACCCTGCCCTCCTCACCCCAGAGGCAAAGATGACGGATGGCAGGCCCATCAGAAGATGGCACTAGAAAGCGCTAGCCATGCTGTTGGGGGTGGCAAGCTCGGGGAGCCAGAGCACGGGCAGGAAGTGTCTGGTCTCTGTGGGGGTTTTCCTGCAACAGGTGGGTAGGACCCTGCCAGTGCCTCCTGGCACCAGTCAAGCCTCCACAAATATTTCTCCAGCTCCACTCATGTGCAGAGCTGCTCACAGTCCTCGGGGACCCCCTCCCCCAGCTCCCATTCCTTCTGCACACCTGGGCTCCCCGTCCACCTCGTCCACCTCGCAGGCTCTGGGTCCCTCCTGCACCTGCCCTTCCCCTGTGTGCAGCCCCTCCCCCGCCTCTGATGTGCTTGGCTGAACTGGGCAGGGAAGGACAGCTTTTTAGTCACTTTAGGCCACAAGTGGAAAGTTCTAGGGCCCGTATGCCCCCTCCCCCACTCCTATTTCTCCAAGTGCCAGTTGGCTGTGTCCCAAGAAAACAAGGGCAGGAAGTCGGCAGGGGTGGGGTGGGGTCTGTCCATTTGGCCAGCCCACTTCTGGACTCAGCTTACTGAAGGCCTGGGACCATGGGTAAGGGGCACCTGAGTAAGTAGGCTCTGATGGCGGAGTGCCCATCCTGTCCTGGGCAAGCTCTTGGCCTTCTCTGGGTCTCAGTTTACCCATCTGTACAAAGGCTGTAAGAGTCCCTGCCCTAGTTACTCTCGGGAGGCCGTGATGAGGTCATCACAGGAAAGCACTCATTGTCAGTCTCGAAGGGTACTTATTTCTGTTGTTCAGCCCACAGGCCTCCACGTGTGCTGTTCCTCTGAGCCTTGTAAGGAAAACCCAGTAGGTGTGGTCCAGGCAGAAACCATCCCTGTTTACATTGCTTGCTGTGTATGTCTGTGGGGGGTGGAGAGGGGAAGTGTAGGGGAGGGTGGGGTGGGAATTTGGGAACCAGAATGCCTCCTGCCTTCCTGAGTGCCTTGGGCATTCATTGAGCACCCCTGCTTCTGTCCTCGGGGAGCCCCCCACCTCGCAGACGGGCCAGCTGTGTTTACTACCAACCACAATGCAAGACCTCAACTTCCCCACCGTGTCAGGTGGTCCCAGCCAGCCCTGTGATTTCCCAAGCCATCCCCACGGAACCTCCACGGCCTCCAGTGTGCCCAGGGCCCACAGATGACTCCAATCGAAATCACGCAAGCTTGCTGATTGTCCCGTAAGAAACTCTAGGACACGAGGACATGTGGCCACCCCAGGGTGCCGGGTTCGGTGCTGGACAATGCTGGGAGCTAAGGGATGTGTTGGAGCCTGAGGAGGCTCCAACCTGAGGAGCCCCCCAGTCTGGTGGTGACCATGTGGAGGGTGAGGGGTTCCCTTGATCTAGCCGGGGTGAGGCCCAACCACTCTCCCCCATAAAGACCCCCGCAAACCCCACCCTGCTCTCTTTCGCCTCCGTTCAGTTTCCAGAGACGTCTAAGGTGTGTGGACACCTCTCTGCCTGGCATCCAATGCCCTTGCTCATCCTGGGGCTTGGTGACACTTGGGACAGAGATTTCTGGCCCTTTCTCCCTCCCCCCACCAACCCCAGGTCTGGTCTGACTGGATTCCTCCAGGTTCCTAGAACTAGCTGCATTTCCCTAGCTCCCGTACCTTTGCCCTCCATGTTTCTTCCCCCCAAATGTCCTCCTTCACTCAGCCCTGCTGCCTTGCACAACTCCCAGGGGACCCATCCGTGGTGATTCCTGCCCTCGATGACCTGTGCACAGAACCCAAGACTATAGCACGGCCGGGGTTGTGGTGCAGGGCTCCTCTCCCTTCCAACCCCCTCCCCCTCTCTCCATGTGGTAGGAGTCCTGCCTCCCCTTCCAAGTCTTGTGGGACTTTGCCCCCAACCTGGTTTTATCTGACCACCGCTCTGTGTGTCTTCACAGAGTAAACAGCTTTTTGCTGGGCTTGTGCTCCCAGGGTCTGGGCCATGGCTTGCTCTGGTTGACCTCCCCCAGAATCTGGCCCAGTGGCCTCCATCCTGGCAGCAACCAGCCGAAACTCTCTTGGTGGGGGGGGACAGGCTTCCTTATCTCTTCCACCAAAAGACCTCATCCCTCTGGCAGGGCTAGGAAGCCTGGCGGTGGTCAGGGAAGGGCCAACAGGTGACAGACCCAGGAGTCCTGCCCCCCCCCCCCAGCTGAGTTCTCCAAAGTGCCCTCATTAGGCCAACACCAAAATCACTGGCGAGGCAAGTGCACAGATGATAAGAGTCAGAATAGGAGTGATCAGGCCAGAGGGGAAGGTGATAAGGATGGGGCTACAGTAATCAGGGTGGGGCTTTTTGACATTCCCAGGACTCTGCCCTCAGATCCTCTCTCTGACGGTTCCCCACCCTGTCTGCCCACCCAAGCCTAGAACAAGGGTGCCCCTAGGGCTGGGGATCCTGGTCTTCAGGACCCGACCCTGGCTGGGGTTGGCTACCCCATGCGTCCAGGGGCCTGTGGTCTGTGACTCAGGGTCTTTCTCCAGGCTGACCTCAGCATGGGCCTGGGGGCTGGGAGACAGGGCAGTTTCCCCTGAGACTGGCTCTCCAGGATCTTGACTCAGGGGCCCAGGGCTGAGGTCCTGCAGTGCCTTTGTTGGCCTTGGCTCAGGAATCCAGATAAACTGGTCAGGGGGCAGGCCCCAGGGACCGAAACCCCTCCCTCTGCTCCCGCCCTCCCACACAGCCATATAACTGCTCCTGTCTTGGGGTGAGAGCCACTGGCTGAAAGGAACTGGTCGGGGTACGCTCACCTGGCTTGTCCTTCTGATTCCGGAGAGCTGGGGAGCTGATCCAACCGCCTCTGCCTCTGGACTCCAAGTGAAAGTCTTCCCTGTGGACGCAGAGTGTCTGTCCTCACCGCTTGGATTCCTACAGCCCTTTGGGTCGGACCCGCACCGGCTTCCAGGTCGTAGACCCCAGCGGACGGCGAGCCATGGCCTCCATGGGGCTGCAGGTGATGGGCATCGCGCTGGCCGTGCTGGGCTGGCTGGGCGCCATCCTGAGCTGCGCGCTGCCCATGTGGCGCGTGACGGCCTTCATCGGCAGCAACATCGTCACGTCGCAGACCATCTGGGAGGGCCTGTGGATGAACTGCGTGGTGCAGAGCACCGGCCAGATGCAGTGCAAGGTGTACGACTCGCTGCTGGCGCTGCCGCAGGACCTGCAGGCGGCCCGCGCCCTCATGGTCGTCAGCATCATCCTGGCCGCGCTGGGCGTGCTGCTGTCCGTGGTGGGTGGCAAGTGCACTAACTGCGTGGAGGATGAGAGCGCCAAGGCCAAGACCATGATCGTGGCAGGCGTGGTGTTCCTGCTGGCCGGCCTGCTGGTCATGGTGCCGGCGTCCTGGACGGCCAACAATATCATCCGGGACTTCTACAACCCGCTGGTGGTCTCCGGCCAGAAGCGGGAGATGGGCGCCTCTCTCTACGTGGGCTGGGCCGCCTCGGGCTTGCTGCTGCTCGGCGGGGCCCTCCTCTGCTGCAACTGCCCTCCCCGCACGGACAAGCCCTACTCGGCCAAGTACTCGGCCGCAGCCCGCTCCGCCCCAGCCAGCAACTACGTGTAAGGTGCTGCCACTCGCCACTGCGCTCTGTCCCGCCGGCTTCGTTTCTCCCCGGACTGAAGGTGCAGCCCTCGAGCCCAGGATGGCCCTGCGTTGGCCACAGGCTGCCCGGGGCTGGGCGAGCAGGAACTGAGCCGGGCCCCATCTAGTCCCCTTGGACGTCTACCCGAGGCCCCCTCTACGCCAGCAAGAGACTCCTGTGCCACCGTCCACCCGTGGATACGGAAAGGGGACAGAAGTGACAGGGTGTGGCTGGGGAGGAGGAGCTGGTTCCTGCTGGTCAGGACGGCTCAGCCCTGAATTGGCTCAGGCTCTGCCTCCCCATGGGGCCCTGCTCACTCCTGTGTTGGCCAGGAGGATGGCTGGGGCCTCACTTACCCACCTGACCATGGAGCCAGAGTTGACACAGAGTTGACAGACGGGTTTAGAGGGGAGGGGTGAAGGTGCCACAAACTGGTTTGGGTAGTGGTGGGGAGGAGGCCAGGGAGGCTGCCCAGACCGCCCACACCCCTTCCTGCCCCCACCCTGCAGCCTCAGGGCTCTGCCTCAGCGCAGGACCCCCAGGCCTTTTGTGACTGGGCGACATCTGGATTCTGCCACCCCTGCCAAGGTCACGGGGACCCGCTGTGGAGGGGAGGGGGGATGGTCTTTCTCGGGCCTTCACTCCCAGGAAGTCCTGGGCCTCTTTGCTGCCTCCTCTGTAGTTGGTTTTGTAACTTATGTAGATCTGTTTGTCATGGTAATTACCATTATTTTCTACAATAAATGGGACCTGTGCACAGGAAGACTGTATTGTTTCTGATTTCTGCTGTGAAGGTGGGCAGGGCAGGGCTGGAAGCCTGGGCAGGGGGTCAGTGAGGAGCAGGACCACTGTGTCTTGGCCAGGACAAGAGCACTTAAACTGGTTTCGAGGAATTGTGACAAATCAGAACTTAGCCTCACCTTTGGAATGACCTTGCTCAAAGCTGTTCTTTTGTTTGAAGGTGAAGCCCTACGTAGGAAATGCACTGTGTGCCCAGGACTGTGGTAAAGGGTTGGGGACCCCAGGAGGGAGGCCCCGTGAGAACACTCAACCTTGGGGAGTGGGCCACCTGCTGTTCTCCCCTCTTTGTCCAGGCTTTGTCTGGAGGCCATGGTGGTCCGCTCACCCTCCAGGTCCCCTGTCCTGGTCTTGGCCTAGGCTGTCCCTGTTGTGGGTCTGGAATGTCCCGTTCCCTTTCTCCAGCCCTCTGAATCCTGCTTGTCCTGAAGGCCTGGCTCTAGGGCTCCTTCCTAATGAGCCTCCAAGACACACCTGGAGCCAGGCTTCCCAACTCTTTGGAGATGAGGGAACAGAATCCTGGACACGCGAAAGCATTTGCTCAAAGGCCAGAAGCACGGGCACGGGTTTCCTGGTCCTCCTGTTAGGGTGAGAGGACCTGCCACCCCGGGAGGAGTCACATCACATCTACGGCCCTATCATGCCTGGCTCAGGGACAGCCTGGCATGATAGGGCGTCATCTGTTTTCTTGTCAACCTCTCTCCGTCTCAGGGATTGATGTCATGTTCCTGGGTGAGAGAAGCAGAGCCAGAGTCCTGAGACCCCTTCTGGGACTCATTTAATAGAGTAGAACTCCCGGAGGGGCAAGTGGACACAGGGGCCCCATTTTACAGATGAAGCACAGGAGGCCCGAGGACGGGCCTGGCTGAGGTCAGGTAGAGGGTCAGAGGTTGGCCGGGGGCTGAGGACTGGGCCCCACTCCCTCCTCCTGGGCCATGTCCTGCTTTCGGTACAGGTAGATGATGCCAGAGATGAAGCCATCCCTGTCAGAAGTTCCAGGGCCCATCTCAAGCTCGGAGGTGGCCAGTTCCCACCGGTCCACAGGCCAGGCCATGAGGCGTTTCCATGCCCCGGCCTGCTCCAGCCTGTCCAGCACGGCCTCTAGTGCCTCCTTGTAGCACAGGTTGGATGGGTTGGTCCTGGTGGTCAGACACACCAGCCCCCCTGGAGAAGGGGGCAGGCTGAGTGAGGGAGGGGCAGGAGCCATGGTTCCAGGCTCAAGGCCCACCCCTTCCTGGGGAGGGTGGTCCCTTTCTGCTCCTGTCCTCAAGGGCTATGTCTTCCCAGCCTTGTCCCCGGGCCAGCCTTTCCCCACCTCCATGCCTTTGGCGCTCACTGCTCCTGCCCCAAGGAATACCCTTTTGTTCCCTCAGCCTGACAGCCCCCTACACGCCCTTCCAGGCTGATGTGTCCTTTACGCTGGGAATTCTTGGCTTAAGCCCTTGGGTGGAGGGGACTCTGTCCTTACTGCTCACCCAGCCCCTTCTGTTGGAGGATGTGGCTGTATTTGGAGACACAGGAAGGAAGCACTTTGGGCCTCTGGCAAGTCCCCTCACCTCTCTGAGCCTGTTTTCCCAGCTTATGGAGTGGGGCTGCTTCCCCGGGTCACAGGAACGACTGCACCGTCATTAAATGCTGGCTGCATGAATGACTGACCTATGGCTATAGGTCTTCTCCAGGCACCTACAGCATGCCCAGTGCGGGCTCAGATACACATAGGGGCGATGGTGTCTGGAGAGCTTCCCGGAGGAAGGGGTGAGAAGTGGGCCCTGTGGGGTGGGTAGATGGGGCTCTGTGAGAGGAAAGGCTCCAAAGAGCCTGTATGATGTGGCTGGACAGACAGGGCTCTGGCCAGCTGAGGGGCCTGACAAGCATGGGCTGAGCTGGTTCTGATGGGAGCTCCCTGTTCTCTTGAGCCCAGTTACTACCTTTCTCTCTGACCCCACTCAAGACCCTACTTCTGTCAGCTTCCACAGCTCCCCAAGGCTGAAACCTGCCCAGACCTGCCCAGGCTTAGCCATGGGCCCTGCTGGGCCCAGTGGGGGTGAGGGGGGGCAGGGAGAAGATGCAACCTTGCTGCAATCGGAGCACCTTTGGGGCTTTCCGATCCTGTCCCACAGCCAAGGCAGTGTCTCAGCATCCTCCTACTCCGCCATTCTCCCTCCTGCCTGTGACTTCCTGTGGCTGTGTTCCCTGTTTCTGCCTGTGGCTGCATTCCTGTGTGTGCTGCCCTCCATCCCCATCCAGCCTCCAGAAGTGCCGTTCTTCTCTGGGTGCTCAGAGTGGCCTGGCCCTCTTCCTCAGGTCCCCACCTGGTTTGGCAACTCACAGAAAGCTCAGGTCTGGCAGTGGGTTGGTGATGGAAGCCCAGAGGGCAAAGGCCAGTGAGGGACAAGGCACACGGCTGGAGCAAAGCAAACCCAATTCTCAGCTGCATATCGACCCCTATGGGGGAGTTTACAGAAAGCGCTCACCCCAGGCCTGTGGGGGAAGGGGCTCCGCCACTGCAGGCAGGTGTGTAGGCGAGGAGATAGAGCCAGAGAGGAGAGTGGAGTTGCCCAGGGGATAAGAGGCAGGCTGGCTACCTGCCTGCCCTGTCTGTTTGCCTGGGTCTGTTGATGGTGGTTGCTGGTGGCTGGGATGTGAGGCTAGGCTATGTGACCCTGGGTAGGGTGCTGCCCCTCACTTTCCCTGGGAGGTTCCGAGGCTGGTGTCTCCTCATGTGGAGGGGGGGGGGAGGTATGTGCCTGGGGTTGAACAGGTTGCTCCTCACCTGGCTTGGTTACTCGAAGAAGCTCAGGTATGGCACTGCAGGGCACCTGGCCATCACTGAGGGCCCCCACTATCAGCACTGCATCGAAGGTCCCTATGCAGAAAATGGAGATGCAGTGTGAGGGTTTGTCTTTGTTATGGCCTCATGATGCCCATCAGAAGGGACCAGGCCTGCCACTTATGGCAGGGGGATATGATAAGTGTGGCCATATCCTGGGCTGATGTCAGATCATGGGGTGGAGGGCTCAGACAGAGGGGCTCAGAGAGGGTCTCAGTGAGGCTTTGGGGGGCTCAGTGTGGGAGGTGGCTTGTGGAGGGTTCAGCCAGGGGGCTGGGGGCTGGGCAAGAGAAAGGGCCACTGTCAAGTTGTCTGGTTGGGAGAGGAGGTACCTTCAGAACTGGGCAGAGGCTCCTGGCCCAAGGTGCAGAGGCTGAGGTGCTGGTAGAGGCCCCGGGCTTGGGCCTGTTCCAGCATCTTTGGGCTCCCGTCCACTCCATGCAGCTGGAGGAAGCCCCGAGCCTGCAGCTGAGATGGAGGAGGGGGAAACTCAGTCACAGTTCACACCTGTCATCTCTCAGCTGGGTCCCTGCATCTAGGGAGGGCAGTGGGCCCACAGTAAATTGTAGTCCAAATGTTTGGGAACAGTGAGTCTGATGGGGGAGGCAGAGTTCTGGGGCCAGAGGTGAAAGGAAAATTTTGAGCAAGTGGGTAAAGAGAGGGCAGGGGATCTGGGGAGGCCTCACCTCAGCAGCCACCAGGCCGGTGCCACAGGCCACATCCAGGATCAGGGCAGCATGAGGTGGGACTGGAAGGGCTTGAGTGAGGCAGTCCACTGCGAGGCACGGGGCACGGTACTGCAGGGTGGCCACGTCCTGGGGACAGAGTGCTGAGCCAACTGGCACCCTCTGCCCCAGCATTTGGGGGACCTCTGTGTAAGATTGTCTAGGAGTCAGGCAGTCCAAACTGTGTGTGCATGTGTGTGGTGTGTGGTGTGTACGTGTGTGTGCTGGGGTCACTAGGGCTCCAGCCCCATGGGGATACAGCATGAGGTGCTTTCCTCAGTCAAGGGGCCAGGATTAGAGAGTCAGCACCCAGCCCACTGCTGGGAACCGCTCTGCCGGCCAAGGTAGTGCTCTCTCCTTAGTCCACAGTGATCCCTCAAGTGGCACTCCCTCCAGGCAGCCCCTCTGGCTGGGCTGCAGTCCCAGGGTGGTGAGGTCCTGCTTCCTGATTTCTAGGGGCTGCCAGTGTGGAGCCTGGGGTTGGCCAGAGGGCAGGGCTGCTGTGGGCGAGCCGAGGAGGGGCTAGTCCTTGAGGGGGCAGGACCGCAAAGGCTCAGCTCATTCTTACAAGCCACCTTCGGGTGACGGGAGGCTAACTGTTCCTACTTTGCAGATAGGAAAGTTGGGGCTGCGCGAGCCGAAGAGGTGGAAGTGAGGAGCCTGGCCAGTTTACCTGGTCATAGTCCGGAGCCCAGCGCTCATAGAAGTGCAGTTTGTGGTCCAGGTCGGTGATGCCGTGTAAGGCCCCCACCCGAGCCCGCGCCTCGGCCAGGTTCCCGCCCTCCGCCTGAGCCATCCTCCTGCGGATACATAGCCTGGGCGTCTCGAGGCCCACTGCAGTCTCTCCCATTCCCGCCCGACACCTGCAAGGCCACTGCATGGGCGGCCCCAGCACACAGAGGGCGAGACGGGGCACGTGGGGCTCAGGGCTGGGCGGGGGGGTGCTCCCTGCAGCGGGAGGGAGGACCTGCCCCCACCTGCCCCCACCTGCCCGCTCCCGAGGCCGCGAGCCTGACGCAGTGAGCCGGATTCCATCACCCACGGGATCTAAAAAGGTCGAGGGAGTCAGAACTCACCGCGGATCCCACTCGCCTGCAGGGCTGGGAGCCCCGGAAGTGGGGCGGGGCCTACAGGGAGAGCCTGGCCCCTCCCCCACCGCCCACGGTGATTGGCTTTCCGCTATGAGCAACTACCCAATCAAAGGAAAGCGCTGGCAGCCGCCCCTCCGCCATCAGCCAATGAGCTCAAAGTTCTTGGCCTTTCTCTAGCCCGGGAAGATCAGACTCAGACGCACTTGCAGGGTTTCCACTTTTAGGAGCATCTCTGTGGCTCCCTCTCGAGGTCCTTTGTATGCCTTTACTTTTAGGAAGTGAGAGCCTCTGGAAAAAAAAAATTTTTTTTTAAAAGATTTTATGTATTTATTAATGAGAGACACACAGAGAGAGGCAGAGACATAGGCAGAGGGAGAAGCAGGCTCCCCATGGGCATCCTGATCCGGGACTAGATCCCGGGACCCTAGGATCACCACCTGAACTGAAGGTAGACGCTCAACCACTGAGCCACCCAGGTGCCCCGAGCCTCTGAAATCTTATGGACAAGAGGGGGACCTAAGATCGGCCTTCATTTTTTGAACAGTCACCTTGGTCTGGGCAATGCCATCTAGTAGAACTTTCTGTGGCCATGGAAATGTTCTATACTGGACGCTATTTGATATAGTAGCCACTAGCTACATGTGGCGGTTGGACATCTGAAATGTGGCCAGTGCTCCTGAGGAACTGAATTTTAAGTTTTGTTTTAATAGTTTAAATAGCCATCTGTGGCTAGTGGCCTCCATATCGGACAGTTTGGGGATCCTTGTTACCTAAAGTCAGTCCAAACACTTGCAGCCTCTGTCCCAGCATCTTTAGCTTGGGTTGCTCCAGGGGATGCCCTGAGGTGAGCTTGTGAGGCATGCAAATTAATGAGCCCAATCCCAGACCAAGTGGATCAGAATCAGATTGTAAGGGGGTAGGGAGGCCCCAGAAAATCCTCTTGAAACAGATTCACCAGGTGAGGTGATTTCTGTTTTTAAATTTTTTAAAAAAGATTTTATTTATGGGCAGCCCCGGTGGCACAGTGGTTTAGCACCGCCTGCAGCCCAGGACGTGATCCTGGAGACCGTGGATTGAGTCCCACGTCAGGCTCTCTGCATGGAGCCTGCTTCTCCCTCTGCCTGTGTCTCTGCCTCTCTCTCTCTCTGCATCTCTATGAATAAATAAATAAAATCTTAAAAAAAAAGATTTTATTTATTTGAGATAGCACACAGGCAGGACGGGGAGGGGGAAAGGCAGACAGAGAGAGAGAGCAGCAGACTCCCTGCTGAGCGGGGAGCCCAATGCGGGCTCCATCCTGGGCCCCAAGATCATGACCTGAGCCCAAGACAGATGAGAAACCAACTGAGCCACCCAGGTGCCCCTCTTTTAAAAAAATTTTTTTTAAATTTTGTTTATTTATTTGATGGAGAGAGACAGCATGAGCAGGGGGAGCTGCAGAGGGGGAGGGAGAAGCAGACTCCCCGCTGAGCAGGGAGCCCAGCGGAAGACTCTATCCCAGGACCCTGGGATCATCACTTGAGCCAAAGGCACATGTCTAATTGACTGAGCCATATACATGTCCCTCTCATGATTTCTGTGCCTCTAGGTTCAGAAGCACTAGGTTAAAGAACCCTTGGGGATCAAAGTTTGGGCAGGTGGAGTCTGGGAGCCTGTTGCAGTTGTTCAGGAGGGAGGCGATGGTAGCATGACCTTGGGCAGTGGTCATGGCTGTAGAGAGGAGTGGATGGAGTTCAGAGATGTTTTGGTGGTAGAAGTAGGAGGGCTTTGGTGATTGAGAGTGAGTGGTGTGGGGAGGGGAAGCAAGCTGTGGGGAGTTGAGCCTTTGGGTTGATGTGGTGCCATTCACAAGGGAAGCTGGAGAGGAGGAGCAGATTTGGGGTAAAGAGGATAATAACAGTTTGGGGGTGTTGAATTTGAGGTGTCTACGTGAAGATGTCCAGAAGGCTGTTTGATGCCAGTCTTGGGCTCAGGAGAGAGATCAAGCTGGAGATAGATTCAGGGTCATGAGTAAAACCAGTGATGATTGAGGCAGCCGGTAAAGGTGAGATGTGCAGGGAGAGAAGAGAAAGAGAAGAAGATAGGGCTCAGGGTCCAGCTTGAGAACTCCCAACCTTTCAGGGAAGAAGAGGAGTGTCTGGGAGAGCTGGAGAAAACCCAGCAAAGTTAGGAAGGATGCCAAGAACAGAGTGTTTCAAAAAGACAAGGAATGGCCAAACGAGGTGGTTAAAATGAGGCTTTGGAAGTGAGCACTGGCTATAGGGATGTGGAGGTCTTTGGGGCCGAGAGAGACCTTGAAAGGGTACACTATTTACCTCCTCTTCCCTAGTTAGACATCGTGTCCCAGCCTCCCTTATCTGTAGGTGTGGCTGTATGGCTGAATTCTGGCCAATTAAAGGCAGATGGTGATGAAATGCTCTATTTCCAGACATGGACCATAAACATCCCCTATCTGATCCTCTGTGGAGGGGGGCTAAGCACCCAGAGGAGAATGGGTTTCCCAGATAACAGAATCTGGAACCCTAAAGGACTGTGCATAGCCGTGCCCTCCCCACCAACCTACATCGGACTGTAACATGAGCAAGAAATCAATTTCATTGTGTTGAGCCATGGAGATTTCAGGATTGTCTGTGACAATAACTTGTCATTTCTCTCAATTAATACAGTGACATTGGCAATAGCAGTTTTGGGGGAGTGGAGGTAGTGGAGGAAACCCAAATTTCAGCTGTCACCTCCCAAGATCCAAACCCAGATTTGTTTCAGTCCAAAAGTGTACAGTGAGTGTGTTGTGAATCCATGTGTTCAGCTGCAAATAACAGAGCGTGGGCACAGCTACAGCTGAAACACACAGAGAGAGATTGACTGGGTTCATCAAGGAAGCTGAGACTGGGCAGTCTAATCAGAGGCTCAGTTATGCCATCAGGGACCCACACTCTTGTCATCTTCCTTCTCTGCCACCTTTTGCACAGAAGCCTTTGTGCTCATGACTGTCATCTCATGGCTGTTGCACCTCCCGACAGGACAGGAGGCAGAGGAAAGGGCAGAAAGCTAGGCCAGCTCAGACTACACATCATCACAAAAGCTTTATTGGAAGCACAGGATCCTGAATCTACTTCGTCCTATTGGCCACTCTGGGTCACATGGCTGCCCCTGAGCCATCACTAGCAGGTGAGTCGGGAGGGAGAGGTTGGGAATGGGGACTGGCTCAGTCAGCTGACAGTGTGGGCCCCATCTCTACAGCCTACTGTTCTGTTTAGGCCCATAAATATTTATTGTGTACCTACTGTTTATCAGGCCCTGGGCAGGGCACTTGGAGTCAGAGATGAGTCAGAAACAGCCCCCACTCTACCCTGGTCTAGTGGGGTGGGGGAGATGGGTGTCTTACCCTCTTCAGGCTCTAGTCACTATCTCCTCAGTATCTGAATGCAGGCTTTTCCTTCTAAGTCACCTGCCCCCTCCCTGGTGTCCAGAACCCCTCTTTTGTCTGGTGGTGGGGGCTGTGGTGTTGAAAGATGTTATTGGAAGGATTGACTCTTTTTTATTTTTAAAGATTTTTATTTATTTATTCATAAGAGACACACAGAGAGAGGCAGAGACATAGGCAGAGGGAGAAGCAGGCTCCCTGCGGGGAGCCCGATATGTGACTTGATCTCATGATCCCAGGACCCCAGGATTATGACCTGAGCCGAAGGCAGACTCTCAACCACTGAGGCACACAGGCATGCCAGGATTGACCTTTTATGTAAAGTGGATAGCCCTAAAGGCAGTCCTGCTGGATCATCAGAGGGTGGCCTGTCTGGCTCCAGGATAGAACCTAGGGGAGGCCCTGGAGGGACTGCATATCTGTCCCCAGAGTCCCTCAGTGCCTCTGCTCAGTGGTACCCCACTCACTGATGGGGTGCTGCATGGTCTGTGGACACCAACATGGCTCCTATAACAATGGCTCCTAGGCCCTGGTGGAGAATGAGACTTGCCATGCGGGGTCCTGGTGGGAGCTGGTGGTCTCAGGATGTGCTCTGCTACTCCCAAGCATGGACCCCAGGCCCCACTGACTTCTTGCCCCAGAACCCACTCCATTTCTTCCCCTCCAGAGCCCCAGGAAACTATCCTAGCCTCAGGGAAGGAGGTATTTTTCTGACCTATTGACATTTTCTTTTTCCTGTTATCAGCCCCCTTAAGTCCTAAACTTTGGAACCCCAAAGCCTTTCCTGTGTCTTTTGCTGACAAAGACCCTCCCCCGAAACACTGGACACCATCCAGTCTGCCCAAAAACCAGGGTGTGAAAAGGAGCAGTTTATTTTTCAAAACTATTGCATGACCTCACAGATGGGCAAGCCAGAGGTCAAGGACTGCAGGTGGCTGAGGCCAAGTGAGTCACCCTGTGGCCAGAGTGAGTGACAGGAAAGGGTCAAGTGGACAAAGGTGAGGCCATGTTACTTCAAGATGGCCCACAGGCAAGACATAGGGATGCCAATGGGCAAGAGTTCTGAGGGGGACGGCATGACTTTTGGGAGCCAGGTGTGGGAGGGTGGGATGTTTACATGCGTGAGGATGTGCGGGTCAGTTGGGATGCTTCTAGATGCAAGTGCTGGACTGGGATTGGAATCCCAATCCCAATCCCAAAAAATTTTTAAAAAAGATTTTATTTATTCATTCATGAGAGACACAGAGAGAGGGAGAGAGAGAGAGAGAGAGAGAGAGAGAGAGAGAGAGAGAGAGGCAGAGGGAGAAGCAGGCTCCATGCTGGGAGCCTGATGTAGGACTTGATCCCAGGTCTCCAGGATCAGGCCCTGGGCTGAAGGCAGTGCTAAACCACTGAGCCACCGGGGCTGCCCCCAGATGGTTTAAATAATTGGGGTTTGTTGTTTAGTCATATGAGAAGTCTGGTGGTCCACAGTACAAGGCTGGCCCTGGGGCCCACTGATTTTTCTTTTTTAACGATTTATTTATTTATTTGAGAGAGATCGAGGGAGCAGGGGGAAGGGCAGAAGGAGAGGGAGAGAATCTCAAGCAGACTCCTCACGGAGCATGGAGCCTGATGAGGGCTCAATCTCACGACCCTGAGATCATGAACTGAGCTGAAACCAAGAGTTGGATGCTCAACCGACTGAGCCCCCCAGGTGCCCTGTGTCCCACTGATTTCACCAGGGACCTAGGCTCTGGTGTCCTATTTGTGTGTTTGCCACGAGGGTTCCTTCCGGTCACAGGATGGTGGCAGCAGCTCTGACATTCGTGTGTCCTCACATACAAACCCCAAGGCAGGCTGGGCCCTGTCTCCTTGACTCTCTCTCATTTTCTTTCTTTGGAGGGAGGACGCTTTCCCAGAAGCCCCAGAGGCTGGGAAAGCCTGGTACTTCCAGGCTCGGGCGTGGGAAGCGAAGCCCTGCCTGTGGGAAGCAGGGAGAGGGCAGGCCAGGGTGGTGGTCTGGCGGGGGGTGGGGGGGTGGCTGCTGGTGCAAAGTGAAGACACTGCTCACGGGTGTGTGCAAACACGTGCGCTTCCACCTGCATCTGAGTCTGATGGGTGGGAGCATCCCCAGGGTACGTGTGCAGGGCCCGGGCCTCAGGTCCCCAGGTCACCAGGCTGGGACTGGCTTTCTAACCCTGCATGGGGCTACGGGGAGTTATAGCGTCAGATCTGTGTTTCAAAAGGCACCCAGAAGGCAGCCTAGGAAGTGCGTCCTGGGTTCCCAGCCTGTTGTAATGATCCGGGTAAGAGCTGAGGCTGCCATGGGATTGACAGGTCGGAGGGTGGTTGGGGACAAGAGAGCAACTTCCCTTCTTCTGATCTCCTGTCTCCTTTGCTGCCTCTTTCTTCTTCTCTCCTCTTCCTCCTCCAGTCAGGGAGCACCCCTGACTCAGTCCTGGGCCCTTTCTCTGCATCTAGCTCCACGCACTTCCTATGTGATCTCATCTTGTCCTGTGGTTTCAAATACTTTTTATATGTCAGTGGTCCCCAAAGAGGTGACTCCAAGCCATGACTCTCCCCTGAACTCTGGACTTGTGCCCCTGCTATCTCCCCATGGAGGCCATGAGCCTCTCTCTGGCATCGCTTCCAAATCCAGTTTTCCTTGTTCTCCTCTTCCTCATCCTCCAGAACCACTGTGCACCCAGAGGCTAAGCCCAAGCCAGCTTTTTCCCATCCCACTTTCTGTTGTGTCTGCAAATCCCGTGGCCTCATCCCTCTACCTGGGCCTCTGCTACTCTGGTCCTGTTTACCCTTTCTTCTCACTCTGACCCCTGCTGCAGCCTCCTCACTGGCCTCCCTGCCACCCTTCTGGGCCCACCCGCAGTCCATTTTCCTCAGAGTAGCCAGAGGTAGTATTGATTATTGTTTTTTAAAACTTTAATGGAAAATTCCAAACACATAAGAGATTAGCCCCATGTTTTGGTTCATCACTCAATTTCAAAGTTTTAGTTAACAAAATACACCCAACCAGAATGATGTTTTTACAGTACAAATTTGTTGAGCTTACTCCCCTGCTTAAAGTCCAAATTCCTGGGCTCCCTGGGTGGCTCAGCAGTTTGGTGCCTGCTTTTGGCCCAGGGCATGATCCTGGAGTCCTGGGATCGAGTCCCATATCGAGATCCCTGCATGGAGCCTGTGTCTCTCTCTGCCTATGTTTCTGCCCCACCCCTCTCTCTGTGTCTCTCATGAATAAATAAATAAAATCTTAAAAAAAAAATCCAAATTCCTTACCAACCTCATCCCTAACCTCTCTCCTCACTCCACCATCCTTGTCTCTGCTGTTCCTAGAACATGCCATGGTTACCTTAGGGCCTTTGCACTTCTGTTTTTGGGCCCAGATCACTCTTCCTTCAGATCTCTGCTTGATTGGCTTGTTCTCAACCTTCAGGTATCCTCTACCTAGAATGAACAAATATTAGCATTTTTTCATTATTGCTTCAGAATATGTGAATGTAGAAAAAGACAAGATAACAGATTAAACTGAAATTCCTTCTGAATTCCTCCCTCCTCCCTCTGCTGCTGCAGGGACCCAGCTACCACCCTGAATGGCTGGGACCTTCCAGGTCTTGTTTTTATATTTTTACTATATATGCCTGGAACGTATAATATTGCTTAATGGATTTGAGAACATGTATATGATCGCTATCGCTTTATAGCTATTACTCTGTAAATTCCCTCTTTTACTTAACTTCCTCCCTCTTTACTATGTTTTTGAGATCTTTCCACATTGGTGTGTACAGGTTGCACTGATGGTAACCACTGCTTAGTCATCCCTCAAACAGATACACCCAATTCATTTATTCATTTTCCTACTGATGGAAAATGATGCTGCCACAAATAGCCTTGCACATTTTTTTTTTGTTGTTATTGTTGTTCACAAACGAATACTTCTGGAAGTAGTGCTTTACAGAATGGTGTTTGCTTCCTGGTATGGGGTAACGAAAACAATTCAGTTCATTGTAAAAGAGAATGAATAGAAAATTCACGTTGCACATAGTAAGTAAGGGCAATTATTGTCGTGAGCTCATTTCAGTTTCACATATGTGTGCAACGGGCAGCTGTGAATAATACCTTTCTTAGCATGGTTGGCTCTCAGAGTCTGAGAACTAACATGAAAGTGCCAGGTGGGGGCACAATCACATCAGATGCTCTGGTTGCCTCCATGGACTCACAGACTTTATCAGACTTTTTGGTTTTTGCAAATGAGTAGGAGAGAGTATTTCATTTTAATTTGCATTTCCCTTGATTACTAATGAAGGTGCACAAGTTTTCATAAGTTTATTGGCTTTTTGGGTTTCCTCTGCTGTGAATTGTCTTTGCCTATGTGTTCTATTGAGTCACTTGATTTGGTCTTATTTATCTTTATGTTTGTAGGAGTTCCTTAAATGTTTTGTGTATTCTGGATACTGATTCTTGGACTGTTTCATGAGTTGCAAACATTTCTCCTAGGCTGATGCTACCTTCTGGCTTTGCTCATGGTGTCTCCATACCAGGTTCAGCAGTAAAGAGCTTATCAGTCACTTGGACCAGGACAGTGGTGGTGGGGATGTAAGGGCAGAAGCTAGATGGCCAGTGGCTGTTGGTGGCAGTAAGATATCTGCAGAATTTATTTCAACAACATGGTTTAAGAGGTCCTTGGCATCCTCAGCTGTCTTTTCTACATAGTAGCCTGTTCCCACATTGATGAGTACTTGTTCCACATCATGTAGCTTCCCAGGACACACATAGAAGTCGTCAGTGGGACGAGTATCTCTTTCCCCTTGTTGTTCTTGTTCAGCACGTTCAGACAGTCCTGCTCCCACGGACTTGGTCTGTACCACCTTGAGCTGGGCAATGGACGTGGACAGGAGCTCCATTTCCTGGTCCAGCTGGTTCTTGAGCATTTCTAGCTGTGGCAGTTTCAGCTCGGTGATGTTAACTGACTGCACCATGTTGGGAAGGAGGCATTTTTTTTTTTAAGTTAATTTTAAGGTATCAAGGACCCTTCTTTATATTTGGTCAGATTGTTCTGGAATTTCAAAATGTAGTCTCAGCCTCCAAGTAAATCGCCAGAAAGTAGTTTGGTTGAGATGAAAAATTTCCACATATTGCCTTATGAATCAATACAATTTGTGCACTTGGAGGCCGTTTCTTTTTACACATTTGTGCATGTTTTAAAGCATTTTTGCCTAGCCTGTAGCTTATTTTGTTTTTAAAAATTCTTTTTTTTATTAAAAAAATTATTTATTTATTCATGAGAGACCCACAGAGAGAGAGGCAGAGACATAGGCAGAGGGAGAAGCAGGCTCCATGCAAGGAGCCTGACATGGGACTCCATCCCAGGACTCCAGGACCACGCCCTGGCCCGAAGGCAGGCGCTAAACCCCTGAGCCACCCAGGAATCCCTAAGAATTCTTTTTTTAAAAAAGATTTTATTTATTCATCAGAGACACAGAGATAGAGGCAGAGGGAGAAGCAGGCTACCCTCGGGGAGCCTGATGTCGGACTCGATCCCAGGACCCTGGGATCATGACCTGAGCCAAAGGCAGACGCTCAACCACTGAGCCACCCAGGTGCCCCTTGTTTTTAAAAATTCTTGAGTTAACTTTCCAATCCACAGGGGTTGGCTTCATTGACTCATCAACCCCGAAGCACTGGTGTGGGGCCGGGTGCTGCTCCAAGCACTTCCCAGACCCTGTTGGAATGACTTCTGCCCATAACCTCACCCATTTGATTCTACAAAATGTATCCCAGTTTTCCAGATGAGGGAACTTGGGGCCAAAACAAGGACCTGTGATTAAATGTCAGAGGTCAGTTCAAACCGAGGGCAAAACGTTTTCCTTTAACCAGGATAGGCTCCTCTTGTATCCATCAGTTCTTAATTACTACTTTTGTATTTAAGTGGCTCCGATAAAGCCATTTTTTGAAAGTCAAAAATACAAATAGCAATACATATGAAAGGCATATTTATCATTTTTATGTACTTCTGGGGGGGGCAATATAACGATTTGTAATAAAGTGAGATTTTAACACTGGTATGTGAAAGGAGAAAAGTGGTCTGGATCATTCCCCGTGGTTTCGCCTCCAGTAACCCAGACATGACGTGACTCGCACCAGGCCAGCTCCTCTGGATGACGCACGGTTGTTGTCACAGGGAAACCAGCCTCCCAGACTGGCAGGGGACAAAATAGCAAGTGAAAAGTTTTCCAAGTCCAGCAGCGAGCGCAGGTGCGCTGGGCTCCGCACCCCCGGTGTGTGCTCCCCCGCGCGGCCGCACTGCTGTCCTGCACCTGCAGGGTAGCGCACCTGAGCGCACCTGAGAGCCATTGGGCTGCGGGCAATGGGAGCAAGCCCGAGGTAGACTGCCTGCCCTCCTGTAGCGCTGGGTCCTGAGCTGGGGAAGGAGTCTGCGCAGCGGGGCCACTGATAACTGGGTTAACCCACCTGGTCCTCCCTGTTACCTGCAAGGTGTAGACAGGGCCAGGGAGGGGAGGTGGTTATTGCCCAAGGCCACATAGCATGATAGTGCACGGATGGCCTTGAGCCTAGGTGTTGAGTAGGAAAGAAAAGAGGATGGAGGGTTCCTAGCCTACGAACCCACATCTAGGGGCTCCTTATGCAGCAGCTTGGCCTGGCAAGGGGCTGAATCTCCAGGCAGTTACTCCCTTATTCATTGGTTAATTCAACAAATACTTCTGGAGCTCTTGCTGTGCACCTGGCACTGTTCCAGGCATGGAGCACTGTTGTGAGCAAGGCTCATGGTCCTGGCCTTCAGAGGTGGCTTGGCAGGAAGGTAAGGAAGGAAGATGACAGGGGTGACTCTGGGGCTTCTGGTCACTGGTACTGCATGGCTGAGGCTAGGTTATGGGGCGACTGTGTTAGCAAGTACAGAGCCACAAAGAAGACTTCCCGAAATTTTGCTTGGGGGCCAAGCTCTCGAGGGAGGGGCGCACAGCTGATGGAGTTGGGACTGAGACCCAGCTTGGTCTTGAGAGATACCCCGAGGGGCTGCCCTGGCAGCACTGGGGCAGAGTGAGGTCCTTGTGACCCCATCTCCTGCCTGGACCACATGACCAGGGAGTTTGGTTGATGTGAGATTGAAGACCATCAACTCAGCTTAGTGATAGTAGAATTCTTGGTATGGATGTGCTGGGTGATAGCTTGGGGGGGGGGGGCAAGCCAAGAAGGGGAGGAGACAAAAGAGGGGAAAAAGAATCACAAATCCTAATTTCTGTCCCTACCATGTGATTCCCAGCAACTTGTCAGGCCCTTCCCCAAACCCATTCCTCTCCACCGCCACATTGGTGGATAGCATCACCAACCACCCTTCATTCAAGCCTTCTGAGGGGGTCCCTTGACCCCTGCTTTGCTTTACCTCTCTTCAGGATATCTGTGTGTCAGACAACCTTGGAATAAATATATGGTGTCCCCCTCTGGGGCAAAGCACAGGCGTGCTCCAGTGTGATGAAGATGATGTCTATCCCAGGAGCAAAGGGCTGGCTTGCTTACTGCCCACTAAAAACATTTGGGTTCTGTAAGCTTAGATTTACTCTCTCATAATATACCTGCTGGGTGGACAAGTGTCACATGGCCCTGTCCACATCCCCCTGTGGGATTTGGGACTCTGAGGAATCAATGCTAAACCCTTGGCAGCTAGTGCTGTGAGCAGTAGATGGTCCTTCCTCTCTGACCCAGGAATCTCATGCTTCTGCCAGCAGCCAAGGCACTCGGGGAGGCTGGCTGGTCAGCCTGCAAGTAGGGTACCACCTTGGACCTTTCCTGGTACATGACAGCTTCCCACCGTGTTGCTCTACATTCTACGTGTCTTTGGCATCTGTCCACTTCTCTCCATTCCCAGGGTTTATTGTTGTGGATTCCTAGCTGATCCGTCCCCTGCCCCACCTCCTCCCCACCCTCGCCAGCCCAGACCCCTTCTCCCCAGTCTCACGTCCTCCCGAGGAGGGACAGTCCTAGAGCACACAGGAATCTCCTTGCTGCCTCAGCTCTGCCACGGCTTTCATCGTGTGATAGAATATTCTGCGGCTGGACGCCTGGGTGGCTCAGTGGTTGAGTGTCTGCGTTTGGCTCAGGTCATGATCCCAAGGTCCTGATGATCAAGTCCCACATCGGGCTCCCTGCATAGAGCCTGCTTCTCCTCCCACTGCCTATGCCCCTCTCTCTTTGTGCCTTATGAATAAATAAATAAAATCTTTTTATTATTTTAAAGATTTGGCGTTTGCCGACCTCACCACTTGCCTTGTGCTCCTCCCTGCCTCCCGCTTTCTGCTCTCAGAAGTGTTCAAATCATGCTGTTTCCCCTGTCCGGACTGTCCTTCACACTTTCTATGGGAAGTTCCTAGTCATCCTTCAAAACTTAATGCAAGGAGGCCTTTTTGAAGCCCTGGTGACCCCTTAGTGCCACAATGTCACAGGTACAGAGGGAGGGTGGGTGATAGGAAAGGCAGAGGACAGAGTGGAGGGACTTTGCACACTTCACCCTCCAGACCCCAGCTGTTGTCCCAGGAGAGGAAAGGAATTGGTGGACAGACTGGGCTGAGGTCATCCTTGATGTTGCAGGGACTGGGTTCCCACGTCCAGTTGGGCAGGTTACATCCTGCACAAGGGTGCCTGGCCGAGGTGCAAATGAGGACTGAAGACATGGTGTGGGTGAGGGCTGGGGTGGCAACCACCCTTTCCAGCCTGCACCAGGGTGCCCTCTAGTCACCGAGCCCCGCATTACGGCAGCCTTTCCAGCAGAGGGCGTGCTTCTAAAAATTTCTAAAAGGCTGTGAGAGCCTCCTCTTGTGGCCTCCTGGGGCACCTGCGGGGGGGGGGGGGGGGGGGGAATGGGACCCAGACAGGAAAGCAATCTGAGGCACTCTGTGCTCAAAGTTCTGGATTCTCCCAGAAAATCCTAAGCCTTTGACCCTAATTGCAGCCTCCGGCAAGCTTTGCAAGATGCTCCAGGCAGCCTGTGGCCTCCTTGGAGTGGGCGAGTTCAGTCTTTCTTTCATTCCCCCGCCTCTCTCCAGAACTCTCTGGAGCATTCAGGTCAGCACACTGTCTCTCCCCTGCTTTGCTGTAATGGAGTCTTAGGTGTCACTAAGACCTGAGGGGAAAACTAGCAACTTCATTTCTCTGCTTCGTGGTGGGGTGTGTGCGTATGTGGGGATGCATAGAGGGGCTTAGGTAGGGGTCTGCAGGTTTGGGCAGCTGAGGCTCCTATCTGTCTCCAAATACAGTGTCCCCTGTGGCCCTGGGATGGTGTCAAGATGTCTATTTCCTGGGCCTTTGATTCTTTGGAATTTCCACAGACGTGGGCAGGTGCAGCCCCCAGCCACCCTCAGCCACAGTTTCTGTACACGAGGACTGCCTCAGTTCCCACTGCAGGCCCCGAGGCTGTCCCTCTGAGAACCTTCTCTGGCGCTTGTGTGGGTGTCTGGGCAGTCTCCAACCAGGAAGGGGACAGGATGTAGAAGACAAATACCTTAGTTTTTGCACATTGCAGGGTGGGGGAGGCAGGTAGAAGGGGGTCTTTTATGGCAACTGGGTCACCACGGTAACTCAGCCCCACCCTGCAGTATCTGTGAGGTCACCCTTCCTCTCCCAGCTGGAGGAGGGGGAGAAGGGGCAGATATGGAGGCCGTCCCTCCGGTCAGATCCAGCCTCTTGGAAATTCTGCTGCTGGTAGTGAAGCTTTCAGTGCTGGTGAGTGGGAAATGGGGGCCCCCAGGCCTTCCCAGTTACCTCAGAGCTGTTGGACCCCATGGACCTATCCCATCCGGTGGAATTGGTGACTGCCTCTCTCAGAAGCCTCACCCGCAAGCCACAGTGCCCGTAGTGGGGTACATAGCCAGTCCCAGATGGCGGTCTCCCACGCCGCCCCCTAGGGCTCCAGGTGGTCCTCTGGACAAAGGTGTGTGGGGTCTAGATGGGGTGCTTTAGGGCTCTGATGAGGGCCCGTTCAGCCCCAGGAATGGTGGAACTTTCCCGTCTCTTTCCCCACTCAAGCTTGCACTTTTCTTCCATTAGATGGGAAGCATCATATCCACCCTGTCACCCAGGACAGAAGCCTGGAGATCTTGGGTCCCACTCTCTCCTTCACCCCTCTCTAGAGGTCACTCAGTCACTGCCCCTGCACTTCGCATCTTTCTACCCCAGTGCCACTGCCATTTGTCCCCAGCTGCCCTCATGACACCAACAGGTAGCCGGTGGGCAGGAAAGCCCAAGTGTTTGGGAGAAAAAACTGCCTGGGGTTCAAATCTGCAGGATCAGAGGGCTGAGGGGGGATGGTCACTCCTTCTATCATCATAATGAACCACTTCCTTTGCCTAGACTTCTTTTTTTCAGTCATTTATTGGCAAAAGAGGTTATAGTAATCATAGATTATCTAAATTACAAGATATTTTCTCATATAAGCATAAATATTTGATTAATAAAATTTTTAAAATTGGGGTTCAATTTGCCAACATATATTATATCACCCAGTGCTCATCCCGTCGTGCCCCCCTCAGTACCCGTCATCCAGTCACCCCCACCCCCCTCCCACCTCCCTTTTCACCACCCCTAGTTCATTTCCCAGAGTTAGGAGTCTCTCATGTTCTGTCTCCCTCTCTGATATTTCCCACTCATTTTCTCTCCTTTCCCCTTTATTCCCTTTCACTATTATTCATATTCCCCAAATGAATGAGAACATACACTGTTTGTCCTTCTCCGATTGACTTACTTCACTCAGCATAATACCCTCCAGTTCCATCCACGTTGAAGCAAATGGTGGGTATTTGTCGTTTCTAATGGCTGAGGAATATTCCATTGTATACATAGACCACATCTTCTTTATCCATTCATCTTTCGATGGACACCGAGGCTCCTTCCACAGTTTGGCTATTGTGGACATGGCTGCTAGAAACATCGGGGCGCAGGTTTTCCACTTTGCCTAGACTATTATCAATAATCACTTCAAGGGAAAGAAAACTAAGATAAAACGAAATACTTTCTAAAGCGAATGGACTGAGAATGGAGTCCTTAGAAGTAGGAAGATAAAGATCTTTCTTGTTGGGGAAGTTGAGACCTCCAGAGAGGGGGGACCTGGCCTATGGTTGCCTGGCGGCCCCACCCCTACAATAAAACGGGGACCGGTAGGGTGCATGAGTGACAATGGTGTGGCTCTCCCTCCTGCAGCTGGTCCAGAACCGAGTCCACCTCTACAATTTCCTGCTGCTCAAGATTCTCCTCTTCAACCACTGGCTGTCGGGGCTGGCCCAGGAGGCTTGGGGGTCCTGCAGCGGCCAGGTCCATCCCCCCGCTGGGCTTGCAGCCAGCCCCTTGGGCCGGGTGCTACGGGCGGGGCTGATGCTGATGGAAGTCCCCATGTGGCTGGGGCTGCGGGCGCCCCGGCTGGTGGGGGCGGCCGTGCTGTGCTGTGCCCGTGCCTTGGGCCTGGTCCCAAAGTGGCTAGGCCTGTCTGCGGCCACCTGCATGGACCTGCTTCTGTCCTGTCTGCATGGCCTGATGCTGGCGGTCCTACTGCTGTCACTGCTGACCTGGAGGCTGTGCCAGAATGCCCATCGCTGTGGCCTGGGCTGGCTGCTCAGCAAGGTGGGTGGGCCTGGCTCAGGTCAGGCTGGAGAGGGCAGGCCTGGGACACTGGGCCTGGCAGCCGGGCAGCACCACTGTGGGAGCTCCTGGTGGCCACCGCCTGCCCCTTCACTTATCCCCTCCAGGCTTTGCTGGGCAACCGTGTGGTGCCAGAGCTCCTGACACTGCTGAAACGTCTGTACTGGTGGGTGGAGAACGCAACAGCGTTCACCTCCTGGCACCTAGCCTATCTCATCACCTGGACCACTTGCCTTGTCTCCCACCTGCTGCAAGCTGCCTTTGAGCACACGGCCCAGCTGGCCCAGGCCCAAGAGTCTGAACCCCCGAAAGGCTCAGGACCCTTGTCTGAGTCCCTGCTGCCTGAACCTCTGGGCCCTGAGGCTGGGCCAGCCCTGCCAGAGCATGGGACCCCTGGAGAATAAGTGTGTCCCCATCTGTCTTTCTGGATCTGGTCTGGCTTGGGGTCTCACTCTGTGTCCCTCTCCTCTACTGGCGTATGTGTGCATGTGTGTGTGCGCATGCATGCCCTAGGGCTGCCTCTGGAAAGGAACTCAGATTCTGTGGGCCCCTGATCTGTGCCAGATAACTCTCCCAAACACTTTCCATATATAATTTTGTTTAAATCTCATAGCATTACGGGCATCAGGTTTGATTAGCTCCATTTTCCAGATGAGAAAATTGAGCCTCAGGAGGTTGAACATTCCCAAAGTCTCAGAGTAAGTCAGGGAAAGAGCCAGCACCAGATCCTAGATTTCTTGTTTCCCCAAACCCCTAACTTTCTCTAGGTCTGTGCCTTTGATTCTCAGGACTGGTGGTGCCCAGGGCTTTAAGGGAGATGGGTCGTTAGAAACTCTGGCCTCTGGGGGGTGCCAAGGCCTCACATTTCAGAGATTCAGAAAGTTCCTTTGAGAACTAGTGACTCCTGAGCTAATCTGCAAATAGCCCAACCATTCATTTACACTCTTAGCCATTCACTTTACCACTCACTTATCCATCCAGCCATCCATTCATTTGCCCATCTATCCACCCATCCACCCACCCACCAACCCATCCACTCATCTATCCATTCATTATTCAGCCTGTTTACCCACCCTCCTAACATCCATCCACTGCTCACCCACAAATCCACCCATCTATCCATCTTCTCCAGGGAGAGAGAAACAGCCCAAATCTGAGCCAGTGGAGCTAGGCAAGCTCAGACAGCAGTGGGTCAGACTTCCCCTGCCCCTTAGCTTAGTGATTCTGTGAGAGGAGGGGAAGGGATTGTTTCATGGGAGTTAGCAATCACCTGCCATTCATTCCCAAGCCTAAGGATGGTGTGAGTGTGGGAAGATGTTCCACAGAGTCCTGCCCCATGATCGCCTTCTGTATTTTGGTGCCTGGGAAAATTAGGGCCAGATTCCTGCCCTGCTTCCCATATGGACCTGCAGATGGCCCAGGGTAGGTTTGGGGTAAACTTCTGGACCTTTGCTCTGAATCTGAGGAGCAGACCCGCCTGCCCCTGCGGGGAGACATCTGAAAGGCTCCCATCTGGCCAGAGGCAGAACATCTGCTGGGAAGGTGCTGCACTAACCGCTGAGATTCCAGAACACCCAACTTTTGTAGGGAAAGCTGTGTGCTGAAGTGTGTGGAGTTGGCCCATTGCTGAGGCTGGGGACAGGGGGCCTGGGAAGCAGGCCCCAGCGCAGGCATTTGGAGTTGCATGGGTCCTGAGGTGGGGAGGAGGCACACCAGTGCTTGACAGGACTGTGGCCTGCGGGGCCTAGGGTGCTGGGAGGGAGGGAAGGGGTAGATGGAGAGGGGCCTCAAGGGCCCAGGGGGCAGGGAGGGTGATGGCCTGCGCAGGGTGGGGGGCAGGGAGTGGGAAAGGACGGGGAGCCAGGACGGAGCTGGGGGCTGGGCTGGCGGCTGGGCCCCGCCCTGGGTGGTGGGGCTAGAGGCGAGACTGTGTATGTGATGCTAGTATCTTTGCTTCTAGTAACTTTTTTAAAAATTACCCACAATACAGACATGTTAAGGTACCAGTGTTTCCTTCCTCTCTGTTTTGAAACTTAAGAGAAGCAGGGTGGTCTGTGTGCTGTGTGTTTCCAGCTGAGACTCTGCATCTATGCAAGCCTGCAGGTATGCTCTGAGTTAAACCTGTAGACCAGTCTCTGGCGGAGACCAATCCTGTGCCCATCGTTCGAAGAAAGGCTTTTTTGCCTATGACGACATGCCACCCACCCATCCAAGTCAGTCTTTGGAATGGCTGCATTGGGGTCAGCTTCCAATTCTGGCCCTCCCCCCCCACCCCCACAGGAGATGCAAAGCATTGGAGGGGGTGGGCCCCAAATAAATTGCCTGGGGGTGGGGAGGGGTGCATGTTGGGAGGCAGCCCCTGCCCTGGGGAGCCCCTTTGTGAACCTCCACCTGCCAAACTCCCACCCCTCCTGCCAGATCCCTAGGGGTCTGGGGCTGAGACCTCTGGGCATGAGGGACCAGGACTGGGGAAGGGGCTGCACTTGCAGAGGCAGAGAGCCTAGCCTGGCCTTGGGCCGGAGGTGTGGTGTGGGACCAGCAGGCCAGCTGGGACTCAGGATGCTGCTGCTCTTCAGCATGCACCTGCTTGACTTGCCCCCTCAAACAGTTGGCTTCTGAATCCTTGGCTGCTGGCGGGAATGAGGCCACAGCTGGAAAAGGCCTAGCCTCTACTTTCCACACTGGGGCTTTGCATGGGAGGGGGGTGGGGGGACATTCCAGTGTGGCTGCCAGGGCTAAGTGCCCACTCACATGACACACTAGTGAGAGAATACCTCAAGGCCTGGGAGGCGGAGTAGGCCTGAGAGCAGACTAGGAGCCCATCCTTCAGGGCCAGGGTGGCTGGAAAGGCTTCCTGGAGGAGGAGGCATTTGAATTGGGTTTCTGAGAGAAGAAATGCACCATAGCTTCTGGGTGCTGACCCCAGATCTGCCCCGTGCTGTGTGAATGTTGTCAGGCTCTGAACCTCTTTGAACCTGGCTTTCCTTTTTTTTTTTTTTAAATTTTTATTTATTTATGATAGTCACAGAGAGAGAAAGAGAGAGAGGCAGAGACATAGGCAGAGGGAGAAGCAGGCTCCATGCACCGGGAGCCCGATGTGGGATTTGATCCCGGGTCTCCAGGATCGCGCCCTGGGCCAAAGGCAGGCGCCAAACCGCTGCGCCACCCAGGGATCCCTGAACCTGGCTTTCCTTAGCTGCTGTTGCTGACCAGTACCTAGAGGAAGGCCCCTGACTAGGTTCTAAGACACAGGTTGACACCTGAATCCACCCTGGGAAGCGTCCAGGCCGGGGAGCTAGGGTGGCACTGAGCAGGGGGACGCTTTCAAGAGGGTCTTCCAGGGCCTGATGAGAAGGCCTGGTGGCAGACACTTGGCTCCCTGGCTCTGGCTTCTTGCTGTGGCCTTGGATGGAGCTCTGCTCCGGGTCTCAGTTTCCGTGTCTGTGCAATGTGAGGGGACCAGATTATCCCCAATGACAGATAATCCCTAGATTATCCCCAGCCAGCACCCGAGGGACCTTAGTGACTTGGATGCTCCTGCTGGGAGGTGGTCTGGAGCAGGGGTGGGGTGGGGCAAGGCTGGGCCTGCATGTGCATCTTACCCAAGCTGGGGTCTGACTATGCTTCCAGGTCTTGACTGTAAGTCCTCCAGGACCTTGTGAAGGTTTAGGAGGAAGGCAGGAGGGCAGGAACCTACCCCTGGCTGCCCCTCACACACAGTGGGCAGCTCAGAGGCCTTGGGGTCAGAAAGCCTCAGGTTTGAATGCTGGATCTGCAGCCTCCTGGCTGTGTGACCTTGGGCAAGTCTCTTAACCCTGTGGGCCTCAGTTTCCCTACCTATGAGCAGGACTGATCATAGCACCTTAGGCCTCACAGGGCTGTTAGGGGGTCTGTGCATGAGGCAGGAGGGACGGGGAACCCCAGCTCCCTCTCTTGAGCCTGCTGCCTTCCCAGGGGCTGCAGAAACCCCATTCTGAGGCCAAGGGCCAGGGTGGTCGGTCCATCTGCTCTTGAGCCTGTGTGTATGGAGGGGCCCTGGCCTGCCTGAGGAAAACAAGTAGGGGGCAGTGTGGGGGGGGTTGCTGCGGGCAGGGTGGGGGGAACTGGCTGAAGGGCTGGCCAGCAGCTCCACGCAATCTGTCTGCTATGCAGTCCTGGGCCTGGCCTGTATTTATTTATGCTGAGCGTATATTTATATCAGCCCCTTTCTCATTAATAGGGCAGGAAATGGCTGGAATTGTTACATACCTGGCCGCCCAGGGGTCCCGCTCCGCCAAGACACACAGGGCCCTGGCTGCCCAGCCACAACTGCGAGGGCCCCCCTCCTCAGTCGCTGGCCTGAGTTGTTGGCCTTTCACTGACCTTGCTTGCAGTGAGCGCCCCCTCCGCTTCCTTGAGCTCCCACTCACCCCCTGAGCCCACAGCCCTCAGAAAGGGGTTCATTTGCTGGCTTCTCCTTGTCCCCTGGCTTCGGACACCATCCTGACCTCAGGAGAAACAGGGGGTGTCAGGTGAAACTTGAGGGAAGGGGGAGCGCTGGGCAGATGCAGGCAGAGCCTCGGAGTGAGAAATTGGGGTCCCCTGCCTGGGCGATGGGGTCCTAGAGCCTGGGGTGGGGTGTGGGCAGCAGCAGGGGAAATGAGGGGCTGGCTAGCAGAGGCTTCCCTGCTAGCGGCCCAGCAGCCCCCTCCCAGGCCCGCATGCTGCACTCAGAAACAAGCCAGCGTCTGTCTCTCCAGGCTCCGAGCTCTCTCTCGAGGGTGGGAGTGGGCCCCAAGTGGGTCCCCAGAGCTGGGAGGCGTGGTCCCCTCCCCAGAGCGCTCCCCTGACATAACCTGTTAGTGCTTTTGTCTCAGCTTGCTTCCCTGGCCAGCCTCCCCACCCAGGCCAGACTGTGCTGTCCTGCTGTCCCTCCTCCCAGGGGCTTTGCTGAGGCAGGGTTAGAGGAGCCTGCAGGGTGCCCACCAGCCCTGGGGTAGGGGGCAGTTGGGCCTGCTTACCCTCCTCCCCTCAGGGGCTAAGGGGAGCCTACCCTGAGGCTTCTCCTGGGCTGAGTTTCCTGGTAGCCCCCCCACCCCCCGGTGGTCAGTTGGGTCTGGCCTCTGACTCCTGCCCTCTGTGGCCTCCATGCCCTCTTGGCTCAGAGCTCAGAGAGGTGGCAGTGTGCAGAGATGGTCACTGGACCCGCTCTTTGCCCTATCCCTGTTCTCTCAGCAGTACATCTAGGGTCTGGGGAAAGGGGGTAGAGGGGCAGCTCCTGACACTGAGGAGGAAACACTGAGAACTTCCAGTTTTCTAGGCTGAGGGCCCCCTGGGTGGAAGGAGGGGCTGCTGCATGCCTGAGGCTCAGGCAGGGCTCTCTGGGTTTCTGGGGTGGCCTCACCATACAGGGCAGATGTGTTCTATGGGGACAGGAGGGCTAGGCCCCAGGGACATCACCTCACCTGGGCTTCTTTACAAAGGTTCCCCCAGATGCCACATTGAGACACGGCCTACAGAGACCCAAGTCCATGACCAAGCCCTGGCCAGTGGCAGGTCCCTGATGCTCCTCTGGCCCTGCCTGGCCCTGCCTGGCCCTGCCTGGCTCTGCCTGGCCCAGCCCGGGGGTCTTAGGCAGGCTGGCTCCTCTGAGAGCTGTCCCTTTACAAGATAAAGACCCCACACCCTGCATGGGAGTTGTGGGGACCCAATGAGGCAGGTGAGGGGCTTGTACAGGAGCCAGCACATAGTGGGTTCTCAGAGAATAGGGACATCTCTTTGACCACCATGCCTTGTGGCTAGGTGCCTGGGGCCCGGGGGCCAGTGGTTAGCCCAGGTCCTCTGCCTGGCTGTGTTCCCAAATGGAATAGCCCTGTGTGGCCTGGGGAGGGGCAGCCAGGTCCAGAGCAAGGCAGTATTCTCAAGGATTCTCCTGGGGCTGGACTGTGTCCCCCACCCCAGATTTTGCCTCGATAGGACAGAGCCTCTTCTCAATGCTTGGACAAGGACGTCTGGGTCACCTAACTGTATGGGGCTGAGTGCATCCGTGTGGGTGGGGACAGGCAGGCAACTGTCTCCCAAGCGCCCTTCCCCCAAACTGCCTGTGATTTGAGAGATGTCAGACCCTCTGCTCCTGTTGGCGTCCTGCCTGTTCCTGGCTTGTGTGTACCCAGGCAGGTCTCCGGGTTCAGTCCCTGCTCACGCAAGGAGGCATGACCCTTTGGGCTCCGTGGTTCCCGATCGGTGTTTTTTTTTTTTAATTTTGTTTTGTTTTTGTTTTGTTTTTTGTGAGCCTGGAACCCCCCCGGCCCTGGGGCTGGGGGTGCCTGAGAGCGCGAGTGCAGAGGTCCTTTGTCCCGGTCCTCAAAGCCCCAGACCCCTATGACTAGGCGCTGTGGCTGAGCCCTGCAGCGCTCCTGCTCAGACTGCATACATCTGGAGCTGTGTCCCACCCCCAGCCCAGACCCACATCTGGAGCCCAAAGCCGGCTAGCCGGCTAAACACGGAGCATCTGGGCCCCAAAGAGCCTGCTCCCAGGTTAACGCGGCCCATCTGGGCCTCTGGCTGCTGCTCCGCCCTGTCTCCACAATGGAATGCTGGCTGCACATCTGGACGGCTGCAGCCCCACAGTCCCTCTGTCTTGCCTGTGCCTGGCAGGTCTAGGGTTCATGCTGCCTGGGGTTTCCTCCCGGAGGTGGGGGTCCTGTGCACAAGGGGTTCACTCTTCCTCTCTTGGATGACACAGCTCATGGGGCTTCTCCTGGGAGTTGCCTTGGGAATAGCATAGTTTTGACATAATGTGGACACATGTCCCTTGCCAGGAGTGGTGACAGCTGCCACTCTGCACCAACTCAACCCGGCAGCCCTTGGCATTGCTTGAAAGGGCCTCCGGGGCCCCTAGTGTCGCCGGCCTGCCTTCCCGCACCCGCCCCCCACACAGGGTGCTGAGGGTACCACAGGGTATGGCATCAGCTGTGGGGGAACCGTACTGGGTTTCTGTCACGAAGCCCACCTCACACGATGCGTCTGGGTGTCACTTCTATTCTCTTCCCCAATTCCTTGCCAATCCCTGTGCTTGGCAGGATGGGGGTAGAGGTCTCCTCAGAGACCCCAGATTCAGAGAAGAGGGCCTGGAAAAGGAGGCTGCCCAGGGGAACCAGGACTGGCATGCAGGAACGACTTCGTGGGGCAAGGAGCTTCTGTGGGGGGCCAGAGACAGACCATGGGGCAGTCAGGGGAGGGACACAGGTCTGGGTTGCAGGAAACTTGTGAGCTATGGGAACTGCCCAGTGTGGGCCAGGACGGGTTCGTCTTCAGACTGCCCATCTGACCTCACTGGGGACACAGGGCTCTACTGAGTCAAAGCACAGGAGTCTTGCCATTGTAGTAATGGCAGTAGTGAACTCTCACTGCACTTAGGCCCTAGAATCCCAAGATTCTAGGCTTCTGAGATTCTGCTTTGTCAGACTCTGAGCTTTCTGCAACAGGAGGTATAAACAGCCATTGGGTGGAGGCCAGATATTGGGCATAGACGGTGGGGGAGGCCGGGGGTAAAAGAGCATTGGGCATGCAAAGAAGGGTCTCCAGCCTGTGGCCTCCCTGCCCAGAATGGCCTCGGCTCAACTGCTGGCCCAGCCTCCCAGGCCTGGGGTGTGAGCACAGAGCCTGCCGACTCTGCATCCCGTGGTCACGCTTTATCGGAGCATCACTGGCCCAAATTGAAAGGAATCCTTTATTGCTCTAGCCTCCAGCCCGGAGGACCTGGAGCAACAGGCAATTGAAACCACAGAGCCTCATGCCTCCTGCTCTACCTCCTTACCCATGGAAAATTTGACTCAACAAACATGCAGGATGGAGACATAAATAAAAAAAAATCACAAGGACTAGAATTTATTGAGTCTTCACTATGGGCCAGATACTGTGCTGAGGGCTTCCCTTGTATTTTTTTTCTAAGATTTTATTTTTTCATAAGAGACACACAGAGAGGCAGAGACAGGCAGAGGGAGAAGCAGGCGCCCTGTGGGGAGCCCAATGCGGACTCATCTTGGACCCCGGGACCATGCCTTGAGCCAAAGTCAGGCACTCAACCGCTGAGCCACCCAACCACTGCTCCTCATTGCCCCTCTCTGCACGTGGGCAGGGGAGAAGGGGTGGAGGCAGGATGGAGAAGAGACAGAGGGAGTCAGAGACAGGGTGGCTTTCAGGCTCCAGGGAGTGATGCTGCCGTCCCCAGTTCAGGAGGAGAAGGATAAGCAGCACAGTCACAGGACCACCTTGTCCTGTCCCTGCTCCTCCTCACCCCCCAGGCTTTTGCATGAGGTGTCCAGGTGTGAGGAGCGGTCCCTGCCTTATCAAGGCCTCTAAAGTCCAACAGAGGCTTTGCCTTAATCTGAGTCCTTCTGGCCAGGGAGGGAGCCAGTTCCCTGGCTCTTCTAGAAGGCCCATCTGCTGTGCTCTATCTTCTGGGGGAACACCTGGTCTTGAGGTAGGGGCACCGTCTGCAGGGCCTGATCGTGTGTGGAGGGTCACTTGGAGCTTCTAGGGCTGTGCTGGGGGCTGTGCTGGGGGTTGGGATATGCATGTGTTGGGAGAGGGGCCTCCCTCCCACCTTCTGCCATCAACTGACCTGCCTGGGGAGTTAAGTGGACAGAGGGAGGAGAGAGCGTTCTGCGGCCTCACCTCTGGACTATGCTGACTGACCCTCCTCATCCCACAGCTACCTTCTAGCAACCTCTCCCCTCAACCAGAGCCCCTTCCCTCTTCAGCATGAATGTGGCAGCTGACCTCATTGGGTGCTTCCTATGTGCCAAGCACCGCAAGGAGGACTTTTTTTTTTTTTTTTTTTTTTTACATGGTGTAATATCTCAATCCCCACAACCTGGCAGGAAGGTGTCATGCTCATTCCCACTTTACAGATGAGGAAATTGAAGCTCAGTGCAGGTAAATTACTTGTCCACAAAGCTGACAAGAGATTTAAATCCAGGCTTGTCCAACCGCTCTCACTGAGCCCCTAAATCCCACCCTTGCCAGGAAGGCTGAGAAGAGACCTCCATTTCCCAAACTCCTGGGGTAGACCCAGGCTTCCCAGAGCCCCTGCTCGATGCCCCCGTTCCCTAGCTGGCTGGCTTGGAGGGGGCTGGCCAAGGGCCAAGGGGTAGGACAATAGGAATGGGAGGAGCAGAACCCCTTTCGGAAGTGAAGGGGGGCAGGTCAGGCCAGGCCAGCAGCGCTTTCTAGACAGACTGGGTCCCAGGCTCCACAGGCAAGGGGCAGGGGGCAGTGATTGGGGGGAAGGGGTCCCCAGGCCATGTCTCCTGCGTGCATTTGCAGTTCTGTGGCCCAGGCCAGTGTGGGGAGACCAAAGCAGGAAGGACAGATACTGGTCTTGTCCTGTGGTCCTAGGGGACTTGGCTCTCTCCGAGGGGGGCTCTGGTCTCGGGAGAAAGGAAGTGGAGGAGGTTCCTGCTAAAACCCAGATTAACTGGACTCTACATGGTTGAACTTGGCAAGAGGAGGAAGCTGCTAGTTCAGGCGGGACAGCTCCTCCCTCGTCTGCCCTGGGCAGGCTGTGAGTGCCAGGAGGGGTGGTAGACTCAGTGCCTGTGCCTTGGGCTGCCTAGAGAGCCCTGGCTTGACCCCCAGCTGGCCCACCATCCCTCACAGGCTCACCAGGTAGACTTCCTAGGGCCCTACCTGGGATGCTGTCCTCCGACGTCCATCATGTTATTCGGGCCTCACCGAGTGCCTGAGTCAGATGGGCAAGGTGTGGCTCAGCTAGTAGCTTGGGGGAGAGCCCAGAACCATCTGCTGCCACTTGCCAGGGTCCCAGTGCCTGGACCACTTATTCCATGTCCATCCTGCTCCCCAGGACCAAGTCTCCTTGGGCCTCGGTGCTCTGAGGGAGATTCGGGTGCCCAGCATAAGAGACTGGTTCCCTAGGTGGCCTCTGTAGGTCTGTGGCTCTGCAGCCCCGCTCTCTCAAAGCCAGTGCTCATTGGCTGCCCCCTCCCAGCCTGGCAGGGTCCAGCCCTGGTCCAGCGCACCTGACTCTGGACTGGCCGGCCAGCAGCTCTGTCAGCTGGTCTAAGAGACACGGCTGCTGAGAGCTCTGTCCCCATCCCAATGGCCCCTGGCTTCCCCATGGGTGCCTCTCATTCCCTCGGGGGGCTGCTGTCCCACAGGCCCTGGTGCTGGGTCTGCAAGGGCATCAGTAGCATCCCTTCCCCTTCCTACCCTCAGGAGGGGCCCTTGGGAGCGGCTCCCACCATTCCCATCTGGGGAAGGGGATGATTGGTGCCCAGAGTGGTAGAGGCTTGTCCACCTTCTAGGTCTGCCCCGGGGTGTCCGGCTCCCCCTCTGTCTCCTTCCTCCCAGCTGAAGCCTGGGGCAAAGTGCTCTGAGCATCTCTCCATCCCCCAACACCCTGGATGCCTCCTTGGTGCCATGTCCTGGGCTGGGAAGCAGAAGTCCTTGCTTTGGGGTTAGTCCCGGTTGTGCCGTTAATAGGTTGTCATAGGTGATTCCTACCTCCTGCCACTGGCCTCTCTCCCCTTCTGAGAGACAGGGCTGGATTTGAGATGTTCACAGAACCTTCTGGCTCTTGCTTGCTTAGTGAAGCCCAACTTCTCGCCCTCGTGTCCGTAGCCTACCACCCGCCTGCATTCCCAAGGTCACAGGGCTCCCTGACCAGTCCCCAGGGCTGTGCCCGCAACCATCCTTCCAGCCTCCAGCCCCCTGTCCCCAGCCAGGGCCTTGTTACCAACAGGGAGAGAGGGTCTTCCTGCCTCGCTCTCTCTTCCAAGCCAAGCAGCGGGGAGCTCATCAGGGAGCAACTTCTCCCAGACGAACCGGGCCAGTTCACAAACAGGCGACCAAAACAACAAGGAAAGATTACGAAATCCAAATTCAGGGAAAGAGGCCACTCCAAGCGTCTCTCCGGGACAGGGGGCGGCGAAATTGGGCCAGGCCTGTGGGTCAGAGCCTGCCTGGCCCGGACTATTTTTGTACCGTCTGTGGGGGGGCTGGTGGGGGCTGATGAAATCCCAGCTGCATTTCACCAAAACACTTTCCCCCTTAAGCCCGAGCTCCATGTGGTTCAAATTCATTGTCACTTAACTCATCACTTGAGGCCCTGAGCCACACCCCTACTCCCCCAACCCCCCCACCAAGAAAGACAAAAACACGGCCTCTGGCACAAGGGCGAGGTGGGCGTGAGGGGTTGTGACAAGCAGGCTGGCTGCCTTGACCTTAGCTGGCCCCCGGCTCCTTCCATCTGGGCCTCGGCCTCCTCCCAGCTAAGAAGAAGAGGCCGGCCGCTGTGCAAGCCCCGCTGGGGCTTGGGGTCACTGGCTCTCTCCCCTCCACTCTCCTCCTCCCCACTGCTGGAAATGGGAAGCTGATGTGCCCCGAAGCTCCGTGCACAGGAATGCCCAGAGGTTACCCCGTGGCAGTGTCACGCGGGACAGGTCCGGCACACCTGCCTTTTTTCCTCTCTGCTTTTCCCAACGTCCTTGGTGGGCCCGCACCTGGTGTTTGTCAGCTCAGGGCTTGTTGGGGTTGGCGAGGGCAGAGTCTGAGTGGATGGGCAGGGCTGAGGGCTGGGGAGCCACCAGAAGGCATTTGAGTCTTTACCAAACACAGGGACGATGGCCTCTACTTTTATGAGTGGTGCCGGCCCGTGGCTTCCCGAGCTGGGTGGCCACAGCTGTGGGTGCATTCGATGACAGGCCCACTTGCCCCCTGTTCTCTCTGGGTGCCCGTGTCTCCCCCTCGGCCTCTCCAGGGCATGGAGGGGCTAAGCCAACCCTGCATCCCCAATGCCCGGCCCTGGGGCTTGGCACAGGCCCCAAGGGCTGCAAATACTTGTTGAATGAATGAATGTATTTCTCAAATCACATCAAAGTGCTATTTTCATTATCTCCAGGCCAGATTAATCCAGGGCTGCAGCTCTCCAGATAAATATTGACAATCTGGCTCTTGCATACCCCACAGGCAGGGGCAGAGCTCTCTCTGATGTAGGCAGGAAGGAAAGCCCCGATGCCTAGAGAGAGGTGACCCGGGGCTCGGCTCCTGCCCACATCGGGGATGCTCAGGACCCCGTCTGCTCTGCCGACCCCTCTGCTGGGCCGCCCTGCCAGCTTTGGTCTCTGGTCACCAGACCGAGGGGGCAGAGGGTGGAGCTGCAGGAGTGCACTTTCCTGGGCAGGGTCGGGCAGTTCCTGAAACTGCGGAGATGTTTGGGTGCAAACATTTCCCTGCATTGTCTGGCTTCAAGAGGCAGCCAAGAGTCTGGGCAGGAGGCCGGGAGGCTGCCACAGGACTCTCTCCCCTCCGCCCCAGAGAGGACCCCTCCAGGCACACGGGTGGGGCCTGGGAGGTTGGTCCCAGACCTTGGGGGATGCAGAGGAACTGGCACCAGATAGGATGGGGAGCCCAGCTGGGCAGGAGGGCAGCAAGATAGAGACATGAACTGGTCTTTGGTTCAAGTCCAGCCGAAGGATGCCATTGGCCTGCTTCAGGGGATGCTGGGAGTTGCGTGTCATTGTCATGCTGGCTGGGCACTCCAGCCGACCCTTGCCTCTATTCTATGAGCAGCAGCCCCTCCAACCCCCCTTCTCGGCTAGGCTTGCCCTTCTTTTGAGGCTTCTGCTCAATGACACCTTTTCTGGGGACAGTGGCTCTAGACTTGGGGTCTCCTGAGGTTGAGAGAAGGACATCCATGCCGATCCCTCATGGGTCTCCAGAGTCTCCTGCTCTCTCTGCCACGGGGCCTCTGAACAAGACACTCCCGACTTCTGCTTTTCCTCCCTGGAACTCCAGAAGGAAGCTTGTGGTGGGGAGGCTATGTCACCTTGCACTTTGGATGTGTATCCCAGGTGATGTGCCATGGAACATCGTTTGGGGAGAGAAAAAAAAGATTCTGGATCCAAGAAACTAGGGAAACACTGAACTTGACTTATCAGAGCCTTTAATTATTAATGGGACTTTGTGGGGCACCTGAGTGGCTCAGTCGGTTAAGCATCCAACTCTTGATTTCAGCTCAGGTCGTGATCTCAGGGTCGTGGGATCAAGCCCTGAGTCGGGCTCTGTGTTCAGCAGGGAGTCTGCATGGGATTCTCCCTCTTTCTCCCTCTGCCCCACCTTCACCCCCACTTGTGCTCTCTCTCTCTCTCAAATAAATAAATACATCTTTTAAAAAATTATTAATAGGGACTTGATCCCCTAAGAAGAGGCCCTGGTACAGTGTCTCCCAGGCTTATTTGATACCGATGCCATTTTTCCTAATAGACTCTTTTCCAGGACAAGTGGAATATACTCTGGGCCATGTGTGTTTAGAGGACACCTTATGGACTTGAAACTTCAGGACACCCAGCAGAGATGGTGGCTGTGGGTGAAGATACTTCTGTTTTTATGTCAAGTGGGAAATTATCCTTATAATGTTGGATGAAGTTGGCCACAGGAGGTTGGCCAAGCTAGTGTGGAGATCTGGCCACAGGGTTTGTCCTCTCTTCCTTGGCACTGAAGGGAGATGAGCTGGCAGGTGGACAGAACAAGGGGATAAGGATAGGCCTTGCCCATTTCTCTGACTCTGAAAATGTGAGCCACAATTAGGTCAGTTGTGGTCAAGGTTGGGCAAGACCCAGGCAGCAGGGAAAGCTGGGAGGGCTTCCCTCAGCAAGCTGGTGTGAAGTTCTAGAAAGAGCGGTCCCAGCTTCAGGAGAGATCTGAGTGCACGACCAGATTTTGAGATGAGTTAACAAGACTGGTACCACTGCTGGGTTCTCATCCAGCAGATCCCTGCCCTCTCCTCACAGCTGGAGTCCCCGGACCCCACTCTGGGGGATTGGCCTGACTTCAATTAGGGAATTTCCAAAGGAACTGAGTTCAATCAATGCTCAGGTAGTGGGCATTTGATCTGATGTCCCAGTTCTTCCCCCACCCCCTTTTTTTTTTAAAGATTTATTTATTTATTTATGATAGACATAGAGAGAGAGAGAGGCAGAGATACAGGAGGAGGGAGAAGCAGGCTCCATACACCGGGAACCTGACGCAGGACTCGATCCCGGGACTCCAGGATCGTGCCCTGGGCCAAAGGCAGGCACCAAACCGTTGAACCACCCAGGGATCCCCCTTTTTTTCCCTTTTTTTAAAAAAAATTATTCATGAAAGACACATACACTCACACACACACACACACACACACAGGCAGAGACATAGGCAGAGGGAGAAGCAGGCTCCATGCGGGGAGCCCGATGCGGGACTAGATCCCAGGACCCTGGGATCATGCCCTGAGCCAAAGGCAAACACTCAACCACTGAGCCACCCAGGTGCCCCTGATGTCACAGTTCTGATAACGGAGGCTCAGCTTTGCTCCTGGGGCCCCTGTTGTCTGTCTGCTGCTGGACGTCCCCAACCCTGCCCGGTTCCCAAGTCCCAGATTCCTGTGGCTACATCCCACTGACCTGCTGGACCCCATCTTCCTGTCGACTCTGGCTCGTCGTCCGCTTTGAGTCTGCCTGGGCGCCAGGCCTGACAAGCTGGATGGGCTCCTTGCAGGTGACATTGTCTGAGAGCCTGTTCCACCTCCGAGGGAGTCCAGCTGGTCAGTCCTCCACTGTCCCAGGCTGTAGCTCTCAACTGTCCCTGAGGCTTGGATGCCAGACAGGAACTATTCTACTCCAGCCTCTGCTCAGGTCTCTTGAAAGTCATCCACTCCATGTTCATTCAATTACCTATTCTTTCCATCAACACTTGTGGAGTTGACCTTGGTCACACCCTAAGTCAGTGGTCCTCAAACTTGAGCATGCATGGGAAAGCCCCCGCAAGGGCTGATTTAGTAGGTCTGGGGTGAAGCCTGCTAATTTGCATTTGTACCCAGTTTCCGGGTGATGTCGATGCTATTAGTCTGGGGACCACACTTTGATGGGTTGGGTCTAAGCTATTATCAGCTACTAATGTGCACATATGGACCAGCTTCTCAGGCCATTGAAACCAGAAGCCTCCTCCCACGGGGAGGTCTGGACAAAGTAAGGCTATGGAAGGTCACGGACCTCAGTGGGGAGAGGTGACATGTGCCAAGAGATAGACAAAGGCCCGGAGCTGGTTGGGAGCACGGAGGACAAATTTGTCCTCTTCCTAGGCTGGGCCAGGCCCCGGAGGTCAGGGTCTGGGACAGGAGGGAGGCAGGCGGGCGTGGGGAAGGCTGGGGCCACGCGGAGCAGAGGCTGGGATTCGGCGGCGAGCCCAGTGCACCTGACCCTTGGGGCTGGGAACAATTGCTGTGCCGGTGCTGCCTGGCCTGCTGCCCCAGCACATCTCTGTTTTCCTTCCCGGCTCCGATGTCCCGGAGCTCTCCTTGCTCGCTCCCTCTCCGGCAAGCCCATCCTGTCCGCTGGCCCCCAGACAGCACATTCCTTCGTGCTGATTTCTTCTCTGCGGCTGCGGGCGCACGTTCTCACAGTGAGGTGGGAAGGGAGGCCGCAGCCTGGGGTGATGCAGGAGGGGGCTCAGGCAGGCCTCCTCTGGGTCTGGCTCTCCGTTGAGGCCAAAGGGCATCGGGGGGAGGAAGGAGCACCCCTCAGGCTGGGGGTTCTCCAGTACCTAGCCATCCCAACAACTTAGACTGCTTCCCCCCTCCACCCTCCGGACTCTGCATCTCCTGCTGTTAGGCAGGGCCCAGAGATTGGAGGTTCCCACAATGCTCGGCTCTGAACCCCTGAGCCTGAGCCTCATGCATGGCCACGCCTGTTGTATCCTCTGCGGAGCATGGCTCTGGGCACGCTCTGCTCCTCTTGAAGGAGGGCTCAATGCCATAGCGGAATGGTCCCTCCTGGAGCAGGACCTCCCCATGGCAAGTGGCTCAGGCCACCATTCCTGAAAGACCTGTATGGACGTATGGGTCCAGTGTTCTGTCCAGGACAGGCCTATCTGACCCTACTTTGATCCCACCAGGGTCACCTTGCACTGAGGCAGGCAGGCTGTGCTACACTCCCTTCTCCTCTGACTTGTTAAACCTGAGGCCGGGATATGGTGCTGGCCAGTGTGACCCAATATTGTAGTGGCCTGTACTGTCTCCCCCTTCCTCACACCTGGGGTGGGGCAGCATTCAGAGGAGTATGCTGCACTCCCTGACAGCAGAGGAGTTGGGGCTTATATCCTGGTGTCCTTGGAGCCTTCCCTGGGAAGGGCCTTGCCTTGGGGTCAGGTTGAAGGTTCAATCTGGGGTTGGGATCAGAAGTAGGGCTTAATCTGGGATTGGGATTAGGGTCAGAGTGGGCTCCACAGTCAGCCTGTATTTGCGGCTGGAGTTCAGTCTAGTGGTGAAGTTAGGTTTCAATTTGGATTCAGGCTCATTCTGGGGTTGTGGTTGGTTTTAGCCTAGGGTGGGTGTTGGGGTCACACTGGGTTGGGGGTCAAGTTTCAGACTAAGTGCCCAGTGTGTATGAGGATGAGACCCTTGTGTTGCTGATTAAGGTGGGTTTGTGTCAAAGGTGATCCCTGTCCCTGACCCCTACCCGCACAACTAGCAGGTCCTTGACCCCTTGAAGGCTCTTAAGCAGCCCAGAGGCAGAATGAGGGCTGGGCTGGGTGGGTGGTGAGGGCACTTCAGCAAATGTGTCTTGATGCCTGTGCTGGACCTGGGGACATGGGATGTACCAGTTAGCCCCTTGGCTCTCTCCGGGCCTCAGTTTTCCTGTCTGAGAAAGACAGGAATTGGGGAGTTGGGGAGTTGGGTTGTTCTGCAGAAGCTTTGAGCTAGCAGCTTGGGCAGGTGTGTCAAGAGGATTGGCAGGGTGGGTGCGTGGGCAGTCCAAGTCTTCTGCAGGAGCTCTGGCTGGATAGGCAGGGGGAGGAGGCAGGCAGGACAGACCTTCCTGGGAACCCACTGGATAGTAGCCAAGGAGGCATCTACTGTCTCTTAGTCCCTGATGGTGCCACCTCTGTCACCAAACAGCTTCTTCCCTGGTGCAGAGCCTTCCAGACCACAAGTGTGGCTTTAATGTTAGGGCTCAGGCATGGAGCCGGGCAAGGGGTCCAAATTCTGGCCCTGGACTCCAGATGCCCACGGCCCCTGGCCAGTACCTGGCACCTGCCCCGCTCTTCAGCAGGGCCCCCAAACGACCACAACAAGGGCTTTGCATGCAGGAGTGCAGGTCAGAAGAACCAGGGGCCATGCTTGGCCATGCTTGGCCTCTGTCCTTCTCTCCCTCTCTCAGCTTAGCCCCCTAATTTGGCCTCCTCCTGTCAAAGCCGCAGACACAAAAGAGAAGCCCCGATTGACGTCAGGCGAAGCGCCCACAGGGCCTCTGTCTCTCCCAGAAATTTGGCTCTGGTGCCCAGTGTCGGATATCTGTGGTTTTTAAAAGGTGAAAACGGCCCACAGCCCTGCTTCTGTGTCTCCACCAAAACCTGGCAAGGCGGGGGGTTTGGAGGGAAGGTGGGCTCTGGGGTCCCAGTCCTGGTCCGGAGATGGACTGGACTGCTGAGCCCCCAACTCACTGAAGTCTCCCCACAACACCCCCACACTTGCTTGCAAGCCCCAGAATCCTGTGCTTTGCCACTGTCCCTTGTACTGCCCCCCACCTGCCACCCCCATCTCTTCTGCCCCTTCTCCTTCCTCCCATCTCTGTCCCGGTCTTCCAGGTCCTTCTCATGCCACTGTTCACTGCCCAGTCCCCCTAGGGCTTCATGGCTTGTGGGTCTCTGGGTGCTCCCTCCCCGATGAGGCTCAATCTTCCTAGTCTCCGGGCAACCCCCCCACCCCCGCCCAGCCCCAAGCATGGCACACAGTAGGTGCCCAGTGAGCCTTTGCTGGGTCAGGAGGGATGAATTCCTCCTTGAATCTCCATCTTCTCTCATGCTCTGCCCCACTTTGATGTGGACATGTGAACCACTGGTTTCTGGGAACCACTCTGCATCGCAAGCAGTGGCCACTGGGAGGAGCCTGCAGAGCCAGATGTCGGTTGTGTCTTCGGTCAGCATGACCTGGTCCAGCAGAGGACTGTGATGGCCAGGTTCCCTGAGGGTCAGCATACCGTCATCAGGCCCACCCTGCCTCTCCAGGCCGCCCCAGGGGGACCAGAGCCACTCTCTTGTCCTCCTTCTCCGTCTCTGCGTGCTGTCTCATGGCCACTGCTGGGCCGTACAGACGACTCCCTCCCTAAGCCAGTGTCCCCCACGCCATGGCGAATGTGACCATGACGCTGCCTTACTCAGTGTCCTCCATTTCCTGTCATTTATGGAATGGGATCCAAGCCGCTGACACCAGCTACCCACGCTCATCCTTTCCATATCTCCCGTCCATCAGCTCCTGCCGGCACCGGTCATATCTTTGAGGCTTTATAGGGCTCCTCCCCGGGGCCTAAGCTAAACTAGGGGCACCTGCCTTGCTCTCCCAGGCACCCTGCTACAACTTGAGGTCTCCTAAGTGGTTGGTGGTCAGTATCTGAGCAGCCCTGGGCTAGCCCTCAGAGACCTGCACCATGAGTGTCTGACCCAGAAAGTCACTGTGGGATGTGGCGGGAGCCTGCCTCATTTGCCCCCATTGCACCAATGAGACCACTGAGGCCTGTACAGCAGAAGGGACAGCTCACCCCAAAGGCTTCTGATTCTTCTTTGCGATTTTCCTTTTACTGACCTATTGCTATCTCTACCAAGGATCACCTTGGTGGGCTTCACAGAGGACTGGACTGTTGGGGAGAACACCTCTTCCAGGAAGCCACCAGGATTTCTCCCTACTCCCCAGCTCTCTGAGCCATGGATGCTGAGGGCTGTCTGGCTGTCTTGACATCAGCTGCCTGGCATGGTACCTGTGAACACCATCATCAGAATCTTACCTCTACCTCGGGTGCCCTCTGACCTTGGGCAAGCCCTTGTCTTTTTTTAGCTCCAGTTTATCTATTTATAGAACGAATGCATGAAACTTGTTGAATTCTGGGGCCCTGTGGTGGGATGGGGGTTTGTTCAGGGAGGCTGAGGCCAGGGTTTTGGTGGCCTCCTGCTGCCTGCACTGGGTGTGGTTGAAAGGACTCATATGTGGGAGGCAGAAGTCCTGGGTGAGAATCTCCACCGGCTTCTTAGTAACTGTGTGGCCTCAAGCAAATTCCACTCCGGCCCCCAGTTTCCTACAAAATGGGGAAAACTGCCAGGCCTGGCTTCCTTCAGAGGTTATTAAATGCGACCGTGGCTTTGAAGGTGTTTGCTCAGTGGGATGGCACAGCACAGGTGGATGTGTGGCTCGGTGGCCCACAGTGCTCCACACAGGGCCTGGCTGTGGCGCCCCGCCGAGGGAACGTGGCAGGTGTCTGGACGCTGCGTCCCCAGGCGACTTGTACGGGCAGCATTCCCAGCAGCTCATGCTACGTTCCCAGCCGGTCCCACTGGCGGGCCGGCCTCCCCGTGGGTGGGAGGGGTGGGGTGGGGGGGCCCACCTGGCACTGGCCCAGCCTGGCTGGCCTCCCACCCATGTTTTGTTCGCAGTGTGGAATGTCCTGGGACGCAGAGCTCGGCTCCCCGGGGAGACACTGGTGCCATCCCCTTGATCTCATCGCTGGACAGGTTTCTTCTTCATTCCAGCTTGGGACTCGGCAGGCTCCCAGCTCCGGCTGCTGCCAGTCCCCATCCGTCTGTGTCTGTCCCAGCCCTGGCAGCCAGGAGCCATGCAGCTGGGAGCTGGGGGCTTCCCGGGGGGCGGGGGCTCTCCCAGTCCATCTGCAGTGGGGCCCTGGGCATGCCTCCGAACCCACTCTGCCTTTCCAGTTGTCTCTCTTCACCAACTCCTTTCTTTGGCTGGTGACCCCCTGATACTGAGGTCCTGAAGTCTGTTTGGAATGATGTTCTCAGGACCTAAGGGGCTGGGGAGGGGGTGGAACGTGCCAACTGCCCTGATTTCTGTTCCCCTTAGTGGGACAGACTGTGCCCTGCTAAGTGTGGGGGAGTAGGGGTCAGAGACCTGGAGATGTGTGTGTGTGTGTGTGTGTGTGTGTCCACACAGGAGGCTTTCTTTAGCTCCCAGTAGTAAGTACCCCTAAGCTTGATTCATGGCACGGAGAGGTTGCGGGGAAGGGCTGGGGGAGTCGGGGTCTAGTTAAAGAAGGAGCCCATCCTTGCCTGGTCAGCGTGCACCTCTGGGGTGGTGGGACACTGTATCCTGACTTGATCCCATACACCCAGGTTAGGTCCACCTGGCTGGAAAGTAGGGAGCTACAGCTAGTCCTGTTTTCGGAGATGTGCACAGATGTGTGTGTGTGTGTGTGTGTGTGTGTGTGTGCATTCATATATGCCGATGAGTTACTCCTGAGCCCGAGAAGAGTCTCATCCTTACCTAGCCAGGGTACACCCCTGGCCTCCCTAGCTTACACCTGGCTGCATTCTGGGGCCAGGAGCACCCGGTTGTGCAAAGAGAAATCCTCTCTGGGGGGAAACAGAGGCCCGAACAGACCCCTGTGGTCTGTCCTCAGCTTGGGTTAACCCCTCCCTGATGGAGGTCAGCACCTGCCCCAGGCTTGAGTAAACTCTCCTCTTTCCACATCACTGATGAGGAGACAAAAGAAGTCAGTCCCTCTAGCAGGCCCCCCAGTCCCCCAGGCAGCCTGGATGCAGTTATTAATATTCCCCGTGTTTATGACCCCTTGGCCCTGCTGACAGGCTCCTCTCTCTAGCCGTTGGAATTAATTTTGTGAATCAGAAAGAGGTGGCGGGGGGATGCAGCCTGTTGGAATCCAGGACAATGATATCCCCACCCGCCCCCCTGTGGCGGGTCCCACTTGCTAATTCTATAAAACAGTCACGGTGTCCAGCCCAGTCCAGGGCCGCCTGCCTGGCCCGGGCTGCCTCATACCTCTGCTATGCTCTCCCCCCGGGAGGGGGCTGGCCCTGGCCCCGATGATTCAGGCCCCCTGACACCTTGCACTGATGTCACTGGGAACTGAGGCCTCAGGCCCCAGGACTTTCTGGCTTGTTGCCTGAGCCCGCGCCTTGCACGGGGCTTGGCCCCGGCTCGTGCCTCTCGTGACCTTCCCATGGACGAGGTCTGGCCGGGAGAGGAGGCCAGGCCAGACAGCCTCTCCCTCACACTGTCCCCTTTCTGAGAGCTGCCTGAACTGGCGCCGGGGCGTCCCCGGCCTCCTCGGGTTTCGAGGACTCGTTCTAAAATTAATATGGGGGAATTCGGGGAATTTGTGAGCAAGTTCCCAGAGAACTGTGGCTGCCCCAGGGGCAAGTGTCCCTGCTTCTTCCCACCCTTCTCTGATTTTTATTTCCCTAATTTCCTAGATGGGCAGATCGCCTTTGGGCGAACGCGCTCCAGGAAGGGCAGGACAGGATACCCTGCACCCTGTATGTTAGGGAAGAGTCTTCTCCTTCCACCCCCACCGTGGAGAAGTTTTTCAAAGGAGACTTTTATGCAACATATTCTCTTAAGTCATTTGAAATATGTTTGCAAATATCTTGTGAATTGTCTTTTCACTTTCTTGATAGCATCCTTTGATGCGCAAGTCTTTCATCTTTTATGATACCCGATGGATGCTTTTTCTTTTTTCCCTTGTGCTTTTGGTGTCACATCTCAGAAACCATCGTCAAATCCAAGGTTACAAAGATTTACCTGTTTGTTTTATTCTAAGAGTTCTACAGTGTTACCTTTATGTTTAGGTCTTTGATCTATTTTGAGTTAATTTTTGTATGTGGTGTGAGGTAGGGGGTTCTAACTTCACTCTATTGCATGTGGATACACAGTTGCCCAGCACCATTTTTTGAAAAAAACTATTCTTTCCCTAATAAACGTTCTTGGCACCCTTGTCAAAAATCAATGGACCAGGGGCATGTGCGCGGCTCAGCAGATGAGCCTGGCTCAGGTCGTGATCTCAAATTCCTGGGATTGAGTCCTGCATCAGGCTCCCTGCATGGAGCCTGCTTCTCCCTCTGCCTGTGTCTCTACCTCTCTCTGTGTGTCTCTCATGAATAAATAAAAATAAAAAAATAAATCTATGGACCACATATGTAATTGTTTATTTCTCAATTTTATTCCATTGAGTTATATATCTATATATATCTGTCTTATGCCAGTGTTACACTGCCTTGATCACTATAGCTTTGTAGTAAGTGTTAAAATCAGGCAGTGTGAGCCTTCTGACTTTGTTCTTCTCTGTCAAGATTATTTTGAGTATTTGGGGCCCCCAACTATCATATGAACTATCATATGAATTTAAGATGAGTTTTCCATTTTGTAAGAAATACCATTGCGATTTTGATAGAGATTACACTGAATCTGTTTTTTGGTAGTATATTAAACAATATTCATGAATTAGACAATCCAATCCACGAACATGGGCCATATTTCCACTTATTTAGATCTTCATTTTTTTCCCCCATGATGTTGTGCAGTTTTTGGTGTAACAAGATTTGGTGTAACAAAATAAATTTGTTAAATTTACTCTGAAATATTTTGTTCTTTTTGATGCTATTGCAAATGGAATTGCTTTCTTGATTTTGTTTTTGGGTCGAGTCATTTAAAATGGGATTTTGGGACACCTGAGTGGCTCAGTCAGTTAAGTGTCTGCCTTTGGCTCAGGTCACGATCCCGGGATCCTGGGTTTGAGCTCCATGTCAGGCTCCCTGCTCAGCGGGGAGTTTGCTTCTCCCTCTCCCTCTGCCTACTGCTTTGCCTGCTTGTGCGTGCTCTGTCAAATAAATAAAATATTAAAAAAATAAAATAGGATTTAACCTAAAGTATCAGTGTAGCATCTTTTATGACCCAACTTGTCAAGACCCTACTTCTGTAAAAAGCGAGATCCACTGTGACCTTGAAACCTAGGTTAGTTGCTTTCGAGGGTCTGAACTATGACCCTTTCTCTGACCTTGGCCTCTGTTGGAGGCCTGGCCTCAAGGCAGACATTGCATCCTCATCCTAGGTCTCTTTGCCTCCAGTCTCTCTCTCTGCCCAGGCCTCCTCCCTACTGCTGAAATGATATTTTTAAATCTGATTGTGTCATTTCCCTGCTTACAGCCTCCAGTGCCTCCCCATCTTAGCCATGAGAACACTGTGAGCTCTTTGGCCTTCTGCTTAAGACCCTTCATCCTCATTAAAGACTTCCATTGCCAGTTGTGTGCTGACAGCTCTCATGGAGGTCATCACTGAGATATCCCAGATGCTGCAAAGCCATTGGATTTTGGAGAAGCTCGGCGATGGCACCAGATCAGCTCTTTCCACCTGCAGTGCCTCCTTCCTCCCTGCTATCCAGATGCCTCCTTCTTCCCCTTTCAACCCCCTACATTCTGTTACCAAATCCTATAAATTTTATCTCCTAAGCCCTTCTTATGTATGTCCCTTCTTCTAAACAGGCTTTATCTAGTCACCAGAGTAATATTCTACACTATAGATGCACCCTGATTAAAATCTTTTAATGACCCGCCCCATGGCCTCCAGGGACTGGCCCTGGGTACCTGCTCTGAATTCCCTATGAGGCCCCCTGCACACACACCCCATCTCTGTGCCCATGACAGCTCTTCATCTGGGCCTGCTTGGCAAACTCCTGCTTCTTTTACCAGTCTTGCCTCCAGAGCTACCTCCTTCCCACAGCATCCCCCCCTCCCAGGTAGAATGGTCCCCTCCTTCCAACTGTCAACCATGGAACCCAGGAGGCTCCATCTGCCTCACTTCCTTGGCTAGGACCATGCTTGTTTTTTTTCCGTGCCACAGAGCCTGACACAGGTTTGGATACAGTGGCCATTGGCGAATGTTTGCTGAACACTGAGAGGGTGGTTGGGATGGTTGGGGAGGAATGTAGCCACGAAATGCTCTGGCACAGCTGGTTTGGTACCCCACAGTCATGTCATGCTTGAGTGTTGTGGTGATCTGGGGAGTGGCTGGCGGGTCTGTGGGGAGGGCCTGAGGATGGATGGCTAATGTGGCTCTAGCTAGGCCTGGGCCCTGAGAGAGGCTTTGCATATGTGTCTCCAACCCTCTGTAGCCCTCCCCTTCAGGGCTCACCTGTCAGTTACCCCTTGCCCCTGCAGCTGGGTTCGGCTCACCGCTACTTCCTCTCCTTGTCCTCACCCCTACATCTACTCTGACTTGACTGCTGCCCACTATTCCAGTGAGACCAGGGACCTCCTTATTCATCAAAGTGCAACATCCCTCCTTCTCCTCCTGGCTTCTCTCACCGCCCCCCTCCTCAGTGTCTCCCCAGGACCATACCCAGCTCTCCACAGCCCCAGCTCACAGCCTCTGCATCCTACATGCTTCCTCATGGCTCCGCTGGGGTATTCTCACTCTGATTCTCCATAGCCGTGTGCAGCAGTCTTCCCCACTTGACTGGACACTTCTCAAGGGCAGGGACTGAGAGGGCTTTTCTCACATCCCTTAGAGCCGAACCCAGGCTGGCCCAGGAAGAGCTCAATAAATGGTTGAAAGCGGAATTCTTTGTGAAATGGCTTACTCCCTGCTTTCCTCTCACTCAGAGATGAGTTATCATTTGCAGGACATAAGCATAGCCTCCTAAGGAGGGAATACAGATTGGACTTTTGGGGATGTTTGTATTATCACTAGGGAAGGTCCTAGGACCTTCTGGGGGTGGGGAGTGGATACGAGGGGACCCCCTGTTATTGGATCCATAATGCTTGCTGTCCAGATGAGGATACCCAGTGTCCCATGCATCTCTCCTGTTCTGGGTTTCCCTCTCTTGCCTGGAGTCCCCATCTCTAGCCTCCTCAGCCCCCAGCACATGAGCCTGGTGCACAGCCTGGCTCAGTGCCTCCAAACACGAGGAGCAGCCCTGCGTCCCTGGAGGCAGTGTGGCTGAGAGGAAGCCACCCGCCTAGGTCTGAGCTCTGAGCTCGAGCTCACCGCATGGGTTCCTGTCTCCGCCCCACTGGACCTCCCGCCAGTGCCTAATCACTTCCATCTGCCCCACTGACTCACAGGGCTCCAGCTGTCAAGGTTTAAAAAATTTCCAATTTCCTCCCCACCCAGCCTTTCCAGGCTATTTCCCCAGCTTAGGCCCCCTGGTGTCACCCCCTTATACCCAGCCAGCTGCTCCTTCTCATCCTGGCCACATGGAATAGGGGAGTGGGTGGAGGAAAGGGTCTTCTGTAAGGGACAAGAGCCCTCTTCCCCTAGGGGAGGCTTTGACAGTAGCAGAGAACAGAAGAGCGGGAAAACCAGGGTCAAAGGAGCCACTGGGACAGCATGTCCATTTTACAGATGGGGAAACTAAGGCCCCAGAGCCAGTAGCAGAGCAGGGTATAGGCCTGGGGACCCTGGTCTAAGGCTCTCCTCTGCTGCTTCCTCTGTCTGCTCTCTCTTCCTTCCATCTGTTGCTCTTCCTTTGGACCATGGGAAAGACAGCTTCGGCCTAGCCTGCCCTTCCCCAGGACCAGGGCCACTTGGTGGCCAGGAGGAGTCTCTTCATGCCCCCCATGCCCTGGTCTCTCCTCAGCTCGTCTGCTCCTCGCCTGTCCCTCAGGAGATCTCCTGAAGAAGCGTTTGTACCTAAACAGTATTTCCAGGGCCACTTGCATTCCTGGGGATCGCGTAGTCAGAAGCAAGCAGAAAGAATGGGTCTAGCTATGATGCCCTGTGACCCACAGCCACCCTGGGTTTCTGTCGCTTGGGGCCTGGGAGCCTTACTCACCCTGGATCTTGGACAGAGTCTGAGGATGATTGCATGAACCACCCTGTCCCCCATCCCTCTTACAGCACATCCTTCATGGATGAACCGTGTGTGTTTGGGGGGTGGTGGGCAGAGATCAGAAGTTTCCTCAGCCTTCAGAGGCAGATGGGCCAGGCCACGAGGGAGTGAGTAGCTCCCAGAGGCCCCCTCTTTCTTCTCTTGCTTCTCAGGGAGAATGCCAATGCCGGGGACCCTCTCCCGGGCAGTCCCTCCCCTCCCTACTCACCTCTGTCTATTCCTTGTGACTTCTGAGATGCAGTCCTACCCCCTTGTCATCACTCGCCAGGCCATCCATTTCTGCAGCCCCGCCTTGTCCTTCTTCCTGCCACACACCTGCCTCTGGTTGGCCCCTCCACTTCCCAATGCCGGGCATCTTTATCTGGCCTCTTTCTCCTTCAAACTCAGCTTGAGGGTCATGCTTCCGCCTCCAGGCAGACAGATTCCATGGGCTACCAGAGCGTGCTGACCACTGCCCCGCAGGCTAGCTTACTCCTGGAGCTAATGCACAGTTGCTTGGGTCTCCATGTATGCAGCGTCTCTGGCTCTCAGCCCATGTCCCTCTCTTCCAGAACAACTCCAGGGACAGGTCCCGGTGACTCTGCACCACGGCACCAGAGTCTAAATAAATAGGGCCTGGGGCCCGAATCCCAGCTGGCCTGGGTTGACCAGGCTTTTGTGAAGATGTCCTCAGGGAGGCCCAGGCCTTGGGCCACTCTGGCCTGGACTTCACTCACACCTTGGATGGAGAGGAACATGGTGGGCTGATCAAGCCAGGCAGGCAAGAGGCCAGGGGTGCATCCCAGGTTGGGTGTCCCCATGGGAGCTGTGTGACAGAGCCTGACAGGAGGAAGGATAATGGGGAGGAGGTGTGAGTGGGCCTGGGGTCCTTGTGGACGCATCCCCTTGAACCCCTCCTGGGAGCCCTGCTGCACTCACTGAGCCCCCTCCCCCTCCCTGTCTCCCCCACTTTTATTAAGCTCCATCCTAAGTGCACCCCACCCCTGCTTTCTGGCTCCACGAGGCATGCTCAGCACAGCTCAGCTGGGCTGCTCCAGGTCTTGATGCTGTGGCCTCTTCCCAGGATCTGGCCTGGAGCCAGGCGTTTTCTGGGGAGACCTCCGGCTGGCTCCCCCTCTGTGGCATGCTGGGAATGCGGCCCTTGCACAGGCCTGCCCCCTCCGCCTTGGGAGAGGAGCTCAGTCTGGTGGACTTTTAAGGACTGAACAGTAAGCTCCATCCCTGGTCTGGCCAAGCTGTCCTCCGGATCTGGCACAGCCTCTGAGGGGCTTGGCTGGGTGCCCCGGTGGGGAGAGGTCTTGGTACTTACACTGGGAATGAAGTGGAGCTGGAAGCAAGCTGGGTCTAGCTGGGCTTCTGTCCCTTCTTTGTCCGCACTCGGGTGGTGCTGAGGGCTGAGCAGGGGCTCCGGGCCGCTGGTTCCGACTGTTCCCCCTGAGGTGAGCACCCCCGAGGTGCTTCTCAGAGGGGCCTAGAGATGATGAATGTAGCGGTGCCCTTGGGTACAGCCATCGTGTCATGGTGCCAGGCCCTTACCTGATTCGGCCCGTGTTGTTCTCCAATTACTCTGTGTTTTATTACTTCTCCTGTTCTAGAGATGAGAAAAGTCAGGCTCAGAGAGATTAGGGGTCTTGTCCGAGGTCTCGCTGATCGATGGCACAGCCAGGATTTAGACCAGTCTTGGGTTCCCAGTCTTGGGGGCTAGAAGATGAGGCAGAGGTAGAGGAACATCTCCCCCTCCCATGATCTCTCCCATTTCACTGCAGTTTGGGGCGATTCCACAGACCCTTGGGCTGTCAGGTGGCTCTTTGTGCACCTGTGCACACGGCTCCTGAGCTAACAGGCTTGTGTCACCTAGGTCCAGAGGCTCTGGCCAGTGTGACTGTGACACTTGGGACCCTTGTGCCCAAACCTTGGCCCTCCCATCCCTGACTTGCCCTGTCTTTCTCCAAGGGCTGGAGATGGCCTCCCTAGCCCCCATCCCTTCCTGGGTTTGTCATGCATCCCTGGCTCCCAGGTATGGCTTTCAGACTTCTAGACCCTCCACTGCCCAGTTCTGCCCCATGGCACTGTGGGTTCTGGCTTCCTCATCCATCCCGAGGCTCCAGAAGGGCATGGCCACTTCTGGGTCAGCCTGGGTCCCTGGTGTTGCCCTTTCCAGAGAAGCCTTGGCCAGTGCTCCACCAGAGCCTGGGGAGAGAACATACCTGTGAGGAAGCCCTGGGGACTGTTTGCACCTATCCCTGGCAGAGATGCTGCTGTGGACCAGGTAAGCCCATGAGTGGGTAAGGGATCTGCCAGGTTTCTTTGTTTCCTTTCCCTGGGCCTACAGCCACATGGTCCCGGATCCCAGCTCTGGTCTGAGATGATGGTCTGAGGGGAGCAGGGCCCTGTTCTAGGACACTGGTCTCAAAGTGCATGTGGACAAGTGTGTGTATATGTGTGTGTGTGTGTGTGTGTGTGTGTGTGTGCAATGCCCTGTGTGTGACTCTGCCCTAACTTGAGAGGCTTGCTTTTAGGCAGACATCATCTTATTCTGAAATGATGGTCTGAGCGTGGAGGCATGGCCCTGCAGGGAGGCAGGTGGGGGACCTGGAGTGGGTACAGGGGGAGAGAGGGAGAGAGAGAGGGAGAGAGAGAGAGGAAGCAGCTGAGGTTCTCTGCTCCTTGACTCTATAGGAACAGGCTTCATGCTCTCAGCCAAGTCTGGGATCTGAGTGGTGGAGATGGAGTGGGCTAGGCTACCATAGGGAAGGAAGAAGGGACATGGGGGCAGGAAGGGGCTTGTGGAGGAAAATAGGGCCAGGGTGCTGAGCAGCCTCAGATGAGCAGCCTCGCTTGCCCCAGACTCCTGGCCCTTCTTCCCTCCCTGGACACGGAGCAGGTGGCAGCCTTCCTCAAATGTCCCCCCCACTCACTGTCTGGGTCCCAGACGTGGCCTCAGTTTATGGGGCGATGTTCCCTCCCTGGCCAGCTTGGCGGCCACTTCAGACATGCTCGTGCCTGGATGCCCCCTGCCTTGCTGAGGACGGAGAGCACAGTCTGCCTCCCCCTGCCCTAGCCGCCCCCGCCCTGCTAATCCCGAGCGACCGGCAAGGCCAAGAATGTCTTGCATACTCTGGCGGGCGGGCTAGCCACGAAGCCTGCTGGAGGCGCATGAATCACGGCCCCCGCCTGCCAAGTACTCACTTGGGACGTGTTTGAGGCTGGCCGTGCCCAGAGTTGATGGGGAGAAGGGAGGGATGGGGACCTGGCAGCTGGGATGGGCAGACAGAGCAATTTTGAGGGGAGAGATGTCTGCTGGACTCATCCCTGGTGGCAACACGAGAAATTATGTTATAGAAGCCTGGAATCAGAGTATTGACTTCTCGGAATTCCACAGTCTGAAATGCAAGATTCACGGAATGTCACATGGCACCCCTCGGACAGCACGCTGCTGCCAGGGCCCCATGGTGCAGGTGGGGAAGCGGGGAGGGTCTGAGAGCGGAGAGTTCCGCTCCAGGGCACCCAGGGAGTCAGGGTTAGAGCTGGGTGCCCAGCTGTCCTGCCCTCTTCAGTCCCTCACACTCGGGCCCTGCGCCACACAGCCAGCAGAGTCTGAGACGGTGCCCCCCAACATATCCACATACTCCTGGATGGTGGAGAGGGGTGGGAGCATTGGGGGTGTCAGTGGTAGAGGCCCTCTTGTGCTCCCCCACTTACTCCAAGCACCTAAGCCACCCCATGAAGACTCCCGCCTCCCTCTCTGCAAAATCCTCCTGCCCAGCTGGCCTGCCCCTCCCTTTGGTGCCCAACACAGAGGGGGCCTGCGTGATGCTGGAGCCCGGTCCTGCCATCTGTACCTGCTCACTCACTTATCCAAACACTGTCCACTGAGTGATGAATGTCCTCTGGGCACAGAGACCTCACCCCAGCGACCCCCCTGCTCTCCTAGGTCTGCAAACCCTTCTTAGCCTCAGCACGGCCCCACCCTCAAATTGCTCTCATCCTAAGATGAGACAAGTCACTCTTGGTGCTGCACCGACCCACCATCGCTGCCGCTGGCGGCTTTCCCCCACTTCCTCACTGCCCATTCTCTTTGGAACCCTCTCCGGTTTGGCTCGTGAACCCAGGCCTCCATGGACAGAGGGATGGATGCTGGAGATTCTGTGGCTGAGTACAACTGCTCCTCCCCATGCCTACCTCCCCCCGCCTCCCAGGCTGCCTGGACAACCCCACCTGCCATGAAGCCCCTGCACATCCTGGCCTCTTCCTGCAACCCCCAGCGCCTCCCTCTGAGCTCATCCTCATGCCGGTGGTCTGCCCAGGGCCCTCTCTCTCACCGTCCTCTTCCTGGGCCAGTGGCCTGATACCAGATGCTGGGATGGATGATTGCCTCAGTTCTCCCCATCCGATTGCCAGCCCCCTCCCCCGCCCCCACCAGGGTTCCAGACCGGCAGGTCCAGAACCAGATGTATGTGCCCAGGGCGGCGACCCACCGGTCTGTCCACTCAGTAGTCCAGGCTCCCCGAGCCCTGCTCCTCCCCAAGCGTCTCCCTTTCAGTGGAGGGCCCCATCACCTACCTGATTCCTGGGCAGGGACTCCTCCCTTTCCCTCACCCCCACCCTTGGTCCTGTTGCTTGACCAAAGCCAATCTATATGATCCCACGACTTTAGTCTCTCTCCCTTCTCCATTTGCCTTCATCCCGAGCTCAACCTTTCTGACCCAGACTATTACTATGTGCACATCACTCGTCTTTGCCCCGTCTTTGTCCCTAGGAGGCCCTCCACGGGGAGCCAGGGGGACTTCTTCAAACATGAGCCTGACTGCTGTCACTCCTCAGCTCAGTCCCTTTCATGGCTCCCCACTGCAGGTTCCCCCTCCCCAAATGCCCCTCCAGCCTCTTCTGGCCCGGCACCCCACGTCATGTTCCACCCACCTCCCTGCTCATCACCCCCAACCACACTGTTCCGATTCTTCCTTCTAATCTTCTCCATTTCTCCTGCCGGGAATACCCCTCCCCTTTCTTGTCTCCACAAACTGCCCATCCAAGCCAGGATACCCCTTCAGGTCACTTCTGAGCACCCTGCACTTACCATGCTCTGGGTCGGCACTGCCTGGCTGTGTCCCCTATTCTCGTGCCAACTCTGTAGGGCAGGACTGTGCCCGACCCTTCTGAGTGTCTCCAAGGGCCTGGGATACACGGAGTGCCCAGTATGCACTTATTGAACAAACGAACGCATATAGCATCCCTAGGAGGCCTTAATTTTCCTCTGGGGCCTCTGGTGAGATGAAGTGACCCAAGGGCACCCCCATACAAACTGTTCTCCCATCCGTGGGCCTGGCAGGTCTGTGTTCTGAGTATCTCTGCCATGGGCTGATGGCTGGTGGGTGTGGGAACTTATTCTCCTCTGGGGCATCTAGCCCCATGAAAGAGGGACAGAGAGAGGTGGGTGCCTGGGAGCTGGGAGGGCTGGCAGCCAGTGGAGCAGAGGGGTGGGTGGTTAGGGGATCATGGGCCTGTCTCGGCTGGCACTAGCTCCATCTCTGGGGCACCAGGTCCTTTGAGGGTTTAGCTGGGGAGGGGGCATAAGACCTGGCTCCCCACTTTCCCTCAGCCCTGCCCTGGAAGCCCAGGCTGAGAAACCAGGGGCGGAGAAGCCAGTGGAGAAATGGAGTTTGCACCACAGCCCTCAATATGTTTGCAATAAAGGGGAAATGGAAAAAATGTTAATTTAATTTTGACAGTGCCCTGGGGACAGTGCTCATGGCTCTGAGCTCTCCAACTGCCACCCTATCCAGCCCTGCTCAGGAAGACTCCAGGGAGCAAGGGAATGTGGGGTCGAAGGGTGAGATGGTCACAAGTGCTTGTCCCAAAATGTCCTCCTACTCCCTGTCACTGTGCGGGCTCCTCCCTCCATGAAGCAGCCTGCTTAGGGCTTCCAGAGCCATGTGCCTTTTAGCCAAAGGAAAGCTGCTCACCAGGGCCAAGGAAACCAGCTGCTCACCGCATGTGCCCCCCAGAGCAGGGCCCGGGGCTCTGAAAAAGACCCCCAGGCTGGGAGGTGCCAGCTCCTTCTGCCTTGACCTAGCATTGCCCCAAATTCCTATGATCCCCACATCTGCCCCAATACCTGACTGCAGAGCTGTTGACTTCTCTGCCTGGGGGCCTCTACATGTCCCTCCAATTGTCACCTTTGGAGAGGTAGGGGTGGCACAGGGCTCAGGGACATGGCCTCAGCTCCTTCAGGGGCTCTCAGGTGGTGGCAGCTGTCACCCCAGCTGCTCTCATTCGGATGTCACCTGCTGCATTGACTTAGGGTCTCCTGAAAGCAGACCTTAAGACAATGAGACAATGACTTGGGTGCTGGTCTTTTATTTGGAAGGAAATCCCAGGAAACACAGGTAGGGTTGTACGGAGAGGGAGACAGGGTCAAAAAGTGTGCTAATGAGCAGAGACACTGGGGCTCACTCCCCCTGGGGACTCTCTGACAGTGCTGCACGATAGAATCTTCTACCACAATGGGGATGTTCTGAGTCTACATTGTACAATCCGGTAGCCCCTGGTGGCTTGTGAGCTACCAAGTATAGAAATGTGGCTAGTACAATGGAAGAAATGAATTTCTGCTTTTATTTAACTTTCTTTAACTGTAGGGCAGTCCAGGAGGCTGGGCCCTTACCCACTGACAGGGGCTATGCCTGTGGCAGTCAAGTCCCCCGCAGGGTGGCACCCAGCAAGTTCTCTGGTGCAAAGAGCCCCCAGGCTGAGAAGACAAAAGGCAGAGGCGAGAGCAAGAGGGGAACCTCCAGGTGCAGGCAGGTAAACTTAGGTGGGCGGGGCGTCCAGGGCCCTGCGTCATTGGCCGATTGCACACCTGTGCTCTCTAGTGCTCTTGTCCTCAGTGCTCACTCCCCTGTATCTCCGGGAGGACTCCCGGAGGAGTCACACGCTTCCATGCTCTATTGGGCTCTTCCCCTCCACAGCATTGTGACTCTCCACTCAGTCACCATGACAGATCTCCATGCCACCTTTGCTGTCGTCCAGAGGGCCCACCTGCCCACTCAGGACCACATTGGCCACACCTGCTCACCTGGGCTGCTAGGGCCGCTGCGCCCACCGTCCTAGGCCACTGCTTGCTGCTGCCTTTGGCTGACAGTCCAGGATGTGAGGGTGATTGTTGCGGCCGGTGACTGCCCCCTTCCTCTGGGGGCTGGGGTGGAGGGCTGGTCAGCCGGGCAGGGGAGAGGACAGTTCATTTTCCCCTGGCACCTGCCCCCCTCACAGGGTCCAGGACACAGCTTTCTGATCCTGCCATGGCCCATTTTTTCCCCAGGATGACCCAGGTGTCGAGATCTTAAAGTCACTCTCTGTCTCTGTCCCTGTCTCTCCCCGTTGGTTCTGTTTCTCTGGAGAACCCAGACTGATACAGAGCACAAAGGCCAATTTATTAATTAATTTAAGGCATCTTTGTGTTCCTAAATATTTATTAAGCACCTTGAACCGTGGTGGGCTCTGAAAAAGTAGCAGTGAGGCAGCGCCATGCTGGCGCGTCTCCTCCTTGTCTCTGGCATAAATGTCATTTCTCCAGAGGAGCCCTGTTGGACCTTTCCTGAAACTGCCCCACCCCATTATTATTCTTTGTTTCAGCACCTTCAAATCATTATTTTTAAATTATTTTATTAATATCCTTTTGGGGGGGGTTGGGAGAAAGGGTCTGTTTTCTCTTTATTTAATAGAACCTCTGTGCCAGGAAGGCCTTAGCTCAGAGGAGACCACAAATGTTTGTTGCATGGCAGATGGATGAATGGATAGGAGATGCCGCTCCTTACTCTCAAGGCCCTCACATGCAGTGGGTGGCTGGGGGGTGGGAGATTGGGTTCAGGGCTCCCGACACCTGTAGGAGCCTTAATGGAAGATCTGAAGAGGTCTGCATCCTGGTAAGCTCAGCAAAGTTTTCCCATGTGGCCTGAATGCCAATCTGTACCCCAGCCAGTTGGCCAACACTCTATTTTTACTTTTTTTTTTAAATTTTTTTAAAGATTTTTTAAATTTTTATTTATTTATGATAGTCACACACACACACACACACACAGAGAGAGAGAGAGAGAGAGAGAGAGAGAGAGAGAGGCAGAGACACAGGCAGAGGGAGAAGCAGGCTCCATGCAGGGAGCCCGACACGGGACTCGATCCCGGGTCTCCAGGATCACGCCCTGGGCTGAAGGTGGCGCTAAACCGCTGGGCCACCCGGGCTGCCCTATTTTTACTTTTTTAAAAGATTTTATTTATTCATGAGAGACACACAGAGAGAGGCAGAGACATAGGCAGAGGGAGAAGCAGGTTCCCTGTAGGGAGCCTAATGAGGGACTCGATCCCAGGGCCCCAGGATTAGGACTTGAGCCAAAGGCAGATGCTCAACCACTAAGCCACCCAGGTGTCCCAACACTCTATTTTTAAAAGAATCGGTTTTATTTTACTTTTAAAAGATTTTATTCATTTATTCATGAGAGACACAGAGAGAGAGGCAGAGACACAGGAGGAGGGAGGAGACTCCATGCAGGGAGTCCGATGTGGGACTCGATCCTGGACTCCAGGATCACGTCCTGACCCAAAGGCAGACGCTCAACTGCTGAGCCACCCAGGCGTCCCTTACATGAATATATTTTAAAAACAATTTTATTGAGGTTTAATTTACATACAATAAACTGCAATCATTTTAAGTTCCATAAGTTCTGACAAATTCCAGAGACCCATGCGACCCCACGGCAATCAAAAGAGTTCCCCTTCTGCCCCTTTACAAACCAGCCCCAGATAACTACTAACCCATTTTTTGTTAGCGTATAGCATATGCTCCTTTCTCTGTGGCTCCTTTTGCTCAGCACGCTTTTGAGAGTCAACCACATTGTTGAGTGTATCCGTAATTCCTTCCTTTTCACGGCTGAGTAGTGTTCTGCATTCCATCGGGTGGACCATTTGTTCATTCATTCATGGGCTTTTGGATATCAGGAGAATTTCCAGTGTTTGGTGGTTATGAAGATAGGTGTTATGAACATATGCATAAAAGCCTCTGTGGAGACAAAGGTTTCCATTTCTCTTGAGTGTCACTCAGAAGTGGGGTTATGGGGTTGCACAGCAAGTGCATGTTCAACTTTACAAGAAACTGCCCTCCAAAGCGACTGTGCTATTATACATTCTCAGCTGCAGTGTGTGAAAGCTCTAAATGCTCATTGACACTTGGTGTTGTCAAGTTTGTTTCAAAGTGTATTTTTGGGGGGCGCCTGGGTGGTTCAGTCAGTTAAAGGTGGGACTCTTGGTTTTGGCTCAGGTTGTGATCTCATGGTGGTGAGATTGAGCCCCACATCGGGCTCCGTGCTCAGCTGGAGTCTGCTTGGGATTGCTCTCTCTTCTCCCTCTGCCCCTCCCGCTCGTGCTCTCTCTCTCTTTATGAAATAAATAAGTCTTTTAAAAAACCTATTTTTCATTGTAGTGTAATTTACCTACACCTTTATCTTAAGTGTAGCGTTCAACCAGTTTTGACAAATGCATATCAAAACACAGCACATTTCTATTACCTCGGAAGGTTTCCTGTGTCCTCACCCCTCAAAATAACCACTGATCTGATTTCTATCACCATAGGTTAGTTTTGCCTATTCTAAAATTGTATATATATAAGTGGAATTATATGATATGTATGTGCTCTTTGGAGGTCCAACTTCTTTGACTCAGCATAATATTTTTGAGATTTATCCAGGATGCAGCTTATTCTTTCTTCCAAGTTCTAACCCACGGGATGGATATGCCAAAGGTTCTTTATCCTTTTACCTGTGGATGAGCATCTGGGTTGTTTACAGTTTGGGATTATTTATTTATTTATTTTAAAAGATTTATTTGTTTCAGAGAGAGAGGGAGCACATGAGTAGGAGGGGCAGAGGGAGAGGGAGAGAGATTCTCAAGCAGATTCCATGCTGATCTCGGAGCCCTACTGAGGGCTAGATCTCAGGACCCTTAGATCATGATCTGAGCCAAAACCAAAAGTCAGATGTCCAACTGACTGAGCCACCCAAGTGCCTACAATTTGGGGTTATTATTAATAAAGCTGCTGTGAGCATTTTTTTCAAGTCTTTTTGTGGATTTATGTTTTTCATTCTCTTGGGTAAATTATCTTTGTTAAATTAATAACTCTATGAAACTGCTAAACTATCTTCCATGTTAGAAGATAGTTGTCCAATTTACCCTTCCACCAACAATATATGAGTGTTCTAATTGCTCCATACTCTGTAAAACTTGGCATTATCAATCTTTTTCATTGTAACCGTTCAATGGCTGTATAGTGGTATCTCACTGTGGTTTGATTTGCGTGTTCCCTCTAATTAACGATGTCAAGTACTTTTGGATGTATTTATTGTCTACTTATTTTTTCTCCAGTGAAGTGCAAAATCTTTTCAAGTATTTTGTGCATTTTGAATTGTCTTCTTATTGGTTTGTAGAAATTCTTTTTATTTTATTTTTTAAAGATTTTATTTATTTATTCATGAAAGACACACACACACGCACAGAGAGAGAGAGAGAGAGAGAGAGAAAGAGAGAGACAGGTAGAGAGAGAAGCAGGCTCCCCGCAAGGAGCCCGATGTGGGACTCGATCCCAGGACTCTGGGATCATGCCCTGAGCTGAAGGCAGATGCCCAACCGCTGAGTCACCCAGGCTTCCCAGAAATTCTTTATATATTTTGCATTTTGAGTTGCAGGTCAGCTATATGTTTTGTGAATATTTTCTCCCAGTCTGTGGCTATTCTATTCATGTTTTTTTGGTCAGTGTCTTTTATTTTTTTTATTTTTTTATTTTTATTTTTTTTTGGTCAGTGTCTTTTAAAGAAGAGACATTTTTAATTTTGATGAAGTGTAATTTAAATTATTTTCTTTTAAAAATATTTTAAAACTTAAATTTGTTTTTTTAGAAGTTAATGATTTATTTTTTTAAAAAAGATTTTACTTATTTATTCATGAGAGACACACAGAGAGAAGCAGAGACATAGGCAGAGGGAGAAGGAGGCTCCATGCAGGGAGCCCGATGTGGGACTTGATCCCAGGGACTCCAGGATCACTCCTTGGGCCGACGGCAGACGCTCAACTGCTGAGCCACCCAGGCGTCCCTTTTTAAATATTTTTTAAAAAATAAATATTTACTGACCATCAGGTCCAGGTTGGAAAAAATATTCTCCTGTTTTCTTTTAGAAACTTAGTAATTTCATCCTTTGCTTCCAGGTCTAGGATGCATCTCAAATTAATCTTTGGGTATGTATGTAGAAGGGATCAAGTTCATTTCTTTCCATATAGATACCTGGTTATTCCAACACTAGTTGAAAGTCTTTCCTTATTTTATTGAATTGCTTTGGCACTTTTGTTGAAAATCAAGTTAACTATAGATGTGTGGCTCTATTTTTGGACTTCTCCATTTATTTAGATCTTTTTCAATTTCTTTCAGCAATGTTTTGTGTTTTTTTTAATTTTTTTTAATTTTTATTTATTTATGATAGTCACACACAGAGAGAGAGAGGCAGAGACACAGGCAGAGGGAGAAGCAGGCTCCATGCACCGGAAGCCCGATGTGGGATTCGATCCCGGGTCTCCAGGATTGCGCCCTGGGCCAAAGGCAGGCGCCAAACCGCTGCGCCACCCAGGGATCCCTGTTTTGTGGTTTTTAGTATACAAGTATTACTCCTCCTTGGTTTAATTTGTTGCTAAGGGTTTTACTTTTGGATATTATTGTAAATGGAATCATTCTTTAAATGTCCTTTTTGCACTGTTTGTTGCTGGTGTATATAAAGACAACTGAATTTTTTGTGTATTGATTTTGTATCCTATAACTTTGTGGGATTTATTAACTTTTACAGGTGTGTGTGAGTATGGATTCTTTAGAATTTTCTACATATAGGACCATACTATGTGAGTAGAGATCCTTTTAGTCCTTTCTTTCCTATTTGGATGTCTTTTATTAATTTTCCTGCCTAATTGCTGCAGCTTGAACTTCTAGTACTATGCTGAATAGAAGTGGCAAAAGTGGGCATCCCTCTCTTTTTCTTGACCTTCAGGAAAAAGCTTTAAGCCTCTCACCATTGAGTATGATGTTAGCTGTTGGTTTTACATATATGTCCTTTATTTTGTTGAGGACACTCTCATCCATTCCTACTTTATGGAATGCTTTTTTGTTTGTTTGTTTGTTTGTTTGTTTGTTTTTTTAAATCAGGAAGGGGTATTAGATTTTGTCAAATGCTCTTTCCACATCAATTGAACTAATCATGTTTTCTCCCTTCCTTCTACTGATGTGGTATTTTTACATTGTTTGCTTTTTATACATCACACTTGGCAGTAGTGTATGATTCTCATAATAAGCTGCTGAATTCACTTTGCTAGTATTTTGTTGAGGATTCTTGCATCTATATCCATAGGGGATGTCAGTCTGTAGTTTTCTTGTAGTGTCTTTCTCTGGCTTTGGTATCGGGGCCTCAGAGAGTTAGCAAGTGTTCCCTCCTCTTCTATTTTTCAGATGAGTTTGAGAAGAATTGGCATTAATTCTTTCTTAAATGTTTGGTTGAAGCCATCTGGTCCTGGGCTCTTCTTTGTTGGAAGGTTTTTTTTTGTAAACAAACAAAAGATTATTTATTATTATTTATTATTATTATTATTATTATTTTATTTATTTATTTATTTATTGTATATATATATATATATATATATATATATATATATATATATAGAGAGAGAGAGAGAGAGAGAGAGAGAGAGAGAGAGAGAGAGAGGCAGAGACACAGGCAGAGGGAGAAGCAGGCTCCATGCAGGGAACCTGACGCGGGACTCGATCCCAGGACTCCAGGATCACACCCCGGGCCAAAGGTGGTGCTAAACTCAGGTGCTAAATTTCAGGTGTACAATGGGCCGAAGGCGGTGCTAAACTCCTGAGCCACCCGGGCTGTCCTTCCTTTTATTTCTATAAACTCAGTAGTGATGAAAGAGGGGTATTTCATTTCATTTCATTTCATTTCATTTCATTTCATTTCAATTTTTATTTTATTTAATTTCATTTTTCATTTCTCTGTCTCTGCTTCTCTCTCTCTCTCTCTCTCCATGAGCAGGGAGGGACAGAGGGAGAAGGAGTGACGGAATTCCAGCAGGCTCCACACTCAGCAGGGTCTCACGATCCTGAGATTATGACCTGAGCCAAAATCAAAAGTTGGATGTTTAACCAACTGAGCCACCCAGGTGCCCCTCATTTCTTATTTTAATAACTCGAGTCTTCTCTACTCTTTTTCTTAGTCAATCTAGTGAAAGATCTGTCAATTTTGTTATCTTTTCAAAGAACCAACTTTTGGTTTTGTTGATTTTATTGTTTTTTCTATTATCTATTTCATTTATCTCCACTTTACTCCCTATTATTGCATTCCTTTACTAATTTTGGGTTTTGTTATCTTTCTTTTTCTAGTTCCTTAAAGTATAAAGTTAAATTATTGATTTGAGATCTTCCTTTTTTTAAAATAAAATGTAGGTGTATCCTGCTATAAATTTCCTGCTGAGCACTGCTTTTGCTACATCCCCTATGTTTTGGTATGTTGTGTTTTCATTTCATTGTCTCTAAGTATTTTCTAATTTGCCTTGATTTCTTTGAACCATTTAAAATTGTGTTGCTCAGTTTCCATATATTTGTGGATTTTCCCGTTTTCCTTCTGTTACTGATTTCCAGCCTCATTCCATTGTGGTCAGAGAAGATATGATTTCAATCTTTTAAGATTATTGAAACTTGTCTTGTGGCCCAATATATGGTTTATCTTGGAGAATGTTCCATGGGCCCTAGAGAAGCATGAGTATTCTGTTGTTGTTTACTGGTGTGCTCTATGTAAGTCTGCTAGTTCTAACTATTTAATGGAGTTGTTTGTATTCTCTTTTTCCTTTATTAGCCTTCTGTCTAGATGTTCTATCCATTATTGGAAGAGGGGTATCAAAGTCTTGAACTTTATTGTAGGATTGTCTATTTCTTCCTTCAATTCCTCAATATTTATGTTTTTCCTCCCTTTTAAAATTTTTTAATTCTGGTTAGTTGACATACAGAGGAATATTAGTTTCAGGTGTACAATGTAGTAATTCAACACTTCCATACATTACCTGATGCTCATCATAGCAAGTGCCCTCTTTCCCCATCATGTATTTCAACCATCCTGCCACCCCTCTCCCCTCTGGTAATCATAAATTTGTTCTCTATAGTTAAGAGTCTGTTTCTTGAGGTTTTTTTCTCTTTCTCTCTCCCCCTACCCACCACTTGTTTGTTTTGCTTCTTAAATTCTACACATGAGTGAAATCATATGGTATTTGACTTTCTCTGACTGACTTATTTCACTTAGCATTATACTCTCTAGATCCATCCATGCTGTTGCCAATTCTGTCAATATTTGATTCATATATTTTGGAACTCTTTTGTGAATAAATGTTTATAATTGTTATATTTTCTTGATGAATTGATTGTTTTATTAACATATAATGTCCTTATTTGTCTATTGTAACAGTTTTTGATTTAAAATTTATTTTGTTTCATATTAGTATAACCATCTCAGCTCTCTTTGTTATAGATTGCACAAGAAATCTTTTTGTTTTCTTTTACTTTCAATCTATTTGTGTCCTATGCCTAAAGTGAGTGTTTTGTAGACATTATGTAGTTGAATTATTATTATTTAAGAATTCAATTTTGCCAATCTCTTCCTCTTGATTTGGGAGTTTATTCCATTTACATTTTTTTAAAGATTTTATTTATTTATTCATGAGAGACACAGAGAGAGAGAGAGGCAGAGACACAGGCAGAGGGAGAAGCAGGCTCCATGCAGGGAGCCTGATGTGGGACTCGATCCCAGGTCTCCAGGGTCACTCCCTGGGCTGAAGGCGCGCTAAACTGCTGAGCCACTCTGGCTGCCCCTCCATTTACATTTAAAGTAATTACTGATAAGGAATGACTTCTGCCATTTTACCGTCTCCTGCATGACTTCATTTGTTCCTCATTTCCTCATTATTGTTTTCTTTTGTGTTTGATGGATTTTTTTTTGTAGTGAACTATTTTGATTCCCTTCTCATTTCCTTTCGTGTATATCTTTTATATATTTTCTAGTGATTACCATGGAGGTTATAATTAATATCCTGAATTTATAATAATTTTATTTGAATTGATACCAACTTAGCTTCAATAGCACACGAAAACTCTCCTCCTATACAGTTCTGTCTCTCCCATCTTTATATAATTATCAATTACATCTCTATGCATTGTGTGCTCATTAACATAGATTTATAATTTTTAAAGTGTTTTGTCTTCCAAATCTTATGGGAAATCAAAAGAGGTGTCATAATCCAAAATTATAATAGTATTGGCTTTTATATTTACCTACGTAGTTATCTCTACTGAAGTTTTTTATTTCTTTATATGGCTTCAAGTTACTGTCTAATGTCCTTATATTTCAACTTGAAGGACTCCCTTTAACATTCCTCATAGAGCAGGTTTATAAGCAATGAACTTCTTCAGGTTTTGTTTATCTGAAAATGTCTTAATTTTACCTTAAATATTTGAAGGATAGTTTTACTGGATATAAAATTCTTATTTTAGGGCACCTGGATGACTTAGTTGGTTAAGCATCTGCCTTCAACTCAGGTCATGACCTCAGGGTCCTGGGATCAAGCTGTCCTTCTGCCCCTTGCCCCAGTCCCACTCATGCTCTCTCATGCACTCTCTCAAATAAATAAAATATTAAAAAAAATAAAATTCTTTTTGGCCTCCATGGTTTGTGATGAGAAATCAACTTTTTATTTTTATTTTATTTTTATTTTATTTTTTAGAAATCAACTTTTTAAAACTTTTTTTTTAAATAGACTCCACACCCAACATGGGACTGGATCTCATGACAGATCAAGAGTTGCATGTTCTACCAACTGAACCAACCAGCTGCCCTGAGAAATCAACTTTTAATGTTTTTTGTAAATACTTCTCTTGCTGCTTTCAAGTTTCTTTCACAAGTTTTTATCTTTTGACAGTTATGATTTGTTTCAGTGTGGATTTCTTTTAGTTTATCTTATTAGGAATTCTTTGAGCCTTTTTTTTTTTAAGATTTCATTTGTTTATTCATGAGAGACACACACACACACAGAGAAGCATAGACACAGGCAGAGGGAGAAGCAGGCTCCATGCAGGGAGCCTGACATGGGACTCGATACTGGGTCTTCAAGGATCACACCCTGGGCCGAAAGCTGCGCTAAACCGCTGAGCCATCTGGGTTGCCCGAGGCTTTTGGATTTATAGATTCATGTATTTCATCAGATTTGGGGAGGTTTTGACCATTTTTCTCAACAATTTCTTTCTATCCCCTTTTCTCTCTTACTTTTCTGAAACTCCCATAATGGGTATATTGATCTGTTCCATGGTGTCCCAAAGGTTTCTTAGGCTCTGTTCATTTTTCTTCATTCTCTTTTCTTTCTCTTCCTCAGACTAGATCATTTCAATTGTTTTATCTTCAAATTTTTCATTTTTTTCTTCTGTGTGTTCAAATCTGCTGTTGAATCCCCCTAGTGGATTTTTCACTTCAGTTATTATACTTTTCAGTTCCATAATTTCTTTCCGGTTCTTAAAAAAAATAATTTCTGTCTCCTTTTTGATGTTCTTATCTTGTTAATCTATTGGTCTCTTGATTTCCTTGAATCTTAGTTCTGATTTTTATTAGCTCTTAGAGTATATTTAAAACAGTTGATTTTATGGTCTTTAGGAAGTCTATGTCTGAAATTCCTCAGGAGTGGGCTACACTTTCCTGATTCTTTTTATGTCTTATAATTTTGGTTGAAAGCTAGACATTTTGAATATCATAATATAGTACCTCTGGAAATCCAATTCTCTGTCTTCCCCAGGGTTTGCTTCTGTTTATTTTTTAAATTTCATTTATTTATTCATGAGAGACAGAGATAGAGAGAGAGAGGGGGGCAGAGACACAGGCAGAAGGAGAAGCAAGCCCCATGGAGGGAGCCCGACGCAAGACTCGATCCCGGGTCTCCAGGACCATGCTCTGGGCTGAAGGTGGCACTAAACTGCTGAGCCCCCCGGGATGCCCACTTCTGTTTATTTTTAATGGCTTCGGTTGTCCATTCATTTAGAGGCTTTCCCAAATCATTTTTGCAAAGATTGTATTCTTTATTGTGTGTAGTCTCTAAAATCTGTTTTGTTATTTCGGTGGTCAGCCAGTGATCATGCAGAGATTTCCTTTATCCCTGGAGCCAAAAAAAATGTATTTTCTCAATTTTTGTAGGTGGGCTGTGAGCAAAGACATGCTTTCTATGCTAAGCCACAACTCTGCCTTAGCCTTCACCTTCAGCTTGTGTGGTGCCCATAGAGTCACCAGGTGAAAACCTAGGGACATCTCAGGTCTTTTCTGAATGTGCATTCCATTCTTGGCATGCACACTGCACTCTTTTTTCACTACTATGTTCGGTGGCTCTTCTGAGTCCTTATTCCCCCAATAACCTTACTTCTTTGTCTTCCCCTTTTCAGGCTTTTGGGTTCCATCAGCCACTTGTCCCATCTGCTAACCTTTGCCCCAGGAGGGCATGGAATGTATATGACTAAATCCACACATGCTAATTCTGTCTGGAAAGCCACTCCAGCCTGGTAGGGTTTGCAGGGGGCATGACAAATAAAAGTCAACCTCTGAGGCATCCCTCAGGGAACCACCAAACAAGTCAAAACACACAATTACAGTATTTTAAGAACAAAGAACTAAATTTTTAGTCCCCCGACACCAGCAAGCCACACCAGGAATGCAGGCTGCCATCCTTATAGCTGCCACCATGCTGGGGAATGAGAAATGAGACTCAGGTGGGTGAAAATGCCACCATGCTCTCTTATTAAAATTCAGTTTTCCTTATTTCTCTCATTAAGTATCTTCCTGGTTGCTATAAAATTTGGATTAGATTCCAGAGGGCCCTCCCCCCCAATGGATTAAGCTTGCCTTTGCCAGCTTACAGTTGTTTCAGTGGAAGGACTGATTCTTTAAGTGTTATACTCCACTGTTTTCCATGATGTCACCAGGTCTCTCTTTTCTTTCTTTCTTTCTTTCTTTCTTTCTTTCTTTCTTTCTTTCTTTCTTTCTTTCTTTCTTTCTTTCTTTTATTTTCTTTCTTTCTTTCTTCTTTCTCTTTCTTTCTTTCTTTCTTTCTTTCTTTCTTTCTTTCTTTCTTTCTTCTTTCTTTCTTTCTTTCTTTCTTTGATTTTATTTATTTATTCTTGAGAGACACAAAGAGAGAGAGGCAGAGACATAGCCAGAGGGAGAAGCAGGCTCCCTGCAGGGAGCCTAATGTGGGACTCGATCCCAGGACCCCAGGATCATAATCTGAACCAAAGGCAGATGCTCAACCACTGAGCCACCCAGGTGCCCCTCTGTCTTTTCTTAACCTTACATTTTTATTGAAGTAAACAGCAAAATGTACAAATCTTGAGAAGACAGGTTGACAAGCTTTACATATGTATGCTCTCATACAGCCACGACCCAGATCAAGATACAAAATATTTTCAGTTCCTCAGAAGTTTTCTCCATACCCCTTCCAGGAGAGTTATGACCTCTATTACTGTAAATTTGTTTTCTCTGTTATAGAACATTTTATACATAGAATCAATTTGTGGGTACTCCGAATCTGGCTACTTTGCTTAGTTTAGTGTTTTGGGGATGCATCTGTCTTATTGCATGTAGCTGAAGTGGGTTCCTCTTTTTTTTATTACTGAAACAATTCCACTGTAGGACTATACCATGATTTGTTTATTCATTCATCAATTGATGGGCATTTAGGTGGTTTCCAGTGTTGGCTATTATGAATAGAACTCTATGAGCATTCTTGCATGTGTCTTTTGTTAAATATGATGAATGGGTTTTTTTCTCTTTGGCATATTTGGGAGAAGATTCTCTAGGTCGCTTGACTCTTGAGGGATGCCCTGTTCTCTACACCCAATGGCTTTTCTCTGTGTCCACCCAGCTGAACTCTGGTTTGGCCTTCTGCTTCTTGAACACCATAATTCCCAAGAATTCTGTGACTCTGCCCTGATGGCTTCTCTCCACCCTGTTGAGCTTATTTGTGGGTCTTTTGACTCTGTCCAGCACCTAGACCATTCTGGATCCCTTTCTACATCAGATTTAGCTGTCTGCCTTGGCCATCTCATCTCTTTTCAAAGCCTCATGTCCCATAGACAATCCAGTAACTATAGAATCTGAGGCTCGACCTTCAGTCCCATATATGCTTCTAGGAATTGGCCAATGGTCAGTTGTTTGGTGGACATCTCTGCTTGGGTGGTCCTGTACTACTCACAATTTATACTTTCCCTACTGTCTTTTCCATTGTCCCTCAGCTTGTCCTCTCTCCTCTGCAGTGCCCATTTCAAGATTGCTCCATTTTTCTTCCAGCCACACAGGTCTGGGTCCCTGACTTCCTTCATTCTATCCATTTCCTTTCCCCCAGCAACCAATCTGGAGAACCCAAGTACAGTCCATGGTATCTTTCCAATGCCTTGGGGAACCTCCCTTCTTCTCTAGCCCATGGCTGCTACCCCAGTTCAAGCCTTAGAATCCCCTTTCAACACTCCTCTGTAAGCTTCCAACTTCCAGCCTTCCCTTTGCTAATTGACTTGGCCTCCAGCTCCAGACATGGCCCCCAAAGCTGGCTCTGACCATGTCTGCCTCAGCAGTGAGGCCATGCTTGAGGGCCTGGGCTGCAGATGAGCCAGCTTTGGGCGCCATTCCTTAGCACCAATCGTGCATGGCAGACACGCTCAATGGCCAGGGCTCACAGACAGGTTTTTCATGTTAGGGATTTGGAAGGGGCTCCAGCGCTGGTTGTAGTTCAGAGCTTGTGAGATGCAGGAGAGCCCCTGTGTGAGCTCATCTTTCCTGGGGCAGCCGGACTCAGGGCTAAGCCGGCTGGGGAGGCTGTTTGGAAAATTTCACACTCAGCCCTGCCACTTGGCTGGCCTCCAGATGTTTGGCAGCTCAGGTGACTCATGGTGAGTCCTCAGTCAACCCATCCTTCCAGCAAGTACTGCCAGGTCTGGGGCCACCTCCAGATGGGTCATGAACATGGGGATCAATGGAGAACCTTGAGAGGCAGACCCTACTAGGAGGGGCTTGTGCTCTTGTTGGGGAAAGGAGATTCATAAAGAAACAATGAGAGAACAGGAGTGGGAGAACTTTTGGGGGGAGGGAGATGATGCTGGTCATTTGAGATTGGAAAGCCAATTTATTTGTATTGTGTGTACACAACCTTTTGGAAGAGACATAGTAATACACCTGAGAGAGATGGTACCCAATCACAGCTAAGAGCATGGGCTGTGGAACCAGTCTGCCTGGGGTCAACATCTAGTTCCACCACTTGCTAGCTGTGTGAACTTAGCCAAGTTGCTTAAACTCTCTGTGCTTCTATCTCTTCATCTGTAGAACTGAAATAACAATAATAGTACCCATTTACCTACCTCATCGGATATTTGTGATTATTAAATACGTTAACACAAGTGAAGCACTCAGGGAAGTACCTGACACCTAGTCAATGCTCAACAAACATTAGCATTGTTATAACTGTACTTATCCCAGCCTACCTCTCCACCACTCCCTCCCTTCATGCTTTGGCTACTCTGACCCCACGTGGTTCTTTGGCTGTTTCTGTTTACACTGGGGAACTCTTGCACCCCCTTCAGATCCAGTTCAAAAATCACTTCTGGGAAGACTTCCCTGACCCTCAGGTCTTTTCTCTCTGTTTTGTTAACACTTGCTCTTCTTAATTTTAATCATGTTTTACCTGTCTGGCCTTTTGACCAGCTCGTGAACAACTTGAGGGTAAGCCTGTGTCTAAATCAATTCCTTGTTCCTAGCACCTAGCATGCCTCTGGGGCTAGCCCCAATAGTCACCTAATAATTGTTTGTTAGATAAGTAATTGAAAGAATTGGTGTTTTCTAAGAAAACACGATAGAAGACTGATCTGTGAGGTGCAATGTATTTTTTGACAGGGCATAAACTGGTGATGCTGTTGTCCACAGCCAAGGCCATGGAGAGGCTGTGATGTGTGATCCTGTGTGTGGCAGCCATCAGGGCAGCCTTCCTGGAGAAGGAGGGGTGGGAGTGACAAGCCCAGGCTGGTTCCCACTGGCTCCAAAGATGTTAGGCACTGTGGGATTGGCAGCTGGTGCCCCTATGGTTTGCCCTTGGCTTTTCTGCTGCCACTTTGGGACCAGCAGAACTTGGCAGAGTTTAGCTCCCTGCCTCTGCTCTGGGGAGAGGGCTCAAACGTGGGACAATGGTGGTGAGGACCAGCCCCCACCCCACCGACACACACGGAACCTCTTAGAATGGATTTCACGCTCCCTGTCCTAATGCAGACCGTCTCTGCTTTGCTTTGGAAAAACAGAGGTCTTGCTCCAGCCTTCTGAAACCAATTGGAAACAAATCTTCCCTCCCTGTCCCTCCCCCAACATCTGTAGAGGCCAAAAGAAGGCAGAACAAGGCAGAACAGAATGGCCAAAGGGCTCAGGACCCTGCTCTCTGCAGTGAACAGAGTGGCCACTTCCCCTTGGATGAGTGGGAGCCAGCTCTGATGATGTCTCCAAAGCCACACTCCCCAGACATCTGTCCATTCTGCTTGTTCACCAGGGAGGCTCTGGATGGGGTCCGGCAAGGCCATTGCTAGATATGGCTACAGCCATACTCCCCACTCTCAGTGCTGACACCTGCCCACTGCTCCTTGTCTCTAAAGTCTGTGCCCTGCAGCCTTCTGTTCTGGCCCTAGTCTGCACTGTTCCTACTCATGCCCTGTCACTGCCTGGGTGACCTTGGCCAAGTCCTTGCATCTCTGAGTCACTGTTTCCTGGTGGGTAAAATGGAGAGAGAGAGTGATCACCTGAGTGAGGTGGAAAGCAGCCCCATAAGAGGGGTGTAGGAAGGGATGTGTGTGAGTTATCACCATCATGCTTGTCTGTCTCTGGTTCTGAGCCTCACCTCTGCTCCTCCGGTTCCTTACCATTCATGGTCAAACTCTGGGCTATCACCCAGTAAATGTCCCTGGACCACCATATCCTCCATGGATCTCTTGTTGATATTGTACTCTGTACCATTCAGAATTTACCATGCACACCTGTCTGTTTATTTAAAAAAGCACAGCATTGGAGTCCAAAGATCTGGGTTCAAGTCTCTGCTCCACCACTGCTGTTTAGCTGAGTCAGAAAGGCAGCCTGCATTCTCTCTCCAAGCCCCAAGTTCATCACTTATAAGTGGACTTGATTATGATCACACCCACCTCTCAGACATCTATGGGTCACAAATGGGATGCATGCATGTAAAAGCATTTTGCAAACTATAAAAAGCACTTGGTCATGTTGCCTCTTTCTGTTTCTAGTTTGATGTAGGTTCCCTGCGGTAAAGACCTGCTTCTGCTGAGCCATAGTGGCTGTGCTGGTAGGGTGTGGTCCCAGGCAGGTGCCCAGTGAGTGGCCCTACTAGACCCTGTATGGGGGAACCCCTTGTATCCTAGTGGGAGCAGGCCAGGAGTGCTGGCCTGCTGGGACCCAGATGGCCCACAGGAGCGCTGGCAGGAGGAGGCAGCAGTGGCGACCCTGTGGAGTGATTTCCGGCCTTGGTCCCATTCTAAAGACATCCAGATGGTCTCCTGAAGATGTTACCCAGGAAGCCAATTGCCAGACATGAAGACTCCAAAAGGAGGTCCAAGGAGACACAGCCAGAGGACACAAGAGGACACATCTGATCATTGAAACATGAAAACAATCGAAATGTTGGATTGCCCAAAGGCCAACTAGAAACCGTCAAAATATAAACACCCAGTGGTAAACAGAGCACAGCGATCAGATTGTGAAATGGAGTGCCAGAAAATTTGAAATAATTGAATTATAAAAATTCATAATTTTGAAAATGATGGAGAAAGGCTGCCTGGTGCAGTGTGGTGGCAGGGAGAGGGCTGGGCCAGAGAAGAACATCTTCCTGAGTGATACACCCAGGTAGGAGTGGGTTTGTGTCCCTTCCATCTTCCCCGTGCCCAGCCAGAAGCTAGGTCCGGAACAGGCAGTAGTGAGGTTCTTGCAGACCAGGATGTTGAAAACAATGGAGAACTATGGACGGGTTTATGCAGAGAGATGACATGGCCAGATATTTGGACATGAGCTGTAGTGAAGCAAAGACCTGTAGCGTGGTACCCAAAGTAAACAAACTGGGTAAGGAGGGAGTAGGTCACAACCTACACAGAATCTAGGGGAGTGGGTGATACATTGTGGGTTGCAGATGGAGGTTAGTGGTGGTGTTTGAAGACGACCTTTCCATCTGGGGATGAGGAGATGATGTGGGTAGAGAATGAGAAGAGTAGGCTTTGAACAGAAAAGGATGATCTCAATGTGGGGTTTATGGAAGTTGAGGTGGGCCAGGTAGCTGGACATCTCTACAGGAGTCTGGATAAACAGGCCGGACTCAGAAGAATACACTGGAGTTTCAACTTTGAGGTTTTCAAGTTGTCTGAGGTTGGGTTTCTTAGAAGCAGACCCTGAGATGCAATTTTTGTGCAAATCATTTATTAAGAAAGTGCTCCTAGGGGAGACTAGCAGGATCTAGGACAGCACAGGGGAGGGAGTCAAGCAAAAGTATGATCTCAGATATGAGCCCCAGGAACCTAACCCTAAGGGGACTCTGGAGTGGACATTGTACTTCCTGACCTGAGGCAGGCAAGCTGGACTTTCCTGAGCGTGACTGTTTTTGCAGGTGTTGATCAGTGGTTGGGGACCATGCCATTGAGAGGCAGGAAATTCCTGGCATTCTGGCTCTCTGCAAGTGAAGGAAAGTTTCACAGCACACAGGGAGTCCTCCACAAGGGGCCAAGAGCTGGTTGTTGGAAGGAGAATCTATCGAGGCCAGGGATGAAGAGGGGTCCCCTTGCTTTTGCAGTGTAGGAAGTGCACTGTGTCTGCTCCCCACGTCAGCAGTGCATTGACAGTCATCGAAGCTGGGGTGGCTGGGCTGGCTCTACCATACTGACAGTTCAGGCTCCTGGATGGAAGGGGCTATAAAGTCCACCCAAACCCAACTTCTCACTAGTGCCAGAATCCTTTCCCTCACCACTCAGCAAGTGCGGTCACAAGTGACTGCAACTCAACTCAAATGACTTCAGCAAAAAAGGAATTTATTGGCCTAGGTAACTGGGAAGTCCAAGGGTGTGGCCAGATCCCGGGGCAGAAATTATGTCACTGGGTTTCTCTCTCTCCAGCTTTTTGGTGTGTGTTGGGTCTCTGTCAGCGGGGTTCTCTCCACAAGTTAGGAAGCCTGGTGTCTAGCAGCTCCGGGCACCATCCTTAAAAGCCCCAATACAAATGGAAGAGAGACACCTTTCCTTCCAGCTGTCAAATGCAAATCTCAGAGAAGATGAACTGTCCTGCTGAGCTGACATGCCCATGCCTGAACCAATATCTGGGGTGCATCTCATCCCGAAGGGACCAACCGTTAACTAGCACAATTTACCATCTACTTCCAGGTCGGCCTGTCTTTCTTTCTTTCTCTCTCTCTGTTTCTTCCTTCTTTCCTTCTTCCTTTCTTTCTTTCTTTCTTTCTTTCTTTCTTTCTTTCTTTCTTTCTTTTCTCTTCTTCTCTCTCTGTTTCTTCTTCTTTCTTCTTTCTTTCTTCTTTCTTCTTTCTCTTCTCTTCTTTCTTCTTTCTTTCTTTCTTTCTTTCTTTCTTTCTTTCTTTCTTCTTTCTTTCTTTCTTTATTTCTTCTCTCTCTCTCTCTCTCTCTCTTTCTCCCTCCGTATTCCACTCAAGCCTGAGTCATGTGCCTACCTCTGTGAGGGGGGACAGGGAAGGGTCAGCCCCCTCCAAACCAGAGGAAATGAAGAAAATGTGTTCAGTTCCTAACAGTGGAGGTGCCAGCTGATAACACGGTGTCCTTTCCAACTGGGAGTGCAGGATGCTTCTGTTTCCAAATAAGAAGTACCCCCAGAGAATATAAAAATTAGTGAAAGGGAATAAAGGGAAAGGAGAGAAAATGAGTGAAAATATCAGTGAGGGTGACAACACATGAGAGACACCTAACTCTGGGAAATGAACAAGGGGTAGTGGAAGGGGAGGTGGGCAGGGGGTTGGGGTGAGTGGGTGATGGGCATTGAGGGGGACATTTGGCGGGATGAGCACTGGGTGTTATGCTATATGCTGGCAAAATGAACTCCAATAAAAAATTAAAAAAAAAAAGAATTACCCCTCAGAGGCCTCTAGGAAGGTCAGGGTGGAACCTGGGTGTGTGTGGGGGGGAAGGGGGATGGAAAAATGGAGATCCATCTGCGTCCTGCCCTTGAGAGAGGGAGAGACAAAGAATGGGTTTTGGCTAGATGGCTGGAGCTGTCTGGGGTCTGGCCCTGAAACAGGAGAGGCAGAAGCAGGCCCTAAGTTGAGGCCCAAGAGGTCTAGTCTTGGGGTGGGGAAGCTGCTCCTAAAAGCTGGCTTGTGTGGCAGGTGGATGGACAAATAGCCATATCCAGCTGAAAAAGGAGAGACCAAGCAGAGGTGGCAAGAGGAGGTGCCAGCTGCAAGGGCTGTCCCAACAGTCAGGCAGGAGGACACAGATGGCACCCGAGGGCAGGGTGGGCTCAATGGTGGCCCTGGAGCTCCAATTCTGCTGGTGCTCATCATAAGCTCAGTCGGTGCCCGGAGCACTGGGATAAGAGTCAGTCCCCAGATAAGGCAGGGGGTGGCAAAGAGTGGGCCATTCTTACAAGGACAGAAAGTAGATTAGCAGTTGCTTAGGGCTGGGAAGAGGCTGGGAGGGGGCCAGGGGATGATAGCTAAAGCACGCAGGCTTTGTTTTTGAAGCGATGAAAATGTTCTAGAATGGACGGTGCTAATGACTGCACATGTCTCACTGAATTGTGCACTTTGAATAGGTAAGGTGTATGGCATGTGAATTATATCCTAACAAAGGGGAGTGGGATTCTTTTGGTTAGAGGAGCAGAGGCAGCTATCATCGCTCAGATGGTCCCTGATGTGCTCCCACCAGGCTGATCACTAGGCTCCACCTTCAGACCCCACCTTCTGGCAGACCATGGGGAGGACTCAGCTGTCTGAGCCCCGCTGCTATATCACCTCCTTGTCTGCAGTGGTTCCCAACTAGTGCACCTACTTTCCTCTGTGCCCTCTACTCTGTATTAGGCATCTTCACAAATGCAAATGTACTCATATCACCCCATGAGTGACATGCACATCTGGCCATCCTGCACATCTGGCCCCTGCTGACCAGCCATACCTCTTCCATTCTTTGAACTTGATATGGCCTCAGGGCTTTTGCATTTCCTGTTCTTTGTGACCAAAACTGTGCTTTCCTCTTTTGACCTAAGAAATGCGAGTATTTCCTTCTTCCTTTCCTACACAGCACTTATTCCATGCATAATTATACATTCCAGTCGGTTGGCTTGGAATATAAACTCTTTGGGTATATGTGTGTTCACCCTGACCCAGAACACTCGATAAAAATGTGTGAAATTAGTGAAGGAATATTCCCTCTGCCCTGGAGAGGCTGGAGCCCGCAGAGGAAGTCTCTAAGACTCCAGGGTAGACAGTTGGGTGTGGGCAGACAGGATCAGCAGGTGAGGCCCATCAGCCTGAGTCAGAGCCCAGTGGTCATTGGTGGCATTGAATCCTGAAGTCACATGTCTCTCTGTAGCCACTACCCACCTCCCTGAGGTCAGAAAGTCCAGGGAGTGTGGAGTCCCTGTTGTGGCTGCTGCATATTTGCGGGCTGGGGGCAGGGGCTGTCCTCAGACTGCAGCAGGGAGGCTCCAAGGGCAAGGAGATGCCTCAGTCTGGAAAATCACATCACGAGATCGAGGCTGGCCCTGGGACAAGGCAGGGAAAGTGCTAGGAGCCTGGCGTTCCAAGAGACACAAGCCGAGAGACTAATTCTTGGAAAGTCGAAACCCCCAGGGGGCTGCAGTGGGTCTTTGAGCTGCTGGCGAGCACCACTCTGGCTTTGGGACCATCCAGAGTGGTGAAAACAGAGTGGCTGGAGATTTTGGCCACCTCACAGTGTGGACAGGACGGTGAGGTCCAGAGGACGGGAGCCATCCTCCATGGCTGCATAAGCTGGAACTGAGGCCCAGGTATCCTGGCTCCTGGCCCGGCCTCTTTTCTCTCTGCCAGGCCGCCACCGCTTCTTCCAAATGGGAAAATCCACGTGGCATTTCTCCTTGATTCTGGAAGGGATAATACAGCGTGCCTGTGGATGCTCACAAATCTGCATGTGTGAAGTGGATTTCCCTTCCTGAGCATCCTTGGGGGGTGATTCTCGAAAGCATCTCTATTCTCTGCATCCCTGTAGGCTGCTTTTGCCAACTTGCTTTATTGCTTTTTGAAACTTTTAACCCAGAAATAACCTTAAACTTACAAAAAAGCTGCAAGAATATTATAAGCAAAGCCCAGTGATTTTTTAACCTAGATTTGTCACTTGTTTGCATTTTGCCCCGTTTGTTTTTATCACATAATCTCACTCTATACAGACACATGCACACAGATACACACACATACACTAAAAACTGAGTTCATACTGATACATCCAACTGATACATCTATCCAGCAACCTAGTATACTTCTAGAGTTTTCCTTCCCATGTACCTATGTTTCCCTTCAACAATGAGAAAACTGGCTCCTACTTTCCACTCATTCCCTCAAGCCTAGAATACAAGAAAATAGTTTCAGAGCTGGGAACCCATATCACCGTAATAGCCAAATCTATCAACTGGAATTCAATATTTATTTCCATTTCCCTAAGATAAAAATTTAATATAGAAAACACATAAATCTTAAATGTATACTTTGATGAATTCTCACAAATGGCATACACTTATGTTTTCCATAGCCCAATTGCCTTGGGCATCTCAGGCAAATATAACAAAATACCATATACTGGTAGCTTAAACCAACACACATTTTTTCTCATGGTTCTCATGGGAAATCCAAGATCAAGGTGTTGGACGATTCAGTTCTTGGTGAAGACTCTCTTCCTGGCTTGCAGATGGCCATCTTACTGCAGTGTCCTCACATGAAAGGTATCTTTCATTTTTACAGGGTGGCTAGTCCCATTATGGGGTCCCCCCACCTCTTATAAACCTAATTACTTCCCCAAACCCCCACTTCCACATTCAGTCCATAACACCAATCAGGGTAGAGAACATTTCCATCATTCCAGAATGGTCTGTAGGGTAACTAAGTAGGAGTGGAATGGCTGGGTGGTAAAGAGATGTATGTTTAACCAAACAAGAAATGATCAGAACTTTTCTTACAATGTTTATGTTTTTTACATTTATCTTAACAATGAAGGAAACTGTTCCGCATTCTCACCAACATTGCCAGTCTTTTAAATTTCAGCCTTTACAGTAGGATCATATAATAGATATCCTTTTTCAGTCAGGCCATCTTAACAGTTATATAGTGGTATCTCATTGTGATTTTATTTTTCATTTTCCTGCAGACCAACTATGTTGAGCATACTATTATTTATAAAACTTCATTTGAGAAGTATCTAATTTTAGAATATTTGCCTGTTTTTTAAATTGTGTTCTTTATTTCTTTTTAAAATTATTGATTTGTACGTGTTCTTTATATATGCTGGGTATACGTCCTTTGTCAGATATGCATTTTGTGAATATTTTTGCCTGAGTTTGTGGCTTGTCTATTTATTTTTGTACTGGTGACTTTTTATTGTGGTAAAATACACAGAACATAAAATTTACCACCTAACCATTTCAAATATAAAATCCAGTGGCATTTAGTACATTCAAAATATTGTGCAACCATCACGACTATCTAATTTCATTTTCATCACCCCCAAAGGAAACCCAAATACCCATAAAGCTATCACTCATCATGCTCTCATTTTCCAACCTCCTGCAACTATTAATCTACTTTCCATCCCCGTGAATCTGGCTGTTCCATATGAATGCAGTCATACAGTATGTGGTCTTTTGTGCCTGGCTTCTTTCACTTAACATAATGTTTTTCAAAGTCCATCCACATTGTACAAAGTATCACAACTTCATTCGTTTTATGGCAAAACAACATTCCATCATATAAATATCTTACAATTTATCAGTTCATGGACATTTGTGCTATTTCTATCTTTTGACTATTGTGAATAGCACCACTATGGACATTTGTGTACAAGTTTTCTTGTGAGCATGGTTTCAGTTCTCTCAGACATATACCTAATAATGGAATTGCTGGGTCATAGAGTAATTCTATGTTTAATTGAGAGACTGCCACCGTTTTCTGCTGTGGCTGCACCATTTCACATTCCCACTATCAATGTATGAGAGTTCCCATTTCTTCACAACCTTACAAAACATATTTTTTTTGTGTTTGGATTATATCCATCCTTGTGGGTGTGAAGTAGTGTCTCACTGGAGTTTTGATTTATAGTTCCTTAATGACTAATGATATGAAGTATCTTTTCGTGTGATTTTTTTTTTTGCCATTTATGTATTTTATTTGGAGACTTGTCTGTTAAAGTCTTTTGTTATCGTGTTGTAAGAGTTCTTTAAATATTCTGGATACTGGATCCTTCCCAAAGGTGTGATTTAAAAATGTTGTCTTCCATTCTGTGGATTGTTATTTAACTTCCTTGATAACATCCTTTGATGTATAGAAGTTTTAGATTTTGATGAAATTCAATTTATCTCTCTTTTCTTTTGTTGCTTGTGCCTTTGGTGTCACATCTAGGAAACTATTGTTAAATCTAAGGTCATAAAGTCTTACCCTTATGTTTTCTCCCTAAGAGTTTTATAATTTTAACTCTCACAACCCAATAAGCCAATAACAAATTACCCAAATTTCAAATGGGCAAGTGATTTGAATGGACATTTCTCCAAAGAAGCTATACAAATTGCTAAGAAACACAGGAAAAGTATATTTCACTACTTTTGATGCCCTACATTAGGGCATTCATTAGAGAAATGCAAATTAAAACCACAATTTTACCCACTAGAATGATTGTATTAAAAAAGACAGACAACAACAACAACAACAACAACAACAGCAACAACAACAAAGACAGACAATAACAAGTGTTGTTTAGGATGTGGAGAAATTGGAGCTTTCATACATTGCTGATGGGTGTAGAATGCAGCCTCCATTGTAAAATTTGGCAGTTTCTCAAAAATCTAAACACAGATACCCTATAACCCAGGAATTCCATTCTCTTTCAATGGGTTGTTTTTTCACTCTACTAATATTGTTCTTCGATGCACAAAAGTTTTAAATTGTGAAGATATCCAATTTATCTATTTCTTCTTTGGGACTTGAGGTTTTGGTGTCATAGCTAAGAAATCATTGTGTAATCCAAAGTCATGCAAATTTATCCCTATGTTTCCTTCCAGAATTTTTACAGTTCAGGCTCTCATAGTTAAGTCTTTGATTTGTCTTGGATTATGGTGTGAGATAAAAGTATACAGTGTTCTGTGAAGGGCCAACTTTGTTTTTTTGCATGTGGGTATTCAGTTGTCCTGGCACTCTTTGTTGAAGACGCTATCCTCTCTTCATCAAATGGTCTTGGCATCTTTGTCAAAAGTCAACTGACCATAGATTATATGGGTTTATTTCTGTATTCTCAATTCTATTCCATTGATCTATATACCTATCCTTATGGCAGGATAGCAGGGTGTTAATTACTGTAGCTCTGTAGTAAGCTTTGAAACCAAGAAATGTGAGTCCTCTAACTTTGTTCTTTTTCAATGTTGTTGACTGTTTGAGGTTCATTGCATTTCCATTTGAATTTTAGGATCATTTGTCCAATTGCAAAAAAAGGCAGTTGATATTACATTAACTGTAGAGCAATTTGGGAATTGTTGCCATCTTAACAATATTAAGTATTTTTATCCATGAATGTGGGGTGTTTTCTCATTCATTTAGGTCTTCTCCAATCTCTCTCAACAATATTTTTTAGTTTCAGTACAAGTTTCACACTTCTTCTGTTAAATTTACTCCGAAGTATTTTATTCTTTTTGATGCTATTATAAATGATATTATATTTGTGATTTCATTTTGAGATTGCTCATTACCAGTGTATAGAGAAATGACTAGTTTTTGTATATTGACATCTTGTGAGCTTAATGAACTGGGTTTTCTGGTTATGACATCCGCAAATAGAGTTTTACTTCCTTTCTTATCTGGATGCCTATCTTTTTCTTGCCATATTGTCCTGGCTAGAACCTCAAATACAATGTTCAACAGAAGTGGTGAGAACAGATATTCTTGTCTTGTTCCTGATCTTAGGGAAGAAAATTTTCAGTCTTTCATATTCAAATCTGATGTTAGCTCTGGGATTTTTGTATACAGCCTTCATCAGATTGAGGAAATTCCCTTCTATTCCTAGTTCATTGAGTGTTTTTACCAGGAAAGGATGTTGGATTTTTGTTAAGTGCTTCTCCTGCATTTTTTAAGATTGTCATTGTTGGGCAGCCTGGGTGGCTCAGCGGTTTAGTGCCGTCTTCAGCCCAGGGCGTGATCCTGGAGACCCGGATCGAGTCCCACATCGGGCTCCCTGCATGGAGCCTGCTTCTCCCTCTGCCTGTGTCTCTGCCTCTCTCTCTGTCTCTCTCTCTCTCTGTCTGTGTGTCTCTCATGAATAAATAAATAAAATATTAAAAAAAGATTGTCATTGTTTTGTTAATTTTGTTAATATGGTATATTTCATTGATTTATATTTGTATATTGAAACAAATTTGCATTCTTGTCAAAAATGCATATAGTCATTTTTTTGTATACTGTTTGATTCAATTTTCCAATATTTTATTGAGATTTTCCATCTGTTTTCATAAGAAATAGTGGTCTGTAATTTTCTTTCCTTGTAATACTTTTGTCTAGTTTTGGTATCTGGGTAATACTGGCCTCATAAAATGGCTTAGGAAGTGTTCTATTCTTCTCTTTTTTTGTAAAGACGTTGAGAAAGATTGGTGTTAATTTTTTTTCAACCTTTGGTAGAATTCAATGGTATTGCCATCTTGTTCTGGCTCTTCTTTGTTGAAATCTGTTTGATTACTAACTCAATAGGCTTTTCCAGATTTTCTTTTTCTTTTTTAGTCACTTTGGAGAGCTTGTGTAATTCCAGGAATTTTTCCATTTCATCTAGACTTTTTAATTTGTTGGAGTACTGTTGTTCATTGTATTCCCTTATAATCCTCTTTATTTCTTTAAGATCTGTAGTAGTGTCCCTTGCTTAGTTTTTATGTTTAGTGATTTGAGTCTCCTCTCTTTTTCGTTAGTTTGGCTGAAGATTTGTTAATCCTGTTGACCTTTTCAAAGAACCAACTTTTTCTATTCTTGGTTTTCTGTATTGATTTTCTATTCTGTCATTTATTTCTATGCTAATTTCCATTACTTACTTCCTTCTACTGGCATTGGGTTTAGTTTGCTCTGTTTTTCTAGTTTCTTATGATAGAACATCAGATTATTGATAAGAGATCTTCCTTCTTTTTAAATTTAGATATTTATAGCTATAAATTTCCCCTGGACACTGCTTTTGCTCCATCCCATAAGTTTTGGTGTATTGTACTTTTGTTTTCATTGATCATGAAAGATTTTTTATTTTTAAATAATCTGTATGCCCATTGTGGGGCTGGAATTCACAACCCTGAGATCAAAAGTCTCATGCTCTACCAACTGAACCAGCCAGGTGCTCCTGATCTTGAAATAACTTTTAATTCCCCTTGTAATTTCTTCTTTGATCCATCTGTTATTTAAGAACATATTGTTTAACTTCCATATATTTATAAAAATTTCCAAATTTGCTTCTATTGTTAGTTTCTAATTTCTTTCTAGTGTGGACAAAAAACATGCTTTTCATGATTTCAATCATCTAAAATTTATCAAGACTAGTTTTATAGCCATATTATTTATGTTGGAAAATATTCTGTGTTCACTTGAGAAGAATGCATAGTTTACTGTTGTTAGTAAGAATGTTGCATAGATGTTTGTTAGGTCTAGCTGGTATATATTCTATTCCTGATGATCTTCTGTATAGTTGTTCCCTTCATTATTAAAAGTTGGATATTGGAGCACCTGAGTGACTCAGTCAGTTGAGTGTCTGTCTTCAGCTCAGGTCATGATCCTGAGGTCCTGGGATTGAGCCCCACATTGGGCTTCCTGCTCAGTGGGGAGTCTGTTTTTCCCTCTCCTTCTGCCTCTGCCCCACTCATGCTCTCTCTGTCAAATAAATGAATAAAATCTTTCTTTTTTTAAAGTTAGATATTGAAGTGTGTAAATATTATTGTTTATTTCCCCCTTCAATTCCTTCAGTTTTTGCTTTCTGTCCTTTGAGGCTCTGCTTTTAGGTCATATATGCTTACAATTTTATCTTCTTGATGGATTGACCCTTTTATTATTATGAAATGTCTTTCTTTGTCTTCAGTAAAAATTCTTTTCTTAAAGTCTCTTTTGTCTGATATTAGTATAAATGTTCCATCTCTCATTGTTACTGATTTCATGGAATATCTTTTTCTATCTTTACTTCAAATTTATTTTTTAAACCCATCCTGCTAATTTATCCCTGTTAATTGGAGAGTTTAGTTCATTTAATTAATGTATTTACTGACTAAGAAAGACTTCTGCCATTTTGCTATTTGTTTCCTATTAAGTTGCTTGTCTATTTGTTCCCTGGTTCCTCTATACTTCTTTCTTCTGTATTTTAAAATATTTTCTTGTGTATCATTTAAATTCCTTGTTGTTCCTTTACTCTCTCTATATTTTTTAGTTATTTGAGGTTGCCTTGGAGATTACAATTCACATTTTAATTTTATGTATTATCTATCATCTATCTATCATCTATCTATCTATCTATCTATCTATCTATCTATCTATCTATCTATCATCAAGTAGATTCAGACTCCATACTGAAAATGGGGCTTGAACTCATGAACTTGAGATCAAGAATAACAGGCTCTACTGACTGAACCACCCAGGTGCCCCCCAAACATTGTAATTCATAACAATCTAGTTTGTAGTAACACTAACTTAATTTTAATAGTATACAAAAAATTTGCTCCCATATAGTTCCATTGTCCCCAACTCATGCTATTCTTGTTCAAACTGCATCTTTGTCCATTGTGTGCTCATCAACATAGATTTATAATTATTGCTTTGTATAATTGTCATTTAAATCAGATAGAAAAAAGAGTTACAAATAATATATGTATACTGTCTTTTATATTTAACTATGTAGTTACTTTCTTGGTGTTTTTTATTCTTTATGGGGATTTTAGTTACTACCTAGTGCCATTTCATTTCCACCTAAAGGATTCCCTTTAGTGTCTGTGGTAAGACAGATTTCCTAGCAACAAACTCTCAGTTTTTGTTTATCTGATATCTCAATTTTTCCTTTTTTGTTTTTTGGGTTTTTAAAAAGATTTTATTTATTTTTATTTTATTTTTTAAGTAAACTCTATGCCCAGTGTGGGACTTGAACTTTTTTTTTTAATTTTTTTTTATTTATTTATTTATGATAGTCACACAGAGAGAGAGAGAGAGGCACAGAGACATAGGCAGAGGGAGAAGCAGGCTCCATGCACGGGAGCCCGACGTGGGATTCGATCCCGGGTCTTCAGGATAGCGCCCTGGGCCAAAGGCAGGCGCCAAACCGCTGCGCCACCCAGGGATCCCGGGACTTGAACTTAATGACTCTAAGATCAAGGCTTGCATGCTCTACCAACTGAGTCAGCCAAGCACCCTTCCCCTTCTTTTCCAAAGGAGAGTTTTTTCAGATACAGAGGATTTTTTTTAAAAGTTTATTTATTTATTTGAGAGAGAGAGTGACTGTGAGAGAGAGAGAACATGAGCAGGGGGGAGGGGTAGAGGGAGAGGGAGAAGCAGACTCCCCGCAAGCAGGGAGTCTGATGTGGGACTCCATCCCAGGACCCTGGGGTCATGAAATGAGCAAAGGCAGATGGTTAACTGAGCCACTGACTGAGCCACCCAGGCACCTGCCAGATACAGAGTTCTTGGTTGATACTTTTTTTTTTTTTCAGTACTTTGTGTGGTCTCATTGCCTCTGGCCTCCATGGTGTCTGATGAAAACTCAACTGTTAATCTCACTACTCTCTTGCTGTTTTCAAGATTCTTTCTTTGTCTTTTGACAGTTTAATTATGATGGGCATAGGTGTGGATCTTTTTTAGTTTTCCCCAGTTGAAGTTTGTTAAACTTCTTGGATATGCAAATTAATGTTTTCATCAACTTTGGGAAGTTCTTGGTGGTTATTTATTCAAATATTCTTTGAATCTAGTCTTTCTCCCTCATCCCTCTCCTTCTGGAACTCTCCTTATGTTTTATGTTGCTATGCTTTTGGTATCCCATAGACCTCTGAGGCTGGGTTGAGTTTCTTTCTTCTTTCTTTCTTTCTTTCTTTCTTTCTTTCTTTCTTTCTTTCTTTCTTTCTTTCTAACTGTTCCTCTAGGTTTCTGATTCTTTCTCCACCTGCTTGAATCTGTGGAGCCCCTCTAGGGAAAATTTCATTTAGTTATTGTACTTTTCAACTCCAGAGTTTCTATTTGGTTCATTTTTATGATTTGAGTCACTTTATAGATATTCTCTATTTTTTAGACATGGTTTCTTTTGGTTCTTTGAACATACTTTAAATAGCTGATTGAGTCTGTCTAGAAAATCCAATGTCTGGGCTCTATTCAAGACAATCTGTATCGATTGCTTTTTCTCCCTGGGTGTGGGCTGTGTTTTTTTGTTTCTTTACATGCCTCATAATTTTGTGTTGAAAATGGAACATCTTGGGGCACCTGGATGGCTCGGTTGGTTAAGCGTCTGTCTTCGGCTCAGGTCATGATCCCGGGGTCCTGGGAATGAGCCCCACATCAGGCTCCCTGCCCAGTGGGGAGTCTGCTTCTTCTTCTCCCTCGGCCCCTCCCTTCACTCATGCTCTCTCTTTCAAATAAATAAATATAATCTAAAAAAAAAAGGAAAGAAAAAAAGGAAAGAAAATGGAACATTTTGTATACTATACTTTGGAAACTGGAAATCATATTCTTTCCCTCCCCCCAGGATTTGTCATTGTTGCATTTGTATAGTCACTTTTCTGAACTAATTCTTTATTCTTCCTCATTTGTGGCTAATGAAGTCTGTTACGTTAGCTTAGTGGTCAGCTAAGGATTAAACAGAATGTTCTTATCCCTTCCTGGAATGACAAAAAGTCTCCTAATCTTTGTTGAAGGTCTCCATGCCTATGTTGGGCACTCCTTCACCACTCAGACTGGCAATTTATAGCTCTGCATTAGTTTTCATTTCCGCTTGTGCAGATCCTGAAGGTCAGCCAGAGGTGAGAGCTTAAGGCCTTCTCAGATCTTTTCTTAGCATGCACACATCCCTGGGTACATGCATTACCTTTTAGATTTTCGGAAATATGTCACAGTTTTTAAATCCTGTATGGACAACACATTCCCAGTCTTTCCTACCAGGCTTTTAGGTTAGACTACTATTCGTCTCACTGTTATCCAGTGCCTCAGGCAGTAGTGACTCAAACATTTTTAATGTTTTCAATTAATACTTCCACCTTCTACTCCCTGGTATTGTCTCTAGCCCTGGACCAGTTCAGAGTTGGGCAACAAACAAACAAACAAACAAACAAACAAAAAAACATCTCCGCAAACAACAACAACATAGCCTTCTGAGCTGATCTTACAGGAAACTACCAGATTGGTTAAAACAAATTACATTTTTTTGGTGAAAGAGATCCATTATGCTTTCTCCACCACCAGTAATATGGGCTGTTATCAAAACTACCACTCACTTGGAGACTGGGAGATTGGACTGGGGTAAGTTTAACTACCACAAAACTTGTTGTTTTACTGAGATTCAGTTGTTTCTCTTGAATAAGCACTCTCAGGTTGCTGAAAACTTTTGTTTAATTTTCACAGTTGCAAAAAATATATATTGGAACAGTTTTAGCATGTTTTTCTTGTTACTTTTATTGAAGGTGGAATTTTGGAGTTCCTTCCTCTCCCATTTTCACTGACATTACTCCTCCAGTAGCATAGTTTTTTGAGAGTTATTTATGTAGTTGCATAAATCAGTAATTTGTTCTGTTCAATTTTGGGGTAGTATTCCATTGTATAGATATACCACTTTTTAAAATTCATGCACTTTTTATAGACATCTGGGGTTTTTTCCAGTTTTAAGCAATTATAATAAAGTTGTAATATATGTTTGTATATGAAGCTATGCACAGATATATGATTTCATCTGTCTTGGATACCTACCCAAGAATGAGATTTCTGGATCATATGGTAACTATTTAACTTAGTGTGAGTCTTCCAACTGTACTTTTCTTTGTCAAATTTGTTGTAACTAGCCTAGTTCCTCTGCCTTTACATATAAATTTTAGAATCAGCTTGTATATATCTAAAAAAATCTTACTAAGATTTTGACTGGTGTTGTGTTAAATTTACAAATCATTTGAGAAGTTTTGTCATCCTACTTATACCAAATCTTCTAATCTGTGACTATGGTATGTCTCTCGATTTATTTAGGTCTTTCTAGATTTATTTTAAAAGTGTTTTTTCATTTCTGTTTTTTAAAAGATTTTATTTATTTATTCATGAGAGACAGAGAGAGAAAGAGAGAGAGAGAGAGAGAGGGAGAGAGAGAAGCAGAGACACAGGCAGAGAGAGAAGCAGGCTCCATGCAGGGAGCCTGATGTGGGACTTGATCCCGGGGCTTCAGGATCATGCGTGGGCAGAAGGCAGATGTGCAACTGCTGAGCCACCCAGGCATCCCCTTCATTTCTAGAATAAATATCCTGCACATGTTTTGTTAGTTTTATACCCAAGCATTTCTTATTTTAATGCTATTCCAAATGCTACTGTTTTTAAATGTTCAGTTTCCAATTGTTTGCTGTAGTGCATAGATATAAAATGATATGCTTCAATATTTATAAATTTATTTATAGTTTTTTATTTTTTTTGTGGATTTCTTGGGATATCCTATGGTGACAGTTATATGTTTTATGAATAGGGACAGTGTTTAGTTATTCCTTTCCAATCTGTGTATTCTTCGGTTCTTTCCTTGTTTTATTGTCCTGGCATGGTCTTCCAATACAACATTAGATAGAAGTGATGATAGTAAACATTCTTATTTTTTAACTTAGGGAAAGCATGCAGTTCTTTATCAGTAAGTATGATTTTTGCTCTGGGTAATTTGTAGATGCCCTTTATCAGGTTGAGGAATTTCCTGTCTATTCCTACTCTCATGAAGTCTTTTATCCAGAATGGATGTTGAATCTTGTCAAATGCTTCTTCTGCATACATTGACATGTTCATATGCTTTTTCTTCTTTAGACTGTTAATAAAATGGATTGCATTAATTAATTTGTAAATATTGAACCAGCCTTGTATTGCTGCTATAAAGCTCACTTTGTTGCAGTGTATTATTGTTTTATATATTGATGCATCAATTTGCTACTTCTTTTTGGAGAGTTTTATGTCTATGTTCATAAGGAGTATTGGTCTGTGTAGACTTCTCTTTTTGTTCTAACATGATCTGGTTTGGATATAAAAATACTGCTGGCCTCATACGACAAATTTGGGAGCATTCACTCTTCTATTTTCTTGAAGAGATTGCATGGGATTGTGCTTTTCTTCTTTAAATCTTTGGTAAAATTAAAAAAAAAATCTTTGGTAAAATTCTCCAGAGAAATTATTTGGACCCAAAGATTTCTTCTTTGGAAAGTTTTTAGTTACAAATTCAATTCTTTAATAGTATAGGATTATTCAGGATATCTGTTTTAACTTGGATGAGTATTGGTAGTTTGTGGTTTTTGAGAAATTTGTCCAATTCAATTATCCTATGTCTTTTCCTTCCCTTTTTATTTTCTCCTTTCTTTCTTCCTTCCTTCCTTCTTTCCTTTTATTTGGTTAGAGGTTTAGGAATTTTATACATCCTTTCTAAGAACCAGCTTTTGGTTTAAATGATTTCTCTATTGTTTTTGCTTTCAATTTCATTAATTTCTGCTCTTTGTTATTTCCTTCTTTCTGCTGGATTTTTTTTTAAGATTTTACTTATTTTTTTAAAGTAATCTCTACACCCAACATGGGATCCAAACTCACAACCCTGAGATCAAGAGTCACATGCTCTACTGACTGAACCAGCCAGGTGTCCCTCTGCTTGCTTTGAGTTTATTTTACTCTTTTAAAAAAGAGTTAAAGTGAAAGATAGGTTATTAATTAGAGACTTTTCTTATTTTCTAATACAATAATTTAATGCTATAAATTTTCTTTGAATAATACTTTGGCTGCATCCATAAGTTTTTGATATGTTGCTTTATCATTTTCATTCATAAATATTTTCTAACTCCACTTGAGATTTCCTTTTACCTTGGATTATTTAGAAGTGTGTTGTTAACTTTCAGCTATTTAAATATTTTCCAGAATCATTTCTATTACTGACTTCTGAATGCTAGTTAAATTCCATTATCATCTGAGAACAAAGTTTGTATAATTCTAACATTAAAACCTTTATTAAAGCTTATTTTATGATTGAAGATATAATCTATCTTGGTAAATACTTTATGTGCACTTGAAAAAAATGTATACTGTTGTGTGTTATGGATAGGGTGTTTTACCAGTTTTAGTTGGTTGATAGTGTTGTTCAGTTTTTGTATATTCTTGTTTATTTTCTATTTGTTCTATCCATTACTGAAAGAGGAGTGTTGAAGTTTCCAACTATAATTGTGGATTTGCCTATTTCTTCAGTTCTGTTAGTTCTTGCTTTATATATTTGAAGTTCTGTTGTTAGACATATTCACATTTTAAACCATGTTGTCTTGGTATTTTACCATCATGTAATTTCCCTGGTACATTTATCCCTGGTTAAAAAAAAATTATCCCTGGTAAATAAAAAATAATTTCCCTTTATCCCTGGTAAATTTCCTTGCTCCAAGGTGTGTGTTATCGATAATAATAGAGCCATTTGAGCTTTCTTTTGATTAGCGTTCACATGTCAATTTTCCCCCTTCTATAGCTTTCATCCTATCTATATTAGAGTGTATAATCATGTCTTTAAAAAATCTATTCTGACCATCTTTGTCTTCTAGTTGTGTGATTAGACAATTTACATTTATTGTTAGTTATTGATGTGTTTAGATTTAAGAATATCACTTTGTTTTCTGTTTGTTCCCTATGTTCGTATTCTCCTTTTTTCCCTTTTCCTGCCTCTGGATTATTTAGATATTGTTTTGTATTACACCTTATCATTTGATCATTTTACTATATCCCTGTATAGTTTTATATGGTTACTCAGGAATATCTATCTATCGATAGATAGATATATTAAAGTTTTCACATTCTACTTAGAATTAATATTTTATCACTTGTAGTGAAATGTGGGACCCTACCACAGTATAGATCTCTTTACCCTGTTATGTTATAGTTTTTATATGTATTACCTCCACATACATTGAAAATACCATTAGAATCTGAAACTGTTCTAAAATATAAATCTATTTGAAAAACTTATTAAAGAATGTTCTAACTTTCTCTTTCAATAATTATGCATATTTTAAAGAACCCTAAAGGAAAAAATAGTCTCTTACATTTACCCAGATATTTATCTTTTCTGTTGCTCTTCTTTCATTTCTGAGTATCTAAGATTCCCTCTAAGATTTCTCTTGTTTGAACAATTCCCTTGAGCATTTCTTTTACCTCAGTTCTGTTGCCAACAAATTCTCTTAGTTTTTCTGCATCTCAAAATACCTTTATTTCACATTTATCCCTGAAGGATATTTTCCCTAGATACAGAATTCCGGGTTGACAATTTTTTTTTCTTTCAGTACTTAAAAGGTGTTGTGTTACCTCTTTCCTGCCTTCACAATTTCAGATGATAGATCCCTAGTCATTCAAGTAATTATTACCTTGTGGGTAATGTGCTATTTTTCTACGTCTGCTTTTATGGTATTTTCTTAACCTTTAGTATCTAGCATTTTTATCATGATGTATCTGGGTGTGGATTTCTTTGAGCTTATGTTAATTGGGATTTGCTGAGCTTCTTGAATCTGTAAGTTTATTTATTTCCTCAAGTTTCAGAAGTTTTAAACCATTATTTCCTTATATGTTTTTCTACACCACACCCTTTCTCCTCTACCAAGACTGCTCATTTTTTTTCTAATCTATTCCCTCTCTGTTGTTCATGTTGGATAATTTTTAAAGTTTATTTTCAAGTTTACTGGCTTTTTCTAATGGCACCTACATTGAATTTTATCTTGTGTCTTTAGTGAATTTTGTATTTTAATTATTGAGTGTATCTGGTGAACTTTAAGTTTTAATTATTGCATTTTTCAGTTCTAAAATATCTACTTGGTTCTTTTAAAATATCTCCTATCTCTCTACTAGGGCTTTCTATCCTTCAATTTTTTTCTTTCAAAAATATTCTCCCCTATGGTTAAATTTAAATAAGTAGAGTGCTTTAAAATATTGTCCTGTTAATTACAATATCTGTGTCACCTTGTGCTTGGCATCTATAAATTGTCTTTTCTCTTGTAAGATATTTAGATTTTCCTAATTCTTCATATGTTGGGTAATTTTAGATTACATTCTGGAAACTTAAAATATTATGTTATGTGATTCTGGGTCTTGCTTAAATCCTATAGAGAACTTTTGTTTGTTTTTGTTTTTTGTTTGTTTAGTAGGCTATTTGGTTAGAGTCAAGCTGCAAGAGCTTCCCAGTATTCTGTGGGCTGTGGTTGCAATGTCAGTTTTGTTTCTAAAGAATTCACTGTACTATTCAGATATACCCTTTGTATGTACCACACTGTTGCCATCCTGAGACCTGGGCAGTGGTCAATCCCATGCATGCTTCATTTGTCAAAGTCTATGCTGTTTAGGGTCAGAACAGCATACACAAAGCTCAGAGATGATTCCAAGAGTTCATAAACCTCTTTCATCATTGTTTTCTTGAACTCCTTTTTCTCAGCAATTTCACTGATATTTTCTGGCTCCCAAGGACCCCTCTTTCTAGTCCTCTGATTAGAAAGCTAGGGCTTTAGTTTCTCTGCTCTGCAACACACTATGACTGTATCTTCCTTCAGTGTCAAATGGCAAGGAGATAGAAAAAAAAGGAACAGGGATTCCCTCAATACTCTTGGGACCACAGTGAGTCTTGTCATAGGAAAGGTTCCCTTCAATTGAGTATGTGGTGCTTAATCACTTTTTCCTGTTTCCTCTGCCACCATGGTATTTCCTGGAAGCAGGGATAGTAGAAAATGGTGTGTGTGTGTGTGTGTGTGTGTATCTTGGAGTTTCTCCATCTTTCCTTAGCTCCCTTTCCTACTCCTTGGACCACAAATAGAAAGCTACTTTTGGGGTTCTTTTCGTCTGCACCCGGTATGCAGTTCTGGGTTTGGGCTACCTTTGAGTCCAGGGTGGGAGATAGCAAAGGGAGGGTACTGCTCCCTTTGTAGCTGCAGTGCTACTTCCAGTTTTGTTTTTTTTCCCCCAAAATTCCCACTACCATTTAATTTTCAGAGTTCATAATAACTATCTATGCATGTTGATCAAGGTATTTAATTGCATTTAGTTGCATTAGAAAGAGAGTTGCATTAGGAAGAATTCTCCTTTTTCTTATTGATTGCAACGAAAATATCCCAAACTGAGTTTTTTTTTAAAGGGCAGATTTTACTTTGATGAAGTACAACTCATTGATTATTTTCTTTGATAGTTCATGCTTTCTGTGTTATATTTAAGAAATATTTGGCAAACCCAAGGTTACTAAGGTTTTCTCCTATGTTTCCTTCTAGAAATATTGTAGTTTAGCTCTTACTTACATGGAATTTAATTAGAAATCAATAATAGAAATAAAACTGGAAATATTCCAATAACCATAAATTTCACTTAATTTTTGGGTATAATGTGAGATGAGGATTGATGTTCATTTTTTTGCATGTGAATATCCAATTGTTTCAGCACTACTTGTTGAAAAGATATCCACTCCCAACTGAATTATCTTGACACTTTTGTTGGAATTCAATTGACCAGAGTTATGTGGGGCTGTATTCTGGACTATTTATTCTATTCTATTGATCTGTATATTTATCTTTGGGTCAATACTTCACTAACTGTCATTTTATAATACATCTTGAAACCAGGTAGTTCAAGTCCTCTTTATTCTTTTGTTTAAGATTTTATTTATTTACTTTACAGAAAGAGCACAAGCAAGGGGAGTTGCAGGCAGAGGGAGAGGGAGAAGTAGACTCCCCACAGAGCAGAGAGCCTGATGTGGGTCTCTATTCCAGGACCCTGGGATCAACCTGAGCCAAAGGCAGATGCTTAACTGACTGAGTCACCCAGGCACCTGACTTTATTCCTTTCTTCAATACTATTTTGACTATTTTAAGTACTTTGTATTTCAATATAAATTTTAGAGTCTGTCAATTTCTACAAGAAGAATATCTTGCTAAAAAAAAAAGAAGAACATCTTGCTGTGATTTTGATTGGAATTGCATTAAATCTATAGATCATGTGGGGAGAAATGTCATCTTAACTATATACACTCTTCCAGTCCATGAATATGGAATATTTCTCCATTTATTTGTCTGCGTTTTTTTGCCATGTTTCTCAATCTTTTTTTGCCTTTCCTATAATTTCTCTTTCAACATTATTTTCATAATCATCCCCATATATTTTATTTTTAATTACTTAATTAACACTGAAAGAGATAGATAGATAGAGAGAGAGCACAAGCAGGGAGAGTGGCAGGCAGAGGAAGAGGCAGATTCCCTGCTGAGCAGGGAGCCTTACATGGGGCTCAATCCCAGGACCCCAGAATCAGGACCTGAGCTGAAGGCAGATGCTTAACTGACTGAGCCACCCAGATGCCCCCTCCATATGGTATTTTAATATCTGCTTGTGTACTGTATGTATATCTGTGTTTTATATATAAAAGAGTAAGACTCTTATATTACCTTACTTATTATATTACTCTTATATTACCTCTTTCTCCAAGAACCAACTTTCTCTCTTTTGGGGGTAACAACAATCTTATTGACAACAGATGATTTAAGTCTTGTTGAATTTTTCTTAGTAATGTTTGTGGTCTTTGGTATACTGGTCTTGAATATCTTTTGTCAAATTTAATGTATGTTAGTTCCCAATTTTTGATACTATAGTAAATATTTTTTACATTTTTTATTTCTGATAGCTTATTGCTACTACATAGAAATATAATTGACTTAAAAAAAAAGATTTTATTTATTTATTCATGAGAGACAGAGAGAGAAAGAGGCAGAGACATAGGCAGAGGCTCTCCAAAGGAGTCGGATGTGGGACTTGATCCTGGACTCTGAGATCATGCCCTGAGTCAAAGGCAGATGCTCAACTGCTGAGCCACCCAGGCATCCATATAATTGACTTTTTCAAAAATGATTTTATTTATTTATTTGACAGAGAGAGAATACAAGCAGGCGGAAGAGTAGGCAGAGGGGGAGGGAGAAGTAGACTCCCTGCTGCGCAGGAAGCCTGATGTAGGACCCTGGGATCAAGACCTGAGCTGAAGGCAGACACCTAACCAACTGAGCCACCTAGGCACCCCCTATAATTAATCGACTTTTTTTTTTTATAGTGATCTTGTATCCTGAATCTTGGTAAACTCACTTATTCTTGCAATTTTATTAGTTCTAAAGTTTTTTTAGTTTCAGAGTGTCTGGGTGGCAGTTGGTTAAGAAACCAACTCTTGGTTTTGGCTCATGTTGTGATCTTGGGGTTGGGGGACTGAGCCCTGTGTGGGGCTCTGTGCTAAGTGTGACGTCTGCTTGGAACGCTCTCTCCCTTTCCCTCTGCCCTTCTCCCCATCTCTCTAAAATAAATAAATAGATAAATCTTTTTTTTAGTTTTAAGATTTTTTTTTAGATTCCATGAGATTTTCTACATACATGAATAAGTTGTCTGCTAATAAAGACAGTTTAGATCTTTCTTTTCAACCTAGAGTCTTTTATTTTTCTTCATTGCTGTGTTGCACTGGCTAAAATTCCAGTACTATATTGAATAGTGGTAGTGTAAATGAACATTCTTGCCTTGTTCCTGATTTTAGGAGGAAAGAATTAATTCATCAAGGTTATGAAATTTCTTGTATTTTTAGTACTTTTATGAACGGATGTTAAATTTTGTCAAGAGCTATTTCTGCATCCATGGAGATTGTTACCTAAGTTCTGTTTTTATGTTTTTATTCTGTTAATAACATGAATTACATTGACTGATTTTCAAATGTTAAATTAACCTTACATTCTTGGGATAAACCCATTTTAGTCATAATGTGCTGTAATATTTATATATTGTTAAATTTTATTTACTGTGACATTGTTAAGAATGTGTATTTTGTTTGTTTTTGTTTTTACTCGTGAGGAACATTGGTCTTTCCCCACCTGCGCAAAACCTTTGTTTTTGGTTTCAGAGTAATGCTGGCCTCATAGAATCAATTGGGAAGTACTCTCACTTTTTCAATTTTCTGAGAGTTTGTGTATATTTGATAATACTTTTTTAAAGATTTTTTTATTTATTTCAGAGAGAGAGAGAGAGAAAGCATGAGGGGGGAAGGGGCAGGGAGAAAGGGAGAGAAAAAGAGAGAATCCTCAGACTCTCCACTGATCAGCCCCAATGCAGGGCTCAGTCTCACGAACCACAAGATCATGACCTGAGCCAAAACCAAGAGTTGGACACTTAACTGACTGAGCCACCCAGGTGCCCCTGAAAAAATATTTTTTTAAGATTTTATTTATTTATTCATGAAAGAGAGGCAGAGACATACTCAGAGGGAGAAGCAGGCTCCCTATGGGGAGCCCGATGTGGGACTCGATCCCAGGACACCAGGATTATGACCTGAGCCAAAGGCAGATGCTCAACCACTGAGCCACTCTGGTGCTCCTCCCCTGCTAATATTTCTTAATTAAAATTTTGCTCTTTTTTAAAAAATATTTTATCTGTTTACCAGAATGAGAGAAAGAGCACAAACAGGGAAGGGAAAGAGGGAGAAGGAGAAGCAGATGCCCTGCTGAGTAGAGAGCCCAACGTGAGGTTCAATCTCAGGACCCTGAGATCATGACCCGAGCTGAAGGCAGACACCCAAATGACTAAACCACACAGTGTCCAAAATTTTTGCTCTTTTAAAATCTAGTTTCTTGGTGTATAGTTTTAAGTTATTGATGTGAGCCCTTCTTTCTTCCTAATGTAAGCAGTCAGTACTTTAAATTTCCCTCTAGGAATAAGAGTACACTCATCATGATGAGCACTAAATAATGTATAGAATTGTTGAACCACTATAGAGTACAACTGAAACGAGTAACACTGTATATTAATTATACTAGAATTTTTAAAAAAATCCCTCTACTGCTTTAGCTGTATCCTACAAATTGTGACTGTTGTCTTTTCATTTTCATTCATGTAAAATACATTCTAATCTCTCATGTAATTTTTCCTTTGACCCATAGGTTATTTAGAAAGGTACTATTAAGTTTCCAAATATTTGAGAGGATTTTCCAGTAATCTTTTTCTTATTGATTTCTTTCTTTTTTTATTTTTTTTTAATTTTTATTTATTTATGATAGTCACACAGAGAGAGAGAGAGGCACATGCAGAGGGAGAAGCAGGCTCCATGCACCTGGAGCCCAACGTGGGATTCGTTCTCGGGTCTCCAGGATCGAGCCCTGGGCCAAAGGCAGGCGCTAAACCGCTGCGCCACCTGGGGTTCCCCTGATTTCTAATTTAATTCCATTATTGTTAGAGAACATACTCTGTGAGAATTGAATTCTCTTAAATTTATTGAGATTTGTTTTATGGTACAGAATATGATCTACTTTGGGGACTGTTCCATTTGCATTTAGAAAGAAAAGATTTTCCAGGGGCACGTGGGTGGCTCAGTTGATTGAGTGTCCTACTCTTGATTTCAGCTCAGGTCTCCATGTCACGGTTGTGAGTTCAAGGCCCATGTTGGGTTCTATGCTGGGCATAGAGTCTACTTAAAAAAAAAAAAAAAAACTTCTGCTATTGTTGAGTGGAGGGTGTTATAAATGTCAATTAGTTTGGTCAAAAGTGTTGTTCAGATCTCCTACATCTTTATTGATTATCCATGCGATGTTCTATCAATTATTGAAGGGATAGTGTTGAATTTTCTCAATATGGTTGTTGACATGTCTGTTTCTATATGGATATTTTGCTTTACGTATTTTGAATCTCTGTTATTAGGAACATATCATTTAGGATTGTTATATCCTCTTAATGAATTGTCTACTTCATTATTATGAAATAACTTTCCTTGTCTCTGTTAATATTGTTTGTCTCAAAATCTACTTTGTCTATTATTTATACAGGCATTCTGGCTTACTTTGGCTATATATAATATACCAAATATATATATACATGTATATATATGTAAAAATATAACAAATATGTATGTTTTAATATATTTTATAAATATACTTTTACTTATAAAAAATATAAATATAGGGATGCCTTGGTGGCTCAGTGGTTGGGCATCTGCCTTTGGCTCAGGGCATGGTCCTGGAGTCCCAGGATCGAGTCCCACATCCAGCTCCCTGCATGGAGTCTGCATCTCCCTCTGCCTGTGTGTCTGCCTCTCTCTCTGTGTCTGTCATGAATAAATAAACAGAATCTTTATATATATATATATAAAATATATATATATAAAATATACTGCAAGTCCAGGTTGTCACCTGTGCTTCTGACCAATCAGCTATAAATCTGAGGTTCCCACAACCCCTTCCTCAGTTTTGATTAATTTGCTAGAGCGGCTCACTGAACCATTACCAGTTTATTATAGAAGGATATGAAAAAAACGATACAGGTAAACATCTATATGAAGAGCTGCATAGCACAAGGCATATGGGAAGGAACATGGAGCTTCCGTGCCCTCCTCAGGCATGCACTCTCTGAACACTTTCATGTGTTTGCCATCTCAGAAGCTTTTTGAACCCCACACTATTGGGATTTTTATGGAGGCTTCCTCACATAGGCATGATCATTGTTTTTTTTTTAATTTTTTAAATTTATTTGTTTATGATAGTCAGAGAGAGAGAGAGAGAGAGAGAGAGAGGCAGAGACACAGGCAGAGGGAGAAGCAGACTCCATGCACCGGGAGCCCGACGTGGGACTCGATCCCGGGTCTCCAGGATCGCGCCCCGGGCCAAAGGCAGGCGCCAAACCGCTGCGCCACCCAGGGATCCCTGGCATGATCATTGTTAACCCCATTTCCAGTCTCATCTTCTCTCTAAAGAATGGGGGATGAGGCTTAAAGTTCCAAACTTCTAATCATGGTTTGGTCTTTCTGATGATCAGCTCCCATCCAGAAGCTTACCAAGAACCATTTCACAATGCTGTAACCCAAGGGATATAGGAACTCTAAGTCAGGAATGAGGTCAAAGACCAAATATTAAAACAAAAGATGCTGCTTGTGCTCTTATCACATAGGAAATTACAAGGGTTTTAGAAACTCTGTGCCAGGAACTGGGTACAGAGATTGATTGTATTATATTATATATTATACTCACATATGTACACTTTTTTCTATTACCATATATATTTTTTCATTTTTTAATTTCTTTGCTTATTTAGGCAGCATAGTTGAGTCTTGCTTTTTTATCCAATCGACAGTGCCTGTATTTTAACTTTTAATTGGGTGCATTTAGACCAGCAGTTGAAGAACGTTCTCTGTAAAGGACCAGGTAATAAGTATTTTAGGCTTTTTGGGCCACATATGGTCTTTGCTACATACCCTTCTTCTCTTCTTTTTTTTGACAACGCTTTGTAGTTGTACAAATCTTAGCCTGAGGGCCATGTAAAAACATGCTGCAGGCAATGTTTGGCCTGCAGACATAGTTTGTCTCCCCTCCTATAAACCATTTACATTTTATGTTATTATTGACATGGTGGGATTTAAATCTGCCATCCTGGTATTTTTCTGTTTGACCCATCTGTTCTTTGTTGCCTTTTTCTTCTCTTTGGCCTTCTTTTGAATTAATTGAATATTTCTTATGATTCTATTTTATCTCATTCATTAGTTTATTTGGGATAACTCTTAGCTTTTTATTATTTAGTGATTGCCTTATGGCTTATAGTACACATCTTTAACTTATTAGCCTACCATCAAGTAACATAATACCACTTAAAATATGGCATAAAAACCTTGCAGTATTATACTTCCATTTTTCCCCTTCTAAGCCTTTGCACTTTTGTTGTCCTATATTGTGCTTGTACATGTTATGAACTCCACAATACATTGTCATTATTTTTGCTTTACCTAGTCAATTATCTTTTGAAAAGATTTTTTTAAATAAGAAATAAGTCTTTGTATGGTTCCCCACATACTTACCATTTCTGATGCTCTCCATTCCTTTATGTGCATCCATATTTCCATCTGGTATCATTTTTCTTCTGTCTGAAGGACTTCCTTTAATATTTTTTGAAGAGAAGATCTGCTGGTGATTAATTCTTTCAGCTTTCGTATGTCTAAAGAAATCTTTAGGTTTCGGTTCTGGGTAAAATGGAGCAAGTGCACTCCACCCTGTCTCTCCTACTGAATACAGCTGTAAAACCTGGACAGAATACATGAAACAGCTATCCGAGGACTATGAAAAGTCAATATTAGCAAGAACATTGGGAAAGAAGACAAAAATTTGGAGTACCACTGAACCACTGGTGAGTCTATTGATTTATCCCCGCTACGGTATCCTGCAGCCTGAGCACAGTACAGCCTGAAACCAAGAAGTGTCATTGGCATAAACAGTGAGAAGTCCAGGCAAAACCTTCTAGTTCTGGCCGGAGGAGCAGGGAAGACTTCCTAAGCTCAGAGAGAGGAGAGAGATCCTTTTTTTTTTTTTTCTTTTCTTTTCTTCAATCTCTGTGCCACGGCCTCAAGAAGTTCTGTGGTAGTGGTGGAAGGGAGACATCCCAATGGAGCCCACAGGACTAGTTCCTCAATAACTACATCTACCAAAATGATTAAACAGATAACTGGAATGGTTCCATATCTCCTGAAGAAATGGAACTCATGGTTAGAATTTACCAAGGAACCCATCTGAGTCTGTGTGCTTTCTGTTTGGAAGGTTATTAATTATTGATTTAATTTCTTCAAATTCAGTTTCTTCAGATTGTCACTGTGTGAGTTATGGCAGATTGTGTCTTTCAAGGAATTGATCCATTTCACTAGATTACCAAATTTGTGGCCATAGAGTTGATCATAATATTCCTTTATTATCCCTTTAACATCCATGGGATCTATGTAACTATCTCCTATTTCATTTCTGATATTAGTAATTGGAGTCCTTTTTCTCTTGTTCTTAGGTTGGTTCAGAGTCTTATCAGTTCTAGAACCAGATTTTGGTTTTATTAGTTTCCTCTTGATTTCCCATTTTCAATTTTATTGATTTCTGCTCCCATTTTTACTATTTTTTTTCTTTTGCTTACTGTGGATTTAATTTGCTCTTCTTTTTCCTAGTTTCCTAAGGTGGAGGCGGAGTAGATTGATTTTCAATCTTTCTTTTTTAAAAATACATTCAGTGCTATAAATTTCCCTCGAAGCACTGCTTTCACTGCATCCCACACATTTTGATAAGTGGTGTTTTCATTTCATTTCTTTCAGCACATCTTAAAATTTCTCTTGAGGTTTCTTCTTTGACCCATGTGTTTTTGAGAAGTCGATTTTTAAATCTCCAGGTATTTGGGGATCTTCCAGCCATCTTTCTGTTTTTGGTTTCTACTTTAATTCCATCATGGTCTGAGAGCAGACACTGTATGATTGATGTTCTTGATATTCTTGTAAGTGAAAATGTTCTGAAATAAGTTTTGACATTTTATCAGATAGAGACTTTTCAGATTTTCTATTTTTAAAAATTGAGGTGTGTTCACGTACCACAAAATTCACCTTTCTAAAGTGTATCATTCAATAGCTTTTAGTATATTCACAATTTTGTGAATATACTATTACCTAATTCTACTTAGGTGGGACAGCATGGCTAGAGGGGGCTGCAGTTGGGTATTTCCTTTCCCTCAAGTCAGTTAGGTTCTGATAAAATCCCAGCAAGTGAGACTCTGGTTAGACAGTTTCTCCTGAGGGCAGGCTTTGCTAAGAAGAACAGAATGCTCTGGCATATTTCATAATGGCTTGTTTTCCCCTCCCTCTGCCAGAAGCAAGAGGGAATTTTTCTGATATTTACTGCAAGAAGCTGGTAGAGCTCCAGGAGGTAAAAGTCACAAAAGTGTGTGTGGGAGTGGTGGTCCTAGGACTGGATCCTGCAGACTTTATCTCAGAGGTATCTACACCAGAGCCTCCAGCAGTTGTCAATTGTAGTTCAGGTTTCTACCCCTCCACTGGTTCCCGCTGTTTTCTGCTTGTCGGTTTCTCTCCAGTAAGTTGTAAATTCTGGTATTCATCTGTCTCTGCCATTTGGGGGACAGCAGTCTTCCCTGTGACCTCACTTCTCTGATTTATCTAAAAAAGAGTTGTTGATTTTTCAGTTTACTCAGCCTTCTATTTGTTGTTAGGACAGAGAGTGGTGACTTCCAAACTTCTTATATGCTGGATGGGAAAATCTCCCTTCTATTTTTAGTTTGCTGAAAAGTATTTTAATCATAAATGGATGTTGGATTTTATCAAATGCCTTTTTCTGCAACTATTGAGATGAATGTGTCATTTTTAACCTTTATTCCATTAATATGTTGTATTACATTGACTGATCTTTTTTTAAAACCAACATTGTATTTCTGGGATAAATTCCACATGATTTTAATGCTTTATCTGTTTTATATATTTCTTGGTTGATCTGCTAATCTTTCTAAAGGATTTTTGTATCTTTCTTCGTGACAGCTATTGGCCTATAGCAGGGATCAGCTTTTTTTGTAGAGAGTCAGGTAGTAAATATTTGAGGCTTTGCAGACCATATAATCTGTGCCACAACTACACAGCTCTGCCATCCTATAGCATGAAAGCAGCAATGAATGATATGTAAATTAATGGGTGTGGCTATGTTTTAATAAAACATCATTTACATGAACAGATTGCAGGCTGGCTTTGGCTCAAAGGCCAAGGTTTGCTAATCCCTCAACTATATTTGTGAGAGTTTTCCTCCCTTTTAATATCTTTGTCTGGTTTCATATCAGAGTAACTGACCTCATTAAATTAGTCGGGAAGTATTCCTATGTTTTCTAAAAGTTTCTTACTATTACCTCATCCTCAATTGTTTACTAGTATTTACCAGTGGATCCTTTGGAATTTACCAGTTCCAGCCCTTTGGTCCTTGTTGGAAAATTTTAACTATAAAATATAAATTTTAGTAGATACAGACTCAGTTGGATGTCTTATTTTTTCTTTTTTTTTATTGAAATATAAATCACATGCCACAAAATTCACCTTTTGGAAGTGTACCATTCAATAGTTTTTAATATATTCACAGTGTTGTGCAATCATCACCATTACCTAATTCCTTCACATTTTCATTTCCCCCAAAGAAACTCCTAATACTAATTAGTAGACACTCCTCATTCTCCCCTCCTCCCGATCCTTGGCAACCACTTTCTGTCCTCTGCGGATTTGCTTATTCTGGATATTTCATATAAACAGAATCATACATTTTGAGACCTTTTGTGGCTGACTTCTTTCACTCAGCATCATGTTTTCAAAGTACATCCATATTATAGTATGTATCAGCATTCCATTCATTTTCACAGCTGAATATGATACCATTGTATAGCTATCCTATGCTATTTATCCAATCACCAGTGGATGGGCATAAGGTTCAGGTAGTGTGAATAATGTTGCTGTGAACATTTGTGTTCCAGTATTTGTGTGAACACATGTTTTCAATTCTCTTGGGGTATATACATAGGAGTAGAATTGCTCCTTTGGTAACTCTATGTTTAACTTTTCAAGATCCTGCCAAACTATTTTTCAAAGTGGCTGCACCATTTTATATTTCTGCCAGCAATGTATGACGGTTCCAATTTCTCCATATTCTTGTCAACACTTTTTATTGTCTTTCTTTTTTATTATAGCCATCACAGTGGTTTTGATACATCATAGTGTGGTTTTGATTTTCATTTTCTTAGTGACTAATGATGTTTGAACTTCTTTTCATGTCCTTATTGGCCATTTGTAAGTATATCTTCTCTGGAGAAATGTCTATTAAAATCCTTTTCACATTAAAAGAATGAGTTATTTATCCCTTATTGTTGTGTTGTAAGATTTGTTTATATATTCTGGAAACTAGTCTTCTATTAGATAAATGGTTTGCAAATATTTTCTCCCAATCTGTGGGTTGTCTTTTTCACTTTCTTGATGGTGTTCTGAAATACAAAAGGTTTAAATTTTGATGAAATCCAATTTATTTTTTTCTATTGTTGCTTGTGCTTTTCACATCATGTCTAACAAACTGTTGCTACTCCAAAGTCATAAAGATTTGCACCTATATTTTCTTCTAAGAGTTTTATAGCTCTAGTGCTTACATTTAGATCTATGATACTTTGAGCCAATTTTTGTACATGGTAAGAGGAATTGTTTTCTTAATTTCATTTTTCAAGTATTCATCTCTAGTGTAGATAGATTCAATTGATTTGTTAATAGTTCTCTTGTATTCTACAAGCTTGGCTAATGTATTAGTTCTAATTGTTGTGTGTGTGTGTGTATTTTCTATGTACAAGGTGCTGTCATCTGCACATAGAGATAATTCTATTTCATCCTTTCTATTTAAATGCCTTTATTTCTTCCTCTTGTTGAATTGCCCTAACCCGTGTGTCCAATACAATGTTGACTAGAAGTGGTGAGAAGAGACATCTTTGTCTTATTCCTGATCTGAGGAGGAAAGTTTTCAGACTTTCATCATTATGTGTGATGTTAACAGTGAATTTCTCATAGATGCTCTTTATCAAATTGAGAAAGTTTTTTCTCTTCCGAGTTTGTTGAATGTGCTTTTTTAAATAAAAAGGGTGTTGGATTTTGTCAAACACTTTTTCCTGAATCTATTTAGATGATTTTTTGCCCTTTATTCTGTTAATGTGACGTATCAGCTTGGTTGATTTTTGTATGTTGGATTGACCTTGCATTCCTGAGGTAAATCCCACTTGGTCACACTGTATAATTCTTTTTGTATGTTAGTGGATTCATTTTCTAGTACTTTGTTGAGAATTTGTGTGTGTGTATTTGTAAGGATTATTAGTCTGTAGTTTTCTTTCCTTGTATTGTCTTTGTCTGGTTTTGGTTATCAGGGCCTTAGAGAATGAGTTGGGAAATGTTGCCTCCTATTTTTGGAAGAGTTCTTGAAGAATTGATGTTAATTTTTCTTTTTTCCCTTAGCTTTACTGAGATATGATTGACAAAAACTATATATATATATATATATATATATTATGTAGTATACAACATGTTGTTTTGATATATGTATAGATTGTGAAATCTTTATCATAATCAAGCTAATTCACATATCCATCATTTTGCATAGTTACAATTTTTTTTAAAAGTGAGAATACTTGACACCTACTCTCTTAGAAAATTTCAAGTATACAGTGTGTTATTATTTTTTAAAGGATTTTATTTATTTGTTTGAGAAAGGGAGAGGACACTCAGAGATGGTGAAGCAGACTCCCTGCTGAGCAGAAAGCCCAAAGCGGTCTTGATCCCAGGACCCCGAGATCATGACCCAGGCAGAAGGCAGGCACTCAACCAACTGAGCCAACCAGGCACCCCATACAATGCATTATTATAAACTATAGCTACCATGCTATAAATTACATCTTCAGAACTCATCCATTTTATAACTGAAAATTTGTACCCTTTGACTAACATCTCTTCAGCAAACTCTCAGACTCTGGTAACCACCGTTCTATTGTTATTATCAGTTTGACTTTTTTAGATTCCACATATAAATAATTATACAGTATTTTTCTTTGTATATTTGGCTTATTTCACTTAGTGTAATGTCTCCCAAGTTTATTCACATTGTCACAAATGGGAGAATTTCCTTCCTTTTTTTAAAAAAGATTTTATTTTATTTATTCATGAAAGACAGAGAGAGAGAGAGAGGCAGAGACATAGACAGAGAAAGAAGCAGGCTCCCTGTCGGGAACCTGATGTGGGACTCCATATCAGGATCCCAGGATCACGATCTAAGCCAAAGGCAGATAGATGCTCAACCACTGAGGCTGGATAATATTTTTTTAAGGCTGGATAATATTCCATCATACATCTGCCATATTTTCTTTATCCATTCATCCATCCATCAATGGACACTTAGATTGTCTCTATATCTTGGCTTTAAAAATTGCTACAATAAACACTGGAGTGCAGTATCTCTTTGAGGTAATGATTTTATTTCCTTTTGATATATATCCAAACTGGGATTGCTGGATCATATGGTAATTCAATTTTTAATTTTTTGAGGAAACTCCATATTGTGTTCCATAATGGCTCTATCAATTTACATTCTTACTAACTGTATAAGGGTTTGCTTTCTGGGCACCTGGGTCGCTCAGTCGGTTAAGTATCTGCCTTCGGCTCAGGTCATGATCTCAAGGTCCTGGGACTGAGCCCCACATTGGGCTCCCTGCTCAGCAGGGAGTCTGCTTCTCCCTTTCCCTCTGCCCCTCCCCTGCTTGTGCTCTCTCTCTTTCTCTCTGTCAAATAAATAAATAAATAAATAAATAAATAAATAAATAAATAAATAAATTTTTAAAAAAGGTTCCCTTTCCTTTATATGTTCTCCAACAATTGTTATTTTAAAAATTTAGTAGCCATTCTAACAGGTATAAGGTGATATCATATTGTGCTTTTGATATGCATTTCCCTGATGATTGGTGATGTTGCACATCTTTTCATATACCTGTTGGCCTTTGTATTTTGTTTTGTTTTTGTTTTAACCTGTTGACAATATGTATGTTTTCTTTGGAGAAATATCTATTTAGGTATTTTCCCCATTTTAAAGTTAGGATACTTGTTTTTCATTTTTTTTTTCCCATTCAGCTGTATGAGTTCCTTATATATTTTGGATATTAACCCCTTATTGGACATATGGTTTTCAGATATTTACTCCCATTCCATATGTTGCCTTTTCATTTTGTTGGTTGTTGCTTTTTTCATTTTGTTGGTTGTTTCCTTTGCAGTGCAGAGATTTTTATTTTGATGTAGTTTCATTTATTTATTTTTGCTTTTGTTGCCTATGCTTTTAGTGCCAAGACCAGTGTCAAGAAGATTTTCCCCATGTTTTCTTCCTGGCATTTCAGTTTCAGGTCTTAAGTTTAGTTTCTATGTGAGGTGTAAGAGTCCAACTTCATTCTTTTGCATGTAGATAACCAATTTTCCCAACACCATTTATTGAAGGGACTATCCTTCCCCCTTTGTGTATTCTTGGCACCTTTGTCTAAGATTAGTAGACTAAAAATGCCTGGGCATTTTTCTGGACTCTCTGTTCTGTTTTATTGGCTGATATGTCTGTTTTTTTGCCGGTATCATACTATTTTGATTACTATAACTTTTTAATAGAATTTGAAATCAGAAAATGTGATAACTCCAGCTTTGTGCCCAAGATTATACTAGCTATTTAGTGTCTTCTGTGGTCCCACGTGAATTTCGGTATTGAGTTTTCTATTCCTATGCAAAATGCCACTAGAATTTTGAGGGATATTACATTGAATCTGTTGATCACTTTGGATAGGATGGACATTTCAACAATGTTAAGTTTTCTATTCCATGAACATGGGATATCTTTCCATTATTTGTGTCTTCTTCAGTTTCTTTCATCAGTGTTCTATGGTTTTCACTGCATTGATCTTTCACCTCCTTGGCTACCTTTATTACTAAGTATTTTATTCTTTTTGATGCTATTGTAAATGGAATTGTTTCTATGAACACAGTATTGTAGGTATAGTTATTCTAAAGCCTTTTGTATTTTAACCTTTATACTAAAGTTGGAAGTAATTTATATACCACCATTAAATTACTAGAGTATTTTGAATTTGGCTATGTATTTACCTTTTCCAGTGAATTTTATACTTTCACTTATTCATTCAGCTATGATGTGAGGGGAAATACGGTCCCACTCTGAGGAGCCTCCTCTCATCAGGCCTCCCTGAGAGGGTCAGTGGTCATGAGCCTGTATCCCAAGGTATTTTTAGCTCTAGGGGTGCTGGGCTATGCCAGAATCCCAAATATTTGCAGGAAGCCAGCATCCAAACAATCCCAGAAGAGATACTAAGCATCTGGCCAGGACCCTAAATCACCCAGCATGGGTGTTACTCATGACTGGTGCTCAGAGCTGTTGAATGACTGCAGGAGAGAGCCAGTCAGTAGGCATTTATTCAAATCTGCTTAGTGTATAGAGTTGAACCACCTGCCTCCTGCCCTAAGCTCTTTCCTTGTACCTCTAGCCTCTTGGTCTTCCATCTGTGGGTTTGGCTCCACCTCAGGCTTCAGGACCAGCTGAGTCTGCTTGGGGCAGGGGAATTCAAGCAGTTCTAGATAATCCATCCAGGGCTTTACCTCAGGTTAGTCTGGCTCTGGATCTAATTGCATGTTTGCTCTTTGAGTGATGGCCTCATTCTCACAGGGTGGGCCTCTCCCCATTCCCTTATCATAGGACATGGGCCTTATGTGACAGACCTGAGTTCCTGTCTCAGCTGCCCACCCAGCCAGTCACACCACCTTGGCCTCTGTATTTGGCCCTAAGCTCCCTGGGCTACCCACACACCCACAAAGGACTTTGTCATATGAGCACACTGCTACTCTCCCTTGGCCACCCTCAAGGCTGATACCTGCTTTAGGGACCCTCTGCTCTCCTTTTCAAGTCTGACCTTCAGCATCAGTCACTTGGCCACCCCCAGCCAGACTCTGCCCAGAGCTGCTGGCCTCCAAATCAGACCTTCTAACTCTATTCCTAGGCCCACATGCAGCCAAGTTCTTGTCTTTATGGCCTTCCCTGCAGGGTTTGCAGCTCAGATTAAAGACAATTATGGCATGGGGTGGACAGAATGTTTCTCCAAGGATGCATTTCTTTCACAGATACTGTATTTGGCTGGAGTTTGGGAGGATTGAGCTAGCAGATGAGACACAGAGAAGTGTTGGGCCTCTGTAGTTAAAAGTTCCAAATCTGGCATAGCAAACAGCCTTCCATCCCAGAATTTCCACTTCTGCTTTGGTGGACAGCTCTGACTGATGCCAGTGGTCCTGCCTCACACACATGTGCCTGGCTCAGTTGGGTTCCCCAGAAGCAGAGCCTGAGTTGAGGATTAGGTGCTATGATTTCCTGAGAGAGGGAAGCAGAATGTGGCCTCAAGGAAAGTTTGTTCTTGGCCTAATCCACAGGAAAGATCTGGAACATAAATTGTACCCCTGTGTGGACCCCCTCCCACCTGAGGCAAGAAGTCCCCATTTCAGTTGATCATAGACTGGAGGCTACTCACCTTCCAGGCTAATGGCTCCCATCAGCTGAGGGCTGTTTTCTGGAGAAGAACCAATGTCCATAGCACACTGTTATATGGGTGTCAAGCCTGGCAAAGGGGATCTGGGTGGCATTCTCTACCAGCATTGACCATAGTATCTTTCTCTGTCTGAGTCTTCTGAGCTGAGGGCTTTCTTAGCCTAACAACAAGTGCAGCCTGAAATGTGGGGATGGGGATTAGCTCCCCTGGCAGCAGTCCTTGGCTAGTGATGGATGGGAGTCATCAGAAAAATGCTCATCTCCTGCCACTGGAACAGATCAATCTGGGTAACATTCTATGCAGTCTCTGGAGCTCCTAGCAGAATTGAGCCCCTGCTGCCTACAGTGGATCTTGAGAACACACTTAGGGCCTTCATGCTTTCCCTCTCCTCCCTCCCTTCTCTTGGAATCATCTTCTAAATGCACACCCTTGCTCAGGCACTGCATTCAGGGTGATCCAGACTAGAACACATTGAGGAGAGGGCTGGGGGGCAGAAATTTGGGCTATACTTTGAGGGCGATGGAGAATCATGGAAAGGTTTTGTGCTGGGTCAGGGTGACTCAGTGGGGCTTTTATTTTAGGACAGTCCCACCATGGGAAGGAGGTAAGAAGTGGTCAGTGTCACAGTGGTACCTGGGAGAGGGGGTTGGCTGGTGGGTGTTGGGGAAGGAAAAGAAAAAGAGTCACCGCGAAGGAGAGAGATGGGACTTGGGCTGGATGGAGTAGGGAGGGAGAGTCTGCAGCTCGAAGCCCTGGCAGTGCAGAGCTCAGGGCCCAGGGCGGATGGGACCTCAGAGAGGGGCTGGTTTGGGGGCAGCTCTTTGCCCAGTGACCTCCCTCTCTAAAGGAGCAATGATTCCATGAAATGTCCAGAAGAGGCAAGTCTAGAGACAGAAAGTAGGTCAGTAGCTGCTTAGGGCTCGTGGGGATGGGAGAAAGGTCTGGAAGGACTAGGCATTGGGTGTTGGTGATAGCTGAAGGGTGATGAAATGTTCTAAAATTAACTGTGGAGATGGTTGTACAATATACTCAATATATACTAAAAACCATTGAATTTTGTACACGTTAAATAAATGAATTGTATGGTACGTGAATTACATCACAATGAAGTTGTTATTAAAAAAAATGAGTGCAAAGTTGTGCAAGGGATATGGGATTGGCTGTGGGAGGAACTCTGCTGACTAATGGGAGGTGGGCTGGACCTCAAAAGTCCTGTTACTCACTAACCTTATTTACCAGTGGAACGCCGGGCCGGTCTTGCCCACGGGACAGGGTGAGTCAGGGGCTTGAACCCCTGTCTCTGGACTCCCTGGCCCCACGTTCCCCCAACTACCTCCATCCACTTTGCCTGCAGCCGCCCCCTCCCCGGCCCCTCCATCCAGCAACGTTGCCTCCCTCTGGGCTGGCAGCCTGCTGAGAGGTGGGTGACAAATTGGGTGAGTGACCTTTCTGTGTTCTGCCCCCACCCTGCCCTGCTGGTGAGTCTGACTGGCCCCCCCCCAGGGGTCTTCATGCTGCCAAGGAAGCAGCCTGGGAGGACCTGCCTTGGGTGGAGGGACGAGACGTTTGGTTCTCTGGACGAGAAGGGTCGGGAAATTGAGTCTGACACCTGGCAAGGCCCACTGCCTGGGCAGCGCACCGCGAGGCTGGCCCTCACCCCGGCGAGCCTCCTCCAGGCCAGGCCCTCGCCGGGGGTCCTGGCAGAGGCCAGAAGTGGGTGCGCCGGGGGACCGCGGTGCTGGGGGGAGCGGCAGGACGCCTGTGGGTAATGGAAAAGCTTGAGCATGGGTCATGGCGGGCCTGCAGTATTCGTGTGTTGATGATAACCACAGAGCAGGATTTGTGAGCTTTGGCCTAAGATGCTGGGATGCCCGGTGGCCGCCCCGAACGCATGCTTGCACAACACCTGGAACCTTCTCATCACGATTGTCCCACTTTCGCTGCCAGCAAGACCCCCAAGCCCTTCTGCCTCAGATGCCCCCATCAACTTTATCATTCCCACTCCTGGCGGCTCTCTCCGGGCCAAGCGCTTAGCCGGGCACCAGCACTCCAGGTGTCTCTCCAACCTTTCCAGCATCAGCACTCTGCCGAGCTTGGCCACCCTGCTTTGGTGGCCTTGGGGCCCAGGGCTGCTCCACATCCACCCAGTAGAGCCTTTGCTATCCTGCAGAATGGTGGCCTGGGCCTTGCTTCCTTCCCGGAGCAGGAGGGCCCGTTCCCAGGCTGCCTCCCAACTGTCTGACCCCCTGGCACTGGACGTCCTGCTGAATTGGAAACCCCCACCTTGTCAGCTGACCGAGTCCTGCCTAATGCTCTGCTCTGCTCACATTCACGAATGCCTGGGAGGCAACTGGGTTCCCTTATAGCCCATTAGCTAACCTGGAGCCAAATGCTCATTGGTGACACTGGTCAGAGAAGCTTCTGGGGCTGAAATGAAATGTGTGGCTGGATGAGCAGCCATGTTCAGCGGAGGAGCTTTGGGTCAGAAGCCACTCTCAGCAATTCTCCTTGGGCTGTGATTCTGTTATTGTTATCTCCAGTCTCACTTGCCACAGCAGTATCACTATCACCATTGATATCTCTTCCATCCTGTCATTTCTTCCACCCTCACTTCTGTCCTCACCTTTACCCTCACTTTCATCCTCATCCCAAGCCTCACTTCCACCCTCACCTCCATCCTCAATCCTATCTTCATCTCCACTTTCACTTCCACCCTCATGTCCAACCTCAACTCCATCATCTACTCCACCTTCACCATCCTCACCTCCATCCTCAACCTTATCTTCATCTCCACCTTCATCTCCATCCTCATCTCCATCCTCACCTCCCCTTCACCTCCAATCTTACTCCATCATCACCTCCACCAACTTTACCATCTTTACCATAGCCATTACTACCATCACCCACACAGCTCCCAGATTGGGCCCAGACATCATTAGACATTTAACAACCAGACATGTGTCTGGCTGGAGAGGCAATCCTGGATGAGGGTGGCTAGAACTCCATGTCCTGGCTGCCTCTTGGCCTGTGTGTTTGTAAGTTGGGGCTCTTGCCTTGCATGGCGATGGTGGCCTGAAGGTCTGGGCTGACGAGCTTGCGTCCATGGAGCCAATACCCAAGAATCTGTGGGCAGCTCATGGTCAGAGCCACCTGGGTCACATGTTCTGGGGCGAAGGAGCCTTGTCCTCACATGTGACTAGAGGAAATGGGAAATCCTGGAGTGGGGGAAGAGTCTAAAGTAGGGGTCAGTGCTCTGGCTGTGCCATGGACTTGGTGCAGTTTCCAAAAGCCCCTGCTTCTCTGTCCCACATGCAATGAGCAACCCTCCCTTTCCCTTCAGGGAGCTTTACAGGGTACAGAGTGTGTCCATAGCCTCTGCTCCTCTAAGGAAGTGGGGCACAGGGGGGCACCCTGTCTGCTGGCCTGGGTGCATTTCTACCACCACCCCCCTTTCCAGCTCCTAGAACTTGAGGAAGGCACTCACTGTTTCTGCTAAGCCTCTGTTTCCTTGTCCATAAACAGGAAATAGACTATCTCTTACTACTGCAATGAGTATTAACTACTGAGATCACCCCCTGGCAGCACTTAGTTCAAATTCTTTTTTTTTTAATTTTTATTTATTTATGATAGTCACAGAGAGAGAGAGAGAGAGAGAGAGAGAGAGGCAGAGACACAGGCAGAGGGAGAAGCAGGCTCCATGCACTGGGAGCCCGATGTGGGATTCGATCCCGGGTCTCCAGGATCGCGCCCTGAGCCAAAGGCAGGCGCCAAACCGCTGCGCCACCCAGGGATCCCTTAGTTCAAATTCTTAACCTGTGCACCAGGTACAGAGGGCGGAGGGGGCAGTGTCGCCCCACATCACAGAGGGGGACACAGAGATGGTGGGGGTGGAATCAGTGGGGAGAACTACCTGGGGTCATCCAGGCAGAAGCAACAGAGCAGGGATCAGGAGCCCCCTTTTCTGACCTTTTCTGAGTCTGCGTTGACTTGGGGGTGTGCGCCCAAGCTGCGAGGGGCACATGGGGACACTGAGCCCCACTTCCTGCCCTGGAACCCATGGCCTGGGCCAGGGAGGGAAGAAGATGGGGCTCCTGGCTGCAGAGTTGGGCTCAGAGGGAGTGTACCATCTTAAGCCTGGCTGGGGTACTCAGCAGAAAGTACTCGGGCTGCTCTGGGGCAAGGATCCCAGGACTGAGCGAGTGTTGGGGCCCCAGGAGGGCTTGGCACACCAGAGAAGAGCAAGGTGGCGTCCCAGTTAAGAGAATCTAAGCAAGCAGTGTTGGAGACGGAAGGGGCGTGGCTGGTGCGGGGTCAAAGAATCTGGGTGCCTAGCCACTGTGTACAGAGGATCCTGGATCCTGAAAGCCGAGCTCTGAAAGGGTCCTTGAAGGCCAGCAATTCATCCATTGGGTCCAAAGGACAACTAAAGCCAGAGAAAGGCCGGGAGAGGGTGGAACCAGAGCTGTTCTGGGCTCCCCTCCTTCATGCCACTTTGGGCTCCTGATGTCTTTCTGACCATCAGCAAAACCATCCAGTGTCATGAAGACTGGTGGTCAAGGGGTGGCCAGAGTTTGGACTTTCTTCCCCTCCTGTCCTCTTTGTGATGGTGCCAGAAGCCCAGGGCCCTTGTCCAGAGGCGGTAATCAGAACAGTGACACAACAACATTAGGATCTCTGACCCTTTGTCCTGTGCCACAGTCACGCTGGACGTCTCTGCCCGCTTGATCTTCATCTACAGCTGCCCACCAGAGACCAGGCACCATGCCAAGTTCATATCTTCATTTCAGAGTGCAGGAACAGGCTCAGAGGAGTTAAGTAAGCCGCAAAAGGTACCGAGCCAGGGCAGGGCTGGGGCTAGATGCCAGGCCCATCTGATGCCCCTACATGGGATGCACACTAAAGCCCCCCCATCTCCATCCACTCGACTGGGCCCATGGGGGAAGGTGATGAGCTGGATGGTGGTAGGGGGAGGAGTAGACAGCCAGCTGCCTGTGGGCCAGGGCTCCCTGCCACCCACAGTCCAGCCGGTCCCTCCCAGGGCCTGCTGCCTGCTGCTCCGTGGGCGGCTGGAACGCCCAAGCTCCTGGGGCCACCACCCTCTTTCTCCATGGCCCTGGCACAGCTCCCCACACCCATAGGCCCAAGGGCCCATGCAAAGCAAGCCCAGGCCCCGCAGCCTACTATGGCAGCCACAGGGTCTGAGTAGATGGGCTGGGTTCTGCCTGTGGACACACAGATGCATTGAACAGGAAGCATGAGGCCTCTGCGCCTGCCTCTGGCCAAGGCTGGGCTCAGGCCTGTCAGCTCAGCTCAGCTCTTGGCTGTCCTGGGGAAGGAGTGCCGATGCTGCCCACCACCCACGTGGAGGCAAGCTATCTGAGGTGGGAGAGGGGAGCTGGGGCTCAGGTAGTGATGCTGTTTGGGAGGGAATTTCCAGGTACAAGGGGGAAGTTGAGGCCCATGCACCCAACACCTCCCACTGGAAGGCCCCCAGTGCCTCTGTCTAGGCATGCTCTCTCCTCCTCAGGGTGTCTTCTCTCAGTGGGTGAAGCGGCCAGCCCCTCACTCTCCACCAGTGTCCTGAGAGCCCTGTAATGATGGCCACATGGTCATTCTGCCAGCACGAACCTCTCCGTCCCTGACTGGAACCGTTCACCTGCCTCTGCCAGAGCCCCTCCAGCCCTCTGCCCCCAGGCCTGCCCTGCCTGTCCAGCCTCATGAGCCATCACTGTGGGCTTGCAAAAGTGGCAAGTTGTAAGTCGTCCCAAGCCTTACATCTTCCCTGGCTCCCTATTGACCCCAGAGAAAGTTCTAGCTCCTCAGCCAGCTGTCAAAGCCCCTGGCTTCCATGCTCCGTGGGTCCCAGTCTCCCCGTGTGAGACATGTGTGGCCCCTGGGAAGTCCGGGCTGTTCAGCAGTACCTCCTCAGCCCTGGGCTTGGAAAATCTTTCCCAAAAGATTTGACCAACTGCCCCCACCCCATGAAGTGTGCTGCTGATTCCCCTTCTCTGGCCTGGAGGATGGACTGCTCCCTCCTGGTTGCCCTGATTGCTGCTGTGACCCCATGTGGCATATTGTCTGTTACGCTCAAGGGCACTGATTTGGATCTTAGCCTGTCTTCTCTGCTAAAATCAGAAATCAACATTGTTTGCTTCTCTCTGCAGTCCCGGGGACCCACATGTGGTCTGGGCAAGAGAGGGGACACAGGGAACGCATTTATTCATTCACCCATCCAACACCCATCCAACACTACAACACCCATCCAACACCCATCTTCTTTGAAGAACGGGCCATGTATTCAAGCAGGACAGCCATGTACAGTCATGCTCAAAACCACAGGGTTGGGGCCAGCTGATGGGACCCAGGGTAGGCATAGGTTATTGGTGTCTGAAGAGGGAGACCCGGCCCTTGCCTCCCAGGAGACCTGGTTTTGAATTTAAGCTCTGCCACTACCTAGCTGTGTATTTGGGGTAGGTCGGTACCCTCTCTGAGCCTACAAGGCCACATGCCCATCTGTAAGCAGGGAGGCAGTGGTAAAGCACATGGAGGATGCTTGATAGATGGTTACTCTCCTCCCCTACCTTCTTTGGGGAGCGTCTGCCTCAGTGTGGGTCACTTGGGACCTGTCCTCCAAGAAGTAGGGTGTTGGAACCCCTCAGCTGGCAGAAGTCACCCTGTGTGGCTCCCTGGCCAAGTGAAGGCAGTAGAGTGGTCCTAGAGGTCTCTGCCCTGGGAGAAGGGGCTGCCTGGGTCAGGGGCACAGGTTGGCCCTTCCTACTCACAAGCCACCCAGTGCTCCTGGCCTCTGTGCTCCTTGGCAGACCACCAGGGCCAATATTGGATGTGCCCAGCATTGGCCCTGCAGTCACTGGTAAGGCCAACCCTGTCATCGGGCCTGGCCCCACATCTGGCATCTCTCTGGCGTCCTCTGGGCACCGTCTTCCTGCAGGCGGATGTGGGCTTGTACCCTGTGCTGACAGGCCCTCCCCAGAGCTGAAGGTGCCTTGGGGCCAGGTCCACACCCAGTGACCTTCCCAAGCAGAAAGCAGACTTGTCAGAGAAGGGCCACATCTGGCCTCATGTCACAGCTCCCAGGATGGGGTGATGCCTCCTCCCTCTGACTAGGCTTTCTCAGAGCAAAACCCTGTGCCCCCTTCAGACTAGACTTTGTGAGCCAAGGCTGTGTCTTCCCCCTCAGACCCTCTGCAGAGTGTGGCTGTGTCTCCCCCTTTAGACTAACTTAGTTCTTATGTCTTCCATGTCTCCTTCATACCAGCTTCCTGGGGCAGGGCCATGACTCCTGCTCAGACTAGGAAAGGGGGTAGGTTGCCAGAACATTCCAGGAGCATCTGGTAGTGGGGGGAACATGGTGAAATTCAAGGCCCTCCCAGAGGTCGCATGGGTGGGTATCATATGGTAGAGGAGAGAAGGTACTGGATGAAGAGTGACAGGCCAGGTGGGCCCTCTGGCACCTAAGAATGGGCTTTTGTGGATTATGAGGAGCCAGTGAGGGGGGCAAAGTTGTTCTCACGGATCCTTCTGGCCACCACGTCAGCCACAGGGAATGGAAGCCTGGGCTGCCCGGCAGTGGGGTAGCCGGGAGGGAGCAGATAGGGCCATCCGGGGAGAGGCATTGACAAGCCTGGTGGAGGGGAAGGTTGAGGAAGTCAGGCCCAGCACCCTGGCTCCTGGCTGGGGCAGCTGGGGTGGGGTCTCAGCAGGGGAGCAATGATGTGGGCCCTCTGGGGCCTGTGCAAGGAGCCCAGGGTCCGTGCAAATGGAAGTGTCCAGAATGCAGCCCTGGGAGAGGATTCATAGCAGAGGCAGAGTCCGAGGAGCCGGGGGCAGCAGGTGGAGGCGCGTGCACAAGCTTGCCTGCGCGAGGGGGAGATTTCGGGACACGGTCTGGGGAGCACAGAGGGGAGGCCTGGGAAGAGCTCCGGAAGAGAATGCCCTTCATTTCCTGTTCTAGAAAAGGGGCAGGGCAGGCCCATGCTGCTGGGCTCTCATCCCTGGCTGGGGCTGCCCAAAGCAGCTGATGCTCTGCAGGCTCTGTGGGCTCCCCAGCCCTTCAACTCGACCCAGAGCTCTCGCCCTCCTTTGGAATTTCCCAGGTGGAAATTCACCTCAAAGGCCCTCTCTGGCTCCCCGTCCTCAATCCGTCCTGTGTCTGGTCCCCACACCCCTGACCCCCAGCAGTTCTGTGGGCTGCGGCCCTGAGTCCCCCTGGAGCGCTGGGCCCTCCTCCCGGGGGGCGGCCGCCAAGGAAGGAGAGAGGCCCTCTGGTGACCCCTGTGCACCTCTCCCTGCTCTCCACCAGTTCCAGACACATTTGCGATTTATCTTTCTCTGTTGTTTATTGTGCGGAGGCCAGACCTCCCAGCCAAATCGGAGCTGGACTGGCCAGCCGCGGCCCGAGACGGCAGTCCCAGCCAAGCCGGAGCAGCCCCCCGCCCACCGTCCCCTCAGCCGCCCCCGAGCCAAGCAGGCCCCGAGCTCTGGCGGGCCGGACACTCTTTATGGAGCCCCAGGGCCTGTCGCCCCCATTGTCGGCCCATGTTTACAGCCTCGCTCATGTTTGCCTCATGATTTTATTCTGGGTGACGCCCCAGTCTGGACGGGGCCTGCATGCCATCCTGCTGAGGCCTCGCTCATCGCCCGGGCCCTGGGCCCCTGGTCTCCTCATCCATCATTTCATTGAGCCTCGCCCGCCTGCAACAGTGGCGGGAGGGCTGTTCACCCCCAGGGGTGTGAGCGGGGGCACGGCTGGTGAGCTGGGTGGGAACCTGGGCTCCTCCTGTCGCACACTGTGGGGGGCGGGGGTGTGCCTTGTGTGCGCGGTGGGGCTTGATAGATGGTTACTATGGGTGTGGGTGTGCATGCGCGTGCGTGTGTGTGCGCGCCTGCGTGTGCGCTGGGGGTTTGGGGAGGCTTGCACATGAGGGTGTGTGTACACACACACATATACACACACACCCCACTTGGAGCCTGTCAACTGTTGCTCTGTCTCTGCTAAAGACACAGCCTAGAGACCTGAGGCCGTGGATGCCCGCAGACCTCCTTCCAGGCCAGCTATCTCCTTCGCAGTGTGCAACCGTGGCCTCATTAGCCTCTCACTTTCCTTGGGAGTAGAAAGGGGGGCTGTGTTGCTTGCTACCAGCCTCACAGCATGCCTTTGGGCATCTAGAAGGGCTGTGGTCAGCTCTTACTGCAGACTTAGGGCCTGTCTGTCTTCCTCCCACCCCCATCCCTCCCTCCTTTAGCTACAGTTGTTAATCTCTGCTCTTCCCAGAAAAATGCACCTATGCACATACAGGTAAGATTTGGCAAGTCCCCTGAAGTCCCTCCATTAAACTAAAAACCTTCTCTGTGGGGGGCCACCTGGGCGACTCAGGGGTTGAGCGTCTGCCTTTGGCTCAGGTCGTGATCCTGGAGTCCTGGGATGGAGTTTCATATGGGGCTCCTGGAGGGGAGCCTGCTTCTCCTCTGCCTGTGTCCTGCCTCTCTCTCTGTGTCTCTCATGAATAAATAAATAAAATCTTAAAACAAAACAAAACAAAAACCTCTCTGCAGGGCTGGACAGAAAAATTCTCAGAGGCCTAGAGTTTTCTATAGCAAATACAATGGTGGTGGCTGTCACCATCAGTCCCCAGAGACAATTAAGGGACCAAAAGCTGCCACTCAGGCCCACCTCTTCCTTGTTCACCCAGAAACAAAGTATTGGGGCCATTCTCAGGCACCCTGGTATGGCAGGTAAATTGAGATCACATCTTGATGCTAGATTGTTTGATGACCAAAGTCAGTGCCCCATCTCTAGAAATTAGGGATCTGGAGTGTCATGTAGCTGAATGGCCCTGAGCTGAGGTCCCCCACCAGGCCCCCACGAGGCTGAGGTGGCGAGGGAAGACCACAGCTGGAGGGGACTGTGGACTCCCAGTCCAGGGTGAGGAAGTGTGGGGGAGGATGTGGCCCGGTAGTGGGGCCGGGTAGTATGCAAGATGGCAGGGATGACTTTGTTGATTTTGCTCATTCTTTATGGTGTGCTGACAGCCATGGCAGTGCTATATAACACTTCCCAAACACATTCCCATCTGTCGGGGCTGGAGCTCCAGAGGCCAACAGTGGCAATCAGATGACCACCGCCTGAAACTCTAAACGGCAGTCCTGGAAGATTTGTAAGGTCCTTGAAGACATCAGTTCCCTGGCCACCTGCCTAGGATTCCTGTCCCTGGAGCTGTGGCTTCTGAGTGAGCCTCTGTGGTCCCTGGAGCTTCCCTGGCACCAGACCCAGGACACGGGGGACCAGCAGGGGCCTTCACAGATAGAGGTAGCTGAGAGATGATCCGGGGGTGGGGAGAAGAGTCATCCCAAAGACATGGAGGTCCCAAGGAAGCAGCCTTATCCTGGGCCTTCTGACCCCAGCTAACCCATCTCCACTGCCCTGGGTGGGCAGGGGCTCCCTCCAGGATGCTCAGAGGCCGAGGTGACAGGCCCAGACAATCTCTGTTCCTCCCATGTCTCCAGGCTGCCTTGGATCCTGAGAAGCTTCCACCTGTTGCATACCAGCCAAGGGCATCTGAGGAAGTGATGCAGCATCTTTCCCGGAAGATGCTGGAAGGTACAGGGAGGATAAGAGGCTTCCGAGAGTGTCAGGAAACCATACCCTCCACAAAGTAGCTGATCCCCAAGAGACAGGCTGGAGGGATGGGAGGGTTGGCTCCAGACAGCCACGCTCCTCGTTCCTCCCTATGGCAAAGTCTGGCACTCAGGAAGAGCTCAAGAGTGCACATGTGTGTATGCATGCACACTTGAAGCCTCGCGGGCTGTCCAGAGTCTATAGCGGGAATTAGACTTGCTCCGTGACCTCAAGGCAGGTCATGCAGCTACATTTGGGAGCCCACAGTCCCAGCCAAGGACGGGCTTGCAGCCCACCCACCCCATACACACACACACAGGCCAATATTCCTCTCTGATTGTCTGCCTTTCGGAGAACAGAGGGCTGGGTGGGGATCTGGAGACCTTGGGAGAATCCACAAAAGTGCCGATAAAAGCACTTATGTTCTTCCAAATGACACTGTAAGAAAGCACACTGAAGGAAAAGACAGTTTCACGCATATTAAATCATGGTCATGGGAACCGTACAATTAATTCTCATTTATCATCTTTCCTGTGCACTAGAAACTTCCGTGTCTCAGACCAGCACCCATCCCAACCCCCACAACTCAGTTTCAACCAGACACTCATAAATCTGTTTTCTTGTTCCACACAAGCTGCCTGGGAAAAGGCCCCATTTGCTGCGTCTGCTCCTCTGTCCAAACTTTCAACGCCTTCGACATTTTATGGTTTCACGTTATTGACTTGGCCTCCTGGGTCCCTTGTGGTAGGCTGCTATTTGAGAGAGCAGTGAGAGGCTTGGGGTGACCTCAGGTTCACCCCCTCGCCTGGCCGGAGCAGGGAGGACCGTGAAAAAGCCCTGCAGTTGCCTAGGGCCCGGATCTCCTGGGGGAACACAGACCCTCCAGGGCTTCCCCTCTGTGTCCTCACTCAGGTCCCAACCCCCACCCCAAACTGAGATCCTGGACCCATTCTTCCTCAACCTCAGGAACCTGCCTTGCCTCTGCTTCCCTCTCCTCCCTCTCTCTCCAGCCCCAGCTCCTCCTTTTCCCAAGGGCCTCCTCCCCATCCACAAAGGAATACACATGAGGTCAATGTGCCTAGAAGCAAAATGTGCGGGTAGAGGGGAAGGTGTGCAAGCATAATGCACACTCCACAGCTGGACCAGGCCTCCTCAGTGCCACTGAGGACACAGATAAAGGCCAGGCTGATTTTCAGCTGGTATGTCCTAGAGAGGTGGTACAGGCTATTACATTTTTTGACTGATGTCTTTTTTTTTTTTAAGATTTTATTTATTCATTCATGAGAGACACACAGAGAGAGGTAGAGACACAGGCAGAGGGAGAAGCGGGCAGGAAGCCTGATGTGGGACTCAATCCCCAGACCCTAGCTCACACCCTGAGCTGAAGACAGATGGTCAACCGCTGAGCTACCCAGGCATCCCTTGACTGATGTCTTGAATGAAGGACACCTGTCTCTTCTCTCAAAGAGCTCAGTGAGGGGGAAATGGACAGGTAACTGGATAATTATGATTCCAGTAGCGAGCAGTCAGCAATCATGCATCCTTTGCCCTGCCCAAGGCTCTTGGGGCAGGGAGCAATGTCTAAATTAATCCCTGAAGGACCCACAAGAAACACCAGAAGTTTATGGTGATAGAAAGGGTGGGAATGATGTACCTCCAGGCAGAAGGAACAGCATGTGCAAAACCCAGGAGCAAAAGAGAAACACTTGATGTTTGAGAAATGGCTTTTGGTATTCATGGAACAAGGAGATAAAGGCTAGAGAGGTCTATAAGGGCCAGCTGTGAGCCAAGGCACCTACAAACCTGGGGTAGGAAAGCTGGTTTGCAATGTGGGACATAGATTAAGAAGGAGAGTGACATGGTAAGATTTGAATGTTGGCCAAGCCATCCTACAATGAGGAGACTGCACACCATGCACAAAAATGAACTCAAGATGGATCACAGACCTACCTGTAATTGCTAAAACCATGTAACTTCTGGAAGAAAACATAGGGAGGGAAATCCTAATTACTTTGGGTTTGGCAAATATTTCCTAAATATAATATAAAAGGCACAAATAATAAGAGAAAAATCAATAACTAAGTAAACTTTGCAAAATGCAAAACTTTAGCTCTTTGAAGACACTATTAAGAAAATGAGGGGCTCCTGGGTGGCTCAGTGATTGAGCATCTGCCTTTGGCTCAAGGCGTGACCCTGGGGTCCCAGGATCAAGTCCCAGATCGGGCTCCCTACAAGGAGCCTGCTTCTCCCTCTACCTATGTCTCTGCCTCTCTCTGTGTGTCTCTCATGAATAAATAAATAAAATCTTAAACAAAAAAAATGATAAAGGCAAGGCAAATACTGGAATCTTTGTAAAACATATCCAACAAAGGACTTGTTATCTAGAATACATGAAGAAATTTTACAATTTAGTATTAAGAAGGCAAACAACCCAGTTTAAAAATGAGCAAAAACTGGAACTCACCTTCATGGCTGGTGAGAGTGTAAAATGAAACAACTTTGGGAAACATTGTGGTGGTTCCTTAAAATGCTAAACATACACCCAGCACATGACCCAGCCATTCCACTCCTAGGTATTTCCCAAGATAAATGAAAGCATCTATCCACACACACACAAATGATACCTGAATATTCGTGGAAGCTTTCATCATAAGAGTCCCAAACTGAAAATGGCTCAAATGTTCATCAATGGGTGAATGGATAAACGAATAAAGATATAATCATATAGTGGGATATGACCCATCAATAAAAGGAATGAATTATTGATATGTGCTACAATATGGATACATCTCAAAATGATCATTCTGAATGAAAAAAGGCCAGACAAAAAAAGAGTATATAAAATTCTAGAAAATGCAAGTGAATCTATAGTGAATTGTTTGGGAGATGTAGGGAGGTTAGAGGAGGAGATTACTGAGGGACAGGAGGAAACTTTGGGGGGTGATAGGTATGTTCATTACTTAAGTATGATGCTGATTCCATGGGAGTATATTTATATTTAAGTCAAAACATATCAAATTATGCATGTTAATGTATATGCTGTTAATGTCTGTCAATTGAACCTCAATAAAGCTGTACAAAATAAACATACAAATTACAGTAGCTGACCAGGGAGGCATGGGCAACATTTGGGACAATATCGGGGAGATTAAATACGTGACTGTTGATTCACTCACTCACTCCCATTCCCACTCATCTTTTACTAAATTGTAAGTCCTATAAAGGTAGAAATGAAGGCTGCCCTGCTCACCCCCCGTGTCCCCAATGCTCAACTTGTTGCAGGCACTGGGGTGGAAAAAAGGTGGATTGTCTCAGGAAGAATTTAGAAACTTGGCCAGCCCTAAGGATGTCAGAGGTGAGGGAAATTGAGGAACCAAAAATAATCTCTGTTTTTCCAGCTCAAGTAAATGCTGCTGGTGTGTGAGTTTGGAGAGGACAGGAAGGTGACCTCAGACTTGTGAGTGCTGTTTGTGCTGCCACATTGTTTGGAGACAGACGCTGGAGTGAAGGATTTGGGCATGACCAGTGGATCTCAATGTTTCTTAATGGTTTAGAATCAAAACTGGAAAGTTTTGAAAAATACTGAATCCTAGGCCCCACCTCTAAACCAATAAAATCTCTGAGCATTCTGCCCAGCACTGGGATTTTCCTAAAGCTCTGAGGGGATTCTAATGTGCAGCCAGAGTAGATAATTCTCACCATGGATGGTGATTAAAGTCATGGGAGGATATGAGCTCCCCAGATAAGGATCTGGGAGTGAGACAGAAGAGGACCAAGGGCTGAGCCTTAAGGGGTCCTGACTGCAAGGGATAGAAAAAGGAGACTAGCAAGAGATGGGAGGAGCTGGAGAAGGAACAGCTGGAGAGGAGGAAAATCAAGAGTGCAGGTCACAGGATAAGGAAAAAGGATTCATGGACTGGGAGGCCACATGGAGCAAAAGGCAGGATGAAAAGAGTCCATTGGGTTTATCAACAAAAAGGTCATTGGTGAACCAGGAGGGAGCTATGTTGGTGGAATGGGTGTGACAAAGCCAAACTGAAGAAGGCGATTGTGGAAGAAAGAGGGAGGTAAGGGGTGCAAATAGTGAATTCATAAAACTGCTTCGCTTTGAGGTAGAGAGCTGGAAGGAGAGTATGGAGTTAAGGGAGGGTCAGAGGAGATTATCCAGAGGGGAGACTTGAGCATATGTAATTGCCAGTAAAAAGGAATCAAATAGAATAGAGTCTAGAAACTGACCTTGCCTATATTGTCCCTAGATTTATGACGAAAGCACAAATACAATTCAATGATCAAAGGAAGATCTCTTCAATAAACGTTGCTGCAACACCCAGATATACGTATGGGGTGGGGAGAGAACCTTGATCCCTACCTCACACCACACATACAAATTAGTTTAAGATGGACCATAGACCAGAATATGAAAGCAAAAATCATAAATAAATTGTAGGAGACTATCTTTATGATTCTGGGGCAGGTAAAAATTTATTAATAAGCATGACATAAAAATTATTGACCATAAAAAAGATTCTATATTGGACTTCTTAAGATTTTTAAGCTTCTATTTATCAAAAATCACTTCTAAGGCAAAATCAATCTATGATGATATAAGATAGATCAGAGGTTGCTGACTTCCTGGGAAAGGGCATGAGGGAACTTTCTGGAATGATGGAAATGTTCTGTATCCTTATGGGGTGGAGGTTATGTTAGGGAGTTACATCTTTCCTTTCCTTTCCTTTTTTTTTTTTTTTTTTTAGGTATTTTCTTTTTTATTGAAATATATTTGGCATATAACATTGTGTAAACTTAAGATATACAACATGCTTATTAAATACATTTATATATTGTAATACAATTGGCATTGTATTGATAACTGACACCTCTATCATACTACATAATTATCATTTCTTTTTTGGTTGGAATAATTAAATCTAGACTGTTAGCAAGTTTGATGATTATAGGGAACGCCTGGGTGGCTCAGTGGTTGAGCATCTGCCTTTGACTCAGATCATGATCCCAGGGTCCTGGGATCGAGCCTCATATGGGGCTCCTGGAGGGGATCCCACTTCTCCCTCTGCCTATGTCCCTGCCTCTCTCTTTGTGTATCTCTCATAAATAAATAAATAAATAAATAAATAAATAAATAAATAAATAAATAAAATCTTTTTTAAAAAGTTTGATGATTATAATGCAATACTCTTGTCTATATTCACTATATAGTACATTAAACTTCTAGGACTTGTCTACTTTTTGCAAGTTTGTGATGCATGCATTTTTCAAAACAAAGATTAAACTGTATTCTTCAGATCTGTACATTTAATTATCTTCAAATTATATCTTAATATAAAAGATAGAAAAGAAGGAAGGTGAAAAGGCAACCCATAGACCAAGAGGAGATATTTACAATATTATATTTGATAAAGAACTTATATCCAAAGTACATAAAGAATTCTCACAAATCAAAAAGGAGAAAAGGACTCTATTTCTAAATTGGACAAAAAACTTGAACAGGCATGTCACAAAGATATGTGAATGATTCATAAACACATGGAAAGGTGCTCGGCATCATTACTTAGCAGGGAAACACAAATGAAAACCACAATAAGACACCCACCCCTACACATACAGGATGGCTAAAAATAAAAGACTGACAGTTCCAAGTGTTGACAGGTTGTGGAGCGATTTTATACTTTCAGACACTACAAGAGGAAGCCTTCCTACAGCACGGAGAGATGGGGGCCCAAAGTTGAGAAGAAATTACTGTGAGTACGTCACTGCTGCTTTCCTAGGCTGTCCTCTGTTTCCCATAAGGCACAGCTGGGGAATGGCTGCCCAAAGCCACACAGTCCCCACTTTGCTCACATCCCTCCTCTCTACCCTCCTTTCTTTTCATTCCTGCCCCATGGGCCCCTGGCACCTGAGGTCACAGTGCACTGCCCTGGGCCATCCTTAGCAAAGCCAGCAACACAGCCAGTGTAAGTCCTGGCTCACAGGGCAGGCAGCAGAGGCTCAGCTCCCTCTGACAGCATGGCTGGCTTTCTCTCCTGCAGCCTGGGCCTCGTCTCCACTAGTGCATCTCCTCTCTGTTGGTTGGTACCACTGCCTCCTGTCCCACCTCTATCCCTCTACTATTCACTTGCAGTCTCGTCAGCCACTGCAGGCATCCTTTCATAGCCCACTGCCTTCAGGCTAAAACTTGAGCTGCTAGGCTCAGCATTCAAGGCCTCCATGGCCCACTCTGTTTTTCAGCCTGGTAGACCAGATGTGAACATAAGGGACTTTTGGGTGTGCTGGGGCAAGGCTAGAGAAGGCCCACAGCACTGTCCGGGCTAAGACAGATCAGGCAAGGCTTGGACACAGTAGGGAGGGGAGGTGGCTGCAGGGGATGCCCCATCTGGCCCACAGAGTGATGCACATGGCCAGTGGTCAGGGGAAGGAAGGGGACAGGCCAGGCCAGCCATTGGTAGACACATCTATCTTCCCTGTGGGAGGAGATGCCAGCATGAGTAGTCCTGAGCCGGGAAAGTGGGACTTCAGCATGGACTTTTGTCCTGGTAGGGAAACTGGGTCAGAAGCTTGGACCTGTGGACCAGGCTGTGCAGCGGGTGAAGGAAATGGCAAAGCCTGGGCTACTGGGAGATATCAGCTGACTTGGTGTGGGAGAGGGAGATCTTAGTGCTAAAGGGCTGAGTTCCCAGCTGTGAGGGTGGGTTGAGGGAAGTGCTGAGGGTGAACATCATTTGTTAAACAGCTGCTGGGCACCAAGTCCTGTTTTGGGCTGTGTATCAGGAGGGCTTGGCAGGGGGTAGGGATACACCCAAAGGGATTGACTGAGCAACTTTAAGGAAGGGAGTGTGCGCAGAAAGGGGTGGGTGGGGTGGGGACAAGGAACCAAGAACCCAAGAAGGGGTGCTGAGGCCCAGCATAGCAGATGTGAGGAGGCGTGATCTGCCCACCCCAGGCCTGGAGGGGCCCACAAGGGGAGGTGTGGCCGGAGTGCAGAGAGAGCTGGGACCATGCAGTAGGGTCCCCCACCCCCAGGAGCCAAGGGCAAGGAGGCACGGCCACTAGCTGAACCATGGCCAGGCATGAAGAGAGCCTGGGGATGAACAACTTCTCTTTCCTCCCACCCCCTTCCCTAAGCACCTGATATGCATCGCTCCATTATCATCCCTGAAGATGGTGATTTTTTCCCTCCATTTTAAGGAGGAGGAAAATGAAGTTCAGCAGTGAGGGGAACCTCCCACAACCTCTGCACAGTTAGTAAGTGGCACAGGCCTGGGACCTTGACCTTAGTTTTCAGGGCAAGCCCTCACAGTGCTCCTCTAACAGAGGACAGAGAAGGCAGCCTGGGGTGGCAGATGGATTGCGGTGGAAGCTGCCTTTGAGAACCTGGAGCTCACCACGGAGAAGGTGGCTGCCTTAAGATGGTGACTTTAGCGCCCTCCTTCCTCTGAGCTAGAGCCCTCAGCCACGTCTGGCCATCCTCTGGTGGCCCCCCTCATGGCCATGGCTGGACACTGGCCCATCACATGGCCTGTGCTGACAGATTGGGTGTCTCCGGTGCACCCACAGCTGCTGCTAAGTGGCTTCCTGGCTGAGAGTCAGGGGTCACCTCCCGCTGCCCCGCTCAGACAGCACTGGCCTCTTCGGGTGCCTCCCATGTCCGTCTGCCGAGATCGGGTGTGTTTAGCATCAAATCTGACATGTGATCTCTGCTTGGTGACTCTTGGGGGAGTCCTGAGGCCTCTTGGGGCAGACACACTGCTTGCTGCGGAAGGTGGGGGGCTCTGGGCCCTGGTTCAAGTGAGCTGGTGGGCCTTACCACCTGCGTTCCTGGTGAGTCACATGTGTAGGGCTGCTCCATGTCCTGGGCACCTGTGCTCCAAACTCTTCTGCTGGCTGGCTGTGTCCAGGCCCTTGGCTCTGCAACCCAGCTCCGGGCAAGTCCTAGATCTCAGAATGTTTCTGCTTCTCCTTGCAGTGTGTCCCACTGAGGCCCTCTGGGATCGGGGACTAGGCGAGCCTGTATAGGAATCACCACCCAAGACTGGTCTCAGTCACTGAGGCTCCTAGTACAGGGAATGATCACAGGGGTCAGACCAGTAGGGTTCCAGGGCCAGTGCCACCAGCTAAGCCAAGTGATTCTGGGCAAGTCACTACCCTGCCTGGGGCTCAGTCTTCGAAAAATGGTGAGAGGAGCTGAATACATGCTAGTACCTACTTCGGGATCCCCTATGATGTGTGTGTCATCATGAGGCTGGTCTGCCCTTCTCTCCCAGCTTCTTTGGCTGGCCCCGTCCTGGGGCTTCTGACACAACCCGTCAGGAGGGCTTGTAAGTTTAGTACAGGGTGACAGACGCTCCCAGAAGGCACGACCGAATGAAGTGCAAATACAGACAAGGTGGGGATCAGGAAAGTCTCCTTGGAATGACACTGGAACTGGCAGCAATGGCCAATAGAGCCGTCGCATGTAGAAGGAGGCCAATGAACAAGGATTCCGGATGGTGGGACCCATCCGCGGAGGAGGGGGGTGTGTTATGAAAACACGTCATGGCTCTTGATGGTCAGAGCAGGATGTACACGGGATGGCAGGAAGTCAGCTAAAAAGTGGAGGCCTGCAGACCAGGGAGTCAGGGGCTGGGTGAAGCTCAGCAGGCAGGGAAGACATTCTGGAAGCCAGGAGGGGGTGGCTCCACACAGAAGGGACTGGAGCAGGGTCTCTCCATACGTGGCCGGGGACCACCTGCCTCAGATCATCTGAGGAGTTATCTAAATGTTGAGTCCAGGCCTGGAGCTCTGCAACTCCCGCAGGGTTGTTGGCAGAAAAATCTGAGGGAAGAGGAGCACAGCAGCTTCTCAGCCTGTCCAGGGCCTGCAGAGGGCATCTGAAGCCCAGGGGGAGCCAGGTGGGTGGGCTCTGTCGGGGGAGCCCATTCCCCGGGGGCCCCATCTGTGTTAGGCTCCCGGCTCAGAGTGCAAGTGGGCACTCTGTGTATTTCCTGGCAGGCAAAGGGCCCATTTACCTCCACGTCCCCTCTCAGGCCAGGAGAGGCAGGGGCGAGCCTTGAGGGTCACTGGTCAGGACCACAGGCAGGGATCCAGAGCAGTGGGTGGGAGCCCTGTCCAGCTGACACTGGCTCTTTGTCTACCACTCAGTAGAGGAAAGTGCCCGAGTTGGTGTCCAGCTTGGTTGGAGACCAGGCCGAATTAGCAGTGCCAGCCTCCCATCTGGTCCTGGAGATGCCCCCCCACCCTAGAGTTCCAGAGGGAGAGGGCAGGATGGCCGCGGGCATGAGGACCTGGCATGGGGCCTGGGGAAGCCTGAGGAATAAACAGCTTTTCCACCCCTCGGGGACAGAGGCCCGGCGGGTACCCAGAGACGTGGATGGGCTGCTTTGGGCCAAACCATAGACTCAGCTGAGCCAGGGTGGCAAGCCCCATGCTGCTCCAGACGGCTCGGGGGCTCGGGCAGTTTGCACACAGGAGTGTGGCGTTCTCCAGATGGCCAAGCCTCCAGATTTGAAATAATCCCAGCTCAGTGAGGGCTGGGGGCTGAGGAGGCCAGGGAGGTGGGTGGGGCCCCGGGACAGGGCCCACAGAGGGTCCAGGAGCTCTGAGAGGAGCTGTGTCCTGAGCCTGGGGATCAGCCGAGGCTTGGCCTGGGCTGAGCTCCCTTGGTGCCTGGCACCGCCGAGGCTGGGGGTGCCTGGCCTCTTCCAAAGCCCTCCTTGTCGGGCAGCAGGCAGGGCGGGCCGGGGGCTGGGTGCGGCCGCTCATATCTTCCCTGTTACTTCATTCATTTTGCTCCCACTGATCCCTTGTTTATCTCGCTGGGAATGCAGCCGCGGTGGAAATTGGGGCCAAGGGAAAGGCCAGAGCCTGGGCAGCCTCCAGGAGAGCCCCAGCCTCACTTGCCTGCCTCCCTCACCTGGGTCCCTGGGCTAAACCATGCAGGAAGGGGCCGTTTCTGAGAAGCTAAAGTGGGGCCCAGGGGCCTGTTCTGGACCGGGCCTGCCACCGATTGGCTGTGTGACCCTGCCGAGAACGGATGGTCTCTGGGCCTTGCTTTCTTCATCTTAGAGGTTTTCTAAATGACCGTTGAGAATGCTTACCGTCATGAACTATAAACCTGCCATTTCATAAGCACCAGCCTGGTGCCCCAGCCTGTCCCTGCTCTCACCTGAGGCTCACATGTCTCCATGGATCACCATGAGCCCACTTCAGAGAGGAGGTGGGGTACAGGGGCACTTCCCAGGTAGAAATGGGGGTGGAGGCGAGGCAAGGAGAAGACCCTCTGGGCAGTGTTTAATGGTAGCAGTATCAGAAGTCAGGGCTGCCATGAGTAGGTGTGTGTGTGTGCCTAGCAGGGCCAGTGTCTGAAAATGTCCTTTAAAAACTGGTCAGGGGGAGGGGTACCTGGGTGGCTCTGTGGTTGAACATTTGCCTTTAGGCAGATGAACATCCCCCTCCTGGGATCGAGTCCCACATTGGGTTCCCCGCAGGGAGCCTGCTTTTCCCTCTGCCTATGTCTCTGCCTTTCTCTGTGTCTCTCATGAATAAATAAAGAAAATCTTAAAAAAAAAAACAAAAACTGGTCAGTGGGGGGCACCTGGGTGGCTCAGTCAGTTGAGCATCTGATGGAGTCAAGTCCTGCTTTGGGCTCCCTGCTTGATGGAGAGCCTACTTCTCCTGCCCCTCCTCCCCCTACTGGTGCGCTCTCTCTCTCATAAACAAAATCTTTAAAAATAAATAAATAAAAATAACAACTGGTCAGTGGGAAATGCCAGGCCCCTACCACGCTTTCCTGTTGCAGGGCCCCTGGCTGAGGGTGGAGGGTGGGTCGTTGGTATCTCCTGGGGCCTTGGGTTAAATAGGCCCTAATCCCCATCACCAAGCAAACCTGTCTGCCCTGGAAGATGACCCCTTTGGGTAGGGGGCACACGCTATGGCTTTAAGCAGGCAGTCTGGGTCCTTGTGCTTAGTCAGTGATGTTTGAGGACACCCCGACCCTGCCAGGAAGAGGCTGCCCAGTTGAGATGTAGAAACAGGCCCAGAGAAGCTGATTGAGTTGCTCAGCGTACACAGCTGTGAGTGGCAGAGCCGGATCCGATCCCAGCTTGTCTGATCCAGAAGTTTGCCCACTGTCTATCTGGACTATGGCTGCCTCTTCCGGGGTCCCCACCTGGGCTCAGCACCCTGAGAGGGCATGAATTCAGGCTGGATACCAGGGTCGGAAGCTCAGTGCCCTATCATCATCTTCTCCCCGGTGATTTGGTGTTCCAGTCTGTAAAATGGGATGGGTGAGTCCAATTCTGGGCCAGTGTCTGCCCTCTATCCTGGAGCCTGATGGAGGGATGAGGTCATATTTGTCTGGGGTTGGAGTGTCTTGGAAGGAGAAAGTTCTGCAAAGACAAGGGCCCATTGTCCCCCCTCTCCCGGTCCCTTGCCAGGTCCCGCCCCAGTCACCAGACAAGGCCAGTCCAGCCTGCAGGCCCCAGAGCACAGAGGCCACCATGTGCCAACAGGGGGTGACTCAGTGCCCCCTCCCTTCCCATTAATTGGTATTGCCTGGAATCCCACCATCATAGCTTTGTTGGGGTGGCACAGAAGGGAAGTCAGGGAAGGGAGAGACAGCTCTGGGGTCCCAGCCTGGGATGTCACACGTGGGCCTTTACAAGCACCTTGGGTGACGTGTCCCACAATTTTCAGTAATAAAAACAGCAACGCGTGTGCTTGCTTATCAGTGGCCTTGGTTTGAAGCTCTTACAAGCATTAGCTCAATGAATGCTCTGAGAGGGGCATTGATGTCATTACCCCCATTGCACAGATGTGGAGCACTCACCCTCAGCCACCCAGCCCATAACTGGTAGATGTGGATGGAAAAGGTGGATTTGTATTGGAGTCTGCGTGGTTCTTGAGCATTCTGCAGAGAGGCTCCGGGATGCTTAGGTGGGGGCTAGACCAGGGGATAGAGAAGGGGCAGGTCCTAGATCTTGGAGCTCACAGTAGATGGGGAGTCCCAACAGACACATGGGCACCTCCCTACTGAGCCTGTAGACCAGGCCTCTGTCCTTTTGGAGAGTTCTTTGCTGCTAAGGACCTGGAAGGCCCTATGGCCTCTGGCACTGCCAAGGCGGGATGAGAGATGCTCAAGCAATTTCAGTGCTTTGAGACCCCTAACAGGACTACACATGGGCAGGGCTGCTTCTGGGTGGGAGATACCCCTTTTCCTGGCCTCCCTGCAGCTCTGAGGCCCATGGAGCTCTGTCAGCAATGAGCCAGGCAAAGACAAATAGCAGCTCAAGCTTAACGTGTCTGAAAGTAAACTCTCAGTTTCCTCCCCAACCTGCTCCTCCTTGAGTCTTCTGTGTCTCAGGAAATGGCTCCATTGTCCACCCTGTTTCTTAGGCCAGAAAACTGGGAGGCATCCTTGGATCCTCCTGCTTCTCACCACCCACATCGCTCCATTGCCAAGACCTGTCAACTCTACCTCCAAAACAAATCCCAAATCCACTTCCCTCTCTTCCTGCTGCCACCACTTTGCCCAAGGCACCACCCGTTCTCCTTGGACAACACTGCCAGCCTCCTCTCTGCCCCCTCCAGCCCACTATTCCCTTGGAACTAGAAGAAGCAGCTTAAAATGGAAATCAGACCCCACCGTTCTCTTGCTTAAATTGCATCCCTGCTTTCTATCAGATTTGGAGCCAAACTGACACCCCCTGATGACTCTGAGGTCCCTCACGACCACGCATGACTAGGGGACCTCACCTCCATCCCTCCTGTCTTGGCTGGTACCTCATTTTCTTTACCACCTCACACTAGGTCTCCCCAAGTCCGTTCCCTCACAGCCCCTTTGTAGGAATCTTCCTTGACTTATAATTGCATGGTTACCCTTTGCCTTTCCAACCAGTTAAGACCCATGAGATCAGAGCCTTGCCCACCGCCATCCCCCCGAGGGAAGCGGTATCAACCTTCTCCATTTTCAGACGTGGAAACCGGGGCTCAGAAGGTAACCACTATGCTGTCTCTGTTACGTACTGTAATCAAGGCAGTTCCTATAGTCCATCAAGTCTGAGAAGTCATCTGTTGAAAGATGCACCATTGGCTTATGGTCCATTAAGATAGGTAAACACTTTGACCATTAAACCATGACCGGCCATCCCAAATTTCAAAGATGTGAAACTACGGCAAAAGGGCTTTGAGGGGATTGATCTGAAAATAGAGTATTTTAAGGAACAAAATCCATTCAATCCTTAGGACCCAAGGGATGAAGTAACAGATGGGTTTCTCAGCAGTGCTGTGGATTGTTCTGTAGCCCCCTGGGAGCATGAAGGAACCCCACCTGACTTCGGGCCCACCAGAGACTTCAAGGTCAAGCAAGGACAATCCGATGATGAATGTGCTGGATGGTGTGGTGAGGGAGTATGGGAAAGGTGGGGTGGAGATCCCAACCCTGCAGGAGAGTTGGTGAGGCTTCATGGAGGAGTGGGCGTTTAAGGCAGATTCCAGAAGAGAAGCAGAGATTAAGCTGGCTGAGAGAGGGTGGGAAGCGTGCCAGGCACAGGGAAGAGCCCACACAATCTGGAGGACACCTTCCCTTGTGGGAAATGGCATGTAGCTTGTGTGGCTGGAGCAGAGAGTGAGCAAGCAGGCTGGAGATGTCATGGGGCAGATGGATGGTGATGGTCCTCCCCTGGCTGATGGAGCTGAGGCTTCATCCTTCAGTTCAGAGAGCCCGTGAAGTCATCAGACAGCAGAGTGACAAAGCCACCTTTGTGCATCAGAAGGATGGAGTGAGTGGCGATGGGAAGCTTGAAGGCAACAGAAGGGCCTGGGAACGTCTAGGGATGTGCTGTCAAGTCCCTCTCAGGCTGGACGGTATCAACGGCCTGAGTCTCATGCTTGCTCTGGGGGCTCCCTTGGCATAGCTGGGCCACTGATGAGGGGCATGGGTAGCAGGCGGGGCGGGAGGCAGCCTCCCCACCCTGGGAATGTCCGGGCCGGCTGAGAGCCCGCCAGAGACCGGTGAAAGGCCTACTTACCATGACAGATGGGGGCCTTGTCGGCCACGCCAATTAGGCAAGATGGAGTGCCAGGGCCGTGCTATAAATATCTTGGCTGCTGACCAGCCCAAGAATGTAAATGGTGGTGTTGAACAAGCAGGAGAAAATGTTCAGTTCAGACGGGATGGGCTTTTTGTGTTTTAAAAACATGCTCTTCCCTCCCCGAAGACTTCACGTTGGGTAGCAATCAGGCTGGATGCCCAAACGCTGGCTACTTGTCCAGGAGGGGGCCAGAGTGAGGGCTCATGAAATCCAAGTTTTGGGGCAACTTCCTGGAAAGGTCAGTGCACTTGAAGCCCAGAAAATTCTGAACCTGACTTGCAGCTTTGTCCCTGGCCAGAGATGTGCCTGGGTGAGGGAATGTGCTAACCATCCAGCCGGTGGGGGGGGGCCCGGGGGGGGCAGAGGACACATGGCCCAGACGGGTGCTGTGTTAGGTGTGCCACTGGAAATCAGAGGCATCTTCCCAAAACCAGGCTGCTCCCAGAGTTCTCTGTTCTGTTGCGGGCACGATGGACGGTGTGTGGTGTGCTGGGGCTGAGGGCACATCTGTCTTCAAATTTGGAGACAGGAGGACTGGCTGTCTGTTGGGTTCATTGGAGAGTAAGGCTGGGAGACCCTCAGAGCTGCACGTGCAGACACGGGTCCCACCTCCCCTAACATCCTTTGTAAATCTCGAGCAACAGAGCAACACTGACCCTCCTCATCATCAGCTTTTTCATTCTGAAGCACAGCGTTGCAGGACCACAGGCAGGGAGAAGCTTGGGCTGGCTGAGAAGGGGAGGAAGTCACACACTGCCCTCGGAGCAGCCCAGGAACCCTCTGGCAAGCCCTGGGGCTGAAACGCACACACAACAGGAAGGGCACTTTTCAGGGTGGTTTGTGGCGCCGGGGCCCTGCTCTGTGTGCCCAGGAAAAGGTGTACTGAATTGGGAAGGGAGAGGCAAGCTGCATACATACGGGGGGACCCAGGACAGAGTTGAGTCAAGCCCATTCTCCTGTCCCAAAGCAACCCACCTGGAGAGTCCAGGCTAAGACGAGTCAAGGAGCTCACTGCACTATACGAGGGGATTGTGGGGGAATCGACTCATTTGGGAAGCATTTGTGGAGGACCTACTATGTATGGGGAGCTGTGCTCTGTTCTGGCTGCAATCCCCAGACACAGGCAGGGCAGAGCATCTGTCTGGCCTGCTGGAGAATGGGCTCACAGGGTTATGGAGACTGGACCCTGGCTCAGCAAAGCTCCAGCTGAGGTAGAACTCAAGTTCTAGAGGGATGTTCTGGGGCTGGAAGGCAAGCACAGGCAGAGGTTGGGAGTTGGGGCTGGACCCACTAGAGGGGAGTAAGGAGCAGTGCGGGGCTCAGTGGGCAGGAGCAGACCCTGGAAGCACAGAGTGGAAGTCAACACTGCTCCCTCAGAGACCCCCAGGAAGATGGTGGTGCCTCCTCTTGTCCTGAGCAGGTAGGCTTGGAGAACAGAGCTGAACCTGCCAGTGAAGAGGATGATAGGACCCTAGGCTCTTGCTTGGAACATGCCACTCATCCTGCAGGGCCTGTAGACAGGGCTCAGAACAGCTACAGAAGCACTGCACTGCCTGGGCTGGAAGGGAGTCCAGGGTGAGGGCTTGGGGGCGGTGTGCAGGACAGCAGGAGCTGGAGCAGAGCAGTGGGGTGGGTGGACTCCCAGTGGGCCAATGGATTGGCCTCAGACCTTATGGTCTGGTGAGGTCTGGCAGGGCCCGCATCTGCCCCACTGTGAACTGAGGAGACCACCCAGAGAGGCCCAGACAGAGGCCCTGGCATGGGCTCCATCTTCCCATTGGGTGTGTGACTGCCTACGTGTGTGCAGACATCTCAAAGCAAATCCCCAAAGGTACACTTTTTTGGGAGATCAATGGGTGGTAAAGCCAAGAGAAGATACATCTATGGAAGTCCAAGGGTGTGAGATTGCAAACCAGGGTTCTAGTAGACAACCAAGGGTGTGAGTATGCCTTGACAGTGTGACCTGTGTGGGCATTCAAGGGCTGCCTGGGGATTCCAGATGCCCACAACTTGGCAGCAGCATGTTGGTGTCTATTTCTCTGTCTTCAAAAATAATTTACACTGCTGGTCACTGAGGCTCTGTCCCAGTGATGATCACTCCTGGGGGACTCCACCTTTTCCCCACACACTACTCATCCCAGAGCCAAAAAGATTCATCTATTTCCTTGTGATTTCTTCTATTGCTTGGAAACTTACAAACCACTTGGGAAGTTTAAGAAAAGTTAAGGAAGTTAAGAAAAATGCATAAATGCTTTTCCAGAAGGTAAGAAAGACTGCAATATTTCCTACTAGCTACTGTAGAATTTTATTACTTACTTATGTAAGTTTTAACTCTGTCATCTGCCTGGAGATAATTTTAGTGTTGAATATAAAATGTTAGCTTATTTCCTCACAACCCCCCTAAATTGCTGTCCTTCTGATTCACTTTACAATTCAATTTATAAATGCTTTACCAAGCTTTGCGTTTTTATATATAATCAGCTCTTATATAAAATTGCTGCCTTGTATTCTGGTCCAATGGTGCATATTTCTGATCTTACTCCAGTACCACACTGTTAAATTATTGTTCTTTTAGAACGTGTTTTATGGAAGGCTTTATAGCATAGTAGCTAAGACTACAGTCTTTGAAGTTAAACTCACTGGGATTTATATACGAGAACTTTGCCACTTAATAAATGTGTGACCTTGGGCAAGCTACCTCACAGTTCCTCATCTGTGAAATGGAGTATTAGAAGTTCTATAAATAACATCTCCCCCACATGTTCAGAACAAACCAAGAGATAGCTGCAGGAATCAGACAGAGATTTAACATTAACCTTATTACTGAGGACTGCTATCCACTGCCACTACTTGATTCAACTCTACACTAGAGGGCCTAGCCATTGCAATAAGGCAAGAAAAATATATAAAAAGTATAATGATTAGAAAATCAAGCCAGCAGCGCCTGGGTGGCTCAGTTGGTTGAATGTCCGACTCTTGATCTCAGCTCAGGTCTTGATCTCGGGGTCATGATTTCAAGCCCTGTGTTGGGCTCTGCACTGGGTGTGGAGCCTAATTAAAATTAAAAAAAAGGGAAGAAAACTTAAGCCAAAAAGCAAAGCTTCAGTGGCGGGCACCCTCACTGTTCATCATGACTTAGATACATTTGGACCCCAGTCATAGATAGTGCTGGATCCCCCCATGTCTTCCTTCCACCCTCCCAGGAAGAACCTTCCCCCATAAAATTACTACAGAGTTCAGTAGAAAATACAAGTCCTATGGGAGGAGAAACAAAGGAAAAGAGGAAGGTCAGGAAAGTCCTCCAGCTAAAGTCCCTTCACATGGGAATATGAGGTGCAGATGGTGATGGAGACTCCCCCAGGGACAACCTCACACAGGTGCACAGTAAATGCTGTTCTTATTACCAATATGCATAAGATCCTATTTTGTTTCATTCCTCCACTTGTCCTGAATTTCTTTTTTTTTAAATGTCCCCATCTATTTTTCTAGATGAAAATAGGAGCCTTTGGTAGTGTTCTAAGAAAAAATGCTTCTCCTTAACACCTGGCCCACCCCCACCATTCCAATATGTGCTACATCAGTGTATAAATGATCCTGGGTAATGGGGATTGGTTCAGGTACAGGACTAAGATGGACAGCAGGGGGAGGAAGGATGAGTGATTGGAGAGGTTAGTGGGTTTGAGGACTGTGAGGCCACTGTGGAAGCAGGTCCAGATGATAGAGGAGGCTCTGAAGAGCCAGGTGGGCTCTCAGGTGGGGAGAGCCAGGTAGGTTACCAGGGGTGAGCACAGGAAGTGAAGGTCATAGCCAAGAGAGTTGTAATCTTCTGGGAGCTAAGAACACATCCCAAGGTCAGGGTCCTGGTCCTCTGCCACTGGCCACTGTGGCAAGCTGCCAACACTCCCTGGGCCTCAGAGCCCCTTTAGCAAATGAAGGCCCTCTCCATGCCATGGTGCTGTAAACCTCTCCCCTGACTGAGTGGTGTCCCCTGGCCCTCCAACTTATTCTTTCTCTCCCCAGACACCCAGGACTGCTTCCCTTTCCTGTTACCCCACTTGAGCTTTCATGTCCTCCTGGTCTCTGACAGAGGGAAATGCTCAGGTACCTGGACTCTGTCCCCCCGGCCCACCACTCTGGGTCTATTAGCCCTCACTTCTAGGAGAGCATCCCTTCTTCTCTTTGGCCCCACTGCCACCTTGGCTTTTCACAAATGCACTAATTCAGTAGCCCCTCACATCCCCTCCTCTGTACCTGCCCTCTCCTGGTCCCTGAGAACACAGAGGGGAAATTCACCCCCACCTGGAGCTCTTCAGGCCCTGTCTTTATCTCATTCATGCTAAAAATGATTTGGAGGAGCTACCATGTTGCCTGGAACAGGAAAAACAGCGATGGACACCCAGACAAGGTCTCTGTTCCTGGGGAGCTTCCAAACTTGAGGTCAGAGAGCCAGGAGATCATAACTCATGCGATCCATACTCCTCTGGTCCCCCATGGCAGCCTAGCAGGGAGCTCTACACCAGCCCTGGGAAGGAGAAGGAAGCTTTCTGATGGAGGTAATGTCTGTGCTAAGCTGATGGGTGAGAAGACAGCCAATCACACTGCCAGCTGGAAGAAGACAAGACAGAAAGGACTCCAAGGAGAGGGACATTGGTACACCTATATGTGTCTGAGATTCCCGGCGCTGAGTTGGAACGAGAGAGACCAAGGAGATTGCTGCAGGGGTCCGGAGCCAGATAACACGGGACCTAGTGGGCACGACAAGAATTTCTTATGTTATCCTATAGGTAGCAGAAGTTAGTGGTGGAGTTTAGACAAGTGACATGATAAGATTGGCATTTTTAACAGGTCAAGCTGGATTAGAAGGGGTGGGGGTAGATGAAAGTAGAGTCAGAAAGCTATTGGCAGCTTGAAGGGGGAAGAGGCAAGTGTAGAGGTAACGGGGGAAGGGTAGGATGGTGGAGGGGCATTGAGGGTGGGGAGTGGTGAGTGAAGTGTGGATGTGGGTGGGGGTAGCTAGGGTGCCAATGGAGTGGAAATCCAGACATGGGCATGATTTCCTGGCATGCTAGTGGGCCTGACCTGGGACGGTGAGGAAGAGGGAATTGTGGAAATGACTTAAGTTTGAGCAACAGGTATTGCCTGAGCCAGAGCACTGCAGGGGGAGCAGTTTGCAGGGAAGAGGAGGTGTCTGGGTTTAGACTGCTGAGACGGAGGTGCCAAAGATGGACTTCCAGGGAGAGATGACACCGCCCATCTGGCCTGAGGAGGGCAGAGTGGGGTCCTAGGAGCCCGGAAGGAGAGGGCGTTGCTGGTGAATTTGGGCTCTGTGGGGTCCCCACTGACCTGGGTGGGGGTCGCTTAGGCACCTGGTCGGGGCGGGAGGCCGAGACGAAGTGTGCCAGGGAATGAGGGAGGTGAGGAGTAGAGACACTGTGCAGACAGCTCTCTGGAGAGTGGCAGGGACAGGGAGGTGCGAGATGGGGCAGTCAGAGGTGGGAGTGGGGCTCTGGGAGGGCTCCCTTCTTTTGACAGTATGCTGGGATGTTTAAATGATAGCAGGTGGTCAAGCAGATGGAAGGAGGGAGCCAGGCGCAGGTGGGTACACCTTGGTAGAAGGGACCTCTCCTGTAGGGACAGAGGGACTAAGGGATGGAGGAAGAGAGGGCACAGCTAGCCAGAGGCCTGGACATGTGAGGTTGATGACAGCCCCATAGAACTAGTCCCAGGCTAATTCTGGGGATGAAGGCCCAGAGTTTGGGGACAGACAGGGAGGCACAAAGGCTTTCTGCAGGAGAGCTCAGTGACAGAGGAAAAGCCTAGGGCTGGCTGGGGTCAGAGGTCATTGGGCCTGGTCTGAGTCTGGCCCTAGGGTCAAGATTCAATTTGGTGTCAGAGAGGGCTCTATTGAAGTGGGGAGCCAATGGTTAAAACAAGGTCAGAGTCTTGCATCCCTGGGGCCCATCCTGAGCTCAGAATGTAGCCTGAGAACCACCGAGGTCAAGGGTGAGCTCTCCCAGGGGCTCAGATTCAGGTGTCTGACCCAGCCTGGCTCCCATCGAAGAGCCCTCTACCTCAAAGGACAAACGCCAGCTCAGACCCCACTGTTCCTTCAGGCCAGGAGGGCCCCCAGCCCAGCCCACCCTCCCCACAGCTGGGCACGAGCCGAGTCGTGCCCTGCCCAGTCCAGGGTGAGAATTCTGGCCACACGTCTCTGTGATGTGGTCACGTTGGAAAAATGTTAATCAAATATTCTCCTCCGTGTTTCCTTTCTTTCCCAGGCTGGATTCCTAGAAGACAGGAATTTATGGTGTGAGAGCTCCAGCCCCCGCAAACCCACAGCCAAGGTCAACAGCACGAGGCGGGCAGCCCTGCCAAGCGAGGAGGGGAGCAGTGACTTTGGGAGCTCATTGCACAGAAAACCAAAGTACATGCATTTTTAAAAAAAAATTCCGTCTCTCCCTCACATTCCCAAACTAGGGGCTTAAACAAAAGTCCCCCAGACTGGCCCACACAAGGCCCCTTGTCTGGGAAGAGTGAACCTACTTGGAGACAAGCCTATGAAGCTGCCAGTGGCAGGGGGTGGGGGGTGTTCCAGGGGTCCATGGAGGGCCTGAAAGGAGTCCATTTGCCAGAACCCAGCAACAGCAGCCCCCAGTGGCCTTGGGAGGGTGGTGAACAGACATGGAGTCCCATCCTTCTAGCCAACTAAGAGCAGATGAGATGGAAGGAGGAGCCCTGGGCTCTTTGCAAAGCTCCCCAATGTGGGAGCCCGATTTGCCCAGTCTCCCCTCTGTCTTCTGGAGTCTGGGGTCTTGACTATCCACATGGAGTGAATGCCCAGCACCCCAGGGGCCAGGGCTCCCCATCACAAGCCCGGAACACTGAGTCTCTGGCCTGGAGACCACCTTGACTCAAACTCCAGTGACTTGGTGCAGGAAGATCGCCACTGCCCTAGCCAGGAGCCCAGGCAGGTGCAACCAAACATTTACCAGTTATCTGTGCAGCTGGTGTTTCTGAGCCCCATGGGGTGCCAGGCACCTGGGAAAGTAAAACAAAGCAGGTTCCTGCCCTGAAGAAACACCTCTGAGTGGGGGGTAGAGGGAGCACTGACATAGAAACAGATGGTGACCATCACGTGAAGGGCTCCCTAAGAGGGAGTGAGCATCCTGGGGTTCAGGGAAGGACACTGGTCAGAGAAAGCTTCCCTAAGGAGGTGCCCCCAGGAGTGGCTGGAGTTCACCAGGCGGACACCCAGTGGGAGGGGGGCTTGGAGGGAACATTCCAGCTAAGTCCACAGCATGTGCAAAGGCCCAGAATGTTTATACCTTGGTAAGACTTTTCATATAAATAAATTCTCAAATCCAGAAAAACAAAAAGGCCTCTGGCAAACCTCATGTCTGGGTTTCTTGCTCAGATAATGCAGCTCTGCTCTGCCCTGGAGTCCAGGAACCAGCACAGAGTGTTAGCTGACACAGCCCTCTGGTTCCCACCCCTCCCACCCCACCCCCAGCACCACCCTGTGCACCCCCAAGGGGTCTGCCTCTCAGCCCCCGCCTGACACGGCCAGCTTCCTCCTCACCAGCCCCTTCCCAGGCCCCATTACCACCTTCACCCTGGTCTCCTGCCATGTGCCAGGAGTCGAGAGGGGATGGGAGATGCTCCTCCAGGGCCCCAGGGCCTTCCCAGAGTCTCTGATCCTGGGCGCCTAGAGTAGAGGGAATCAGAACCTCCAGTTTCTATGTTACTTTTAAATCTCTTTTTGGCCCTCAAAAGGGCCAAAAATCCATACAGGATTGATGGATCAATATAATTTTTTTTTGATTGAAGAGTAATTGACATACCCCCTCGCATTAGCTCAGGTGTGCAACGATACACACGTGCACTCCGGACGGCACGGTCACCACCGCACGTCCAGCGTGCAAAGCTGTTACGGTCCTAACAGCCATACGCCTGTGCCAGGACTTTGTTCCTTTCAGTCCTGTTCCTGTCCATGCCGGCAACTTTCTCATGCATGTTTTTCTATTCGTGTGTATTCTTGAAGGCTAAACTGGCACGGGGTTTCCTCCGGGGAATGGCATGTCTTGGAACGAGGCTGATCTGGTGCCTGCCCCACATCGTGACCAGATCAAATGCGGCTGGACTGGGCGCCGTCCAATGGGGTCAATGTCACGCTGTGCGAATTTCACCTCATTTTTTAAAATGTGTATCACTCTTTGGGATGGGACGTTATTTACATGAGTGGAATTGGGCTATGGGCTATATATTTCTTTTTTTTTTTTTCAGCCACGTTCTGTTTTGTTTTAAGATTTTATCTATTTATTCATGAGAGACACAGAGAGAGAGGCAGAGACACAGGCAGAGGGAGAAGTAGGCTCCCTGCAGGGAGCCCGACGTGGGACTTGATCCCAGGACCCCGGGATCACACCCTGAACTGAAGGCAGACACTCAACCCCTGAGCCACCCAGGTGTCCCACTGCACTGTGTTTTTAAGATCTGACCACCTAGTCTTGCCCTTCACTGGGCTTGTGGCTTCACATGTGCCCTGGTAGCCATGACCTCGGTTTGCACCCACACCCCAGTGATGGGCACCTGGGGAGGCCCTCTCCCTGTCACCATGAACAACCCTGTAGGCCCTGGGGGGAGTGTCTTGAGGAGAGGGCAGGGACAGAGCTGGCTTACAGTGTACAAGCCCTTGAGGGGATGGCACCCCTGCCCACATCCTGCCAGCGCTGGCCATCCCGCCTGCCTCTGTACTGCCTGGTGGCCTGAAGGGTGATGAGCAGTATCTTATTATTGTGTTAACTTGCATTTCTCTAATTTTAAGTGAGTCTGAGTCTCTCTTTCTGTACTCTGGTTGTTTACATTTCCTCTTCTGCAAATGGCCAGTTCATACCCTTAGTCCATTTTTCTGTAGGGGATGCAGTCTTTCTCTCCTTGCTCTGCGGGCATTCCATGTATATTCTAGACCCACAGCCCCTTGTTGCTTAAAAGGCACAAATATCATCCTCCTCCTGTCTGTCACGTTGGAGTCCCTCACTGAATCAAGATTCTGAATTCCACTTGGATACTTTTGAGGAACTTGATAAATTTACTCTAAAATATATGGAAGAATAAAGATTTGTAAATAGCTAGCTGAGGGGCACCTGCCTGGCTTGGTGGTTTAGCACCTGCCTTTGGCTCAGGGCGTGATCCCGGGGTCCAGGGATCAACTCCTGCATCGGGCTCCCCAGAGGGAGCCTGCTTCTCCCTCTGCCTGTGTCTCTGCCTCTCTCTGTGTCTCTCATGAATAAATACATAAAATCTTTTTTTTTTTAAAGTGGCTAGCCAACTTTGAAAAATAGAACCAAGAAGGGAGGGAGGCCTTGCCCAGTCTGCTCTGAGCACATCCCACGAAGTGTGAGTAGGAAAGCAATAGGGTCTGAGTGCAAGATCAGCCAGACGGGCAACAGAGCAGATCTGCAAATTTAAAGAAAGTCGAACACAGCACAGGTCCCTGAAGAAAAGATGGAGTGCTTAGTAGGGTTGAGGAAACAGGCTCACTCTCTAGAGAAAAATTGCCACTGGATTCCTACCTCGTATCTCCAAAAAAGATGTCTCCAAAAGGATTAAAGCCAGACCTAAATATGAAAAAGCAAGACTCTAAATTTGCTAGAATAAACTGTTGGAGAGTATCTTTGTAACGTAGAGGAGTCGAAGGACTTCTTGAAACAAAACCCCAAATGCACACACCATAAGGCAAAACCCGGAGGGCCTGCAGCCTTATCCAGAGGAAGTGGCATTTCCTCCCGGATGCCAGCCTGGCCCTGCCCACCTGGTGAGTCATGGGTGCTCTTGAGGTTGGCAGCCCGGCCCGCCCTTCCCGTCGGTCCCCAGGAGGGAGCAGCGTGTAATACCCGCCTTATCTCGCCCCGGCCCACAGCCCTGCAGACGTGAGGTCAGGCCTGGGATGCAAAGAGGGTGGGAGGCAGGAGACAGTGGAGGGGTCGCAGAGGGGTCAGGGACAGCTCAGGGGTCGCCTGCAAAGCTGCCGCCCCACCCCCTCTCCCCAGGCAGAGCTGGCCTTCAAAGGACCCCGGCCAGTCGCCAGGGCTGAGGAAAGTGAAAGGCTCATGTCACTGGGAGGTGGCAGGGACAAGGGACCAGGGACACGTGTGGCATCCTAGTGGAACAGAGAGCCCTAACTTGAGATCTCCAATGTGAGCCTCTGTCCATACCCACCTTCCCTGCTGCTCCTCCCAGAATCCTCTCTGGTTTTTCCAGTGGTTCTTTGGAGCAGACCTCCCAGCCAAGACACAGCCAGCCTGAGAAGCCATTGAGAGAACCGGCCAGGATGTGTCTGCCCTCCCCCAGGGCATGTGTGTGTATACCCCAACCGGGTGTCTCCCTGGGGTACTCTGGGTATCTGTGCTTCACCCCTTTGGTCATCCAACAAAGGGCCACCCAATACAGGCACCACCCGCTGCCAGGGAGCCATTCTGTGGGTTTCTGTCCAGGGTGAGCCAGGCCTCCACCGACTTCGACCCCCAGCATCAAACCCAGCTGCATGGGAGGGAAAGCGTTAGTCAGACTGTTCCGAATACACCGCTGCTACCGATAGGAAGACTTGTATACACACATCCACATCCATACACGTACATGTGTTGTAAAACACTGCAACTCATTTTTGGACAGATGCGTTCAGTTCGTGAAAATTCACAGTTGAGTTGAGAGCACCCTGTGTCAACCTATAGAACTCAGCCAGACCCCCCCAAAAGCTGCCTGATACTTCCAGTCACTGCTCTCCAGTCACTGCTCTCCCACCCGAGATAAACCCTCTCTGACTTCTCCTACCAGAGACTACTTTTGCTGTTTCTGAACTTGAAGGATGTAGAATCCTCTGGCATGCAATGCACGCTTTTATGTCTGAGATGCTGTTGCGTGTTATTGACAACATACAGTTTTTTTTGTGTGCTTGTTTGATGCAGGCGACCGCCTATGCCACCCCCATCCTGCCCCCACCTCACCTGAGTTCTCCAGAGCCCACTGCTGGAAGAAGAGCCTAGAAGGAGACTTTTCCAAAGAATGGATGCCTCGGACCCACTGAAACCGTGGTCCTCCCAGAGTCCAGGGTGGCCTCGGGGGCATCTGCTGAGCTCCTAGATGGACGGATGCTTTTGACACTGGGCAGCTAGGAATGAGAGAGTAGAGGGATGGGCCCTAAGCCTTGCCCGGCCCTTTCTAGAAGCCCCCGATGAGAAAGCAAGGTAGGTGCAGGTGCTGGGGGCAAACAGTTACCTCCAGGCCAGGAAGAGGAGCCTCCTGAGCCCTGGCCTTGTTGGAGGGACCCTGCAGGCCCTGGGTGAGCAGAGCTGGGCCCATGTGGATGCAACACGGCCTAGACTCGGCAGGAGACCCAAAACGTCCACTGCTTCTTTCCAAGGAGGGACATCTCCTCCTCTGCTTGCTTCCTTCTCAGGCCCTGAGCCTGTGCTAGCTGTGGTGACACAGACATGGACCAGACACCACTGTGCAGATGTCCTTCTCCTTTGAAGCCCAGACTGGGTGACATCTCTTTTGTGAAAGTACCAGCACCCTCTGTCTGGGCCCCTCTTGGACTCCCAAGCCCCCTTCTCAGTACCGCTGGGATGACAGTCTTCACTTAGGAGGCAATGGTCTGAGGGTCGTTCTGGGTTGCAAATCCGATCACACCACCCCCCTGCCACAACCCTCCCATGGCTCCCAATGACTTCCGTAGAAACAGTCAAACTCCTCCATCTGGCATCCCATGCCTGGCAGGACCCAGCCCCACTGGTCTCAAGTTCCCCACCCCAAGGCTCGCCTGCTATTTCTTGCCCTGTGCTTTCGGAATTGTGGTTACCCCAATTGCAATGTCTCCTCTCTCCCTTTAAACTAGCAAACTTCTCTTTGTCCTTGAAGACAAAGTACGCTCCCCCAGGGAGCCTTCTTGGACTGCCAAGGCAGGGTCGGTGCCTCCTCTGGGCTCCCACAGCCCCATGCTCACCTTGGAACACCCCATTCCTCTGTTGCAATAGTCTCCTTGCTGGGCTAGGCCTGACTTTGCTTGGTTCATCTCCATACCTGGGGCCTGGCACATAATAAGTGTTTGTTGAATTAACGGGTGAATGTACCCATTTTACAGATAAGGGACATGAGGCCTAGAAGAGCAGTGTCAGAGGCTCTAATTCATGTGAAGCATAAACACAATCCTATGAGTTTCTAAGAGGGCTGGTTTCCAGTCTCCTGAGAAAGGCAACTAGGATCTCCCTGCTCCTGACCCCACCCCATGTCAGGCCCTTAGGAAGCGCCAGTCTTGTCCACCTCACCCCCCCTTCCCAGGAGCTGGGAAGCAGGTGCCCATGGGAGCAATCTTTGGAGATCTTTGGGAATGCTTCCTGAAAACCAGGTCACCCAGGACATCCTCCCTGCAAAGCTGGAGCTCCCGGGCAGGGCCTAAGTTTGCTTCTGGACCTCTCGCTCTGCCTCCCCAGCTGGGTGGGACTCAGGGTGGGGCCGGCAGCACCAGGAGGGTGTGGCAGGAACAGGGAGGTGTTGGGGAGAGACAGGCCTGATTTATGAGGCAAGCAGCGATGGGGCCACTTGGCAAGGTGGGCAAGTACGACAGACCCTTGGAGATAAGAGCCCAGAAGTATGTGAGCGATGTAAACCACAGTCGGGGAGCACCCCGTTTCCTCGTACCAGCCAGAGACACCTAGACCCGGGTAGGACGAGGCAGCCATCTTGATGGAAGGAAGCATCAGGACATTCCTGAGCCGAGCCTCACTTTCCCCATCAGCCAGCCTGAACCCCTCATTCTTCCCCACACTGCCACTTCCACACCACTGCTGAGACCATCCCCATCCCTCCCGCTTAGATTCTGCTTCATCGTTGGGCCCTGCCCAACTCTGTGTCCTCTCTCAAGGCAAACCTGCTCCAGAATTTTCCTTGACTTCAGGCCTTTCTTCTTCACTGCCCCCGGGCCAGGTCAGTCTCCCCTCCCTTGTGACTCATCATGGCCCTGCTCAATCTCAGCCTTCCCAACCTCCCACACTTCTCTGGGTGTGCCCACACTTCTTGACACCTTGGGGCTTTCACACACACGTGATGACTTAGCTCTAAAATCCTTCTCCATACCAATCACACAAACTCCTACTCAACCTTCAAAACCCATCTCAAAAGGTCTACTCTGGTCATCACTGCCTCTCAAAGGTAGAGGAAGGGTGCCTCTCAGCTCCCACAGCCTCCCAACATCATCCCAGCCCTCTTGGTGAGAGTAGTGACCAGCCCTCTTACCAAATTGTACCTCTTTTGACAGGGCTTCTCTAGGGTAGGTATGTGCTCTCTCTGGGTCCCCAACTTCCATGTTGGGCTGTCCAGGACTCAGAATCTCCTAGTTCAAGGCCAAATGCTCCCTCCTTTCGTGAAGAGGCCCTGTCCTGGGACACAGAAAGGATGGGTCCTCCACCCCAACTCCCTACCCACTCTCCATCAACCCCCCACCCCACCAACCCAGTCCTGGCCAATTGCCTTTCATCCTGATCACAGTGGTCATGTGAAGGGAATGCCTGGGACTGCTGAGACAGAGGGAACCTGAGGCGAGCATTGGGGGTGGCAGTTGGGGGTGGGGTACATACTATCCAAGCCAAACTCCAACAGTGGCAGAGCCCAAGCTGATTGACTCCCTTAAATGGCCCGGTGTCCAGAAGAGGTTGAGGACATGCCCAGTCTCAGTACCCCAGCACGGGACCTACCAGCTGGTGCCCAGGCAGGACACAGGAACAAGGGAAAGTCAGTGTGGGCAAAAGGTTAAGGTCTGTACCTGCCACCTGCTCAGAGCTGAAGATACACATGGGCAGGAGCACAGTAGCTGTCCACATGGGGCAGGGAGATGTACCAGCGGAGTGCCTCGGGCAGGAAAGAGAACCAGGGCCCACCAGGCTGTTGTCTGACAGACAGCCACCTGCTGCTGCATCCAACACAGACTCCCTTGGCCGTGGGCACAAGCCGGGCCCCACGTCTGTAGACAGGACTATGGGTGCTGAGGCAGGGCTCCCGCCCCTGCAGACAGCCACGACCCCTCCTCACTGCCCTCCCACAGGAATGCATGACTTCGGAAGGAGACTGTATCATCCAAGAAACATTCCATGTTTTCCTTGGTGCGTGCTCTGGGAATGTGGCGGGAACGCTGTCCACACTGCCATCCACATACTTGGGCGGCTGCCTGGGCCAGCCGTGTCCTCAGTCCAAAGGGGCTGGGGGCCCTTCTCCACCACCTGCCTGAAGACCTGGTGGGAATATCTCTGGGGTTGGGATTAGGTTGGAAGTAGGGTGCAGTTCACTGAGAACAGAAGTCAACGGCCCTACCCGCACCCAGGCTCTGCTTTGAGTCTGGAAGATAGAGACCCAGATGACAGGTCACGCACATTGACTTTGGGCAAGCCACACACCTCTCCAAGCCTCAGCTTTACTCTCCGTACAACGGGCTCCCTCAGGGGCCTTCCAACTCCAAAGGGTCTAGGGTTAGAAACTTTGGGTCTTGGCCTAGACAGCTCATACTAACAGGATAGAAAGGGGCCCACCAGTATCCCCACGCCCACGTCATGACAGGGACACATCAGCCTGGGTTCCTGCTGCCACCTGCCTGTAAGAGCTTCCTCCTGCCTCCTGCTTTGGACACAGAAGCCAGCTACGGAGTCTTCCCTGGGATGCACCCTCTGATGGCTCACCAGCTTCTCCTTCCCCTTTGGCTCTCTCTCACCTCACCTTGGTCCCTGGCTCCCTGGCCTTGTCCTGCAGATCACCAATTAAGGTGGAGTGGCAGGGAGTGCTGTCCACATTCTGCCTTTCTCCAGGCAGATCTGGGGAATCTGGGCCCAGCCCTCAGGTGGCTCTGGAACAATCTCGGAGATGGCTGTGCTTCCCTGGTCTCCCAGGGGGGCTGGAGAGAGTCAGCGACCCAACAGTTCTGCAGCAACCGGCCCTTCCGTCCTCCTCCCCAGACCCTCCCTTAGAAAGGCCTCCCAACGAGGCAGCAGGTTCCTGTATCCCTGGGCCCGGGCGTGAGGGTGGCTACATTGAGCACCCACCTGCCGACCTGTCCTGAATGTGCGGAGCCTGCATAGGGGGCAGCCTCGAGGTGCATCTGGGCCCCCGGCCACAGCCCTAGGCTGGTCACCTGCTCTGTGGGAGTTAACAGCAGAGCTCCAGCCTCTCTTGCTTTCAATTTGGACACAGTGGACAGAGCTCAAGGATTTTCATGTTTCCTTAGACATTTCTGGGCTAGGGTCCAGGGCAGAGGCTGAGGATGGATGACTTTAGGGAAAGAGTCAGGCACTACGTGCCCCTGTCTGGAAGGCTACATCAGAACAGCAGAGCTGAGGTTGTCTGGGCTCATTGGTGAACTGGGTGCCAGGATCCAAAGGGTGGTGAAACCAAATACTTCTTTCTACCAGCAAAGAAGCTGCGGCCTGCTGTGGGGAAAGTGCTTACCCCAGGGCCCACGGGGCTCTTGCCTTTTGGTTTTTATCTGAGCAGCTTCTGAGATGACAGCTCTAAAGTGGGACAGGGTAGAGGGGACAGTCAGAGACCAAGGCTGGGATAGGTCTTTGTCCCCTGCCATGGGGGCACAAGAGTGTGTCTGTGTGAGGGACAAGGCCATGCCCTCTGAGGCCTGGCCCTTCTGACTGACATCCTAGTTTGGGTGATTCGGAGACCATGAATCTATCAGACAATGACCTCTCAAGGCCTGGAGCACCTGTCCCCCAGCTCAGGGCCTTAGCTGGGACCCCTAGAGCTAAGAACAAGGCCTGAGGTGAGCAGGGCCTCAGTCACCCTTCGGATCCCTTGACCTGCCAGGCCAATCCTGCCTGCCTGCCCCCTGCCCAGCAGGCGTTTGCCTTGGCCTGTCTCTCCCGCAGCCCTGTGGAGAACCGAGTGCCTGGAGTTGGTCACATCCGGCCCAGCCGTCTAAACAGGCCTGAGGCCTCAGAGCTTGCCGGGCCCAAGGGGAGCCCAAAATAACATCTGAGTCAGCGTCCCTGCAGACACCCCCACCCGCCTGAGCCCACAGGGAGGGGCCTAGAGGAGTCCCAGACAGAGGACCAGGCCAGGTCAGGCAGCCACCTGCTCTGGTGGGGCCCAGCCAGGCAGGCACAGCCCAGAGGGCAATGAGAGCATTAGGGTCAAGAGAGGGAGGCTGGGGAGTAGGGGCAGGAGGGGTGGCCTCTAAGGGGCTCCCATCTAAGGGAGACAGAGGTGTCTGCAGATTGCAGCAGTCCAGGTGGTCGATGTCAGACCAGGAGGGCCCTGGGGAGCAGGAGGGAGACCTCAACCCAGCCCAGGGTCACAGGAGGCTCCCAGAGGCAAGCAAGTCCTGAATGGTGGGCTGGATCTGGGCAGGACAGGAATGGGAGAAACACAGTCTAGATGGTAGTAAAATGTACAGAAGCCCAGGCGAGGAGGAGAGCCTGAGCACAGGGACCCAGAACAGGTACCGGAGTGCACCCCTCAAACCATGGCCCGCAGCATGGTCTGGCTGCCTACCCCACATTACCCTGGCTGGGCACAGAGGGGCCCCCGCAGAAGGGACTATCTGCCATGAGCCATCCACATCCTCCTCTTCATCTCTTCAGATTGGCCCCCACCCCAGGAGACTCAGGGGAGTTGAGATCCCAAGTCTGGCATCAGGGACAGGAGCTAGGCTGCTGTCACTCAGGGTCCAGTCTTGCCCTGGGCTGGGGGAGAGAGCGCTCCTGGCCCTGGGACCGAGGGCTATTTGAGACTCCAGGAGGCAGGAGGCATGTGGCCTCAGCTCCTTCCTGAAGGCCGTCCCTGAGTGAGCCGGCCCCGGCAGTGCCATGTCCCCACGTCCCCGGGTGGGTGGCTCACACAGGTCCCCTCACATCACAGCCCTTGGCAGCCAGGAGGTCACCATGCCCCTCATCCCCAGGCTGGGGCAGGAGGCGGATACCTTAGTCCCTGCTGGCCTGCGGCTTAATCCCCAGCTTTCCTGAGGACGGCTCTGCTGTTCTTGGCCAGGGGCCTCCGCTGAGCCTGGCACGGCCCTGGCTTGGCCCTCACCAGTGAGTGAGGGCTTGGCCTGGGCCCAGCCAGGGCGGTGGACATGACGGAAGAACCTGGGGCCCGGGAGGGCAGTGGAGACCCAGCTGGGCTGTGGTCCAAGGCCCCCAGGCAGGTGGGCGCTCACCTCCTGAGGCCCCTCTCGTCCAGCAGAGGCCATGGCGGCCTTTTCGTAGCTTCACTGGCCCAGGAACAGACGGAATTTATGCTCCTTTACACCTCTGAAACAAATTAAGGCTTTCCCAGAGGGAAAACCACCAAAAGATGGAGCAAAAATCCTGGTTCTCCCTGCTGTGACAGGCTGCGACTGCGTCTACCGAACCCCCTCTCAGTGCTGAGCTTCTGGGTGGGGAGGGGGGTACGGAGATGAATTTTCCACGGAGCCCCAGGGGCCCCAGTTTCTGGCACTAGCCCTGAGCCAGTGACCCCAGCGGGCCGCCTGAAGGGCTGCAGCTAGCATCTGCCGAGCAGCTAGTCCACGGCCGACGTGTGCAGTGTGTTCCTTGGCTCCTCACTCCAGCCCCATCTAATCGGTGGGGAAGGTGAGGCTCTGGTGGGTGACTCACCCAGGGGCAAACAGCTCAGAGTGGGACACTGGGGACTCGAACCTGAAATACATAAGCGAACCTTGGCTTTTGACAACCATGTGAATGGGGTGGGAGAGAGAAAGACTGTTTGTACCTGTCTGTGTTCACATCCCTGTGCGTGCATGTGTGTGTGTCTACATGTGTGCATCACAGCTGGAGAAGGGTGGAGAGCCCTGAGGCCGGCTCAGAGTGGGAAAGGCAGTACAGCAGGGGACGACAAGCAGGCTTGCAGCTGAACAGCGCCCAAGCAGTCCCCAAGGACTATTTTATTTTATTTTATTTTAGGTTTTATTTATTTATTCATGAGAGACATAGAGAGAGACACAGGCAGAGGGAGAAGCAAACTCCACGCAGGGAGCCCGATGTGGGACTCCATCCCAGGACCCGAAGATCATGTCCTGAGCCAAAGGCAGACGCTTTACCTCTGAGCCACCCAGGTGCCCCAATGACTATTTCAGACACCTCGGAGTTCCCCTGGTCTGTTTAAAGGGTTTTCACACCCTTTTTGTTCACAGGCCTTGCTTGTGGGTCTCTTTCCCAAAAGTCACCTGCAGAGAAATATTTCAGTGGGAGGCTCCCCAGTTAGCCACCCAGCTCTATCCTTGAGAAGTGATGCTGCGATCCCACCCCAAGGACCAGGGCTGGAGGGTGAGGAGTGAGCAAAGAGCTGTCCCCGGAAACTCTTGATGTGTTCATCCTCCGTATTGAGTACTGGCATCGAGGAAATCACGTGCAACAAGGTCCACACTAGCTGAGGGCTTACTCACCATTATGCTCTCAAAGCCCAGCACAGGGTGTGGGATATAGTACGTGTTCGTTGAAACTCTACTTTGGATTAATCCTAAAGGGGGCTCAGACTAGATCAGAGACATTTAAGGCACAACCCACAGTGCTTGCTCCCAGGTAGGCGTAACCAAGGAACTGTGCGGTTCTCACTAGCTAAACCAGGATCCTTCTTTTTTTTTTTTTTAACTGGGATCCTTCTTAACACCATTTCAGGCCACTGCTGCCAGGCATCATGGTTGGTGATGGAACCCATTTGCCATCCTGCAAGGGGACAAGCCCCTCTAGCTTTGAATCTATGAACAAGTGGAGAGGAGTGACCAGGAAGGTCCAGATGGTGGGGTATGTTTAGGGAGGAGTAGGAAAGATCAAGTAAGAAGGCTCCCTGGAGATTCAGTCTGGGGACCCTCAGAACTGCGTGAATGGGTGAGCTTGTCCTGCACCAGATGGGAAAAGCAGGGCATATGGAGAGGGCATGGGGGACCCCACTTGCTGTTTGAATCCTGACAGAGGTTGGAACAAGCACTCATTCCAAAAACCACAAGCAGCTCAGAGCTGTTATTAATTCCAGGGCTTGGAGGAAGAAATGGGGCCAGAGAAAGAGACAGTGCAGCTGGTGACCCAGGAGGGAAAGAGTTTTCCCAGACGTCCACCAGGGCCACCAAGTTTGGGGAGGGGGTGTGTGGGCAGGCTGATGCCAGGCCCTCTGAGATTTAAAATGCTTGTGGGCCAACATTAAAAGTTAAAGGTAAAACTATAAAGCTTCTAAAAGAAAACCTTCATGACCTTTGGGTAGGCAAAGATTTCCTAAACAGGACAGAAAAAGCCCTAACCACTTGAGAAAAGATTGAAAAATTTGACTTTGTCAAAATCAAGAACTTTTGTTCATCAAAAGACAACATTAAAAGAAAGTCAAGCTGCAGAGTGGGAAAAAGTCTTTCTAATGCATATAACCAAACGCAGAATTGTATCAGCATATATAAAGAACATCTACAACTCAATAGGAAAATGGTAAACAACCCAATTTTCAAAAATGGACAAGACTTGGGTGTTCACATGCCCAAGAGGCAAATGAGAAAGTGTTCACCATCATTACTCATCAGGGAAATGAAAGTTAAAATCATAATGCGATACCCCTATACACCCAACAGAATGGCTAAAATTTAAAGACTTGACAATTCTAAGTGTTGGCAGGATTAAGCACAACTGGAACTCTTATATACTGGTGGTGGGAAAATAAAAGGGGTAGAAGCACGTTCCCTTCCTTTTTTTTTTTTTTAGATTTTATTTTTAAGTAATCTCTACACCTGATGTGAGGCTCAAACTCACAAACTTGAGATCAAGAATCAGTCCCACACTGCTCCAACTGAGCCAACCAAGCTCCCCCGTACAACTAGTTTTTATTTATTTATTTATTTATTTTATTTATTTATGATAGTCACAGAGAGAGAGAGAGAGAGAGAGAGAGAGGCAGAGACACAGGCAGAGGGAGAAGCAGGCTCCATGCACCAGGAGCCTGATGTGGGATTCGATCCTGGGTCTCCAGGATCGCGCCCTGGGCCAAAGGCAGGCGCCAAACCGCTGCGCCACCCAGGGATCCCGTACAACTAGTTTTTAGCTATCTGGAAGTTCCTCAAAAAATCATCCATATAATTACCGTAAAACTCATCAATTATACTCCTAAGCTGTGTACCCATGAGAAATGGGGACATATGTCCAAAAAAAGACAGCAATGTTCCTGGCAACATTATTCATAATAGAAAAAAAAAAAAGGAAGCAACCCAAATGTCGAAGTTTGTATGAGTTTCCTGGGGCTGCCATAACAAATCACCACAAATATGGTGTCTTAGAACAACAGAAATGTATTCTCTCACAGTGCTGGAACCAGAAGTCTAAAATCAAGGTGATAGGAGCCTTCCAACCCTTCTGAAGGCTCCAGGGTGCTTCCTCACCTCTTTCTGGCTTCTGGTGGTCGATGGCCATTCTTGGCATTCCTTAGCTTATAGGTGATTCACTCTAATCTCTGCCTGATTTCACATCTGTGTCTTCCTCCCATGTGTCTGTCTGTTTCTGTGTCCTCACATGGCCATCTTCTCCCTATGTCTCTATGTCCCTATGTCTTCAGATGGTCTTCTTATGAAAACACCAGTCACCATATTTAGGACCCACGCTAATCCACTATGACCTCATCTTAATTTGATTATATCTGTAAAGACTGTATCTCCAAATAAGGTCACATTCAGAGGCACCAGGGATTAGGACACGAATACATCTTTTGGGGGACACAACTCAACCCACTACAAAGTCCAAGAACAAGCAAAACGAATCCATGGTGACAGACATCAGCTGAGTGGTGATCTCTAGCAGGTTACCACCTGCGAGGGGCACTGATGGGGTGGAAATGTTCTAGATATTGATGTGGAGGGTGGTGTATGGTGTATATGGTGTATGGACATGTAAAAGTCCTCAAACTGCCCACCCAAGCTTTGTGCACTTGGTGTATACTGTTCTTACTTTAAAATGCTCTTGCAGGGGGCCTGGGTGGCTCACTGGTTGAGCATCTGCCTTTGGCTCAGGGCCTGATCCCGGTGTCCTGGGATTGAATCCCACATTGGGCTCCCTGCAAGGAGCCTGCTTCTCCCTCTGCCTCTCTCTCTGTGTCTCTCATGAATAAATCAGTAAAATAGTTTTTTTATGCTCTTGTGGAACTGAGTTCATCATTGGGTGAGCAAATGTGGTGCAAGTTAATGTGAGCACACACACATACACAATGCCTCAAGGTCACTCAGCTTTACTGACACCTCCCCAGGCCTCAATGTCCTTCTGTATCGTGGGCTATAAGGGGTTGGCAGGAGGGCCAGCCAAATTTCCCGGTGATTTCGAATGGAGCACGAGGCCAAGGTAGGAGATATGTTTCCCCCAAAGCTGAAAGGCAGCACCTGAGCCTGGGATGACAGAGACCTCCCCACCGGGCATACTTCCACTTGCAAGAAAGTGCAGGCAGCTGAATCTGCATGGGATAAACTACTTAATGCAAACCTCTGGGACTTGAGAGTCCCAGGCCCTGCACAAGTGAACTACCCCAGAGGCAGAAAAAGGCACGGGCAGGAACATGGAGAGACCGGCAGGAGAAAGAGAGACACGCACACAGAGAGACACAGAATGAGAGATAGAAAGAAGGAAACTCCATCTATTTATTTGCCCCCCTCAGGCATGTATTCTGGAAAATTCTAGACATCCAGAAGGAGTGGGGCCAGGGTTTAAGGCAACTCTGCCCCCTCTTCCCAAAGAAGCTGGTGTTTCATCCCCCCCTCTCTCCCCACCTGCCTCAAGAATCCAGAGATGTGATTGTCCAGCCTGCCGAGAGCACGGACAGGGCAGGGGGTGCCCCACAGTGCAAAGGGCCAGCTCCAGGAGATGTGCGCTGGCCCCCCTCTCAAACCCCACTCTTCCACCCCACTCCCTCCCCAGGCCCTGTTCAAGGGCCTGGGGAATGAGGTTCAAACCCCATCTGCCATGACTAGTTGTGGGACCTTGTGCAGGTCGCTCAATCTTTCTGGACCTCAGTTCGCTCTTTTCAAAATGGGAAAAGGATGTTTCACATCCACATACAGGTCAGGTATGGTGAGGCCAACAGATCAGGAGAGGACCACCATTCCAAAGATAGTTGGTTACTCCTGGATCCCAGGAGAAAGAGGCACCCCATGCAGGGCCACACGGGGAAGCACCAGGGCTAGTCAGGAGGCAGCAGGGAAGGAGCCTCTACTGTGGTTGCCGTGGGCTGGAACAGGTGAGGCAGGAAAAGCAAGCTCAGCATTGGCCTCTTTGAATAACTTAAGTGGGCTTTTGGGTATAAAGAGCGTCCCTAATTGTCTGATGCCTGGCCATGGGGTGATTAGGGCAGGCGGGTAGTGGCCTGGAACAGAAGAGCCCCAGAAAGCTGGTGGTTGAGGTGCGGGCTCTGGACTGGCTGGTTTATACATGAAAACTGTGCCCCCAGATAAGTTGCTGGCTATTTGTAAAAATTAGCTAGCCCGGGGTGGGGGGGGTGTCTCTCCAGAGTCAACATTTTGATGCCTCCCCAAGATATCATGGCATCAAAATACAGAATACAAAGATATGATTAATACAAGGGAAAATAGCACCTCCCCATCTGTCTGGACTATAAACCAGTTAGGGTCATGGAAGCTCCCAGCATGGTGCCTGACAGGTGGCAGGAGCTCCGTGCAGCTAGAATCTGAAGCCATATGTCATCTCTTCTGGGAAGCCTTCCTGGATTGGCTCCACCCAGTGCCCCCAGCCAGGCCTCCTCTGAACACTCTCAGATGCCTTCTTTCCACATCAGTGAGCTCTCACAGACATATTTCTGGGGAGCCAGAGGTCTCACCAGTCTGGGCTGATGGGAAAGGAGTGGGTAACCAGTCTGAATCAAAGATTTTTTTTTTCATTTTATATATTTGAGAGAGAGAGAGACAGCACAAGTGGGGAGGGGGCAGAGGGAGAGATAGAGAGTCAAGCAGACTCCCCACTGAGCAGGGAGCCTGATGTGGGGCTCCATCCCAGAACCCCGGGATCACGACCTGAGCCAAAGGCAGACACTTAGCCAACTGAGCCACATAGGCACCCCCAAAGAAGATTTTTAAACAAATGAATGAAAACAGTCATATACCCCTCCTGGATCCTCAGCCCATCTGGTGGCACCACGTGACTGGGGGAGTGAGAACAGGTGAGGGGTGTTCTGTCCTTATAGGACATCTTAAATATTGTTTCAAGAAAGGCACACATCTCCTCAGACCCACCGCATAAGCCCAGGCAAGAATCAGAACCAGAGGGTCTGCTTTCAGGAGAGGGTGCAATGAGCATGCTGGCAATCAGAGTGCCTGGGGGGGTTAGTTCCAGAATGTTCCCTCACTGCACTTGGGGCCTGGAAAGAAGGAGACTAGAGTCTTTTTTTTTTTTAATTTTTTTTTTATTTATTTATGATAGTCACACAGTGAGAGAGAGAGAGGCAGAGACATAGGCAGAGGGAGAAGCAGGCCCCATGCACCGGGAGCCTGACGTGGGATTCGATCCCGGGTCTCCAGGATCGCGCCCTGGGCCAAAGGCAAGCGCCAAACCGCTGCGCCACCCAGGGATCCCAGAGACTAGAGTCTTTACAGAGGCAATTAAGTCAAAATGAAGTCGTTGGGCAGCCCAGGTGGCTCAGCGGTTTAGCGCCACCTTCAGCCAGGGCATGATCCTGGAGACCCGGGATTGAGTCCCTCGTCGGGCCTGGAGCCTGCATCTCCCTCTGCCTGTCTCTCTCTCTCTCTCTGTCTCTCTCTCTGTTTCTCATGATCAAATAAATAAAATCTTAAAAAAAAAATGGAGATTAGGACCCAGACATACACAGAGGGATGAGCATGTGGGGACGCAGGGAGAAAGCGGCTGTCCCACCTGCAGGCCAAGGAGAGGGGACTCCGGAGAAACCAACCATTTAAGACACAAAGATGGGGTCCTGCAAGTATGACACTGAAGCTATTCGCCTCAGACTGCCAGCCTCCAGAACAAGGAGACAATAAATTCCTATGGTCTGAGCCCCAACCCCATCCCCTGGTCTGTGGTCCTTTGCTGTGGCTGTCCCAGCTGACTAGTACATCCCCTGGGAACCTTTCCAGAAGCAGAAGCTGTGGTTAGAAGACACAGGTGACAGGTGACCCTCACACAGAGGGACCTGATGGTCGGGGTGAGGTCAGTGGTTCCCCCGGTTGAAGACGCTTACATATCACCTGGCGGACTCATAGCCCAAATGGCTGGTCCCACCCCAGAGTCTGAGTCAGCCGATTTGGGGCAGGGCCTGGGAATCTGCATTGCTAGTGCATCTCTTTCCCTCCAGTGCTCATGCTGCTGATCCAGGGACCACACTTTGAGAATCAATGTTTTTCATGCTGGTTAAACCCAGAACCACTGGCCTGATAGCCAGAGTCCCCCGTGGGAGAGTCACTTGTGGAGATGGGCCATCTGGGTCAGTGTTTCTTAAGGTCTGCTGTGCATCAGAAGCTCCTGGGAAGACCCCAACCCTTGGGCCCGACACCAGAGATTCTGGTCTGGGGTATAATCTGGGCAGATAGATTCAGAAACCCCCGTAAGTTCTAATGCACAGCTAGAACTGAGAACAGCTGCTCCAGGCTGCACCCCCTTGGTTCAGACGGGACTCCTGGCCCAGAGAGGGAAGATGTCACCCAGGGTCACCCAGCAATCAGGACAGGTCAGGGAAGGATCGCTCCATCTCCTGGGACCCAGCCTTCCCACCAGAGTGGCAATTGTCATGATTTTCAATCCCCAGAAGTCCTTTTTTCAAATGCAATGTTACTCAGAGCCCCAATATATAAACCACATAAAACCACATCTGCCTTCGTACCAACTACATGGGGCTGGGAGCCATGCCCATCGAGCAACCTCACCTCTGCCTTTGGGTTTCTGAAAAATGTGCTCTGAAAGTCATGCTCTCCCTCATGATGTCCTTCCAGGGGGCTCCCAGGGGGTCTGGATGGCTCTAGGTCCAGGAGCAAGCATAGCCCACACCCCAAAAACAAATAGTGGCCCAAACTCATGCACCAAGACCCCATTTCTTGTCAGTCTGGCAAGAGCTCGACATGTGGCCAAGCCAAGGGGGTCCACATGGTGTCCCCCAAAGTGGGGTCTCCTCCCCCCCATTCATTTACTCGCACATTCACTCAGCCACACTGTGGGTGCCTCCCATGCTAACACAGGATGAACAGCTTGTACACGGTGATTGCAACAGCGTCTTGCAGACTTTCTGACAGCAACATGCAGGACGAGAAATCACAATCCAGCACGCATGTGCCAAACACAGGCATGCGTGCCTCAGACAAAAGATTTAGGACACAAGACCGATCAGGTCGCAAATGTGACACTTGCATCTATTCTTTTCTATACTAGTCACTCAGTTTTCAAATGCTGCTCCTGCCCTATTAAATTGATTTCATGCCCATCGATGGGTCACAGCCTGTAATTTGAAAACTGCTGGGAGACCATGCAAGGCTGAGCAGGAAGGGCCAGCATCCTCCCAGGGTCAGTTACTGGCGGGCTTCACACGGGGCTGGACAGCTGGGATTGTGTTTCCAGAAGCTCTCCGGCAGGCAGGCAGGCAGGCAGCCTGTGGGTGGGCTGAAGGGCAAAGGCCAGGGCCTTCAGCCTTCCTGCTTTTGCATACACCACCCGGAACACATCTCCCATTGAGAAAAGGGAACAGGTTCAACTCTGGCATTCTCCTCCAGGAAGCCTTCTTGATTACATCCCCTTTCCCAGGACTGTAGGTGCTAGTGTCTTACCCGTCCTCCCTCCCAAGGCCAGTGCCCAACCAAAGCTGGCAACTCAGGAATGTGGAGACCAGAAGGAACAAGGGAGTAGATAACCCAGGCCCAGCGGGAGCCCCTGGCCCGGCCTCACTTGCCTCCCACCCTGCATCCTGGCAGCTGCCCTGCCCGCCCCGTGGGACCCGCCTGGCGCCACAGGGATCAGGCTAGCTGAGGGTTCCGGGCATGGGTGGAGGGGTCTGCCCAAGGCAGGGAGTGGCCAAACGTGGTGTAGGGATGGAGACGGGCAAAACCCAGGAGGAAGACAGCTCCTCGCCCAGCAGTGTTCTCAGCTCAGGCTCTTGGAAGAGCTCCTGGGCACGATGGGCTGGAGGAGGTAGGCCGATAAGGTTGTGCAGGAGGAAGCACTGCCGTGAGCCAGGTAGAGGGAGCATGGGCCGGGCAGGGGGAGCATGGATAGCTCTGCCTACCAGCTCCCAGAGCCAGCACTGAAACAACTGGGGTGCCCAGCCCTGTGAAGAGAGGGTCTTGCTCTCCAAATGTTGAGTGTACCCCACAGCTAGGTTTGTCACCCCATCAAAGAGTGGTGTGGCTGGCAGGGTGAAATGCCCCAGAGCCCTCAGCTCCAGGCCATAATGCGGTGGGTGACCTCGCACACCTCAAAAAGACTCAGTTTGCTCACCTGGGTAGCAGGATAGTTTATGGAGTCATGAATACCTGTGTGAGTCCATCCTGTATCCTGCCTCTCCTGCAACTCACCAGGCTGCAAGCCTTCTCTTTGAGTGTGTATCAGAGGGGCAGGAGGTCTGGAGGGAAGATTTTCCTACTGGGGATGGGAGTTCCCCGTGGGTCCAGGAGCAGATTACCGCTGGCAGGCATCCCCAGAGAGCGCTGAGGTCCTGGACTCCCCAGCCTCATTACAGCCCTGGGGCACACGAAGGCACAGAGGCCCCAGTAAGGTCAGTGAGGCCAGGTGACACCTAGATTTTGGTTGGGGATGGAGGGTGGGGACAGAGAGAGCCAGTTACTAAGATGGGATTTACTGCTGCCTGCCCATGTGACAGGGGCTCAGCGTTACAATTACATAGATCTGGAGGAGATACAAAGAGTGCTCTCTGGCTAACCGAGTTTGTAGACAGGGTTCCTAACCCCTGTGTTTATATTTGGGATAATAATATCCCAAATTGCAAATGGAGATGTGCTTTATAAACTGTCAAGTGTCAAACAAATGAAAGGCGTGTTCTGGATTCATCCGTCCTGGGTCCCTGGGGCCGGGGGGTGGGGGGTGGTTGTGTAGAGTCTGCCCAGCTAGCAATGTACCCCCCGCCCCAGACAGCAGCAGACAGTTCAGGAGGCGATGTGGGAACAGCACGGGGCAGAACAGCACGGCCTGTCCTGGACACCCACCCCCCGGCTCGCACCGGCCAAGGCCCCAGACTGACAAATGACTCAGACACACAAACACCCAGGCCCGGGCAGAGGCGAGGCGTTGTGCAGAGGTTGCTGGATCAGAAATGAGGAGCTCAAGAACTGGGGCATGGGGGTGGGGGTGGGGGTGTGCTTGTGGGAAGGGGGCTTCCCCTGGCTCTCCCCTCTCTCCCTCCAGCCTCATCATCTGCTTTGGTCACCTAAATGGTGTCACAGACCCCATCCTGCATCTGAGCATGGGCTGTGTACCTGATGCTTACAGACATGAGTTTTCCATCTTAAAGGCTTGTGGAAACCCTTGTCTCCATAAGAGAAAATAGGACTTTCTGGGGGTTAATTACCTTTGATGTCACCATTATTGGGTATTACTAGGTGATCTGCCCAAGCTCATGATGGCCCCCTCTGCACCCCCAACCTCCTCCTCGCACCTCAGCCTGGAAGATACAGAAATACCCCATGTAGAAACGCCCCTTCCCCAACTCCCAAACTGCCTCGAAGGACCGCCCGTTCCTCCTTCAGGCCAGTCCCACATGATGAAGTGGCCCAGATCCACAGCTTCCCATCAATCAACTTTTAACTGCAGACTCTCTACCTCCAGCAAAGCCTGACATCTCTGCCCTTGGCAGGTTCCTTTCCTTTCCTGGCCTGTGGTCAGAGAGGTCCCCAGCTGCCTCTGGGCAGGGATGAGCCACAGAAGGCCTTTCTCATTTTCCAGCCAAACTGTTGGCTCTGGGTGCTGGCTCGTACCCCTCCTCCTCCCCACCCGGGGGCAGCCACCTGCTCTGGTTGGGTCCCCAGCACGAAGTAGGGCCTCTCCCCTGGGGCGGCCTGTCCTGATGGGCCCTCCGGTCCTCAAGGACATCCCTTCTTCCCTGCCCCTGTATAGCTCTAATCTTTGTGTAGTGAGAGCCACCTTCGGGCTCATCCTTACCAGTCCCCTCATGACCTTCACCTGCACTGTCCACTCTGGTGGCTACTGGCCACATGTAGCTACTGAGCACTTGAAATGCAACTTGTCTAGGGTTGTCTGGGTGGCTCAGTCAGTTAAACATCTACCTTCAGCTCAGGTCATGATCCAAGGGTTCTGGGATTGAGCCCCACATTGGGCTTCCTGCTTGGGGAGTCTGCTTCTCCCTCTACCTCTGCCACTCCCTCTGCTTGTGCATTTGCACTCTCTCTCTCTGTGTCAAATGAATAAATAAAATCTTTAAAAAAGAAAAAATAAAGAAATGCAACTAACCTAAATTGATATGTGCCCTAAATATAACTTCCACATCATTTTTTAAAATTGAGCATAATTTACATATAACATTGTATTCGTTTCAGGGGCACAACATGATAACTTGATATTTGTATATACTGCGATCACCACAATAAGTCTGGTTAACATCCGTCACCAGATAGTTACAACCTGTTGTGGTAAGAACTTTTAAGATCTGCTCTCTTAGCAACTTCTAAATATATAACATGGCATTGTTAAGTGTGGTCACCAAGCTGTATGTGACATCACCAGGGCTTGTGTATCTTATAACTGGAAATTTGTACCTTTTGACTCCCTTCCCCCATTTCACCCCGCCTCTGGCAACTACCAATCCGTCCTCTGTTATCGGTGAACTTGGGTTTATTTATTTTTTAGATTTCACATATAAGTAGAGGTCATACGGTATTTGTCTTTGACTTATTTCACTCAGCATAACATCCTCAAGGTCCATCCATGTTTTTGCAAATAGCAGGAATTCCTTTCTTTTTTATGGCTGAGTAACATTCAATTGTGTATATGTGTGTGTGTGTGTGTGTGTATACATATATTTTTTTCTTTGCCTGTTCATCAAGAACTGCCACTTAGGTTGCTTCCCTGTTGTAGCAATTATAAATAATGCTGCAATGAACACTGAGTGCAGATATCTTTTCAAAATAGCATTTTTGTTTCCTTCAGATCAATACCAGAAGTGGCATTGCTGGACCCTATGGTATTTGTTGCACACGCCAGTTTTAAGACTTAGTACACAAAAGGAATGTACAGGGGCACCTGGGTGGAGTGGTTGAGTGTCTGCCTTTGGCTCAGGTCATGATCCCAGGGTCCTGGTATTGAATCCTGCGTCAGTTCCCCACAGAAAGCCTGCCTCTCCCTCTGCCTATGTCTCTGCCTCTCTCTGTGTGTCTCTTATGAATAAATAAATAAAATATTTTTTAAAAAGGAATGTAGACCATCTCAATAATTTTTATGTCAATTACACATTCAAATGATAATATTTTAGATATAGTGAGTTAAATACAGCGTATTATTAAAATTAATTTTACTTACATTTTCTTGATTTTATGGAACTATTGGAAAATTTTAAATCAGAGAAGGGGCAGGTGCTGTCTTTAATGTCTGCAGCTGGGTCTCTCCGATGAGCAAAGATGGATCAGGTTGGGGGTGGGGGAAGGGGTCCTTCACTTGGCCTTGCTGTTAATTCCCTCCAGAAGTGTCTACACTCGGACCCATGCTCCCAACCAGCATTCTGTTCCTTCTCAAATCTCACTTGGTCGATGTGAGAAATTCATGCTCTCCCTGACAGTAAAACCTTGACTTTATTGCCTAGGGGACTGGCTGAAAAGAATGTTACATGGAGGAGGAGATGACTAACAGCAGAGGACCCCTTGCTGAGAGAGAGCATAGCATGGGTCCCGGGTCCCATGGACACCAAGCTCTTCCCAGGCTAGTCTTAGAGCAAACGCTTGTGTCTCTCTCTCTCTGGTTCCAGGTCCCACACAGGCAGAGCATCCTGTTATCAACAGATAAAAGGACCATGTGTAGACAGGGAGAAAACAGAAACCACAGCCAGACTCTGGGGTCCGTTCTCATCAGCAATCTCTGCCCCCCATCTCCCGGAGGGCACTGTGCTATCATCCAGTCTTCTTGGATGACCCGGGAGACAGAAATGGGTCCATCTTCAGTGATGGCCAGGCCCGAGGGGCATGAGATGAAGCTCCAAGTCCAACCACGAAGGCTCCCACCAACGACCCTCGGAGGGGCTGGGGGCAGGAATACCGAGGGCACTGACCTGCAGGGACAGCAGCTGAGACTAGGGAGCCTTGCCAACATCCAGCCCTCCAGGACAAGCCTGGGAGCTAGAGAGCAGCTCCACCAGCCGGAAGGGAGGCCGGCCTAGAGGAAGGAGAGCATCAGAGCAGTTGCACCAGGTCATACAGAGCCTTGAAGGTCGTACTCAGAAGTCTGGACTTTATCTGGAAGGCAATTGAAGGCTTCCGGGCCAAGCAATAAGATGCTCAGGGCAGGTGTGGCACACCCCTTTCTAAACAGGTGCACCTGGAGGATTTGGAAGACAGAGATGTCCTGTCAGTGACTCACCTGGATGTCCAGCAGCGAGTGGGCAGGTGAGGCTTGTCAGTGATAACTGGGAAGTCAAACTCACCCAGCCCCGTGATGCACCATGCGGCCCTCCATGGGCGGTTCTACCTGAATGACCTGATTTAACCCACGCAGCTATGCAGGGAGGTGAACACAGAGTAGTTGAGGACTGTTGGGTTTCTAGGATGTATGAGCAAATGAATGAATGCATGTCAGCTAATAACTGTGACCTCCAGTCCTTACAGTATGTATTGAATGCCCTGGGCTAAATTGTACTGAAGAATCACTTCAATTGATGGGTTCTGAATTGAAGCCCTTTCTGGTGTGTGAAGCCTCAGATGCAAGTTATTGGAGCTGTTCCAACGAGCACAGGGTGCTAAGAAAAAGGGGGTCCCAGATCAGGGTGGAACACAGGGCCCTGACTCTGTGGGGAGAGGTCTGGCCCAGCAGCCCCGAGTCTCTCCCTGCAAGCGCCCCTCCACACCTCTCCTGGATCCCCCGGCAGCAAGAACGCTCCTTCTGGCTCCAGCCTCTCTCCTGGTCCTGGAATTAATAAAGACTCTGAGCAGACTGCGGTTTGCAAGTCTGAAAGCCGGTTCCTGCCCACGTCACTGCCCCGAGAGGAGTGGGGCCCAGCTCCTCCCCAGCGCCCCCTCCCTTCCCCCTTCCCAGGAGGGGCAGGCACACAGATGCACCCTCTCCACATGTAGGCTCACCCTAGGTACTGAGCCTCCAGACCCCAGCCCTAAGCAGCCCCTACCCCCCCCCCAACAAAGACAAGTTCGGGCTCATAACCTCTATCAGCTACCCCACAGTACCCCAAATAGAATACACTGGAAGCAGGAGCTGTACACTTACTGTGCAAATAGCTTTGAGTTTGTTCTCCTTGTGTGTCCACCCTCTTCCAAACTCCTGGAGCAGACGCTGCCTAAGACCAGGGGGAGAGGATGGAATGGCCTGGGGTCCTAAGGTGGCCCCACAGAGAGCCAAACCTGATAGTTAACCCTAAACACAGGAGTGGTCCATGCAGGATGAGTGATAGCAATAGTAGCCTAGTACTAGTACTAGCACCAAATGAGCATGGAGCATTTTGGATCTGGCAGGCACGGTACAGAAATATATGATCACATTTTATTTATCTTTGCAATAACCCTCCTAGGCAGGGATATTTATCACCATCTGACACGAGATGAAACCGAAGCTCTGTGAAGAGCTTACCCCAGTAGAAAGCCCTAGAGCTAGAATTTAGTGCTAGGTTCACCTGAGTTCAACACGTGGCCTTGTTAGTCCTCCAGAAGGCCACACAACTCCAGGCTGGAGGGGGCGGGGGTCCTTTAGCTCCCTTGCTCAGAGCTGTGGTTGTGTCTCCCCCATCATTCTCCAACTGGGGGCAGGAAAAAGCTCACAGAACTTGTGACCTTGACTTTCCCCCCTCCCCCACCCTAGAGGCTCTGATGATAGCAAGTGTCTGTTCCCCTCCCGTATCCTCTGGCTCTTGAATTTCTTCCCCAATTTCGGGGGGCTGGGGAGGCATGACCCTCTCCTACTCTACCCAACCCCAGGAAAGTCCCCAAGGTCCTCATCCTGTGCAGGCAGGCTGGGACTACGGGAGTCCTGGAAATGCTGGTCTCAGCTGTTTCTGCACAGGGCCGCCCCCTCCTGGCCACCAGCAGAATGTCAGCGCCCCAGGCGTCCTCCTGTGGCTGGGAGAGAACTTGCCGTCTGGGGACTCTGGAGTCTGGTCTGGGTGCTAGTGAGGCTCAGCATTGAGGTAGATGGGGGCTGGGTGATAAAGAGGGGCCAGGACACTCAATCCTGGTGAGGTCCCCAACCCCTCGGTCCCCCATAGAGTACCTGGGGATCCTGTCTGAACATCCCCAGACACTGTGGTCTACACAGGCCTGCGTGTGGGACTGTGACCTTGATCCACGAGGAATGGAATCCCTGTGGTGTGTCAGGGTCTCCCACATGTCCCCCAGATGCCCCAGGGCACTATGCCAATGTGGTCTTAATTCCCAGGCTGTTCTAATGCAGCCTCTGTGCCTTTGCAGAGACAGATCCTAGACCTACCCCCAAACCCTCCCCAGCATCAGCTGGGAGACAGTGACCTTAGTCCATAAAGGATGGACCTATGGTGTGTCAGAGTCGTCCCCCCCTTCTTTTCCCCTGATGCCCCACAGGGCAGCGCCAGCATGATCTCACCTTCCAGGCCGTTCTGCTCGCAGCCCCTCAGCCTCTGCAGACATTGGCCCCAGGCCTTGGACCCCAGACCTGCCCAACACCCCACATCCCCAGCTTCGGGCAGGGACAGTCTCTGGCCAGACCTGGGGGTGTCGGGGGAGTCTGGAGGGCGGGGGTGGGGGCAGAGGCACAGGACAGCTGGCCTGCGTCCCCACGCTGGGCCCCGGGCCCAGCCGGAGGGGCGGGGGCCTGGCCACTCGGGCCTTGGCTGGGGCTGGATTTTTGGCCGGGCTGCCGGCCCTCCCTCCCGCTTCCTCTCCCGAGGGCTGTCCTGGCAGAGGCCCCCCTCGCACTTTCTGGCGGGAACGGGGCCAGCACTGAGAGAACAGCTACAGAGGGAAAGCGCGAGAGAGATGGGGGAAACTGTGTGCGTGTGTGCGTGTGTGTGTGCGTGTGTGTGTGTGCGCGCGCGTGAGTGTGTTTTAAGGAAAAAAGCCCACAGTCCAGTCCAGTCAGACTCAGCCCGGGAGGCTTGTGAGCGGGGCCTTTCGTAACTGGCCCCCTCCCCGCGGCCCCCTCCCCCAGGCCTCCCCCCTCCCCCGCCCGCCCGCCCGCCCGCCCTCCTTCCCTCTCGGCGACGAGGCCGCAATTACGCTTTGGGGATAAAACGAGGCGCAGAGAGCGGGCCGGGCACTTCTCCCCGAGATGGCGGGTCTGAGAGCTGCAGCCCTGCGGCCCGGAGTCCTCCTGCTCCTGCTGTCCATCGCCCGCCCCTCGCAGCCCGGAGGTAGGCCTCTCCCTGCCCCCGGGGATGCCGGGGCCCCAACTGACAGACCAGAGGGCGCCCTCCACCCTGCCGTCCTGGGGGGACCCTGGGCGGGAGCCTCCCAGCCGCTGGATCCCCGGAACCGCCCCTCCCAGGAGCCAGCCCCAGCCGAGGAGGAACCTGTCACCAGACACCCCAAGATGCAGGGTGGTCCCCGACCGGCCCAGGTCCTGCCGCCCAGCTCGACTGAGGCCCCCCACCTCTGTCCCGGTGCTGTCTCCAGAGAGGGGGGGCGGCAAGCATGCTGCGGGAGGGCCCACGGGGTCCCCTGGGGTGACAGGGCACAGGCAGTTTGCACACATGTGGATCCAGCAGGGACGGGGGACTGGGGCTGGAGGCCAGCTCAGCGACGACGGTGAGCTGTGTGACCTCGACAGGTTCCTTGTTCCTCCCCCCACCCCGGGGAAGTCAGGACCCCCCTCAGAGGAAGGTCGGAGTTCCGTTGATTCCGGGGCTGTGGGTTGGGAAGCTGCTGCTGTGGTCTGTCCCTGGTGAGGGGGGCCGGGCCATCGGAGCGTGTGTATGTGTGTGCAGGGCATGCACACAGGAACAAGTGTGTTGTGTGCTACGGCACAGGTGGGCATGTGTGTGTATGTCCAAATGTGTCATCAAACCATAGACGAGGAATGTGTGTTCACAGGTTCACCCCTGAGCAGGTGTGTGTGATGGGAGAGGGCATAGGTTTTGTGAAAGTGCCTGTTAGCGTGTGCGAAAGTCTGCCACCCGACAGGAATGGACACAGGGGAAATATGCTATCCAGGTGTGGACTGTCACCGAGCATGTGACTCTGTGTGTGTGTGTGTGTGTGTGTGTGTGTGTGTGTGTGTGTGTGGTATAGGACACAAACAAGGATCAGAGAAGCTGGGGAAGGTATTCATCTCCTGGCAGAGGTAGGGCAGCCAGTGACAGAGGCTAAAGTGGACCTCGGGGCAGTTCTGGACCATCTGGCATGCTCTCTGCCATAGGCCACAAGGATGCCCCCCCCCACCCGGGGAGGCTACACACCTCAAGGGCTCCTAGGAGTGGCCCCCTGGGGAGCCCTACAGAAGGTGCTCTTGGCCATGGGAAGAGAGGAGTGCAGAGACTTGAGCCATTTGGTGGGGTAGCCTGGGTGGGGTCAGCTTCCCATGGGCGTCCCCCTTTGCCATTAGAACCAGATCTTCAGTGGGGGGCCAGTGTCGGGGGCGCGGGTTGGAGCAGGGCCAGGCCGGAGGGCTGGAATGAGGGGCGGAGCAGCAGCAACCCTCTCCCCTGAGCCACTGACTAGCTGAGCAGGACTGCTGAGAGCAGAGGCTTCTTGCAGAGGTCAGCTCCAGGACCTGGACCTGGATGGGGGTGCGGCGGGGGGCATACTAGGGGGGCAAGACAAACCCCAGACGACCGGCCACCCCAGCACCCCCAAGAGCAGCAGCTCTGGGCCCTCTCAAACCTCCTCCCCACTCCCTCAGGTGGGCCCCTGAGCACCTGCCTCCCCAGACAGTGCTTCCACATAGAGCGTGGCAATTAACCCCCGAAGAGTTGAGAATATGATCTTCTTTTACCCATAGGGAAATGGAGGCTCAGACAGGCTAAGGCAGCCCCAGGGGGTTAGCACTGGCCAGGTTCTCTGCCAAAGGATGGGGGCAGGGGCCGGGTATCGGGCTACATCGGAGGGGGGGGTCCATCTTCAGGAGATGAAGCCTCCTGAGTGGGCACACCCTAGAGCAGAATACACCCTCTCCTTGTGGCTCCAGTCACACTGCCAATGCTCAACTACTCTTCATCTTTTTTTACAAATATAAATCTCAGCTCTGACCCAGGTGGTAAAGCAACTGGGTCCCAGTCAGGGGTGTGTGAATCCATGATATCTGTTGCAGTTTTTGCCCAGAGCCTACTAAAGAGGTCGGGGGGAGTGAGAGAGCCATGCCCCTACATACACAGAGCTACCCGCCTGGCTTTCCTGGGGAGCCCAGAATCTGCCCCCCTCAACAAGAGGATATCACCCCCATGAGCTTCCTAGTTCCAAAGAACTGCATCGTAAGTGGAGGGGACCCCCCCCAGGAAAACTGTAATGGAAAGGGTTCTCTGGACCCCTTTAGGAAGGTCCAAGTGGGTCTGAAGACCAGCCGCTCCAAACCCCCATGCCATTTAAAAAGATAGAGAAAACAGTTAAATTCGGTAGAATTCCATCCCCATGCCCCAGAAATATATCAGCCTTTTCTTTTCCTGATTCCGGGACTAAGGATGGTTTGGAACATCCCTAGCTGCATATTGGAGTTAACTGAGGAACTTTAAACAACTCTGATACCAGGGTCCCACCCAAGGATTCCTGCTTTACTTGGCCAGAGGAAGGAACTGGATGTGGAGGAGGTTTTATAAAAAGCTGCCCAGGTAACTCTGATGAGCCTCCAGGGCAGAGGGTCTGTGGGTGAGGAGTTAATCCCACTCTCTGCATTTGCTGGAGCCAAGGCGGGAGGGCAGACATGCCCAGGGGAGGGAGGGGACAGAGTCACCCACTAGAGGACAGATTGTTTTTGAAAAGCCCTTGGCAGCCTTTCTCCAGGCAAACAATAAACAGCTTCGTGAGGTCTTATCTGCTCCCTTGCCAGCCCCCTGGACTTGGGCTTGGCAAAGCCCCTTGCCAAGGCCTGCTGGCCCGATGCTCATTCCCCAACTGCCTTCTCCACATCTTTGAACCTAAAGCCCCGGGGGCCCAGGCAGAAAGCCCTGCGTGTGACTGGGGTCAGCGGTGGGTCCCGGGCCAGGCGCCTCATCTCACTGGCTCCTGGTTTCCCTGGCCATAAAATGAGGAGAAACATCCCTGCCCTACTTATCTCCTTGGGCCAGTGGGAGGCTCCAGCCGTGTAACATCTGCAAAAATCACATCAAGTGAGGGGACTGTGGGAATGGGAATTTCTAAAACAATACATCTTCTTATTCAGAATTTGTTTATTTGGACTGATTGACTCTTATAATTAGGGCACATTTTTTAAGGTTTAACTTTCCCTCTTGCTGCTCACGCCATGTTTTGTCTACTGGGTGGAGTGTGCATGAGTGATGGAGGAAGCAGATAGGACCAGGAGACTGGGTGGCCCAGGAGAGTCCCAGGAAATCCAGGAAGGCTTCATAGCAGAAGTTACACTTGAGTCAGACCTAAAAGAACGGGCAATGCTTGAGAGGCTGTCTGTGGGTGAGAGATGAGCCTGGGGCTCTGGGGCTCTGGGAGACAGCAGTGGAGAGATGGAGGGCAGATTCTATCTCAGCAGAAAGAAAGCCTTTCTGCAGGTAGGGCCAACAGCATTGGGAGGGGGTGATCTTCCTGTCACTGGAGGCGCGCAAGCAGGAGTACAAGGGGATGTTTGCAGGAGTTTCCACCCAGGCCAGAAGACTGTTATGATCTCTGAGAGTCTAAGACCAGGATTCTAAGAGGCAAGAGACAAGTTCCACCCTGGGCTAGCCCGTGAAACAAGCCAAACCCACATAAAACAAGACAAGCATGCTCCAAGCCAACTGCTTTGGGCCAGCTGAGCGGTGAGAACCACAGGCTCAGAGAAGGCAGGAGGGAAAGAATTTGAGCTCAGTCTAGGAGGAAGTGCAGGACTTGGGTAGCGGAGAGCACTCTTGGCAGGAGGAACTGTTCCAGCCAAGGAGGTGAGGAGAAGGAGAACCGGCTAGAGCTCGAAAGCTGCCTTTTTGAAGGCCCTTGACTGACTACTGTCTTAATCTGTTCTCACGTCTCCTGAACGTGGTGAGAGAGGGCAGGGCAGGGATCCTTTGCACCCCCCTAATCCTTCTCCATCAGCTCAGTGCAAAATGGGGGTTGAACTCTCTCACTCCCCAGGCCATCATGGTTCAGGCACGGAGTTTGGCAATCAGTATTGGGATCTGAATCATGGGGGGCCGGGGTGTGGGGAGAGCTGGGGCAGGCCAGGAGGGCTACAGAGAGCTGGGCAGACGCTGGGGAGAGGGCAGGCAGAGGAGGAAATGCAGATGGGGTGCAGGGGAGCAGAACCTCAGCAGAGGAAGGAAGGGTTCAGCCAGGCCCGAGGTGGGGAGCCCCCCAGGCTGGCTGGGGATGGAAGAGTTTGGACCCAGATCCATCCTTGCCTCCTCTCAACCTAATTCACTCGTGGTTTATTGAATGTCTATTGTATACCTGGCCCCACACCATGCACTGTGCAGCAAAGTGGACACAAAAGGTCACCTTTTTTTTTTTTTTTGAGCAATTACTGTATGCCAAGTCCAGAGCAGGACGGTCTCTTATTTGAACCCTTTGGCAATTTGCAAACAGCCTTGAAAGGCAGAGGTGATCAGTCCCACATTGCTTACAAGGAAACTGGGACTCAAAAGGGTTACATGACTTGCACAAGGTCACACAGATGGTAAGAAGTGGCACGGCACAGCCAGGATTAGAGACAGATGGGTCTGCTCCTGCAGCCTGCCCTGGAGCCAGAGAGCAGAGAGGTGGGGACAAGGCACTGTCAAGAGGAAGAGAAAGGGGGGCAGGGTGAGAATGGAGGCAGAGAAAGGCCTGGACTACCACAAGGAAAGACATGTAGGAGACAGTGCTCAGATCTGGAGGCTGGAGACAAGGGAGGCATCCGAGGCCCAAGACAGGCTATGTGCGTGCTTGGCAGCCGATGACAGAGCAGAAACACTCATTCCCAGCAGGCCCAGCCTCCTGGGACCACCACTCCGTGTCCCTGAGCCTCTGACCAGATAGCTTGCACACCCCAGGTCTGGATCACAGGCCCTGGGGGAGCTGCAGGCCCTGGGAGGTGTGCACCAGGGCTCTGGCATGGGGTGACCATGACAGCCTGGCATTCCCCACCCTGCTGGGCTGTCACGGAGGCTAACAGGGCCATGGGGCCATCAGACCCAGCTGTGCAGCATCGCCAGGCCACAGAGGCCAGACATCTGGTGTGAGGCCTCCGGACACACTGCAGAGCTGCCTGACTCTGTGCACCTTTCGGTGGGGTGGTGCCGGGGCCCTGGCTGGAGCATTGGCAAGGCAGCTCACTGAGGCCGGGGCCACTCTGTGGTGGTGGAGTCAGGGCCTGGTCTGCACCAGGGTTGTCTGTTGCCATGACCACACTTGGGCCTGGTTTGGGGCCCAGCACCACGGCGTCCCCCAGCGAGAGCTTCGCGGGTCCATGGGGAACGAACTCGTGATCTTGGCCGGGCGGACCGCCCCTGGCCTGGCCAGTGAATTAGCTTTTCCTTAGGAAACTATTCACTTTGCTCATTCATGGTGTCCCCCTCCAGGCCCCGGCACCTCCTAAGACAGCCCTGTGTCAGACAGCCAGAACCCCACCCAACCACTGCTGCCCAGTGGCTGAGGACGCTGACCTCACGCCATCCTATCAGTGTGGGAATGGCTGCATTTGTGCTGGCAGCAGCCGCATTTCCTTACCGCTGGCCGTCACAGGCCGGCCTGCCCTCCCACAGCTCTGGCCCCTGCTCATGCAGGAGAGAAGGGGCTGCCCGGCCGACGGGACCCGCTCCCAGCCCCATGCCAGCCCTCTCCAGGGCGAGAGAAGCAGGTAACGCCGTGCAAGCCGTCATGTTCAGAGGAGGGGGGACGCGGCCGGGGCTTAAATCCAGCTGTTTCCCTGGCCACTCCTAACGTCTCTGAGCCCGACTTCACATCTGTTAAAATGAAGAGAGTAATCTCTGCCCTTCCAACCTCGTGGGGCTATTTTGAGAAGGATGAATGAGAAGATGCTTTATAAACATCAGTCTCTTGGCCAACATGCATCACTCTGTTAGACGTGCAATGTCGTCATTGCCATCTGCCTCGTTATTGTCACTGTGCCTTCATTAGTTCTGGCTGATGGAGGATTCTACGTACTTACTTCCAGGGGTCCCGGGGGCTGTTCCTGGTGGAGTGCCTGGAGGCGTCTATTACCCAGGTAACGTACGCGAAATCCCACGCTTCAGGTAAGGCAGATTGTGATCAGTTGGTAGGAGAGGCGCCACGTGCCAGCGCAGCCGGGAAGAGCACTGGCACGACTAGCACAGCAGACCCACGAGCCACTCCTTCTGACTTAAAAGACACTTTTACAAGCTCTCAGAGCATAAATTTTCTGAAAGATGAAAGACAACGTTCGCAAGGCCATACGAAAGTGGGCACCTTCACGCGCTCCTGCTTTTCATTAACCTCCCTCTTGGGAATTCATTCAAAGAAAATAATTGAAAAGTAGAGGAAAAGAGAGATCCCGAGCAAGGTTTATCGGAAGGTTATTTGCAAAGACGTAAAACAAGAAGCCCACCTGACAGAGGGTGTGATTAGGTAAACTCTGACATAATACACATCTACTAAAAAATATGAGTGCGTTACCTGCCCAGCTGTGGGGCGAGGCGTTTTTCAGGTGCTAACGATATGAAAGCAGCAGCCACGTGCAGGTGGAGACTAGGAACACCCCCGAAAGACCACCAGCAGAATGTTGCTGCTCTGGTATGGGGGGCTGGAAGGGGGGCACGTTTTGTGTTGATTTGGAAAAAGCACCATGCCTTAAAGCAGATTGAAAAATCAAAAGTAATACTTTCAATACTTAAAAAGTATTTGAGAGGCCCTGCCAGGGAGGTGGACCCCTGTACATGCAGGAAGAGAGGTGCCCAGACAGGGCGTGGAAGCCCTGCACCCTTTCCCCAAACTTTGCCCCCTATGCCTCTTTCATCCGGCTGCTCCAGGGTCACATCCTTTTTTAATAAACTGGTGATCTAGTAAAAGAGAAAGAAAAAAAGAAAGAAAGGAAAGAAAGAAAGAAAGAAAGAAAAGAAAGAAAGAAAGAAAGAAAGAAAGAAAGAAAGAAAGAAAGAAGCATTTGAGTGTTCAGCACTGATGTGAAATTGAGGTGAGCTCCTGGCACACACCCAGATGCAAACAGGCATCGAGCTGTTGGCCCAATGGGGAAACTGAGGCTCACAGAGGTTAAGGCTTGCCCAAGGTCATGCAGCTAGACAGTGAAGGATTTGATCATGGGTCAGTGGGCAGCTTTCTGGCAGAGACACTGATGGTTCTCTCTCTCTCTCTCCCTCTCTCTCTCAACACAGGTGCTGGTATTGGAGGTCTGGGAGTCGGAGGTGAGCTAAGAAACCAAACTTGGGTCCTCACTGATGGGGTCTGGCTGTCACTCTGGTCCATCCAGGTGCCCCAGCCTCAGAACCCCAGAAAGCCTGGCATCAGGGACTCCCTCAGTTTACAGAGGGAACATCCATTGGGGAGAGCTGGAGCCCACTGGCCTTCCAAGCCCCTCCCCTGACCACTTCCTCTGGGGGCCCCTGCCTTCTTTTCCATTTCTTTTGATCCTCTATGACACCCCTGCAAGACCTGCTGAATGGGTATTGTCTTTCCCTTCTGGGGCTGAGAAACTGAGTCTGAGGCAGTAGAAGTCATAAATTAGGGCCAGAGCTGGGCTTCCCACCCACATATCCAGACACTGCACTCCCAGCAGCTCCCTGTCAAAAGGGGAAGACCATCCCTGTCGGCCCTTCCAGGACCTGGGGGAGTGAGATCCCCCACACTGTCCCAGCAAGATATATAGGAGATAAATAGTGGCCTGGGCTAGCTCTCCATTCACCAACATCTCTTCCCTCTGCAGCTCTGGGGCCCGGAGGCAAACCTCCCAAGCCAGGTAAGACCTGAGGCGAGGGAGCCAACAGGCAGGAGGAGGGAGGGAGATGGTGAGCAGCAGGTATAAGCAGGCTGGTGCCAGACCCCAGGACCTCCAGGAACAGGAGACAGGAGTCAGCTTGATGTCTTCTCTGTGTGAGGGGTGTCTGGGGTCTACCCTGCAAGTGCCCATGTGCCCAGCTGCCTGGAGAGTCCCCTTGGCAAAAAAGCCCTAGTGCTGGGGCAAATGTAGGGACTCATGTCCCAGTCCCCAAGACTGTGAATGTCACTCTGGTGCTCAGACACAGGTGGTGGGCCTCATACTCCACCTGGATGGTCCCCTGATCCCAGACCAAGCTTCCTCTAACCTCTAGGCCAAGACCCTAGATATCTCTGACCTCAATGACAATTGACCTCAGGCTGAACCCTGACCCAAGACCAAAGCCTGGATTTAACCTTGACTCTGGCCCCAGATGAGCTCCCCTCCTGACCAGGCCCCTTCCAGCTCTGTCTAGACCTTGGAGGTTTCCAGTAAGAAGATCTGCCTAGATCTGTCTGAGCCTTGCCCATGGGGCCTGGATCTGCCACTGAAGTCCATCACCAATTCCAAAAAAACATACCCCAGGAAAGGGGGAGGGTGGGTCCCTCCAGGAAGCACTGGTGGATAAGGAACAGGTGGAGGAAATGGTGTCTCCGTCCAGATTTATGGCCCCATCGATGTGAGATGCTCCACATGTGGCACCCGCCCCACCCCCACCCCCTGCTCCACGTCTCCCTGGCTCTGAAGCCAGAGGCTCCAGGACAGTTTGCATGTCCAACGGCTCTTACGAAATCCCAGTGTTCAATGATCCAAGTGCAAATGAATCTACAAGACCCAGATCCCCCTTCCCTGCAAGCCCATCTGGGTTGTGAAACTCCAGAGCTGGGTCAGGCAAGAGAGAGAAAGGAGAACAGGAGTCCTGGGCAAGGGGTTTCCTGGGGTCTGTAGGGGTCTGTGAGGCCAGGAGCCTTTGGACTTCATTGCTTATCCTGCCAGAACCTGCATCCTGTCTCCCTGGAGGGGCCAGCCGATCTCACATGGTAGAGAGAAGGTGAAAGCATGGAAGTAGGACTTTGCTCAGCTGGGAAAGCCCAAGTTAGTGGGGGTTGTGACTGCAAAGCTAGAGGGGGAATGAGTCGGTCCCACTGGCAGCAGGGAACCTGTGGCAAGTTGTGATAAAATACTAGAGGGAAGATTGGGACAGCTGCACACAGAGTGCCCTAAGGGATGGGCGCTAAAGTGAGGCGATCATGAGTGAAAGACTTAGTGTAGACATCTGGAAGAACTTTCAGCTCAAGGTAAAGGAGTAGACCAAAAGGGAAGTCAGGACATCTCCTTCCAATGGGAAGGGGCTGGGTTCCATGACTTCCCTGAGGTCATCCCCTTTCAGCATCAGCACCCAGGCCACAGGGACATCCGGGCCTGCCCAGGCAGGATGGAACAGGGCGCAGGCGGCGAGTGTCGTGCTTGGGAACAATTAATCCCTTGACAAGTAGAGGGTGGGTGGCCTGGCAGCTGCTCCACGTGGGCCTCAGCGGGCCGGCCCTGCCTAGACTCTCAGTGGGAGCCCAGGCAGCTGGGAGCCAATGCCACCCACACCCCCGGCACCAGCTGGAGGCCAGCTGCCTGCTGGGGAGGACAGGAAAGAGCAGAGACACCCACTGGGTGCCCTGGCAGGTTGTGCACACTAGGTGCTTTCTGTTCCCCAGTCCACTGGTCCCAAAAGGGCGGGGACACCGTGGCCCTTTTGTAGATGGGGGTACTGAGTCTCTGAGAGGTAAAGTAACTTGCTCCCCCACATGCATTGCAGGTAGCGGCAGCAGGGTTTGAATCCAGGGCTCTTTGACTCTGGGAAGACAGGGGGCTGGGTTGGCCAGGCTGCTGGGCTCCCAGCTACAGTCATCTCCTCACCCCTCTCCTCCTTTCCAGGGGCTGGACTCCTGGGGGCGTTTGGGCCAGGTGAGTCCCCAGGAAGGAGGGCAAGCAGGGGTGGGGTCAGTCTTGCTGGAGGTGACCCTGGGATCAGACAGCTGGAGGGGGACATGGGAAGAGGTTTGGCTGCTCACCCCACCGGCCCTAGCTTCTTCTCACTTCCTGCTGGGTCCCCATCTTCTCTTCCCAGCCTTTCTGTGGTCAGGAAAGGCCTGAGCGTGTTCCCTGCCCTCTTGGAGCTCAGGAAATGGGCTTGGCTTGAGAGAAAGCCCTGACACAACTGGGGAGGGGCAGGGCCTGCGGTGCTCAGGAAGTGAGCCCAGCACATCTCAGGCCTGGCCTGACGTACACCACATCTGCCTGGACGGGAGAGGGACCGGAGTTAGAGACGCACCTTACAGAGAGGATGGCTGAGTTTCAGACATGGTCAACTCAGACAAATTAGGCGATGGGCGTGGGACAGGGGACCACATCTAGTGAAAGCCAGAGAGACCTCCCTGCCCCTAGGGTTCAGCAGTACCCCCACGTCTGGCATCTATCCCCAGAGAGGGCTGCCCCGGGGATTAGGACACTGGCAGCCAGGACTGGAGCTTGCAGGAAAGATTCTCACAGAATTGGAAACAAACCTGGCTCGGTTGTGAACTCCAACCTGATTGCCCATCAGTCCTGGCCCAAGCCATGGAATGTCTCCTGGAGGGGGAGAAAGAGCAATTGGGCCCAGATGTGGGAAGGAGAGAGCCAAAGGGACCCATTTGGCTTCTCATAAACATTTTAGCATCCGTCTGCAAGCAAAAAGGCTTCTGGACTGCAGGGCTGGCTGGATGGACAGACAGACAAATGGTGGGAGGCAGAAGGGGTTCCAGATATAGGGGAAGAGGAGTGGGCTGAGCCAGGGGACCCCTGCAAGGAAGCAGTCCAGGGGGGTGGGTGCCGAGGGTAAGAACAGAGAAGCAGGGCTTTCTGGCACAGAAAGCCCTGATGGGACCCCCATTACCTGACAGGTCTAGGGGAAGCAAGGTCTAGCCTAGGAGTGTTATGGGGGCAGGGGGGTCAAGGCTATCACACCTGCACGGTACATAGTAGCTGCTCACTATTTTATCAGGATCGATCCCTAAGTACCAATTGCTTAAGTCCAGCCTAAGGGCTGAGCGCCACTCAATGACCACAGAACTGCCTGGTTCCTGGTCACCCTCCACAAGACCCCTCCCACTCTGGGCCCCAGAATAATGCCCACATGCCAGCCTCTCCTCTCCTCACCTGGCTCTGTCCCCTTCTCCCCACAGGTGCTGCTGGGCTGGCAGGCGGTGGCCCTGGAGCAGGTTAGTGCTGATACCCAGGCAACGTGCCCATCTGGGGGCCAGAGCCAAGCCCAGGGCATCTGTTCAGTGTGGAGGGCAGTTGGGGTATCAGGGATGGCAGGCCAGGCCGGTCCTGGATACTAGCATGGGAGGTGATGTGGAGACCACCTGCCCTGAGCAGCTGCCCAGGGCACACATAGGTCATAGCTGGGTCTTGGGGAGAGCTGGAGAGAAGTCCCAGGGGCCAATGGAGCCCAGAGCGGTTCAACTCAGCAGGGCCTTGGAAAGGCTTTCTGGAGGAGGGGAGTAGGATCCCAAAAGATCCCAGCAATTTTGTGAGGCTGAGCAGAGCAGCCTGGCATATTTTGCCCTCCAGCACTAAACCTAGTCCTGGGAGCAGGGGTCATTGTTTGGCATGGAAGTCCTACAGAGAGCAGAGAAGCCACCTCAAATGCACCTCCCAGGAGGGAGAGGGCCCGGCAGGCTGGGGCTCAGAGCCTCACCCAGTCCTCCCCTCGGCAGGGCTCGGGGCCTTTCCTGCAGGAGCCTTCCCTGGGGGTCTGGTGCCCGGAGGAGTGGCGGGTGCTGCTGCAGCCTATAAAGCTGCCAAGGCTGGTGAGTGTTACCCCTGGGGACATGCCGTAAGCCCTCTGCCCTCTGTGAGCTCCCAACTTTGCAAAAGCCCCTTTCTGGGGAGGCGCGCGGACCGCAGAATTCTTATCTCCAATCCTCCGGGGCTGGGGAGGCAACCAGCTGTGCCCAAGTGTCAAAGTGAGGCGGTGGCCCGGCCAGACCTAATGCAGGACCTTGGGCAGCCCAGGGCCCTCCTGCCTCCCAGCATTCCCGGTGTGACCCCTTCCCTCTCCCGCTCTTGGCTCTGTAGGTGCTGGGCTTGGTGGTGTTGGCGGCATTGGTGGTGTTGGCGGCTTAGGAGTGTCTACAGGTATGAGGGTTAGACCTGAGTTGCCCAGGTGAGGGCCGCAGGCATGGGAGGCACCCACTCTGATGCGGCCCATCCCGTGCCAGGTGCGGTGGTGCCTCAGCCCGGAGCCGGAGTCGGAGTCGGAGTCGGAGCGGGAGGGAAGCCCGGGAAAGTGCCCGGTCAGTGTGCAGTCCCCGGGGCTGGAGGGTGGAGGGCGGGGAGGGTAGAGCACAGGAAGCGGGGGGGCCCCAGGCATAGCAGGCAGGGCAGCCAGCCAGGCCCCACGCGTGGTATAACGGGAGAGATGCCCCGGCCTACCTTCCGGGCCCTTCTTCCACATCTTGGGGTAGAAAGAGACCTCGGAGACACCATCTATGGCAGGCAGTCAAGTGACAGATGGGGCGCGGGGCGGGGGGGTGGGGGGAGCACTCAGGATGGACAGTCAGCACTGAAGGGCCTAAGGCAGTCACGGCAGAGCGGGGCTAAGCCCGGGGCGCCCTGACTCCCCATCTGGTGCTTGTTCTCTGCACAAAGCCCTTGAGGAAGTGACTTCAGGTTGAACAAAAGGCTGCCTGAGTCCACACAGCAGGGAGGGAACATCTGGAAGCTGTTAGCCCAGAGGTGGGCTGAGCCAGCCATGTAAACAGGCTCCAGGAGACAAGATAAATCCACACACAGAAGGGTTTGCAGATGACTTCCGAAACTCGTGGGAGAGCTGCGGCCACCACACATATGTCCCTGGCTACATCTCCAGGCCCTGGGCGGCAGGTCTGGGAGCCCCGGAGCCACTCCAGAGAGAGGGGCCCAGGAGGGGTACCTAGGGACTGGGCTGCGGCTCACGGCTCAAACCTCTTCTCTTGGCCACAGGTGTGGGGCTGCCAGGTGTATACCCAGGTGGAGTGCTCCCAGGCACAGGTGAGGACCAGAGGAAGAAGGGAACCCTATAGCAAAGAGAGTAGCCTCTGGCACCCTCCCAGGTGACCTGTCACCTCCCCAGGAGCCAGGGTGACCCAGCCAACCCCATCTCCGTAAGCATCAAAGCTCAGGCCAACAGAAAGAAGGCCCCTGGGCATCTCTCCCCACAGAGGCCAGTCAGCTTTACCCCGGCCCCAAACCCAGACCATCATCATCATCACAGCCCAAGGAGGGCCCCCCGGGGACACACCACATCCCACTGTGGCCAGCTGTTTCCCAAAAGCTCTGAGTCACCAGGAGGCCCGCCCAGCACATCCGCCCTGCAGGAGACCCCTCTGAGCTGCCCTCTTGCCCTCCTTTCCCTGCCAGGGCCTGGCCACCCCGCCCAACATGTGACCTCCTGAATTCCCCCAAAAGCCCAGATTAGGCCTGCTCTGAGGGATCTGCTGACAGGGTGTCCCTCCTCACTGTCCCTCTGGCCGAGGTGGTCCAGCTCCAGTGGCCCCAGGAACAGTGGAAGCACCAGAAGCTGGCAAATGGAGTTCCCAGCCACAGCAGATGACTGCTTTATGTTTGGTGGGAGTGCACCTCCAGGAGGGGCCCAGAAGGACATGGGCCTCCCCCTTCAAGCAGGCTTTCACCGTCTCCCTTCTCTGGGGACACCGGGCAGTGTAGCTAGGAATTAACTCCAGTTTGGAGAGAAGTCCAACTGAGGCGAAGGCTCAAGTGCCTAGGAAATGGGATTAAAGCTCAGGTCTTCTGACCTTGGGGCAGACAGGGAAAGAGAGTCACTGCCACCCCATGAGCCATGCCCGTCACTGATACTGCCAAAGGTCAGCTCTGTAAGCCAGGGGAGGTGTGGGTGCTTGCAAGGCCTGCCTTCCCGCCCTCGCTACCAGCTTCCCTCTCTGTCCCCTCAGGAGCTCGCTTCCCAGGTGTGGGAGTGCTCCCTGGGGTCCCCACCGGAACAGGAGTCAAGGCCAAGGCCCCAGGTATGTGGCCAGGGGACTGGGAGCCCATGGCAGGAATTTCCAGCCACCCTCAGGCCCCTTTGGCCTGGGGTGGGGGTGCGGGTGGGGATGGGGACCCTGGGCCCAGGGCCTTCCAGGTGGGTACCTCTTGTGCTCCAGCCCCATTCCAGCTGGTCAAGGTGGGCAGCACCCCTCTCAGAAATCCCCAAATCTGAGCTGGGAGGTCTGGGCAGAATGGGCCGTGCTCTGGTCGGCTCACCCCTCAAGGTTGCCTGGCACCTTGATGCCCGGCACCCAGGGTGGCAGGGCTGCAGTGTTGGCTCCTTGTCCTTGCAGGTGGAGGCGGAGCTTTTGCTGGAATCCCAGGTGAGGCAAAGCTGGGTGTCCCTTGGTGGGTGGGCAGGCCAGACGAGTAGCCAGCCAGGCAGGGGCTCTTGCCCTGGGAGGGGGCCAGGCACCCCCAAATCCCATCGAGGCCTGTCCAGCTTCCCTCATGCCTACTGCCCCAGGCCTTGGACAGGCTTCAGCACAATGTGGCCTCAATCACAGGCCGCTTCCTCAATCCTAAGCCCTCTGTGTAGTAGCCAAATGAGCCCAGAAAACCCACCCGTCTGTGCCAAATGCCGTGAGAGGTACAGGCCTCAACTGTGGCCCAAGCCCCAGGAGGTAGAGAGTCCTGCACTTTCTTGGAGGAAGTGACCTGGCACTGAGGAATGCCAGGCTGACCAGTGACAAAGAGGCAGGAAGACAGGATGGTTTCTGGAACTCATTCTGAGCAGAAAGTGGAGTGTGAGGCCGAGGGCTCTGCAGGGCTGCTGGCCCACGTTGCTGGGACCTGAGTTTGCTCTCCTTGTTCCCGCAGGAGTTGGACCCTTTGGGGGCCAGCAGCCTGGAGTCCCGCTGGGGTACCCTATCAAGGCACCCAAGCTGCCGGGTAAATCAGGAGGAGGACTCAAGGGGGCACCACTCACAGGGCCTCACTGCTGAGAAGCCAGCTTGTGGGGGACATTTTTTGGCCACTGGTGTCTTGGGGGGAGCGGTTAGGACACCTGAGCATTGAAGCCCACATCTGGTCGCCAGCAAGTGAAAGGAATCCTGTAGGCCCTGGCCTCACTTACATGCACACACGTGTACACACATGTTCATGCATGCACAGGTACACAGAATCACAGCCCCGATGGGAAACAATATATGTTGATGGTAAGAAACAGCCATCAATGGAAAGACCCCTCTGATGTCGACCCCTGTCCCCACAATCAGCTGAGACAATGAGATATTTCCTGTTGGGAGGATGATAAGGAAGATACTAAGATTCCAGGGCCACAGCAGGTCCTAGTTTTGTAGGGGAAGGGGTGTTCCATAAGCCCCTCGGGCAGGGGTGCCCTTTCCCTCCTCCAGCCAGGGCCTCCTCCACCGAAGAGCCTCTCTGAGCAGCTCAGAACCTTTGGTGCGTGTAGGGAGGTCTCAGGCCCCAGTATCAGTGGGTATAGATCTGTCTCCATGGGCAGTGGGAGCCCAGCACAGGCACCCAGCCTCTGAGCCCGCCCTGCCCTCTCTTCAGGTGGCTACGGACTGCCCTACAGCACTGGGAAACTGCCCTATGGTGAGTAAGACCCTCCTAAATGGATGGGCTTCTAGCTCTTTCCAGCTCCAGGATCCTGGCAAGGAGAGCACCCAACTGGGGATGGGGTAGAGGCTTGGCAAGGGAATCCCCTAAGAAACATAGAACCTGGACTGAGGCAGCCTGCTTCTCAATCCTGGCCCTCACACTTAGCCCCAGGCCTTTGGGCAAATCAGCTTCTTCTCTGTAAACCAGTTTCTTCATCTGTAAATGGGAATAAGTGTCCGACACCCATTTATATCTGTTTTGTAACTCTGGCTGGGAGTGAAAGGGTGGAGACTCTGGGCAGCCTGACTCCTGAGGCTCAGGGCAGGGGTGGGCGGCCACAGCGAGATCTGCGCAGATGCCCACTGAGCCTCTCTGTTTCATAGGCTATGGGCCTGGAGGAGTGGCAGGTGCTGCAGGCAAGGCTGGGTACCCGACGGGGACAGGTAAGGAAAACCTCCCCCAACTGTCAGCCAAAGGGGCACCAATCAATTGCCTGGGCTCCAGAGCCCTGAGGCTGGCCAGGATCTCTCCAGGATACAAGCCAGCCCACCCTGCATCCAGACCCCAGTCTGAGCCTGCAGAAGGATCTTGGGTGGGGGCAGCTCCCTCAGCTCTGCTTGCTATGAGGCTCCTCATCCACACCCTTTTGTGAAAGGGTTGGTTCTCATAGGGCTGGAATAGGGGAATAGGTGGGTTCTGGACAGGCCGGAGTACAGTTTTCAGAGTCTTTCTCTTTCCTCCCCCAGGAGTTGGCACCCAGGCTGCAGCAGCAGCAGCTAAAGCAGCAAAGTACGGTGAGTGCACCTGCCAGCGCCCAGCTCCCAGCCTCTCCATCCCTATTATCCCTGAGAGTCTGCCTCACAGAGAACTAACGAAGGCAGCCCCTCCACACCCCATTTATCCAATGTTTTCAATACCATCCATTCCTCCATGTGTCCATCCACTCAATCTTTCTTCTATCCTTCTCTCCATCCATCCCTATCTCTCATCCATCTTCCCTCCCATCCATCCATCCACTTCCTCTCCACTCCTCCATCCATCCATTCATCAATCCCTCCTTCCTTCCATCCCTCTATCTATCCACTCTTCCCTCTATCCCTTCATTCATCCATCCATCTATTCATCTGCCCTCCATTCCTCCCTCTAAATCCTTCCATGCCTCCCTCTTCCCATCCCTCCATCCTTCATCTATCCCTCCCTCCCTCCATCTATCCATCAGTCCCTCCCTCTTTCCATCCTTCCATCCCATATCTATCCATCCCTCCCTCCATCCATCCCTCCATCCATCAGTCCCTCCTTCCTTCCATCCATCCTTCCATCCATTTCAGAGACCAGGGTCAAATAAGAAACTTGCTGGAAAATACAGGCACTATGGTGGGAATCAAGAAGAGGGAGACATTATTCCTACCTGGGGGAAATCAGGAAGGCTTCTCAGAGAAAATGATGTTTGATTCTGGAGTTTGACATGTGGTTAAAATAGGAAGGAGAAGCCTGGGCAGAGAGGATGGGTGCTATGGTGGTTAGAATGATAATTTTAGGTGGTCCTACATGAGCATTTAAACAATGCAGTTGTTCAGTATCAATTTAATGTGTCCTATAAAACCTTTAACCTGCCCCATGATCCCTTGGCTAGCAGGCATGGCATGGCCTTCCCCATGCACATAGGGAGGGCAGAGTGAGCATCTGTGCCCTGCCCCAGCTCATCCCCCAGTTCAGAATCACATTACAGGGCTGAGGTCCTAACTTTCATCTCCAGTCCCAGGGGAGTCCCTCCTGGACCCCAATGGGACAGAGGACATCTCCCCACCAGCCCAAGGAGGCAAGAGTGGAGGGGAAGCCCCAAGCTGGAGGCCTGCTCCATGGAGGCCCCACTGGCCCTCCTTGTTGGCCCCCAAGGCTGGAGGGGATGGCTGGAATGTGGGAGCAGGAGAGTGGGGCGACGAGGGGCTGCCAGAGCCGGGCAGCCAGGCTCTTGGATTACAAACTTGGCCCAGTGTTCGGAACACAGGGAGGGGAAGCCTTGAACATTCCTACAGGGGCCCCTCTGGCCCGGGGAGCGGCCGTTTGTGGTTTCTCAGTATGTGGCAGTGATTAGAATGGGATTTGTCTGAAAACATCGAAGTCCCTTAATGAGCGTGTTGAAATGGACACTTTGGGGGTGAGTCAAGGAACAGTGAGGTGGGGGCCTCCTCCAGCAGGCCCAGCCGGAGATGCCTGGGCTGCATTCCCAGAGGAGACTGTGCTAGTTAAAATTCCAGCATCCAAGCAGCCTTCCTACCCAGCCTCAGGAGAGGCCCTGGGAGCCACATCTTCACTGTCCCCATCCCAGCAGGTGCCGGAGGAGCTGGGGTTCTCCCTGGTGTTGGAGGCGCCGGCATTCCCGGCGGGGCTGGTGCAATTCCTGGGATCGGAGGCATCGCAGGTAGCGTCCATCCAGCAGGGGCTGGGGATGTTCTTGGGAGGGCCACCAGGAAAGGGCCTTACCCCCTGTGGCCATCTCTCCAGGGGCGGGGACTCCAGCTGCTGCAAAGGCCGCCGCAAAGGCAGCTAAGTATGGTGAGTGCCCCAAGGGGTGGCCAACCCAGGCCCTGGTGCCCTCAGCCCCCTGTCCATGTGGGCCTTGGATAGCCTAGTACTATGAGGCTGGTGGACTTTGCCCTCATCCATCTATGGCAGTCTGTCTCCCCCTCCCCAAACATGCAATGTTCTTACCTCCTTGCCCTTGCCCATTCTGGCCACTCTTTCTGGAAGGCCACTGTTCTCCACTGATTGGCCCAGCTGGGAGCATGAGGTGGGGAGGTGTCCCATGGAGCATCTGGCTCCTCCCATCCTACCCTCAGGGCTGCCCCAATGCTGTTGCACCCACTGCCTGGGGGCCCAGCAGAGAGACCTGACTTTGCTTTAAACCTACATTGCAGTCTTCCCACCCACAGATCCAAACCCTCAGAGCTCTGTGCAGGTTCTGGCATCCCTTCCCATCTCTCAGTTGAGTAGGATCCAGGCAGGGGCAATGCCAGCCCACCTGGGATCCTGCCCTCAGGACCTGCCATTCCCAGAGCTCCCAGAGATGTGCCCTTGGAGGCCCTCTGAGGTTCCTATGGGGTCCAGGCCAGGAGAACAATCCTTCCCTTTTACAGGAGCTGCTGGAGGCTTGGTGCCTGGTGGGCCAGGCTTTGGAGTTCCAGGTGTTGGAGTCCCAGGTGTCGGAGTCCCAGGTGTTGGGGGGCCTGGCATTGTGGGTGGACCAGGTGAGCTGAGCTTTGTGTGTGCATGTGCATGAACATGTAAGAAAGCAATATTATTTTTTTAAGATTTTACTTATTTATTCATAAAAGACACAGAGAGAAAGACAGAGACATAGGCAGGCTCCATGCAGGAAGCCTGATGCGGGACTCGATCCCAGGACTCTGAGTCACTCCCTGAGCCAAAAGCAGACATTCAACTGCTGAGCCACCCAGGCAACCCAAGAAAGCGATATTAAAACCATTGCTAAGACTTTTGGACTCCCCCAATACCTCACTCATCTATCATCTTTTCTTCATATCCTTGGCCATGCCTCATCTTCTCTTCCTTGGGCTGTAACAACCTCCTAATTAGTCACAGCCAGCATCAACTTCTCTAATTTGTCTTCTGGCTGTCAGTGTGTCCCCAGCCCTTAGCTAAATAGGTGCTCAGTAAACGGTGGGTGGATGGATGGATAGGCAGGTAGACAAATGGGCAAGTAGGTGAATGGCCAAGTAGATGCATGGACAAGTTGATGAACGAAGGAATGGGTAGATGAAGGGACAAATACAAGGATGCATAGAGACATAGAGAGATGAATGCATAGATAGAAAGACAGGTGGAAAGGCAGGTAGGGCACTGGATAAGTGGTAAGAAGGATGGATTGAGGGCAGCCCAGGTGGCTCAGCGGTTTAGCAACACCTTCAGCCCAGGGCGGGATCCTGGAGACCCAGGATTGAGTCCCACGTCGGGCTCCCTGCATGGAGCCTGCTTCTCCCTCTGCCTGTGTCTCTGCCTCTGTGTGTGTGTGTGTGTGTGTGTGTGTGCGTCTCATGAATAAATAAATAAAATCTTTAAATAAATAAAATTGAAAAAAGGATGGATGGATGGACGGATGGATGGATAGGTGGATAGATGAATAGATGGATAAGCGCATGGTTGTATGAGCAAATGACGAGATGAGTGCATAGAAGGCAAATGCAAAATGAATAACTGGATAGTTAGATGAATGGATAAGTAGGCAGATGAGTGGATAAGTGGGTACATGGATGGACAGAGTTGATTAAGTTGGTTGAGGGGGTGGATGGAAGCCCAAGGATAGACAAACAAATGGACAGACATATGGGTAGATTAATGGGTGGATAAATGGGTGGTTAAGAAGACAGATGAACACGTGAGTAGAAGGGGAGATGTATGGGTAAATAGATAGGTAGACCGTTGTGTCATCTGTGTTCCCCTTGGTATCTCCAGGAGCTGTGTCACCAGCTGCAGCCGCTAAAGCAGCCGCCAAAGCAGCCAAATATGGTAAGTGCTGTGCTGATAGCTCTGCCCCACCTGATTCTGGCCAGAGAAGGGGAGTAATTTGCCCAGGGTCACACAGCAAGTCATTGGCAGAGCTGGGACTTGGAATTGTTGGGCCCCAGGAAAATGTCTCCTACCATGAGGCCATGGGGCTGAGGGATGGGAGAGTCCCAGTATGGCATTCCCAATGGAGACAGTGTCCCTGACCCTGGCCAGGGCCCTGTCAGAGGAGCCCAAGCCTGGCTAGGGATATGGTCCTGCCCACAGTCTCTCCATAGCCAACAACGAGGCCCTTCCCCAAGTGCTCAGAGAAGAAAGGGATTGGAGAACACGGAGGGATGGGGGGTGTCCATAAAGTCTCCCTGGAGGAGGCTGGTCTGGGGCCATTTTATGGTTTCTGGCCCTTCATGGACCAGACTTGGGGGAGGCTTGTGTCCTCTTTCCCAGTTGACCAGCATCCCCCCAACCCCAAGCTCTTCCCAGCCTCTCTTACTGTGACGCTTTTCCACCTGATTCTCTTCCCTCTACAGGGGCCAGAGCTGGAGTGGGAGTTGGAGGCATTCCCACTTACGGAGTGGGAGTTGGTGCTGGGGGCTTTCCTGGTTACGGTATCGGAGCTGGAGTTGGAGGTGTTCCTGGAGCCCCCCTTTCCCGTGAGCCTGAGTTCCATGTGGGGAACTGAGGAAAAGGGCTCTGGAGAAGGGAGGTGCAGGGGAGTATAGACTGGGCTTCAGAGTGCTCAGGGAGCTGGGGGTGGGGTGCAGAGAGGGGTTCCAGCTCTTTTGGGTAAGTGTGCGGTAGGCATAGCCGCCTCCCTCCGGATCCAGTGGGGTTCCTGAGGGGCTCTCTCCCTCCCCACAGCTGCAGCCCAGGCAGCAGCAGCCGCTCAGGCAGCAGCCGCAGCCAAGGCAGCCAAGTATGGTAAGTGCCCAGCCCTGCCTGTCCCCACGCCAAGGCTAGCACCCTCCCCTCCTCCCGAGCCCTGCTGTCCCGTGGCACCCAGGCTCCAAGCTCAGAGCGCTTCTCCAGCACAAGGGCAGAGCCACCTCATGCTCAGACCTCTGGGGCTCAATGGCCCAGGTTAAGGTGGAGGCGGGGAGTCTCTAGCCCCATCTTCCAAAGCCACTCTGAACTCTTCCACCCTCTTCAATTACCCACCACTACGATTATTGGGGCCCTGCTCACTACCTCGACCCCAAACCAGCAAGTCGGAGGTGCCCACGCAGCCATTCTGCTCCCCACACCACCCTGACCCTTCGCTCTCCCAAGAACTGGGTGATTCGAGGGACAGAGCCTGACACTCTTCACTCCTCCAGGTGCTGGAGGAGTAGGAGCCTTAGGGGGACTGGTGCCAGGAGTCGGAGATGGAGTAGCAGGTGTGCCAGGCACAGGAGCGGTGCCAGGTGAGCTGTGTCCCTAACCCAGAGATGGGTTTGGTTTGTCTCGCAGAGCCCTGGAGCTGACCAGGTCAAGGGCATCATTTTGCGGATTGACAAGACTTTTATGGAGCCCAGAGATGGGGAGGAGGGAGAGCAAATTTCCCTGCTTTGGAAGGAAGACCCCCCCATGGGATCCTAGCTTGCTGGGGAGGCTCGGGAAGTCAGCCACCACCGGGATAGGCAGCGGAGCTCTGCTCTGCCAGGGCTGAGGGGCCTCTTTTACTCCAGTGGCCTCTCTGATTCCTGATCGAGGGGAGGGCCTGTGCCCCCCTATGGCTCTCCTGGGTTCATCCTCCCCCAGCAGTCACAGGCCAAAGAGAAGAAATGAAATTACAAGGAGATTAAGTTAGAGACTTCCTTGGCTGTTCTTCCCCACCAGATTCCTTCTCTGCATGCCTACTTTATGGGAGAAAATTTTTCCTTTTGTGTTTCCTCCTCAAAAAACGAGCTGTTTCCTCCAGTTTGGGATACAAGCACTGTTAGATTTTTTTTTTTTTTTTAATTAACACCACCTTCAGCAGAAAGCTACAAGAGACTTCTAGAGGCTTGGGAGAGGGTCTGTGCTTCTGCACATCGGCTCTGGGCTCCCCTCTGCCGTAGCCAGACCTAGAACCTCACAGTCACAGAGCTGCTTCTCAAGAAGGGATGTGCCCAGCTGGGCTAGTGGGCCGTCCTCCCAGAGGGCCTGGGAGCCACGCTGGCCCTGTGTACTCTTTCTCTGTCTGCAGGTTGAGGAGGCAGCATGGGGAGGGTCAGGTGGTCTTCCCAGAATAGGGGACAGTGGGGGGTGGAGGAGATGTGGAGAGGGGTGTTGGGGACTGCCCCCTGACCCTACCCTTTACCTCTCCAGGAGCAGGGACCCCAGCTGCTGCAGCTGCCAAAGCCGCTGCCAAAGCTGCCCAGTTTGGTAAGCATCCCCCAGCCCCTCATCCTGCTCCCAGCCCCCATCCTGGAGAACTGTTCCCTCACATTCCTTGCTCTGGGGCCTCAGTGACCCTTGGAAGGCAAGCCCCCCAGAGCTGTCACATTCTGGGCTTTCTCACCACCTTCGGCGTATCCAACCACATTTAGAGGTGTAGGTAAAGTTCTGATCAGGACAGCAAAGTGAGAACGGCCCTTGGTGAGCCCTCCAGACCTGGCTCTTCAGCCTTCCCAAAGCCCTTGTTGCCTCCAAATCCAGCCCAGCCCAAGCTGGGCCTGTCCCCCCTCTGGACTACAGCTGGGCTCACCGGACTCCTCTGCTCCGAGAGCTACAGTACTACTTCTTGCACCCTGATGAAGCTGTCTGTCTCTTGCTACATCTGAAGTCCCCCCTGGCAGGCCCAGGCATTCACACCTTCCTGAACATGGCAAACCACAGCAGCCCCATTTAGATTCCAACTGTACACCAGGCTCTGGGCCAGTGGTGGGAGGAGCGGTCCCCTCTGCCTGGGCCTTAGGGACTCGCAGACATCAAGGTTCAAATCACAAAATTTACTGTCTAGGCCAGAGAACATCTTGACTTCAGGTCTGCTGACTCCCAAACTCGCATATGGCAAATGACCCCTTTTTGCCAAGCCACTATTTGCGAGGGGAATCCTTACACCAACTTTATGGAGTTGGTATTATTATTCCCATTTTACAGATGTGGAAAGTGAGATTCTAAGAGCTTGAGTAACATGCCCACATTTGCTGAGCTCAGCGGCCACTGAGCTGAGCTTTGAGCCCAGGTCTCCTTGTCTTGCCAAGCTCCCTTTACAGTACAGCTGCCTCTGTCACCCTCAGAAGCCCCAAAGGGGTCCTTGTCTTCCAAAAGTTAAGAGCTCCTGATCCTGGGGCACCTGGGTGGCTCATCAGTTGAGCATTTGCCTTCGGCTCAGGTCATGATCCCAGGGTTCTGGGATCGAGTTCCGCATTGGGTTCCCCGCAGGGAGCCTGCTTCTCCCTCTGCCTATGTCTCTGCCTCTCTGTCTGTGTCTCTCATGAATAAATAAATAAAATCTTAAAAATATTTTTAAAAAAGGGCCCCTGATCCTACACATGCTTCGTTGTAGGGATGAGGAAGCTGAGCCTCATCGAGGGAAAGTAACTTGTCCAACATCACACAGCAAATCTGTGTCCAGGCTGGGACATGATCCCAAGGCTCTTGACTCCCAGCCCTCTGCTCTTCCCATCAGCTTCTGTCCTTGGTCAAGACTGGGCTAACAATGAGCTCTTCTCGCTCTTGCAGGGTTAGGTCCCGGTGTCGGCGTGGGTCCCGGCGTGGGTCCAGGTGTCGGTCCTGGTGTTGGTCCCGGCGTCGGTCCCGGTGTTGGTCCTGGCATTGGTCCCGGCATTGGCATCGGCCCCGGTGGTGTTACAGGTGAGCTGCCCGTGTAAGTGGGCCTCAGGGGCCTCTGAGTCCTCCCTGGGTGCCGTCCCTGAACCCCCTCCCTCTCCCTGCAGGAGTGGGGACCCCAGCTGCTGCCAAAGCCGCTGCTAAAGCGGCCGCCAAAGCGCAGTACCGTGAGTGCCCTGCCACTCATTTCTCCTCGGCCCGTGAGCCCAGAGCTGGCCCAGAGGGACCCCGAGAAGCACCCCCACCACCATGCTATGCAGCCTCATTAGATCCCAGAGCGGCTGCCAGGGGGGTCGGCAGCACAGACTAGGCATGAAGGAGGGTGGTGTCCATGGTCCCTGTGCAGCCCTGAGTGCCAGCCTGGGAGGGTCTGGACTTGACGGTCGGTGGGAGACTTAGGAAGATCATTCTTGATGGCTGTATAGAGAGGGCAGGTGTAACGGGAGAAGGCCCCTGCGTGGGTTTGGGCCCCCCGCCCTTGGGCCTGACTCAGCTCCCTGGGCAGGGCACCCATGTGGGTGCGTGCTCCCTGCCCGCCGCTGCCCCACCACTGCCCACCTCCCCCAGGGGCTGCAGCTGGGCTTCCCGCTGGCGTCCCTGGATTTGGAGTTGGTGCTGGCGTCCCTGGCTTTGGAGTTGGTGCTGGCGTTCCTGGCTTTGGAGTTGGTGCTGGCGTTCCTGGCTTTGGGGCAGGTGCAGGTGAGGCGACCTCTAGGGCCTGGGCAGAAACTGCCCCCTAGCTCAGAGGAGGGAGACCTCTTATCCTGCCGGCACATCCCCAGCAGCCTTACTCAGGAGCTCGCAGTGAGCCCCCAGGCAGTCAGAGATGACTGGGGTAAGAGATGGGGGGCATGCCAGGCAAAGGGAGCCCCAGGCTGCTAGATTTCAGAGTACCTGCCTGCTCAGGAGAGGAGGAACAGAGTTCCAAACTGAGAAGTAGCCCACTCCCAGGAAAGGAGGGTGGAGGCCCCTGAGGTCAGCAGGCCTGAGTGGGCCAGTGCACTCCCCTTGTCAGTGCACGATGACAAAAGGGCCACTAGGACCCACAGGCCCCCAGGACCACACTGTGCACAAGGAGATGGGGGGGCAGTTGGAAGGAGGCACAGCTCAGCCTTCATGCAGCCCCAGACCCAATTGGCAGCAGCACGGTTAGATCCTGGAACTCTGTGCCCAGAGCAGAGGTGCAGTGAGTGCCAGCTGGAAAGCCATGGTTTCAGAGCTTTGAGAGGACCAATGAAGGCTGAGGAAGTCAGGGAGGGCTCCCTGGAGGAGGCGGAACTCCCGGGCACAGAGCTCAGCTGCTGACCAGCCCCCTTCTCCTTTTTCTCTCTTCCCCAGTACCTGGAACCCTGGCTGCAGCAAAAGCAGCCAAATATGGTGAGTGGGCCCCACACACCGCCCCCTCCGGTCCCAAGCCCTGATAACACCTGGTCACCCATCTCCCGTCCATGCACCGGGGCCCAGTGCCGAGAGCCTGCAGCACAGGGCTGGGAGGGTCAGGATGGAAAAAGGCAGTTTCTAGGGCACATTAATGATGGTTTAGCAGGCCTGGCTCCAGCCTGCTGAACGCCTATCGTGCCTCCAGCTCCAGGATGACTCAAAACGTCCCTCACATTTCCAGCCCCACTGGTGGCAGGCAGTTCCCTGATGAGGACTGTGGTCCCTAAGGCCCTTCTGGTCCTGACAGTTGCGTGGGACCCAAGGCCAGGGGCCAGGGGCCAGGGGCCAGGCCTGCCATCAGCAGGGCAGCTTCTTCCTCCTTGCCAGCAGTGCCGGGACACCTCGTCCAGGCCCCCAGCCTCCCGCCTGCCTTGCTGTCAGCATGACTGAGCCTGCCACGAGCCTGGAGGACGTGGCAGGCCTGTCTGTCCCTCCGCGTGGTGCCCTGGCAGCCCCACACTGTCTGTGGCCCCCACATTCCTGGCCTCCTAGGAGCCGGACCAGGGCCCCTGCCAGGGAACCGCCAACCAGCCCTGGCCCGTCCACTTAGGGCCAGTTTCCACCGCGGAAAATCCCGGCTTCCTCGGCCCCCCACCCCCCGCGGGCCTGGTGACCCACAGGCCCCTCTTCTGTGTCTGGCCGGCTGCCGGCCGCCTGAGTCTAACAGATGTTGCCCGGGAAACAAAGCAGTTGAGGGCGCTGGCTCCCGAGCCAGGTCTTGCTGTGGAAACTTGAGGACATCGCTTAACCTCTGCTGTGCTTCAATATTCTCATCTGCAAAATGGGGGTGATAGTGGTCCCTCCCTTCCCTGCTGTGATGAATTATAAGCAGGTTACAACATTCGAAGCACAGAGAAGGGTGACGTGTGAACTGTGGCCATACCCAGCTCTGCACCGAGTAGTGGTTCAGAACTCAGAGTTCGTGCACAGGAGTGTGTCCCTTCACCCTTCCAAACACTGATAGTGGAAGCAGGGTACGGATCATCACCCCTGTTAGGGAGATGGAGCTCTGGGACTCCAAGAGGCGACAGCTATAATGAGTGGAGAAATCAGAATTTGAACACAGGGCTGTCAGAACCTGACAGTACTCTTCTACCCCCAGCAGCTAGTAGCCACCACTGAAGGCACTGGTGGCTCTCAGTGCTAGCTGCCTAGGAAGGAGAAGAAATGGGCAGGCCAAGACTCAAGACTTGCCCCATTGGTCAGGACAGAGCCAGGTCTCAGACCCAGGTGCCTGGCCAAGTGCTCCTTCCGCTGGGTCACATGGCTTTGTCCACATGTCTGCATAGCTAGCATCCCTGAAAAAATTGGGGTACTGACTCTTACCTTCTCTCCACAGGAGCAGGAGGGATCGGGGCTCTTGGCGGAGCAGGTGTCCCAGGTGGTGTGGCAGGTGAGTCGGAAGCCCAGGACAGGTTGGGCAGGGAGGAAGACTGGCCAGTGGAGAGTCCCTCCCCCTGATTCCTTCTGTGTCCCCAGGAGCCGGACCTGCAGCCTCAGCTGCTGCTGCCAAAGCTGCTGCCAAAGCTGCCCAATATGGTGAGCACTGGCTGGCCCCTGGGGCTTGGTGGGGGGAGGCCTCTGACCATGCACGGGGCCCTGAGGAGCAGTCTCCCTGGAGCCCAGCCCACACCCTGGCACCACTACACCCTGCGAGGCCCTGGGAGCTCAGGCTCTACCAGGGTCCTGCGATGAGAACCCCACCATCTGCAGATAGACCCGCCATTCCCACCAGCAGGAGTTTAACACACAGCTTCTCCACAGGCCTCGGGGGAGCCGGAGCCCTGGGAGCCGGGGGGCTCGGAGCCGGGGGAGCCATCCCAGGGGTTGGGGGCTTCGGAGGTGAGGGTCTGCTCCGGAATCAGAGGGTAAAGGGGGCATGTGTGTATGAGAGAGAGAGAGACTGACTTTCCTTCCCACCCTGCCACACCAGCCCCAAGCTGGCCTGCAGCATTTGGAGGACCTTCTGCAAACGCAAGCTAGGGCCCCCTCCTCTCACTCTCCTCTGTCAGCCTCCCCGCCCACCTTAAGTGAGAATTCATCAGGATGAGGATGGTTGTGCCCATTGCCCAGAGAGGAAAAGGAAAGTTGGGAGGGAAAATTTTCCCCCCAAATTCTCAGCCACTGAGGGCGCAGGTTGGGGGGGCTCATGTTGACATGTCACTCTTTCGTGGGTCATCCCTGTGTCCCCCTACCTATACCGTCCTGAGTCTCATCCTGTGTGCTCCAGACTGGACAGGCAGGAAGAGCTTCCTAAAGACTTTTGGGAAGCTGGATGGATGAGGGAGGGTGGCTGGAGGATGGTGGCAGGTAATGAGCGGGTGGGCAGGCCAGGAGGGGACAGGCCTGTGGGGTGCTATGCCTGACTCTTGTGCCCTACATCTCCCCAGGTGTGTCCCCAGCTGCAGCTGCTAAAGCAGCCAAATATGGTGAGTCACTCCTTCCTGCCCTCCTGCTGCCCAGATGTCAGGCTGCTTCTGCCCCCACCACCCTGCCCCATCCCCGGCCCAGCTCAGACCTCCACCTGGCTCCCATTGCCCTTGAAGGCCTGCCCAGGGTACCCCTGGGCCTAGAACCCAGAGGGGCTGCTCAGGGCCCCTTCAGCTGTGCCTCGTCCTAACCCCTGCCCACCCTCTTCTCAGGTGCCACTGGCCTTGGTGGTGTCCTGGGAGCCACCAGGCCATTCCAAGTTGGAGGTAGGGGCCATGTCTCTGTGAGATGCCCAGCTCTGCCTGGGTCTAGACGAGGCCTCTCTGGCCAGCCAGGGGAATTCCTGGAGCTGCATCTAGCACACAGACATGAGAGACAGGGGGCAAGGGACAGTCCAAGAAAGGGAACATCCTGGGCAAAGTGGCAGGCCTCAGGGCCAGGGGGTACACCATGGGCAACAGACCAGGCCGACGGGCTTGGGGGTATGAGGCCCCCTGCAGGGATGCCAGGTGGAGACGAGGTTTGTAAGGAAAGCTACTCTTGCCAGCGAGGGGTGCACAGCAGGGAGGAGGTGAGATGGTCCCGGGCAGAGAGGCAGTAGGTGATGAGGCTGCGGCAGGGCTTGCCCCACGCCAACCCTGAACCTCTCCCACAGGAGTTGCAGCAAGACCCGGCTTCGGACTGTCTCCTATTTACCCAGGTACACCCAGGCTCCCTGTCCCTCGGCCCCCCCACCTAGCCCTCTAGCCCCATCCTGCCATCTCTGCTACTTAATCTGCTTGGAAGGGCAGAGCCAGGACCCAGGGCAGACCTATGACCTCCCTACACGAAGCTGGGCCTCCCTCATTCTCCTCTCCCTCCCTTGCAAGGCCAGGGAGCATCAGCTTGTCCAAAGCACCATGTTCCACATGAGGCAGACTGAGGTTCAGGCAGTGCCAGGGACTTGCCCAAGGTCACACGATGAGTGAGGCAGAGTCCAGGGCTCCCAACACCCAGGCCCAGAACTTGGCTGCCTGGGGAGGGGTTCGGCGGGCTCCCCAGAAGTGGACTCACTCATGGCCCCTCTCCCTGTCCTGCAGGTGGTGGAGCCGGGGGCCTGGGAATTGGTGGTGAGTTGGGGCCCTGAGCTACTTTCATGGAGTGGGGGTAGGGGGCTACTGTGGCAGTGGTGACTGTGGCCACGGCCCTGGGCTGGCCCTCCAATGCCAAGAAAATTCAGCCATGGGGTGTAGGGATGAGGGCAAGGACCCCTTTCCTGGAGCTCCCAGCTTGGCATGAAACGGGACACCAGGAGATGGAGATCTGGGCCAGCCCTGGTGTCTGGGGTAACTGGAGAGCCTGATGACCACATGTAAGGGGAAAATAAAATCCGTTCAAGCAAGTGGTCAGGGAGGTCAAAGCCCAGGGCATGTTAGGTTGGGGCGGTCTGCATGGCCAGGAGGCACCCTCCTAGCTGCTCAGACTTCCACAGGCAGGAGACCCTCTGTAGGGAGCACAGCAGGGGTCAGGCTGGGGGGAGACCCGAAGCCCAGGCAGGAGGGGCAGGAAGGTCTTCAGAATCTTCTGCGAGAGACCAGAGGCCTGGTTCATGGCAGGGGTTCTGGGCAAGGCGGCAAAGCCTGCCCCCATCCCCAACTCTCACCCTTCCCTCCACAGGTAAACCTCCCAAGCCCTATGGAGGGGCCCTGGGAGCCCTGGGATACCAAGGTGAGTAGAGATTCCACCCCTGGGAGAGGGTAGGGAGGAGGAGAGGCAGAGGACTGGGGTCCATCAGCCTGGGAGGGGGACAGCGGGTTTGGGCTAGACAAGGCAGAGAGGGAGTGGGGAGGTTGCAGGGAGCTGGACTCGTCACTCCCATCCCTGCATCTAGCACAGACCCAGACACTCAGAGCTAAGAATGGGCCTGGGACCCTCCAGGCTCGCCCCAGGCCAGGCCGGGCAGTTCCTCCCTCGCTGCTGCCCACCCGCACCCCCAGCCCCACCAGGAGGAGCCAAGGGAAAGAGAAGGGAGGAGCTCAGAGGAACAGAGGAGAGAGAGGATAAACAGGACAACAGACCCTAGAGTCAGGGAATCTGAGGGGTGGATGGGGGACCCAAGGTGCACCACCTGCTCAAAGATGCAGACGTCCCTCGGGAATGTGGGGGGCAGCTAATGGTCACCGCTTCCCAAGGCCCCTCCAACAGTGCCCAAAGGAGACCCGAAGAACACAGGCCCGTTCCTGTGTCTACTCAGCCTGTCCCCACCTGCTTCCCACCACACAGAGGAGGCAGCTGGGGCCAGGACAGGGAGAGGCAGAGGCAAGACCAGCCTGACCCTGTCCGGGGTTCCCAGATCTCAGTCAGGCACCACCTGATGCCCCGGGCCTGATAGATGCCGCTGCTTTCCAAACATCCAGGCCTGGATGAGTTTCACCAGAAAAGCCTGTCCTCCTGCCCCACTCGGCAGCTCGCTGCCACCAGGTGGCGGTATGGAGCCACGTTGAGCTCCAGCAGAGGCAGAAACTACTCCAGGCCCTCCTTCCAGACAGGGGTGCCTTGATGGCTTAAAAGGAGGCCAGTTCGTGTGTTCAGAGCTGCTTGCTGAAGGCTTCCCAAACACAGTGTGCTCAGAATATACAGACATTGTCCAGGTCAAGCCCCTTCCCCTCTCTGAGCGTTGATTAGACCACCATCCTGCAGGCCCAGCTCCCTCCCACCTGCCAAGTAGGAGTTAAGGCAAGTGGCTCAGAGTTTGGCAGGAGGCTGTGGCCAGGCCTCTCATGGCTTTGGAGCCTCTGTTCTCCATTGTGGTGATGGGGGTATGAGGCTATGTGGACAGGGGCTTGGGCAGTACCCCGGAGGGGTCCGACGGTCATGTGTGCCTCCTCCTGGCCAGGTGGGGCCTGCCTGGGGAAATCCTGTGGCCGGAAGAGAAAGTGAGCTTCCCAGGACCCCTGACTCACGACCTCATCAACGTTGGTGCTACTGCTTGGTGGAGAATGTAAACCCCTTGTGATCCCTACCCCTACGCGCCCCCCCAGTCCCCACCCCAGGAGGGACAGGCCAGGCTGGGTGGCCTTGGAAATCCACAAAGCAAGGAAACAAGAGTGGTGGCCAAGTGGGCCCCAGGAAACCCCCTACTTCAGAGGCCGGGGGTAGGTGGGCTTAGCCACCTGCCCCCACCCCCTTCCCACCCAGGAGCTCCCCCTCCACACACTCTCCATCTCCAGGGGAACTTGGTGCTACGTGCTGGTGCTCTCATCTTCCTGGGGGAGGGAGGAGGGAAGGGCAGCCCCTCGGGAACCCCCTCCCTGGGGCTCCTCTGAAGATGGTGCAGACACTCCCTGGGCAGTCCCATCTCCCCCTGCCCACCAGAACCCACCCCCCCCCAACCCTGGCTGCGGTCCAGTTGGTACCTAAGCACCAAAAGCCTCAAGCTGGATTCGGTCATACCATCTCTGAGCCCCCTTGCCCACCACCTCTTCCCCACTTCTGGGGACACCTTCGGATTGGAAGACCCCCATTGGGAACAGCCCTCTTGCTCTTGTGGAATTCATCCATCCATCTGTCCATCCGTCCATCCCTCCTTGTCCCCAGTTGACCACCCAGCACCACTAGCTGGCTGGGTGCCCCCTACCATCAACCTGGTTACCCTGTCCTGGCGGCCTGTACCCTGCCTCCAACCCCCCCACACACACCCCTACGATGGGGCCTGAGCACCCAGGGTGTGAGGAGCTATGCTAGCTGGGGTGGCAGGAATCTCCTCCCCAACCTGGGTCCCCCCCCATGCAGTACTGTATCCCCCATCCCTCCCTTGAACCACTGAACTTCAGAGCATCTCCCACCCCTGCCCTGCCCATCTCTTTGTGTCTCGCTGTGATAGATCAATAAATATTTTATTTTTTGTCCTGGATATTTGGGGATTATTTTGGATTGTGGATGTTCTCTTGGTTTTGTTTTCGTGATTAATTGAAAAGAAAAAAAATTTTTTTTTCTGATCTGGGGAGCTATATTCCCCAGTAGAAAACTCAGCTTCATCACTTTGGTGTAACTCTGGATGAAACACACACTTTTTTTTCTTTTGAACATGAACAGAGAATCAATGGCTTGAGAAAAGACTAATAAATGAAAACCTTTTGAAGGAAACTGTGTCGTGACCTCCTTTATACTCTCCCATCCTCCCCAGGGCAGAAACAGGAACTTGCACTCTTCAAGGTACATTTAGGGGCAGCTATTTACCAAAATCACCTGCCCTGCCGCTCCTGGTTCGGCTCGCTCCCGGGTATATCAACCTTCTTCAAGTTTCGTTCACTCCTCAACAATGAAAGCCCTTCTGCAGGGGAAGCTGGGGCCAACCAGCCCCCTACCCACAACCACCCATGGGGATCTCCCTGGAGGAGGGGGCTCACCCACCCAGCCACACCTTCCCCAGGCCTGGGGGTGGCCTCCAGATGCTGAGGGTAGAGCTGAAGCGGTGGAGGAAACAAAATGACCCTTCTGTCCAGACCAAACCCTTGGCCTTGTTGAACAGCCATTCAGAGAGGGGACAGACGGGCCCATCTAAGAAAAGCAGAAGGCAAGCTTCCCTCGGAAACATCCCCCACCCCCAAAGGAAGAACCATTCACCCACACAGCACAGCTTCACTTCTTGATAAAATATAACAAATGAGATTCTACGGGTGGCACTGGGAGCCCCAGAGACCTCCATCCCCAGGACGATTCCCCGCTCTGTGGGGCCAGAAATCCACGGGGCCTGGGCACACGCCCACCTGGAGCCCACAACGCCCCTTTAGACCTCGCCCTGGGTGCCAGATTCTGGAATCCCCTCCCCAAACCACCAATTCCACTTCCAGGGCCCCACATGGTCTCATGCCTGCACCCGTCCTCCTGAGAGCCGACCCCACGGCTGGGGGCATACCCCCCAGGACAGAAGGGTGGTGAGGGAGCTGTTTGCCAGGAGTGTGGGTATCTGTATGTTTGCCCACAAGAACCCTCACAGTGCCAGGAGCAGCTGAGATGGAAAGAGAATCAGGTGGGGTGACACTCTGGGAGGCTATCCCAGATAGATGGCAAAAAGCAATGTACCAGGAAGAACGGGGAGGGTCGGGACAGATGGAGCACCCAGAGGTAGGGGGTCAAGAGAAGAAAGGAGGGAGGGGCAGGTTCATGGAGACCCACAAGGGGACCCCGCTGTGACAGTCCATGAGGGGTGACACAGCTTGCCCAAGGGTAGTGACAAAGGAGACTCTCATTCATTCATTCAACCAAAGTATCCCTCACTGGACCCCTCTCCGCACTCCTGCCTCTGAAAGTTGCCAGTGCCAGCAATCAGCCCTGGGGCCTCCCTGTTCTGGTTGCTCATAGTTCTTGGCTTTAGATGCCACCCCTGCCTCGGCGACTCCCAAATGGACACCTTCAGCGTAGAACTCTCTCTGGAGCTCTGGACCAACACACTCAACTTTTTTTTCTTAAGATTTTATTTATTTGGGATCCCTGGGTAGCACAGCGGTTTGGCGCCTGCCTTTGGCCCAGGGCGCGATCCTGGAGACCCGGGATCGAATCCCATATTGGGCTCCCGGTGCATGGAGCCTGCTTCTCCCTCTGACTGTGTCTCTTCCTCTCTCTCTCTCTCTCTCTCTCTCTGTGACTATCATTAAAAAAAAAAAGATTTTATTTATTTATTCATGAGAGACATGGAAAGAGAGGCAGAGACACAGCCAGAGGGAGAAGCAGGCTCCCTGCAGGGAGCTCGATGTGGGACTCAATCCCAGGACCCTGGGATCACACCCTGAGCTGAAGGCAGATGCTCACCCACTGAGCCCAAACACATCCAACTTTACCACTTCCCCCTGGAAGTCTCAAGGACATCCCCATGTAGCATGGTCCTCCCTCCTTCCAAAACCCACTCCCTTCCCGCCTTGCCTGTCTCGGTGGGCAGCAGCTCTGGTGGCTCTCTGGGAGTCAGGCCAGTAGCTTCAGAGCCATGTGAGGATTCCCCAGCAAAGCCCACAGCACTACCTCCAGGAGACCCCAGAGTCCAGCCGCTTCTCACAACCTCCAGGGCTGGGTACCTTGGTCCGTGAGGAGCTCTTGCCCAATTACCCAACATAGCTTCTTCACTGAGCTCCCCAATTAGCTCCCCTTTAGCCTCCTCACCACACAGTAGCCAAAACAATCCTTTTAAAACCTAAGTCAAGGGGCAGCCTGGGTGGGTCAGTGGTTTAGCACCACCTTCAGCCCAGGGTGTGATCCTGGAGTCCGGGGATCGAGTCCCGTGTCAGGTTCCCTGCATGAAGCCTGCTTCTCCCTGTGTCTCTGCCTCTCCCTTTGTGTCTCTCATGAATAAATAAATAAAATCTTTAATTAAAAAAATAAAATAAAACCTAAGTCAAGCGGGACACCTGAGTGGCTCAGTGGTTGAGTGGTTGAGTGTCTGCCTTTGGTTCAGTTTGTGATCTCGGAGGACTGCCTGGGATCAAGTCCTGCATTGGGCTCCCTGCGAGGAGCCTGCTTCTGTCTCTGCCTACGTCTCTGCCTCAATCTGTCTCTCATAAATAAATGAATAAAATCTTTAAAAAAAATAAATAAAAATAAAACCTAAGTCAAGTCATGCACCTGCTCAAAACCCCACCACGGCTCCCATCTACCTCAGGGCCAAAGCCAGAGAGGCCCTTTTTAATTTTTTAAAAGATTTTATTTATTTATTCATGAGAGACACACAGAGAGAGGCAGAGACACAGGCAGAGGGAGAAGCAGGTTCCTTTCGAGGAGCCTGATGCGGGACTTGATCCCAGAACCCGGGATCACGACCTGAGCCAAAGGTAGACTTTTTTTTTTTAATATTTTATTTATTCATGAGAGACACAGAGAGAGAGGCAGAGACACAGGTGGAGGGAGAAGCAGGCTCCATTCAAGGAACCTGATGTGGGACTCGATCCCGGGTATCCAGGATCACACCCTGGGCTGCAGGCGGCGCTAAACCGCTGCGCCACCAGGGCCGCCCCAAAGGTAGACTTTCAATCACTGAGCCACCCGGGTGCCCCAGAGAGGCCTTTTGATGCCCTGGAAGCCCCTACCTGAGTCGTACCAGCTGTTCTGACCACATCTCCTGCTACCTGCCCTCTGCCAGGCCATGCACTGAATGCCTTTTCCTTGCAGGGAGCAGGTCACCCCACCACGGGCCTCAAGGTTTGCTGTCTTCCCTGCCCAGAGCATTCTTCCCTCTGCTATCAACGGGCTTGGCTCCCTTGCCTCCTTCAGTGACTCCAATGTCACCTTCTCAGTGTCCCTGTCTAAAATAACAAGCTGTCCCTCCTCCCTCACCTGTCCCTGCCTGCTCTTTCTCCAGAGCACCCGTCACCCTGTGACATAGGATATTGCACTTCTTTGCTCATTCTCTGACTCACCACACCAGGACATACATTCCCTGAGGATAAACACTGCTTGAAGAACACAATACATAAACTCCCTGCTTTCATTCGTTAGCCACTCTGGTAGGAAGATGGTAAGTGAATGTGTTAGGCTGATAATGGCCCCAAAGATATCCAGGTCCCAAGCCCTGGAAACTTGTAAATATTGCGGCATTATAGTCTGCTCAGGCTGCCATAGCCAAGTACCCCATTCTGGGGGGAGAGGGGAGCTTAAATTTTTTTTAATTATTTATTTATGATAGTCATACAGAGAGAGAGGCAGAGACAAGGCAGAGACACAGGCAGAGGGAGAAGCAGGCTCCATGCACCGGGAGCCCGACATGGGATTCGATCCCGGGTCTCCAGGATCGCGCCCTGGGCCAAAGGCAGGCGCCAAACCACTGCGCCACCCAGGGATCCCGAGAGGGGAGCTTAAACGACAGAATTTATTTTCTCACAGTTCTGGAGCCCAGAAGTCCAAGAGCAAGGTGTTGGCAGGGTTGGTTACTTCTGAGACCCCATTCCTTGGCTTCTTCTTTCCCCTCTGTCTTCACGCTGTCTTCACTCGGTGCCAATCTGTTCCTAATCTCTTCTTATAAGGACACCAGTCAGATTGGATCGGAGCCCACTCTAATGACCTCATTTTAACCTAATTGCCTCTTTAAAGGCTCTATCTCCAAACACAGTCACATTCTGAGGTATTGGAGACTGAAGACTTCCACATATGAATTTTGCAGAAATACAATTCAGCCCCTAACGCTTACCTTATATGGGAAAAGAGTCTTTGCAGATATGATTCAGTTAAGGATCAGAAGATGGGGAGATTATCCTGGTGGGCACTAAATGCCATCACAAGTATCCTTATAACAATCTGGACAAACTATGCCAACAAACTGGGACAACCCAGAAGAAATGGATAAATTCCTAGAAACACACAACTGAGCAAGACTGAATCATTCACGAAGAAAGAGAAAACCTGAGAAGATGAGTAACAAGGAGATTGAATCAATAATCAAAATTTTCCCAGCAGGGATGCCAGTGGGGTGGCTCAGTAGTGGAGCCTCTGCCTTAGGCCCAGGGCATGATCCTGGGGTCCTGGGATTGAGTCCCACATCGGGCATCCTACAGGGAGCCTGCCTCTTCCTCTGCCTGTGTCTCTGCCTCTCTGTATTTCTCTCATGAATAAATAAATAAAATCTTTAAGAAAATAAAAATTTAAAAATCTAAAAAATTAAAAAAAAATCTCCCAACAAAGAAAAATCTCCCAAAAAAGAAAAAGGACCAGTTGGCTTCACTGGTCAATTCTACCAAACATTTAAATAATTAACACCTATCCTCCAGAAAGTCTCCCCCCACACACCCCTCACAAAAAAAAAAAAATGGAGGAGGAGGGAATATTTATTCTAAGAGGCCACTGATACAAACACCAGACAAAAACACAAGAAGAGAAAACTACAAAGAAGGGACATCAGCAAGATGCAGAACATACACACACACACACACACACACACAAAGATGCAGAACACAGCCTCATCCACACCCCCACAGAGACGTGTATTTGGCAGCCATTCACATTCAGAGACCAAACTGCCCTTGTGGGAGCTGGTAGGAGGTGAAACCTTAGTGGAGCCCATGACCCAGAATGCCCATTTTTTTAAAAAGACTTATTTACTTAAGACAGAGAGAGAGAGAGAGAGAGAGAGGGTGTGGGGGCGGGAGGGAAACTTCAAGCAGACTCCCCACTGAGGGCAGAGCCCAACGCAGGGCTCCATGTCATGACCCATGAGATCATGACCTGAGCCAAAACCAAGAGTTGGATGCTCAACCAACTGAACCACCCAAGTGCCCCACACAATGACCAGTTCTGTAAGGTAGATTCACAAGCTAGTGGCAGGCCTATCAGCTGTGGTCCCAGCTGCAGAGCAGTAGCTATGGGCTTGGCACCACCCTGCTTCTCCATGACCCTGGCACCAGGCCCTCCACCAAGGGATCCAGGAGGGGTAATGCCCATCCAGCCCCCAGTAACAGGCCTGCTGGCCTTGGACCTGACTATAGGGACAATTTCATGACTTGGCTGCAGCCCCATGGTACCATGGCCTGGAAGCAGTCTTGTCCACCCAAGGACCAGCCCAATATCACAACAGAAGCCACACCCATCCATGCCCTGACAACTGCAGACCTCACCATGGGCCCAACAAAAATGAGATCCAGCTGCTGCCCCACTATAACACAACCCCAGAGACAGACCCATAAATCCAGGGAACTGGAAGGGAAAGGTCTATTGTTATTAAAACGAGTCTGTAAAGACTGGAAGGGGCATCTGATCCTTCAGTGCTGAGACACCCATGTTAAGGCTACACAGATCATGAAGATTTAGGTAAACACAACACCACCAAAGGAAACTAATAAAGCTCCAGTAACCAACTCTAAAGAAATGTAGAGCCATGAATTACTTGACAGAGAATGCAAAATAATTGTCTTAAAGAAGCTCAGAAAAAAAGAAAAGAAAGAAGAAAGAAAAGAAAGAAAGAAAGAAAGAAAGAAAGAAAGAAAGAAAGAAAGAAAGAAAGAAAGAAAGAAAGCTCAGTGAGCTGTAAGAGAACACCAATAAGCAACTAAACAAAATCAGGAAAATAATACATGAACAAAATTAGTTCAACAAACCGCCTAGGTGGCTCAGCCAGCTAAGCATCTGACTCTTTTTTTAGCCCAGATCATGATCTTGGGGTCCTAGGGTTGAGCTCCCAGCTCAACAGGGAGTCTGCTTGTCCCTCTCCTCTGCTCCTCCACCCCCCCACTTTTTCTCTCTCAGATAATTTTTTTAAAAAAAGAAAGATCAACAAAACTAAAAGTTGGTTTTCTGAAAAGATAAACAATATTGACAAACCTTAAGTAGATTAGCTAAGAAAACAAGAGAGAGGACTCAGATAAATAAAATTAGAAATCAAACAGGAGACATTACCACTACCATAGAAATACAAAGGATCATAATTAACTACTATGAATAATTATGTGCCAACAAGGAAATCCTATCATTTGCGACAACAACATGGAAGAATCTGGAGGACATTATGCTAAATAAAATAAGCCAGACACACAGAGACAAATATTCCATGATATCACTTATATGTGGAATTTTAAAAAGTCAACTTCATAGAAGCAAAGAGTAGAGTGGTGGTTGCCAGGGGCTGGGGTTTGGGGAAAACAAAGAAATGTTGGCCAAAGGGTACAAAGTTTCAGTTACCCAGATAAACAAGTTCTGAAGATGTAATGTACGGCATGGTACATATAATAAATAATCCTGTATTGTATACTCAAAATTTGCTAAGAGTAGACCTTTTTTTTTTAAAGATTTTATCTATTTATTCATGAGAGACACAGAGAAAGAGGCAGAGATACAGGCAGAGGGAGAAGCAGGCTCCCTTGAGGGAGCCTGACGTGGGACTCAATCCTGGATCCCAAGATCACGCCCTGAGCCGAAGGCAGACACTCACCCACTGAGCCACCTAGGCACCCCACTGAGAGTAGACCTTAAAGTGTTCTTACCACACACATACACACAAAGTAAGCCTATCAGTGAGGCAAATGTTAATTAGCTCGATTGCAGTGATCATTTCATTATATATGTATATGAAAACATCACGTACGATTCAAATATATACAATTTTTATTTGTCAATTATGTCTCAAAATAGCTGGTAATTTTAACTGATTTACTGATTGAATTTTCAGGGGAAACACTAATATCTCTAATGAATAATGACACAATAATCCTCAACAAAATACTACCAAACTGAATATAATAATACATTAAAAGGATCATTCACGAAGACCAAGCAGAATTTATTCCTGGAATGCAAGGATGGTTTGACATATGAAATCAATCAATATAATATGCTAAATTAACAAAATAAAGGACAAAAGTCACATAATCACTTCAATAGATGCAAGAAAAGCATCATAAAAATTCAATTCCCTTTCATGATAAAAAAACCACTCAAAAAAAAAAAAAACTAGGAAAAGAAGAAAGCTAATTCTACACACCAAAGGCCACAACCCTCATCATACTCAATGATGAAAGACTGGAAGGTTTCCCTCTAAAATCAGGAATATGAATGTCCACTCACCACTTTTACTTATAATATTGGAAGTCCTAGCCAGAACAAGTAAGTAAGGAAAAGAAATAAAGGGCATCTAAATTTTAAAAAGCAGGGACACCTGGGCAGTTCAGCTGCTGAGTGCCTGCCTTTGGCCCAGGGCGTGATCCTGGAGTCCCGGGATGGAGTCCCTCATCGGGCTCCCTGCATGGAGCCTGTTTCTTTCTCTGCCTATGTCTCTGCCTCTCTCTCTCTCTCTCTCTCTCATGAATAAATAAAATCTTTTTTAAAAAAATAAAAAGTAAAACGGGCTCATGGTGGCACAGTTGGTTAAGCGTTGACTCTTGATTTCAGCTCAGATCATGATCTCAGGGTCGTGGGATCAAACCCCAATTGGGTTCCACACTCTAGCAGTGTCTTCTTGAAATTTTGTCTCCCTCCCCTCTGCCCCTCTTGCTTGTGCTCTCTCTATATATATAATATAGATAAATCCTAAAAAAAAAAAGGTAAAATTATCTGTTCACAGATTACATGATCTTATATGTAGAAAACCCTAAAGACTAAACATACACACAACTTTTTAGAAGTAATAAATGGGGACACCTGGGTGGCTCAATGGTTGAGCATCTGCCTTTGGCTCAGGGTGTGATCTCGGGATTCGGGATTGAGTCCCACATCCAGCTCCCTGCAATGAGCCTGCTTCTCTCTCTGCCTATGTCTCTGCCTCTCTCTCTCTGTATCTCTCATGAATAAATAACTAAAATCTTTTTTAAAAAGTGATAAATGAATTCAGCAAAGTTGCAGCATACAAACTTAACACAAAGAAATTAGTTGCATGGGGAGCCTGGGTGGCTCACTCAATTAAGTATCTTACTTGAGCTCAGGTCTTGATCTCAGGGTCATGAGTTTAAGCCCTGCGTTGGCATAGAGCCTACTTTAAAAAAAAAGAGAATGAAAGAGAAAGAGCAATCAGTTGCTAGTAAAATCAGAAAAACAAAAAATAATTTTAAAAATTAAAAGTAAGCATGCCCAGGTGACTCAGTGGTTAAGCATCCACATTTTGGCTTAGGTCATGATCCTGGAGTCCTGGGATCAAGTACCACATCGGGCTCCCTATGAGGAGCCTGCTTCTCCCTCTGCCTATGTCTCTGTCTCTCTGTGTGTGTGTCTCATGAATACATAAATAAAACTCTTAAAAAAAAAAAGAACAAAGTTGAAAGACGAATATGTCCTGATCTCAAATATGTTACAAAGCTACAGTAATCAAAACAATGTGGTACTGGCATAAAAATAAACATATAGATCAGTAGAACAGAATAGAGAGCCCTGAAATAAACCTTCACATATTTTGTCAAATGATCATGGACAAGGGTGCAGAGACATTCAATGGAGAAAGGACAATCTCTTCAAAGAATGGTACTGGGATATCCACATGAAAAAAAAATCGTGTCTTACACTATATACGATAATTAACTTAAAATGTAAGACCAGAAACTATGCGTTTCTTCTAGGAAACCTCTATGTTTCCCCTAGAAGATATATAAGGAAAACCTCCATGATGTTGGACTTGGCAGCAATTTCTTACATATGATACCAAAAGCACAGGCAATTAAAAAAAAAAAAGACAAATGGGACTACATCAAACTTAAAACTTTTATGCATCAAAGGACACAATCAACAGAGTGAAAGGCAACCTACAGAAAATGAATGCAAATTCTATATAAGATACAGGTCTAATATACCAAATATATAAAGAACTTGTACAACTCACCAACAAAAAAAACCCCAAAATAAACTGATTTAAAAATGGGCATAGGGAGGGCACCTAGGTGGCTCAGTCACTTAAGCATCCTATTCTGATTCTAGCTCAGGTCTTGATCTCAGGGTCATGAGTTTGGGCCCTGCATTGGGCTCCATGCTAATCGTGGAGCTTCCTTAAAAGAAAAAAAAATGGTTAAGATGGTAAATTTATATTATGTGCTATTTACTGCAATTTTTAAAAAAAGAAGGTAGAAGAGGAAAGGCACTAGATTCTCCTCTAGAGCCTCCTGAAGGAGTGCAGCCTTTGATTTGATTTCAGACTCCTGGTGTCTGAACTAGGAGAAAAATAATCTCTGTCGTTTCTTAATCTGCTCCCCTACACATACTCACGTTCACTTAAGCCGAGGTTGTGGCAATTTGCTACAGCAGCCCCAGGGAACGGTCAATAAAGGATTCTCTCTAATGTCAGAGTATCAGGCAGGGGCACCTGGCTGGTTTCGCTGGAAGAGTTATGAGTTCAGCTCTCTCCTTTCTGCCGTCATCCTGGTTGCGTGTGGCTGACTGTGATCACCATGTCTTCTCACAAGACTTTCAGAATCAAGCGATTCCTGGCCAAGAAACAAAAGCAGAATCATCCTATTCCCCAGTGGATTCAGATGAAAACTGGTAATAAAATCAGGTACAACTCTAAGAGGAGACACTGGAGAAGAACCAAGCTGGGTCTATGAGGAAGCATCACACATCATGAAATAGCAAACATAATTGGCACACATATTTAAGCCGCATGGAGATCACATGTTCCTATCCTATCAATATGGAAGCATCCTTCCTACCTGGCCAATAGACATGTCTTATCAGGGGAATGATTTTCACTGTTACTATGCCTCTATACCAGTAGGTTGGTTCAGTAATAATGTGAGACCTTTCAGCTGAGCTGCTGTTGTGTCCTGATTTGTGAAGTACTGAATTCCCCCTCCTGTGTCTGATAGAACTTTCTGCAGTGATAGAAATGGCCCTTGACAATGAAGTATTTAAAGTGTGGCTAGGGGACGCCTGTGTGGCTCTGTCTGCTAAGCGTCTGCCTTTGGCTCAGGTCTTCACGGGGAGTCAGCATGTCTCCCTCTCTCTGCTCCTCCCCCTGCTCATGTGCTTTCTCTCAAATAAAATCTTTAAAAAAAAAAAAAAGAGTTATGAGTTCAAACTCCATGTTGGGCGTGGAGATTACTATAAATAAATAAATAAATAAATAAGTAAATAAATAAATAAATAAATAAATAAATAAACAAGCTTTAAAAAAATACATTTTTAAAAATTAAAAAGAAATGAAAGCCAGGAAAGAAGATAAAGAGTGAGAAAGAATGTTAAGTTATCAGGACATCTGACCTCCAGTTAAAGACCCTGAGATGATGAGCATACGCTTGGGAAGTCCGAACAACAGATACACCTGGTTACCAAAAGTGAGCAAGGAGAGAATAAAACCAAAGTAGCCAGGGGCTAAGTCCTGTAAAGATGAAAGGAAGGGCTTTAGGTTCATTTTTCTTTTAAAGATTTTATTTATTTATTCATGAGAGACACACAGAGAGAGGCAGAGACATAGGCAGAGGGAGAAGTAGGCTCCCTGCGGGGAGCCTGATGTGGGACTGGATCCCAGGACCATTGAGCCACCCAGGTGCCCCAAGGGCTTTGGGTTTAAAAGCAAGAAAAGGGGCTGCCCGGGTGGCTCAGCAGTTTGGTGCCTGCCTTCAGCCCAGGGTGTGATCCTGGAGACCTGGGATCAAGTCCCACGTCAGGCTCCCTACATGGAACCTGCTTCTCCCTCTGCCTGTGTCTCTGTCTCTCTCTGTGTCTCTCATTAATAAATAAATAAAAATTAAAAAAAAAAAAAGGCAAGAAAAGGCCACACTTTGACCCATGTGTTCAGAGGCTCCAAGGGGTAATAGGTGGACATGAGCTGGACATGAGCTGGGGACTATCACACTGTGCACCTGGCTAGACCAGGGAGGAGGAGGGGTAAAATTCCAGATATATTTTGTACAGAAAGTCAATAGATTTGCCGATGGATCAGATGCAAGGGGCAGTGGGAGAGATTGAGAAAAGCCAAGGCCACCTGCTAGTTTTGGCCTGAACCACGAGATGAAGGTGGTGTTACAGAGATGAACACCTGTGGAGGAAGAGCTCCAGGCACACAGTTCCGGCCTAGACGCACTGAGTGTGAGGTGCCAGTGACAGCTGGGTCAAAGACAGGGCAGGGGAGTCACTGACCCGCATGTCTGGGTATGGTCAACCAGAGTGGGCAAGAAGGGGACAGACTGTGCCTGACCACAGGGAGCTCGTGATACCAGCTCTTTTTGTCCCTAGGCTAGGACAGCCCAGGCTCAGGCCCCTGCCCTGGATGACAGTCTTGGGCTCATACTGTGACAGTGTCTCCACGGAGCTTTTTGCTTGTCACCAGCTTGTGTTAGCCAGGCACCAGTGTAGCAAGTTTGGATAAATCCCGATCACTGACCTGGGGTAAAGGAGCCTTTGCAACAGAGCTCTTGACCCCTCATCTAGAAAATTTTTATCGTGAACCCCCATCATTAAAATATTTTTGAGCAACCATCATATATGTATATATATACATACATATATGTTATATATACATATATATGTGTATATATATATATATATATATATATATGTTTGTCACTTGAATGGCAAACAGGTACCCAAATCAGGCTCTGAATTTGCTCCCCACCACACACAAGTACTCATATTCAGTTGTAAATTATAGACATATGGGACTACACAAATAAAATATGTTCATCACATAACCATGCAAAAGCAGAGTTTAAGAGTCCTCAAAAGATTAAAAAAAAAAAAACCAGTATTTGAAAGGTTATATTATTTAAAAGTACAAAATTCCTGGGTGGCTCAGTGGTTAAGCGTCTGCCTTCGGCTCAGGTCACAAGTCCCGGGATCCAGTCCCACTTCAGGCTCCCTACTACAAGGGGAGCCTGCTTCTCCCTCTCCCTCTGCCTCTGCCTGCCACTCCCCTTACTTGTGCTCTGTCAAATAAATAAATAAAATCTTATTAAAAATTAATAAAAGTAAAAAATTCCTCTTTTGTTAAAAAAATTTAATACCTTATATGAGCAATGCGACTGAATGCATCGGATCTGAAGAGCCACTCATTGGTTCTATCAGGATAGAAGTGCCAGCTCCATCTTTTTTGTTAGTCTTATATTAGCATTGTCTTCAACCTCTGCTTTCTTTTCAGGAATCTTTGGCAGCCTGGAGGCCATTCTACCAGCTTTTGTTTTGTTAAAACTTGACAACATCACCACGGCCCTTCCAGGTTCATTCTGTGGTGCCATCCTCCACCCTGCGCTATGGCCCTCTCCCAAAGCCATCTGACCAACAGACAGAGGAAGGGCACCAACACCGATCTAAATATTATGCATTTTAAAGGCCCAGCTTCTTCCTTATCAAAAATTAAAATTCTAATATTTTCTCGCGTCCCCAGGTAACTGTTTTTGCACCCAGGAGTGAGTGCCCTTGCCTTGCAGGCCATGGGCTGCGGGCCCTGGCTAGACGAGTCTACACAAACATGTTATGTAGAGCCCAAGTCTGGGCAGCTGTGCCCAGACACCCTTGTTTACTGGGTGTACCAAGGCACGTGGTTCAAGCTCTCCACTCACCACCTTTCTGCCCCGGGATCAAGTGGGAGTGCCTAAAGGGAGGAAGGGTCACCCCCTCCCCAGGTCCAGCATACTGGGATTCTCCCCCTTTAGGCAGGGTCGTCCTCTTCTTCAGTGCTAGGCTGGGGACCTGTGTTTGGGGACAGCCCGCTTGCTCCGGCCATTTCACCCAGCCCAAACCCTGTTGAGGGCAGCGCCAGCTCCAGATCTCGGGCACGCGAAAGGGCAGACCCCTGGGCGGATTCGGCCCTCTCCAGATCCTCCTCTTGCAGCTCCCTGCCTAGCCGGTGAGGCCCGAGACGAGACGTCACTGCGGGCCTCAGAGAGGGCGAGGACCTGACAGGCGCCCTCTCCGAGGCGCCCACCTCGGCCCCTAGGGCCCACACCGCCTCCTCCAGCTCGGGGCTGGGTCGCGGGGGCTCCCCGCGGGGAAGTCGAGGCCCCCTCTGCGGGCCTGTGCATCTCCCTCGGTGCCGCCTCGGAGCACGCTTCCCCTGCGAGGCCGCGGACCTCGGCTTACGAGCCCCGGCGTCGCGGCGCCCTGCAGGGACCCGGCGCTCGGGCGAGGATGAATGAAAGGGCGGGGCGGGCGCCGCCGAGGGCGCGGGGCGGGGCCGCGCAGGGCAGCTGGGCCGCTCGCCCGCGCCCCGCCCCGCCCTCGTGCCGCAGCTCCAGGCCCCGCCCCGGCCCGCCCCTCCGCTCGCTCCCTGGGCGGCCGCGGCTCGGAGCCGGTGCCGGACCCGGTGTCCGAGAGGCGGCGGCCGCGCCGCGAGCCCCGAGCGCACCCCGGCCCGGCCCGGCCCGCGCCCTCCGCCTCCCGGGCCAGCGGCTGCGGCGGCGGCGGCGGCGGCGGCGGGCGAGCTCGCGGGGCCCGGGCCGCCCCCCCAGCCCCAGCCCCAGCCCGCCGGCCCCGCCCCCCGCCGAGTGCATGAGGTTGACGCTACTTTGTTGCACCTGGAGGGAAGAACGTATGGGAGAAGAAGGTGCGCGGGGCGCGGGGCGCGGGCCGGGCGGGCGGGGGCGTCGCGCCGGGGCCGCCGGGGCCGCCGGGGAGCGGGTGCACGGGAGGGGGCCGGGTCTGCCGCGAGGCCGCGCCCCTGCCTCCTTGGGGATGAGCTCGCCCTTCCCGAGCCCGCAGGCCCCTCCCTGACGCGCTCCCCCTCGGTTTCCCCCTCCCGGGCCGTGGCCCCTCCTCCCTTTCGTCCCCGCCCGCCCCGGCCGGCCCCGGCCCCCCTCCGCGTGCTCGGCCCACCCGGGGCTCGCACTGGGGCCCCCTTATCCTGTCTCTAAGCCGGCCGGGAAGAAAGAGGTGCTGGGGAAGCCGCAGCCCTGGTTCCGAGCTCTCTGCCCAGCTCCGTGACCTTGAGTCAGGTGCTACGTGCCAGGCCTCAGTTTACCCACTTTACAATCGGGGACTGGGTGGTTGCCCCTCGGTACTGATGGTTGGAGGCCCTGATGGGCAGAGCAGAGAGAAGCCTCCTCCAGGGAACCGTCGGCAGTATCCTGGGGCCCCTACCCCCTCTCCCTGCACCAAACCTAGTGCCTGCCATCAGTCTTGGCTGGGAGGCTGACTCTCAGCTTAGTCTCCTCTTCCCCTCCTTTCCCCTTCCTGGGGCCTAAGGATTGGGTTGCAGGACAGGTAAGGATATGAAGACCCCCCAGGACTCCCTCCATGGGGTTGCCTTCCCTAGGTTCCCTGGCAGCCGTCACAGAGGCTCACCTGGTCCAGTGCAGGTCCGGTTTCCGCCAGCCCCTCCAGGCCTGCTCTTTCCTAGGGCTCCTGCCAGCCCTCCCCCAGGCCCCTGAAGGCCTGCTTGGGGCAAGTGCCCATCTCACTATCACCCCTACCTTAGGTCCTTGCGTCCTCGTGGAGGGCCAGGCTGTGACCTGGGAGCCTTAACTGTGTGACCACGCAAGCCTTACCCTCTCCAGGACTCAGTCTCCCCATCTATACAATGGGAAGGAGCAGCTTTGGGGGATCCTCCAGGGCCCACCCTGCTCTGAGGATACCAGGCCCCTAGAATGACTAAGCATGCCTAGTGGCTGGCTTGAGGAGGTGTCTGGAAGTGCCCAGCTCTGCATCCCCAGGCCCTCCTAGGCCAAGGCAGAGCCGAGATTGAGATGAGGCCAGCACCTCTGGACTTCCTGCCTTTCTGCTCCTTTGGGGTCTTCAGCCCTAGATACACCAGCCCAGCCCTGTCCAGTCCTTGCCCTTTCAAAGCTCCTCTTCCTGGACAGGCAGGGGAAGAAAGGGGCTGTTACAAGAGTGTCACCTGCTGCCTTATCTCTAAGTTCTGCCACTATCTTTCTCCCTATTGACCTTGCCTGACAGGAGATGAAGCAGAAGAATGCTGTTGTTGGAGAGTGGACATTTTCTGATCCTCCTCTTCCGTTTACAGACAGGGAAACCAAGGCCCACAGAGGCTTAGTGCCTTAGGCAAGATCTCAGCAAGGCTCTCAGACCTGTGTGCTTTCTTCTTTTGCTAAGCGCAGTGCCTGGGTGCTGCCTGTATATGCACGAGGATGTACAGGTCTACGTGGGGTGGGCAGGGCAGGCTGGGCCTGCAACAGACGGCGCCTCCGAAGAATGATTCCTGACTCCCTGTCTTCCTTGCAGGAAGTGAGTTGCCCATGTGTGCGAGCTGCGGCCAGAGGATCTATGATGGCCAGTACCTCCAGGCCCTGAATGCTGACTGGCACGCAGACTGCTTCAGGTAGGGCAGGCTGGCCGGGGTCGGGGTGCCCCCAAGCAAGGCCTGCCAGAGACAAGAGGCTGGGTCAGCAGTCTGGGAGACCTGGCTCTTCCTTCTGCCATCTCTGCTTGTGACTTCCAGCGAGTCCTTGGCCCCCGTTTCCCCATCTCTAAAATGATGCATTTGGATAAGAAGGTCCCCAAAGGCCTTTGGTTTTGTCATTCTAGAGCTCTAAGGAGAGGAAGGGAGAGACCTGCATTTGCACCAGTATCACTGAGTTTACTGGCTCCTAGGCAGGGGGAGGCGCTGGAAGGCCATGTGCCTCTGCCTTCTGGGTCCTCATGCTCCAGAGAAGGAAGGGGGATACAGCCCAGGCCCCAGGCTGGTTGTGAACATGCACAGCCCAGTCAGACCAGCGCCTTCCTTCCAGAAACCAACTCCAAGCATAAGAGAGTGGGGTCAGGGGTGTGGTCATGCACATAGGACCCAAAGGTGTCCCAGCAACCCAGCAGGACCATCCTGAGAGGCAGGTGCAGGGCACAGCCTTCAAGTTAGCAATAACCAGAACCGGGGTCTCAGAGACCTGAGATTTTTCCACATGGAAAAGTGTGGTGGGAAGAAATTGCAGGCAGTGGGCCTGGCAGGTGCTAAGGGGTGGTGACCAGGCCGGGGCCAGTCAGCAAACAGCAGAGTTGAGGTGGGAAGGCATTGACTACCAGCTAAAGGGGGTTTACTTTAGGCAGTGGGAACCTCTGACAGGTTGGTTTTTTTTGTCTTTCGGAACAACGTCCAACATTTTCTGCAATTTAGTAAGGGCCAGGCACCCTCCTAGGACTCTGTCTGGTTTGATATCGCGTTGTCGCCATTCATGGGGACAAGGAGGTTAATGCTCTTGACCAGAGTCACATAGCCAGCGAGTGAAGTGAGCACACAGAGCCCACCCAGGTTGGTGAGGCCAGAAGAGAGGCAGGCGCTGGGCCCCGGGGCTCCCAATCAGGAGTTTCCAAGGCCTTCAGGGAGGAAGAGGGCTCTGGGTAGGCAGAGAAAACCATCCGCACAGAGACAGAAATGGGAGTATCTCATTTGGTTGGAAAAGAGCAAACAGAGGAGGCAAGGTTGGGATTAATTTGTGAAAAGGCGCTAAGGCCAAGATAAGGACCTTCCAAGGGCAGCAGGGAGTCAGCTGAGGGTTCGCAGCAAGCAGGGGAGGAACGTGGGTGGAAGTGCTATTGAAAAAACACCATCCCAGTGGGCAGATGGTGGTGACTTGGCAGGGAAGGGATTGTCACAGTAGTCAGGGATCTGAGCTCATAAGGCCTGACCTAGGACAGTGACTACAAATGGAGAAGAGGGGACAATACTGGCTAGTAGTCACGTTAGCCACTGTTTACTGGGCGCTCTGAACATTACCCTTGACCCTGAACAACACAGGTTTGAACTGCACCAGTCTACTGCAGGTTTTCCACAGCACGATACTGTAAACATCTTTTCTCTTCTTTACGATTTTCTTAATAACGTTTTCTGTAGCTTAGTTTACCATAAGAATACAGTGGGTCCGAAGTATCATGTACACTGTGTTAGTTGACTGTTCATGTTACGGGGAAGGTTTCCAGTCAAAAGGAGGCCATGAGAAGTTAAGTTTGGGGAACTGAAAGTTACACGTGGATTTGGGATTGTGCGGAGGTCGGTGCCCCTAACTCTTGCGTTGTTCAAGGGCCAACTGTATTTCATTAAGTCCTCTCCATAACCCTGTGAGGTACCACTAGTTGTGCCGTTTGCACAGGCTAGAGCTAGGGCTGGAGCCTGTGTTGGCCTCGCTCCAAGTCCTCGCAGAGGTGAAGAGGTGAGGGGTGAGGGGTGAGGATAGCTCGAGCAGCATCTTGCAGCTGTCTGGGCTTTTGCCCTGGGTGCTGGGGAGGATGGTCGTCCTTCGTCTCTCTTGGAGTTGGGGATCGGGTTGATGATGAGCTGTGCCCAGCCACGTTGACTTGCAGTGCAGCGAGCCATCCGGGTTGGCTGTGCCCGGCCCAGAGCTGGTGAGGTGGTCTGAGACCCCTCAGACGTGGGGACGTGGGAGAGGCAGCTCACTTGGGGACACTGGGGCAGTGTGCTGAGATGGTGGGCGGGATTCAGGATGGGGCCCGAGAGGAATTGGGAAGAACTTTGGGGACCCCTGTGCTGAGGATGCAGAGGGAGGTAAAATCTGGGGAGACATGGGGGAGGGCCAGGAATACAGTCACAGAAGCCACAGCAGGGAAGCAGGGGGTAGGCAGGATGTACTAACCTAGCTTTGGAGGGGTCCCTGCCCTGCAGCCCACAGCCCAGAGAGGAGGAGGGCCCCAGGTCAGGGCAGTAGGGAGGAGGATGTGCCGCCATCCTGAGTGTGATGGGGGTTCAGGGAAGGCTCCCTCAATGAGAGAGGGCTTCCAGGCATCCACATTCTAGCTTCCACAAGTGCTCCTGACCCAGTGGTGTGTGGTTCTCCCAGGAGCCCCTAAATGTGAGCAAGGCCAACAGTGCCCTTACCCCCAAGTCAGAGGAGTCCCTGCCTGCCCAACCCCCATGGCCACCAGGCTCTGGACTCTTTACTTTCTTTGTCCCTAGGAGCCTCTCAAGTGCCGTGATGTGACACAGGGCTGGCACCAGCCCCTGGGCCCCAAAGTCCTCGCAGTAAGAGCCTTGTAAAAGCACAAGGGTGTGCCTCTGGCACCAGCACTGGGGGTCACCATCACTGCAGGGATCCTTCCCTGGTTCTAGCTATCCTCCCCGGTCATGGTCAGGCCCAGTGGTCCAAGCTTTGCTCTGTTCCAGCTGCTGTGTGTGGGAGGTTCCTTCCCTTAAGCCAGCAGCGCACAAACCCGAGGGCCACTGTAGCTCTGGTGACATCTCCCCAGAGGCCAGGTGGGCTGGCCCTGGGCGAGGAGGGGTGAGCATGGAGCTGGCACAGGGCTCAGAGCCTGGGCCCTGGGAAGCAGCCCCCCCCCGGGGGGGGGGACCTCTCAGGCGAGGACAACAGACTGTCCTGGAAGTCAACCTCTGTTCCTGTGGGAGCGGCACCGGAAGAAGCAGCTGCTTCGGAGCTTGTTCTGTCCCCAGAGAGTCCCCAGCCTCTGGTGCCTTTGTCCAATCAGAGGCCCAGGGGCCTGGACAGCGCTTTCTCAGGTGTGCAGGGCTGAGGGCTGGGGGAGAGTGCAGGCCACCACCTTCCTGCTTCCCTGCCCGCCCCAGAGTGCGCCCAGGGAGGAGGCCCCCCAACTGCTTCCTGTTGTGGCCCTACACCAAGTCCTCCTCACCCATGGCTGCAGCCTCCTCCCCTGCTCTGTGGCCATGCTAGCCCCACCCTCTGCAGCCTCCAATCCTGAGGGCCTGGAGTAGGATGGGGAAGCCACTGGCTGGTCTGGCTGATTGCACTCCTCTGCTGCCCCGTGCTGCAAAAGATGCTGGCCCTGAGGAGAAGCCGCTTCCTCAGAGGAGCCAAGTGAGTGCAGAGCCCCTCCCTCCCCACCTGTCCCAGATCTCAGGCAGGACCCCTGGTGTGAGGGCTCCCCAGGGGGCTGGAGGGGACTGGATGGGAGGCAGACCTACCTGGGACTGGACTGCTGGGCAGGAGAACTGAAACTCCTTGGTCACCGTTGGGGGAAGCAGCAGGCTGACTGCTGCTGAGACTTTTGACCCTCTGGTCTTCCAGTTGCTCTTTCTTCACTCCTGGTATCCAGGGATGTGGCCCTGGGCGAGGGCATCCCTCGGAGCTCACAGGGCATCCCTGGGAGCACGGACCGGTCACTGCAGAGCTTGTCACTGCCCTCCAGTGCAGCATCTCCCTGCCCTCCCCAGGATCCTCCTCTGCTGCCAGAGCCTGGCTCTGTGGTTGCCTGCTCTCCAGGACAGGACGGGTGCCCAGATTGGGGCAAAGACCGTCCTCCAGCGGTTCCTTGGTCTGGCCCTGGGCCATCTCCCAGCACCCTCAGTGCCTGGTGCTCCTGCTGGGGGGCAGCAGCATGCGTGGGGCACCCCTAAGAGTCAGGCCTGCCTGCCTCACCTTCCTCCCCTGGGCTGAGGCTGGATATGAGCTTGGGGTGAAGGGATGGACAGCGCCAGGGCTCCTGAGTGCCTTCCACACACACAGGTACACCGAAGCCCTGAGTGCCAGAACCAAGCTGCTCTGTGGGCCTGGGCTAGATCCGCAGCGTGAGAGGCAGGCCCAGCGGGAGTGCCTTGGGGCCATCGTGGGATGCTAGGGGTGGGACCTGTTCCAGGTTTAGCGGGAACACTTACATTCTCCCTGGGGTCTAGCATTTGCGGATGCCTGGCATGGGACCTCAGAGAGCCTGAGGGTTGGTGGCAGAGACTGGTGCAGCCAACAAAAGGCTGGCGGTGCTGACTGCACGGGGGTGTTGCAGACGGTCTGTGGGAGCACCCCCGCCAGGTGACTGAGTAGGCTTCAAGGAAGTGGTGACCAGGGAGCCGACTACGCTTACCCAGCGCTGGGGTGAGTCAGCGCGGGGTTCTCCAGGGCTGCTGCGGTGAGGAATGTTTGTGCATGTTTGTGCGGGAGTGAAGGGATAGGAGTTTGCAGGCTGGAGTCGAGCATTCTCTCCCCCAGAGGAAGGCAGCTGCTCTGGAGCCCCCACCAGCCCACCCACCCAGAGCCAGGCGGGGCCACTTCCTGCAGCCCTGCAGCCAGGAGCGAGGGGGAGACTTCTGCGGGGACATTGCTGTGACCCGATGAGCATGAGCGTCTGTCTAGTCGGTGGAAGGGCAGAGTGAATCACTCACTGGTGGCCCGGGGCGCGCAGGCCGCGGAGGAGCCTCCGCAAGGTCACGGCCCGCGGCCCGCGGCCGCCTCTGTGCGGAGCCGGCTCCTCTGCTGAGCACCTTCGCGAAAGGTTAGAGCCCCCGCCCGGGGCGTCCGTTTAGGGATCCCCCACATCCTGGCCCGCCGCCCACTCGGAGCAGCGAGGTGCACGCCCCCTAAGGGCGCCCCGGGCGGGGCAGGGTGAGGGGGGCGGCGAGGAAGGGCTGCGCATGACGTCATGGCTCCGGGCCAGTGTTGCTTCCGCTGCCTGCTCCTGCGTCCCACCGCGGTCTCCCGAGGCCCTCCCTCGCCCACGCCCACCTCTCCTCAGGGGAGCTGATCAGGCCCCCCCTTCCACGATGCACCCCACCTCGTGCTTCTGAACCCAAGCATTCCGTGCCTTCTCCCCCCGCCCCCAGCGGCCCCTCCCCTCAGGCTCCCAGACAATGGGGAACTGTCTGGATCCTCTTAAAGGGACAGTGTCCCGCCAACACTCCTGGCTGCCATCCTCTCCTTCCCCTTCATCCCCAGTTCCTTTTTTTTTTTTTTAAGATTTTATTTATTCATGAGAGACACAAAGGCAGAGACACGGGCAGAGGGAGAAGCAGGCTCCATGCAGGGAGCCTGATGTGGGACTCCGTCCTGGGACTCCAGGATCATGCCCTGGGCCAAAGGCAGATGCTCAACTGCTGAGCCACCCAGGCGTCCCTATCCCCAGTTCCTAAAGAGCATCAGTGAGTACAGTTAGTGTGAGACCATGTGCTGGCTGCAGAGGTTGAGGGTTCCCTGGCTGCCTGGGCCCCAGGCAGTCTTACTCAGGCCTCAGTCTTTCCTACTCTCCTCTCTGTTGGATCATTTCCCTACTGGGCGTGAGCTCTGAGCCTGGTACCCTGGTCTGTCCCCACATGACCTTGTGCTCAAACAACAGCAGAGCTGAGCACATCCTCTGCTCACTACTCTAGCTCAGATGAACCTATGCACCCAGGACCCTCAGTCAGGCTCTTCAAAGCCCTGCCGGCTCTCTGGCCATCATGCATTTCTGCATTTGCTCATCTGACTTAGCTGAGCTCCTGGTCCCCATCCAACTCACTCGTGGGTGGAAGGAAGCCAAGCATTTAGGTCTAGCTCCTGGCCTGTGGGAGCAGGTGCATCATTTCCCCCCAGTCAGGCCTCTACTGTAGCCCCTCCTGATGGGGCGGGGGGTCCTGGCCTTGATCACTGCACATCTGAGTGTTCTGTGTATGGTGTGACGGCTCTTCTGAGGGAAGGTGCAGGCACTGGGGCCCTGATTGAGCTGGAGTTAGCAAGGCTGGCTAAGCCCCCTTCTTGGGGCTGTGGCCCCCAAGGGCTGGATGAGGTCTAGGAAACAAGGAGATCTGTCTTCACTGATCCTGGTTGATGTCTGCTGAGCCAGATTCCTGCCTTATATCATAGTGGAACAGGGAGTAGTTTTGCTGTACTCTGTGATGCCCATCACATGACCTTGGGTGCATCGGAGCCTCCAGAGTTCATCTGCCTCAGGGCGGCCTGTGTGGGTTAAGTAGGGACCAGCATTTGGTAGGTCTCTTCATAGCTCTGCAGGATCACTGCCATCGGCACCAGCCCCACCTGAGTCCTGGGTGCCCAGGTTCCCATCTCCACCCTACACCAGACTTGTGAGCAAGAATAGGTCATTTCCCTTCTCTGGCCCATCTTCCTTGTATGACAAGATATGAAGAGCATCTCTCACCCTGGGACTGATGGAATTGGCCAGATGATCTGGTGCTCTGGGTGCAGAACTGTGGTGGGTGGTTATACAGGCTGTGCACTGCACAGAGGCTTCCAGCTGAAGGGCTGAGGGAGGTGGAAGCCAGCCCTGACTCCACCTGCTAAACCCTGGGCCCCAGCAAAGGCTGCTTCTGCCCAAGGGGTGGGGGTGGGGGCAAACCTTTTTCTGATTCTTCCAGAGCCCCCCCCCCCAGCTATGGGAAAGGGGGCCGGGCCAGATTGAGTCCCTGGGCCTTTCCCACCCAGGTGTTGTGAATGCAGTGCCTCCCTCTCACACCAATACTACGAGAAGGATGGACAGCTCTTCTGCAAGAGGGACTACTGGGCCCGCTATGGAGAGGCCTGCCATGGGTGCTCGGAGCACATCACCAAGGGGCTGGTCATGGTGAGCGCCCCACCCCACTCGCACCCCACAGCTGCTGCTGGCACTCATGCGTCCTCATGGGTTTCCCTCCTCTGGTTCTCTTCTGTTCCTTTTTTCTGGCTCTGACTCCCCCTGCCTTCTGAGCCCGTTGGTCTGTCTATGCGTAGAACCAGCCTTCTAGAGCTGGCCAGCCAGGCCCCCAGAGTTGGTTTGGGGCTGCCCTTCTGAGAGGCCATGGGGAGGAGCTGTGGGGGCTGAAGGATCATCCCTGCCACCCTCCTGCCAGGTGGCTGGGGAGCTGAAATACCACCCCGAGTGCTTCATCTGCCTCACGTGCGGAACCTTCATCGGTGACGGAGACACCTACACGCTGGTGGAGCACTCCAAGCTGTACTGGTGAGCACCCCTGGTCCCCTCCAAGCCTGGGGTCCCACCTCATTCTAGACCTTCCACACCAGGGTCCTTCCCCTTCCTGGGTGGGGCAGTTGTTAATAGAAGGACAGTGAAGTGGTCACTGAGAAATGACCCAGGAGTCACAGTGAGAGTGCGCCAGATGTCACTGAGGTTCTGGCACAGACCCTGCAAACTTAGGCCAAGTCCCAAACAGGACTGCCCTCACGTCGAACAGCAACCCCAAGTTCGGGGGTTCCCACAACACCTCAAGTTTGATAATTCTCTAAACGACTCCAAGAACTCAGGAAAGCCCTATACTTAGGATTACGGGGGTTTTATAAAGCCTACATATCCCTTCATACGAGGGCCAGCCAACTGTAGTGACACTGAGAGTGGTCAAGTCTGGGAGGATCCCCAGTGCAGAGCTTCCACACATTTTCCCCCACACAATCGGGGCATGTGACACCCCCAGCCATCCTGGCATCACCAGTTTTTATTGGGGTTTCATCATATAGGCATCATTGATTGATTCATTGGGTGCACGATTGAACTTATTTTCTAGCCACTCCTGGCCCCACCCCCACCCCTCCAAGGTCGGACTGGGTCACAGGCACCCCCCCAGTCACATAGTTGGCCTTGCCCGCAGCCAGCCCCCATCCTGAGTCCTCGGTTCACACAAGCTCAGGTATGGTCTGAAGGACACTCGGATTCCAAGGATTTAGAGCTACTTTCCCAGAACAAAGACCAGGCAAATTCTTTATTATACAGTGCTGATAAAGCTGGATTCCCAGGAGGCATGGCACAGTCCCAAATGGGCTTTTAATGACTTCCTCCTGAACTGGTTAGTCACTGGCCTTGTCCTGGCCAGTTTATAGCATGATGGGAGTGGACAAGTCCAGAATGACTGAGCTTTGGCGAGGGGCAAGGCCTGGGCCGGGCACACTCAGTTGCTGCTCCAGGACTATCAGGCAGCTGCAATCCTCCTGCCATGGAAGGGGTGGGTTTTGCGGGGGCTGGGGTGGGAGTTGGGGGGGTGGGAGTGCTGTAAGGGGAAGTGGGGGGGAGAGAGGAGCCTGGAGCCGGGAGATGGGGGGAGTAGTGATGCTGGCAACTGCCCTGACACTCTTTTCTTCCCCCTCTTTGGGTCTCTGCCACCCGCGGCCCTTGCAGCGGGCACTGCTACTACCAGACTGTGGTGACCCCCGCCATCGAGCAGGTCCTGCCCGACTCCCCCGGCTCCCGCCTGCCCCACACAGTTACCCTAGTATCCATCCCCGCCTCACCTCATGGCAAACGTGGCCTGTCGGTCTCCATTGACCCTGCCCACGGCCCGCCAGGCTGCAGCACAGAGCACTCCCACACCGTCCGCGTCCAGGGGTGAGTGGCTGGCCAAGGCGGCAGCCTGTCTGCCTGTGGCCGTGGGTCCTCTGGGTGGGCGGCTGACACTAGGGCTGGGTGAGCCTTTGGGTGCAGATAGAGAACCCAGCTCTGGGACACCTGGATGGCCCAACTGGTTGAGCATCTGCCTTCAGCTCAGGTCATGATCCCGGGGTCCTGGGATCGAGCCCCACGTCAGGCTGCCTGCTCAGCAGGGAGCCTGCTTCTCCCTCTCCCTCTGCCACTTTCCACTTTCCCACTTGTCTGCCTGGAGCATGCTTACTCTCTCTCTCTCTCTCTCTCTCTCTCTCTCTCTCTCTCAAAAAAAAAAGTGGCCATAGAAAAGAGATCAGTTACTTTCAGGGGGACATGCAGCTGGTTTCTCAACAGAAACCATGGAAGCTAGAAAGCAGCAGAATAATATATTTGATGCACCGAGCAAAACACCATCAATCTAGGATTCTATCCTTGATGAAAATACCCTTCAAGAAACGGAGAGAAATAAAAACATGTTAAGGCATACAAAACCAACATTTAGTATGAGTAGGTCATGCCTAATGAAGATTCTAAAGGATGTAGAAAAGGTTTTAAATGTGAGAAGAAATGCAGATTAAGGAGCCAGCTCCTGTTGCCAGCATGCTATGTGATGCTGAGCAGCCCCTTGTCCTTTCTGGGCTTTAGGGTCTTTGTCTATACACTGAGGGAGTTGGGCACCTTGGAGCCTTCTAAGAGTTCTCTTAGGCCTTGGTCCACTCCTTGAGTAAAGTAGTTTTAAATGTCCTCCTGAGCGGGCCTGGGAGTCAAGTGCCAGCTTCCATTGGATCCAGTGAACACTTCTCACATGGCTGTCAGGTTCCGGCACTGTGGTGGGGCCCTCTGGTCAGGAGGGGAGTGATGCTGGGGAAGGATGCGTCTGGCCTTGACCCTGCCTCTGCTCCCCCAACTTGAGCATCAGCCAGGGCAGCAGGTGCCTCATATACACAAGCAGGCACACAGACTGGTGAGAGAGATGGGGAACTCCCAGACCAGCTGGTCTCAAAACCAGGCAGACTTTTAGAAACGGAAAAGCCAACGGCACCTCCTCTCCCTGCGTCCCTCAACGGATAAGGGTTCTCACCAGCCAGCATCTACTTTCCCAGCAATTTCGGCATAGACCGTGCCCCTTGGAGAAGCAGCCCTGCCTGCCCAAAGACTGCTGACCAGATTTACTGGCTTGTTTGTTGTTGTTGTTGTTGTTGTTTTAATATTTATTTATTTGACACAGAGAGCACGATGGGGGCAGAGGGAGAGGGAAAAGCAGGTTTCCCACAGAGCAGGGAGCCCAATGTGGGACTCGACCCCAGGACCTGGGATCATGACCTGAGCCTCCTCAGGCAGCCCCTCAGGAACCTTTTTTTTAAAGTCCCCAGTCTCTTTTCTCTTCCATCTCTCACCCCTTCCCCATCTCAGGGCAAAGACAAAGTAAACATTCCTTAAAAAGCTTTCATGAAGACAAAATGAAAACACGGTAACCAAAATGTTAAAAGAAGCAAGTAAATTTGACAAATTGGCCACTCCATGAGTTAGATTGTGGGTGTCATCATGTGGCTCGGAGTGGGCAGCAAGCCCCATCCTGCTCACTCTGGAGGAGTGGAAGCCGTGGCCTTATCAGGGCAAGCTTGGGAACCAGGAATTCAGTGGATCCAGACCCTCTGAGGACCCATCTTGTGACCTTTGTCTGCCTGGAACATAGACAGTTGGAAAGCTGTCTGTCCTCATGGCAGACACAGCACTCTGTTGAACCGGAGCCCCTGAGCATCCTGTATAGAGTAGCAAGTACTTCTTTCTCTCTGGTTTGCCACCCACAGCAGACATCAGTAATCGATTACAGAATTCCTCCTCACCAATCCAGAACTCCAGACTCTATACAGTTGTTGTCAATCATGCAAAATAGAATTAATTTGCTGCCTCACCCCGATCTGATTCCCATGGCCTTGGTTCCTGTCAGGGCTCCAGTGGACAGGCAGGCAGGGGTTTGATCACTACTCTGTCCTCACAGAGTGGACCCAGGCTGCATGAGCCCAGATGTGAAGAATTCCATCCATGTGGGAGACCGGATCCTGGAAATCAATGGCACACCCATCCGGAACGTGCCCCTGGATGAGGTACGGGTCCCAGCCTGGCAAGCAGGGATTAGAGGTGGTGCTTTCATGCCTGACTCCTCCCCCACCTCCCTCTCCGCCACCTTGGACTCACCTGTCCACACTCCTGCTCTCCCCAGATTGATCTGCTGATCCAGGAAACCAGCCGCCTGCTCCAGCTAACTCTTGAGCATGACCCCCATGACACCCCGGGTCACGGGCCAGGGCCTGAGCTCAGCCCCCTGGGCTCCCCAACCCCCACTCCCAGTGGGGAGGTGGGCACCTCTTCCCGGCAGAAGCCTGTCCTGTAAGTCAGCCCCTTGTCGTATTTACTTTCACTGGCATTGGGCTTCAGGGCTTTGGGACCTGCTTGCTGCCCTCAAGGAGGTCTCAGTCTGGTGGGGGAGTCAGCCCTGCAAAGAAGCAGGCCAGCAAAGGTTGCAGAGGGCTAAGAAAGGGGAAGGGTCACGAGACGGGGGAAAGTAGGGGACTGAGCTCCCCTCGCTGGGGTTTATATGGCACTTCTAGAATGGACCAGCGCCCTGGCTCCAAGGAGCAGCCAGCAGGTAGCTCAGGACATGGGAGCATGGAATGTCTTTGGGGAATGGCAGGTCCCCTAAAGGCTGTTGTGGCAAAGAGATGTGTTTCAGAGAGCACTCTGGTCCCCTGTGCACAAGGGTGCTCAAGGCCAGAGATGGCTCACAGGCCATGGCAAGGGTCCAGAAGGAGGTGCCAGGGGCCCCAGACCCTCTGAAGTGGGGGGAGCACATGGAAGAGACCCAGAGCCAGCCTGGTCCTCACTACACTTAACCACAGGCCTGCTCAGGACTCCTGGTGAAGAATTTTGCAGGGATATCCTCTGGAGAAACCACTTTTAGTCTAAGAAACAGTGGTGCCAAAGGCCTATATTTCCCCCTCCTGTGCATTTGTCTGGAGCTCGAGCTGTCCTGTGGAGCCACCTACATAGCAGGGTTACAGGCATCCTGGACAGGACCACACCCTGAGGCCTGGCACCCAAGTCCTGGGAGATAAAGCTTCTGACCTAGGGTCACCAGGCAGAGAAGACCAAGGATAGACGGTCCTACAGAGGGCACCCGCAGGATAGCAGGCCTAGGACGGGGCTATGGTCATTGGCATCAGGATGGGGCTTATGGCTTCCCAGGAGAGCTGCCCTGTGCCACCCTCTCCTGGACTGGGGTAGGGGTGCTGCTTGTACATGAACTGTGGATGGGAGCGTGGCAGGCAGGAGGAAGGGGTCCAAGCTGAAGCCTGGTGCCCACCTGCCACCTATGACACCGAGCACCGTGTGTGTCTCCCCAGGAGGAGCTACAGCATTGACAGGTCTCCGGGTGCTGGCTCACTAAGCTCCCCAGCCTCCCAGCGCAAGGACCTGGGTCGCTCTGAATCCCTCCGTGTGGTCTGCCGGCCACACCGCATCTTCCGGCCATCGGATCTCATCCATGGGGAGGTATTGGGCAAAGGCTGCTTCGGCCAGGCCATCAAGGTATAGGATGGGCCTGGGCAGGTGTGGGGGGAGAAGTGGGAGCGGGGTGGGGGCACGGGGGAGGGGACAGTCTAGGGGAGACCTATCAGTCCTGCCTGCTTCCAGGAACCCAAACCTACAGTGGAAGGAGCACTGGGCTTCCAGACTCCCTGGCCCCTACTCTCCTCCACCTGGGCTTCCCTAAGCTGGTTAGGGGGAGGGAACCTACTACAGAGAGACCCAGAACTTTATGTGGAGGATGTGGTTGGAAGGTGGGTGGGAAGGCAGCCCGGGATGGCCCAGAAGGCTCCTTCCCCGGGGCCGTGCCCTGAGCCTGAAGCCAACCCTCCATGGCCCTTACACTGCGTACCCCCTTCACAGACTCCTACACTAACATTGAACCCTTCCTTGGCTCTAATGTTACCTGGCTGTGTCCAGGCTGGAAGGCTCAGGATTATACAGAAGGCACCCATCAGGCCCTGTTCCTGGTCCCCTTCCCAGGGCAGGGGAGTCCCTGGTGGAACCGCCTTTGGGTTTCCAGGAGACCACTCAGTGGAGCAGAGGAAAGAGCTGGTCTCTGGGTCAGGTGGTCACCTGAGCCCCAAGCCATCCCTCCTCCTGCTGGGTGACCTTGGGTGCTGTCAGGAAGCCTCCCGAGGCCCCATTTCCTCACGTATGAGGGAGCTGTTAAGTCCTGCCCCATGGGGGCTGGGGACATCACCTGAAAGGCCTGTGAAAGCCATGTGCCTCCTTGTCCCCTGGCAGTTCTGGGGTGGGGCTGGGGCCGCCTACCAGGCGGGCAAAGAGCAACTCTGTCAGTACCGAGTCTCCGTGCCTCGGTGTCCCCACACAGGTGACACACCGGGAGACAGGCGAAGTGATGGTGATGAAGGAACTGATCCGGTTTGATGAAGAGACCCAGAGGACGTTCCTCAAGGAGGTCAGTGAGCAGAACTGCCACGCCGCCTCCTCACCAGACCTCTCCGCTGAGGGGGTAGCCAGGCTTCCGGGAGGATGGGTCGCTCCAGCCACATGCTGGAGGGAGAAAAAGTATCTCGCTGGAGGTTGTCCCCCGGCTGGGGGAGGGGGAGCTGGAGTGGGGGGCACAACCCAAGCAGACAGGCACCGTGGTCTGACGGGCAGGGACTCCCACCTGTGAGGTGGCTGAGCCCCTGGTGCCCCGGGAGGAGGGCACAGGGCGGCACAGGGAGGAGGAGGTTCAGGCACAGCCCCAGGCCTGGCCTGTGTGCACCCCCACCAGGTAAAGGTCATGAGATGCCTGGAGCACCCTAACGTGCTCAAGTTCATTGGAGTGCTCTACAAGGACAAGAGGCTCAACTTCATCACAGAGTACATCAAGGGGGGTACCCTCCGGGACATCATCAAGAGCATGGTGAGTGCCAACCCAGTCCCCCACCTCCCCCCTCCCCTCCCATGCCCGCCTCTAGCACCAGGGGCCCAGGACAGGCAGCTGCCCTCCAGGCTTCCTCAGCCCCTCAGTGGGGTTTGCCTCTGGTCTCCAAGGCTCTCTCAGGTCACCAAACCCTGATTCTGAGCCCGACAGGGAGCCATCAACTCCCAGCTAAAGCTCAGGTCCAGAGAGGGTCCCCGCTTCGCCGAGGTTGGAGACACACAGGCTATTTCAGGGTGGCCGTCCTGGGGACCTACTGCCTGGCCCTGCCCTGGCCCAGAGCTGCCAGACTCAGACTTGCCTGCCACGGGGCGCAAGAGCTCAGGAAAGGCACCTTTATTACCTCTTTTTACTAGTAAGTGGGCCTTCTTACTATTTACTGTGTTCTGTACAATTCCGAACTCTCTTTAAGGGTTCAGATAAAAATTGCAAATCCAAACCGAGGAAGTATTTGAGGAGGAGCTTGTAGCACTCTGGTGCTCTCGGATGGTGCCGCATCTCAGCGTTCCCCTTGTGCACCCCAGATTCCTCACCACCACCCCCAGGCTGCAGCCCCAGCAGGCTCCTAACAGGTGCAATTTCTCAGAAAGGATTCTGTGGTTGAGTGCAGTTTGGGAATGGCAGGCTACACCCACCTGGGCTTCCTCACCACGCTCTGGATCTGTAGCAGCACTCTCCTGTCCCCACCTGCCCAGTGGAGGTCTCTGCATGGGTGGGGTGAGAGAACCAGGTGTCTCCCCAGATGAGTTGAGGCCAGAGCCCTACTCGTTGGTGCCCTCCCTACAGGTGATCTCATTGGGCCCGTCTATCTCTGCCTACAGAGATACACAAAAGTAGGTTCCGATTTTCTAAAAATCTGAAAGATTGGGATTGTGTTGAAGATAGAGGTTTTTTTCCTCCAAAGAGCTGGATCGGGAGTTGCACAGCAGTATGCCCCACTTTGTGTCTGAAATCACATAGTGGAAAATGATACCTTTTTAAAAAGATTTTATTTATTTATTCATGAGAGAGAGAGAGAGGCAGAGACACAGGCAGAGGGAGAAGCAGGCTCCCTGGGGGGAGGCCGATCCGGGACTCTGAGCCAAAGGCAGACGCTCAACGACTGAGCCACCCAGGCATCCCAGAAAATGATATCTTTGAGCTCTTCACCCCCACCCCTTAGTTGCGGACAGGTGGAGGTACAAAAGAGAATGGGGGGGGTCATTGGATTCTCTGGGACACTTGCTCCCTTGGCGTCTCTCTCCCCCCAACCATTCTGCCATCGCGGCCTCCGTTGGCCCTTCTCTCCCCACTCCCCCAGGACAGCCAGTACCCGTGGACTCAGAGGGTGAGCTTTGCCAAGGATATCGCTTCAGGGATGGTGAGTGGGCTTTGGGACCATGGGCTGGGCGATCTGACCCCACTTATAAAAAGATTCTGTCCCACTAACCTAAAACTTTACAAGGAAGTTAGAGACAGAAGCCATGGGGAAGCTCTGGTAAAGAGCAGAGGGGATCAGGTGGGGGTGGGAAGAGTACGCCTCACTCACCAGCCTGGGGCAGGAGGGGAGGTGGAAGCCCTGGGGTGGGGTGGGGGGGTGCCTCAGCACAGCTGTCCCCTGACCTCATGCTCCCTGCCCCCAGGCTTACCTCCACTCCATGAACATTATCCACCGGGACCTGAACTCCCACAACTGCCTGGTCCGAGAGGTGAGCAACCTGGGACCAAGAGGGAGAGAGCGCGGGAGCCCCGCCCTGCACCCCTGGCCTTTCTGGGACAGGGATCTGGCTGGCCGCTTCCGGGCCTCTTCTGGCCCGAGCGGAAGCAGCGCCGGGAGGCAGGCTTGGATCATGGCTCCAGCCCTCTGAGCCGTCAGCACCCCAGGTTGTTAGGAGGCTCTGATAAACGGATGAAGGAGAAAGTGATGGGTCATCTGTAATGGCTCAGGCTCATGTGCCCTGCGATGCCAGACCCGCCCAGGGCAGAGTGGCCAGGCCTACACCACACGGCAACAGGCAACAACAACCGCGGGCCTGGAGGAGGGCCTGAGCACATGGGCTGGCATGGTCAAGGCCAGCTTCTGAAAGAGGCCCTGGAGGGGGGCATACTGAAGTGGACAACTAAGGGGGGGGGCAGGGAGCCCAGGGTTTGAAGGGTGGGGATGGAGGGGACCGTAGGCTGTCTGCAGGAGGCAGCGAAGGGAGGGGGTGGCTGATGGTGCCCAGCTGGAGAGGGGGTGCACTAGTTTCTTGGGGGCTGCCATCACAAAGAACCATGGGCTGGATGGCTTGGAACAACTGAAATGTATTCGGAGGGTTTAGGAAACAGAAAGTCCCAAACCAAGGTGTTGATAAGGTTGGCTCTTAGAGGCTCAGAGGGAGAATCTGTCCCGTGCTTCTCTCTCAGCTTCTGGAGGCGCCAGCGCTCCTTGGCGTTCCTTGGCCAGCAGCCACATGACTCCAGCCTCTGCCTGAGTCTTCACTCCGTGTGTCTGTGCATCCTCTTCTTATAAAGACATCAGGCACTGGATTTAGGACCCACCCTGATCTCGTATAATCTCATCTTAACTGGTAGCATCTGCAAAATCCTGTCTCCAAATACAGTCACTTCGAGATTCTCGGACGTGAATTTGGAGGAGGAGACTATTCATCACACTACAGGCAGGTTGAGATCCAGTCCTGGATGAAGAAGTTCTCCAGGCAGGCGTTTGCCAAATGAATTCAGTACAAGAAGTGTTTGAGGTGATAGGAAAAGCACGTGCAAAGGCCAGGCAGTATGACATTCAGGAAGCAATGAGTTGGTCACTGTAGAGTTGGCAGGGTTGATGGGAACTTCCAGGAGGCTGTGGGGGCACGTAGGCTTCAGAAAGCAGTGGGCTGTGAGCACAGAGAGGTGGGCGAGGCTGGATTCCCTGCCTCCCTCCTCCGAGGAGCCTGTCAGGCTGCTCCTGCTGGCGATGGGTGTCACTGCAGGGCTGAGCCAGGGTGGTGTGCCGGGGGTGAGGAGAGGGTGGCCTATCCCGGTTTCCACCCCACAACAGAGGGCATCCGTTGAGCATCTGATGAGGAGTGGAGTGGGCAGGTGGCACCAGGAGCCTGTCTCAATGTGGCCCCTGCTTTCTTGTCTCCACAGAACAAGAATGTGGTGGTGGCTGACTTTGGGCTGGCACGGCTTATGGTGGAAGAGAAGACACAGCCCGGAGGCCTTCGAAGCATCAAGAAGTCAGATCGCAAGAAGCGATACACGGTAGTGGGCAACCCATACTGGATGGCGCCTGAGATGATCAATGGTGAGTGGGCCGGCAGGGCTGCAGGGGCCCCCATCCCTGGCCTCCACCTCCTCCCCTCCGCACCCTCCTTGGGTCCTGTGACTCGTCCGTCTCCCATCGGCTGTAACATATCACCACCCACTTGGCTTAAAAAAACAAATTACCATCTAGTTCTAGTAGGAGTGGGGAGTACAGTGTCCGTCTCACCAGCCTGAAGTCAGGTGTTGGCTGGGCCAAGTTCCTTCTGGAAGCTCAAAGGGAGAACCCATTTCGTTAGTAGCCTACAGTCCTTGGCCCAGGCCCTTGGCCAGGCCCTTGTCAGCTCCAACAAAGGCGAGGACCCTGGCACCCTCTCTGACATCTGTGTCCATCATCAGGTCTCCTTCCATGCCTGCCCCCCTCTCATTAGGACCTCTGTGGTTGTATCATCCTCTGCCCATGTTCAGATCCTGAACGTAATCACACCGTCACATCCCATGCCAGGCAGTGCCTTCACGGGGCCCAGGGAGCAGGTGGTGGACAGCCTGGCCCACCCAGGGTCCTCTCTCCCACTCCATTTCTTTTTCATCAGGCCCATCACACGGTGACCTCCAGATGCCCACACCGTGGACTGTAGGGCCCCTGCCTGGGTAGGGGCTGAGCACGCACAGGGTCAGGGCAGGTGGAGCCAGGGGCATCTCCGCGCCAGCCCCAACCGGAGTTTTAACATAGCCACCCGCCTCTCACCCCAATGACTTAACCTGCAAAATGGCGCTAACTCCCTACCTCTCGGGGGGCTGTGAGGAAACCAGTGTGTAAACCAGTTGGAATCTGCTACGTGAGCGTTGCTGTCCTGGTCGTGTTTAACATCCTGCAGTCTCCCCATTTCACAGCTGAAGAGCCTGAGGCTCAGGGAGTCTGTGTCAGTCCATGGGGCTGCTGTCAACAGATTGCCACAAACTGGGTGCTTTAAAACCATAGAAACGTATTCTCTCATAGTTCTGGAATCCAGAAGTCTGAAGTCCAGGAGAGCCATGCTTCTTCCAGGAATTGTAGGGGAGAACCCACTCCTTGCTGCTTCCAGCTCCTAGTGGCTGTCCTGGCATTCCCAGGCATAGGGCCACCACCAATCCTGTGTCTCTTCCTCCTCACTCTCTCTTAGGACACTTGCAGTGGTGCTTAGAGCCTGTCTAGATAATCCAGGATTATCTCATCTCGAGATCCTTAATGATATCTGCAAAGACCTTTTTTCCAATAAAGTAATTATCACACATCCCAGGGGTTTGACACGGATGCTTTTCAGGGCCACTATGTGGTCCATGACTTGCCTAGAGTCACACAGCTGGTCAGTGGCCAAGCTGGGCCTGGAACCGCCCCCTGCCCAGAGCTCTCTCCTTACCTCTCAAAGGTTTGCTCAGACCTGGTGGGGGTGGTGGGCAGAGCCTAAGCCGCGGTCCCATGGAGGTCAGTGGCCTCTGCCTCCTGATCCAGCCTCACCTGCTGACAGCTGATCTCTTCATCCAGGCCGCAGCTACGATGAGAAGGTGGATGTGTTTTCCTTTGGAATCGTCCTGTGTGAGGTAGGTCCAGGGATGGGTGGCAGTTGGCATCAGGCTGCAGGCTGGAAGTCTGCAGGGGCCCCAGCCCCAAGGGGTGGAGAGGGGAGCTCCTTGGAATGGGGCTGCCCACAGCAACCTGTACCCCCAGGGGGTGTGGTGCTCAGGCGGTACCAGACCAAGTGTGACCTGCTCTTAAACCTGCCTGGGTAGTGCCCAGCCCCTGAGACCCACCCCCAACCCCCGCCACCCTGGGTCACTTCTGGGCCTTGTGCTGGACAGATCATTGGGCGGGTGAATGCGGACCCCGACTACCTGCCCCGCACCATGGACTTTGGCCTCAATGTGCGGGGCTTCCTGGACCGTTACTGCCCTCCAAACTGCCCGCCGAGCTTTTTCCCCATAACTGTGCGCTGCTGTGATCTGGACCCCGAGAAGAGGTAAGTGCAGTCAGCGCTCCGCCTGCAGCAGCCCTAGGGGTAGGGCCAGTCTCCAGCAGAGCAGAACCCACCATCCCATCCGCCTGTCACCCCAGGCCCTCCTTCATGAAGCTGGAGCAGTGGCTGGAGACCCTCCGCATGCACTTGGCCAGCCACCTGCCACTGGGCCTGCAGCTGGAAGAACTGGACAGGAGCTTCTGGGAGACCTACCGGCGAGGCGAGAGCGGACTGCCCGCTCACCCCGAGGTCCCTGACTGAGCCCAGCCCACCCGGCTGCCCCCGTGCCCACCTCTGGAGGACCCACCCTGTACCACACTCCTCTACAGGTCGTGGCCCGGGCATGGAGCCCCCAGCTGGGCAGCAGGCACCCAGACTCCTCCCCAGCACCGGGCCCTGACTTGCCTTCTCTTAGCCTGTGGGCCGTGGCCCCTGCCCCATCTCTGCCCCTGGCCCCAGAGCTGGCCTGGCTGCACACACGCCGTCACCTCACCCTGCCTTACCTGTCTTGGTGGGGCCAACCCCTCTCGCTTCTCCTTGCATGAGCTGGAGGGCCCGTGTGAGTCCTGCCCCATCCTCCACCCCGCTGCCCCTAGCCGTCCTGCGCACACTCCCCGTCTGTGGCTTCTCTGAGGCCAGGCCAGTAGACAGCCTCAGACTGGACTGGTCAAGGCTGTGTTCGTAGGAGGGCACCAAATGAGGGAGAGGCTGCATTCTGGGGTGCGTCAACCCCCCCGGCGGGTGGTGTCTCTGTAGTAGCAGGTATTGATAGTTACCCAAACCCCCAAACAGAGAGGTCTGCCTCTGGAGGGTGGGAGTTCCCAGTAGCTAAGCCGCAGGCCTCTCTTGCTTTGGGTCTCTTCATTTCTTTCTCGAAGCCACTTTAGTGAGAAGCAGCAGGTACCAGGCCTCAGGGTGAAGGGAGGGTCTGCTGGGGGAGAGGGGAGCCAGATCCCTGGATCAGAGCTGCCGGGAGGAGCCACAGAGGGACGCTGGGCAGAGCGGACGAGGCAGGTGTCCACCAGCATCCCAATCCCCAAAGTCCATCTCAGTGCCCCTCCCGGGCTTCTCCCCAGGCCGCCCCTCCCCGTGGCCCTCTGTCCTCTGGGTTCTTTCTGTGTAATCTATTTTTTGAGAAGAATTTGTATTATTTTTTCATACGGCTGTAGCAGCTGCTGTCAGAGGGCTTGGGGCTTTATTTTTCTGGCGGGCGGGGGTGGGGGAGCCATTTTGTCACTTTGCCTCAGTTGAGCATCTAGGAAGTATTAAAACTGTGAAGCCTCCTCAGTGCACTTTGAGCCTGGAAAACAATCCAAACAGGCCCGTGGGACTGCGGGTCAGGGAGCGTGGGACATGTCCGCCTCCATCCAGGAATCATGATGTCTAAGGAAGAAAACCTAGACACAGAACAATAAAATAAATTTCATACTCCCCAACCAGGTTCCCGGTCGCCATATATGTCTGGGGCGCAAGGAGCCCGGAACGAGAGTGGCCCTTTGTGACTAGAAGCCTGGTGGGAAGACGAGAGTGGAGGGCAGGTGGGGACCATACGGTGGGAGCAGCTTTGGGAGCGGGGAGGAGGAGATGCTAGGGTAGGCACTGCTCTCATGTGATAATAATGTCCTCTCCTTTCTAAAATGTAAGGTCCAGTCAAGAAAACAAATCGCACTGGTTATTTCAAATAGAGGGCATTAAATGCAAGGGAGTTGTTGACATAGTAGCTGAAAAGTGACGCTGGGACAACCCAGAGATGGGGAATTTCAGGAAGGAGTTACTGCCCCCCAGCAGGGGCATTTAGGGAAAGTGAGGGTGACTTTAGCTATCTGGTGTTGGCATATCAAATCACCCCTTAAATTTGGTGGCTTGAAAAAATAGTGGTTGCTTATGGCTTAAGTCTGTCAATTTGGGAGCAGCTTGGGTGAGTGGTTTTGGTCAAGGGCTCTCCTGGGGTAGGGTGGGTGACCCTGGTTCAGGGTCTCTCCTGAGGTAGGGTGCATGACTTTGGTCCACGTCTCTCCTGAGATAGGCTGGGGGACTTTGGTCCGGGGCTCTCCTGAGGTAGGGTGGATGACTTTGGTCCAGGGTCCCTCCTGAGGTTTTGGTCACATACTGTCTGGGCTGCAATCCTTTGAGGATATGACCAGCTGGAGAGTCCATTTCCAAGGACTTTTGTATGTGTCTCCCTCACATGGCTGGCTGCTGACCAGAGGCCTCAGTCCCTGTCAGGGCCTCTCTACCAGGCTCTTTGAGCATCCCTGCTGCATACTCTAGAGTGAGCATCCCAAAAGAGCCAAGCAGAAGCTCCCAAGCCTTTTATGACCTGGTCTCAGAAGTCACAGCATTACTTCCACCATATTCCAGTGGTCACACAGGCCAACCTATATTCAGTGTAAGAGCAGGCTACCCAAGGCCAAGCATACCTGTACCAGAAGGGATCACGAGGTCATCTTGGAAGCTGGCTAGGACCTTGGAGGGAGGAGCCCTATGAGACCAAAGCTTGGATTTTTAAAGTGGGGTTGTTTGTTTTTGAGGAGCACCTGGGTGGCTCAGTCAGTTAAGCATCTGCCTTTGGCTCGGGTCACGATCCCAGAGTTGGATCGAGCCCATGTGTCAAGCTCCCTACTTAGCAGAGTCTGCTTCTCCCTCTCGCCCACCCCACTCGTGCTCTCTCTCAAATAATCTTTAAAAAAAATAAAGTTTTAGGGTGAGTGAGTGGCTCAGTCGGTTGGGCATCTGCCTTCAGCTCAGGTCATGATTCCTGGGATTGAGTCCCATGTTGGGCTCCCTGCTCAGTGGGGAGTCTGCTTCTCCCTCTGCCACTCCCCTGCTTGTTCTCTCTCTTTCTCTCTCAAAAATAAATATAAATATTTAAAAATAAATGAACTTTTAAGAAATAAAGGTGTTTTTTCGGGGGGGATTGGAGAGCACACAAGCAGAGGGGGGGCAGAAGGAGAGAGAATCTTAAGCATGTTCACACCCAGTGCAGAGCATGACTCGGGGCTCGATTTCACGATCCTGCGATCACGACCTAAGCCAAAATCAAGCCTAATGCTTAACAGACTGAGCCACCCAGGTGCCCCTGCAGTGCTTGGATCTTTGATGTGTGTTGGCAGGAGGGTTGGATCCTAAGCAGTTGATGCTGGAATTTCTAAGAAGGTGGGTGCAGAAATGGTAGTGCTGGAGCCAAAAATCTGCCCCTGCTGACTGTGCAGGAGGGCACAAGAAAGTCCCTTCCCTTTTTGCACTTCCAGGTCTCCCCCAGGTGGCCCCTATTAGCAGGCCAACCTTAACAGGAAACTGGCTGCCAGGGAAGCCTGGGAAATGTAGTTTTCAGCGGTCCAACAGCAGCATCACAGAAAATGGGAGTGGGTTTAGGGCTGAGACAGGGTAACTAGCACAGTCCACCCCATTAGCTACCTGTCACCCATACACATCTTTCTACAATAATAATTATGGTACTCTTAACAACTTCAGGCTACCCCCAACTAGGAGCAAGGATCCTTTGTGCCTAGACACACCCTTCTCTTCCTAAAAGAGAGGGATAGCAGCATGCTAGAGTCGTCATATCCATCACTCAGATTCCACTTGCTTGTTCCGTAACTAAAATAGTGAAGTTCGCCACCAATATCATCAAAACGTTTACATCAAATAAGGGAAGGGAGGGTAGGTAGCTGATGGACACACAAGCAAAGAAGAAAATATCCAGAGTTGCTGCAGCCCGTACTTGGTTCTGATGTCCTAATTGGTTTTTTAACACTTAAAATGAGACACAATTCACATGCAAGTCACCTACTTCTAAAGTAGTTTCTATGTCTTCAGAGCTGTGTGACCATCACCAGTTTAATTTTTGAACATTTTCATTGCCCGAAAGGAGAGCCTATGCCTATTAAGTCATTCTCTAATACCCCACACACATAGTTCATCCCTCCCCCAGCCCTAGGCAACCCCTAATCTGCTTTCTGTCTCTGGAGATAGATATGCTTTGGTCATTCAATATCTAGTCTTCTGTGCCTGATCTTTCAGTATATTTTCAGGGTTCATCATGTCCTAGCATGTATCAGTGCTTAATCCCTTCTTATACAGAATAATGTTCCATTGTATGGATATACCACTACTTATCTGTTCATCAGTTGGGCATGTGATCTGTTTCCATTTATTGGTTCTCATGAACAATGCCACTAAGAAACTTGGTGCATGAGTTTTTGTGCAAATATGTTTCCATTTTACTTGGCTATATGTTCCAGAATTTTGAGGGAACTTCCAAGTTGTTCTCGACATCAGCTGTGCCATTTTACATTCCTACCAGCAATGTGTGAGGGTTTCAACTTCTTCTGTCCTTGCTAACACTTATTATTGTCGGTCATTACAGCCATCCTTGGAAGTGTGAGGTGGTACCTTGTGGTTCTGAACCGCATTCCATTAATGACCAATGATGTTGATCACCTTTTCATGTGCTTACTGGCCATTAGTGTATCTTCTCTAGAGTCCTTTGCCCATTTTTATTTTTTTAAGATTTTATTTATTTGACAAAGAGCACAAGCAGGGGGAGCAGCAGGCAGAGGGAGAGGGAGAAGCAGGCTCCCCACAGAGCAGGGAGCTCAACGCAGGGCTCAATCCCAGGACCCCAGGTTCATGAGCTGAGCCAAAGGAGCCAAAGGTAGATGCTTAATCGAACCACCCAGGCAACCCTCCTTTGCCTATTTTTTATTGGATTATCTCTTTTTATTATTGAGTTGTAAGTGTTCTTCAAATATTTTGGGTACAAATCCCTTATCAGACACATGATTTGCAAATATTTTCTCCCATTCTGTGGTTGTCTTCTCACTGTCTTGATAGTGTCCTATGATGTATGGAAGTTTTAAAAGTTGATGAAATGGATGGATGGCTTAAAAGACACAAACAGCTAAAACTCACCAAAGAAGAAATAGAAAATGTGACTGATCATTTGCCAAATGAACTAAATTTATAGTTTAAAACCCTCAGAAAAAAAATTTCAAACCCAGACGAAAAAACTGGCAAATTTAAAGGAGGAAAGGCACCAATTCTACACAAGTTCTTCCCAGAAAATAGAAGAGAACACTCCTTAATTAATCTTATGAGCTCAGAATTACCCTGACACCAAAATCAGAGAGAGTATAAGAAGAGAACAGTTTCACACCAATATCATTCAAGAATATAAAAGCAAAAATCTTTGGCAAAGTATTAGCAAATAGAATGTAAGAATGTCTAAAAACAATATACTATGACCACATAGACTTTATGCCAGGAATATCATAGCAGTCCAGTATTTTAATTAATCCATGGAAAAATCAATGCCAGACACCACTTCACACCCACCAGGATGACCATAATCCTTTAAAAGAAAGAAAAATGAGTGTTGGAGAGGATGTGGAGAAATTGGAAACCATGCTGATAGGAATATAAAATAATGCAGCTACCATGCAAAACAGCTTGGCAGTTCCTCAAAGTGTTAAACACAGAGTTCTGCAATTCTTCTCTCAGGTATATGAACAGGAGAAATGAAAACATGCATACAAAAAAAAAGAAAACATACATACACATGGAAATTCGCACATGGATGTTCATAGGAGTCAAAAAGTGGAAGTAACCCAAATGTTCATCAGTGGATGAATGCTTAAGCAAATCTGGAATGTCCATACAATGGAATATTACTCTGCCTTAAGGAATGAAGTACTAATGCACACTACAAGGATGAAATCACTGTGCAGGGCAGCCCGGGTGGCTCAGTGGTTTAGCACCGCCTTCAGTCCAGGGCATGATCCCGGGGACCCGGGATCAAGACCCACGTCGGGCCCACTGCATGGAGCCTGCTTCTCCCTCTGCCTGTGTCTCTGCCTCTCTCTCTCTCTCTGTCTCTCGTTAATAAATAAAATCTTTTTAAAAAATCACTATGCAAAGAGAAAGAAGCCTGACAGAGGTCACATGTTGATGATTCTGTATACAAGGAAGTGTCCAGAACAGGCAAATCCATGAAGATAGGAAGTAGGTTCATGGGGGAAGAGAGGATGGGGAGTGATTGCTAATAGGTATGTTGTTTATTTTGGGAACAGAGAAAATGTTCCAGAATTAGATAGTGGTGGTTGCACAACCCTGCAAACATACTAAAAACCACTGAGGGATACACTTAAAATGGTAAATGTTAAAGTGTGTGAATTATATCACAGTTTTTAAAATCAGCTGATGTAACCCATCATAATATCAGAGCATATCAAATGATGCTGAAAGCACCTGACAAAAATTCAACATCCATTCATGGTTAAGAAAAACATCTCAGCAAATCAAAAACATAAGGTAACATCCTTAAATTGATAAAAGGCAGCTACAAAAAAAAAAAACCCAGCTAAAATTACACTTAATGGCAAAAGAATGCATGCTTTCTTCCTGAGATCGGGGAAAAAAGCAAGGAGGTCCATCCAGCCTCACTACTCCTATTCACTATTATTCTGGAAGTCCTGGTCACTGTAGGAAGACAAGGGAATGGACAAGAAGTAAATGCGTACAGATTGGAAAGGGAGAAATAAAACTATTTCAGATTGTCTATGTGGACAATTCTAGTAAATCTTAAAGAGAAAAAAACACATTTCTGGGGCACTTGGGTGGGTCAATCGGTTGGGCATCTGCCTTTTGCTTGAGTCTTAGTCCCATGGTCCTGGGATCAAGCCCCATATCCGGGTCCCTGCTCGGGGGGGGGGGGGAGTCTGCTTCTCCCTCTCCCTCTGCCCCTCCCCTACTTATGTGCTCTCTCGCTCTTGCTCTCGCTCCGCTCTCAAATAAAAATCTTTTTTAAAAATTCAGTTTTTAAATAACAGTTTAACAAAGTCAGAAGATACAAGGTACAAAGTCCACTAAAAAACTTAGTTGTATTTCTACATGCTACCAATGAACAAGTGGAAACCAAAATATTTTAAAAGTATGATTCACAATAGTTCCCCAAATAAAGTAAATCCAACAAAGTCTAATCTAAAAGTTATAAACCTAACAAAATATGGATAAGATTTGTATTCTAAAAGCTATAAAATACTGAAGAAATAAATTGAAGTTCTAAATAAATGGAGACATCATGTTCATGAATTGGATGACTCAACACAGTTATTAATTCTCCCCAAATTGATCTCTTGATTTCACACAATTCTATAAAAATCCTGAGCTTTTTTTTTTAAGATTTTATTTATTTATGCATGAGAGACACAGAGAGAAAGGTAGAGGGAGAATCAGGCTCCCCGTGGGGAGGCTGCTCAGGATTCAATCCCAGGACCCCAGAATCACAACCTGAGCCGAAGGCAGAGCCAAAGGCAGAACCTCAAACACTGAGTCACCCAGGCATCCCCCTAAAATCATTCTTTTGTAGAAATAGACAAGCTGATCCTGAAATTTATATGGAAAGGCAAAGGGACTAGAAAAGCTAAAATAAATTTGAAAAAAGAAACTGTTGAGTGGCACATGGGTGGCTCAGTCAGCTAAGTCTGCCTTCAGCTCAAGTCATGATCTCAGGGTCCTAGGCTGGAGCCCCGCATCAGCTTCCCCATTCAGCGAGGACTCTGCTTCTCCCTTTGCCCCTACCCCTGCTTGTTCACGCTATCTCTCTCTCTCTCTCTCTTTCTCTCTCTCTCTCTCTCTGTCTCTGTCTCACAGATAAATAAATAAAATCTTTTTAAAAAACAGAAACAGTTGGAAGATCCACATGATTCAATTTCAAGACTTACTATGGAACTTGAGTAATCATGACAGTAAGGTAGTGGTGAAAGAGAGACACATACACCAATGGAAGAGAATGGAGTTCCTAAAAAGACCCTCATTTATTTGACCAATTGCTTTTTCAGAAGTTTAGAGGCAATTCACTAAAGAAAGGATTGTCTTTATAACAAACAGTGTTGTAACAGTTGGACATGCATAGATTATGAATAAGTAAATCAATAAAATTCCAACCTAAATTGCAAACCTTATAGAAAAACTAACTTAAATGGTCATAGATGGGGTGCCTGGGTGGCTCAGTCTGGTGAAGCGTCTGACTCTTAATTTTGGCTCAGGTCGTGATCTCAGGGTTGTGAGATCAAGCCCCACATAGGCGGGTTCCACATTGTGCATGGAGCATGCTTGGGAATTTTTCCCTCTCCTGCCCCTCCTTTGCCCCCTCCAAAAATAAAAGAAAGAAAATCATATATTCAACACATGGCTTTTATATAGAAAACATATAAATTAAGTCAAAACTCAACAATAAGAAAGTAAACAACCCAATTTTTAAATAGGTGAAAGATTTTAATTTTAATAACCACTTTATGTAGAAAGATATACAGATACCAAATAAGCACACGAAAAGATGCTTCACAGGGTGCCTGGCTGGCTCAGTTGGAAGAGCCTGTGACTCTTAATCTCCAGGTGACTCTTGATCTTGAGGGTGTGAGTTTGAGCCCCACGTTGGGTGTAGAGATTGGTTAAATAAACAAAACCAGGGATGCCTGGGTGGCTCAGCAGTTGAGCATCTGGGTTCAGTTCAGGACGTGATCCCGGACCAGGGATCAGGTCCTGCATCTGGTTTCCTGTGAAGAACCTGCTTCTCCCTCTATGTCTCTGCCTCTCTGTGTCTTTCATGAATAAATAAATAAAATCTTTTTTAAGGGCAGCCCGGGTGGCTCAGTGGTTTGGCACCTGCCTTCGGCCCAGGGTGTGATCCTGGAAACCCAGGATCGAGTCCCACATCGGGCTCCCTGCGTGGAGCCTGCTTCTCCCTCTGCCTGTGTCTGTGCCTCTCTCTCTTCTCTGTGTGTCTCTCTCGTGAATAAATAAAGAAAATCTTTTTTAAAAAATATTTTTAAAAAATAAATAGGTAAATAAGAATTTAGGGGTGCCTGGCTGGCTCATTTGGTAGAGCATGTGACTTTGATCTCAGGGATTTGTAAATTCGAGCCCCATGTCAGTGGTAGAGATTACTTAAAATCGTTAAAAAAAAAAATAAGTAAAACTTAAAAAGAAGAAAAAAGATGCTTCACATCACTAGTCACAGGGATATGCAAATTAAGGCCATAATGAGATGCAACTCATACCTGTTAGAATGGTTAGCATTTTTAGAACTGACGATACCAAGTGTCAGTGACTAGGTAGAGCAACTAGAACTCGGGCATATTGGTACCAAGAATGCCAAATAATGTAGTCATTCTATATTCTCACAAAGTTAAACATACACTTACCATATACTTCCCATGTAATGCTGCAATCCCACTCCTAGGTGTTTACCCTAGAGAAATGAAAAGTTATGTTCACACACACACACCTTGTAAGTAACATGGATGTTTCTAAAAGCTCTATTCATAATTGCTGAAATCTGGTTCCCTTTAACAAGAAAACGGAATAGGGCAGCCTGGGTGGCTCAGCGGTTTAGCGCCGCCTTCAGCCCAGGGCCTGATCCTGGAGACACAGAACTGAGTCCCGTGTGGGCTCCCTGCATTGAGCCTGCTTCTCCCTCTGCCTGTGTCTCTGCCTATCTCTCTCTCTCTCTCTCTCTCTCTCTCTCTCTCTCTCTCGAATAAATAAAATCTTTAAAAAAAAAAACTAATAAACTGCCATTGGTACATGCAGTAACATGGATAAATCTCAAAAGCACTATGCTAAGTGAAAGAAGCCAATCTTGGGGCACCTAAGCCAAAACAAACAGATGTCTTTGGCTCAGGTCATGATCCCAGGGTCCTGGGATCAAGCCCCGCATGGGGCTCTCTGCTCAGTGGGGAGTCTGCTTCTCTCTCTCCCTCTGCCATTCTCTCTGCTTTTGCTCTCTCTACCAAATAAATAGAATTTAGAAAGAAACAGAGAAAGAAGAAAGAAAAGGAAGGAAGGAAGGAAGGAAGGAAGGAAGGAAGGAAGGAGGGAGGGAGGGAGGGAGGGAGGAGGAAGGAAGGAGGAAAGAAAAGAAAGAAGAAAGAAGGAAAGAAAGAAACCAGTCTCAAAAGATCACATAACAGTATGATTTCCCTTTATACAACTTTCTAGAGAGGACCATAGAGATAGAGATCAATAGGGACCAGGGATTAGGGGAAGCAAGGATTTGACTATAGAGGCAGCATGAGGAAGTTTTTTGAGGATGATTGAACTGTTTTGTATACTGATTGTGCTGGTGGTTATATGAATCTACATGTTAAAAATACATATAGCTGGGGGTGCCTGCCTGACTCAGTCGGTAAAGCAAGTGATACTCAGGGTCATAAATTCGAGCCCCACATTGGGGGTAGAGTTTACTTAAAAAAAAAAAAAACTGAGCTATTAGCAGAAAAAGGAGTCAATTTTAGTCTATGTAAAGTTTTTAAATAATATTTTTTAAAAATCTAACCAAAGCAGATGGCAAACCAGGAGAAAATATTTGCACATATAGAAAATATTTGTAAACAGAGTGACAAAGAATTCTATACTATATTAAGTGTTCCTACTAAGAGAGACTGTCAGATTGGATTTTTTTTAAAGAATTTATATGCTGTTTACAAGAAACAAACTTGAAATATAATGATATAGTAGTTCAAAGTAAAAGGATTGAAAAGATATACCACAGGGGTACCTGAGTGGCTCAGTGGTTAAGTGTCTGCCTTTGGCTCAGGTCGTGATCCCTGGGTTCCTGGAATCAGGTCCCACATCGGCCTTCCTGCAGGGACCCGCTTCTCCCTCTGTGTGTCTCTCATAAATAAATAAATACTTATTTGTCCATTTATGTCTCTCATAAATAAATACATAAAATCTTTTAAAAAGATAAAAAGGAAAACATATACCACATAAACACTAATTTTTTAAGCTGGCTTGGCTATATTTAGGTTTGATTCACTTCGACTAATATCAAAGTAGTCTTCAGAACTGTGAAAATGAAAAAAAATGTAAAAATGATTAAGGATAAAGATTAATTTGTATAATAATATAAAAGCCAACTAACCAAGAGGGCATAACGATCTAAAATGTGTATGCACCTAAGGGCACCTGGGTGGCATAAGTTAAGCAATCAACTCTTGGTTTTGGCTCAAGTTGTGATCTTAGGGTTATGAGACTGAGCTCTGCAACTGGCTCTGTGCGCCAAGACAGGCATCGGGCCCTGCACCCCCACATCAGGCTCTGTGCTGAGCTCTCTCTCTCCCTCTGCCCCTCCCCTTAAATAAATCTTTTTAAAAATGTATACACCCAAAAACACTGTTTTGAAATACATAAAGCAAAAACTAGAACTGAAAAGAAAATTCGAAATCACACCCACTTCCAGCCAGATGAAGTAGTACCTTTGGATGGATCCTCCAGCAGCCTAGTCAAGGCCTCAGCTGACTGTGGCTCTGGCCAGGCTGGTAACTGCAAGCTTAGGAGAGACCCAGATCCAGAACAGTCTAGATAAGCTACTCCTGAATTCCAGGCCCTCAGAAACTGTGAGCGATAAATGTTTATTATTATTTTAAGCCACTAAATTCTAGAGTAATTTGTTACACAGTAATGTAACAGATGACATAGCCACCATAAAACCTATCTGGTTCTTTGACCATGACTTGAGCTGAGAATTTAAAGCCCCAAGCTAATCCTTTTCTTTCCTTACAGTTTTCCTTAGCCATTTGTTTCCACACCACATTGGGTTATCTAATTGAATTATCGATTTCATTGGGTAATTAGATTATCTGGTGTCCTTATGGTCTTGTTAAGCCATCAGATACCAGAATCCCATTTAAATTGGCAAGATGCTCTGAGCTCCAGGTCAAAAATCTAACCAAATCAATTTTACAGTCCTACCTTTGAAAGTGTATTTTTCTTGCCAGCTGGTTTCCTTCTAATTTCTGACAATGGGAAGAACTCAGGGACCTCAGAAAATGGACAAAGAGGAGAAAGGACTTCCTTCCAGTTTTCCAGGCATTGTATTTTTCAAATAGCAGCAAACACTTGGCTTCTGCCCTCAACCACTTGTAAGATGCATAGCTCAAGCTACCTGTAGTCCTCTCTTTAATGGTCCAAGCACCAGTGACAGGACACCACCTCCTCAGGAGTCTGGGCACCACCCAGGGCACCCTTTTTTTGAGGTTCTAACACCACTTAAGAGCTCTTAGCCCTGGTAAATCGTAAGTTTTAGTTTCTCTTATCCTGACTGGTCCTTGATTGCTATAGTACTTGGTACCAGGAGTGGAGATGAATTATTTGCTGGATAAATTAATGAATTAAAAAATGTGTAATTGAGCTTACAAAATCTAGGACTTTCAGCTGCCATCTTACCTTCAGAATGAACAGCTGTATTATTCATTCAATAATTACATCATTCAACATTTACTCTCTGTCTATGTTAACCTCTTGACCACTCCATCAAACAAGTCCATCACCCCCTTCTACTTCCACTTCTTCTCACTAAAAGTTTAAGTAAGACTCAGACTTCACAACTCTCTGTTTGAATAAGAAATCCAATAGATTTGGAGTTTTATTAAAATTTTTCAGGTAGAGAAAGGAAAAAAAAAGTACCAATGATCCTGTTCTGACTTAACAAAAGGAACCTTATTTATATTTTTATATACATCAAAAATATATACATCAAATTAAACATTACAAGGGCAACAAGTAATTAAATAACTAGAGTGCAGACTTTTGGGGATTACTGATTAGAGTTCACAGAATATAGCAAAAAAAACCCTGAAGTCTGCATGTCTTAAAAGATTCATTTGAACAAATTGCACTTCTAGAAGAGGATTATACATTTGTGTGCTCTCATGTCAGGCAGGAATGTAGAAATGATACTTTTGTGAATGTTCTCAATTTACTACTTTATCAGAAACAGCTTTATAACACTCAAAGTCAACATTTGTGCAGTTGAAGGACAACAGCATATATTTTATACCTAAGATTTTTTTTTTTAGATTTATTTATTTATTTGAGAGAAAGAGAGTGCAGGGAGGGGTAGAGGGAGAGCGAGAGAAATCCTCAAGCAGACTCCCTGCTGACCACAGACCCCAAGGTAGGGCTTGATCCCAGGACCTGATCATGACCTGAGCCAAAATTGAGAGTCAGACATTTAACCGACTAAGCCACCCAAGTGCCCCAGATTTTCTTGATTAGCAGCATTTTCAAGCCTACTGCCTAGAATTCCATTAATAAGCATTGGGGGGAAAAAAGAGAGTGAGACCTAATAACCCTAAAATATAAAGTATGGAAAACAAATTGCCAAAATAAATCTTAGGTAAAATTTACACACAGTGAAATGCACAAATCTTAAGTGCACAATTTGAAGAATACATGTATAACAAATGTACACACTCATGTAGCCACCATGCCAATCAAGATAGAGAACATTGGGCAGCCGGGGTGGCTTAGCGGTTTGGCGCCGCCTTCAGCCCAGGGCGTGATCCTGGAGTCCCGGGATCCGAGTCCCACGTCGGGCTCCCTGCGTGGAGCCTGCTGCTCCCTCTGCCTGTGTCTCTGCCTCTCTCTGTGTGCCTCTCATGAATAAATAAATACAATCATTAAAAAAAAAAAAAGATTTTCTTAAAAAAAGAAAAAGATAGAGAACATTTCCATATCTCCAGAAAGTTCCCTTGGGGTTTTTCCTATCAATCCCCACCATTACCATCCCAGAGGCAACCTTTGTTATGATTTTTATCACCCTAGAACACATTTGCCAGTCTCCAGGATCGCGCCCCGGGCCAAAGGCAGGCGCCAAACCGCTGCGCCACCCAGGGAACCCTGTCTTTACATTTAAACTGCATCTCTTTTTTTTTTTTTTTTAAACTGCATCTCTTGCAAACAGAATATGATTTGGTTTTCTGTTACCCAACTTTTCAAACTCTGCCTTTAGTAACATTTTATCCATTTTCATTTAAAATCATTATTAGGGCAGCCCCGGTGGCGCAGTGGTTTAGTGCTGCCTGCAGCCCGGGGCGTGATCCTAGGGACCTGGGATCGAGTCCCACGTCAGGATTCCTACATGGAGCCTGCTTCTCCCTCTGCCTGTGTCTCTGCCTCTCTCTCGCTCTCTCTGAATGAATAAATAAATAAATCTTTAAAAAAAATAAAAAATAAAATCATTATTAATGTGATAGTTATAGCTTTTAATTTCTACTTGTCTATCTAATCTTTGTTCCTGTGTTCTTTTTCTGCCTTTTGGATTAGTTCTTTTTTCTTATTTATTATTATTTTTTTAGAATTCCATTTTATAAAAAAAAATTCCATTTTATCTCCTTCTTTGGCCTTTTAGTTATCCCTTTCTGTATGTTATTGTTGTTTTTAAAATATTTTACTCATTAATTTTTAGAGAGAGAGAGCACCTGTGCATGAACAGGGAGAGGGACAGAGAGAGAGGGAGAGAGTGAATCCCAAGCAGGCTCCACACTCAGCACAGAGTCGATGCAGGGCTCAGTTCCACGACCCCGAGATTCCTATCTGAGTCAAAATCAAGAGTCAGACACTCAACCAACTGGGCACCACCCAGGCATCCCCAGTCTCTGTACGTTTTAGTGATTGCTCTAGAAATTATAAAACTAACCCTTAACTCACTTTAGCTCGAATTAATGTTTATCTCTTCACACATGATATAAGGACCTCCCACCCATGTAACTCCCCTACATTTTCCCATCCGTTATGCAGTTACTACACTATGTTTTACGTCTACTTCTATGCTATAAACCTCACCATATATTGTTAGTTTTTTTCTTTAACCACTAATTTCCTTAAATAAATCAAGAAAAGAAAAAAAACACACAATCTTTTCATTTAGCTACATAGTTACACTTTGTGGTTCTCTTCATTTCTTCCTTTAGCCCTGAGTTTCTATCTGGTATCATTTCCCCTCCCATAAACAGTCTGTTACAATTGCATAGTGCATGTCTGCTAGAGACAAATTTTCTCTACTTTTATCAGAAGAGTCTTTATTTTACCTTCATTTTTTTCTTTTTTAGAGAGAGAAAGCATGCACATGAGTGAGCGGCAAGGGAGAGGGACAGAGAATTTTAAGCAGAATTTTAACACACCCAGCATAGACCCCAACGCGAGGCTTGATCTCATGACCCTGAAGTCATGATCTGAGCCAAACCACGACCCTGAGGTCATGACCTGAGCCAAAACCTAGAGTCAGATGCTTAACCAATTGAACCATCCAAGTGCCCCTTACCTTCATTTTTGAAAGCGATTACACTGGGCATAGAATTCTAGGCTGACAGGTTGCATTTTCAGCCTTTCTTTACAGACACCTTTCTTTTTTTCTTTTTTTTTTTTAACAGACACCTTTCTATTGTCTTCTGGCTTCTACCATTTCTAATCAAATATTAGCCTTTATTCTTATTGTTCTCTTGCATGTTCTATCTTGTCTCTTTTTAAGTTCTCTCTTTACCTTTGGTTTTCAGCAGCTTGACTCTGGTTAGCTTAGGTGTGATTTTCTTTGTATGTATCCAGCTTGTGCTTCATGAAGTTTTTTAATTGATGGATTAATGTTTTTCATTGAAATTGGCAAATTTGGTTCACTTCCAGGGTATAGCCAAGTAAGCACTTAACGAACCTGACATTCCCACAGATAACAAGAACTCTAGACAAATATTTGTAAAGAGCACGAAGGTGAACAAAGGCAGATTCTGAAGAGGAGTTAAAACATTTTTTTTCATTAAAAGATTTTGTTTATTTATTCATGAGAGACACAGAGAGAGAGGCAGAGACACAGGCAGAGGGAGAAGCAGGCTCCATGCAGGGAGCCCGATGCAGGACTCGATCCCGGGACTCCAGGATCACACCCTAGGCTGAAGCCAGACACTCAACCGCTGAGCCACCCAGATGTCCCAAGGAGTTAAGAATTGTAAGAAGAGACTGGTACAATATGTCTTTCATTTTCACAGCTATTTAGTCTGAGGTCAAGATATTTCAGTGTCATATGGTAAGTGCTCTGTCCAATCTAAAATTAATCTTTCTGGCTTGAAGAATCTGAAGACAGTATTTGGGACAAACACAGCTGGCAGAAAGTAAAGGAGAATTGTGAAAAGAAGAGATCCAGAGGAGTCCCAGATTCTGGTATAAATCTGCCTAAATCTCTGGCTGATCACTACATCATACATGCAAGGACAGATTCAAAGCAGATAAAATAACTGAACTGATTATTTCAGTTGCTGTTCAAACGACAGAGTTTCAACCTGAGTGTACCAAACTAATTGCCTGGTTAAAAAATAACACAGAAAATCTCTCCAATATAATATTATTCACAAGGTCCAGATAAAATCTAAAATCCTCAACAGACAACAAACAGGAACACATGACCAATTTCAAGAGAAAAGAAAATCATCCAAGGTCAATCACCAGATGACCCAAATGTGGACAGTAGCCCTTATAGTATTTTATTTCAAAGTAGCTATTTATGCCAACATAGTAAAGGATTTTCACATAAATTAAAAGATAAGAAATCTTAGCAGAGAAGTAGATACTTTGAAAAAGGAGCAAATGGGGACACCTGGGTGGCTTAGTGGTTGAGCAGACGCCTGCCTTTGGCTCACATCATGATCCCAGGGTCCTGAGATGGAGTCCCACATCGGGCTCCCTGCACGGAGCCAGCTTCTCCCCCTGCCTATGTCTTTGCCTTTCTCTGTGTGTCTCCCACGAATAAATAAATAATTAATCTTTAAAAAAGAAAAAGAAGCAAATGGAAAGTCTAGAATGCAAAAATAAAATGTCTGAAACAAAAGATCCACCAGATGGGCTTACTAGCAGAATGGAATTGATAGAAGAAAATCAGTGAACTCGAAGGTACAGCAATAGAAATTATCCAATTTGAAAAACACGAAGACAACACATTTTAAAAACATGAGCAGAAAAAATAAAATAAAATAAATAAAAACCTGAGCAGAGCCTCAGAAATTTATGGGACAATATCAAAAAATCTTACATATATGTGAGACTTCAGCATTGTCCCACAAGTCTCTAACATTGTCAGTGCTTTTCAAAAAATAATTTCTATTCAAGTTCAATGAATCTCCTCTCTGTTGAGTGATTCTGTTCAATGCTCTATCCAACTTGCTTTTAAATTCACCCAATAGGGGCAGCCCGGGTGGCTCAGTGGTTTAGCGCCGCCTTCAGTCCAGGGCCTGATCCTAGAGACCCAGGATTGAGTCCCACATAGGGCTCCCTGCGTGGAGCCTGCTTCTCCCTCTGCCTGTGTCTCTGCCTCTCTCTCTCTCTCTCTCTCTCTCTCTCTCTCTTTCTCTCTATGTCTCATGAATAAATAAATAAAATCCTAAAAAAAAAAAATCATCCAATAGGGATGCCTGGGTGGCCCAGTGGTTGAGCATCTGCCTTGGGCTCAGAGTGTGATCCTGGGGTCCTGGGATCAAGTCCCCCCCAAAAAAAGAAACCCCTTACACACTAGCAGACACTCCCCATTCTCCTTCTCCACAACTTCTGAGAACCACTAATCTACTTTGTGTGTGTGAGTTTGCTTATTCTGGACATCCCCATGTAAATGGAAACATAAATATATGGCCTTTTGTTTCTGGCTTCTTGTGCTTAGCATGTTTTCAAGGTTCATCCACCTTGTAGCATGTAGTACTTTATTCCTTTTTATGGTTGAATAATGTTTCATTGTATGTACCTACTGCATTTTGTTTATCCATTCATGAATTGATGGACACTTGGATTGTTTCTACTTTTTGCTTATTATGAATAAAACTCCTATGAACACGTGTTTCCATTTCTCTTAGCTATATGCCTAAAAGTGCAATTGCTGAGTCATGTGGTAAGTCTATGTTAGACTTTTTGAGAAACTACCAAACTGTTTTCCAAGTGGCTGAGCCATTTTACATTCCCAGCATCAATGTAGAAAGGATTCAATTCCTCCATGTCTTCATGAACACTTATTGTTCATCTTTTTTCCCCATCTTGTTATTATAGGCATCCTAGTAGGTGTGACATGGAATCTTATTATGGTTTTAATTTGCATTTCCTTAGTGGCTAATGATATCAAGCACCTTTTCAAGTGTGTATTGGTCAGTTGTGTATCTTCTCTAGAGAAACACATATTCAAACCGCTTACTCACTTTTTAATTGGGCTATTTGTCCTTTTAGTGTTGAGTTGTAAGTTATTATTTATATTCTGTTCATTAAATCTTTGTCAGATATATGATTTCCAAATATTTTCTTCCATTCTGTGGGTTGTCTTTTTACCTTCTTGATGGTATCCTTTGAAATAGTTTTTAATTTTTTAATGTAAATAGGATTTCTTTCTTTTTAAGTTAATTTGTTTGCTATCAGACTTACGACCCTAGAGCAAAAGTCACATGCTCTCCCGACCGAGCCAGCCAGGTGCCCCAAAGCAGTTTCTAATTTTTTTTTAAGATTTTATTTATTTATTCATGGAAGACACACACAGAGAGAGAGAGAGAGAGAGAGAGGCAGAGACACAGGCAGAGGGAGAAGCAGGCTCCCTGCAAGGAGCCTGATGTGGGACTCGATCCTGGGTCTCCAGGGTCACACCTTGGGCTGAAGGCAATGCTAAACCCCTGAGCCACCCAGGCTGCCCAGCAGTTTCTAATTTTGACAGAGTTAAATTTGTCTATTTTTTTCTTTGCTGTTTATGCTTTAAGGTGTCATCTATAAAACCATTGTCACATTCAAAGTCAAACAAATATGCACCTAAGTTTTCTTCTCTAAGAGTTTTATAATTTCAGAGCTTATGATTCATTTTGAGTTAATCTTGTGTATGGTGTGAGATAGGGGTCTAATTTTATTCTTTTGCAGGTGGATATCTAGTTGTCCCAGCACTATTTGTTGAAAAGACTATTCTTTCCCTACTGAATGATCTTGGCACCCTTGTCAAAAATCAATTGACTGTAAATGTACTGGTTTATTTCTCAACTTCCCATTCTATTCTATTGGTTAATATGTTTATCTTTTTGTTAGTACAAACTGTCTTCACTACTACAGCTTTGTATTAACCTTTAAAGTTGGGAGGTATGAATCCTCCAACTTTGTTCTCCTTTTTTTATTTTTAAGATTTTATTTACTGCGCAGCCCCTGAGGCTCAGCGGTTTAGCGCCGCCTTCAGCCCAGGGTTTGATCCTGGAGACGGGGGATGGGGTCCCACGTCGGGCTCCATGCGTGGAGCCTGCTTCTCCCTCTGCCTGAGTCTCTGCCTCTCTCTCTCTCTCTCTCTCTTTCTCTCTCTCTCTCTGTATGTCTCTCATGAATAAACAAAATCTTAAAAAAAATATTTTATTTACTTATTCATGAGAGACAGAGAGAGGCAGAGACACAGGCAGAGAGAGAAGCAGGCTCCATGCAGGGAACCCGATGTGGGACTCGATCCCAGGACCCCAGGATCATGATCCAAGCTGAAGGCAGACGCTCAACTGCTGAGCCACCCAGGTGCCCTGCCCTATTCTCCTTTTTCAGGATTGTTTTGGCTATTTGGTGTCCCTTAATTTCCATGTGAATTTTAGAAAGTTTGTCCATGGGGGTGGGGGGTGCAAAGTCCAACTGGACTTTTTATAGGGTCTGATTTGAATCTGAAGTTCAATTGAGTAGTGTTGGAGTATTGACATCTTCACAATATTAATTTCCAATCCATGAATGTCTTTCCATTTATTTAGGTCTTCTTAAATTTCTTTCAGTGACATTTAATAGTTCTCAGTTTAATGAATCTTTCATTTCTTTTGTTAAATTTATTACTAAGTATTTTGTTCTTTTAATGCAATTGTTAATTTCTTTTTAGATTGTTCCTGGCTAGTGAAAATGAATACAATTGACTTTTGTATATTAACATTGTATCTTTGTGGAATTCTTATTAGCTTTACTAATTTTTTATGGATTTTTTGGGGTTTTCAATATACAAGATCATGTCATCCTCAAATAAAGATAGTTTTAATGGTTCCATTCCAGTCTGGATGACTTTATTTGTGTTTCTTCCCTAATTGCCCTGTGTAGGACTTCCAATAGAGGATTGAATGGAATGGTGAAGGCAGACATCCTTTTCTTGTCCCTGGTCTTAGGAACCTTTCAGTCTTTTATCATCATGTATATTGTTAAGCCGTGGGTTTTTGTAGATGCCCTTTAACAGGCTGAGAAAGTTTTGCTCCATTCCAAGTTTATTGAGCATTTATCATATAAAGGTGTACTGAGTTTTGCCAAATGCTTCTTCTGCATCTCTTGAGTTGATCACATGGGTTTTATAGACAATCTTCTTTTTTTAAGATTTTATTTATTTGAGAGAAAGAGAGCATGCCCACAAGTCGGGGTAGAGGCTGAAGGGGAGGGAGAAGCAGACCCTCACTGAACACAGAACCCAACATGGGGCCTGAGCTCAGGACCCCGAGATCATGACCTGAGCAGAAGTCAGACACTTAACTGGCTGAGCCACCCAGGCACCCCTGTAGACAATATTTTAAACCGAAAAAACCCACTAATTTTCAAATAGTTTAGTATACTATTTTTGTGATACACATACATATATTAACATTTTCTTTCTTAGGAAACCTGACAAGTTGGTCACTTACATGAAGCATTATAAAATAAGGCAAAGCTAATTGCCTTTCAGCAAAATACAGTGTATGCACCAACTGCCAATATCAGAAATACTACTTAGTGGTTGTCAATTACATGCACTAAACTATGAAACAAAATTCATATACCGTGTTGTTTTGCTGATGACACCTGCCTTTGGTAATCAGAAGTAAGGATTTCCCATAAATAAAAACCACATCAGGGTATTTAGTAGTTAATTAAATTCTTCTTCTCCAGCTGTGACATGGTATTATTAAAAGCATTAAGGACCTGGGATTATGCTAGAATTGATTTGGATGTCAAAGAATGCACAAGTTTCCTTTTAAGAAGATTGCTTTGTGGCCACAATTACTTCAAAATACAACTACATTCAAATAATCTGACATATCATGCTACAGCAATTACAAAAGTGTAATTTTGTATTAATTAAAATACAATTTGTAATTAAAAATACAATTAAAAAATAACCCTTTAACAAGGTTTAACACATGGCAATTTTATGTTAGTCAAATTTAAAATGCTAAAAGATGGGAACAACGTTCTTTTGTTAAGCTTAGAGCACTGCAAAATCTAAGTAATGGTTTTTGATGAACATAATCAGCCTATTACACAGCATTCTAAATCAGAAAGACTTTTGGAAATACAAATCTAAAGAAGGCAATTCCTTCTCCAAATTACAAAATTCTGGTAAATCAATACAATACTTTTTTTTCAGTACTCTGTAATACAATAAAACTATGTTGTAATTGTTGGAATCATATATCACCTCAATAATCATTTTGACTACAAAAATATCATTTAAGGGGCACCTGAGTGGCTCAGTAGTTGAGCATCTGCCTTCAGTTCAGGTCGTGATTCCAGAGCCCTGGGATCGAGTCCTGCATCGAGTTCCCCACCGGGAGCCTGCTTCTCCCTCTGCCTATGTCCCTGCCTCTCTCTGTGTGTCTCTCATGAATAAATAAATAAAACTTTTCAAAAAATACCATTGAAGCACGAAATCAATTTACTATCGTTTCATCAGTTGTTTTCTACAAATTAGTATGGTTTTTTTAAAATTATATAATGCCTTCTTTTAGAATGCATTCCACCTTGTAAGCTGCTGAGTTAACACAGCAGAGCAATTATGTATATATAAAATGTGCTCCATCTCCTGCTGCAGAGCCCCAAACCACTCGTGAAAAGCTTTAAAATTCTACTTTGAGAAGCTCAAACGTGCCAAATAACAAATTAATTTTTTCAAATATTGGTAAGTCTTCCATAAATAGGGGAACCCTGAATGTAGATGATCACATATGTAGGGTTTTTTTTTTTTGAGCCAACATAACCTATTCCAATTCAAATATCATTGACTTATTTTTCTTGCTTTTCTCTACTGACTAGTACTGCTTATGGAAGGTTGAATTGAAGTGGCAATAGTGAGCATACTTTTCTTGTCCCTAAATTTAAAGAGGTGCTTTCAATATTTCTCTTTTGAAAATTATATTTATTACAGTTTTTCCATAGATACTCTATCAGGTGAAAGAAGTTCCCTTCTATTTATTATTTGCTAGGGGTTCATAGCATGAATAGATTTGAAAAGTATGGAACATTTCTTTTTTCATCTATTGAGATGCTCAGGTGGTATTTCTTTGTTAAAGGTTTATTTTTTAATTGTATTTTTAAGCAATCTCTACACCCAATGTGGGGCTTGAACTCACAACCCCAAGATCAAGGGATCCCTGGGTGGCGCAGCGGTTTGGCACCTGCCTTTGGCCCAGGGCGCGATCCTGGAGATCCGGGATCGAATCCCACGTCGGGCTCCCGGTGCATGGAGCCTGCTTCTCCCTCTGCCTGTGTCTCTGCCTCTCTCTCTCTCTCTCTCTGTGACTATCATAAATAAATTAAAAAAAAAAAAAAACCCAAGATCAAGAGTCACCTGCTCCACCCACTGAGCTAGCCAGGCACCCCTGGTGTTTCTTCTTTAAAATGATGATGTGATGAATTAGATTAATATTTTTTCAATGTTAAAAACCTAGTAGTCTTTTTTTTTTTTAAAGATTCTATTTATTTACTTGACAGCACAAGCAGGGGGAGCAGCAGAGGGAGAAGAAGCAGGCTCCCCACTGAGCAGGGAACCCAATGCAGAGCTCAATCCCAGGACCCTGGGATCTTGACATGAGCTGAAGGCAGGTGCATAATGGACTGAGCCACACAGGCAGTCCCAAAACCTTGCATTATAAATAAATAAATAAATAAATAAATAAATAAATAAATAAATAAATAAATAAATAAATAAATAAACTTGCAGTTTTGAAACAAGCCATGTCTTGCTCTAACATATTCATTTTTATGCATATCATTGGACTCTTTTGACAGAGATGTTTTTTATACCTACACCCATAATTTGGAAGAAGATGGCCCTCTGCCTTTATCCTATGGCCCTTGCTTTGTTTTGCATTGACCTTATAGTAAACCTTATAGAGTCTGTGCATACTGTTCCTTTTTCTCTTTCTCTATTTCCCAGAAGAGCATGTATTACGCTTTTGTGTAATTCCTTGAATGTCTAACAGAATTTATCTATAAAGCTGTTGTGAATGTTGTCATTTTATTATTCTTTAAAAGATTTTATTTATTTATTCATGAGAGACACACAGAGAGAGGCAGAGACACAGGCAGAGGGAGAAGCAGGCTCCATGCAGAGAGCTTGATGCTGGACTCGATCCGGGAAACCCGGGATCACTCACTGAGCCAAAGGCAGACGCTTAACCATGGAGCCACCCAGGCATCCCATGAGTGTTGTCATTTTAGAAAGATTTAAAATGCTGTTCAAGCACAAGGCAGTGAACTGGAAACAAACCCTCTCTTTAAACTGGATTTCCATCTCCCATTGAAAAGGACAGATGGGGGGCGGCACCTGAGTGGCTCAGTCGATTAACCATATGATTCTTGGTTTAGGCTCAGGTCATGATCTCTGGGTCCTGAGATCAAGCCTCATGTGGGCTTCACGCTCAGCAGAGTCTGCTTCGGATTCTCTCTCCCTCTCTCTTTCCCTCTCTGCCCCTCCCCCTGTTCACTTTCTCTCTCTCAAACTAAATAAATAAAATATTTTTGAAAAGGACCAATGGATAAATAGGCAATCGCTCTGGTGGGATAAGCCCAGAGGACCATGAATGTTAGAGGAACCCCTAACCCAGATTCAGCAGAGGAAATACTTAAAGATGCATAGGAGTCAGGTGGATGAAACGAAAGAGGAAGGTTGTTCTATAGGGAGAGGGGCAAAGACCTAGATACAAGAGAGAAGAGGACTTGTCCTTCGAAGATGGGTCATTCCGTCTGGCAGCAGAAAAAGTGTAAGAGAGGAGACAAGAGAGAAGTCTGCACCCTAAAACACTGGGTGGGCCTTGATAAGGAACTGAGTGTGCCTGAGAGGAATGAGGAGCCCTTGAACTGCTGAAGGGTTTTAAGCAGGACGATGACATAAGCAAATGTGTCAGTTAGAAAAACCACTCTTGACTGTTAAGTGGAAAACGTGTTGGAAACTGGCAGAGTGAAACTTCAGGCAGGGAAATCAATTAGGAGATTTATGATGATCCACGAGAAACACAGTGGTGGCATAAGCCACGATGGCGGCAGTAGGCAGTGGGATAAAGACAAATGTATTATATCTTCTATTGATTTGTTGTTGCTGTGTTAACCTAGTCACATATTAAATGTAATAACAGATCTTTTGGCATTTATCATTTAAGGTAGACATTGAATTAAAAAAAAAAAAAAACAGGGGCGCCTGGGTGGCTTAGATGGTTGGGTGTCTGCCTTCCAGTCGGATCATGATCTCCAGGTCCTGGGATTGAACCCTGTGTTGGGCTCTCTGCTTAAAGGGAAGTCTGCTTCTCCCTCTCCCTCTGCCCCACCCCCATTTATGCTTTGTCTCTCTCTCTCTTTTTTTAAGATTTATTTACTCATGAGAGACATAGAGAGAGGCACAGACACAGGCAGAGGGAGAAGCAGGCACCCCACGGGGAGCCTGTTGTGGGGCTCGATCCCAGGAACCCAAGATCATAACTTGAGCCAAAGACAGCCAACCTCTGAGCCACCCAGGTGCCCCAAGAATTAGTATTTTATTAAAAACATTTTTTAAGGGGACACCTGGGTGGCTTAGCAGTTGAGTGCCTGCCTTTGGCTCAGGGTGTAATACTGGAGTCCCGGGATCGAGTCCCACATCGGGCTCCCTGCACTGAGCCTGTTTCTCCCTCTGCCAGTGTCTCTGCCCCTCTCTCTATGTCTCGAATGAATGAATGAATGAATTAATTAATTAATTAATTAATTAATTAAAAAAACATTTTTTAGGGACGCCATATACCACCTGTTTATCCCTTCACTGGTTGATGGCTGGGTTATTTCCACTTTTGGCTACTATGAATAATATTGCCATGAACATTTGTGTACAAGAGTTTACATAGACATGTTTACAATTCATTCTGAGGAACTACCAAATTTTTTCCAAGGCAGATGCACCATTTCACATTCCATTTTTTTTCTTTTAATTTTTATTTATTTATGATAGTCACAGAGAGAGAGAGAGAGAGAGAGAGAGAGAGAGAGGCAGAGACACAGGCAGAGGGAGAAGCAGGCTCCACGCACCAGGAGCCCCATGTGGGATTCGATCCTGGGTCTCCAGGATCGCGCCCTGGGCCAAAGGCAGGCGCCAAACCGCTGCGCCACCCAGGGATCCCCCATTTCACATTCCAAGCAGCAGTGTATGAGGAGTCTATTTTTTCTCACCAATGCTTGTTATTGTCTGTCTTTTAAATTATAGCCATCCTTGTGTGGATATGAAGTGGCATTTCATTGTTTTTTTTTTTTAACTTTGCTTTTTCTTTAGTAATCTCTACATTCAACGTGGAGCTTGAACTCAGGATCCTAAGATCAAGAGTCACATGCTTTTCCGACTGAGCCAGTCATGTGCCCCATGTGTTTTTTGTGTGTTTTTTCTTTTTAATTTTATTTATTCATTTGAGAGGGAGAAAGACAGGGGCACCTGGGTGGCAGGTGGGTCTCCGTCCTCTTTATCATTTCTAGAAGTGTTCATATTTTCCTTATTTTTTGCCACAGGTTTATTTTGATAGATAATAAGGCAGGAACAAGGCCACTTGCCCTTCTTTTTCCCTTGTTCCTGCCTTATTGTTTACGTTTGGAGGTTCTTTAATTTCTGCTCTGATTTTGGTTATTCCTATCTGTCTATTTTCTCTGCATTCACTCTGATTCTCTTTTACTAAGTCTCTAAGATTATTAGTTCCCAGTTTCTTATTTTAAATAAATCCTATTTTCAAATATATTTATGACTGTATATTTTTAAATCATTCCTAACAGCCACAACCTCCAGTTGTTTTTTGTGTTGTGTTGTTTTGATAGAAAGTGGGGAGGGGTAGAGGGAGAGGAAGAGAGAGAATCTTAAGCAGGCTCCATGCCTCACAACCCTGAGATCATGACCTGAGCCAAAATTAAGAGCTGGACACTTAATCGACTGAGCCATCCAGATGCTACCAGGCTTCAGTTTTTATATTTAGTATCTGTATTAGCTTCCAGTGGCTGCTATAACAAGTGATTGCACACTTGGTGGCTTAAAACAACAGAGTTTTTTTTTCTCCCACAGTTCTGAAAAACCAAAATTCATCTCTTTTTTGATATTCTCTACTTGATGAGTGACTGTCATACTTCCTTTAATTATTTACTTCATTTAATTATTTAAAAATGTGTTCCTCTAGTTCTTTGAACATATTTGTAATAGCTGATTTAAAGTCTTTATCTACTAAGTCCAGCACCTGGGCCCCTTCCAGCACAGTTTCTAGTTACTGCTTTTCTCCTGTGTTTGGGCTACTCTCCTGTTTCTCTCCATGTCACACACACCAGAGTTGGCATGTCAGCTCCACAATGTATTGGCTATGTGATGAAGAGCAAGCTACTTGACCTCTCTGAGCCTCATTTTACCCAAATGTGAGCTAGAAACTCCCCCTGTGGGAAGGATTGCATGAGATCTGTCTTGAGGTACCTGGGCTGAAGTCAGTCAGTTGAGCGTCCAACTCTTAATTTTATGCTGGAGCTTCTCAAGTTCCCCTGTGGCCATCTTGTGTCCCAGATCTCCTTCTCAAAACTGCAGCTGGTCACTTTCTTGCCCCAAACGGCATTGAAGCCTTAGGCGGCCATGACATTGGCCTTCCCCCAATTGTTTGCCACTAATTGATATTATTTTCAACACTGCCTCTCACCATGAGTTTTGTTTGGTTTCATTTTGTTTTTGCAGAGCTCCAAATCAGGTCAGCCCCTCCAGCGGCAGTGAGACTGCCAGTTTTCATGGCCACCATGTCCTGGCCTTTGGGGGTGGAGGGAGGGAAACAGGAGTCACCTGAAGATTAAATGTCACCAATACCACCATTATTACTGAGATTCTCAAGTTTTTGTCAAATAAATGCTTTTCAATTTGCTGTCTGCCTCTGGTTAATGTTCAAGATTCGGAAATGATTATTTTTTATGATTCTGCCAGTTTTTACCATTGCTCTTTTGAGCCAAGACCTTTGCCAAGAAGTGACCCTTGCCTGGGCCACTAGCCTTTCTTGTTCCTCAATCCTTACAATACTCTAAATACAAGTTTCATCTTCCTCGAGTACATCATTAAGAATTCTTTTTTTTTAAGATTTTATTTATTTATTCATGAGAAACACACACAGAGAGAGAGAGAGAGAGAGAGAGAGAGGAGCAGAGACACAGGCAGAGGGAGAAGCAGGCTCCACGCAGGGAGCCCGACATGGGACTCGATCCAGGGACCCCAGGATCACGCCCTGGGCTGAAGGCAGCGCTAAACTGCTGAGCCACCTGGGCTGCCCTTTTTTTTTTTTAAGATTTTATTTATTGGGGATCCCTGGGTACCTCAGCAGTTTAGCACCTGCCTTTGGCCCAGGCCGTGATCCTGGAGTCCTGGAATCGAGTCCTACATCGGGCTCCCAGCATGGAGCCTGCTTCTCCCTCTGCCTGTGTCTCTGCCTCTCTCTGTCTCTCTATGTCTATCATAACTAACTAACTAACTAACTAAATAAATAAATAAATACATCCTTTTTTAAAAGATTTTATTTATTTATTTATGAGAGAGAGAGGCAGAGACACAGGCAGAGGGAGATATCATTAACAATTCTTGCAGAAAGGATCCGTGAGAGGGAAAATCTTTTTTTATACCTTTTTCTGCATATTGCTACCGCAGAAATCGACACAGACCTATTGTTCATTATGTTTAGGAGTCACAGTGTTTCCTCATTTCTTGAGAAATCAGGCCTCGAAAATTCCAGAAAACGTTAGTCGTTCTATCAGATATACTACCTCCACCTTCGTTCTCTGAACTACACTCTCTGGAAATTGTATTAGACAGATGCTGAATATTCTGTGTCTCCTAACTTCTTTTTTTTTTTTTTTTTTTTTTTTTAAATTTTTATTTATTTATGATAGTCACACACAGAGAGAGAGAGAGGCAGAGACACAGGCAGAGGGAGAAGCAGGCTCCACGCACCGGGAGCCTGACGTGGGATTCGATCCCGGGTCCCCAGGACCGCGCCCTGGGCCAAAGGCAGGCGCCAAACCGCTGCGCCACCCAGGGTTCCCTCCTAACTTCTTTTTAATATTTATTTCATCATTTCAGCTCTCTGCACTCACTGAAATCTCATATTGCAGCTCACTAATCCTCTCTTCCACAGTGTTCAGTCTGCTGGTCAATCCATGTGTCGAGGGTTTCACTGGGGTATTTGTTTCGATGACCACATTTGTCGTTTGTAGATACCCCGTTTGGCTCTTTATCAAATCCATGGAGTTTTATGGTGTTTTCTTAGGGTTTGGGTTTCTTATTTTATGTCATTTTTTTGATGACTTATTAGAGAGAGCATGTGCATGAGCAAGGGGAGGAGCAGAGGAAGAAGGAAAAAAAAGGAGAGAGAATCCTCAACCAGACTCCCCACTCATCTCAGAGCCCGACATGGGGCTCTATCTCAGAATCCTCAGATCATGACCTAAGCTGAAACCAAGAGTTAGACGTTCAAACAACTGAACCACCCACATACCCCTAATTTTATGTCTTTAATCATTATAAACATACTGAATTTTAGTCTCCCTTTCATGCTGTTGTGTAATCTTGAGTTTAGGGGGGTGAGGGGAGTTTCAGATTGTCCTAATTGTTGTACCTCTGAGTCTCATGTGTGGAAAATTATCTCTTCAAGGGCTTTGACAGTTCTTTAATTTTTAAATTTATAATCAATTCATTGGGAGCCCTGGTGGCTCGGCAGTTTAGCGCTGCCATCAGCCCAGGGTGGGATCCTGGGGGCCGGGATCGAGTCCCATGTCCGGCTCCCTGCATGGAGCCTGCTTCTCCCTCTGCCTGTGTCTCTGCCTCTCTCTCTCTCTCTCTCTCTCTCTCTGTCTCTCATGCATAAATAAATAAAATCTTTTTCAAAAAATCAATTCATTAATATATAGTATATTATTAGTTTCAGAGGTAGAGTTCAGTGATTCATCAGTCTTATATAATACCCAGGGTTCATTACATCATACGTCCTCCTTAATGGCCATCACCCAGTTACCCCATTCACCCACCTCCCTCCTCTCCAGCAACCCTCAGTACATTTCCTAGAGTTGTCTCTTATATAAAATGAAGAAAAAAAAAAAGAGGCTCTTTTCCCTCTCTGATTTTGTATTATTTTATTTGACATTTAAGTGTAAACTCATCATTTGTGGGGTTTTTTTTTTTTTTCATTTTATTTTGAGAATCCTTTACAGTCTAGGGGCACACCTTCTGGGCTCCCATTCACCCCTAATCCTTACTTTTTTTTTTCCTTCTTCAGGAGTATCTTTATTTCTGTTGATTTCTTGGCTTGCAAGCTACTGAACCACTCCTGTGGAATGAGCTAGAATCCCACACATGTGAAACCAGGTCAAGGGCTTTGAATTCTCACACTGAGGTGAACAAACTTGCTTATTACCTCCTGGTAAGCACATTATCTCTAGTTAGTCCTTTCACTGACAGTGGCCTTTCAAGAGTCAATTTAATAGGGTTCTTGGATACAATTTCCATTTTAGAGGGCTTGCTAGGTGTGGAACCCCTAAGATCAAGACCTGAGCTGAGATCACAAGTCAGATGCTCAACCAACTGAACCACCCAGGTGCCCCTATAATTTCCATTTTAGGTTGGGTCCGGGCTGCCATATTTAGCCCCCCAAAATGTATTTATGTGTGTGTGTGTGTTTATGTATGTAATGCATATATCTGTCTACACACACATACACACACATACGCAAGTGGGCATCCTGTATTATCCTGCCCTTTTTTCTGGCAACCCTAGTGCAGGGTCTCATCTCCCATCACTCCTGGCTACTGACCTTCATTGACACTTAAGGGGATTATCAACATTATCAACTCATTGGCTATCATCTACCCTGTTTAGTCCCTTCTTTGTTCCTAGACTCCTGGGATTTCTGTCATGGGAGCTCAGCTGTGTATTTAAAATAAAATTTTAAAATTTCATGAAACATTTCAAAGAATTTCACTAGCAGGGTTTTCTGGGTATCTTAGCCTGCCAACTCAAAGACATATGGGGAGGTTCTTCAGAAGAATAAGCTTCATAGCCCCACTTGTCCTGCCAAAATTCTGATACAGCCTGCTAGGGAGAATGCCAAAATCTGGGTGGAGCTGGGGCCAGAAATGAGGTGTTGATGGGGATTGTTCCTATGTAATTTGAAAGCAACACACAATTTAATTCTTGATTCAATTCCTAGTGTCTTAGATTTTTGTATCCCCAATGCCCAAGGAATGCAGCTTTATGGCCACTAGGACAGATTGGATAATGTATGTTGAATGAATGAATGCTCAAATGCATGACTATTTATTTGCCAACTCTTTGTGGTCAGCAAAATGCCCATTGTGTGCGTCTGATATGTGATCAAACTAGATAGTACCTGACAGCCCCCAGCACACAGTAACTGCTCAATAAAAGGCCATTTTTCCCTTCCCCTGAAACAGGAAGGAGTTGCTCTCTATGCCCCATAGGCTGGGCAGGCTCAGATCACATTCATCCCAGGGTGTGGACAGCCTGCATTCCTGCCTTGGCCCATGTCTCTGACCATCTTGATGGAAGTCAAGTGGGAACTCTGTGGGTTGGCCTAGATTCCATCTTGTGGATTTGGTCCTGCAAGTGCATGATGAATAAGCCCAGGGAGCTGTATCAGGCCCCACCTGTTTATCTGTTGAGGGTGTGGTGCAGAATTGAGGATTAGGAACACCCTGAGTGACAATCAGGACCCCTATGGCCTCTTTTGCCCCTTAAAGCCTTGGCTCTCCTCCACTCCCTCCCACCTCTCCCACTCTGTCCTCAGACTCTCAGACTCTTTCCTGACCCTCAGACTCTCCCTGGAGGGTTCCTCCTCTGGCAGGGCTGCCTACCCCAGGACTTCAAGCTCACCCTCCAGGTCTCCAGGCGAGACACGGACTTCCCTTCCCCCAGCATCCTGCTCTTCTTCTGTGATTCCACCTTCAGAGCGTCCTCCTCGCCCATCAGTGGCTCACGCAGGACACTTGGGAGTTGCCCTGGACTCCACCCTCCCTTTCCTGAATCTGGTTACTCACTAAGTCTCCTAGATGGAGTCTACCTCTAGGTACTTCTGCAGTCAGGCCTCTCCATTGCCCTGAGGTCAGCCCCGGCACCACCCTCCGCCTGTCACACCTCCTCACTCACCCAGGGATGGCGGCCCCTGAACCTGATCAGAGCTTCTGTCTTGATTTGTCTGCTTCCAACAGTGTTTTGCTTTGCTTCTGCTTTTAAATGCACCAACACTATAAACTAGATTTCTCATATAAAGAAAGAATTTTGGATGCTCTTGAGAAGTTCCCTGGACCCACATGCATTTTTGTCCCCCTTGGAGGGAATATCAGCTGTCCCTAAGTGGTGGCTCTTCCCTTCATAAGGGAGTGTGATCTCCCCTGGTGATCACAGACCTCAACCAGGCTTCCTTGCCCCTCAAGGCACTTGAGACTAAAGCTCTTTTCTCCAGCCCATCACTGCCCTCACTGCTCCCACTGATATGCCAGGGTTGTCTGGACCATTCGGTGGCTTGCTCAAGCCCCTGTAGACAAAATCAGCCTCCTCAACACTCAAGGCCCTTCCTCATTCCACCCAGGCCACCTCTCAGGCCTGACCCCAGTGCTTCTGAAACCCTCCCAGATCCCAGAAATCCCAAGCAGACCCTGCTCTCCTAGGGTCATTCTGCATATCAACTGGGTTTTTGGTTCTCCTTAGTTTACAAGTGGCTATACACAAAAGTAAATACACTGAGTATAAAACACTGTCCCAATGGGCTGTCGTTGAGATTTTTCCCAAACTTCGTATTATGATAAATTGCAAACATTAAGAAAAGTTGAAATAATGCATTCATGAGCCCCTTATGCCCACCATCTATATTCAACAATTGTTAACATTTGCCTGGGTATGTATAGGGCTGATTGGTTGGTTTTGCTGAGCCAGTCAAAATTTCCAAAGATCATAACATTTCACTTCCTGACCACAGTGAATACTTCAACATGTATCACCTAAAACTCCATCCTCTCCAAAACCACAATCCCAGGGCTCAGTTAGTAGAGCACGTGATGCTTGATCTCGGGGTTGTGAGTTCGAGCCCTATGTTGTTGTAGAGATTACTTTAAAAAATAAAATCTTACAAAATAAAACCCACAACCCCATTATCAGACTCGAGAATTAACAGTTAACTCCCAGTAGTATCTAATTTCTAGTGCCTAGTTAAGTTTCCCCAATTGTCTCAGAAAAGTATTTTATAGCTGTTTTTGTTTCATTGGTCACAAAAGAAACCAGTCAAAGATCTGGGGCTACTTTGCCTGTTAGGTATTTTTATTCTCCATTACTCTGAAACACAGCCCCCACCAATCCTTTTCTCCATGACTTTTTTTTTTAAGATTTTATTTATCTATTTGAGATGGAGATAGAGAAAGAGTGTAGAGCACAAGAGCAGGGCATGGGGCAGATGGAGAAGCAGACTCCCCACTGAGCAGGGAGCCCAATGCAGGACTCGATCTCAGGACCCTGGGATCATGACTTGACCCAAAGGCAGACACTTAACCGACTGAGTCACACTCTCTCTGACTTTTTAAAGCAACCAGGCCAATTATCTTACATGAAGTCCCACCTTCTGGATCTGTTGTTTCTCTGAGGGATTCTTTAACTCCTTCCTCTATCCCCTGCATTTCATGTAAACAGGAAGAGAAGTACAATACACAGGACTGAGTGGGCTTACATTAAACATTCCGACAGGAATATCTCATGGGTGGTATACACAGGGAAAAGGGGTCCGATGTATCCTCATGTTTAGACTGTTATATGGAACCAAGAGGTGGACATTCCAGGGGAACAGGAAAAGCTGTGGACAGAGGCCTGAGCTGCTGAGTGTGGTAGGGGCTGCCTTGTGAGGTGGTGAGCTCCTCATCACTGGGAGCATTCCAGCAGGGGCTGGAGGATCACCAGGTATACAGATGCAGAGTCTCTTGCTTTGGTTAAGAGTGCCACACAACCCTTCACTCACTCCAGCTGGATCCTTTAACGAGTGTTTTTAGTTGTCACAACAACTGCAAATGTTGATAGTGGATGCGGACAGTCTTGGGACACCTGAGACAGTGTCGTAAAAAGGACTGTATCACTCAAGATGCTTTTGAAAACTTCTGGGTAAGGACAGAGGCAATTAGAACTATTTTTCAGACAATAGCTTTACAGAACTGAGTTTGCAGAAGAGAATCATGATGTTTAAAGCCAGTGTGTGGCTGCCGTCGTGACCCCTCCCTGGGATTCTAAGGCACCAAGGGACACATGTGAAAACCACTGTGCTGAGGAGTCTAGGATCCAGACACTTCTGAAAATCTCTATCACAGGAGAGGGACAGTCCAGTCTAAGCACCCCCCCCCCGGCCACCATCACCCCGCTTTGGGGACCTGCAGGCAAGTGCTGGCCCTCTCTGGCTCAGGTGAGAGGACAGCAGTGCCCACCTGCTCTTACAAGGATCCCAGGAAGCAGGGACCAGCCAGTGTCTGGCTTATGGCAGGACCAGCACCACGTATACTGCGTCCTGAGGCTAAATCTGAATAGCACTTACTCTCTTGAATAAGAAATGTGGTAGAAGGGCGCCTGGGCAGCTCAGTCAGTTAAGTATCTTTGGCTCAGGTCATAATCCCAGTGTCCTGGGATCGGGTCCCACATACAGCTCCCTGCTTGGTGGGGAATCTGCTTCTCCCTCTCCCTCTGCTGCTCCTCCTGCTTATGCTTGCTCTCTCTCTCTCTGTCAAATAAATTAATTTAATTTAATTTAATTTAATTTAAAAAAAAAGAAATGTGGTAGAAAATTCAAAAGGGACCTCCCCTTTCTTATACAACCATCCCCAGCAGATGGAGACATATTCTGTCCCCAGCACATAACTTTTGAGGGACACACACTCCTCTGTGCCTTGCTTCTTTCCATCTCATAATCTCAGAGATGACATCATTCCCACACATGAAATGGTTTCTCATCCCTTTTACACAACTGCTTTTTAAGTAAAATACACACACACACAGAGAAAGTGCTCATGTCGTCAGGGAAAAGCATCGTGCTCCCCTCCATGTAACTACCATCCTGACTTCTGACACTACAGTTTTACTCTCATTTGTATTTTACATAAATAGGACTCAGGATTTTTCTCTTCCGTCTGGCTTCTCTTCCTCACCATCATGTCTGTGAAATTCATCCATGTCGTACGTAGCTGTAACTGATTCGTCTTCTCTTCTGCAAGCTACTCCATTCAATGAATATGTGACAACGGATTTACCCATTCTACTGTGGATGGGCATCTGGGTGGGTTCTGAGGTTTGGTTATAACAGTGCTGCTGTGCACAGTCTACAGACAGGCTCGACTTAGGGTTTTTTTTTTTTCAATTTTATGATGGTGTGAGAGCAGGACGCGTTCAGTAGAGACTGTACCTGGAATTTAGAATGTGGATCTTTTCCCATCAGGATGCTCCTCTCTCATGATGCTGGGTCGTGGTATCATCTGCAACAATCACAAGGGTGAGGAACCTCTGCGCTGACAGCCCTCCCGTGCCCAGACAACCACTTTGCTTCTCACTTTCTGGACGGCTTGCACTACATCACATGAGAGAGCCAACACTTCATAATAAAATGAGCTTTGCATTAGAGGATTTTGCCCAAATGTGAGCTAATGTGAGTGTTCTGGGCACATTCAAGGTCAGCTAGGCTAAGCCATGATGTTCGGGAGGTTAGGTGCATTTTCCACTTAAAGGATCTTTTCAACGTACAAAGGGTTGATCAGGGTGTTACCCCATAGCAAGTCAAGGAAGATCTGTGTACGTGTCTTTTGATGAACAAAAGTCTGTTAGGGGGGATCCCTGGATGGCTCAGCGGTTTGGCGCCTGCCTTTGGCCCAGGGCGCGATCCTGGAGTCCCGCGTCCGGCTCCCAGCCTGGAGCCTGCTTCTCTCTCTCTCTCTCTCTCTCTCTCTCTCCTCTGTGTCTATCATAAATAAATAAATAAATATTTTTTTAAAAAAAGTCTGTTAGGTATTTCTGATAAATTTTACCTAGGAATGGATTCCCCCATTCAATTTTAGGACTGCACAGTACACCAGCATGTGGATGAACCCTAATTTATAGATAATTGAAATTGCTTCCAACTTTTTCACTGAAATAATCATGTGCATCTATCACTTCCCACCAGCATGAGCATATCTGTATGTTAAATACTGGAGGTGGACTTGTTATGCTTTAGGGTTCTGTATGAGGTTTGTTCTACTGCTAAAATAAAATTTTAAATTACTAATCTAGGGGCGCCTGGGTGGCTCAGTCAGTTAAGCATCTGCCTTCAGCTCAGGTCATGATCCCAGGTCCTGGGATGAAGCCCCCATAGGGCTCCCTGCTCAGTGGGGAGCCTGCTTCTCCCTCTCCCCACCTGCTCCATGCTCTTTCTCACTATCTTGCTCTTCCTCTCAAATAAATTCCTTAAAATAAAAAAAAAAAGGTGAGTGGCATTTGCTTTCCTGCCTCTCAGGACAATTTTTACAGGTGAGTACAAATTCCACGTCAGCACAGTTTAAAGACACACATCTCACTTATCCAGAAGCAATGCCACTAGCTTTTTTTTTTAAATTTATTTATTCATGATAGACACAGAGAGAGACAGAGGCAGAGACACAGGCAGAGGGAGAAGCAGGCTCCATGCAGGGAGCCCAATGCGGAACTCAATCCTGGGACCTCAGGATCATGCCCCGGACCAAAGGCAGGCGCTAAACCACTGAGCCACCCAGGGATCCCCTGCCACTAGCTTTTTTTTTAAAAAAAATCATTTATTCAGTGAGCATGAGCTGCACACCCATTTGCCTGCATTTTGGTAGGTAGATGGATTAGAAATGAACCCCGTGTGGCCCATAGACTGGACAACCCACAGCACAGTGGGGGAGGCAGACATGCCAACAGATAATGCTGAGGAAACCAGTGTTGTGAGGGGCTCCCTGGAGGAGGCAGCATTTACAGAGAGCATAGAAAAGGGATAGGTGGTTGTCTGGTGGGTGTGTGAAAACAATGGAGACAGAGGGAGGTATATTCTGGGAAGAGAGAACAGCATGTGCAAAGGCACAGAGGTGAGCAAGAACTTGGGCATCCCTGGCACCAGAGGGGGACTCAGTGTCAGGGACAGGCTGAGGATGTGGCTGGTCAAGTAGGTAGGACCCAATGGTGACATCCAACCAAGCATGGTGACACCTGTAGCCCCAGGGTGGTCACCAAGCTCCCTGGCTTGTACAATACAAACATCCACAGCACCTATGCCCAGGGACTCAGGAAGCTCAGAGTCCCCTCCACCAAATGCCACCATGGACTCCCAGGGAGGGGTTCCAGTTAGCAATAATCATGCCTCAGATAAACCTCATTGACTGTGACACTGCCAATGCACAAAGCTCCAGGGAGGGGTTCCCTCTCAACCTCATCCCTTGTCACTGCTCGTGTTGACTTGCTGCTTCACATAATCTTGTCGTTCTCCCCATTTTTCCCGTCTCTCTGATCCTTTTCAAACATGGCCTCCCGCAAGTGGACCTTCCCTTTATACCCAAGGCTTGGGCTGTCAGACCAGAACTCCAGTGCAGAAAAGAAAAACTGGAAGTGGGTATGGAGAGGCTTGTACCCTTCTGATCCCACACCCCAACACCCTTCAACCTCTCCCTTCCCTTTGGTCTCAGGTCTTTGCTAGAAAAACAAATTTAGAATAAAACATACAAAAAAGTTCAGAGGTGCTCCCAATGGGGCAGCTTTCGCATAAGCCTGTCCAATTGTGTGTATCCCCCCACCACCACCACACGGCTACTCCTCTGCACAGCTCATTTGGGAAACCTCTGAGTCAGTCCAAAGAGGAACACAAGCAAAATTCATCCACATATCCCTGGACACATAAACCATCCATCTTTCAAGTAATTGTCAAACCCCTCCTTGCTGAGGAATGGAGGGGGTTCCTTGCACTGCTTCCTCCATTCGGTTCCACATCAGGCTCCCCAGCATCGCGTGGCTCTGGTGGGGACTCAGCAAGAGCGTCAGTGTTGCCGCCTGGCCTGGTGCCCAGAAATGTGCTGCACTAGAATCTGAATCTTACTTGATCAGACCGTCAGAATATTCTTTGAAAGGAGAAGCTGGCACTCGATCTCCAAGCTGATGTTTTTTGTGGGGCTCCTACAGAACTGCCTCCCCTCAACCATGGCTTTCCCTGGGGAGATGGGTCTCCTTGATGCCTTACTAACAATGCCACATTTCCAAGGTCATTCCAGGGAAGGTGGGGACAACCCAGCTGGAAACACTTGCACAAAGTCACGTGACTATTGTGCAGGAAGGTGGCAGGAGGCAGGGTTATCGTCTATGGATGCGGGCGAGTAAGAGACAGGCGGGGCGAGGTACAGAGAGATAGGTAGGGGGCTGTGTGATCAGGCCCACAGAAATCCCAAAAATGCTGAAGTGTAAGGAAACCAGAGATGAGGGAACCAACCAGACCTCCATGCCCTAGGTGTCTTTTTCCTGACAGTCATCTGTGACCAACAAAGAATAACCAGGCCCCAAAAAGAAGCCATTCAAGATGTTATCACCAGCCCTCACTCAAACCAAGACATCATAAAAATGATAAGGCCATGAGCTCCCTGGTCAGTTCTAAATAAAAGACTGTCAGTGGAGGCTCCCATTGGTAAACACTTTCAGGATCCCTCTCGCTCCTGAGAGCTTTCTCTGTATCCTTGGTTAATCAACTTCTATAGCTTTATTCACTCTCCTTTATCCATGAGGTTCATCCTCTGACTCAAGATTCATTCTCTGACTCCATGAGACAAGAATTTCGCTTTCCTGCTTCCCTGCCACTGCCCTGGTGCCCTGGGGAAGCCAGTGGGGGGAGTGTCACTGTAGCGCTATGGTCCATTCTTTTTTTTTTTTTTAAGATTTTATTTATTTATTTGACAGAATGACAGAGCACAAGCAGAGGGAGAGGGAGAATCAGGCTCCCAGCTGAGCAGGGAGCCCAATGCAGGGTTCGATCCCAGGACCCTGGGATCATGTCCTGAGCCAAAGACAGCCACCCAATCAACTGAGCCCAATTCACAGATAGGGCTCCATCATTCTCCCTCTTACTACCCTGAAGCCTGGTACTCAGATGGCTGTGGTCCGCCCACACATCAAACCCTTCCTGTGCCCAGGGAGCCTACAGAGAACGGGCTAGGTTAGCCCTGCCCTCCAGGCACCTGCTGTCCATGAGCAGGTCAAAAGAAGTCCCTAGGCTCTTGAGGAAGGGTGTTCCCAGTGTCGAGGGACAGTAGTTGCCCTGAGGAAGGGGGGGGTGGGTGGCCTGGAACCCAGGGTGTGAGGGAGACAAACTTCGCTATCATGGGTGAATTTTGAATCTTGCCCATCATGCATACAAAGTGTACCTTCGGGCAGCCCCGATGGCGCAGCAGTTTGGCGCCGCCTGCAGCCCAGGGCGTGATCCTGGAGACCTGGATCCAGTCCCATGTCGGGCTCTCTGTGTGGAGCCTGCTGCTCCCTCTGCTTGTGTCTCTGCCTCTCTGTCTCTCTGTCTCTCTGTGTGTGTGTGTGTGTGTGTGTGTGTGTGTGTGTGTGTGTGTGTATCTATGAATAAATAAATAAAATCTTTAAAAGAAAAAAAAGTATACCTTCATAACGTTTTATATACAAGAATACATACGCAAATATACACAGACCTATGTATCAGGAGAGTATGCGGGTCAGGAGTGTTAGGGGAGTACAGAAATTGGGCTTTCTATTAGAAACGACTAATACCCACCATTTGCTTTGACGTGGATGGAACTGGAGGGTATTATGCTGAGTGAAGTAAGTCAATCAGAGGAGGACAAACAGTGTATGTTCTCATTCATTTGGGGAATATAAATAATAGTGAAAGGGAATAGAGGGCAAGGGAGAAGAAATGGGTAGGAAATATCAGAAAGGAAGACAGAACATGAAGATTCCTAACTCTGGGAAGTGAACTGGGGGTAGTGGAAGGGGAGGAGGGCGGGGAATGGGGGTGACTGGGTGGCGGGCACTGAAGGGTCACTTGACAAGATGAGCACTGGGTGTTGTTCTGTATGTTGGCAAATTGAACACCAATAAAAAATAAATTTATTATTTAAAAAAAAAGAAATTGGCGGGATCCCTGGGTGGCGCAGCGGTTTAGCGCCTGCCTTTGGCCCAGGGCGCGATCCTGGAGACACGGGATCGAATCCCACATCAGGCTCTTGGTGCATGGAGCCTGCTTCTCCCTCTGCCTGTGTCTCTGCCTCTCTCTCTCTCTCTCTGACTATCATAAATAAATAAAAATTAAAAAAAAAAGAAATTGGGCTTTCTTGCAGAGGTGATATTGGAGGTTGGTTTTGAAAGAGAATGAAAATGTGCCCATCGAAAAAGTGGGAGTGGGGGTGACTGAGGGACAGCTAGGAAGGAAGGAGGAATGGCATGGGCAAACACCCAGGCTTAGGAAAGCAGGATGTGTCTGGGGGATCCTGAGCTGTGTGAGGCTGTAATCGAGGCCCCCAGATAGCTGGAACCCCTCAGGAGGGCAGTCCTGCAGGAGGAGAAGCCTTCCAGGGAGAGTCTGAGGATCAAAAATGGCTGAGGATAAAATGGGGTAAGGAGAGGGGATAAAGCGAGAAAGTCAAGGCTTTATTTTTATTTTTTTTAAGATTTATTTATTTACGATAGACACAGAGAGAGAGAGAGAGAAAGAGAGAGAGAGAGAGAGGCAGAGACACAGGCAGAGGGATAAGCAGGCTGCATGCCGGGAGCCCAACGCGGGACTCGATACCAGAACTCCAGGGTCACGCTCTGGGCCAAAGGCAGGCGCTAAACCGCTGAGCCACCCAGGGATCCCGAAAGCCAAGGCTTTAAGGGGCAAAAGAGGCAATGGGAGTCCTGACTGTCACTCAGGGTTGTTCCTAATCCTTTTCAACTCTGTGCCACACCCTCAACAGATAAACAGTTGGGGCTTGATACAGCTCCCTGGCCCATTCATCAGGCACTGGCAGGTCCAAATCCACAGGATGGAATCTAGGCCAACTCACATGGTTCCCACTTAAGCTCCATCAAGATGGTCAGAGACGTAGACCAAGACAGGAATGCAGGCTGTCCACACTCTGGGATGAGTGTAACCAGAGCCTCCTCAGGCCAGGGGGCCATGAGGAGCTCCTCCTTCCAACCCAAGGATGCATCGTCCAGTTAGGGAGCCGCTAGCTACCAGTCACTGTTTATAAATCAGTGTCAATTAACAAAAATTCAATGAAAATTAAAAATAAGTTCCACAGCTACATGAGCTACCTTTCAAGTGCTCAACAGCCCACCTAGTACCCCCTCTCTAGTGTTTCTGATTTTGCATACCAAAATAACTTGAAACTTCTCTCCTCACAAACTCCTCAGATGGTCAAAGAAACAGAAATTACTTCAAATGTACAGCTGAGTTCACACATAAGAAAGAGAAATCCCCCAGATGCCACAAACAAGAGGGCACTGACCCTGCAGAGTACAGCTAATGCACTCACCCTGCTTCTGTCCTGTGCTGAGGTAGGTGTGAGCAGTGATGGCTTATGCTCAGGGCCCATATGGGGACAGGACATAGCCTTGGGCCACACCAAAGGCCAGAGGTTGGTCCTGAGGTCTCTGAAAAGTGAAAGGGGGACCTTGAGACAATGTGCCCATCCACAGGGAGGTGACAAGCAAGCTTTGTCTGTTTCAGCCTGAGAATCCAAAGCTCCCAATCCAGCATCACGTGGTTTGGGATGTCAATTGGCTGGGCTGTGGCAGTTCCGAAACTTCCAGGCCAAACACTGACATAAATACTGAGCCTGGTCTGATGATACTCCTGGGGCATAAGCAAAAGGGAAAAGCTTGGGAGCCATGCTCCATTTTATCCAGGCTGCTACAGAATGAGGAAAGGATCATTCAACACCAACCACCTTAAAGATGAGCTCACCGTAGGAAATGGAAAAATCCCTGGAGGGACAACTCACTAGGATTGAAACTCAGGACACAACTAACAGAAGATGAGAAGCCCAAGACTCCAGAATACAATAAGCTGAAGGACAACATCAAATGAGTCCTAGAAATGACTATAAAAAGTACTAACCTTTGGAAGGAAGAAGAAACTGGGAGTGGGCATTGGGGTGGCTTCCATGGGTTCTGGAATGTTCTGAGTCCTGACCCTGGTACTGATTCTAAGGGTTTTTCACTTATGGAAATTTAGTGAGGTGTATACCTATGATTTGCACACTTCTCGGGGTATGCATTGTAATTCAATTTAAATGATTTAAGGGGTGCTTGAGTGGCTCAGTCACTCTTGATTTCAGCTCAGGTCAAGATCTCAGGATCCTGGGATCAGCCTCAGTGTTGGGCTCCCTGCTCAGCGGGAAGCCTGCTTCTCCCCATCCCTTTGCCTCTCCCCCTGCTCATGCTCTCCTGTACTCATTCTCTCTCTTAAATAAATAAATAAAATCTTAAAAAAAAAAAAAAGACAGGGGTACCTGGGTGGCTCAGTTGATTAAGTGCCTGCCTTGGGCTCAGGTCCTGATCTTGGGGTCCTGAGATCAAGCCCTGCATCAGGCTCCCTGCTCAGCAGGGAGTCTGCTTCTCCCTCTGCCTCTCTCCTTGGCTTGTGCTCTCCCCTGCTTGCTTGCTCACTCGCTCTTGCTCGTTCTCTCTCTCTCTCAAATGAGTAAAATCTTAAAAGAAAAAAAGACATAATGATTACTAAATTTTTGGACCTGACAAAAGACACAAGTTTAAAGATTCAAAAAGCATAAACCCTACCCATACTTAGAAATGACAAGTCTTCATTTAGAAACCATCACAGTGAATAAAAGCAAAAAGAGGGGAAAAAAGGAGGGAGGGAGGGGGAGGGGGGGCCCCTGGGAGGTTCAGTAGGTTAAGCATCTGCCTTTAGCTCAGGTCATGATCTTGGGGTCCTGAGATGGAGCTCTGTATCAGGCTCCCTCCTCAGCAGGGGAATTTGCATCTCCCTCTTCCTCTGCCCCTGCTCATGTGCTCTCTCTCTCATTCTCTCTCAAATAAATAAAAATCTTAAAAAAAAAAAAAAAAGCTACCAGAGGGGGAAATGCTGATTATCTGACCATAATGATGAAGGAGCAGAAGGCAAGCTGAGGACAAAATCATAGCTGATACCCGACAACCACCCCCCTTCGCCAACTTCTGAGTGGGATACATGTGACCTTTCTCCAGGAAACTCCCAACTGTCTTTTTTTCCCCAACTGTCTTAATGTTAATGCTTTGCTAGAGGGAAAAGCACTTAGCTTGACAACTGTAACAAAGGCAAGGAAGGTGCCAGTATCCTGAGGATCTTCCTCAGCAGACGAAAGTGTTTTTGGGCACCTCCCTTTTTCCTTCCACCAACTCCCAAGTATATAATCAGCCCCTCCTCACAGCCCCAGGGCAGCATCTCTTTCTGCCCACGTGTCCTATCCCCAGGCCTTAATAAAATCACCTTTTTGCACCAAAGATTTCTCAAGGATCCCTTCTTGGCTGTTGGTTGGGGACTTCACCCACATTCAAAAACTACATCAATAAGATTAACAGCAGAGAGGAACCAGGCTGGCTTAATCCAAGGAGCAGGTGAACTCTGGATCTCCAAATCATGAGTTTGAACCCCATGTTGGGCACAGAGCTAACTTAAAAAATAAAAATAACTCTAGGGTCCTTGTTTTGTTTGGGATTACTTTTAGTCTTTCTTGCACCAAAACTGCATGCTGGAAATTGAATGACAACTTCTAAAATATTTGAAATAGGATTCTTATAAGAAAGATTGGGGGAGGGCAGCCCAGGCGGCTCAGCGGTTTAGTGCCACCTTCAGCTCAGGGTCTGATCCTGGAGACCCGGGATCCAGTGCCACGTCGGGCCCCCTGCATGGAGCCTGCTTCTCCCTCTGCCTGTGTCTCTGCCTCTCTCTCTCCCAGTGTCTCTCGTGAATAAATACATAAAATCTTTTAAAAATAATTGAAATTACTTAAAAAAAAAGAAAGGTTAGGGGAAGGAATAAAAGGTATCGACCAATTTAATACAATGACATAAATAATCCAAATACATCAGTAGTCACAATGAATGAAAATGGACTAACTTGCCATTAAAGGGTTATCAAATAATATGATAGTAATAATATTTAACTGTCTGTTATTTATAAGATGCTCACCTAAAAATATAAAGATTCACAGAGGCTAAGTGTAAGGAAATGAGGGAAAAATATGAAAGGCAGAAGAAAGCTGATGTGCAGAAATACAATAGGGAGTAGGTACTTACTCATATAAGTAGTATGAACATATTCAGGCAGACTTTAAGACAAAAACAACAAAACAAAACACTAGTAGGAATAAAGAGGTTCTACATAACGTTAAAAGGATCAGTTGACCAAGAAGATAAAAGGATTTAAACCGTTATGCCCCTAACAACCGTCTCAAAATACACAATGCAAAAATTTACAGACTCATGAATATAAATTGACAAATCCACAATCACAGTGAAAGACATTAAAATACCTCCCCCACCAGTTAAGAGCTCCATTAAACAGATGAAAAGTATAAGATTTATAGGACCTTCACAGGGGTAACAGGCTGGCTCAGTCGTTGGAGCATGTGATTCTTGATTTCAGGGTTGTGAGTTTGAGCCCCATGTTGAATGTAGAGATTACTTCAAAAAATAGAAAATCCTGGGGCACCTGGGTGGTTCAAGCGGGTTAAGTGTTTGGTTTCAGTTCAGGTCATGAGTCTGGTGTTCTGGGACCTGGGATCCAGCCTGGCATAGGGCTCTGCACTCAGCAGGGAGTCTGCTGCTCCCTCTCCCTGCTCATGCTCTCTCTTGAGCACTCCCCCCTCTCAAATAAATCTTTTACAAATAAAAAAACAGGGTGCCTGAGTGGCTCAGTCAGTTGAACATCTACCTTTGGCTCAGGTCATGATCCCGGGGTCCTGGGATGGAGGTCCACAGAGCATGGACCCTGCCTATCCCTCTGCCTCCCTCTCTGTCTCTCATGAACAAGTAAATAAAATCTTTTAAAAAATAAAAACACAAAAATAAAATTAAAGTAAAGTAAAGTAAACTACCCTCGTAAAGTTCCATATGTGATAATTAGAGAATACACATGGACGGGGATCCCTGGGTGGCTCAGCAGTTTAGCACCTGCCTTTGGCCCAGGGTGTGATCCTGTAGTCCCAGGATCTAGTTCCGTGTCGGGCTCCCTGCATGGAGCCTGCTTCTCCCTCTGCCTGTCTCTCTCTCTCTCTCTCTCTCTCTCTCTCTCTCTCTGTGTGTGTGTCTCCCATGAGTAAATAGATAAAATGTTTAAAAAAAATCTTATATTTAAAAGAAAAAGAATACACATGGACCATTTTCAAAAACTGACCACATGTTAAGTCAGAAACAAGTCTTAATAAATACCAAAAAAGGGATCCCTGGGTGGCTCAGCGGTTTGGCGCCTGCCTTTGGCCCAGGGCGCAATCCTGGAGTCCCAGGATCGAGTCCCACGTCAGGCTCCCTGCATGGAGCCTGCTTCTCCTTCTGCCTGTCTCTCTCTCTCTCTCTCTCTCTCTCTCTCTTTCTCTCCGTCTATCATGAATAAATAATAAATAAAATCTTTAAAAAAATAAAAAATAAAAAAATAAATACCAAAAAATTACTATCACATATATCACGTTCTCTGGCTACAATAGGGAGAAATCAGTGAGATAGAACATAAGCAAATCCCCATGCATTCAAAACTTGAAAATTCACTTCTGAGTATTCACTAGTCAAAGAAGAAATGAAAGCACCATATAACAAAACTGGGAGGATATGGCTATAGGAATACTTAGGGCAAAATTTATAAACTTAAATACATATCTGAGAAATAAAGAACCCCCAAAGGCAGTGAGCTAGGCAGTCAACTCAGGAAGCTGGGGTGGGGGTGGGGGTGGGGCGGCAGGTAGTAGGGGCCAAACAAAACTGAAAATTCCAAAAGAGAGAATAAAGAAACAATAAAATTGAGAACAAAGAAACAAAAGAGAGGCCTTAAACCCAAAAAAAATATTTTAAAGCCTAATAAATCCTCTGGCAAAACATAAAGAGAGAGAGAGAGAGAACAGCAATAACTATTGGAAGGAAAAAGAACCATATTTTAGATCCAGGTGCGTTTTTACTATGAACGACTCAGGACAGTAAATTTTAAATCTTACAAGGAATAGGTAATGAGTCTTAAAAATGTAACTTACCAAAATATTTTCAAGAAACTAAAAAGTCAAGGGCACCTGGATGGCTCAGTCAGTTGAGTGTCGACTCTTGGTTTCAGCTTAGGGCATGATCTCAGGGATGTGAGATCGAGCCCCACATCAGGCTCCAAGCTCAACAGGGAATCTGCTTGAGATTCTTTCTCCCTCTACCCTGCTTGTACATGCATGCACACGCTCTCTGTCTCTCTCTAAAATAAATAAATAAATCTTTAAGAGAAAAATAAATTAAAAACCCACATAAATCAACAACCATTTATAAAATAGATATTTTAACATCCAACCACCAACTGATCCTAGTGAGGGAATGAATAAATAGTCATTTATTCATACAATGGAACACCATATAGCTGTTAAAAAGAATGAACTAGTTCCACAAACATCAAGAAGATCCAATCTGAGAAATATACTTTGGAATGCAAATGTACAGAAGGAATATAAAAGGTGCAGTCTGATAACACTCTATAAAATGGTAAAATACGAACTCAGTGGCAGTACCCAGTCCCTAGAGAGGAAAAGCCTGTAGGGAAGTCAGTAGGGAGTGGTGGGGCCCAGCATGGCCCAATACCCAACTCCAGTGCCCGGTGCCACAAACAAATGAAAGCCAGCAGTCACCAGACATCCCAGTTTTTGAAGACAAACAAGAAATCAAGGCATTTGAGTGAATTATGTTCCAGTTCTTTGAAAGACATCAGTCAGGGGTGGAGAGTCTTCTATAAGAGGTATATTTGCTCCATGGTTTCCCAGGTTGTGACTTTCTCCCAAGCCACAAGAAGTCAGGTCTAGTTTTGAGAAGGAGCTCTGGGGAGGACAGGCTGGATCACCTACCCTGGAAGCAACCTCGATTCTGCCCAGTGACTTCAAGTATCAGGGTGTCAGACCCACAGGTTCCTTGGCCAGGGTCCTCTGAGCCAAAGGGCCCTCAGCTATGACTCTGGGCATCCCTTCTTTCTTCTCCCCACTACATTTCCCTCTTGTGATCCAGAGGCCTGAGGAGCCAGACCAGACCTCAGGTGGCCAGAGGCCAAAAGGCTAAAAGTAGCCTGGTTCTGAAGGAAACAACTGTCCAGTGGGGAACACAGGTCATGTAAATGACCAGCTGCTAAAACACTGCCTGACTGCAAGATCAGAGGGGCACACTTGGGAAAAACAGGGAAGTTTTCATATATGTAAGAGTAATAGTAATAAGTTACATGTGAAACATGTATTGCCATTTCTGGCATCATGCAAAAGCATTATATGACTGAGCTCATTTAATTCTGTTAACAACCTCATTAAGTAGAACATTATAATACAGACAATACCGGCATTTTGCATTATTTTTAATTATTTTTATTATTTTTTATTTAAATTCAATTAATTAACAGATAGTATATTAGTAGTTTCAGAGGCAGAGTTCAGTGATACATCATTTGCATATAACACCCAGTGCTCATTACATCATGCGCCTTCTTTAATATCTATCCATCACCTCATTACCCCATCCCCCACCACTCTCGCCTCCAGCAAAGGCATTTTGCATTTATTTCACAAAATTTTATTTATTTATTTATTTATTTATTTATTTATTTATTTATTTATTTATTAAAACTTAGCAGGGCCTGGGTGGCTCAGTTAGTTAAGCATCTGCCTTTGGCTCAGGTTGTGATCCCTGGGTCCTGGGATCAAGTCCCATGTTGGGCTCCCTGCTCAGCAGGGACTCTGCTTCTCCCTCTCCTTCTGCTTATCCTCCTGCTCCTGTTCTTTCTGTCAAATAAACAAAACCTTAAAAAAAAAAAGATTTATTTGACAGAGAGTGTGTGCACACAGCAGAGAGGAGGCAGAGGGAGAGGTTGAGTCTTTAAGTAGACTCTACATTGAGCACAGAGCCCGACGTGGGGCTGGATCTCAGGACCCTGAGATCATAATCTGAACCAAAACCAAAAGTTGGACCCTTAACTAACTAGGCCACCCATGCACCCCACAACATTTATTTCTAAAAAGTGTTTAGGATGCACAAGCTAAGGTCAGTGAAATTAAATATTTATTGTATTGCAAATACAAATATTTTAACAAAATATTAAGTTAAAGCTTATTTATAAAAAACATACTAATGTTTAGCCGATTAAAGGGATAAAAATGAAGCATTATTCAGAATGCCTGGGTAGCTCCCTCAGTTAAGAGCCTGACTCTTGATTTTGGCTCAGGTTATGATCTCAGGTTCATAAGATTGAGCCCTGTGAACACATGCTCTGTGCTGAGGGGGAGGCTGCTTAGGATTCTCTCTTGCCCTCTCCCTCTGCCCCTACCCCCAAAAGGCATTATTCAAAAGTAATAAACCAGGGGTGCCTAGGTGGCTCAGTGGTTGAGCATCTGCCTTTTGCTCAGGTCATGATCCTGGGGTCCTGCTTCCGGCTCACCACAGGGAGCCTGCTTCTCCCTCTGCCTGTGTCTCTGCCTCTCTCTGTGTGTCTCTCATGAATGAATAAAATCTAAAAACAAAACAAAACAAAAAAAAACCAAAAAACAAAACCCAGCAACAGGAGGCACCTGACTGGCTCAGTTGGTAAAAGCATGAGACTCCTGATCTCAGGGTCATGAGTTTAAGCCCCACACTGGGCGTAGAGCCTACTTACTTTTTTTTTTTCCTGTAGATCCTACTTAAAAACAAACAATAACAAACAAACAAACAAACAAAAGATACCCCAGCAACAAAAGAGAACTGTCTTAATCTGACAGAGGGAATTTATGAAAAATCCACAGCTAATAATCATACTCAATGATGAGATTGGATGTTTTCTTCCTAAGATCACGAACAAAAGGAGGATGTCTAGACTCACCACTTCTTGTTTTTTTTTTTTTTTGTTTTTTTTTAAAGATGTTATTTATTTATTTGTGAGAGAAGAGGGAGAGGGAGAAGCAGACTCCTTGCTGATCACAGAGCCCAATATGGGACTTGATCCCAGGACCCTGGGATCACAATCAGAGCCAAAGGCAGACACAATCGACTGAGCCACCCAGGCACCTCTACCCTCACCACTTCTGTTCAATATTATAATCTTTATCCAGAGCAATGAGGCTAGAAATGAAATAAAATGAACCTAGATTGGAAAGGAAGAAGTAAAACTATCTCTATTTGCAGATAACATGATCTTGTACTGAGAAAACCCTAAGGAATCTACTTCAAAGCTATTAAAAGTAACAAGTGGGATTCAACAAGGTTGCAGTATACAAGATCAACACGTGAAAATCAATGGTATTTCTTTTTTTTTTATTAATTTATGATAGTCACAGAGAGAGAGAGAGAGAGAGAGGCAGAGACACAGGCAGAGGGAGAAGCAGGCTCCATGCACCGGGAGCCCGACATGGGATTCGATCCTGGGTCTCCAGGATCACGCCCTGGGCCAAAGGCAGGCGCCAAACCGCTGCGCCACCCAGGGATCCCCATCAATGGTATTTCTATACAATAACATCGAGCAAACTGGAAAAGAAATTCCACTTTACAACAGCACCAAAAAATACTTAGAAATAAATTTAACAAAAGAAGTACAAAACTTTTATGGTTGACCCTTGAAGAACACACAATTGAAATGTGCGGGTTCATGTACAAGAGGGTTTTCTTTTTTTTCTTTTCTTTTTTTTTTTTTGATACAGTACTGTAAATATATTTTCCTTATGATTTTCCTATAATGCTCTCTGGCCTACTTTATCATAAAAATACAATCCATAAAATACATACAAAATATGTGTTAACCAACTACTTATGTTATCAGTAAGGCTTCCAGCCAACAGAAGACCACTGGTAGTTAAGTTTTGGGAAAGCCAAAGTTATACACAGATGTTTAAATGTGCAGAGGGTCAGTACCCCTAGCCTCCAAGCTTTTTGTGCATCAACTGTACTCTGAAAACTGCAAAACACCAGTGAAAGAAATTAATGGCAACCTAAATAAAGGGAGTGACATACTATGTTCACAGATCTGAAGACTTAAAATTGTTAAGCTGGCAATAGTTCCCATTTTAATCAGCAGCCTTAACGCAATGCCTGCTGAAATCCTAGCTGACCTCTCTCAAGATGACAAATTGATCCTAAAATTCATATGAAAAAGAGACCCCAAATAACCAAAACAATCTTGAAAAAAAGAAAAAGAACAGAATTGGAAGACTCACACTCGCACATCTTGGTTTGAAAACTCACTGCAAAGCAACAGTGATGAAGACACTGAGGTGCTGGTATAAGGCTAGACCACATATAGACCGAGAGAAGAGAATTGAGAGTCCAAAAATAAACTCACATATTTATAGCCAGATTATTTTATTTTATTTTTCTTTTTTAAAGATTTTGTTTATTTATTCATGAGAGACACAGAAAGAGAGAGGCAGAGACACAGGCAGAGGGAGAAGCAGGCTCCACGCAGGGAGCCCGATATGGGGCTCGATCCTGAGACCCCAGAATCATGCCCTGGGCCAAAGGCAGAGGCGTCCCATATTTCTTTTTAAGATGTACTTATTTGAGAGAGAGAGAGAGAGCATGAGCAGGAGGGGCAGGAGGAGAGGCAGAGGGAGACAGAATCCTTAACCAGACTCCACACTGAGCACAGAGCCTGACAAAATGATTTTTGACCAGGTGCCTGGGTGGTTCAGTTGGTTGGGAGTCTGACTCTTTTTTTTTTTTTCAAGATTTTATTTATTTATTCATGAGAGACACAGAAAGAGAGAGAGAGGCAGGCTCCAGGAAGCCTGGTGCGGGACTCAATACCGGGACTCCAGGATCACGCGGGGGACAAAGGCAGGCACTAAACCGCTGAGCCACCCAGGGATCCCCGGGAGTCTGACTCTTGATCTCAACTCAGGTCTTGGTCTCAAAGTCGTGAGTTCAAGCCCCATGTTTGGTTCCATTCTGAATGTGAAGCCTACTTTAAAAAAAAAAAAAAAGATTTTTCACCAGGGTGCCAACACAACTCAATCAGAAAAGAGTAGTCTTCGGGATCCCTGGGTGGCACAGCGGCTTGGCGCCTGCCTTTGGCCCAGGGCGTGATCCTGGAGACCCGGGATCGAATCCCACATCGGGCTCCCGGTGCATGGAGCCTGCTTCTCCCCCTGCCTGTGTCTCTGCCTCTCTCTCTTTCTCTCTCTGTGTATCATAAATAAATAAAAATTTAAAAAAAAAATTAACTCAATGGGCACCTGAGTGGCTCAGTCGGTTGGGCATCTGCCTTCGACTCGGGCCATGATCCCAGGATCTTAGAATCAAGCCCCAAGTCGGGGTTCCTTGCTCAGAGGGGAGCCTGCTTCTCCTACTCCCTGCTTGTGCATTCACATGCTCTCTCTCTCTCCAATCCCCCACCCATCAAATAAATAAAATCTTTTAAAACAATTAACTCAAAATGGATCAAAGTCCAAATATAAGAACAGAAACTATAAAACTCCAGAAGAAAACATAAGCATGAATCTTTGTGAATGGATTAGCCAATAGTTTCTTAGACATGACATTTAAAGCATAAGCAACTAAATAAAACATATGTAAGTTGGACAGGATTAAAACATTACGTTTCAGGGATGCCTGGGTAGCTCAGTGGTTGAGCATCTGCCTTCAGTTCAGGGTGTGATCCCGGGATTCAGAATCGAGTCCCACATTGTGCTGTGGGGGGCCTGCTTCTCCCTCTGCCTGTGTCTCTGCCTCTCTCTCTCTCTCTCTGAGTCTCTCATGAATAAATAAATAAATCTTTAAAAAAAATTTATGTTTCAATGGCACCATTAAAAAAGGTGAAAAAAAAACCAACAACACAGAATGGGAGAAAAATCCTGCAAATCATATGTCTGATAAGGGTCTTATATCTAGACTATATAAAATACTCTCACAATTCTTTAAAAAAATTTTTTTAATATTTTATTTATTCATGAGAAACAGAGAGAAAGAGAGAGGTAGAGACACAGGCAGAGGGAGAAGCAGGCTCTATGCAGGGAGCCCGACGTGGGACTCGATCCCAGGTCTCCAGGATCACGCCCTGGACTGAAGGGTCGCTAAACCGCTGAGCCACCTGGGCTGCCCTACTCTTACAATTCAATAATGAAATAAATAACTCAACTTAAAAATGGGCAAAGGACCTGAATACACATTTCTCCAAATAAGATCTATAAACAGCCAATAACCACATGCAAAGATGAGTTCACAGCCATCAGAGAAATGTGCATCAATAGGATGCCTGGGTAGCTCAGCGGTTGGGTGCCTGCCTTTGGCTCAGGTACTGATCCCGGGATCTGGGATCTTGTCTTGCATCGGGTTCCCTGCAGGGAGCCTACTTCTCCCTCTGCCTCTGCTTCTCTCTCAGTCTGTGTCTCTCATGAAGAAAGAAAGAAAGAAAGAAAGAAAGAAAGAAAGAAAGAAAGAAAGAAAGAAAGAAAGAAAGGAAAGAAAAGAAAGAAAGAAAGAAAGAAAGAAAGAAAGAAAGAAAAGAAAGAAAGAAGAAAGAAGAAAAGAAAGAAAGAAAGAAAGAAAGAAAGAAGAAAGAAAGAAAGAAAGAAGGGAAGGAAGGAAGGAAAAGAAAGAAAGAAAGAAAGAAAGAAAGAAGGAAAAGAAAGAAAGAAAGAAGGGGAAGGAAGGAAGGAAAAGAAAGAAAGAAAGAAAGAAAGAAAGAAAGAAAGAAGGAAGGAAGGAAGAAAGAAAGAAAGAAAGAAAGAAAGAAGAAAGGAAGGAAAGAAGGAAGGAAGAAAGAAAGAAAGAAAGAAAGAGAAAGAAAGAGAAAGAAAGAAAGAAAAAAGAAAGAAAAGAAAAAAAGAAAAAAAGAAAGGCAGGAAGGAAAGTGCATTAAAACCACGAGATACCACTTTGTATCTATAAGATGGTTATAATAAAAAAGACAGTTAGTAACCAGCCTTGGCGAGGATGAGGACACATAGAAACCCTTACACAGTGCTGGTGGGGGATATAAAATGGTGCAGCCACTTAGGAAAACAGTCTGGAAGTTCCTCAAAAAGTTAAACATAGAAGTACCAAATGACCCAGCATTTCCACCTCTAGGTGACACCTGTGAGAAGAGAAAAGGTATCCACACAAAAAAACATAAATCTTCACAGCAGCATTGCTTGCAAATGATTTGGCCTAAAATGAAAACAACGCAAATGTGCATCACCAAAGGGATAAATAAAATGTGATCTATTCATACAATGAAATTTTATTTGGCAATAGAAAGAATGAGACACTGATACATACTCCAGGTTGGAGGAACCCTGAGAACATGATGCTGAGTGAAAGGAGTCAGTCCACAAGGGCCACATATTGAAGGACTCCATTTATATGGAATGTCCAGAAGAGGCAAATATATACGGATAGAAGGTAGATTTCTTGGTCCCTAACTCTGGAAAGGAGGTGGGGGTTTGTGAGTTAAGACTGAGGGGAGTATTGCCCATTCTTTCAGGTAATGAAAATGTTCTCGGGTGCTGGGTGGCTCAGTCAGTTAAGTGTCCAACTCTTGATCTCAGCTCAAGTCTAGATCTCAGGGTCATAAGTTTAAGCCCTGCATGAGGCTCCACACCTACATTTAAAAAAAGGAGAGTAGGGGCACTGGGTGGCCCAGTGGTTAGGCATCTGCCTTTGGCTTAGGTCATGATCCCAGGGCCCTGGGATTGAGTTCTGCATTGGGCTCCTCCACGGGGAGCCTGCTTCACCCTCTGCCTGTGTCTCTGCCTCTCTCTGTGTGTCTCTCATGAATAAATAAATACAATCTTAAAAAGGGGGGGGGAAGGGGGGGAGGGAGGAAGAAAAAGAAAATATTCTAAAATCATGTTGACAGTTGCACAACTCTGATTATGCTACAAACCACTGAATCATATACTTTAATGGGTGAATTGTATGGTATACGAATTGTATCAAAATAAAACTGTCAAAAATAATCCTAATAGAGCACATGAGTGGCTCCATAATTGAATCACAGAGTCTTTGGGTCCACAGAGCTCCAGTGGTTGCAGAAGCTCTTTGCAATGCTGCCCACGTTGAGGGTCCAGAGGAAACAGGACGATGGAGAAAGGCTTTTAATCTAATTTTCATCAGATTCCCATCTCTGTTGAAGCAACCAGTATTTACTGAGTGTCTTCTATGAGGCAGACCCTGCTGCAGGTGCTAAGACTTTATCAGCAAGCAGAAAACAAAGTCCCTGCTCTCAGGACACAAATGTTAAATAAGAAAATAAGAGATAATATCTCAGGTAAGATAAGAGCTAACAGGAACTGGGGGCTGCTGCTATTTCAAGCAGAGCAGGTTAGGGAGGGCTTCAGGGCTTCTCTGAGCGAAAGCCTAAAGGAAGCGAAGGTGGGTGCCATGTGGGTTATCAGGGGGACCGCAGGTGCAAAGGCTCGAAGGTTGGGGCATTAGGCGTACAGAGCACAGAAACCAGCGTGGCTGGGCTGAGAGCTATGAGAGAGACAGGGAGGGGTTGGGTGGGGAGCAGACCAGAGGAGGGGCTCTGGCTCCTACTCAGGAGGACAGGAGGGTGGGAGAGACGAGGGCAGGCCCTGATTTCAGTTTTGCAACCGCTCTGTGGCAAACAGATCAGACCAAGGAGACAGACTCGGAGCATCCTCCTTATCCAAACATTCCTACCTCTTCTCTGATAAATTTGGGAATCTTTTTAAACAGTTTTCTCAGTTATTTTGCTAAGTGCACAGGCCTTTAATGCTAGTGAGCTATAGATTTGGTTACAAAGACAGGCATATTCAGTACTTTGTTCTTTATGGTCATCACATGAGTCAATTTCAATTTTTCTCATACTCAGATTCACTTGTTTGGAAAGTCTCTGACCTGGAGCTCGTAATGGAAGCTTTGCGGTAGCTCAACACAGATGCATACTGAAATTCTTTTTTTTTTTAATTTTTTATTAATTTTTATTGGTGTTCAATTTACCAACATACAGAATAACACCCAGTGCTCATCCCGTCAAGTGTCCCCCTCAGTGCCCGTCACCCATTCACCCCCACCCCCCGCCCTCCTCCCCCTCCATCACCCCTAGTTCATTTCCCAGAGTTAGGAGTCTTTATGTTCTGTGTCCCTTTCTGATATTTCCCACACATTTCTTCTCCCTTCCCTTCTATTCCCTTTCACTATTATTCATATTCCCCAAATGAATGAGAACATACACTGTTTGTCCTTCTCCGATTGACTTACTTCACTCAGCATAATACCCTCCAGTTCCATCCACGTTGAAGCAAATGGTGGGTATTTGTCGTTTCTAATGGCTGAGTAATATTCCACTGTATACATAAACCACATCTTCTTTATCCATTCATCTTTCGATGGGCACCGAGGCTCCTTCCACAGTTTGGCTATTGTGGACATGGCTGCTAGAAACATCGGGGTGCAGGTGTCCCGGCGTTTCATTGCATCTGAATCTTTGGGGTAAATCCCCAGCAGTGCAATTGCTGGGTCATAGGGCAGGTCTATTTTTAACTCTTTGAGGAACCTCCACACAGTTTTCCAGAGTGGCTGCACCAGTTCACATTCCCACCAACAGTGTAAGAGTGTTTCCTTTTCTCCGCATCCTCTCCAACATTTGTTGTTTCCTGCCTTGTTAATTTTCCCCATTCTCACTGGTGTGAGGTGGTATCTCATTGTGGTTTTGATTTGTATTTCCCTGATGGCAAGTGATGCAGAGCATTTTCTCATGTGCATGTTGGCCCCGTCTATGTCTTCCTCTGTGAGATTTCTCTTCATGTCCTTTGCCCTTGGATTGTTTGTTTCTTTGCTGTTGAGTTTAATAAGTTCTTTATAGATTTTGGAAACTAGCCCTTTATCTGATATGTTATTTGCAAATATCTTCTCCCATTCTGTAGGTTGTCTTTGTTTTGTAGACTGTATCCTTTGCTGTGCAAAAGCTTCTTATCTTGATGAAGTCCCAATAGTTCATTTTTGCTTTTGTTTCTTTTGCTTTTGTGGATGTATCTTGCAAGAAGTTACTGTGGCCGGGATCCCTCGGTGGCGCAGCAGTTTGGCGCCTGCCTTTGGCCCAGGGCGCGATCCTGGAGACCCGGGATCGAATCCCACATCAGGCTCCCGGTGCATGGAGCCTGCTTCTCCCTCTGCCTGTGTCTCTGCCTCTCTCTCTCTCTCTCTGTGACTATCATAAGTAAATAAAAATTCAAAAAAAAAAAGTTACTGTGGCCAAGTTCAAAAAGGGTGTTGCCTGTGTTCTCCTCTAGGATTTTGATGGAATCTTGTCTCACATTTAGATCTTTCATCCATTTTGCATACTGAGATTCACACAAGAGCGGTCCTGCACAGATTCAGAGTATCAGTAGGCCTCTTCACAGAAATTGACTATTTAAATCACTGATATTAATCTCGACATAAAAATGATTCATACTTGGGTTTAGATAAATTAACAATATCACACCAACAAAATGTATCAGAACTTACAAATAGTTAAATACTAAAAATTAAGATCACAATGACTATTTTTCCCCGCTTTATAGACAAAGAACTGACAGTGACACAATTTGCTTGAGGTCAGACTGCTAGTAGTTAGTGGCTTGGCCAGAATTAAACACGAGCAACCCACAGACCTTGCCACTACATGAAAGGTTCCCAGAGAAAGTGGCATCTGAGTTGGGCCTTCAGGGAGGCTCCCATCCCACAACTCATGGGAACTGGTAAACACCGGGATATGCACTCTGCAGGAGCCTGGGAGCAAATTAGGATCAAAGCTCATGAGGACAACCTCAGAAGAGGCTGGGCATCTAACTGTGCCAGGGAGGCATTTGCCGTGTGGACGTTACTTTCTAGGGCTGGCTTCCATCCTCCGGATCCTGGGTGAGAGGCAGGCTGTGTGCTGGAGAACCCAAAAGAAGGGAAAGGTTTTCGGCTAGTATGAGTGCGGCCCGAGACTGACCCTAGGTGCTAGTTGGATAGAGAAAGGGGGATTAACTCTGGAGTAAGGGGATGACTCATGGATGGTCCCAATACTTGGAGAGCCCCAGCCATTGGCCTTTCTAAAAGTCTTCCCTCTTTTTATTTTACTAATGATAAATTATCCCCTCTCCCTCACATACAGCTCTGTGGGAGATGACAGAGAACTCTCAATATGGGTTCCTGTCCCACAGGATCTCACTCTCGGAGACTTTGTGATTAAAAACCGTAGTTAGAAAAAAAAAAAAAAAAACCGTAGTTAAGCCATTCAAGAATAAATATTGGGGCGGGGGGGGGGGGGAGCACCTGGGTGGCTCAGTGGATGACCTTTGGCTCAGGTCATGATCCTGGGGTCAAGTCCCACATCACACTCCCTGCAGGGAGCCTGCTTCTCCCTCTGCCTCTGGCTCTGCCTCTCTCTCTGTCTCTCATGAATAAGTAAAATCTTTAAAAAATAAAAGAATAATATTAAGGTTTCAATAAAACTGGAAGAAAATAAAATAAAAATAACGTTTCCATGTAGTCAAGTGCATCTGGGTACGTTTTAAGAGTAATGGACATGTTATGGCGAGGCAGAGAGGTGGAGGGAGGGTCCTAGTTCAAGCTTTGCAAGGAGAGAAGAAACCAAATAGCCATACTGATGCCAGGCACATAGATGTGTGCTCAGTATAATTATTGTGCAACACGAATTTCCCCAACGTTTCCTCATCTAATCTTTACAATGCTTAGAAGGTAGGGGATATCCTCCCCTTTCATAGATGATAAAATTGAGACACTGAAGAGCTTAGGTAACTTGATTATAAGTCACACAGCTAGTAGGAGGCGGAGCCGAGTAACTCAAAGTCTAACAGATAGTAAAGTGGTGTTTGTTTGTTTGTTTGTTTAAGATTTTATTTATTTATTAATGAGAGACACAGAGACACAGGCAGAGGGAGAAGCAGGCTCCCTGCGAGGAGGCCGATGCCGGATCCGGAGATCACAACCTGAGCCCAAGGCACGCGACCAAACCACTGAGCCACCTAGGCATCCCAGTAAAGTGGTTTTATCACTCGGAAATAAAAAAGAGATGAAAGCATAAAATGACTCCATAGCTGCTCTGTCAATCCCAGCACTGGGCTAGAGTAGCAAAAACCGCCTATATATAAAAAGTACCGAGCATGCACTGCAAAAATTGAGGTTCTTTTACATTGTGTCTGGACACAATCTCCACTGCAGAGCTGAGCGAGCACCAGCGTCATTAATTCTCATTGCATAGCCTCGCTTTGCTACAGCTCGCTGAAATTCGAGTCAGGGTTGAACGGCTTCCCAGCGCAATGACCTCTGCAAAAGCAGGATGCGCCAACTCTTGCTAGTTCGGAAACCTACCGGGTCCTCTCAACTCGGCCGCCCACCACCGACACCCACGCCGCGAGCAGAGACCCCCGACGGCGGGGGTCGCTCGCACGCCCGGATCCTCACCCCTTCTGGGCCCTTCGTCCCCGTGCATTCTCAGCGAGTGCCCAGCTGGGGGGGGGGGTGCTTCCTGGAGGAGTTGGCCCTCCCTTTGGCGTAGGCGGGCGACCCTCCGCCCGGGAAGAGGGTGTCGGGGCGGGGCCAAGCGGAGCAGAGCTCCGGGGGCGCTGCCAGGCCTGGAGCGCAGAACGCTGAGCGACCCCAGGGGCCCGGCGCGGCCCCGGGAAGGACAGTCGGGGCGCGCCGCGGGAGGGCGCGGGCCGCGCGCACGGGCGGGGCGGGGCGGGGGCGGCGGGCGGCCGCGGGGGGAGCCGGGGGGCCAGCACACAATGGGCGGGCACGCAGGGCTGGGCGCCCGGCCCCCGCCCCGCCGCACCACGTGGGCCGCAGAGCGCGCCGGGCCAGCAGCGGCCCGTCGGCCCAGGCCGGGCGCGGCGCGGCGTACGTGCGCGCGCGCGCGCGTGCGTGCGTGCGATTTGCGATCAGGCGGCGCGGCGGACAGCCCCGGCGGCGGGGCGGGGGGAGTTATATTGCGGGGTCCTTCCTCGCTCACCCTGGTTCCTCTCGGAGCGGAGACGGCAAATGGCGGACTTCGATACCTACGACGATCGGGCCTACAGCAGCTTCGGCGGCGGCAGAGGGTGAGGCGGCGGGGCGCGGGCCCCGGCCGGGCGCGGGGGGCGGGCGGGGGCGGCGGCGGCGGCCTTCCCGCGCTCACCTGGGGCGGCGGGCGGCAGGGGGCCCGGCCGGGCCCGCGGAGGCCTGGGAGAGGCGCCCGGAGGGCCGGGGCCTGGAAATGGCGCGCTCGGGGAGGGGGCGGCGGCGGCGGCGGCGGCGGTGGTTAGTGTCCCCCGCGTCCTGCTCGCGGCGCAGGCCCGTCCCTGTGTCTCCCGCCGCCGCCGCCGCCGCCGCCGCGTCGTCTCGGCGCCGCCTGGGCCGCAAGGCCAGGCCGCGGCGGCGCTGAGCGCCCGGGAAGACGCGCTCCCGCTCCCGCTCCCGCTCCCGCTCCCGCTCCCGCTCCCGCTCCCGCTCCCAGCCCCCAGTACGGCAGGGCCAGTGCGAGCGTCTGCTGCCGGGCGGAGTGGGGGCCCGGCCCGGTTCCGGCCGCCGGTGGTCCGTCTGCCCTGCGGGCTCCCGCGCTAAGGTCGGGAGGGCGACCGCGGCGTGAGTCCCTGCCCTTACGTGTGAGGCAGGGATTTGGCGGCTCGAGCCCGGCAAGGGTCCGATCCACGCCGGGAGAGGGGGACACCAAGCAAAGGAAATACATAATAGCTTTTTTTTTTTTTTCTTTTAATTTCAGTGCGTCTTGGGAGCACCGTGCCTTATTGACAGGTGCTACGTACTTGCAGGCAGAACATTTTTTATTTCTCCGTCGTTTCTCCTTCCGACCCGGAGAAGGAACCGCGCGCGACTTCGGTTATATACAGACTGTCTATAATCGAGACACCTCATTTAAAAGAGCAATTCTTGACTAATGAATAAGAAGCTTACGGTGTTTAATAGCAGGCATCCGCACTGGGTGTGTGTGTGTGTGTGTGTGTGTGTGTGTGTGTGTTTAGTACAAGTTCCCTCACACGGAATTTAGGAGACGGGCTATAAACGTCTTGCTGTTTGTCAAGGACACACTTGGCCATTGTATACTCTTAACAGAAAGGACTACTTTGCCAGGATAACACTACAATAGTACCTACTGAAGTGTCCAGTCTCCTGGGTTGCTATCCCAAAAGTATCTTTGTTTGGTGAAGAATGACCTTTTAATACCTAGGTTTGGGACCGGCTCAAACAAAGGCTTGTTTGGGTGCGGGAATGCACCTAATATTAATGGCACTAGAACGTGGAAGTTGGGGAAGGTGGAGCCACCTGTTATTTCAAAGAATATTTTATTTGCTAATAAAAAAGGAATAGATGTTGGATGACACGTAAAAGTATTGCCTTTGGGGTAGGTTTCTAGACACCAAATTTGCACTTAAGTCATGTTGAAATTTAATAACCAGGATTCTTTTCTTTCTCTCCCCCCCCCACCCCCCCCCCAGTTTCAAGAAACATTTGGGAGTGCCCAGGAAAACTCTTACACGAGTAGTTTGATTTAAGGCAGATTCAAGGAGTTTTAGTTGGTTTGGGACTACAATAAGTTATACTGAATCTGGGGTTTGGAGTTGGGTTTTTGTTTTTTTCCTTATTCTGCCTTTTGACAGATTTGCCCCTGTTCCGGTGACTTGAGGTGTTTGAGTCACACTTGTAGTGGATGTCACATTTTGACAGTTGGGATGCCTTGAACAATACCAAGTGGTCAAGATGCTCTTCGCTTCAAACATCAGAAGGCAGATAAATGTTAGTCGTGTCCAGATGTAATCCAAAAACCGGTGTGAGAAAATAGCTAGTCACTCTGCATCTCCTAAGCTTTCTGATAAAAAGTCACTTTACTGTTAAAAATCTTCTGTATCTGACCTTGTTGGAGTTTTCCATTTGACTTCAAATCCATGTAAAAACTATGTGGGAAATAGGACTCAGATTCCTAAAAGTAGTTCTGTTCTAAAAACCTATTGGTGAATTTGTGTGTTTGTGTAGACTGTCTGGAGTGGGTCCGGAAACTTCACAGAGTACCGCACATGCAAAGGTGTGGTCTGGGCCAAAGCTTCCTATCCCGGAGTCCATGTTAATTTTAATTTTCATCAGATCTGGAGTTATCAGTTAGTGGTTTCTCTGAAATTTAGCAAGATGGTAGGCTAGTTGATAACCTTTAGTGATAATTTCTACTGTTAGATGAATTATGCTTCCCATCAACAAATGTCTACGTGTTGTTTGCTTATGCTGAGATACTGTGCTTAGGCATTTTGGAATATTGTCACTTCTGGAAAGCCAGTCTTGCATTGCTGTGTTTGGTATTTTTGTACCAAGAGACCTTCCCTCTAGTCTAAAACACCTTAGCTAAGTAAGAGATCTCAACTCTAAGCCACTTGGGTCATAGACGAAAGGAATAGCAGGTTTGAAATGCAATCATAATCTAAAAATTTGGTTTTAATGATTATACATTCCGTGCTAGTTTATTTTGTAGTTGTATGTAGTGACCAGTGCTGTTGTCAGTAAGCAGTGTTAGGAGACTGGTTTATTTTCTCAATCTACAGAGGCATGTCCCTGTTAGCCAAAGAGAGACCCTAGGGACTGCATTGTTGCCCCAGAACAAGTCAAATCAGAATTCCAAATTATCTAGTTAATTGTACTAGATCTGGAGTGTTATTTTGTTCTGCAGGTTGCTGGTTTTTCTTTTTCTTTCCTGGTTTTAATTTTTCACTTGGCCATTGGCAATAAACTGGACAGTAACAGTGTTTTGTTTTTTTTTACACTTCTAACTACAACATGCTTTTGAGTGCTCCACCTAAAACTGTCAATTCTGAGAATCAGATTGGAACTTGGAGGTAACAAGAATGGAGATTGCTGAAAATGATACCTACTAAAAACTGGTAAAACTACACATTGAAGTATTTTTAAGTTCCAGTTGAGGAGGGGCAATTGGAATTCTAACTTTTGAGTCTTCTAAGACTTAAGCTTCGCATCTCTGTCTCAATTTCTAAGCATATTTTAAGACTGAAAAGGGGAAAGAAAACAGTGTATAAAAACAGTAGCTATTTGCACTGATCACATAGAATTCATACAAGTATTGAAAAGCTTATTTTAGGGGATCCCTGGGTGGCTCAGCGGTTTAGCGCCTGGCTTTGGCCCGAGGCGCGATCCTGGAGTCCCGGGATCCAGTCCGGCATCAGGCTCCTGGCATGGAGCCTGCCTCTCCCTCCTCCTGTGTCTCTGCCCCCCCCTTTCTCTCTCACATGAATGAATGAATGAATGAATGAATGAATGAATGAATGAATGAATAAATCTTTTTTTAAAAAGCTGATTTTAATTTTATTTTTTTATTTATTTATGATAGTCACACACAGAGAGAGAGGCAGAGACATAGGCAGAGGGAGAAGCAGGCTCCATGCACCGGGAGCCCGATGTGGGATTTGATCCCGGGTCTCCAGGATCACGCCCAAAGGCAGGCGCTAAACCGCTGTGCCACCCAGGGATCCCAAAAAAAGCTTATTTTAAAATCCTGTTTGCCTACCAAGTGATACGTGGTTTAGGTTTATTATTATTATTGTCCTCTCCACTCCCTAATTCCCACTTCTTGATTCCAAATCATTATCTTCTATAAAAAAGTGTTATCACAGATACTTGGTTTTACAAAACAAGAGCCTCTGAACAGTTTGGGGAAAAGGCCTAGCTTTGGATTGGAATCAGGCAGACTGGACAGAGGTCCAGTGTCACCTGAGCCTTGATTCATGTATTAGCTGTGTGACCTGGAACAAGTTTCTTTACCTCTCTGAGCTTCATTCTCCCCCCCCCCCCATGTAAAATAGAAATTCCTCTATAAGGCTATTGAGAGTATTCAGTGAGATGTCGCAAGCATGCAGCACAGTGTCCATTACACTTAATAATTTGTGGATCTGGATTTATATAATATGTTGGTTCTTGAAATATTTCCCTTGCATCAGTAAGAGTGGGAAAAGTTCTGTTGAGCTAGCGAGTGAGTTTTTACTTTCTTGGCAATATTTCTAAAGCCAGGTAAGAGAAATCTATTCAGTTTATGGGTATAAAGCATTTTACAAGTAGAGTACTATGTTGTAAATGAATGCTAGTTGAATAATTTGTTCTTGTACATTATTGGTTTGTTATAATTGTGCTTGGAACATTTAATGTAAATGCTTCTGAAATTTCTAAAAACTATCTTTGCATGTTTCTATTTGAAATTAACCTTTAGTGTTCTGGGAGGACATTATGCAACTTCAAGTAGTCTTCCTAGAAACTTGGAACATGTGGAACAATGGTGGAGGGAGGGGGCAGTCCTAGATCAGTCTCCCATCTTCCAGTTTCCAGCTTCCTCTAGAAATAGAAGAGAGTGTTGGGCAGGAGAGCATGCCAAGCCTCTGTACTTCATTTGTACAGCTGGTTAGACCTGCATACTCAGGCCACTAAATACGTGATTGCTTGATTTTGATAGAACGTAACAGTAATACCTAGGTTGTCTTTTTTGATTGGATGTCCTTGGTTCTTTGAAGTTTTTTCCCCATGTCATGATTTCTTCTTTTCTTTCTTTTCTTTTCTCTTTTCTCTTTTCTCTTTTCTCTTTTCTCTTTTCTTTTTTTCTTTTCTTTCTTTCTTCTCTTTTCTTCTTTCTTTCTTTCTTTCTTTCTCTTTTTCTTTCTTTCTTTCTTTCTTCTTTCTTTCTTTCTTTCTTTCTTTCTTTCTTTTTTAAGATTTACCCATTTATTTATTCACGATAGACACACAGACAGAGAGAGAGAGAGAGAGAGAGAGAGAGGCAGAGACACAGGAGGAGGGAGAAGCAGGCTCCATGCCGGGAGCCCGACACGGGACCCAATCCCGGGACCCCAGGATTGTGCCCCGGGCCAAAGCCAGGCGCTAAACCACTGAGCCACCCAGGGATTCCCCCCACCCCCATGTCATGTTTTCTAAAATGTTCTTGATGGGGCCCTCTGGATATGCTCCAGGATGTTGATACCTCATTGAAAACATGGCACCTCCAGTTGAGCCTTGTATTCCAATATAGGGTACACAGTACCTATGGGGTACAGGGTACATATTTCAAATGGATTCTTTACTAGTGCATGATCTTGTAACATAATGGGTTGGTGTTTATTGAGTTCTGGAAGTCTTCAAATATTGGCACATTTTATTTTATCATACAGCATCAAAACTCATGTTTATTAACATCACCATTGATTTTATCAGAAACATTTCAGGTACAGTGAGGCTGTCAAGCTTATGTTGATGGATACAAGTTTTCTATTTTTTGTTTAAAAGCCCAGTCTGCATTTTAAAGAAAAGAAAATGTCTGCCTAATACCTAAGTCTGAATAACCATAGTTTGTCAGTTCTTCAGGTGAAAATGGTGTTCCATGAAAGAATACCTAGTTCAGCTTGTAACTCACTTGCATGAGTGTTTTCCTGGAGATAACCATCACATTTCTGTAAGCCGCAGAAGTGTTTTGCCCCTATTTTGAAACATGGGATAATAAAAAGTGGGTCAAGATTTAATAAAACTAATCATTTTTACTACTTGGTCAAGGACATTGTTTTTTTTTGTTTTTTTTTGTTTGTTTGTTTTTTCTTTTGAAGCTCGCTGGCTTCGTTCTCTCTTTGTAAATACTGTGTAATGAAGCATGAGTGATAGTACGGTTTGGGTGCCCCTGCCTTGGTTTTTTTTTTTTTTTTTTTAAGATTTTATTTATTTATTCATGAGAGACACACAGAGAGAGGCAGAGGCACAGGCAGAGGGAGAAGCAGGCTCCATGCAGGGAGCCCGACGTGGGACTCGATCCTGGATCTCCAGGATCACGCCCCGGGCCGAAGGCAGCGTTAAACCGCTGAGCCATCAAGGCTGCCCCCTGCCTTGGTTTATGCTGGGGTCAAGTGCAAGACCAGTGCAGGTCACAGGATACAGCCACTAGTTGGACTGTGAGGAACTGTTCAATGCGGAGAGGTGACTCTGGAAGGCAGAGCTAGAACCAAAGGAAATACACGTTACTGGACTTTTACAGACTGTCTGAAAATATGAAGGATTGCTCTTTGAGCTAAATAACTTCTTTAATGGAGGAACATCCGCGTGGTCTAGATTAGACCAGAATTTAGCAGTTGCTTGTTTTATGTGACATTTAAAAATAAATCTGAGGTGCTCAGTCGGTTAAGCGTCTGCCTTCTGCTCAGGTCATGATCCTGGGGTTCTGGAATCAAGCCCTGCATCGGGCTCTGGACTCAGTGGGAAGTCTGCCTCTTCTTCTGGCCCTCTCTCTGCTTGTGTACTCTTCTTCCTTGCTCTTTCTCTCATGAATAAATAAAATCTTTAAAATAAAAATAAATTAAACATCTTCATACATAAACAGAGACTAGTATATTGAACCCACGTGGCCGTTCCCCGGGTTCATTTTTCTTTTTCAAGTTTTGTGTGGTGTGAGTGGTAAGATATATACATAAAATTTTACCACTTTGACCATTTCTTTTTTTTTGTTTTGTTTTTTATTTATTTATGATAGTCACACACAGAGAGAGAGAGGCAGAGACACAGGCAGAGGGAGAAGCAGGCTCCATGCACCGGAAGCCCGACGTGGGATTCGATCCCGGATCTCCAGGATCGCGCCCTGGGCCAAAGGCAGGCGCTAAACCACTGCGCCACCCAGGGATCCCATTCTTCTTTTTTTCTTTTAGATTTTTCGTTTATTTTAGAGAGTACACATGAGCGGGGGGTGGGGGTGGGAAGTGAGCAGACTCACTGAGCACAGTTCAATGTGAGGCTCCATCTAACAACCCTGAAATCATGACTGGAACCCAAATTGAGTGCGACGCTCAGCCAGCTGAGCCACCCAGGTATCCCCTGACCATTTCTGAGTGTACAGCTTATGCCCACAGTGACACTCACCATCTTGTGTCATTGCCGCCACTGTCTGTTTCCAGAACTCTTTGATTGTTCCCAAACAGACCCATTAAGAAACTCTTCACTCATTTCCATTCATTAACTTAAACCTTTTTACTGTTCTTTGTGCCTGTCTTCCTCATTGTGGGGAAGGGATAGAATATTTTAAAGCCAATCGCAGCCATCCTGTCATCTGTCTTAAGATATTTTTAATACTTGAGTATGTGTTTCTTTTTTTTTTTTTAATTTTAAATTTATTTATGATAGTCACACACACAGAGAGAGAGGCAGAGACACAGGCAGAGGGAGAAGCAGGCTCCATGCACCAGGAGCCCGACGTGGGATTCGATCCTGGGTCTCCAGGATCGTGCCCTGGGCCAAAGGCAGGCGCTAAACCGCTGCGTCACCCAGGGATCCCTTGAGTATGTGTTTCAAACTGATCAAGGGTTTCTTTCTAACCACCAGTTTTTCTATCACCCGGTTCATGTTCAGTTTTGCACAGTTACCTCAAAGATTATTTCATATAGTTGACCTATTTGAATCTGCAAAAAATTTGATTACAGAAAAATTAAAGCAGAAAAGTAGAGTCTCCTATAATGACCCACCTCATGTGCCCATGACCCACTTTTTAAAGTGACCACGTTGGGATCCCTGGGTGGCTCAGCGGTTTAGCACCTGCCTTTGGCCCAGGGCGTGGTCCTGGAGTCCCGGGATGGAGTCCCACATCGGGCTCCCTGCATGGAGCCTGCTTCTCCCTCTGCCTGTGTCTCTGCCTCTCTCTCTCTCTCTCTCTCTCTCTCTCTCTCTGTCTATCATGAATAAATAAATAAATCTTTAAAAAAAAATAAAGTGACCACGTTTATTTCATCTGTACCTTCTTGTGCCACTTTCCTCCCACATGCTACTGGATTATTTTAAAGCACATCTTAGATGTCACATTTCATTTCATCTGGAAGTACTTTTAGTATGCGTTTCAAAGGTACAGACCTAAAAAATGTGACCACAATATTATATCCAAAAACTTCCCCGTAAATATTTTTACTTCTCTAATTAGCTCCTACAGTTTGATGTACAACTGATTTGTTTGAATCAGGACCAGAGTTTGCACATGGCATTTGTTCCATGTGTCCACTAAGTCTCCTGATAAGATTCCTCCTCTCTTTCTTGGTTGTTGTTGTTAAGTCAGGGTGTGTGTAGCTTTTTCCAGGTACTTTTAAAGTATTTAATCCAGAGTGCCTGGGTGGCTCAGTCAGTTAAGCATCTGCCTTCAGCTTGGATCATGGTTTCTGGGTTCTGGGGTTGAGCCCCACATGGGGCCCTCCACTCAGTGAGGAGTCTGCTTCTCCCTGTGTGTGAGTGCGCATGCTCTTTCTCTCTCAAATAAACAAAATCTTAAAAATAAAGCAGTTAATTCTTGTAACTACCATGTGGAAGGTAGCTAGAAGTTAGATTTTGTTAGCAAAAATTATTAGTAAATACTGAGTATTCATCTTAATACATACCCGTTTAAAAAATACAAGTAACCAGTTTTTATGATTTTTCAAATATTTTTTTTTAATTTTTTTTTTTAATTTTTATTTATTTATGATAGTCACATAGAATGAGAGAGAGAGAGGCAGAGACACAGGCAGAGGGAGAAGCAGGCTCCATGCACCGGGAGCCCGATGTGGGATTCGATCCCGGGTCTCCAGGATCGCGCCCTGGGCCAAAGGCAGGCGCCAAACCGCTGCGCCACCCAGGGATCCCTGATTTTTCAAATATTTTTAAGTGAAGTATAGCATACGGTGTTATATTTGTGATTTTTCAGATATTAAGTGAAGAAAAGAACTGTTAGCTTTGCATGCCTTTAAATTCTGGGTTTTAACTGTGTCTATCTGTAGCTGTTTGTGCGTCTCTAAATAATTGAAACTTGTAAGTTATTTGTAGATCATATAAAATTGACCAGCGCATGAAAATGTAAGTGTTCTTTAAAATGAATTGAAGCTGGGATGCCTGGGTGCCTCAGCACTTGAGCGTCTGCCTTTGGCTCAGAGCGTGATCCCGGGATCTGGGATTGAGCCCCACATCGGGCTCCTTGTGGAGATCCTGCTTCTCTCTCTGCCTGTCACTGCCTCTCTGTGTCTTTCATGAATAAATAAAATCTTTTTAAAAAATTAAGATAAAATGAATTGAAGCTGATAGTACCTGGAATGTCAAATCTCAAATAATAGGCATTCTAATTTAGAGAAAAAGAACTCTTGGGTTGTAAAGTTCAAAACTAACCCATAGAAATAGTTTACATCATAGCTTCAAGACAGATGTTTTTTGTGGCAGTACTCTGAGGACCAATAAACAGCTTTAGGTTTAAGTTTTTATTTCCTCTGAAAAATCTGGAACTTTGGATTGAATGACCAATTGCACCACGTGAAATTACTGAATTAATAACCCATTTGTTTGCTTTCATTAATGCATGGGAGTCCAAAATTTTAGTACGTTGTGGTAAATGCCCTTTTGCCTAGTAAGAAAGATTTTTTGAAAGACCATGTAAATCAGAAATCAGAAGTCCCCCCTTGGGTTTGCTGTTCTCCTATAACAAGGCTTTCAAACTGCCTGTCTTGTTGGTAGATGATGAAATCAATTTATTTTAGGGGTCCTGATGAGCTTTTTTAATGGTGAAATAGAATAAGAGACTAGTGTGTTATATTGTGAGTTTATAGTTTTACTTTTGGGCAAGCTTTTTGTTACTTGTTCATATGCAGTCAGGTAGATATGTGTATATATTTGTAGTCATGATGTTGATCACAGCCAAAAATTTTTTGGAAAAACACTGAAGGACTTAATTGGAGAGGTCATCTAAATACACGTCACCCTCTCTTCTATTTTACATTTTTTTCCAAATAAAATACCCATATTAGTAGAAGTTGTTTGTGATCCTAAGGTCTTCATTCCTTCTACCCCTGCTAAGTACCAGAGACTGTAATAATTCTGAAGACTGAATTCTTGCCTTAGAACTACTTTGCATGTCCCTGCCAGGTTTCTTTTTAATCCTACAGATGAGATTGGTTTATGAAGAAATCATTCACAGCAGAAAAGAGCTCCCTGAAATAGGGCTTATGAAAAATTCCACCATTGATCCTGCCCCACCCCAGGGTTGATCAGAAACATTGGGGGCTTTCATGCCCATCCTGTAGTTATAAAGGGGTCTAATTGTGAATGCTGATTAGGGGCCTTGGAGACTGCATACATTTAGCAGAGGGAGATCTACTTAGAAATGCTTTTAAACCAAGCAGTGTGGGGCTGGTTTTCAAAAAACGGTAAGCTACAACTAAAATGTCATGTGATCTTTGGCTCCTGGAACAGAAAAAGGGTGTTAGGGTAAAAAACTAAGGAAACTGAATAAACTGAACTTTAGTTGAAATTTATTGATACGAGTTCGGTGATTTTTTTTTTTAAGATTTTACTTATTCATGAGAGAGAGAGAGAGGCCGAGACCTAGGCAGAGGGAAAAGCAGGCTCCCCGCAGGAGCTCAATGTGGGACTTGATACCCAGACCTGGGATCACACCCTGAGCTGAAGAAAGATGCTCAACTGCTGAGCTACCCAGGTGTCCCAGGTTCAGTGATTTTAATCAGTGTTTAATAATATGTTAGTAGTAAGATAAATCAGTATATATGAAATGAGGGCTTGACATTTATGAGTTAAACCTTTTTTGCTTATTTTCTAGAAACCAAATAGGTTGTGCGTTATGACCATTACTTTTTAATTTTTTTCATTTTAAGCATGTTCAGTGGACTTTATTGCTTACTTGCATTTTAATCTTACAAAGGCAGTCTTCTGTTGTTTTTGTTCGTTTGTTTTTAAGCCCAGCGAGGGGCTGGAACTCAAGACTCTGAGATCGAGACTAGAGCTGAGATCAAGAGTCGGGCTCTTAGCCGATTGAGCCACCCAGGCTTGTGATTTTTATATAGAATCCAGCGTGGTGCCACATGTCAATATAATCTATGCTAGTAAGCATTTCTGGATGGCACATGAAAGAGCAGATTTGTTGATCAGCCCTGATGATACTGTGTCCCTAACCTAGAGGTAATAGTAGAACACCTGATGTTGCAAATACCAGAGAAAGGTTAATACTCTGTACTGGGTATCTTGGCATTGGTCTTGAATTTTCAGTGGCAGCAACAGGGCTTAAATTCTGTGTAGTTTCTGATGGCACCTAGAAATCTTCATAAAGTCCTTTCTCAGAAAATATCTTATCATGAGTCCTTCCTTTTTCCTTATCTTTTATTCTTGGGAAGTAAGTCTGGGGCACTTTTTCTCTTGAATCCACTTACTGGATCTAATCCCAGCCTGAATTCTCTCTCCTCTTTTTTTGTTTTTTTTTTTTTCTAAGATTTATTTATTTATTCATGAGAAAAAGAGGTGGGGGGGAGCAGAGACACAGCCCCAGAGAGAAGCAGACTCCCTGCAGGGAGCCCAACATAGGACTGGATCCCAGGTCTCAGGATCATGCCCTGGGCCAAAGGCAGACACCCAACCGCTGAGCCACCCAGGCGTCCCTCTCTTGTTTCTTTTTATTTATTTTTATTAAAGATATTTATTTATTTATTTATTTATTTATTTATTTATTTATTTATTTATTTACTTATGATTATTTATTTATGATAGACATAGAGAGAGAGGCAGGGACACAGGCAGAGGAAGAAGCAGACTCTATGCCGGGAGCCCTATGCGGGACTCCATCCCAGGACTCCAAGATCGCGCCCTGGGCCAAAGGCAGGTGCTAAACCGCTGAGCCACCCAGGGATCCCCTCCTCTTGTTTCTTACAGCCGCCTCTTCCAGGCTCCTTTCCTCCTTCTGGTCTGTGTATTCGCAGTTACTGTCTGCTTAGGAGTTCAGTGTTTCCCTGTGTGTGTGGGAATGTGGAGTGGGGTGAAATCTTGGTTCCTGGCGGCTCCACCCTGCAGAAACCCGTTCCTGTTACTGTCTTTTGGGTTGTCTGCGCCCTTTGTTTGGGATGTGGTTTCTCCTTTCCAGAGGAGACCTCTTCAGTTGAATTATCTGCTCCTTAAGGGCAGGGACTGATTCTGAGATGTGAGCCCTCTGTGCCTGTTCTGTCCTTCATAGATACTGCATATATTTAATTTGAGTGAAGAAAAGTGATTTGTCTCTCAAGGATTTTGGTCATACTTTGAGTTGAAAGTTAGATTTCCTTAGTTACTAAGGATGTAATTTATGACCTTAAAACTCGTATATGTTGTTTTGAAAATTGGCGGGGGGGGCACCGCAGTGGCCTGCTGCCTTGTTCATCTGTTTCTGCCAGTGACCTTGAGCGTGTTTAGACTTCCCTATAACATTTTAGAATTGTTATTAAACTTTTATAAAGCAGTCAAGATTTATGAGGTGGTTTTATGATCAGTTTTAAACTTTATAAAATAAAGTTTTGAAGTATTTGCATAGTCACAGACAAGAAAACTGAGGCACAGAGGTAATTTGGAAGCAATCCTACACTGGGCTAAGGTGTCAAATGAGTCTTCTCTCCCTGTCATTTTTAACCTGTTCTAGAAAGTGCTTTTGTGTAACGTAGCTTGTTCAATTAGGGGATAGTCCGCGTAAACTTTAATGTCACAGTTATCTTAGGACTTTCAGCTCAGGATTTCCTGGCATTGGGGATTTTTTGGTGGACTGCTAACAGGATGTAACATTTTACGACTTGTATGTGTACTCTCTGGTGTGTCTCCCCCACTCTTGGTTCTCAAGTTGCTGGCACACTGGTGACTTCCACTTTCTATTTATAACTTTGTAACTTTTGGAGCCAGTAAATTTGGAATCTAGGGAGAGGGCCCTGGTCCCACTGCACTGACTGCCCCCACATCTTCAGTGAACTACTCACTGAAAAGCTAAAACACACTTAAGTCCGGTAGAACTGACTACATCAGATCAGGTGGTATTTAGGATGACTGCGGTGACTCTTGGGAAAGGTCTGGAATTGTCAGCCACCAGCTATTTTGTGAGACTCAGGTGAAATGAGCAGGTTAATGGGCTGGGTTAGCTGTTCCCACATCTCTAGCTTTTTTAAAATACTGCTTGCCTGAAATGAGATTCTTCCATCTTCCCAAAGCCCGGGCTGGCTTCTTACCTATTGCATTCTTCTAGTGCCCTGTCATGTAATTAGCACCCTCACCCCGTGGGGAAGCAGTCTTTATCAAGGCTCACCTGGCTCCCTGACCTCAGCCTTCCCGGGCTTGCATCTAGCATCCTGCAGAAGTTCTCGTGTAAATGTTTGATGCGCTCTTTAAGCAAGCCCTCCATATTCCTGATTCATAGATGTACACCTGCTGGATTTGTCAGCTCTCCATCCTTACCTTTACCTTAGATTAAAAAAAAAAATCATTGCAGCTCTTTGCCATATGTGTGTGTGTACATATATACACAAATATGCATGCATGCATGCTCATAGTTATTCGTATTTTATATGTGCTACTACTCACTTGTGAGCTGCTTGAGGGCAGAGGTCTGTTCCACCAGATGTTTAGTAAATATTGAATATGTGAATTGAAAGTTGTTAAAATTGTTAATTCATCTTGTGTTTTGACAGTTTTCCAAATGCTTATGCTTATACTGTATCTTACATAATCAGTATTCCGTCTCAAAGAGTATCTTATTGAAAATATTTTAACGTTTAGGGGTGCCTGGATGTCTTAGTAGGTTAAATGACTGACTCTTGATTTCAGCTCAGCCCATGATCTCAGGGTCATGGGATTGAGCCCCATGGCAGGCTCCTTGCTCAGCAAGCAATCTGCTAGAGATCCCCCTCCCCACCCTGCTTGCCTGTGCATGCTCACGCACTCTCTCTAATAAATAAGTAAATCTTTATAAAATAGTTTAAGGTTATCAAGATAAGAACAATGGTGTTGCAGAGAGTATTGAAGTCAATTTACTAAACTCAGTGGGGCAGGGCTGGGGAGTGGGAGCAAGTGGAATGCAGTCCACTTGAAAACAAAACATAGGATTTCTTATCTGCAAGAGGTGGAATTCTGAGTCACTAAACTTAAAAAATTTTAGTCAAGGGGATGCCTGGGTGGTTCAGTGGTTAAGCATCTGCCTTCCCAGGGCGTGATCCTGGAGTCCCAGGATGGAGTCCCACATCAGACTCCCTGCATGGAACCTCCTTCTCCCCTCTGTGTCTCTGCCTCTTTCTTTCTCTCTCTCATAATAAATAACTTTTTTTTATTTAAAGGTTTTATTTATTCATGAGAAACAGAGACAGAGACATAGGCAGAGGAAGAAGCAGACTCCACGCAGGTAGCCTGATGTGGGACTCGATCCACCTTGGGATCATGCCGTGAGCCAAAGGCAGATGCTCACCTGCTGAGCCACTCAGGCATCCCCAATAAATAAAATCTTTAAAAAAAATTTTTTGGGGGGACGCCTGGGTGGCTCAGCAGTTGAGTGTCTGCCTTAGGCTCAGAGTGTGATCCCAGGGTCCTGGGATCGAGCCCCACATCGGGCTCCCTGCATGGAGCCTGCTCCTCCCTCTGCCTGTGTCTCTGCCTCTCTCTGTTTGTCTCATGAATAAATAAATAAAATCTTTAAAAAAAATTTTTTTTTTAGTCAAGAATTACGTCATGATTTGGTTCTTCGGCTAAAAACACGTTTTAAAGAATGTTACCTCAGGGGGCAGCCCGGATGACTCAGTGGTTTAGCTCCACCTTCGGTCCAGGGCGTGATCCTGGAGACCTGGGATCGAGTTCCGCATCGGCCCCCTGCATGGAGCCTGCTTCTCTCTGCCTGTGTCTCCATGAATGAATTAAAAAAAAAAAAATCTTTAAAAAAAATAATCAGGAGTTTAAAAAAAAAAAAAAAGAACGTTACCTCAGGAAAGATGGGGAATCTCTTTTATGATATTTCTAGCAAAATGGGATTAAAAAACCAAATTACTAAAAAAAAAAATTACTTTCTGTGACTTGTATTGATGCTTGCCCTGCAAAAAGGGTAACTCTGAGCAGATCTTTGTTGTGAGGAGACTTATTTATTCATAGAGACAGAGAGAGAGCGCGAGGCAGAGACACAGGCAGAGGGAGAAGCAGGCATCATACAGAGAGAGCCTGACGTGGGACTCAATCCAGGGTCTCCAGGATCACGCCCTGGGCTGCAGGTGGCGCTAAATTGCTGCGCCACCGGGGCTGCCCTATCTTTATATGTACCTGCACACATGTCCTTTATGCTGAACCCTCTGGGTCTCTCCTGAGAACAGGGCCATTCTGACCACAGTACCAGTTACCACTCCCCAGAAATTAAACATTGATGCAGTGATATCTGTTCATGCCATATTCTAATTTCTCCATCTGTTTTTTTTTCTTTTATAGCTGTTTGTTCCAGGATCAAAGATGATATGTAGCATTAGTTGTCATGTTTCATTGATCCCCCTGCCTTTTTTGTTTTTCACAATTTTTGACATATTTGAAGAATCTGTGCCAAAATAGAAGGCACAGTGTAAAAGTTTGTCAGTTAGCGGTTAACATGGTGATGGCCAGGTACATTTTATATTGGTGGTTTTGATGTCCATTGATGAGACTTGCCTGAATCAACCACTGCTGTTTTGGTGGGTACAAGTAGTGATTTTCTTTTTTTTCCATCTTCCTTTTTTTTTTTAATTTTTTTGAGAGCACAAGAAGAGGACGCAGGGGGTGAGGGACAAGCAGATTTAACAACTAGGGGCTCCATCCCCGAACCCTGAGATCACGACCTTAGCCGAAGTCAGAAGCTTAACAAACTGAGCTGCCCAGGCACCCCAAGAGTACTGGTTTTCTATGGACATGATTCCTTTTACATTTATTAGTTGACATTCTTGTTGATATAAAGAAGAGCTCCCCTCCCCAATCATTTGTTCTAATTTATTATTTTTTTAAGATTTTATTTATTTATTCATGAGAGACACAGAAGCAGAGACAGGCAGAGGGAGAAGCAGGCTCCCTGCAGGGTACCTGATGTGGGACTCGATCCCAGGACCCTGGAATCATGACCCAAGCCAAAGGCAGACACTGAACTACTGAGCCACCCAGGTGCCCCATGTTTTATTTTTTAAAGCAATTTTAAGTTCACAGCAAAATGGATCAGATAATACCAGTTCCTAAGGGTGCCTGCATGGCTCTGTCACTTGAGTCTCCAACTCTTGGTTTCCCCACAGGTCATGATCTCAGGGTCATAAGATCAAGCCTGTGTGTGAAGTCTGCTTTGCTTCTCTCTCTCCTTCTGCCCCTCACCCTCCACTCACTAGATCTCATTTGCTCTCTCAAATCAGTCTTTGTGGAAAAAAAGAAAATGCAATTCCCATATTTGCCCTGCCATCACACACACACACACACACACACACACACACACACGGCCACAGATGGCCCTGCTGTCAACACCCCACAGCAGAGCAGTACATTTGTTACAGTCCGTGAACCTACACTGACATTGTCATCACCCAGAGTCCATATTTTACATTAGGGTTCACTGTTGATATACACATTCTGTGGATTCTGACAAATGTGTAGTGGCAAATGTGTAGTTTATTTCTTAATTATCTATAAAACATTGTGAACCTTGAGTTATAGGTGTGATGATAATGTCACTTCCCTGTGTGTACTGTGCTTCAGTCAGTGTTTAGGGGCCTTATATTTGTTATTTCTCAGTAACTCAAGCTCTGTATTAATATTTTTTTTAATTTTTATTTATTTATTTATGATAGTCACAGAAAGAGAGAGGCAGAGAAGCAGAGACACAGGCAGAGGGAGAAGCAGGCTCCATGCACTGGGAGCCCGACGTGGGATTCGATCCCGGGTCTCCAGGATCGCGCCCTGGGCCAAAGGCCGGCGCCAAACCGCTGCGCCACCCAGGGTTCCCACTCTGTATTAATATTAACCCAATTTTACAAATAAATAAAGCTTAGAGAAGTTGAGTAACTCAGAGGGTAGAGTGAGTTGGTGACAGCTGGGGTTCAAACCAGAACAAATTAGCAATGAGATGTGGTAGAGTCAGGGTCTGTCCTGCTTTTGCCACTTTTGAGCCTCATAACCATAGACACATAACCACTTATTACAGGGGAGGTTGCTATTGAGGATTAAGTGGATTAGGTAATATGCATTTGAGGACCGGTGAAGTGTGCATGGGCAGTGTTGGAAGGTAGTATGTACATAGTACTTGCTGTATAAAATCTAAAAATTTTATTCGAGCATTTGTATTATCCACAGTCTGACAGTAGCAAGAAGCAGGTGTGTTACGAATGGGTTAAACTTCAGCAGCTTTACAAATCCTTTCTGAATACAGTGTGCTAACTCTGGACAGTCCATTTCCGCATGTATTAGGATGATCATGTGTGAAGAAGGAGGGTGTTTTCTAAGGTTTTAGGATATAAATATTTTGCAGGTACTGAATCTAAGTAAATAGAATGTAACCAGTTTTGCAAGGAGGGTATGTCCTACTTGGATTTGAATTTCCAGGGAAATGAATATTTATATAGATTGTGTTTCGGTGGACATTTCTGTCACCAAAACCTAGGCACCCTGGTCAGGAATGATAGTTTGGAAGACTTGATAATTTCAAGGTGTTATTGTGTCTTGAAGTGGAATGATTCACATGGGTGGTGTGGCTGAGTGGAAGACCATTTCCTCGTTCCTGCTCCGAGGCAAGTAGACTTGAATCCTGTCTGTTTCCCCTCCAGGTCCCGCGGCAGTGCTGGTGGCCATGGTTCCCGCAGCCAGAAGGAGCTGCCCACAGAGCCCCCCTACACAGCGTATGTAGGAAATCTACCTTTTAATACAGTTCAGGGCGACATAGATGCTATCTTTAAGGATCTCAGCATAAGGAGTGTGCGGCTAGTCAGAGACAAAGACACAGACAAATTTAAAGGTGAGTTTGGGGGTGTTCTTTTTACCAATGTAGAGGGAGCATTGAAACCAAAATGTTAGGGAACCAGAGAGCTCCAGTTATGAAAGTGTTCTAAATATTTGCCTGTCGTAGCTGAAATAAACAAGCTTTTAACTCATAGTCTTTCAGTTCTACTTGCGGAAGAAATGTCTACACATGATCTGGTTTGTAGAAATACACAGTATATATATGACCGAGTATATCTTTTTGCCTGACCTAGCTATCTTGTCTCACCAGTAAGGGAGTTCCCTGAGAGGGGAATGAACAGATAAAACTGAGGACTTTGCAGGTGCATTTCACCTTGGCCTGACTCCTTGCATATTTCTTTATAGTTTTCCTGTAATCTAGGTATTTGTGTGGAATAAAAAGAAAACCTAATAAATATTGTCACTCTACATTTGTGGCTTTGGAGCATGTGTGTTTGGGAAAGGTGAGGAGTGGTATGAGAAGTGGAAGTTTCACTCCTCTGAATAGTTTTGCAAATAGGTGGTACTTTTATCATTTTGAAAGTTTTTTTGGCTTTAGAACCTGAAGCCTTGTTTTAAGTGCCCAAACAATGAAAACAAATGTATCCATTTGTATTGTGAAAGTAAGCCCCAGCCAGTATCCCTCCCTGAGGCACCAGGAGTGCCTGGCTTCAGGGGAAATGGGTGGGGGAGGCCAGCCTTCGGGCTGAGTCAGTAGAAGCAAGTTTTAGTTTGTCTACTGGAGGGTCATCCTCAGTTTCAGCAACTCAGGAAGGGTGAGATGGGTGAGTGGGCTTTTGTGGCCTCTTTGAACTTGCAAAGTGGTTTCCTCAAGTACTCCAGACATTGAATCCACTTGCGGAGAAGGTGGAGACTCTCCAGCTAAGCAGTGCGTTCTTTAAGTAGTTAATGAGCAGATGGTGAGCAGGACGAGTTTGGACCCAAGCCTACAGAGCACTTGCGGTCTAGTGGGCTTTGAAGGTGAAGTGTAATCATCACACAGGATGGGGATATACAGGGTGGAAGGGTGTTGCATGGGGTGCAGTGTGAGCGTATTGGGGCAGCGGGGATGCTTAACCTGGATTTAGACACCAGGTGGCAAGGACGGACCATGGAAAGTGTGTTGGAGGTAGAGGGAGAAGCTAATGCAAAGGTTGGAGGTGAGAGAAGGTGTGGTTTCCTCTGCCTGGGAATGTGCTCCCAGGCCTGTGTCAGAATCTGGCATCAGGGACACAGATTGTGGGTAACACATGTTTGGACCTAGGCCATCTGTCTTTTAACTAGCATCCCAAAGAGGATGCCCTTGTTACTGAGGGTATATTTCTTAGTTGTATAAAGCAGATTTTATACCAACTACCTGAGTACTAAGAAGTAGGCACTTTCAGCCTATTCCTCCAAAGCATGTTTGGTATTGAATGTGAAATCTGTCTTTAAGCCCCAGTTGCGTTATATTAAAGTTACTCAAAAGTCAGTCCTGACAGCTCTTCAATGACTCAGGAAAGGTTTGAATATTATGGTTAAAATTCATAAAAAGAAACCTGTAAAAACGGAGCTGCCAAATATCTCAATGCCTGTTTGGCTCTTTCTGACAGAATATAATTGAGAGGGAGGAATGCCAGTCAGGTATTTTGTATTTATCAGAAAGTGCAATCTCACTTTTAGGCTCTACTACTCTAGTGTCCCCTAGATACAAGAGTTGGGAAATGGACCCGACCGTAATCCCACCATGTCTTCACCTAGAATTCCTTGAGGAAATTGGGGTTTGTTTCTCTTACAGGATTCTGCTATGTAGAATTTGATGAGGTGGATTCCCTTAAGGAAGCCTTGACATACGATGGTGCAGTAAGTATCTTCAGGTTTTCTGTGTCATGTTAGAAGTTGAGATGTTTTTTTCCTGCCAATACTTACACTATTTTCCCCTTATCATTAGCTGTTGGGTGATCGGTCACTTCGTGTGGACATTGCAGAAGGCAGAAAACAAGATAAAGGTGGCTTTGGATTCAGGAAAGGTGGACCAGATGACAGAGGTGATTGGTTCTTCTAAAATTGAACATAAACTTGCTGTAGCCCACTGATTACAACTCTTGAAGGTTACTAGTAGAACTATCTTACAGGTCTGATAGGTTTTTGTGAGTTTTTAAACACATGTAAAAATCTTGAGAATGGATGGTGCTTCTGCAAGCCTGGAGTGTTTTTTTGGTTTGTTGTTTGGGTTTTTTGGTTTTTCAGGGTTTTTTTCTGTTGGCAGCAAGAACTCTTATAATTCCGGTGAACTTCTCATCACATGAGTTGTCCATCTTCCCACTGAATTTTTCCATGTTTGTGCAGCAAGGTAATGGTACAACCTCAACTTTATCTTTCTTGTGTATCCTCAGGAATGGGTGGCCCTGGAGAATCTAGAGGTGGATGGGATTCCCGGGATGACTTCAATTCCGGTATCAGCATTTAAAATATTGCCACTTAACCTTTTTCAGTGGCCTTGCTGCTGTTGTACGTTTGTTGTGAGTAGCCCGCCCGGCCGGACCACTCCATTAGCTCATTCCACAGATGAAACTTTCCCAAAAGGTCCCCAGGCATGCACCAAGCCTCTTTTAGAACCTGAGTATTTGGAGTAGGACTTGAGAGGTTCCCCACTGGGCAGGGTAGACTGATCCTCCATCTTGTCTTACCTTGCCTTGGCCTACAGTTATCATCCAGGCCTTCGTCTCAGGAATCCCCTTGGCAGCACTAGGGTGCATGGTACAAATAGAAACTCTGCTACTTCTAGAAATAGCGTGGAGGTTTTGGAAGCTTACAGAAAGCTTCGTCACTTTAGTTCTTGGTGGCTCCCTCTTGCATGATTGAAATCCTGGTGACCAGGGTTTTTTTCTTGAAGGGCATGGAACTCCCATCCCTTCATGGTGGACATGATCCACTTGACTGTTCTTTTCTTAACCTACCAAGGCAGGCTGTCAGGTGCCTCCCTGTCTTAACATAGGAGATCAGTTTGCGTGTCAGGCCTCTGCTTTGAAGGGTCGGTCTCCTACTAAACATTTTTTAATCTCTTTTTTTTTTAAATAAAAGTAATTCACATATGCAATAAAAATATCAGTTGTAACAGAAAGGTAAAAAAATGAAAAACAAATGTTTTCTTCAAACTCTGCACTCCCCACTATATAAGATGGTGCCATCAGCGCCCCCACCCACTGTATCATCCTCCCCACCCCCCCATCAAACCAAATTCAGCATAAACTATTTATTTGGTAAGTATTGGAAGAAGTAGGACAAGCTGTTGTAGATCAGAATTATTAAAAATTCCTTTCAGCACTAATCTAGCTAAACAGATGACTGCTTATATCTGTTGAATAACTTAATTCCTAAAAGTCCTCTAGCCAGTCAGAAATGAGCTTATTCATAAAAGTACAGTATGATCCAGTAAACCTGTAATTTTATGTATAAGCTAGTCTCTGATTGAAACATGCAACAAATGTCTTCTCAGTCAGTCCAGGTGCAGCCCTTAGTGGCCTGATGAATAGTGGTCTTGAACCTGGTGGTTTTGAATTCCTGGGACTGGAGGAATACACAAGCTGTGGCTCTGGATATGTGGAGGTTACCTAAGGACCTGCTGCCTTAGCTTGGGTTTGTACTCTTCTGGAACAGAGAACACAGCCAGAGGCCTCCTCAACACCCGCCAGTTTCAGCATCAACTGCAGTGTTTGGGGGGTATCTGAAACCCAAAGTGCCCACATGAAGTAATGCCTATATGTGTCATTTGTGAAAATAGATCTTTTCTGTACTTTAAAGAATGATGCTTTGTTTTTTTTTCTTAAGATTTTACTTATTCATGAGAGAGGCAGAGACACAGGCAGAGGGAAAAGCAGGCTCTGTACAGGGAACCCAATGTGGGACTCTATCCCAAGAGTCCAGGATCACGCCCTGAGCTGAAGGCAGATGCTCAACTACTGAGCCACCCAGGTGTCCCAGAATGATACTGTTTTTAAGATGATACATGCTCATTGTTAAAAAAAAAAAAAAAAAAAAAAGACAACTTAGAAGATTTTCATGACGAGTGTGCCTCCCAAAAATCTGTCTTCAGACTTTGTTTTGTTTTTAAAGATTTTATGTATTTGTTCATGAGAGACACAGAAAGAGGCAGAGACCGAGGGAGAAGTAGGCTCCCCATAGGGAGCCCAATGCAAGACTTGATCCTGGGATGCCCTGAGCTGAAGGGCAATAGATGCCCTGAGCTGAAGGCAGATGCTCAACTGCGAGCCATCTTCAGACTTAATTAAAAGATAGGGCAAATGTCATGCCTTGCTTTTCCCTTGTCATCTTCCCCTGCTCCTATCATAAGCAGTTTGGGAATGGGGTTGTTACTTGCTCTTAACATGCACTGGGTATTTTTCCTCCATTAGACTGTCTCCTGCCACCTGGACAAAGCAGCGGTTGTCTTTATCTGCCTTGTCAGTGTGAGTGTGACCTGCTTACTGGTACACACTGGTAGCAAGAATTATGTGCACAGGGGAAGTGACTTCCATGTTCACGTGGGAAGATATGCTTCCCAGTTTGGGGGGGGGGCGATATGTCAGGTTAAATGTTTGAATACCAGGCAAGCTTATTTAATAAACAGTGTGAGCTCTGATTCAAAAGATTCTGTAAAGAATCTTCGATCTGACTCTGCGCGTCCTAGTGTATTTTCCCCAACTCAGTGCTCCTCTTGGCCTGAATGTTTTTGAAATTGTTTTCATTACTTGTTTTGTTAAAATTGATGTTGTCCAGCTCTTTTTCTGATACAACATACCAGATACAACGTAACTTGATCTCTTCCCAAATTCCTTGGCCACCCTTAAAGAACAGAAAAATAACACCCTTGAAACAATCATTCTCCGTATCCAAGGGAGTTAAGTTTAAAAGTACTGGGAACACCTGATGACCAGACACCAAACCATTGCTCCTGGGGAGACAACAAGGTCGGATTCCTGAGAATCTCTGGTCGTAGCATTTTTGTCAGCCAGGCAGTGCATACCTTCTTGTATGGATTTCTGTCTAAAGACACCTTAGTTCATATATACTGTTGATTCACCTGACCATGAACTCATGGCCAGCAGCACTAGAACTCTGCCCAAATGGAGCTTACCTAACTCGTACTTTCTCTGTGAGGCACAAGACCACCTTCTTGCACTTATACCAGACAAACTCTTTGGTGCTCTGTTCTGAGGAAAAGCACAAAAGAGCAGAAACCTGGCACTGAATAGATTGAAAAGACATTTGTTTATGGTCTGAGCAAGAAGGCCGAGGGTTGCTTCATTTGATCTCAGCTGTAAAATGTGCATTTCAGGCAGCTCCCATCTTCCACCGCTCTATGCATGTCTAGAAAAGCAGAAGTGCCAAAAGTATTGGTTTTAGGGTCGCATTCAAATGCTAGCAAGTAGACCTATTGGCAAATATGAAATCTACAAGTAATGGGGATAAGACCACATCTAGAATATTCCTCGAGCTCAGGATTTTTTTTTTTTTTTAAATTCATAAGAGACACAGAAAGAGGCAGAGACATAGGCAGAGGGAGAAGCAGGCTCCATGCAGGGAGCCTGATGTGGGACTCGATCCTGGAACTCCAGGATCACACCCTGGGCTGAAGGCAGACACTCAACCACTGAGCCACCCAGGCATTCCCTCAGGATTCTAAATAGAGTTACGTTCCTCAGAAGCCTTGAGCAATGGCACCATCCTTAGAGTGAAAGTAGCCCTTTGAGGGCTGAGAGGGAGTAGGTTCATTTGTTTGATTATATTTCTGTCATAGTTTTGACCGAATGTGAACTCTAACTTCAATGGTCTATACTGTTAAAAGGCTAATAATTAATTAGCTCAGACCCCCTCTAAATTTTTTTTTTAATTTTTATTTATTTATGATAGTCACAGAGAGAGAGAGGCAGAGGGGGAAGCAGGCTCCATGCACCGGGAGCCCGATGTGGGATTCGATCCCAGGTCTCCAGGATCGCGCCCTGGGCCAAAGGCAGGCGCCAAACCGCTGCGCCACCCAGGGATCCCGCTCAGACCCCCTCTAAATGAAAGTCTTTCAGTAAAAAGGAAGTTAAAGAAAAAAGCTTCAGGGCCCCTGGGGGGCTTAGTCGGTTGGAGTGTATGCCTCCAGTTGGGGTCATGATCATCTTGGGGTCCTGGGATTGAGCCCTGCATCGGGCTCTCTGCTCTGTGGAAAATCTGCTTCTCCCTCTCCCCCCACCCCCATTTGTGCTCTCTCTCATTCTCCCCCTCTCAAAATCTTTTTATTTTATTTTTTTAAAGATCTATTTATTTATTTGTTCATGATAGACATGGGGAGGGAGAGAGAGAGAGGCAGAGACGCAGGCAGAGGGAGAAGCAGGCTCCATGCCGGGAGCCCAACGTGGGACCCGATCCTGGGACTCCATCCCGGGACTCCAGGATCGTGCCCTGGGCCAGAGGCAGATGTTAAACCGCTGAGCCACCCAGGGATCCCCTCAAAATCTTTTTTTTTTAAAGGAGGGGGACACCTGGGTGGTTCAGCAGTTAAACATCTGCCTTTGGCCCAGGGCGTGATCCTGGATCCCAGGATCGAGTCCCACGTCGGGCTCTCAGCATAGAGCCTGCTTTTCCCTCTGCCTGTCTCTGCTTCTCTGTGTGTGTGTGTCTCATGAATAAATAATCTTTAAAAAAATAAAATAAAAACGGAAAGAAAACTTAGGCTTCTTAAAAACCTATGGAGAAAATCATCTACACACGAGCATCATAATACTCTTAGCACTCATAATGAGGCACAGCTTACTTTGGTAACTATTTTAGCAGAGACCCTGGGAACAAGGAGAAGCACCTCTTCTGGAAGAGGTGGCATATATTGGGAGTGAGTCCAGCTCCGTAACTACTTTTGTTTACAGCACAGGTGCTTAACTTTTAGAGTGATTTGCACCTGACACACAGCAGAAAAACAGATGATGGAGTGTTGCCCAGAGGTGGCGGCGTGTTTAAACTTCGGGTTTGTCTTTAACAATTAGAGGTTTATATTAGAAGACAGAATGGGCTTTGAGGATTTTTATTTTATTGTAAGCCTTATTAGATTATAGTCTTAGGTGATTTTCCTCCCACTTTTCCTGCAAGCTAAGGTTTAAACAACTTTTTTTTTTTAACCTAAAAACTGTTAAAAATACGTTATAACTGAAAATTACCCAACATGTTCACATTGGACTCCTTTCAGTACACTTTATTTTGCAAAAATTTCTGATGTCGGACAGACTGAATTTCTAATCAAACCATCTATACCAGCTGCACTGTCAGCTTTGAGACAGGAGCTTAAAAAGTAATCCAGTGTCCTCTTCCTTCTTTAGGCTTCAGAGATGACTTCTTAGGAGGCAGGGGAGGGAGTCGCCCAGGTGACCGGCGAACAGGCCCCCCAATGGGGAGTCGGTTCAGAGATGGCCCTCCCCTTCGAGGTTCCAATATGGACTTCAGAGAACCAACAGAAGGTATGGCACTACGTTGTCAGCAGAAGGTATCTTGTCCTGGTACTCTGGCTGTACCCCCGCACACACATGGCTTCTTAGGCCATGGACAGTGGCCTCTGTGGACCACTTCTTAGTCTTAAATAGTAAGCTTACCTTCTTACCTCTTAATAGAAGGTTTGGGGATAGGGTAGATCTTCAAGGCTGGCATGTTGGTTAGAAAGCAGGCTGGGTTGTAGGGGCTGCCCTCCATTTGGTCATTTTGCCTGGATGGGGAAGGTGGTCCATTCTTTATAAACCACCGTTGGTTTTTCTCCCACAGAGGAAAGAGCACAGAGGCCACGGCTCCAGCTGAAGCCTCGAACAGTTGCAACGCCCCTCAATCAAGTAGCCAATCCCAACTCTGCTATCTTCGGGGGAGCCAGGCCCAGAGAGGAAGTCGTTCACAAGGAGCAAGAATGAGCTTGCGGTTGGGAGGGAATGGGGTGTGGGGGAGTTAGCTCGAGACCACAGCCTGGCCAGCCCCTTGGGCTGGCAGTCCTGCAGCCACCATTCCTGCGCCTGACCTTTGTCCTCCTTTCTTAAAACGGAAACACAGCTTGTGAGCGCATGTCAGCAGTTAACAAGTGGTTTTTAGTACATTCTTGGCTTTGCTGAACCTATCTAGTGCCTGTTTCGTGCTTTTTTTTTTTTCTGCCATTCCTTTCGCCTTTTCCTTCTGTCTTTTCTCCTTCCTGCTTCTTGTTTCTTTCCAGTACATGAGTGTCTCCTGAGGGACAAAGCAGCCACCCATGGGCGTTCTCTGGATGGAGGTGCTGCTCCATTTTTCTCCTTTGCTTTCTCTCTTTACTTTAGAGCACTGGCCAGACCCAGGTGTTTCTTTGATTTTTCTCAGCGCTTCTCTTCTAACCTGCATGTAGAGTTCTGTATTGCTGTGGCTTCCATGGGGAGGGGGAAAAAGATAAAGAGGAAAAAAAAAAACAAAACAGGAAAGAAATCACAAATTGGGTAGCATCTTTATTCCGCTGTGATCAACATACAGAATTTAAGGCACCTTGTTTTCAAAGCAAGAGTAAAATACCTGTTGATCCTTGCAAATTCCTTCCTATTCCTATTTATAAGCAACCCTGTCTCTGTTACTCCTGCCCAGAACAGATTCTTCAAGCAGAAGAGGCTCTCAATTCAAACATGGAACCCAAAAGAAGGGGATAGGGGTGTGGAGTGTTGGTGAGGAACTTGGATCAGGCCAGCTGAGCACATTGCTATGTTCACACCTGCCAGTGTCCCAGGCTGCTCCCCTCCTCCCTGGCAGTAGTAGATGTGCCTCTGGCCGGCTAGACACAGAACCTCCATCTGCTATCCCTCCTGCTGGCCAGGGTGCTGTGGGGGCACTGATGGGTGGCCGTGGCAGAGCCGTGCCAGGGCTGCACTGCCCCTCCTCAGATCCCCGCCGTGCGTGGGTCCCGCCTCTCTTCCTTGAATTTGTCTGTCCCCCAGTGTAACAGTGAGATACTGTGCTTCCCACCTTCCCTGAGTTTTATAATGAAAATGGGCCTAAAATCTGGCACTTTATTGTTTCACTTAATGAATTGAGGATTCTACTATGCAGAACTGTCCAGAACCTTCAGATAGCTGGTAGGTGGCTGTCTGTCACTGAGTCTCCTCTTTGGGACAAAGTTTCTTGATCCCACACACACTGTTCGGCACTTGGCCAGGGGCCCGGCAGTGTGCTGGGCCTTTGCCTTTGGGCTGGAACACACCTGTATGTGAACAACTTCCAGTTCCGCAGCACTGAGCCCTGCTCCTCCCCTTGGGAGCAGCTTGGGGCCTGCCAGCAGCTAGAGCCTGGGGAAGAGACCCTGGTGACCAGGAGCCACAGGGTAGCCCGGCCTGGGCGGCACACTGGGCTGCGGCAGTGCTCGTCACCAGCTGGCTGCCTCGGCTTCTCTTAACCGTGTCTTTGTCCCAAGGTCTCAGCAATTACAGAACTCTCTCCCCTCCTTCCTTTCCCCCTGCCACCTCTGCTTCTGAAATAAGAACCATTTGTGTGACACCAATACTTAACTTAAGAAAGACATGCATTATGTGGTTGTAATCAAACCTGATGCTTTCAGATGACCTACTTACATCTTCAATGTGGAAAAGATTAAGAACAAAACAAAATCATCTAAACTTCTGGGCCATCCAGTTGACTTTTAAAACGTAAGAATGGAATTCCAAACACTTAACACATTCAGCTATATGACAGAAAGTAAATCTATGGATATGGTATTTTGTGAATGATCTTTTAAATAAAAGAAAACCTTACGTAATATTTAATGCTTGTCCTTATTTTTTGAGTTCTTTTTACCTGCCCTCATGTGGAATTGCACAGTTTTAAAGTTGGGAGGTGATGGGTGAGTTTCATAGAGCATCCTTCACCTGCAGTGAGAAAAGTGTCTTGCTTTTGCAACTTAGAGGAGTCATGAAATTATTTTTTTTTTTATATTTGTTTTTGTTTTAAATTTTATTTATTTATGATAGTCACAGAGAGAGAGAGGGAGAGAGAGAGGCAGAGACACAGGCAGAGGGAGAAGCAGGCTCCATGCACCGGGAGCCCGATGTGGGATTCGATCCCGGGTCTCCAGGATCACGCCCTGAGCCAAAGGCAGGCGCCAAACCGCTGCGCCACCCAGGGATCCCATGAAATTATTTTAAGAGGGATGCCTGGGTGGCTCAGTGGTTCAGCGGCTGCCTTCGGCTCCGGTTGTGATCCTGGGATCTGGGATCGAGTCCAATATCGGGCTCCTGTGAGGAATCTGTTTAGTCCTCTGCCTGTCTCTCTCTCTCTCTCTCATGAGTAAATAAGTCTATTTATTTATTTATTTATTTATTATTTTTTTAATAAGTCTTTTTAAGAAAAGTCTTCAGAAACACCTTCTACGATATCCTTTTTTAAAAAAAGTTATTTTAAGAGCCAGTGATGGTTAGAAACGATACCAAGGTTTTCCTGCTTTATTTATTCATGAGAGACAGGCAGAGGGAGAAGCAGGCTCCCTGTGGGATACCTGACGCAGAACTCGATCCCAGGACCCTGTCTTCTCTGTCCCCCTGTGCCTCTTGACAGGCACCTATTCCCTTGGTCCATAGTGTTTGTACGATACTAAATCTCATAGAAGGTATCTTCATACCTGCATCTCATCCATAAGTAACTGAATTAAGAGAGGAGGGCACATCTTTGCCCAAATAAGCACTTAAGTAAATAGGTTCATTTTCATAAAAGTTTGAGCCCACTATGAATGTTCTGGAGATAGGTTTAAACAGACCATTGGCCTGGTTCCTCTGCATTTTCTGTCCCTGCTGCTCTTGAACTGCCTTAAAAGGAACCAGATTTATTTTTTTAATTTTTTTTTATTGGAGTTCAATTTGCCAACATTTAGCATAACACCCAGGGCAGTGCTCATCCTGCCAAGTGCCCCCCTCTGCCCATCACCCAGTCACCCCACCCCCGGCCCAACTCCCTTTCCACTACCCCTTGTTCATTTCCCAGAGTTAGGTGTCGCTCATGTTTTGTCACCCTCACTGATATTTTCACTCATTTTCTCTCCTTTCCCTTTATACCCTTTAACTAATTTTTATATTCCCCAAATGAATGAGCCCATATAATGTTTGTCCTTCTCCGGTTGACTCATTTCACTCCGCATAATACCCTTCAGTTCCATCCACGTTGAAGCAAATGGTGGGTATTTGTCGTTTCTAATGGCTGAGGAATATTCCATTGTATACATAAACCACATCTTCTTTATCCATTCATCTTTCGATGGGCACCGAAGCTCCTTCCACAGTTTGGCTATTGTGGACATTGCTGCTAGAAACATCGGGGTGCAGGTGTCCCGGGCATTTCACCGCATCTGTATCTTTGTGGTAAATCCCCAGCAGTGCAATTGCTGGGTTATTAGGGTAGCTCTATTTTTAATTCTTTGAGGAACCTCCACACAGTTTCTTTTAGTATATGTGCTGCCGAAGCAAGCACTCCACACAGTTTTCCAGAGTAGCTGTACCAGTTCACATTCCCACCAACAGTGCGGGAGGGTTCCCCTTTCTCCACATCCTCTCCAACATTTGTGGTTTCCTGTCTTGTTAATGTTCACCGTTCTCACTGGTGTGAGGCGGTATCTCGTTGTGGTTTTGATTTGGATTTCCCTGATGACCAGTGATGCAGAGCATTTTCTCATGTGCTTGTTGGCCATGTCTATGTCTTAGAGGAACCAGATTTAGTGGAATGCCACCTAAGGCCCTTTTCATAATAAGGAGCTCAGGTTTCAAAGAATGTTCTGGCCTCAGAGGCCATCTTGTCGGGGGCCAGATTGTTTCTCCAGGTCTCAGGAGAGGAGAAGTTTGCACAGCCAACTTCCAGAAGCCGGGGCTTCCCATCCTGATCGAAATGTCCTGTTCCTTTAGGGAGGTCTTAGCAGGAGGCAGAAAGGAAGAGGTGAGGAGGTAGGTGCTGGGATTGTCTGGCTTCTACTCTCTTGATTGAGAATCTGAGGAATAGCCTGACTTTCTTGCTGAAGGGAGGTTACTTGTCAAGAATTCAGTTGAGAGCAAGAAGAGCCAGTTACCAGCAAGCCTGTCAAGCAGCTCCTGCTTGAGACTCGCTGCAAGTGGCATTTCTTGGCAGTGCATGCAGTGAGCCGGCACTCTGTGGCCCTAGGGGATTCTTAACGCCTGCTTGTTTCTTTTGTTTTGTTTTGTTTCTTTTGTTTTGTTTTGTTTTGTTTTTTAGTGAACTGTACGCCCAACAGCCCAATGTGGGGCTCGAACTTACGACCCTACGACCCCGGGATCAAAAGTCACACATTCCAGCCAGGGACCCCCTATTTGTTTCTTTAAATTATTCCTTAGAGTTGGCTCTTTTCACAGGAGTACTTTAAATACTCTTGTTTCCCTCCGTCCTCTTCTCAGATTATAGCTGCTGGGGTCATGTGGGGCTGCTGGCCTCTGCAAGGTTTATTCTTCGAGTGATAACTGCACCTGCTACAGCCCAGTGTGGTACATGTGGCTTCTTGGTCTTGCAGAGAATGGGGCAGGCAGCCCAGCCCAGCCACTTCTGGATGTCTTGCCCAGTGGACTTCTCACCAGTGCTCTTTCAGGGGAGTCAGGAGGGGAGGCAAACAGGGTGTCCGATCCCAGGCTTTGTAAGTGATCCTCAGTACCGGACAGCAGTCCAGGTGGCTGTCTTGCCCTCTCCCCAGGCCCGGTTTCCCAGCGTGCAGGGCCACAAAACAGCCCAGAGCTGCGGGGAGACTGCTCCGTGGCTGGTGGTTTGGGCAGGGCTCCTTGTGCTTTCTCAGAAGCATCTGGCCTGGGCCTGGCCACGTCTGCCCTTCGTTTTAGTGAGAGCTTTGCTCTGTCTCGTGTGTTTTCTTGGCCAGTCGCTAACAACGGTGAGATGTTTGATATTTACCTAAAGTTAACAGGCTTATAAATCCATTTTAGAGGCTTTGCAGGTTTTTTTTTTTAATTTTTTTAAATTTATTTATTTATGATAGTCACAGAGAGAGAGAGAGAGAGAGAGAGGCAGAGACACAGGCAGAGGGAGAAGCAGGCTCCATGCACCGGGAGCCCGATGTGGGATTCGATCCGAGGTCTCCAGGATCGCGCCCTGGGCCAAAGGCAGGCGCTAAACTGCTGCGCCACCCAGGGATCCCTGCAGGGTTTTTTTTGCCATGATGGTGAACTGAAATAATGAAGACTCTGTACTAAACTATAACCTACTACTAATCTCTCCCCCCACCCTGTAACCACCCTCTAGGTGTAAAATACCAAATATATAAATAAAAGCACACTATTTCACAATGGCAGGCTCTTGTTATTCAGTTTGGGCACTACAGAGACTCCTTTCCTGTACCTCTTGGAGGCAAGGTAAATGTTAATAAAATCATTTCCGGCCCAGAAGCTTATCTTTCTGAAGGGAATGGGGAGAGAGGGAAATGAGAAGCTTTTCAGGCAGCCCAGAGATGCTGTAAATAGCACCAAGATTCCTTGGAATGGGTAGAGGTCTTGCTCACATGCATTACACTCTTGAAATTAAGAGTGTGCTCACTAGATTTTTTTTTTTAATTATGCCCTCAAAATATACACAAAATGAGAAGAATGACATTTAGCCTCCCTAGCAGTCGTGGCACTGTAATCAAAATCTCAGGAAATACACATAGAGGACAAAACAACATGAGCAGGTCCCGAGATGGAGAGTGGGAGAAGAATGAGGACACTCTAGGTTCCTTTGGGTACTGAATTACAATGAAGAATAAATGTCAGAAGTTGCTGGGGAGGAGAGGTGGATGGGAGGCTCCTTTGCACCTTAAGACTTGGGGCCTGGAGGTGGCAGACGACCTAGGCAGGCTCCAGGGGTTTCTAGAATGTCGCACACACTTCACAAGGTGATTTTTCTGAAGAAAATGCGTAGTTTCCCATCAGCCTTTAGGGTATACGTGACTTCAGAAGATTCTCCACTTGTGGTTAAGTTTTGGGTGCTGTTGCATCACCACATAGGTATCTTGATTAGGTTACAAATGTGCACGCACACAGCAGGTACTCTGAACTGAAAAGCCAAATGTCTGAGGAGTGATGAAAAAGTTTTGGGGATAGATCATGGTGATGGTTGTACAACATTGTGAATGTAATGCTACTGAATCGCACACTTAGAAGTGGCTAAATGGTCATGAAAATGGATAATACACAAACTGCTGAATTATTTAAAATACTTTTTAGAATAAAATATTTGTATACCTTAAGTGCACTACAATACAACTGGGTGTGAACCGTCTAGTTTTTCAAAGCTTATTTTCTGGGTCACAACTCAATGGTTTATGAATAAGACAGAACCTTGGCGGACTTTAAGAATTGCCTAGAAAGGGCATGGCATCCCATTGCCAGTCAGATAACAAAAAGCGACTTTGGGTTGACTGGCCCCTGTTGCTGTAGATGGAAAATGGGCTCAGAGAGGGTCTGAGGGCTCCTAGGCCCCACTGCAGACTGTCCTGGAGACTGCCAGCGGTCTGAGGTCACTCCTGCCATTGCCAAGGCCCCAGAAAGAAGTGAGGCGTCGGACAGCAACTTCCCATTGGACAGGTGGAGCCCCCACCCCTCTCTACCAGCTGGAAACCCCCGGGCAGGTGCAAAGGCCAGGGATCCATGGAAACCGACGCTGGTGGGTCCCAGTGGTGTGAATGGGGGGGGGGCGGTCAGGCAGGTGGTCCTGACGAGGACGGGTGCTGGCGCTCACCCACCGACCCCCCTGCACTTGTGGGTGCTGGGAAGACAAGACTGGAGACTGGAGTCTGGGTTCAAGTCCAGCATCGCTTCCACGGGCCTCCAGTCTTCCCAGCTGTGTAAGAAAAGTGACATCCAAGGGGCCAGTTACCATGGGAACCGAATGCGGCACGGCCCGGCGTGGAACAAGGGAGTGGTGGTGCCGGACAGACACCACCGAGTGTCTGTGGAGTGTGGGAGTCAGGCAGGCGCCCAGCTTGACCCCGCGCGGGGCTGGGGGAGCTCCCGGCGGCGGCCCGAGGGCGGCGGGCGCAGTCCCCTCCTCGCCCACCGGGTGGCAGCCGCGGGCGCCCGTGGCGGCGGGGCCCCGACAGACCCGCAAAGAAACCCCGTCGTCGGGCCCCGAGCGGCCCCGGCTCCAGGGAGCCCGCGTCCCGAAGCGCCAGGCCGACCGACGCTGGCGCCCGTGGGTTTCCCTGGGGTCTTCCGGCCGCGGGGAGCCCCCCAGGGTTGGGTGGCCTCGGTGCGGGCGGGAGAGCAGCTGTGGGCGGGGTGCCGGGTGCCGGGTGCGGGGTGCCGGGTGCGGGCCCCTCGGACCCCCCCCCCGCCCCGTCCTGCTCCTGCGGGCGCGCACCTGCCGCCCGCCCTGGGCCCGCGCCGTGGAGCCGCGAGGCGCGCGTCCGCCCGGGGGCCGCGGCCCGGGCCCGCCCCTCCGCCTCGCCGCCGCCGCGGGCCTGCCGGGTGCGCCCCGGGGCGGCCCCGCGGGAGCCCCGCCCCGCCCCCCGCGGCCCCGCGGCGCCGGCCCTTCCTCCGCCAGCCCCGGCCCGCTCGGCGCAGCCCGCGGGCGAATCAGGCGCGGCCAGGAAGCCGCCGCCCTGCGCTGCCGCCGCCGTCCGCCCGCCGTCGGCTCGCCGGGATGAGGGGCGCGCGCTGAGCGCCCGCGACCTCAGGTGAGCCCCCGGGGCGGCCCTCCGGCCCGCGGGACAGCTGCGCCGGGGTGGGCAGGGCCGGCCGCCTGGCTCCCGTCGTGCGGCGCTGGGCTGCCCACCCCCACCCCCCCACCCCCCCACCCCACCCCACCCCCGGCGCCCCGAGCGGCGGCGCCCCGACCGACCGACCCTGCGGCCTCGGGGGCCCTCCCCGGCCTGCCCCACACAGGCCCCGAGCCCCCGGGGTGGTCCCACCGCCCCTTTCAGACCCGTGAGGGGCCGGGCCCGGAGCCTTGGTTTCTTCATCCGTGAAATGGGACCATAAGAGGCTGTGGGAGGCTGTGGGAGGCGGACGAGGCTCGAGGCTCGGCAGGCCACTCGGCCGCAGCCCTCCCCCGACCCCGCCGGCCCCCGACCCCGCCGGCCCCCGCCCCGGCCACCTGAGCGCTAAGGAGCCTGCTGGGCCGCAGGTGAAGGCCAGGAGGACGTGGGCAAACCGGCGCCCGAGCAGAGCCCAGCGCCGAAGGCCTTCCCAGGGCCCCGACCCGACCTCCCACTCCACTCCCACCCCGGAGCCCGCCCTGCGACCCTGGGAGGCCTCAGTTTCCCCACGCAGGCCCGAGGACGGCTGGGAAATTGGGCGGGAGGGACACTGAGGCTTGCCCAGCCCAGCCCTGAGGGCTTTCCCACAGGCCTGGCCGCTGCAAACTTTGTTCATCTGAAAACTGCGCACTTCCCTTTGTGCTATTTTGGCTCTGCAGTGCTGGGCCTGTGGCCTCCTCCTTCCCCACCCCACGCAGCCCTGCCTGCCCCTTGGGGCCCTCCCACCTCCCCCCCGGGGCTCGGCCTCCACCCCCAACCCTCCTCTGACCGCCTGCCCTGCTTGCCCAACCAGGTAGTGAACCAGATAGAAAAGCCAGGCCGGAGGGCAGATCTGCTCAGTCCAGGGGCAGCCACAGGCATGTGCAACAAATGGGTCTCTCTTTTTAAAAAGAGGTTCTTAAAAACGTGATGTAAGGCGGGGGGCAGGGGGGTAGCTGGGAGGGCCCTTGGGGTCAGCCCAGCCTGAGACAGGGTCCTGGCTCTGTGACTGGCTAGCCGGGCGAACTCAGATCAAGTACCTGCCTCTCTGGGCCCCCCTCTCCTCCCGGGCATCTCCCACATGGCACTTGGTGTGTCTGTGACAACTGAGGGGCTGGGGCAGAGCGCAGCCCTCCCTGGGGACCCTGCCCTCCAGCCTCGGGGTGGAGGCAAGGTGGGGGGAGGTGCAGATCTGCATGCCCCTGGGGACCAAGCAGGCAGGCTCTGGTAAGGTTGCTCCACTGCTCCTCCTGACCCCAAAAAGGCTGCCACTGCCACTTCCCATTCCATAGGGACCCAGATGATGGCAAGGCATAGTAGTCATCCAACAGTGTCCCCCCCCCCCCCACTTTCATGCATCATCTCGATGCTTGGCCTCATGACAAACTGGGGGATGAGTGTCATTATTTCCCCATTTCCAAGGGGCTACCAGAGGTCAGCAATGCAGGGCTTCAACAGTGGAGGCCCACTCTGTGTTCTCGTGCTCCCCTCCCCTCCCTCATTCAGTGCCAGGTGGATAGGGGTAGAGCAAGGCTGGGGGCACCCCGACTGTGCTGCTTGGCCCAGGAAGCAAGAGGGCTCCCTGGTGGCCAGGATCCTCTGGGGAAGACCACTTTTCCAGGAAGCTGCAAAGGTCAGTGGGCCGGCTCCTGGGCCTCAAGTGCAGGCCTCAGAGGCACGAGGGAGTTCTCCAAACCAGGCAGCTAGAAATCTGACCCGCAGCAGGTTACTCTTCAAGAAGCCCGGACAGTGAGCCAGGCTGCTTATCATCTGCCAGCAGTTCTTTAAGGCACTGGGTTGATCCCCACTGTATAGATGAGAAGACTGAGGCCAACAGACTCAAAGGCACAGGCAGGAGTCCTCCCTCCACCACCTGGTGCTCCCCACCCCACTCAGCCTAAAGTGCACTTGGGCTGAGGCTAGAGGTGCAGCAGAGAGGCTGAGGTGGGCGGAAAGAAGAGGGTGTGCAAGTGGGGAGGGCAGTGCCCAGGCCCCGAGAGCAGGGGACAGCCCACGGACGACATCCTGGGGTGATGGGACCATCCCATCATAGGGTTGGGGAATTCTCGTGTTCCTACTGACTCAGTGTTTGGGGAAGGCGAGGTGGCTTCTCCAGGAGGGCCCCGATGGAGGCTCGGTGTTGCTCAGCCTTGCCAGTTGTGCCGTGAGGATTCAGGAAGCTGGGAGAAGTGAGGGGACAGCCGGGAGCAGCGGAGGTGCTCAGGGGAGCCCAACACAGGAGCTGAGCAGCACAGAGCTCCGCTTCTCCCGAGCCCAGCCGAGCCTTCCCCCGCTGAAAAGTGGGGGGAAGCCCTCCTTCCAGGTGGCTGAACCAGGAAAAAGAGACATGCAGAGTGGATGCTCTGGGGGCTGTGGGCTCCACCTGCCTGCCATGGGGTGGGGACCCCCTCGAAAGGCGCTGTCGCCCTCAGCTGTGTCCCCGGCCACTGCCAGGAGACCGAGTCTCTATAGTTGCAGTGATTCTCCTTGGGAGCCCTCTCACGGGGGCTGTACTTACACCCACCAGGCCCTGGTGTGTGGCTGCCTGGGGCTTCGCCACGGCCTGGCCATCACAGCATGGCTCGACCAGCAGTGGCCTGGTGCCAGGCGGGTTCAGAGCCTCCTCACCCTGCAGAGCTGCCCCCAGCACATCCCACCACCAGCAGCTGTGGGCAGCCCACCAGGTCTCTCTGCCCAGAGCACCCGTCTTCCCCTTAGGCCCTCGGGAACCCCCTCTGTGTTTAAAGAACAGAAATCCCACTCCCAGCTCCCCCAGGGGGCCATGGGCAGGGGCTTGGATGCATGGGGGCCACCAGGGCTCCTGTGTGGAAGGGGCCATGGACTGAGCTCAGGGAGCAAAGCTGGGTTTACAGGCGGTGACAGGATACAGTTGGTAGAGGCAGAGTTAGGGTCCGGAGGCCCGAGTTTGAATCCTGTCTTTCTACTTTGCAGCTGGGAACCCCAGCCTGTTTCTAGATTTGTGAAACGTGGGGAGCCTCTCCCCCGCAAGGGCGGTGGTGTGGATTAAGCAAAGGCACATTTGAGACACAGAGTGCTGTCTGGTGGGTCCCCAGAACCTTCCAGCACTTGTCAAGTGCAGGCCGGGGTCAGATGGGGGAGCAGGGCCAGGTGCAGCCTGACCTGTTCCTGGTTCCATGGTGCTTCCATGGCCTGGGCTCAGCTGTGGGGCTGTCAGGGGACAGGGGCATCAGAAACCCGACAGTGTGGGGCTGGAGGACTCAACTGGCTCTCACAGGATGCCCCACGTTGCAGCATTGCAGGACGAGTGGCCAGGAGTGGACATGAATGTGGAGAGTGAGCTGCTGTGGCCCGGGGTGGCCTTGCTGCTGCTGCTGGGGACGGTGGCAGGCCTGTGCGTGCGCTGCTCCCGCCCAGGTAAAGGCGCGGTGGAGAGGGGTCCTGGGGGGGCTCAGTCAGTGAAGCGTCTGCCTTCGGCTCAGGTCACGATCCTGGGGTCCTGGGATTGAGCCCCACGTGGAGCCTGCTTCTCTCTTTCTCTGCCCCTCCCCACCACTCATTCTCTCCCTCCCCCCGCCTCAAATAAATAAAATTTTTAAAAAGGGGGGATGCGCAGTAGAGGATGAGGGCAGAGTCCCCAGACCTGGCTGCAGCCCGAAGGGCAGTCAGATAAGTTTCACGAGGCAGAGATGAACCCCCTAAACTGCCTGTGAAGATGATGGGTCTGGCTCACTGTGGGACTTGGCTTTTGGTGGAACAGTGAGTCTGGGGCAGGGGAATGCTCTGGAAAAACGAGGGAGGGAGTTTGCTGTGCTGCCTGCAGCATCCACCTTCTGCAAGCTCTGCTCTCCTGATAGGTGGTGAGCAAGCCCCTGTCAGTACAGGTGGCCCACAGTGATTGGCAGTCCAGCCCCCACGTCCCATCTGAGGCCTGCCCAGGGCACAGGGGAGAAAGGACGAGGGGGGCCTCGGATCTCGGTTAACACCCTGGCTGGGGACGCTTGCTAATCTAGTCTTGTTCTCTCAGCCGTGAAGAAGTCTGAGAAGATCTACGAGCAGAGGAGCCTGTGAGTGCCTCGGGGTCCCCGGCCTAGTGACTTCGTGTGGCCTGGCTGTGGGCATCCCCTCGCGAGTCCACACACCCCTCCCCTCACCCCTGCACTGCCATCTCCTCCACGCCGGGCTCTAGTGGGTCCTAATTGGTCCAGGGAGGGAGGGACACCTGGGGCTGTCCTTGTGCTGCCCGGGCCTGGCCGGAGGGCTTGGGGATGAGGAGGCGCCACTCTGGGGCCTGCCCACCTGCATCTCCAGAGACACTGCCTCTACCCCCAGCCCGGGGGAGCCCGCAGTGCCGGTGCTGGGGGAAGACGGAGAGTCCCGCCGTCCGGGCAATGTGGGGAACAGACACTGGGCACAAAGCAGAGTGAGCTGTGTGCAAATCTCCCCTGGAAAATGCTGACAGAGCTCAGGGAGGATGTGGGCATGTCCTTGGGGGATTGAGAAGGCCTGTTGGAGGAGGTGGAGAGGATGTCAAGAGAGAAAGGAGGCAAAAGGAGATTCCAGAGAGAGAACAGGGCAGGGAGTTGCCAACATTGGACTGGGGTGCTCACTTTCTTCTGGGGATGAGGTGGCTCGTGGGGGTGTATCTTAAGAGGCATGAGCTGGATGAGGAGGGAGGAGAGCCTTGACTGTGGAGAGAGGCCAGGGCCTTTGTCCTGAGGGTCCAGGGGAGCCACAGACGAGCTGGAAGCAGGGACTTATGTACAGTAGGAAGCAGGGAGGTAGGAGTAGAGAGGAAACAGGGCTGGGGTGGGGGGTTGGTCACTGACCCCAGGCAGAGCCACAGGATCCAGGCATTTTGGGGTTGGGGGGGGCGAGCTGCTCTGTGTAGGAGCCCTGGGACAGTCAGTCGTGCTGGTCACTGCAGACCATGATGAGGCCCAAGGACAACCCCAGGCAGGAGGCCAGCGGCCACTGGGGTCCTTGGGCTGAGCAGGAAGGTGACTGACGGTGCACCTGGGGGCCTCTGAACCTGCGTGCACACACGCACACAGGCTGGCATGCCCATTCACACCCACATGTGCCCACACTCTTGCTCATGCATGCGCTTCTCTGGCCGTGTACATGCCTAGGGGGAAGGAACTCACGTACAGACGCGCACACACCCTTTCTCATTTCCTTTTGCAACTGAAAAACCACAATGAAATTTGAAAACAGAATGTCCGCATCCATGCCCACCCCTGGGGCTGGGGCTGGACTCTTCCAGGGTTTTTGGCCACTTGGTGCTCTGGGTCACCAGCCCACAGCCTCTACCGGGGAGGAGGGGACTGGACTCCCCTGGTGCCCCCCACGCCCCTGCCCCGAGGCAGGCCTCCTCAGTATCTCTCCCTCTTCTCTCCTCTCTTGGCCCACTCCAGGACTCTGACTGGTGTTAGAAACATAGGCTGTTTCAGCCAGAAGTGAAACCTCCTCATGGTGGGAAGGAGATGGCCTGGGTGGGAGGAGGCAGGAGGGAAGACTTGGATTCTCCCCACTTCACTTGGGTCCAGTCCTGCCTGTGGATTAAGGGCATCCTTCCCAAATCAGGTCACCCTGACTCCCAGCCCCCTGGGAGCCCCTGGAAGGCTGGGCCGGGTCTCCTTTCTAGTCCAGAGGAGGAACCCAAAGGGCTTTAATGTGTAGCTGAAATCCACTCTACCATCCTTAGTGGGGGCTTCCATTCTTGAGGGAACTTCATGGTCCAAAATGACAGCTAGAGCACCAGCCCTCATCTCTGTGTTCCACGCAGCAGTAAGAATGAAAGGCAAGGATGAGAAGGGCACACTCGTGTTGGCAGTGCCTCCTCAAAAGCAGTTTTCCTGGAAATCCCAACAATCTGGGCTTGCATTTCACTGACTTCAGCACACAGCCATGCTTAGGCATGAGGGGGGCTGGAAAATTCAGCCTTTTAGACGGGCCTAAATAAAAATCCGTTTCAGAGGAAGAAGGGGATGCAGGCATGGCTAGGCACCTGGCTGTGTCTGCTAAGCCTTGAGGTTACCTCGCCGGTTACTTGGGAGGAAAGGCTGTGTTCGAACATCTCCAGGGGGGTTGAAGTTACCCTCTGGTTGAAGGCTCTGAAGAGCCACCCCACCCTCACCTCGGAATCTGAGGGCCATCCCCCTCCCCAGCCCTGTGCACAGACCCTCAGGACCATCTCCAGGGTTCCTGGGGAGGCCATAGGGACAGCCGGTTCCAGCCAGGGCCATGTGAGAAGGGCAGCTACCCGGTGGGCAGGGCTGGGAGCAGTCCTGAGAATGGGGGGCATCAGGGAGCTCTGGCTCTGAGGCCCAGAGGTGGCGGCTCCTGCTCACCCTCGCCCTGGTCGGGCCCCTCTCCCCTCTGTTCCTCGTCCCTGTCTGTCTGTCTCTCCATCTCTCTGTCTCATGAGCTGTGGAAAGCCAGGCCCTGGCTCAGCACAGCTCCATGTTTTTCCAGGGAAGAGAACCAACAGAACTTTGCGGTGGCCCGGACCTATTCTTGTGAGTCCCTGAACGGAAGGGTCCAGAGACTGGGCTCTGGGTTGGGGGTGTCCATGTGTGTCCTCATTGTTCTGAGACTGTGGCCAGGCCTGATCTGGGTGAGTGAGGGACTGTGCTGGCAGGCTGGCTGGGGCCCAGCCAATGCCCCTTGTCCTTTGCAGTGGTCAGGCAGGCCTGGCCAGGACCCCTGGTGGACAAAGACCCTCATGTGGCGCCAACAAGGTAGGAATAAGCCCCCATCCCAGGCCTAGAGGGGTTGCAGCCCCATGGGAGGCGTTGGGAAGGAAGGCCCCGGGGTCCCCCCCTGGCCAGGCTCAGGCCAAGACCTTGCTGCCACCTTGGACCTCAGAGCCCCAGAGCTGGATTGTGAGGGCCCCACGAGGGGGCCACCGGGCTGTGGTTCGGAAACCCCAAAGCCTCTTCACCACCGGGCCTTGCTTGGCCCCTCCCATCCCCCTCTCCTGCAGGAAGGACAAGCTGCTGCGGTTCTCCCCCAGCCTGGAGGGTGAGTGGCCCTCAGACACGGGGGTGGGGTGCCAAGACAGGGGAACACCCCATGGCACAGGAACTCCCCTGTGCAGGGGAGGCCTGGGGGTGCTGCGGGAGCTGGGCCAGAGGCCCTGGCAGGGCCTAGCAGGGGAAGGGATGGAGAGCAGGTGGGAAGTGGGAAGGTAGGAAACCGGGGACCTGGAAGGCCCTTCCCTGGGGCTGGAAGGAGGGCAGGGGAGGGAGGAAGCAACAAGCGGGCCTCTCTTCCAGATTCTGAGTCTTCCAGGTACCAGAACTTCAGGAAAGGTGGGTGGGATCCCGGGAGGTGGGAGCTGCGGTGGGGCCCACAGCCCAGCGCTCAGGCCTAATTCTCGCCTCCTCCTGCAGGAAGCAGACACGGATCGGACTCAGCCTACATGTAAGTGGCCTTCTGTGGGCGGCCACCTCCTCCCCCCACCCTCCCCGCCGGGCTTCCCCCTTCATGAAGGCTTCCTGCCCTAGAACCACGGGCCCAAGCAGGTGCTCAGTAGCATCACTTCCCCTCAGGTGACCATGGCTTTGTGGGGACAGGGACGATGTGGCCCTGCTCTGAGGAGGGGTTGTCTGGGGGACTCATCCTGCATCACCCAGAGATAAGGGCCTCGAGGATGTCTCTTCATCTCACAGATGGGTGAACCAAGGCCCAGGGAAGAGGGGCAGAGGGACCAGGAAAGAACCTGGAGGGTGATGGCCGGAGCAGCCCTCTCATCCCTGCCCCCCCCCCACAATACCCCCACCCCAACCACACGCCTGTCCAGCCAGTGCTCTGTGTCTGTGCTTTCTTGCCAGAGACCCCATCACCACAGACTACTACAATTGGGGGCAGTTCCAGAAGCCCAGGGCAGGTGAGGAGGAAGAGGAGGAGGGGAAGAGGGAGGAGGTGGTGAGCTTCCTAAGCTATGCTCCCCAGGCCAGAGGCAGTTGGGAGGCTGCGGAGGAGGAGGCTGGCTGGGCCTAGTTTGGTTGGCTGGGGGAGCTGGGGAAACTGCGGAGGCTGGCAGGGGGGTAGGAGCCCAGGAGCAGAGCAGGGAAGGGGTGTGGGGGCCAGGGAGGGGAGAGGGAGGTGGGCCACAGAGGGGAGCTGGGGCCAGGGGCAGCGGGGGAGGCTGAGCCCCTCGTCACGCAGGCCCCCGTCAGGGCTGGGCAGCAACTGCTGAGAACATGTGGGACCTCAGAGGAAGGCCCTGGGCCCGGCAGCCTTGCTGACAGACGCTGAGCCCTGTGGGTGCTGAGGAGGCTGGGATCTTTCTTAGGCCCTTAAAACCTTTGCTTTACAGAAGAAGAAACTGAGGACTGAGGGTGGGCAGGGCCTGCTGACAGGTGCTCAGGTCTGCTCCTGCACCCTGGCTCCCGCCTGGGCTACACTGAGCTGGGGGCTGGGCACATGGTGGGCAGGAAGTGGGGGGGTCCTCTTCTTCCCCCTGCCCCTCCTGAGTAGGGGAAGGGCCCTCATCTCTTGGAGCCCCTTTGACACAGACGGACGCTGAGTGGGGCAGTGGTTAGAGCTTGGCTCGCAGGGGCGATATGGGGTGCCGGGCTCCCATAGGCCCATCCAGCCTCGGTTCCCCCTTCCCTGCCCAAAGGTGCTGCTTTCAGAGCAGCCGGGGCCTGGTTCCCGGCTCTCCTCTGCCTCCAGCGGCTCTCACTGGCCCTAGTTGGCCAATAAGAAGAGGCCTCTCTCCCTCCAACTATCCAACTGCCTGTGCAACCCCGTCCCCTAATCTCTGCTCCCCAGTGCATGTGGGGTGACCTTGGAAAACAATGAAGGAGGCCAGGGTGGAGGCCACTGGAGCCAGGCCAGCATCTGCTAAGAATCTTGTCCAGGAGAATGTTTGGAAGGCCCCGTGGGGAACCCAGAGGGCTGGGGCTTGGCAGGACAGATCTCCTACTGAGGGGAAGGCAGGACAGAGGGAGGGAGGGAGGGAGAGCTGGGCCACCGGGCAGGGCCCACGAGCAACCCTCACCCCTCTGCCTGGCAGATGACGATGACGATGCCAACTCGTATGAGAACGTGCTCATCTGCAAGCAGAAGGACCCCGAGTCAGGTGAGGCCGCCCCGGGAGCCGAGCAGGGAGGCAGGCCCGCCTACACCCCGAGTCCAAAGCTCTCACGGCTCAAAGGCACCACCTGCCCGGAAGCCTGAAGGTTCACCGTGAGCTCCAGAGCCTTTGGATAAAGCGTCGCTCTAGTGCCTGGAGGAGGCCGAGGGGGCCCGAGCTTTCTGAGGGGATCCCTTCTTCCCTGAGGGGCCGAGCCCGGGCGCCTTGCTGGCCTGAGGACTGGCCGTGGCGGCGCCACCTGTGCCAGCTCCTGTCCTGGTGTCTCCCTGCAGGCGACGAGGGATCCGAGGATTACCAGAACTCGGCATCCATCCGGCAGTGGCGGGAGTCCAGGAGGGTCGTGGGTACGTGGCCGGTCAGCTTCAGCAGCCGGGCCTGGCAAGTTGGGGGCGGGGAAGGGGGGAGAGTTGGGGGGCTGGCCTGGGGGTGCCAGGCGGGGTGGCCTCCCCTGCAGCCCTTGCAGCTGACTTCACAGTGAAGTCTCTGGCCCATCAGTGGCCTCGGCAGCCTCGTGCCAAGTGAGGACCGGACACCTCAGCCACCCCCGTGGGCAAATCTCTGGCTAACCTCAGGGCCGGGAGCGGCACCCCATTCTGTGTAGCACTTCCTGCTGGCTGTTTTGTGGCGTCTTGGGGCCCGGGCCGAGCCTCTGGCTGGGGAACAGGCGTGAGTATGTCTGCAAGAACCGACTGACCACATCTGCTCATCTGCCCGCTGGTCCGCAGAGCAAGTCCCGAGGGAAGCGCCTCTGTCCCTGGCAGGAAGCCCGGACGAGGACAACGAGGACCCTGATTACGTGAATGAGAGTGTGGCAGCCAGAGAAGCCTAGGGAGGATCTGGGAGGAAGGTACAGCTGCTTGTCTCCCAGGGGGTGGACCTCACAGGCCCGAGGGGCCCTATCCCAAGGGAAGAACAGGGCTGCAGAAGCCATGCGGGGGCCCCAACAGGGTCCAGGGGCAGCACCTATGGGTGCTGAAATGGGTGCCTACCCACCCCCCACGGCAGACACCCGGGTCTCAGACCGCTATAGGGGGGTGTCGGGCTGGGGAGGCTGGTGAGTTGTGGGGAGAACGGGTGGGCTCCGGGTGGCTCTCTGCAACCTCGAGCGAGTGATTTAACCTTCCAGGACTATGCCTCACTTGCCAAGTGGAGCAAATGGGGCTCAGTACGTGAAGGACATGGGACAGGGGTGAGACGGGGAGACAGAGGATGGTGCTCATGACAGTCATGGCTGAACCGTGTGAAGCAACCCCCCACCCCCACCCCATGCCAGCGAGCGTGGGACTGATGCTCATGCACACTGGCTCGCAGCTCCGCAAACGCAGAGCACTCAGCCACCTGCCCTGGGTCCCACTCGGAGTCAGCCACTGGAGCCCAGGCTGTGCCACTGCGTGGGAGACAGGACTGACCCCAGAGGGCCCTTGAAGGCCACCTGAAGCCCCTATCAGGGCAGGCAGGTGGCTCCTGGGCTGGGAGAGCCCCCACAGCAGGAGAGGCCGCTGCAGCGTGAGCCCAGGTGCCCAGCCCACTGCTCATGCACTCCCCCGACATCTAGCAGGCACCTGCCCAGGGTGTTTACTGGGGACCCAGCAATAAACAAAATCCACCCATGGGTGCCCAGCTGGCTCAATCGGCAGAGCCTGTGACTCTTGATCTCAGGGTTGTGAGTTCGAGCCCCACACTGGGTGTACAGATTACTTTAAAATCTTAAGAAAAAAATCCATTTGGATCCCCGAACGTTTGGGACTCCACTCTGGTGGGAGAGATGACACAGATGGCATGGCTGTGGGCTGAGACGACCGGAAGGACAGGCGGCATGTTAGGAGGTAACAAGCCCTGTGGAGACAAACCCTCAGAGAGGAGGCCGGGTTCCTCGAGGATGGGGTGGCCAGGGCAGCCGTGGTTGCTCCCTTCCCGCCCTGCTGGGCAGCAGAGCACACGCCCAGAGGGTCTGACAAGGGTCTGACAGGGGCAGGGCGCAGCTCTGGGTGGGGGGGCGCAGCCACGTGGCCACACCTGGGTTTTCTGAGACGGGAGAGAGGGCGCAGGAACAGGACCTCTGGCTGCCAAGGAGGGAGATGAATTCAGGGGGCAGCAGGGGACACAGAGACCAGTGAGCATCCAGGTGAAAGGTGACTTCTTGGCCTGGGCTGCAGACAAACATGAATTTTAGATTTTTTTTTCTAAGTTCATTTAAGTCATCTCTACACCCAACCTGGGGCTTGAAATTCATGACCCCGAGATCAAGAGTCATGTACTCCGACTGAGCCAGCCAGGCGCCCCATTTCCATGTATTTAAATTTTTTTTTTCTTTGATGGCTTCACTGACCCTTTGGTTGTTTTAGTATCATGTTGTTTAGCCTTGCCGTGTTTGTGTTTTTCCGTTTTTCTTGTGATTTCTAGCTTTGTACCCTTGTGGTCGGAAAAGATGTATGGGGTATGACTTCAGTCTTCTTACGTTTATTGAGGCCTGTTTGGTGGCCTACCATGTGGTCTGTTCAGAGGGATGTTCCGTGTGCACTTGGAAAGAATGTGTATTCTGGTGTTCGGGATGGAATGTTCTGTGTTTAACCGTCATGTCCACAACGGGAGTGGGCTTTGAAGGTTGAGCCCGCAGGACTGACTCACTGATGCACAGCGCGGGGGGGGGGGGGCAGGTAGAGAGGAGCCGAGGGCTGGAGGTTTTAGGCTGAGCAACGAGAGAATGTCACTGTCCCCAGCGGAGGTGTGAGTGGCTGTGGGCAGAGCAGGTCTCGTGGCCGGGTAGACAGCTGAGCCTGGACCGAGGGAGAGGCCAGGCTGGAGACAGGTGGGTGTCCTCATTGAAAGCGACAACCGTCAATCCTCAGGGGAACAAGGCAAAGAGGAGCTGGCACTGAGCTCTGGGGACCCGCAGGCCTGAGGCTGGGGGACGAAGCTGTGAAGGGCAGTGTCCTGGGCCTGAGGAAAGCACTTCAGGAGGGCGGGAGTAGGCACGAGGCAGGCGGAGATGTACCGAGCACTGGTGGGCACTGGTGGGGAGAAAGCTTGCTCGCATTCAGAATATAGGAGTCTCAAGACAGGGAGCGGAGAACATTCCAGAAGTCCCACATTGGAATGGAGCAGAGACATGGGGCAGGGGCTAGAGGGGTTATACAGGCTTTTCAGCTGGACAATCTGGAGACAGAAACCATGCAGTGGGCTCAAGCTTGGGTTCAGCCGTGGCTAGATGGAACCTTCGCATCCTGGCTCCTGTCAGGCTCAGGGATTTGAACTGCACAGGCCAGTGTCAGCGGTGGCCCTGCTGGGGGCCGGAGTGGCCTGATTCCTGGGTTCAGAAAAGTGGAAGGGCTGCCAGGCAAGGCGGAAGCTGGGCTGAGTTACAGCTGATGCTGAGCAGGTCCCTTCTGGGTGGGAAGGGAGAAGATGCGCCCGGAAGGTGTCGGTCACCAGACTTGCGCCACGGAAGGCCACCTGCCGTTCTGCAGAGGGCATTCCTGTCCTGATGAACCCCAGCCTTGGCCAGGATCAATGAGCACAGGGATTTCAGAGAGATGGCGGCGGCCTTCCCAGCCCAGCTGCAGGAAGGAGGCTGAATGCTGACCATCCCCACCCTCTGACGCTGGCCCAGCCACCCCAGTGCCAAGGAAGAAAGTGCTAGTCCAAGCAACCCTTTCCCTTTTAACAAACCTTTTCATCTTCATCAAGGAGCCGAGGGAACACCAGGCTATTTACTGCCTCCTCCAGGGTCGCTTCTGTCAAGCTGCCCAACCTCTACATCCCCCCAGTTACTCCTGGGAGATGCAGGAGATGTCCGGAGGACCGTCCACCAGGCTGGGGGAGACTGGCCAGGGAAAGGACCATTACACATGGAACCAGCCCCTGGCCTGGCTTCTGCGGGAACCCAAGGCTGAGGGCAACGTGGCTCCTGCTATGACCCGATGTCAGGCTGCATCCCCAACCCCATGTCTGAAAACATTGTGCGTCGCTGGTATTCCTGTGCCTTTTTGCTCTGGATTCTGATTCCAAATTGCTTACTAACGTCAACTGCTGAGATCTTTTCCTTGATCCGTAAACTTGTACAGTTAATTTATATAGGTGGAGCCATATTTAATAATCTACATCTCCAACTAGAGATTCTCGACCATCCTGCCTCCTATGAGCATTACACATAATTTTAGCAGAGTTAGGGGGGAGCCCTGGTGCTCCATTCTTCAGGCCTCAGTTTACCTGAAAGAGATGAGGCTACAGACATCTTCGTGCTCTTCAGTGGAAACGTCTGCTGTGGACAAAATGCATCATGTTTCTGGAGGAGCAGAGCAGAGTGGCTAAGTGGTGGCCCTCTGTTGCCCTAAATCCTTCCCTGCCCCAGGACTGGACTTGGCTGAGCTGGCTAAGCAGAAACACAATTGCTTCATGGGAAGTGGGGGGAGCCCAAAAGGAGCTTCTAGGTCAGAAAAGCCAGAGCTGGAGAAACAAGATGTTTCCTTTCAACTGAAACACCTCAATAAAGCATTTTAAGACTAGAGATTTTCATGTCTGCTTCCCCTGCTCCATGCAAAACCTTCCAAGGGAGTGGAAGTCAAGCCTCTTGCTTAATCGACCCTGAGGCAGAGAGAGAGAGAGAGAGATGAAGAGTGTGGGGTGGGGACAGGAACCTGGTCCTGGGGTCTAATCCTTTCCAGGATGCTACATGATTCTTTCCAAAAGATAATGCCCTCAGGACAGTACCTTGTCCTCAGGAAGTGAGAGGGAAAAACAGCAGGCCAACTGCTGGCCACTTGTTACTTCACCCCCAGGGGTACTGATCTCACAGTCTCAGATACAGAGTGGGGCGCAGCGGGGCTGTGGGGGCAGCTCCAGGCAGGAGTCCTGCCTCCACAGTCACTGTGTGTGAGAACCAGACACACACCTCTGGGCCCTGGTCCTCCCCTGCAAACCGCAGGGATCATAAGGCTCCAGATGAAGAATAAGACTGAGAGAAATACGTTCAAAGACTGTAAAACACAACTCTGCAGTTTTTGAGGACCTTAATTATTTTTCCCCCCTCTTCATTGAAGCCTTAACCCAAAGAGCCTTTCCTGTGGTCTAGTGTCCTTGTGGCCTGGGCAGAGGACAGAGCCAGCCTGGGAAGGATGGCAGAGTGGGAGGCCAGCAGGCCCTGCCCCTCTCTGCTTCCTACAGCTCTAGAGCTTCAGGCTGGAGCTCTTGAGCCCTGTGGCCAACCTTGGGCTGGGAGAGGATTTAAGGAGAGAAAAGCACATGGGCTTGCCTGGCTATTCCAGAACCATATGCAAATCTGTGGTGAGGACACACACAGCACCTTGCTGTGGCCCTTCCTGCAAGAGCTGAGAGGGCAGGAACCAGCATGGCACACAACTGCTTCTAGACAGGAGGCCACCAATCACAGAAGTGGAGTCACCCCCAACCCCTGTAAAAACACCACTGTAACCTAACATCAGGGATCTGCTTCAGAGCAACCTGGGATGGGGTAGAGTGGTAGGGAACACACCAGACCCAAGAATGGCCAGGTGTTGCTAAAGCTGTGAAGGTGGGTGTAGATTCAGAAAGTTCACTGTATCATTTTTTCTACCTTTTTTTTTTTTTTTTTTAAGATTTACTAATTTCAGAGAGCAAGCGAGCACGACAGGGAGAGGGAGAGAGAATCTCAAGTGGACTCTGCACTGAGTGCAGAGCTTGACTCAGGGCTTGATCCCCCTACTCTGAGATCATATCCTGAGCTGAAATCAAGAGTTGGATGCTCAACCAACTGTACCACCTAGGTGCCCCCATTCTTTCCACTTTTTATAATTTAAAAAAATTAGGAAAAAAAACAGTACCTGTCTGGCAGGAACAATCATACAAAGTAAAACAAAGTTCACTGGGAAATTCCAAAGCACCATGTGCACACGATTGCACAGAAAAGGCCAGCTGGCAGTTTTCCCAAGCATCTGTACTACACCACTAGCCCTTGGGATTCCCGCACGTCCTCTCTGAAGGACTCACTGTCCCAGGCTCCTCTGAGATGTCTATCTCTGCCCCTGACCCCAGGGACTGCCGTCCCAGCTTCTAAAAGAACTGAGATTAGCTTGATCAGTCTATTATCTAAATCACCTATTCTACTGATAGGATGCTTGGGGCACTCAGAGACAGAATGCTGGTTTTCCTTGCCACCTGGCGATGCCACTTTAGTGCCAACAAAACTGTCCAGCTCTTTTATTAGTTAAGATGCCACACATGCCCAGATTGAGTGCCAAGCCCTGGAGGTTCTCTAGGGCCTCTCCACCCTGTCATCACACCCGTGAGTCTGAGATTGACTGCAGGCACTCATGGAAGCAGTGTGATGGCCACGATCGTGTAAAAGGAAGGTGCCAAATCAGAAGACGTGGACTCCTATCTCTCCCTGATGAGGACTCTCAGGACTCTCATCACTCCGATCAACCAGTTCTCCGCCCTAACTGGCCACCGGGGCCATTGTCTTCTGACACAGCCTGGCCAGGAGCCCTGCCATCTGCAGGAGGGAGTTCACACCTTCTGCTATTTTCATATGAGTGTATCCAATTTCCTGAAAAAACAAAAGCAAATGTAAATCTGGTTAATAAAAGAGGGAGGGCTTGATGTTTTTTTTCAATAGTTTACTTAAAATTGATGCAATGAATCAAACTTCAGCTGGAACATGAACTTGAAGTGTCATGAGTTATGCTTAAAGTTCACTTTATTTTTTTCTAAAAGGATGTTAATATTTCCCTCTAAGGTATTGTTTAGAAAATACCAAAAGAAAGAAAAAGAAAAAAAAAAAGCCAGACTTGGAGAAAATATTAAAATACTTATAAAACACATATCTGGGCAGCCCCGGTGGCGCAGCGGTTTAGCGCCGCCTGCAGCCCAGGGTGTGATCCTGGAGACCCAGGATCGAGTCCCACATCGGGCTCTCTGCATGGAGCCTGCTTCTCCTTCTGCCTGTGTCTCTGCCTCTCTCTCTCTCTGTGTGTCTCTTATGAATAAATGAATAAAATATTTTAAAAAAATAAAATAAAACACATATCTGATAAAGGACTTGAAGGCAGAGTACATAAATAAGTCTCAGACCTCAATACCAAGAAAATGACCCAATCAAGAAATCGGTAGATTTGAACAGATGCTTTGTTAGAGATTACAGATGGCAGATCAGCACACGCAAATGTGCTCAACGCCGTCAGTTAGTGGAAGATGCACGTTAAAGTCATGTTGAGATACTATGACACACCTATTAGAGATTAGAGTGGCTTTAAGAGAATCAACCAGCACCTGCTTGGTTTAGTTTGTTGAGCATCCAACTCTTGGTTTCCGCTTGGGTCTCTGGGTCCTGAGATCAAGCCCTGAGTCAGGCTCTGTGCTCATGCAGAGTCTACTTGAGACTCTCTCTCCCTCTGCCCCATGGCCCCAGCCCTACTCTCTCTCTAAAATAAAATCTTAAAAAAAAAGAATCAACCGAACATTCCAAGGGCTGTATAGGCTGTGGATCATCTGAAGTGCTCATAGGCTGCTGGGAGAAATGCAAAATACTACAACCACTTTCGAAATCAGTTTGGCAGTTTCTTATAAAGTTAAACGTACCCTGACCATCAGAACAAGCAATCCCACCTCCTGGGAAGTTTCCTAAGAAAAATAAAAACTCATGTTCACCTGCACAGTAATTCACAATTGCAAATGTTTACAGTGGCCTTACTGATGGTCACCGGAACCCACACACCCTGGTGTCCTTCAAGCGGTGAACACACACTGTGGTACACTGCTCAGCAACAAGACCACTGACAGATGCAACATGAACAAACCCGAAGTGCATTAAGCTAAGTGGAAGAAGCCAGACTCAAAAGGCTACCTTCTACTGGATTCCATGGTCATTTCCATATAACATTCTGAAAAATTCCATTCCCCCAAAGAGAAAACAGAGCGGGGGTTCCCAGCTGCTAGGGGAGGAGCTGACTGCCTACAAACGGGCACGTGTATCTGAAGGAGGAATTATAAACAACTGTTCAGACCTAGGTTGTGGCCTTTAAATGATAGAACTCTGGTCAACAGAAGGCACCAGAGAGGCTGTATTTTAATCTATGCAAATGATGCCTCAATTAACTGAGGGTAAACAGATTGATCTTGAATGAAGAGAGCCCCTTTAAGAAACCCAAGGCCACTGACTGGTACATCAGGCTTAAAGCAACTCCCAGTCCCAGGCATGAGCTGCCTGCCTCTGCTGTGGTTGGGACGCTCACTGAGCATCGTCCAGAGGCCAGGCCTGTGCACAAACAGAACAGAGCACAGCGTGGCCCACCTTCCCCAGAAGAGCCACTGCTGTCCTCTCACTGACCTTGATAAACTCCAGTTTCAAGTACTCTGCCATTTGGAAGGTCTTACACACTCGAAAAATGTTGCCAATGATGTCTTCTGGCGAATAGCCCAGATGCCACAGGTGAGCAAGAATCTAGATAGAGAAGATCCGCTGGGTGACAAAGGGTAAGGGGGTGGTGGTGCAGAGGGACACACGACGTTGAAGCCACATCAGTCTTGGGCCTATCCCATGGCAGGGAGAGGACACCAACCTCAGCAACCCGGCCATCTTTTTTTCTTTCTTTCTTTCTTTCTTTCTTTCTTTCTTTCTTTCTTTCTTTCTTTCTTTCTTTCTTTCTTTCTTTCTTCTTTTTTTTTAATATTCTATTATTCATTCATGAGAGACACAGAGAGGCAGAGACATAGAGGGAGAAGCAGGCTTCCTGTGAGGAGCCCACTGTGGGACTTGATCCAGAACTCCAGGATCAGGACCTGAGCCAAAGGCAGAGGTTCAACCACTGAGCCACCCAGGTGCCCCTTAACCCGGCCAGCTGATGGAGCTGCTGGGGGGCCACGGCCTGCAGACCTCCTGGGGGTCACTGGAGTTTCCCAACAGGTAGAGATAGGATTGCAAATGTCTTATTTTTTACTTATTCAATTTTTTTAACAGTGGGCTTGAACTCAGGATCCTGAGATTAAGAGTCACATGTGCTACCGACTGAGGCGGTCAATAGACTGCGCCCCAATGTCACAAATGTTTCAGAATTTATTGCTTGGTATTGCTTGGCGCCTGTGGAGGCTCAGTAGGTTAAGCATCTGACTCTTGGTTTCAGGTCAGGTCCTGACCTCAGGGCCATGGGACCAAGCCCTGTGTCAGGCTCCAAGCTCAGCACAGAGTCTGCTTGTCCCTCTCCCTCTGCCCCTCCCCCTGCTCACTCACATCCTCTCTCTCTCTCTCTCTCATAAAAAATAAAATAAGATCTTTAAAATGTATTGCATGGTCTACTACGGCACCCACGTGGCGTCTTAATCCAAGGCTCCTAAAAAGCTGTATTAATCATCCCAGTGAGTATGAGGAAAGAGGGAGACCATGTGTCTGCTGTGCTCTCTGAGCTGCCAAGCACGAGGCACACCCGCTGCAGGCTTAGCCTCCACCAAATCTTCACTGGGGCTGGAGCGGAGTCCTCTCAGCCCCCGCCTGATTTGCCCCAGTTCCAACCCCACCCAGCCCACTCAGACTGCAGGGTATCACCTCTGCTCTGGCATCTCGGGGCAGATGCCGGGGGCATGGAAGCTGTGTTCATAAATCTGAAGGCTGCCCTCGGGCCAGGTGCCTGGGTCTCTGCCTTGGGCTCCTTGCCCTACCCCTTGGTATCTCATTACATCTCATCCTGCCCTAAATCCAGTCCACTTCTGGTCTAGTTTGGCGGGAGCAGGGGGGAGGAAAACCTGCTGGGATCAGACCAATGGCCTTAAATCACACCATTGCCACCCTTGTGGACCTGAGGGTCATCTGGACTGTGATGATGGCCCCTGTGATCTGCACATGGTGTCTGGCTCTCTGGATGGAGGCTGGAAGCCCTGGGTCCTGCCTCTCCTGGATGACCAGGCACCCCTGTGTCCCAGAAAGCCATTCCCACATTCCTCAGGGGGACGGAGGGCGAAGTCTCCCTCAGCAGGCAGACAGACTGTGTCTCAGAAACGTAAGGAGTTGGGCTGGTCTTTCCTCAGGTCTTGGGGGGACAGAGCTCCCTTGTGGAGGATATAATTATAGGACAGTGATGTGACTCTGAATTGCAGGTTGAGTGCTTGCCAATAGTGTGATTTAGAGTGAGGAATCCGGCTTCCCAGAATCAGCTTCCCCCCACCCGGAATGCACCCAACTGCTAGTATCATTCTAAGAATCCAGTGGAGGAACCCTTGTGAGGGAAGCCCCAGCACAGAGACAGGCTCCTGCTGCTCTGCTACAGAAGCAAAGGCTCCTCCCGAGTCAGGGGAGGAGGGACGCAAACCTTGTAGGCTTCATCGATGTTGGCGTTCACGCAGTGCTGGATCATTTCTTTTACCAGCAGGGGGTGGGGCTCATCGCAGACCTGAGCAAATGGGAAAAGAAGGCCAGTGAGGGGCTGCGGGGACCCACCTGAGGAGGAGCCCCGATACACCCAAGTACCCAACTTCTCAGCGGGCTTTTCTCATCAAATTCTCCAGCAAACAGAACCAGGTTTGGAAACGCCCCAGTCACCACCAACTGAGTCACCAGAGTATGGCATCACCTTCCTCACTCTGGGGGCTGTGTATGTGGGGGAAGTTCTAACACCGTGGTTACAGATTTCCCAAGCACAAGGGGAGTGAACAGGGCCAACAGGAATCCTTTGCCTTATTAAGAGCCATTAGCTACACACCTTATTAGGTCACTTGGAGGATGGTGCACCCAGAACCACTCAGAATCCACTGAAGACTGGGACCAGCCTCCCACCTGGAATAGAAACTATTCTTCTAGGGACAATGGTCCTCCACCTCAGCATGTCAGGGTGAAGAGGATCCTGGGGGTGTGCAGGTATCCCTGAGCCTGAGCTGCCCCCTGCCCCTCCCTCCACTGGCCTGGAGTCCACGCTCCGCCCTCTACCTCAGGACCCACATTGAAAACTTCTTCCTCTTGGGACCCCTGGGTGGCTCAGTGGTTGGGCATCTGCCTTCAACTCAGGGCATGAACCGGGATTGAGTCCCACATCGGACTTCCTGCGTGGAACCTGCTTCTCCCTCTGCCTGTGTCTCTGCCTCTCTCTGGATCTCTCATGAATAAATAAATAAAATTTTTTTAAAAAAATAAAAATAAAACTTCTTCCTCTTCTTTTTTTTTAAAGTAGTCTCCATGCTGAGCTTGAACTCACAACCCTGAGATCAAGACCTAAAATCAAGAGTCAGCATTCTACTGACTGAGCCACTCAGGCACCCCGTCTCATTTACTTTTATTTATTTTTTTAAATATTTTATTTATTTATTCATGAGAGACGAGAGAGAGAGAGAGAGAGAGAGAGAGAGAGAGAGAGAGGCAGAGACACAGGTAGAGGGAGAAGCAGGTTCCATGCAGGGAGCCCGACGTGGGACTCAATCCCGGGTCTCCAGGACCACGACCCGGGCCAAACGCAGGGATCCCCACAACACCGCTCTCATTACCCACAAACTGGCTAAGAAACAGATAGGGTCTGAATGTGTGGACAGCCCTACCTAGTCTTTACTCTCAAAGGGGGAAACTGGGACACCTGGGTGGCTCAGCAGTTTGGCACCTGCCTTTGGCCCAGGGCATGATCCTGGAGACCCGGGATCAAGTCCCATGTTAGGCTCCCTAGGTGGAAGCTGGTTCTCCCTGTGCCTATGTCTCTGCCTCTCTCTCTCTCTCTGTGTCTCTCATAAATAAATAAATAAAATCTTTAAAAAAAAAAAAAAGGCGGGGGGGAACTAACTGATCTCCAAAATAGCCAAGTTGTTAGGATGGGGCAGCCAGTTGTCCACGGTATTCCCTGGAGAATAACCCTTGGCCAATGTGGGGAAAGTGAGAATCTCTGTCCCTCGGGCAACAGGAGCCTTGCACCCTCTCCAGCAGCAGGACAATCTCGGGGTGGGGGGTGGGGCAGTGGGGTGTTGTGTCCTTGGCCACCAGATCAGAGAATATCGGGGTGGGGGGCCGCTCCCGAGACCCTCCTGACTGCACAGGGCACACAAGGGTCCCAGCACAGCTGCAGGTCTGTCCAGGGGTTCCCAGTGCTGCCCACCGACCATCACTAACCCTGCTTCGCAGAACCACCTGGGGCCCATGGGCTCCTGTACCTTGAACACGTTCTCGCTGTTAATAAAGCCGAATCCTGAGAAAGTCGACTGCACGTTGTTGAGTGCCTGTGGACGAGCAAGCGTGCTTTGGAGGCTATGTTCAGTCCTGGCCTCCCCTCACCCCTGGAATCCGAGTAGAGCCTCCTCCTCCTCCCAAGTCCCCAGTGAGCAGGGTCTCTGGTCTCTGCACCAGGACCATGCCCCACTGCCCCCTAGAACCGGGTGCCTGTGGACTAGGGGGTATGCACCTGCCGCATGTCTCCTTGCGCCGTGAAGATGACGGCCTCCAGGCCATCATCGGTGTAGGGCACCTTTTCCTGCTCCAGGACAGTCAGCAGCCGGGCGAGAACCTGGGCGTCACTCAATTTCGTGTAGCGGAGGACTGCGCAGCGGGACTGAATGGGCTCTGATGGAGACACAAGGGTGGGGGTCCCCAGAGGCCAGCACATCCCCAAGAGCCCTCCAGGACCCCTTTGGCAGTCCAGTGCTAGGAAGCTGGGGCACAGGACATGCTGGCCCCACGCTCCCTCCCCAGTGGGTGCTCAAGGCTGGTTTCAAAGCAGAAACAAGAGGCCCCGCCTAGCACTGCCCCAGATGGCCTTGGCTAGACACAGCTTCCAGAAGGGGAAGAGACCCTCCAGGATAGAGACACATGCCACAGCCCACAGCTGAGTTAAGGCTAGGCTTCTGCTCACTGTGTAGGCTGGGTGTCAATACCCAGCGGGACCAGGATGAACATGGGACATGTGGGTGGTTTCTGTAAGGCTACAGTCAAGGGCAGAGAACCACTAGAGAGGCAGATGCAGAATTCTGGAAGCTGCCCCTGTCCCTCACTTTAGACTATGACAACAGCTTCTCCAGAATCTCTCAGGCCCCATGTGGTCTCTCTGTGTTCCATCCTTTGTGCTCACACAGGCTTTCAAGGAATGCACTCCTGTAAGTTTATGTGCATTAAAGAAACCTGAGAGTCCTGAGAGTTAGCCCATTTCAATTTACCTGAAATCAGGAACCTCTACTGAGGAACCATAATTACATATTTGGCTTATCAGCTCAGATAAGAGGAAGAGTGATCAGTTTGTATTTAAAAGCAATTAATATTTCAGATAAAGTAGAAGCATCCTTTAGCGCATTTTTCTCTCGTGAGGAGCGTCAAAAGCTGAGTTCACAGAATTTATTATTTTTTAAGTAGTCCCTATACCCAAGGTGGGGTCTGAACTCACCACTCCAAGATCAAGAGCCACATGCTCTTCTGACTGACCCAGTCAGGCGCCCCAGAGTTCACTGAATGAATGAATGAATGAATGAATGAATGAATTTATTTATTTATTTATTTATTTATTTATTTATTTATTTATTTCACAGAATTTAAATGCATATCAGAATAAAGCAGCATGGCCTTCCTCAGAACAAGAGTGTCTCTCTTTTCACTGAAATGAGTCCAGGACCCAAACTGATGTTTGAGTTAAAAAATCAACTCTGGGAGCACCTGGGTGGCTCAGTCAGTTGGGTATCTGCCTTCAGCTCAGGTCATGATCCTGGGGTCCTGGGATCAAGCCCTGCATCCAGCTCCCTGCTCAGTGGGGGTCTACTTCTCCCTTTCCCTCTGCCTCCCTCCCCTCCCGGCTCATGCTGTCTCACTCTCATTAATTAATTAATTAATTAGTTAGTTAAATCTAAAAAAAAGAAAGAAAGAAAAATCAACTCTGCAGCAGGGCACTTGGCTGGCTCGGTCATGAGAGCATGTGACTCTTGATCTCAAGGCTGTGAGTTTGAGCCATGCTGGGTGTAGAGATTACTCAGAAATAAATTTCTCCAGTGATTTCATTCATATATCTATTGTATCTGTTTAGAAATTAAAAAAAAAAAACGGGACATCTGGGTGGCTCAGTGATTTAGCACTTGCCTTCAGCCCAGGGTGTGATCCTGGAGTCCTGGGATCGAGTCCCACATCAGCTCCCTGCATGGAGCCTGCCTCTCTCTCTGCCTGTGTTTCTGCCAATCTCTCTATCTCTTATGAATAAATAAGTAAAATTTAAAAAAATTAATTAAAAAAAAAAGTCAGGATGCTGTTTGTATCAGCAAAATTGACAAGGGAGGGCCAGGGCTTTCTCTGCCCACAACAGTAGGCAGTGTCAAATCAGTAACCAAACTTGTGGATGCACAGCCCTATGCGAAATGCATTTGGGGAGGTCTCTAAATATGATGCTACTCCTGGCCTCAGAGTTGTTACCACCCTGGTGGTATCCTGAGGGTCGAGCATGTTCTCCTTCAACGCTGTATGTTCCCCACTAGCACCATACAGAACAGACTAAATGTTTGCTCAATGATGACTGAACAGGTTAATGAAGAGATGATGAGCATCTGACGCAGGTAGAAGGACACCAAAGGAATCCTGGTAACATGGCAAGCCTGCTGAGGCTGGGAACCAGGACCGTGCAGTGTCGCATGGCTAGCCACAGGCTTAACTGCAGCTGTGCGGTGGCCTGGGTGAAGGGTAAGTCCGGGGGCTGAGCTTTAGCAGGGCGGGGTGATGTGAGAGAGCGGTGAGAAATGTTGAGGGAAATAAAGCAGACTGGGTTCGCAGTGCGTATCACAAAGGGAAGAAAGTGCAACCAGCAGGAAGCTGAGACGGGAGGGGGACAAATGGGTGAGGAAGCAGAGAGACTTCCAGGAAGGGAGGGACAGGAGCCAGGTCAGAGCAGATTGATGGCGAAACCTTCACTGGTGAGGCAGTCCCTGGTGATGACAACACACCATGTGCTGATGGGAGTGTGTGCTAAGTGCTCAGAACACACCGGAAGTGCAAGAGCACGTCTGGAGCAAGTGACCATGACAGGATATCGAAATGTCACGTGTGCCTGTGATGGTGCAAGAGTCAGACAGATCTGGGGTTCCAGGCCCAGCCCTTCCACTTGCTGTGTGACTATGGGCAAACTACTCAACCTCTCTGGGCTCCAGTTTTCTCATCTTGAATGTGGAGCCAGTAACCACCTTCATGTAGAATAATATAAGATTAAATGAAAGAGTTGATTCTGTAGTGCTCAGCCCATGGGAGGCAATCAAAAAGCCCTTACTCAAAAAAAAAGAAAAAGCCCCTACTCTTCTGTTGCCAAAGGGCCCATGTGAGCACCATGAGGGGACCCCAAGCCACCCAGAGGTGACCCTTACCTATGATTTTATCCGAAGCATTACAAGCAAGAGCAAAGCGAGTCGTTTTGGAGTAGATTTCCATGGTTCTCCTCAAGGCTTGCTGGGCTCCATCAGTCATGCTGAGAAGAAAACAACAGGGGGGCATTTTGCATCTGGGGCACAGGGTACACTGGAAACAAATCCCTCCCTAGAGAGCCTGGGCACCCTGAAGTCCAGACTGAGCATGCTTAGCTGCTCTCCAGGACCCCAGGTGGGTCTTCCACAGGCAGGCTGCATGCAGGTGGAGCAGAGGACAGAGGCCCTGCAGTCAGGCTGCCCTGGTTCGTCTCACAGAAACTCAACTTGTGAGATCTCAGGAAACTATCTGAGCTTGGAGGTGTGGAGGGTGGGCGGGGTGTAGATGGCAAAATGGGTAAAGGGGAGTGGGAAATAGAGGCTTCTAGCTTTGGAATCAATAAGTTACAGGTATGAGAGGTACAGCATAGGGATGCCTGGGTGGCTCAGTCAGTTAAGCATCTGACTTGCTTTCAGCTCACATCATGATCTCCAAGCGTCAGGCTCAGCACAGAGTCTGCTTGAGATTCTCCCTCTCCCTCTCCCTCTGCCTCTCCCCCAACTTGTGCATGTGCATTCTCTCTCTCTAAAACAAATAAGTAAAAATCTAGGAAAGAAAGAAACACTCCATAAATGTTAGCTGCAACATCACTATTATGTTCCAGTAAAACACAGTGGGCATACGGATGCCCATAGTGGTTAGTGGGCATCCACACTATAAAATATAATATAGCAATTAAAGACTATGTTTGCAACAAGACTATAGTAACATGGAATGCTTTTTTACATTAAAAGAAAAAATAAGGGGCAGCCCAGGTGGCGCAGCGGTTTAGCGCCACCTGTAGCCTGGGGTGTGATCCTGGAGACCCAGGATCGAGTCCCGCGTCGGGCTTCCTGCATGGAGCCTGCTTCCCCCTCTGCCTGTGTCTCTGCCTCTGTCTTGCTCTCTCTGAATAAATAAATAAATAAATCTTTAAAAAAAAAAAAAAAAGAAAGAAAAGAAAAAAAATAAGGATACAAAAATTATGTTATGATCTCAAGTATATGAAAATGCAAAGTGTAAAAAACAAGGAGACTAAACCAAGATATGAACAAAATTTTGTGTTTTCTTTTTTTTAAGATATCTATCTATTTATTCATTTGTTCATTCATTCATTCATGAGACACACACACAGAGTGAGAGGCAGAGACACACAGGCAGAGGGAGAAGCAGGCTCCTCGCAGGGAGCTGATGTGGGACTCAACCCCAGGACCTCAGGATCATGCCCTGGGCCGAAGGCGGATGCTCAACCACTCAGCCACCCAGGTGTCCCAAGCCACCCAGGCATCCCTGTATTTTCTTCATTTAACATCATCTCAAACTTCTCATTTATACCAGTGATGGTTGTACAACATTGTGGATGTACTAAATACCACCAAACTGAACACTTTGTTATTTAGAGAGAGCTAGCACGACTCGGGGCAGGGGCAGAGGGAGAGTCTTAAGCAGGCTCCACTCCCAGTGTGAAGCTTGGAGCCTGATGGGGGGCTCGATCTCACAACCCTGAGATCATTTCCTGAGCAGAAATCAAGAGTCGGATGCTTAACCAGTTCTGTGCCACCCGGGTGCCCCTGAACTATACACTTTAAAATGGTTAAAATGGGGGTTGAGGAGTGCGCCTGGGTGGCACAGTCAGTTAAGCGTCAGCCTTTGGCTCAGGTAATCAGGATCCTGGGATCAAGCCCCATGTCCAGGTCCCTGCTCAGTAGGGAGTCTGCTCTTCCTCTGCCCCTCCCCACACTTGTACACATTCTCTCTCTCAAAAAAATAAAATCTTTTTTAAAAAATGGGTTAAGGGCAGCCCTGGTGGCTCAGCGGTTTGGTGCCGCCTTCAGCCCAGGGTGTAATCCTGGAGACCCAGGATCGAGTCCCACATCGGGCTCCTTGCATGGAGCCTGCTTCTGCCTCTGCCTGTGTCACTGCCTCTACCTCTCTCTCTCTCTCTCTGGTCTCTCATGAATAAATAAATAAAATCTTAAAAAAAAAAATGGGTTAAGATGGTAAATTTCATGTCATGCGTATTTTGCCAGAGTAAAAAATATATATAATTGAAATTATTCACACAATACTGGAATAGACACAGTAACCAACATTGTCAGTTATCTTAGACAAATGCTTGTAAATTACTCGGTAAAGATAAGGTTTAAGGCTCAGGTGCTGTTAAATTGCTTTTTGAAGATGTGATAAGCCAGTCTGCCACCAAAGTGCAAAGGTGAGAGAGCTTTTCCCTCCTGCTTTAATAAAGCCTGATAAGAGACAGAAATAAAGGTCAGTATGTACTTGGCAAAGCACTCTACCTGTCTGCCTCGTCCAGGATGATGATCTTGTGCCGCCCTTTGGGAAGGGTGACTTTCTGCTGGGCAAACATCTTGATTTTGTTCCTCACAACATCGATGCCCCTGAAACAACAAGGCATAATTGTATGGTCACCTTCTGAGACAGATACAGGTTCCTTCAGGGGGTCTTCTCACCCCCAGGACACCACCATAGACACAATTTTAGTGTTTAAGTTTTGTGGGCAACTCTCACTGTTTATAAGGATTAACGTTTCAGGGATCCCTGGGTGGCTCAGCGGTTTAGTGCCTGCCTTTGGCCCAGGGTATGATCCTGAAGACCCGGGATCGAGTCCCACATCAGGCTCCCTGCGTGGAGCCTGATTCTCCTTCTGCCTGTGTCTCTGCCTCTCTCTCTGTCTGTGTGTCTCTCATGAATAAATAAATAAAATCTTTAAAAAAAAAATAAGGATTAACATTTCATTACTTTTATTCCTTCTTGGAGGTCTTCCAAAACACAAAGATAAAATTTACTTATTCCTTCTGATAGCATGAAAGTTCACCAGATCCCTTTCTGAGATATATCGCAGGGTCTCAGTGACCTTATTCTTCCTGTATCTTGAAACAAAATAGCAATGTCATCATCCTAGTGACTATTTCCTTGTTTCTTATCACTTCCTTATCAATTATTCACAACTATGCTAAAAAAATAAGATGAAAGTCATAAGAATACACAACATTGCCGCACTTGCCTAGGATGGTTGTGGTAGAGGGAAAACTGTCCCTACTGCCCCATCCTCCAATGTTTTGTGTCACTAGGGGTCTGCATTCTCTTTCTAGAAGACATAAAAGAAGTTCAAATACACCATCTTTGTTATTTTTTAAAGCATTCACTAACCGCAGCTGAAAACTCAAAACTTTTTCATTTTCCACCCACAAAAGATGGAAACAAATGACAGAGAACATTCCACATTATTGGACACATCAAAAAATAACCACAGAGAGACAAAGAGCAGCACTCTGGACGCTAACAAGGACAGTGAAACTGACCACAGTCAGCCTCAGACTATGTGCTTCTCCAATGCCAAAATCACAGGTGAATTTTCTCAAACTTTAGCATCAAGAAGTGAATAAGACAGATCTAAGGACAAAGAATAAATACGTTTTCATCCAGTTAGTCACTCAACAGGAAGGACTTCATTCCCCAATATATCTTCTTTTTTTTTTTTTAATTTTTATTTATTTATGATAGTCATACACAGAGAGAGAGAGAGGCAGAGACACAGGCAGAGGGAGAAGCAGGCTCCATGCACCGGGAGCCCAACGTGGGATTCGATCCGGGTCTCCAGGATCCCGCCCTGGGCCAAAGGCAGGCGCCAAACCGCTGTGCCACCCAGGGATCCCCCCAATATACCTTCTGACATGAACGTGGACCATCCTGTTTTGCTAATACATGTGACTATTCTCTCATCTTTTAAGATGCTTGCTTGCCCACAAACATTTACAGGGTAGCTGGCAGTGATCAAAAGCTAAAGGCAGGTACGTATACAAATGGGATTGGAAGTAAAGAGATGGAAAAACAAAATTATTGTATTGATCATTATAATGGGTGTTCATCAAATTAAGTTGGAACTATTTTACCATTATGGGCCATTCTCTCAAAATTATGAGCCACTGGTTCTTAGAAGTAGTGAGTTTGGGGGCACTTCGGTGGCTCAGTCAGTTAAGAACTTTGACTCTTGGGACATCTGGGAGCCCAGTGGTTAGCATCTGCCTTCGGCTCAGGGCATGATCCTGGAGTCCCAGGATCAAGTCCCACATCAGGCTCCCGCAGGGAGCTTGCTTCTCCCTCTGCCTGTGTCTCTGCCTCTCTCTGTGTCTCTCATGAATAAATAAATAAATCTTTAAAGAAAAAAAAAAACGGAAGAGATTAAAGCACTGAGAGCCACATCCTCAAGGAATAATCAAAGGCAGATTGCAGACATTTTATTCAACAGTTCCTTGTTTTCTAATCCTCTACTGTTTTTTTTTTTTTTGTTAAGATTTTATTTATTTATTCATGAGAGACACAGAGAGGAGGGGGGCAGAGACACAAGCAGAGGGAGAAGCAGGCTCCATGCAGGGAGCCCGACGTGAGACTTGATCTCGGGTCTCCAGGATCACGTCCTGGGCTAACGGCGCCACTAAACTGCTGGGCCACCGGGGCTGCCCCCTCTACTGGTTTTTATCTGAAGAGTGAACAGCATCTCACGCCCATCAGAATGACCACCACCACCAGCAACAACAGAAAACAAATGTTGGTGCAGATGTGGGGAAATCACATATTGTCAGGGTGCATGGCAAATGGCACAGCCGCCAAAGAAAACAGTGTGGCACTTCCACAGAAAATGAAACAGAATTGCCAAAAATAACTCAGCAGTCCCCTTCCTGAGTATGTGTCTGAGATATATGACGGCAGGGTCTCACAGACCTGTCTGTATACCCCTGTTCATGTGAGCATTATTCACTATTCACAGCAGCCAAAAGATGAAAGCAACACAGTGTCCAAAACACATGAACAGATAAGCAAAATGTGGTGGTCTCTCTACACAGTGGGATACTAGTCAGCCTTAAAAAAGAAGGGAATTCTTTTTTTTTTTTTTAAGATTTTATTTATTTGAAAGCGAGTGAGCATGAACTGGGGGAGGGTGGGGAAAGGGAGAGGGAGAAGCAGGCTCTCCACTGAGCAGGGAGCCTGATGTGGGGCTCAATCCCAGGACTCTGAGATCATGACCTGAGCCAAAGGTAGACATTTAACCAACTGAGCCACCCAGGTGCTCCAAAAAGGAAGGGTATTCTGACACCTGCTCCATCATGAAGAACCTTGAGGGCATTATGCAGAGTGAAGTAGGCCAGTTACAAAAAGACAAATACTGTATGATTCCACTTAGATGAAGTCCCTAAAAGAGTTAAGTTCATAGAAACAGAAACAAGAATGGTGGTTGCTGGGGCTAGAGAGAGGGGGAAACAGAAAGTTATTTGTTTCATGGATATACAGTTTCAGTTCTGCAAATGGAATGAGTTCTGGAGATGGTTGCACAACAGTGTGAAAGTATGCAACACTGCTGAACTGGGCATTTAAAAATGCTGACATTTGGGCAGCCTGGGTGGCCCAGCGGTTTAGCGCCACCTTCAGCCCAGGGTGGGATCCTGGAGAACAAAGGTTCAAGTCCCACACTGGGCTCCCTGCATGGAGCCTGCTTCTCCCTCTGCCCCCCGCCCCCGTCTCTCATGAATAAATAAATAAAATATTTTTTAAAAAATGCTGACATTTAATTGAATGTGTATTTTACTCCAATTAAAAATAATTTTTAAAACTTTCATTAAAGGAGCACCTGGGTGGTATAGTCAGTAAGCATCCGACTCTTGCTTTCCACTTAGGCTATGGGATTGAGCCCCAAATTGCCCTCCGTGCTTGATGGGAAGTCACCTTGAGATTCCCTCTCCCTTCGCCTGACTCCCACAGGTGTATACGTACACACTTTCTCTCAAATAAATAAGTAAATCTTAAAAAACAAAAAAACTTCATTAAAAAATAAAGTAAACCAGTAACAGTCCTCAGGATGCCACGTGGATAGGCAAGTGATGGCCATTCTTGTTCACAGGGAAGGATCAAAGGAAAATACAAAGCTGGGAAGTAAACCCCAAGGAAAAGGTGGTTTCTATGACAACTCAAGACTTCAAACGCTTGCCACCCTTCATGCAGCCCTAACTCCTGGGCGTACCTGTCATTTGAGGCATTGAGCTCCAAAACAGCATCCTTGAGCGCTGGGCCCAACAGGGCACGGGCCAAACACAGGATGCTGGTAGTTTTGCCGGTCCCCGGGGGGCCCTAGGGAGGAGATCAAAAGGGCTACAGGCCAGCAGAATGAGCTTGCCTTAGCTCGCCTTAGCTCCCAAGTTACTGCTCCCCAATCTGTTGGTGTTCACCTTCCCTTCGAACCTCCACCCCGACCCACAGCACACTCCAAATCCACACAGACACCAACCCATAGGCCTCCCGATCCAACAGAGCACAATGCTTCCCTCTGCCAAGGGGAATGGCAAGGGCTCTGGGGGCCAGGGGCCTCTCTGACGAGGAAGCTCTGTGCACTTAAGCTCTTGGAGGGAAAGTGAAACTCTAAGATCACCAACAGGGCCCCAAGCGGGTACTTACAGCGATGATAATATTGGGCACGTTCCCTTCCTTTGCAAAGACCTGAAGGAAGAAATATGCATCAGAAGTGGTTAATCTGCAGGGCACCTGGGAAGCTCAGTGGATGAGCATCTGCCTTTGGCTCAGGATGTAATCCCAGATTTCTGGGTTAGAGTTCCATATCGGGCTCCTCACAGAAAACCTGCTTTTCCCTCTGCCTCTCTCAAGAGTAAATAAATAAAAACATTTTTTTTAAAAAGTGGTTAATCTGCAGACCTGAGGTGCCAAGCCTCCTCGGCCACACAGACCAGTTTAGGGACATGGCCACAGGGTTCTCCATGTGGATACCCCACAGAACTCTCTCCTCTGCTTATTCAGAACCAACGTCCTCATTCCCCCTCATGCCCGAGGCCCTACCCATGCTTCCCCTCACCTAGGCCGTCCATGCCATCAACTCTACTGCCTACACCAGGAACCTAGAGGTCATGGTCATCCTTGACTGGGTCTCCTCCACTCCCCATGCCCCAAACAGCACCTCAGTTACAGAGGCTTGGCCATTTCCTCTCCTCTATCTCCATGTCCTTTTCTTCAGCCCCACTGCCACTTACTTCACCAATTACCTCTCACCTGGTTGGCTTTGAACTGGCCCTGAATTGGTCTCCTGGCTTCTAATCCTGCCCCAGCCCATACACTTTCCCTACTATAACCACAACCAATTTTCTAGGATGCCCATCTATTAAAACATTTGCACCTGACTGAAGCCCCTGGTGGACTCCTTCCTGCCCTGTGAGCCCCAACCCTTAAACAGGGCTCAGGAGACCATGCCCACCTCACCAGCTCATTTCTTACACACCCCAATACATACACTCCACAGCCTTGTTATTCTGTGGGCTCCATGGACCCAGAGCACCCGGATCCCCCAGGAGCCTGTTAGAAAAATGTAGACTCTCTGGCCCCGCTCCAGAAATTTGGGTCCGGATCTGCATTTTTAACAAGATCCCACAGGCAAATTCATATACCCATTAACGTCTGGAAAGCACTACTCTGTATTCCAATCAGATGGTACCACCCTCCCATAGCTCCCACCCACTGCCAACAAGCTAAGCCCTCTCACCTCTGGGCCTTTGCGTATGCTATTCCTGCTGCCTTCCCTCCCTCTGCTCCTGACCCCCAAGTCTGATTAACTTTCACTTACTTAGCTCTGCCGTCCCTTTTTCCATTTGAGAACTAAGACACTGTGAGCAGGTCAACTCTTCCCCATGTGCATCCAGAGCACCCCGTACCTCCTCTGGCAGAATGCACATCACAGTACCTATTGACTTTAGCCTCTATGAGACTAAATCACACAGGCAGCGGTTGTGTCTATTTTGTTCACTGTTATATCAACAGCTCCTAACATCATACCATACCTGGCCAGGAAATACTTGTAAAATGAATACATTTGTAGAATAAATATCTTGGCAGCTGTTAAAGTCTAAGGCCCAATTACTGCAGAGACTGCTTCCATCATGTCTCAATTAGCTGGGCTTCTAGATTTTGACTAAAGACCTCTAGCGCTAGGATTTCAAAGCTTGCTATATTGTGAATACTCCTACTTGTTCCTGTCGTCCTAAAGTAGGCTGTGTCCTGTCACTTAGGCCTTCTAGGCAGGGGTTGCCAAACTATAATGAAGGAGTGTTGGGGGGAAGTGAGAGGTAATCCAGCCTGAGGTCTGGTTGTTTCTTTAAGATTTATTTACTTGATAATAGTGAAAGGGAATATAAGGGAAGGGAGAAGAAATGTGTGGGAAATATCAGAAAGGGAGACAGAACATAAAGACTCCCAACTCTGGGAAACGAACTAGGGGTGGTGGAAGGGGAGGAGGGCGGGGGGGTGGAGGTGAATTGGTGACGGGCACTGAGGGGGGCACTTGACGGGATGAGCACTGGGTGTTATTCTGTATGTTGGCAAATTGAACACCAATAAAAAATAAATTTATTATTAAAAAAAAGATTTATTTACTTGAGAGAGAAAGAGAAAGAGCATGAGCAGGGTGGGGCAAAGGGAGAGAGAGAGAGAGAAAATCCCAAGCAAAATTCCCATGACCCGGAGATCATGACCTGAGCCAAAACTAAGAGTCCAACGCTGAACTGACTGTGCCACCCAGGTGCCCCTGGACCTGTTTTTATAAGCCTCCTAGCTAGGAATGATTTTTGTTTCTTTCTGGTTTTTTTTTTTGTTGTTGTTGTTGTTTTAAGATTTTACTTATTTATTTGAGAGAGAACACAAGCAGCGAAGGGGGAAGGGCAGAGGGAGAGGGAGAAGCAGATTCCCCGTTGAGCAAGGAGCCAGATGCAGGGCTCAATCCCAGGACCAAGATCATGACCTGAGCTGAAAGCAGATGCTTAACTGACTGAGCCACCCAGGCGGCCCAATTTTTATGTTTTTAAAGGATTGTTTAAAAAATTAAGATTATTGGACAAAGGCATTATACAGTTTACAAAGTCTCAGATATCTACCAGTTGGCCTTTACAGAAAAGGTTTGCCATCCCGGCTCTAGAACCATAGGTCAGAGAACCCCACCCCATTAACCTAGTGCTTGAAACATGTGAAGTTAGACACCATGGTTTCCAGTCTTCTCCAAACAGACTATCTCTCAATCCCTCAATCTGGATTCATGGCTCACCCCACCCCACTATCTTGGCAGCCTTCCTCCAAATGCCTCAAGCTTTTCAAAACCATGATGTGATGTAAGATCATCTCTTAAAAAAATCACTCACCTCCAGCCTGCTCACCGTGTCTTCATTCCCGACAATTTCATTCAACTTTACTGGCCTGTATTTTTCAACCCTGTTTTTAAGAAAATGCATAAAGATGTTGACATGACTATTTTTACTCTGCCCAAGAACAAGCACTAAAGGGCAATCCTGAGATCTTTGTCAGAAGACTGTATACATTCAATTTAAATACAGTAAATGTTGTAGGTTTTACATTTAAAGAGGTACCCAAGTGCCCTTTGAAAAGTGCCTAAGGATTGTACACCACAGGGTTCAAACCCGCCATGGCAGAGACACACCTGTTGTTGCTGGAGAAGGGCCAGAGTGGGCCATCTGGAGCAATGGGACACTGCAGCAGCCCGGTCTGCCCGTCACAACAGAAGCTTAGTACATGCGGCACTGATATCATCCAATCTGACAGACATGGTGCAACCCAGCCCCCTTCTCATCCCTTACCTGCCAGTTCCTGCACACTTGTGCCAGGTGCACAGCAGGGCTGGCTAGACAGAAATCATAAGCCTATCCTGTGATCCTATGAGGCTATGTGGACAGGCTAGTGGCTTTCTCAGATCAATATTTCTTTCTTTTTAAAGATTTATTTATTTGAAAACACATGCACACAAACGGGCTTACGTGCACATGAGTTGGGGGAGGGGCAAAGGGAGAGAATTCCATGCAGACTCCCTGGAGCCCAGAGCCCAAGAAGGGCTGGATCTCATGACCCTGAGATCAGGACCTGAGCAGAAATCAAGAGTCAGATGCTGAACCGACTGCGCCACCCAGGCACCTCAACACTTCTCTCTTTTCAAATAAAGCAAGCTATGTTATGACTTTCTCTAGCTCTGAGAACAGAAGTGGCATAGATTTGCAATGATTTGACCATCAGCACTTCCTCTGCCCTTTACTGTACTCTCTGATTTACCCTCAGCTTGCAGTCCCTGCAGGTATTGGTTCTGCTCCAGAAGCAGCTAAGTGCAAAGAAGCTTGTTTGTCACATACTACAGTAAATAAAGAGCTCTCCTCCAAGACCAGCAGATGGAGCATGCTTGTTCCTACTCATTTCTTGTTTATACTCAGTCCTTTCCAGGTGCTGAGCACCATATAAGGAATTTGAGACCTTAAGGGGAGAAAAGAGGAAGGTAGAGAAACAAGCAAGACATTGTTCTTGCTCTAAAGGCTTTTCCTGGGTACCTGGGTTGCTCAGGTTGGTTAAGTGTCTGCCTTAGGCTCAGGTCATGATTCCTGGGATCAACCCCCATGTCAGGCTCTCGGCTCAGCGGGGAGCCTACTTCTCCCTCTCTTGCCTGCCACTCCCCCTGCTTGTGCTCTCTCTGTCAAATAAATAAATAAATAAATAAATAATAATAAATAAATAAATATTTATCTTTAAAATAAACAAAGAAATGAATGAATGTATGTATGAATGAATGAATAAAGGCTTTTCCTATCAGCAAGCACATAGAGCTTAGCAAATCTTACTATAGTGCTAAACCGGTTATATAAACCAAGGGCTGTGGAAGCTCAGAAGAGGGAGAGAGCCAACACTTGGGAATGTCAGGCGCTGAAATTTGAACTGGACTATGAACATGGCAAACATGCTCCTCCTTCAGGGCCTTCACAGGGGCTCCTCCTGCTTGAAAGCTTTCTCCACATCACCACATGGCTCACTCCTGAGTTCAGGTCTTTGCTGAAATTATCTCATTAAAGGCCGTCACTGACCACCACAGTCATTTTACTTTATGCCACCTACCATCATCAAATATACTGCATATCTATTGGGTTTATTCTTTATTCTTTCCCCCATGAAATGGAAGCTCATGGCAGCAGTGTTTTGTTTTTTAAAGATTTTATTTATTTATTCATGAGAGACACACAGAGAGAGTCAGAGACACAGGCAGAGGGAGAAGCAGGCTCCATGTAGGGAGCCTGATGCAGGACTCAATCCCAGGACCCCAGGATCATGACCTGAGCGGAAGGCAGATGCTCAACCACTGAGCCACCCAGATGCCCCAGCAGAGTGTTTTGTATAATGAAATATCCTAAGCATCTATAGTAGTGTTGTGCATAAAAAAATATAACTCAAGCCACATGTGTAATTTTACACTTTCTGTGGCCACATTAAAAACTAAAATGAGGGCAGCCTGGGGGGCTCAACGGTTTAGTGCCGCCTTCAGCCCAGGGCCTGATCCTGGGGACCCAGAATCGAGTCCCACATCAGGCTCCCTGCGTGGTGCCTGCTTCTGCCTCTGCCTGTGTCTCTGCCTCTCTCTGTGTCTCTCATGAATAAATGAAATCTTTAAAAAAAAAAAAAAAAAGAAGTAAAATGAGGGGCAGTTGGGTGGCTCAGTTGGTTAGGCCTATGCCTTTGGCTCAGGTCATGATCTTCTGGTCCTAGGATAGAGCTTTGCATCCAGGCTCTGGGATCAGTGGGGAGTCTGCTTCTCACCCCCACCTCCGTGTGCCTGCGCTCTCTCTCTCTCTCTCTCTCTCCCTCTCTGAAATAAATTTTAAAAACTGTTTTTTTTTAAGTAAAAATGGGTGAAAGTTAATTTTATTAACAATTTACTGACCCTGATATATTCAAAAGATTATCATTTTCAACATGTAATCAATGTAATAATTACGAATGAGATTTTTTTTTTATACTAAGTTCTGGAAATCGGGTGTATTTTGTACACCATCAGCCCATCCCCATTCGGACCAGCCTCATTTCCATTGCTCTCAACGGCCTCAAGGGGCCAGTGGCTGGGAGACTGGACAGTGCAGCCGTGGATGGATGGGCCAGTAAGGTGTACTGCTCTCCATTTAGGTATCTGGTCAGGAGAGGGGTGGGTTGGAGGGATGGGCACTCAAGGAGGATGGAGGAGTGGGCCCGAAGGGGATGGCCCACACCACACCTGCGCCCGTGGCAGGTGGCTGTCCAGGTCACCCGCTGCTCTCGGGTGCCCAGGACGCGCCTGCAGCACACCACCCCGAGCTCCGACCGACCCGCACCCGACGCTTCCCGCCAGGCGCTGAGTGGGCGGCGACGATCACAATTAGCACAATTAGAACCCGCTTCCAGAGTTCAGACCGCCCACCGTGCGCCCAGGCGGGGCCGAGGACCGCGACGCTGGCCTTCTCCGAAGCCGCAGCTACTCGGTGCCACCCCGCGGCCTCCCGCCCTGAGTTCCCGCAGGACACGGCCCGCCAACGCGCCCACCACACGCCCAGAGCACCCATCGCTTATGGCGGGGCCCTCACCACGGCAGTTCGTAGTGGCCGGTGCTGCCCGGGGCCTTGCTGGAGGCGGGCGGAGGGTCCTGGGGCCCGCGCTCCCCCGCGCCGCCGCCGCTCTCCTGCACCTCCATTCTTCCCGCGCCGGAGGCCCCGCCCCATGACGCCATCACGTAGGCCCCGCCCCCAGCCCCCGAGGGACGCCGGGCCGCCGCGGAAGCGGGGGCCAGCGCCTCTCGCGCCTGCGCAGAGCGCCCCGGCCGCGGCCCGGGGTTGGGGGGCGCCGGTGGCTAGGGGAGGCCCGGCGGCCAGACGGCTAATGAGAGGAAGGTTGGACCGGATCGCATCGACTTCCGAGAAGGCAGGTCGCTCCAGGACGGGACGTTCGGCGGCTTGCGTCTCTGTGCGATTTGTGTGGGAGGCCCCGTCGGCGCTGTGGGTCTGGAGCGGCGGCGGCGCCCGGGCAGCCCGGGGGGCGGGGCGGGGCGGGGCGGGGCGGGGGGAGTAGGGGCATCCGGCTGCCCCCGCGCGGGGCCCACGCGGACGCGGACGCGGACCCCGACCGACGTGTGGACCGTGCCCTGCGGTCCCGATCGCTCGGGTGTCCCGGCGGAAGCGGCGGTTCCTGTGCGGTGGGCTCCCGCGCCCTGGCGCTTGGCGTTTGTGGTCGGGGCGTTCTCACGGTGCTGCGAGGTGGGACTTGCCCCCGATTGGCGGAGGAGACGGCTGTCCGCTCTGTGGGATGTGACCGCGTTTCGTTCCAGAAACATGGGTGCTCCATATGCCCGAATGCTTTGAGCATTGTTTGCGCCGGGGTTTCGCCCTATTGAAGTAATCTTCAATCGCAAAGCCCAAATGTCCTAATAATGATGAATAATAGGGATCCCTGGGTGGCGCAGCGGTTAGCGCCTGCCTTCGGCCCAGGGCGCGATCCTGGAGACCCGGGATCGAATCCCACGTCAGGCTCCCGGCGCATGGAGCCTGCTTCTCCCTCTGCCTGTGTCTCTGCCTCTCTCTCTCTCTCTCTCTCTCTCTCTCTCTCTCTCCCCCCCCTCTCTCTGTGTGTGTGACTATCATAATAAATAAAAATCTTTTTTAAAAATGATGAATAATAAAGATAATGAACAATGACTGTCGTTTACTACGCACTCGCTGTGCACCAGACCCAAGGTGGATACTCCTAATTATCCACAGAAGCAGGCTGGAGAATGATTGGATCATTTGTCCCATGTCATTTAGGCTGTAGGTGGTCCAGCCAGGATTCACTCCCCACCATGCTGCCAAAGCAATTGGTATAATATTGTATTGTTTGGATTAGAAAAAAAAATGTTTTAAAGATTTTCTTTATTCATGAAAGACACAGAGAGAGGCAGAGAGACACAGGCAGAGGGAGAAGCAGACTCCCTACTGAGCAGGCAGCCCGATTTGGGACTTGATCCCAGGACCCCAGGATCACGACCTGAGCCAAAGGCAGAGGCTCAACCGCTGAGCCACCCAGGTGCCCCTCGTGTAAAATTCTGTTGTATTGATGGGGGTGGCTCAGCGGTTGAGCGCCTGCCTTTCATGCCCAGGGCGTGATCCTGGAGTCCTGGGATCCAGTCCCACATCAGGCTCCCTGCATGGAGCCAGCTTCTCCCTCTCTCTACCTGTGTCCCTGCCTCTCTCTCATGAATAAATAAATAAAATTTTAAGAAATTCTATTGTGTTGCATTTACCATATTTCACCATAATTTCGGGTTAAAAACTGGCTTTCATGGCCAAATCGAAGAGAAGAATTGGGACCCATTTATCTCTATCCCTATTTGCTTAGTACAAGGACTGGCGCTCGGTAATTGTTCGATTTGAAGGTCTTTAATGAACAGTGAGGATCCATGTTTTCACAACAGTTTGGGTCAGCTGTGAGGAACTGGTTTGCTTTCACCAGAAGGTGATCAGAACTCCATTGGCTGTTTTCCTGCCATCACCAGTTAAAATCTCTATACGTTTTGGTAGAAGACTTTGTCTTCTAGGTGATTGATAAGTCATTCAAATCATCATGGGCTCCAAAATCTAGATCACGTGATTTTGTCCAATTTTTATCCTTACCTTTCAGTTTTCTTTCCCCAATTACAGACATTCATTGGAGAACACAATATTGCTGTTATATTCATTTTTCACATGTGAATTCTCTGCTCCCTCTTTCTAACCTGAGTGGTCAGCTCCATGAGAAGAAAAGTGCCTGCAGCCTAATGCCTGGTTCCTTCCTTTGCACATAGTAAATGCCGAGTTTCTGTCCGCTAACTGCTCATTCCGGTTCTGCACCCAGGCTAGCGAGTCAGAAGCAGTGGGCACAATTTACAATTGTGTTCTGTGAGATGGATGGGAACACATGATTTTTCATTCTGTTTAACTTCTTGCCAGTTGGGCAGGAACCACAAATGACTCAAATCCTGAAGCAGTTTGTTCTCCTTGGTGGTAATTACTAAAGTTTCCAGGTTCAGAACTTAGTGTTTTTCTTTTTCCCTTTTATATGATTTGGGGACAGGGGAAGCTTGAAGTTGGCTCTCCTTCTTCCATTCTCCTTTGAACCATCCTGCCTGTTTCAGAAATCGCTGTTCAAAGATCCTTTATTTCTCCAGAGAAGACACAAATTTTCTTGAAATAGAAACTCTTCTTGAAATGTCTTTTTCATGGTTTTCCCTGGGGTGTTTTCCACGTGATGAAATTAATATTTTCCTTACTGTCAGCTATTGCACACACACACACACACACCACACCCCTTCCACCATATACACAGCTTACAAATAAATCATTTTCAATAAATACAGAAAACGGTATATAATTCTTAACTCTCTCATGGTTCTTTTCCAAAAATCCCACTCTACAGGAGGCCTGTTGGCACCCACAGGACTCTGCATTTGCTGATACACTTAGGATGCCAGGAGAATCTGAGAAGGAGGTGACCTTTGGGGCAGAACTGTATAACAGGGCTTCTTTATATTGAGCCTTCTGTGACTTGTTGGACTTGATCCCAAACAGAGCTCAGAGCTTAGAAACTCCAGCTATTCCTGTAGGCCATACAGCAGCCACACTGGGGGGGCCAGGGCATGTTGGGGAAACCACAGGTCAAGCAACAAACCAAAGGAAAGGTCAAGGGCAAGCCCAAGTGAATTCCTCCTCTTCTCTCCTAACAAATCTGCAAAATCCCAGGAAATTGAATCTGCACCTAGGCTAAGCTCCCTGACTCTTAACCTCACCAGGGCAGTTAGTTATACAAAAGACGAAGGGCATGGAAAGGAGAAAAAAAGACAGAAAACAAAATTCTTGGTGTGCCTGGGTGGCTCAGCTGGGTAAGCCTCTGAGTCTTGATTTCACCTCAGGTCATGATCTGAGGGTCGTGACATCAAGCCCTGCATCAGGCTCTGTGTTCAGTGTGGAGTCTGCTTGGGATTCTCTCTCTCCCTCTACTCCTCTCGCTGTTCATTCTCTCTCTCCCTCTGTAAAAAAAAAGAAAAGAAAAGAAAGAACAACTCCTTTACTGAAAGCCAGAGCATTCTCATAAATTGTTAGATGGGACAGGCAACAAATCTTGGTTAAAATGACACCATGACTTTGATCACTAGAGTGTAGCCCAATTCCCCAATGATGACACAGGTCGTGAAGTTGAAAATCGGGTGGCATCTCAAGACCAGGACTACCCTATACACCTGCTTTCCATCCACTGGTACCCTCCACTGCCCCAGAATATCGAGCCTACTTGATGCCATTTGCCTTGCTTATCCTGAATTTTTTTAAAAAATCACGTTTTGTTTTCCAGTGGGTTTCTTGATGAATCGTAGCTGGTTTGTTTGTTTTTTAGGTGGTGATGCTGCCACTGAAATAATTGTTAACTCTCAGATGCTGCAGCGTTCCATCATCCTTAGAATTTTTCTAACATTCTCATTAGCATTTTCAGTATTAAAAGGCTCATCATGTAGTGAAAAGGTATATATCCTAAACATACCTACAGTGCAAGGATTTGTTGTTTGGGTAACATTTGTCCTCAGGAGTTGCTCTGATTATACTTGTGGAATTTGGAAACCGGTAGAAATCATTTAGCCTCATTCCTGGTTTCTGTCTTTCACAAATATTGACTGAGTGCCTACAGCCACTTGCATGGAGAGGGCAAGCTTCCACCCTCAAAGAGCTGACTTTGTAGGGAGGGAAACACACCAAGCAGCCAATCAGATGTTTATTTACTTATAATTCTGGTTAAATGTTAGAATAAGGACCTGATTGCAGTGATAGGGTACCACCCCACGTGAGGAGTCCAGAAGGGCTTTGCTGGGAAGGGGGCATTTGACCTGAGATCTGAACTCTGAATCTGAGAGCTGAGTGCCTGTTGGCTTTGCTCTCCTGAGACCCTGTTTATTTCTGTATTGTACTCACAATTATCTGGATTTATTGCTTTGTTTAGTATTTGTTTCCTCCCTAAAATGGCAGCTGTTGCAGCTCTCTCCATCCTGGTCACCGCCATATCCCCATGGCCTAACAAGACCTGACGGACACAATGACCACACAATGGCTGGAGGATCCAGGGTAAGTACGAATCGGTGTTGGAGAGAGAAGAGGCCTACAGGAGCCAGATTGTGCAGGACGAGAGAAAGGTTAGGTAAAGGAACAAGGCCCAGTTTTTGTTTTGTTTAAGATTTATTTACTGTAGGGGCACTTGGGTGGCTCAGTGGTTGAGTGTCTGCCTTCGGCTCAGGTCGTGATCCTGGGATCGCATCCGGCATCAGGCTCCCTGTGGGAATTTGCTTCTCCCTCTGCCTATGTCTCTGCCACTTTCTCTGTGTCTCTCACGAATAAATAAATAGAATCTTTATTTAAAAAAAAAAATGTGTTTACTGTAGAGACAGAGTACTAGACAAGGGAGAGAATCTCAAGCAGACTCTTCATTGAGCCCAGAACCCAATGCAGGGCTCGATCCCAGGACCCTGAGATCATGACCTAAGCCAAAACCAAGAATTGGACTGTCAACCGACGAAGCCACCCAGATGCCCCAATAAGGCCCAGTTTATGTTTTAAGTCTCTGGTTGCAATGTGGTAAGTGGCATGGAAGGAGGCAAGGGTGCTTGTAGAGAAAACTATATGTCGCTTTTCATGATGAGCACTGAGTAATGTACAGAATTGTTGAATCACAATATTGTACATGTGACACTAATGTAACACTGTATGTTAACAACATTGTAATTAAAACTAAAAACTTGGATCCCTGGGTGGCGCAGTGGTTTGGCGCCTGCCTTTGGCCCGGGGCGCGATCCTGGAGACCCGGGATCGAGTCCCACATCGGGCTCCTGGTGCATGGAGCCTGCTTCTCCCTCTGCCTGTGTCTCTGCCTCTCTCTCTGTGACTATCATAAATAAACTAAAAAAAAAATAAAAAATAAAAAATAAAACTAAAAACTTAAAGAAAAGTGTACCGATGTGTTTGTTTGGTTTTGTGATCTTTTAAAAAAATGTTTTATTTAGGGGCACTTGGGTGGCTCAATGGTTGAACATCTGCCTTCAGCTCACATCGTGATTCCAGGGTCCTGAGATCAAGTCCTGCATCAGGCTCCCCACAGGGAGCCTGCTTCTCCCTCTGCCTGTGTCTCTGCCTCTCTGTGTGTCTCATTAATAAATAAATAAAATCTTCAAAAAATAATAAAATCATATATTTTTAAATTTATTTGAGATTGAGAGAGAGAGAGAGCACGACCGGGGGTAGAGGCAGAGGGAGAAGGAGAAACAGACTCCACTGAGCAGGGAGCCCGACTTGGAGCTCAATCCAAGGATCCTGGGATCGTGACCTTAGCCTATGGCAGACACTTAGCCAGTTGAGCCACCCAGGGGCCCCTGTTTTGTGATCTTCTTCTTTTCTTTTTTTTTTTTAAGATTTTATTTATTTATTCATGAGAAACACAGGGAGAGAGAGAGAGAGAGAGGCAGAGACACAGGCAGAGGGAGAAGCAGGCTCCATGCAAGGAGCCCAACATGGGACTTGATCCTGGATCTCCAGGATCAGGCCCTGGGCCAAAGGCGGCGCTAAACCGCTGAGCCACCCGGGTTGCCCTGTTTTGTGATCTTTTAACCTCTAAATTTAAAACTATAAAACATATGAAATAAATGTACTGAAAATAGTATCAACATTCATATACTTATCCACCAAGACAGATGTTAAAATGTTCCTCTTTTTTTAAAAGAGAAATAAAACATTAGGATACTGCTAAAGTTCTCCACCCCATTCTTTTGTCTTCTCTCTTCTACCTCCACTTTACAGAAGAGGAACCCAAGGCACAGAGGGGTCAAGCTTTGTTCCTAAGGTCTCTTGGCAAGTAGCAGGGAGCCTGGATCTACACTGGGTGGTCTGAGCCCTCTAGGGGGAGGGGTAGAAGGAGAGGGAGAGAAAGAATTTTAAGCAGGCTCGGTGCCTGGCACAGGTCTTGATCTCACAACGATCATGACCTGAGCAGAAATCAAGAGTCAGACAGTTAACTGACTGAGTCACCCAGGTGCCCCTCCATTGTGCTTCTTAGATAATTTCTCTAGCATAGATAGAAATAGAATTGCTAGGTCCTAAGCAAGAGCATCTTCAATTTAATAAGGGTCATTAGAATATCTTTCTGGGGCAGCCCAGGTGGCTCAGTGGTTTAGCGCTGCCTTGAGCCCAGGGCCCGATCCTGGAGACCTGGAATCGAGTCCCATGTTGGGCTCCATGCATGGAGCCTGCTTCTCCCTCTGCGTTTGTCTCTGCCTCTCTCTCTGTGTCTCCCATGAATAAAAATTAAAAAAATAAATAATAAATAAATAAAGTATTTTAAAAAACAAATTTCCTATCTTTTTTTTTTTTAGTGTAGTAGTTGATGCACAGTGTTACATTAGCTTCAGGTGTCATTGGTAAATATATATATATTTTTAAGGATTTTATTTATTCATGAGAAACACAGAGAGGAGAGAGAGAGGAGAGAGGCAGAGACACAGGCAGAGGGGGAAGCAGGCTCCATGCAGGGAGCCCGACGTGGGACTCGATCCCAGGTGTCCGGGATCACGTCCTGGGCTGAAGGCGGCGCTAAACTGCTGAGCCACCGGGCTGCCTGGTAAATATTTTTTTTAATAAATGAATAACCCCAGGGAGTTTCAGAAATACAAACATGGTGACCTAAGTAAAAATTTTGCATTAGTATTTTTCTGTAGCATTCATGTATGATCGTTATATATTTAGTATTTTAAGGATTTGAAATGCTAACGAGAAGTTAGCATACTAGTGTCTACCAAGGGACCTTTATAATTCTAACTTAAAATGTAAAATTGAAGGGCGCCTGAGTGGCTCAGTTGATTAAACGTCGGACTCTTGGTTTTGGCTCAGGTTGAGATCTCAGGGTTGTGGAATGGAGCCCTGTGTTGGGCTCTATGCTCATCCAATAGTTCTGCTTGTTCCTATCCCTCTGCACTCCCCCACTCTCTCTCTCTCCCTCTTGAATAAGTAAATACATTTTTTTTAAATAAAATGAAATGAAATGTAGGGGTGCCTGGGTGGCTCAGTCAGTTTAATGTTTGCCTTTGGCTCAAGTCATGATCCCAGGGTCCTGGGATCAAGCCCCACATGGGGCTCCCCACTCAGTGGAGAGTCTACTTCTCCTCCTCCCTCTGCCCTTCCCCCTGCTTCTGCTCTCTCTCTCAAATAAATAAATAAAATATTTTTAAAAAATAAAATGTAAAACTGAATTAAATTAAACTTGTGGGAGAGTGCCAGGGTGGCTCAGCGGTTGGGCGCCTGCCGTCAGCTCAGGGCGTGATCCCGGAGTCTCAGGATTGGGTCTTGCATCGGGCTCCTTGTGTGGAGCCTGCTTCTCCCTCTGCCTATGTCTCTGCCTCTCTGTGTTCTCTCATGAATAAGTAAGACCTTTAAAAAAAATTAAACTTGTGATTTTAGGTTAAAATCTTATTAAATTATAAATAGTATTACAATATTATTTTCTGTATTACAATATTTAAGGGAACTTGAGATTCAACATATTATGTTTAATAGATTTATAGGATATATTTAAGAACTTAGGTTTGTCAGAAAACTAAGAAACTTAAAGGAAATTGAACAATTAAATTTATAAATGTAGTTTAAAATGTTTGAGAGAGGGTAAATATTTTTTTAAAAGATTTTATTTATTCATGAGAAACACAGGAGAGAGAGGCAGAGACACAGGCAGAGGGAAGCAGGCTTCAGTAGTTTCTATTCTATTCTAATAGAAGAGTTTTAGTTTAGTTAGTTTAGTTTTCTACTAAATAGTAGAGTATTCTAATAGAATAGTTTCTATTCTACTATTTCTAAAATAGTTTCTAAAACTATTTCAGTAGTTTTAAAATATATTCACAAAATTGAGCAGTCATCCACACAAATTCCAAAGTACCTCATCGCTTCAAAAAGCAACCCTAGACCCATCAACGGTCATCATCTGCCCCTTCCTCCAGCCTCTCCAGTAATCTGCTTTCCGACTCTATGGATTTGCCTATTCTGGACATTTTATATAAACAGAATCCAAGGGGGATCCCTGGGTGGCCCAGTGGTTTAGCCGCCTTTGGCCCAGGGCGCAATCCTGGAGTCCCGGATCGAGTCCCACATCAAGCTCTCAGCAGGGAGCCTGCTTCTCCCTCTGCCTGTGTCTCTGCCTCTTTCTCTCTGTCTCTCATGAATAAATAAATAAAATCTTAGAAAAATAAAATAAAATGTTTGAGAGATTTTAATTATGCTATATCTAAGAAAGCCTTTAAAAATATCAATCATCAAAAGGCGCCTGGCTCGCTCAGTTGGAAGAGCATGCAACTCTTGATCTCCGGTTTCTAAGTTTGAGCCCCACATTAGGGATAAAGATTACTTAAAATAATAATGCCAATAATAATGGTATAAGTCAATAAATGTCAAAATTCACTAGAGTTATGAAAAGAAAAGATTTGTTTGTTTTTTTTAATATTTATTTATTCATGAGAGACACACACAGAGAGAGGCAGAGACACAGGCAGAGGGAGAAGCAGGCTCCATGCAGGGAACCCGACATGGGACTCAATCCTGGGTCTCCAGGATCACGCCCTGGGCTGAAGGCGGTGCTAAGCCGCTGAGCCACCCAGGCTGCCCATGTTATTTGTTTTAAGCAGGCTTCACACCCAGCATGGAGCCCAATGCAGGGCTTGAACTCATGACCCTGAGATCAAGACCTGATCTGAGATCAAGAGTCAGATGCTTCACCGACTAAGCCACCCAGGCACTTCAAGAAAAGTAAGATTTGTAAAGTGAACTTGAAAGCATGAATAAGGTTTCTCAAATTTGTAACTTTACAAGTCAAAAGAAAATCTGTAACTTTCTAAATTTTTAAACGCACAAAAGTTGTCTCAGGGCTCACTGGCAAACCCACATCTGTATGAATTGTCACTTGTTGGGACGCCTTGGTGGCTCAGCGGTTGAGCATCTACCTTTGGCCCAGGGCGTGATCCTGGGGTCAGGATGGAGTCTCACATCGGGCTCCCTGCATGGAGCCTGCTTCTCCCTCTCTCTGTGTCTCTGCCTCTCTGTGTGTGTGTCTAACATGAATAAATAAATTTAAAAAAATGAATAAATAAAATCTTTTTAAAAAATGAATTGTCACTTGTTTCCCAATGGGCTATACTAGTGTACAGTAGTATACTACTGTACCAGCAGTACCAGGAGGTAATATTTTAATGTGCTACTCCGGGGGTACCTGGGTACTCTGGGGGTTAAGCGTCTGCATTTGGCTTAGGTCATGATTCCAGGATCTTGGGGTCGAGGCCTCTTTGTTGGTCTCCCTGCTCAGCGGGGAATCTGCTTGTCCCTCTCCCTCTGTCCCCCACCTTGCACTCTTTTTCTCTCCCTCACATAAAAAATATTTAAAAGAAGAATAAAGGGGAATCCCTGGGTGGCTCAGCAGTTTAGCGCCTGCCTTCAGCCCAGGGAGTAATCCTGGGGTCCCAGGATCGAGTCCCACGTCGGGCTCCCTGCATGGAGTCTGCTTCTCCCTCTCCCTCTGCCTCTCTCTCTCTCTCTCTCTCTCATGAATAAATAAAAATCTTTAAAAATAAATAAAAGAAGAAAGTGCTGCTTCATTGTCAAGTACTATTATTATTACAGAAAGGAAAACCCCGGGCCACTGAGATTCTGTGAGGCTGGTGCACAAATGTACCCTGTGGTGCACTCAACGGTCCCACTCCCCACCGTGGGCCTGCTCCTTCCACCTTGGACAGCTGCCTCTCTGCCGACTGTCTCTGTAGTCCCCGCAGTGAGTGTGGGGCTGGTGACAGCCTTCAGACCCCACTGAGGTTTACTAACGTAACTAGCAATTGGCCTGGGTAAAGGGCTTTACACTGACTCCCTCTGTGAGGTTGTTGTCATCCCCATTACAGATGTGGAAACTGAGGCATCTGGTACCCCAGATACCTGTCTCTGCCTCTCCTGGAGTCTCTCCCCAAGTCTGGTGTGTATCTCTGAGCGTGTGACTTGCCCTGTCATTCTGGTTAACGAGGTCACAGGGTAATCTCTGACTGGGCTCTTCTCACAGGCATCCCAGAGAAGGCTGCCCATTTGACAATGACAGTCCTCACTGTGGAGCTGCGATGTGACTCTCGCAAGGCAAGCCCACACAGGACCAGCCGCTGTGAGCACTGTTCTGGGAACTCTGTTCTGACCACAGCAGGTGATGCCAAGCTAGTTTAACAGGAGCGTCATGGTCCAAGCATCATGGCAGGTGTACAGGTGTCCTACACACTACAAGTGACACCTGGAGAGCACTCCAGCAGAGTGGCCCAGGCCCCACAGGGAGATGCCCTGTGAACTAAGTATTAAAAGGAAGCTTGCTCAAGCTTAAATCCGACACACCTGCGCAAACGTGTCCAGAGAGAACTCTTGATTTTTAAATGTTTACACCCCTCAGCAGCAAAGCACTGATCTGATACCCTGGGCTTTGAGGGGCAAGGGGAGATAACTACACATGACCCTGAGATGCATCTTCTTTTTTTTTTTTGTAAATCCCACATTTTATGAAGTATAATAAACATCAAGTGATACAAAACTATGAACCAGAAGTTTAGTACAGTTTTCTTTCAGACATGAAAAGAAATTTGAAATGATGCTTTTAGGAATGATAAGCCCAATACTGTGCACACAGTAGATGTTCTGTATGTGCCTTTTGTTGATGAAAACATCCGAAGTATTAATTGATATCTGTCTTAAAACAATATAATATTAATATGTCAAGCATATTAATACAAATATACTAATCATATTCATAATGACATTAATAACATGGGTTTGACATATTCTCAGTATGACAAACTCTCAATATGCCAAATTCATGTTATTAATGTTAATGTAAATATGATTAGTATATTTATATGATTAATATGACATGATTAGTGTATGTATATATTTTTTAAGATTTTATTTTTTATTTTTTTAATAAATTAATTTTTATTGGTGTTCAATTTACCAACATGCAGAATAACACCCAGTGCTCATGAGATGCATCTTTTAAAAGACCTTTACTGTTCCTCACAAGAGGGCATTTTAGGATGGGTAAGGCTGGTGATTTCAAGGAGAGCCTGCCCTGCTTTAAGCAAATTCTGAATAGCAGTGGTTTAATAACCCTCTCAGGAGACAAGCTGTTCTATGTAAGTACACGTTCCGGTTAAGTGTCCTCTGTATGCAAAGTTTTTTCATTTTAACTATTTTGTTAAATTTTAATAGTTGAGAAACTGAAAACTGCTTCACACACTTCCTTGCCTTCTTAGGGGAAAAAAAAAGGTACAGAATTTTTCCCAGTGCTTTAGGGTGATCAGTACAGTGGGTGTGGGATTTGTGTGCTGCAATGTGGACACTACCCCGTGGCTACAGGCAGCATGTGGTGGACTATTTGCCCCACACTGTAGAACCTGGGCCACGAGGAGGTTTGGATTCCTTACTTCTAATTTTGTTCCATTTATTTATTCGTCCAAGCTGTCCCTTCTTCCTGTACTCAGTGTGTCTGTCCTGGCCTTCCTGTGGCTGCTTCTCAATCTGCTGAGGGATGGGGGACCAGTGCACCACACTCATTCCAGTTCTGTCCAGTTATCCCTCCTCCATCACTGGCTGATGCAGGATAGGAGTGCTGATTTGAAGCAGGCTGCCCATGAGGAGCCGGATGTGGGACTCAATCCTGGATCCCAGGACCAGGACCTGAGCCAAAGCAGACACCCAACTGCTGAGCCATCCAGGCATCCCTCTTTTTTTTTTTAAGATTTTTTTTAAAGATTTTTAAAAATTATTTGTGATAGTCACACAGGGAGAGAGAGAGGCAGACACACAGGCAGAGGGAGAAGCAGGCTCCATGAACCAGGAGCCCGACGTAGGATTTGATCCTGGGTCTCCAGGATCACGCCCTGGGCCAAAGGTAGGCGCTAAACCGCTGCGCCACCCAGTGATCCCTTATAAGATTTTATTTATTCAAGAGAAACAGAGAGGCAGAGATAGGCAGAGGAGAAGCAGGCTTCCGGCCGGGAGACCGATGCGGGACTCAATCCCAGGACCCTGGGATCACCATCTGGAGGCAAAGGCAGATGCCTAACCACTGACCTACCCAGGTGTCCCTCTTTTTTTTTTTTTTTAAGATTTTTTTAATCATTTTTAAATAATCTCTACACCCAACGTGGGGCTCGAACTCACAACCCCAAGATCAAGAGTTGCACGCTCCACCAACTGACCCAGCCAGGCTCCCCAGGAGTATTTCTGTTTGGTTGTTAATGTGGTGTGCAAATGTATATGCACATATGCATGTTACATGTAACATATATAGTGTAACATATAACATGCATGTATATATATATCATTGCCACTTTAATTTTTACTTTCTTTTGAAGTTATTTTAAAGATCTTATTTATTTGAGAAAGAGGTAGAGAGCATGAGTGGGGGGGAAGGGTCAGAGGGTGAGGGAGAAAGAATCTCCTGCAGACTCCAACCTGAGCTCAGAGCCCAAAGCTGGGCTGACGTCATGACTACGAGACCATGATCTGACCCAAAATCAAGAGTCAGGTGCTCAGGGCACCTGGGTGGCTCAGTGGTTGAGCATCTGCCTTTGGCTCAGGGTGTGATCCCAGGGTCCTGGGGTCAAGCCCCACATCGGGCTCCCTGCATGGAGCCTGCTTCTCCCTCTGCCTGTGTCTCTGCCTCTCTCTCTGTGTGTCTCTTGAATAAATAAAATCTTTTTTTTTTTTAAAGGGAGACGCTCAACCAACTGAGCTCCCCAGGTGCCCCTCTAGCAATGCTTTAGAAGGTGTACGTTCTTGTGAGCCTGGGGGGCCCAGTCAATTGAGCATCTGCCTTTGGCTAAGGTCATGGTCTCAGGAGTCCTGCCTGCATGGGTCTCCCTGCAGCTAGGAGTCTGCTTCTCCCTCTACCTTCCGGCCCCTGAGTCATGATCTCTCTCTCTCTCTTTCTCTCAAATAAATAAATCTTAAAACAAAGAAGAAGTGTATATTGTAAGACCCAGAATTTCCTTCTGGAAACTCGTCTTACAGAAATGCTTACACATGCACAGATATATGTATGACGATATTCACTGTGGTAATTTAGAACAGGGGAGAGCAGGAAATGATAGAGAAATCCATCTGTAGGTGGAAGGGGGAGGTAAATTGTGCTATATTCATACTACGTAGTCATTAAAAAATAAAGGTCCTGGGCAGCCCTGGTGGTGCAGCGGTTTAGCGCCGCCTGCACCCCAGGGTGTGATCCTGGAGACCTGGGATCGATTCCCATGTCAGGTTCCCTGCATGGAGCCTGCTTCTCCCTCTGCCTGTGTCTCTGCCTCTCTCTCTCTCTGTCTCTCATGAATAAATAAAATCTTTTAAAAAAATGAAAATGAAAAAAATAAAGGTCCTTCATGTATGCCGACTAGAAAAAGTCTCCATGCAAAAAAAGAGTTACAGGAAAAAAAGTAATAATTCAATGTTGTTGGCTTTTTCCAGATTATTTATTTATTTATTTGTTTATTTATTTAGTGCAAGCAGAGAGAGGCAGAGGGAGAAAGAGAGAGAGAGAATCTTAAGCAGGCTCCATACCCAGCACAGAGTCCAGCACAGGGCTTGATCTTAGGACCGAGATCATGACTCAAGCCAAAGTCAAGAATCAGATGCTTAAAAAAAAAAAAAAAAGAATCAGGTGCTTAACTGAGCCACCCAGGTGCCCCTCAGATTTTAAGTGATCTCTACACCCACCATAGGGCCCGAACTCAAAACGCTGAGATCAAGAGTCACACGCTGCACTGACTGAGCCAGCCAGGTGCCCCTGAAGTAAACAATAATTCTATGTAAAAGTCTTGCTACATCAGGTGTGGTACAGTGACATACTAGCTGGGAGCAGGACACAGATGCGGTCTCGGGAAGCTCCAGTCAAGGCTTCTCAAGTGTAGCTGCATAGAATCACCGAGATGGTTTGACACAAATGCCGAGGCCAGGAGGCCACCGTAGAGGTTCTGATGGGGTAGGTCTGGGGGCCTGGGCACACAGCAGGAATGAACTTCTGCTCCAAGAGCTCAATGAACACAGAAAGGCAGGGACCACAGTGGGAGTTGGGGGTGTGGAGATTCTCCCAGAAGAAACGTGAGTGCCAGGACAGGCCCTTTAGGCTGCTCCTGTGGGACCTTCTCTTTTCTTTTTCTTTTCTTTCTTTTCTTTTTTTTCTTTCTTTTCCTTTCTTTCTTCCCTTTCTTTCCTTCCTTCCTTTCTTTTTTTTTCTTTTCTTTCTTTCTTTCGCTTCCTGTTGGGTTCTCTGTGTGGTGGAACATTCAGACAGCTAGAAAGTGAGCCCGCTTTAAGCTAAGAAGTCCTATAATTGAGAAAAAACACATGTCTACACAGATCAATTTGGGGTTGACTAACTGCATTTTTAAAACCTCACCTAGGCAGCAGTTTCTTTCTGCACCAATCTCCCCGGGACATTATTCTCAGTGTGAGGTCACACCCACCATTTCAATACCACCTCCACTGCCAAAGGGGTGCTTCTCTTGGGTCCAGTCTGACCTGCTGGTACTCCAGTTTGGGGGTGTATTTTGTTTTCCCTAATCCCAGAAATAGCCAAGCACTGGTCTCATTACCTGAAGGAGTCACGAAGTGAAGTATAGCCTGAGCATGCCCACTCCTGCACGCTTGTGCAGACACCACATTCTTCAGGAAGCCCCAAGGGCCCCAATTCCAAGAAGGTGCATCTCACAGAAAGAATGTTTGCATCTTGCCAGAGGTTGTGGGGTGCAGGGTATAACTTTGGAAATCTTCGATACCCTGCAAGATTCTACCAAGATTGCAGCTTGTTATGCCCCAGGAAGTGCCCTAGGTGCAGGGACACTGTACACAGGCTGTGGGGTGGGGTGGGGGGAACACACGCTAGAGACAAGCTGGTGCGGTGTGAAAGGCCCCCAAAGAGAAGCTTTGCATCCATGGTGCAGATGTGCCAGCTGGGGATAGCGGCAAGTCAGAGAAGGCCACAGACGCAGGCGGTAATTGGACCATGTCTTTATGGGTCCGTCCGTCCATCCACCTGTTCATTTATTCAACAAATATTTATTTAGGACCGAAGTCAGGGCCCTGTCCCCAGTATGGGATACAGATGAGGAAGGGCTTCCGCTCAGCACGGCAGATGCCACGCGTGGAGCAGAGCGACTCTGAGCTCAGAGCTGGTGGAGAAGCATTAGGGACAGTTTCTTCCAGGAAGTGATGCTCAGGCCAGGCCCTGAGAACCGAGCAGGAGTTATTCTCCCGGGAGAGCCCGAGAGGCGGGGCGGCCCGGGTTCCAGAAGAGGGCGTAGTCCGTGCAAACTCGGGGAGGGGGGTCTTGGAGACAAGTCAAAGCTCACAGAGGTAAGTTAAGTCCCGGCGAAACCAGCGGTGGAAGCGAGCGAGGGGCAATACCTGTACAGCCTGGGGATGGCGGGAACTCCGCGCAGCCGAGACAAAGGGTGTCCAGGTGCAGGAAGGGCAGGTGAGGCTGGGGAGCTGGCCACGCACCTCGCAAGCGCCGGGAAGCCAGTGCTAAGTCTCAGCAAGGCGGATGGGGGAACCCGGTTGATTAAGAGAATGGGGCGGGGCGGGGGTGATCAGAAGGTTAGGGGACTCCCTCGGAGGGTACTGGAGTCCCAAACCCGGGCCCCAATCAGGGGTACAGCCTGCACATGCCCCCCACACCCACCCTGGAGAGGGGATGGAGGCGGGCGGGCCCCTGCTTAGGACAGCCCCAGCTCAAAAACCACCTCTCCCCCACCGCCCGCAAATATTTACATCCTGTTTAGGCCGAGGCCTCCCAGGGCCTCAGATTTTCATGAATAAAATATGAGTTTCTAGGCCGAGCCAAGGAGGGAAGAAACCCCCGCCTGCTGGTAGGGACCGGAGGCAGTTTAGAGTTTCGGTTGCTGCCGCCTCCCGCGTGGTATTTGGAGGAAATTTGAATTGGCCGATCAAGGTGACCCGGGGCGGGAGATTTGGCATTTTCTATACCTTCTGGGAATTCTAGGAACTAAACCAGTGGCAGCGCACATCCCCTGAATTTTACTCATAGGGCTGTTTCCTGAGACACTCAGACTTTCACTCTTTTATCTTTCTGAAATGTGGTTATACTAAAGCCCAGGCTTTCATAGGCAGAGGGGGACTTTCGGAGATAATCCAGCCCAATGCCTTCCTTTAAAAAAAAAAAAGAAAGAAAAAAAAATTTATTTTATTTTATTTATTTAAGAGACAGAGAACAAGGGGATCTCTGGGTGGCTCAGCAGTTTAGCGCCTGCCTTCTGCCCAGGGCGTGATCCTGGAGTCCCAGGATGGAGTCCCACATCAGGCTCCCTGCATGGAGCCTGCTTCTTCCTCTGCCTGTATCTCTGCCTCTCTCTCTCTCTCTGTGTCTCTATGAATAAATAAATAAAATCTTAAAAAAAAAAAAAAAAGAACAAGAGCATGAGCAGGAGGGGCAAAGGGAGAGGGAGAAGCAGATATCACCACCTCCATCAGGGAACCCCACCCTGGGTTCAATCCCAGGACTCTGAGCTGAAGACAGACACTTCACTGACTGAGCCACCTTTTAAAAAAGAGAAAACCCAGGCTCAGAGGGCAAGGGTCTTGCCCAGGGCCACATAATTGGTTATGGTTCCCTGTCACCTGGTCCAATATTTTTTTTTAAGATTTTATTTATTTATTCATGAGAGATACCGAAAGAGTGACAGAGAGAGAGAGAGACAGGCAGAGACACAAGCAGAGGGAGAAGAAGGCTTCATGAAGGGAGCCCGATGTGAGACTCGATCCCTGGTCTTCAGGATCACACCCTGGGCTGAAGGTGGAGCTAAACCGCTGAGCCACCCGGGCTGCCCCTGGTCCAGTATTCTCTCCACCACATCACGCTTCCTGCAAGTACAAAATTTTGAAATGCATAGACAGTCTATACAGAATGGTTTTGGAGGGATCCCTGGGTGGCGCAGCGGTTTGGCGCCTGCCTTTGGCCCAGGGCGTGATCCTGGAGACCCAGGATCGAATCCCACATCGGGCTCCCGGTGCATGGAGCCTGCTTCTCCCTCTGCCTGTGTCTCTTTCTGCCTCTCTCTCTCTCTCTCTCTCTCTGTGTAACTATCATAAAAAAAAAAAAAGTTAAAAAAAAAAAGAATGGTTTTGGATTATCAGAAAATTGAGCAGATAGTATGTAGACTTCCCATATACCCTCTCCCCTGGCACAATTTCCCCTATTAGTAACGTCTTAGGTGATGTGGTTGATATATTTATTACAATTTTTAACACTTTTGTTTATTTTATTTATTTTATTTATTTTATTTTTATTTTTTATTTATTTTTATTTTTTTATTTATTTTATTTTTTTATTTTATTTATTTTTAAAGTAGACTCTATACCCAACATGGAGCCTGATGTTCAACTTGAATTCATAAACCTGAAATCAACACCCTAGCTGAGATATAGAGTCAGAACAAGGGAGGCTTGGGTGGCTCAGTGGTTGAGCATCTGCCTTAGGGTCAGGTCATGATCCTGGGGTCCTGGGATCCTGTCCCTCTTCAGGCTCCCTGCAGGGAGCCTGCTTCTCCCTCTGCTTATGTCTCTGCCTCTCTCTGTGTCTCTCATGAATAAATAAATAAAGTCTTTTAAAAAAAAAAAGTAGGAGCCGCTGATGTGCCCCCATTTATTACAATTAATGAGCCAGTATCAACACATTAATTAGGGGCACCTGGGTGGCTCAATTGGTTGAGTATATGCCTTCAGCTCAGGTCATGATCCCAGGGTCCTGGGACTGAATCCCATGCTGGGCTCCCTCCTCAGTAGGGAAGGTGCTTCTCCCTCTCCCTCTGCCCCTCCATCGGCTCATGCTCTCTCGCTCCCTCGTGTGCTCCCTTTCACCATCAAATAAAAAAATTTTTTAAATGCTCATAAAAAACTTAGTATTAATTAAAGTTCATAGTTTGCATAAAGATTCTCCCTTTATGTTCAAAAAGTTTTATGGGGCTTGACAAATGAATAATGTCATGTATCCTCTATTTCAATATCTTATAGGATACTTTCACCTTCCTAAAAATCACCTACACTCCACCTATGCATCCTCCTACCTCCTCCTCCCCATGCAGCCCCAAGCAACCACTAATCTTTGTATGTTCTCCATGGTTTTGTCTTTTCCAGAATGTCATATGGTTAGAACTACCCAGTATATGGCCTTTTCAGACTGGCTTCTTTCAATTAGCAATATATATTAAACATTTCTTTCAAGGACCCATAGAAACTTCCATCATGAGTAATGGAGACCTTACAGGTTGGTTGAATATTTCACATTCTTTGTCCAGTCGCACTCCTTCCAAAGATGTGGAAATTCTTTGAAAATGACACAAATTTCTTTTTAATTATAATTAGAGAAGGATTCGGGTTGATGCCTAGACCTGCTTCTTGGACCTTCAGAGAATTTTTCCCCTAGTCCTTCTGATGCTTTCTCCTCAAAAAATTTCTTCACCAACCATTTTTCTCATGAATTTTTGCCTCTCATTTGGTCTTATTTTCTCTTCTGACCACTCTGTAAAACCTCGATTGGAGACAATGTTGGACCAGGTGATGGGGAACCCTGATAGATGCTCACTGATGATTAGCTGAGTGGCCCTGGGTCAGAGAGAGACTTTTGTCTCTCTGGACACTGTTTTTCCTCCGCCAGGCATGTGTGCTAGAATCCATTTCCTCTGACATTTTATTTAATGTCTACAAGTCATTAGTGAAGAAATCCTTATTCCTTTGTTTAATGCACGAGAGAAACACAGTGAGGCCATGAACCATTTGCTCAAAGCCAGGCGGCCAGCAAGTGCCTGGGGTGGGATGGATTTGAACCCAGGTCACCAGACCAGGCCGGGGCTTTAAACCTCCACTTCTTCCTTGGGCAGGCCTTAATTTTCATTTTGATCCAAATTTTTTAAAATGTCTCAAATTTCCCTGGTTTTCACAGTGGCATAACAGTGTCGGTAACCTGAAGAAATACTTTTCCTGGGAAAGAAAGTTCTGGTTTAGGAACTGCTGACCTAAAACCAAACAGGAAGTTGAGCATTCCTGGCTTAAATGGACCATCTGGGACTCTACTAGAATCAGTCCGGAGTGGGGGTGGGGGGAATGGCTGGCAGTTTGCTTCAGCCCAGGCTCAGAGGAGAGAGGAGGAGGACTCAAGACTACAAACAGTCATGGGGCCTGCTGCCCTCCTAGGAGCTGGAAATCGAGGTGGGGGTGGGGAGCAGTAACTGGAGCACAGAGCACACAAGAGGGAGAAGCTAGGGAGGCAGATGCTGAGGACCCAGCCACTGTGCTAATGGGGAACAGTGCTCTGGGTGGGGGCTGACATCAGGCAAGGGGTGGGTGAATCACCCACGGGGCGTTTGGACAGCCTCCCAGGCTGGGGCTAGTAGGTTCTTGCAATGCGTAAGGCAATACTCCGTCTCAGGGAGCCCTGCGCCTTGGTTCCTGGCCTCTGGTGGAAATCCCTGGCAATTCCGAACTCTGAGAGAGCACAGTTACTGCTCCTACAGAGTGCTCACTGCATGCCCCGCGCCCTGGGAACTCTGGAGAAACTGCTACCTCATTTTGCAGCCCCAGAGAGAGAAACCGCCCAGAGTAGCAAAGATTGTTGCCCAAGGTCACAAAGACAGTAAGTGGCACCAGGATCCTTCTTCTTCTTTTTTTTTTAAAGATTTTTTAAAAAGATTTTTATTTATTTATTTATTCACAAGAGACACAGAAAGAGGCAGAGACATAGGCAGAGGGAGAAGCAGGCTCCCTGCAAGGAAGCCCAATCTGAGACTCGATCCCAGGACCCCAGGTTCATGACCTGAGCCAGTCAAGCCCTCAACCACTGAGCCACCCAGGGTGCTACATGGCACCAGGATTCTAAGGGTGGCTGATGGTCCCCAGAGGCTGCACAACCCCACACTATGGCTTGTGTCTTGGGAAAGACCCCCTAGACCCTGTCTGTATCTGCTTTCCCAGGTAACACCCTAGGACCTGGGCCTGGGGTGTCATCTCTGATGTAGGAAAAGTCGTTAGGGTTCGAAGCTAAAAGCCAAGAAAAAATTCTTGAGACGTCTTTGGTGCAAAAAAGGTGATTTTATTAAAACATGGGGACAGGACCCATGGGTAGAGAGAGCTGCCCTGGGGTCATGAAGAGTGGCCCATTATGTACTTTCAAGTTGGGAGGGTGTTAGGGAGAGCGTAAGTCTCCAAGGAGTTTTGGAAGCAAGGTTCCCAGGACCTTGAGGGGGCTAGCTATTGTTGGGAAAAGGTCATCTATTACTGTCTAATAAAACCTTAGTCATGAGACCCTTCAGATGTATATCGGTGAGCCATATGCTTGGGGGATGATCGCCAATATGTACTGTGGAAGTAGAGATAAAGGAGATTTTTTTTTTGAGATTTTATTTATTTATTTATGAGAGACAGAGAGAGAGGCAAAGACATAGAGGGAGAAGCAGGCTCCCTGCAGGGAGCCTGATGTGGAACTTGATCCCTGGACCCTGGGATCACACCTGAGCTAAAGGCAGAAGCTCAGCCACTGAACTATCCAGGCGCCCAGAGATAAAGGAAATTTCTAAAGGAATTTTTATATGTTAAAGTAGACTTACAGGGTCCTGGGGGGTCAGGCTAAGATTACCTTTGCCCTTAGCAAAGTGTCAACATCGAGGCAGCTGAGTCCCTAGATGAATGTCACTCTGCCTGTTTCAAGGACTTGTCAGTGGGCTGTAGGCAGTAGGAAATTTAATTTTTCCTCTGCCTTTGTTTCCCACATCAATCTCCTCTCCTACCTGAGGCAAAAATGGGGCATCAAGGATGAGGCTTCTCAAATGTCTGGAGCATTTGAGTCCGGTTGGACTCTAGGAAGGAGTACTCTGGGGAACCGGCAGCAGCCATGGGAGGCCAACCTCTGGGGAAACAGGATTCACGGATTTTTTTTTTTTTTTAAGATTTTATTTATTTACTCATGAGAGACACAGAGAGGCAGAGACATAGGCAGAGGGAGAAGCAGACTCCCTGTTAGGAGCCCCGTGCGGACCTCGATCCCAGGACCCAGGATCACGTCTGAGCCAAAGGCAGACGCTCAACCACTGAGCCATCCAGGCGTCCCAGGTTCACAGATTTCTGCCCAGCGGTGGCTCCCTGAGCTGGGGCTTCAAGGCTGAAACGCTGATGGGGCCCAGTGGACCGTGCCCCCGTCCAACTCTCCACCCGGCCCCCACCCCCTGGCAAACAGTGCACCGAGGCTGAGTCATCCAGCAGGAAGACAAATGGCCAGACCCATGTTTTAGCAGACAGCTGGAGTGTGACCAGGTGGAAGGATGGTCTAGGCTGGGCTGGCAGGGACCCTCACCTTCCTGCAAGGCGTGGGCCAAAGAGGTGGGGGAGATCAGGCCCAAAGCGCACTCGGCACAGGGGAGGAAGGCAGGCCCCTGCAGGCACTGGCCCCCGGACACAGGCTCCCAGCTGAACTAGCGGCTCCCCTCAAGCAAGGCTGGGGTCTGGTTTTGTTTGTGTTTTTTTTTTTCTGAGAGGGGGGTCAGTTTTGCAGCCGGCCAACATATGGCCCACGTCTGAGGAGCCCATCCAAGTCGAGGGACTTCACTTTTTACCAACGTACCCCCCTTACTTCCAGGCAACTCTTTTTCTTTTTCTTTTTCTTTTTCTTTTTTTTTTAAGTTTTTTAAGTTTTTAAATTTATTTTTTAGTTATCTCTACACCCAACATGGGGCTCAAACTCACAACCTGACATCAGGAATCACGTGCTCTTCTGACTGAGACAATCAGGCACCCCCCAGGCAAGTCTTCATCGAGGTTTCTGACCTTTCAAGATCTTCAGAAGATGAATTTTAGTCCCCAGTTTCTTTCTTTCTTTCTTTTTCTTTTTTCTTTTTTTTTTTTTTTTAAAGATTTTATTTGTTCATTCATGAGAGACACAGAGAAGCAGAGGGAGAAGCAGGTTCCACACAGGGAGCCTGATGCCAGACTCGATCCCGGGAGCCCAGGATTACGCCCTGGGCCTAAGGCAGGCACTAAACTGCTGAGCCACCCAGGATCCCCCCAGTTTCATAAAATAAGGAAATCAGGTCAAAATATTCCAAGGTCTTAGAACATTCCCAAAGAGTATGATTTTGTGTCATTTATACATTTGTCATTTTTTAAATAAGGATTATAGAGTCTTTCTTTCTTTCTTTCTTTCTTTCTTTCTTTCTTTCTTTCTTTCTTTTTTTTTTTTTAAGATTTTATCTATTTATAGAGACACAGAGAGAGAGAGAGAGGCAGAGACACAGGCAGAGGGAGAAGCAGGCTCCATGCAGGGAGCCCGACATGGGACTTGGTCCAGGGTCTCCAGGATCACGCCCTGGGCTGCAGGCAGGGCCAAACCGCTGCGCCAACCGGGGCTGCCCACATTTGTCACTTAAAAGCAAGTACTAAGAGGCTCCTGGGTGATTCAGTTTGTTGAGCACCTGAATTCAGCTTGGGTCATGATCCCCGGGTCCTGGGATGAGCCCTGCTTCAGGAATCCCTGCTTAGCGGGGAGCCTGCTTCTCCCTTTCCCCCTGCTGTTGCCCTTCCTGTGCTCTCTCATTCTCTCTGTCAAATAAAATCTTAAAAAAAAAAAAAAATAGGGACGCCTGGGTGGCTTAGTGGTTGAGGGTCTGCCTTCAGCTCAGGGTGTGATCCTGGGATCCAGGGATTGAGTCCAGCATCAGGTTCCCTACAGGAAGCCTGCTTCTCCTGATGCCTGTGTCTCTGCCTCTCTCTCTCTCTCTCTCTCTCTCTCTCTCTCTCTCTCTGTGTGTGTGTGTGTGTGTCATAAATAAATAAAATCTTAAAAAAAAAAAAAACACCTGAAAATAATTTACCCCCCATATCCTGCCCTCCATCTTAGGAACCAAAGACCAGGATGATGGGGTGAGAAACCTGCCCAAAGTCACACAGAGATTTGGGGGTAGAGCCCAGGATTCTCCCTCCAGCCCCGTCCTGATCCAAAGACCCCCTCATACTACCACTACCCTGATCTAAAAGACTGTCACCTCGGACCCACCCTGATCTAGGGACCCCCACCCTGCCCCCACGCTGACCTAAAGATTCCCAGCCCCACCCTGACCTAGGGACCCCCACTCCACCCCCACCCTGACCTAGGGACCCCCAACCGTAGCTGCACCCTGACTTAGGGACCCCCCACTTCATCCCTATCCTGATGGAGGAGGGACTCTACCCCACCGCTACCCTTATCTAGAGGCTCCACTGTGACTCTGGTCTCAAATGTTTCCAGGAGGCTCCAGTGAGGAGACCAGGGTCAATGCGCTGACCCCAAACCCAGGGTGAAAAGGCCAGAGGCCAAATCAGACTCTAGCTGATGAACCGTCCCTTACTTGTGGCTATTGTTGGGCACAACAGCAGGGGGAGGCCACCTGGCTTTCTTCTCTGGGCCTCAGGTAGAGATCCCGGTGGACAAGAAACCTGGCTGCAGGTTGGGGGTGGGCAGGCAGGCACCCTATGACCCAATAGGTGGGGGTCCTTTGGTAGATAAGGTTGGATGGCCTGGGTGGGTAATACCCTCCAGATTGATGGCAGCCCCTCTGACTTGCTCCAGGGCCTCTGGAAATTTCAGTTCAGCGTCGGTTGGCCAGAGGGGAGGTCTAAGGTACAGAGAAGAAGAGGGGTGTGTGGGGGAGCTGTGGATCCTTGACCCCACATCAGCATCCCCTCCCCCTGCACAAGGCTGAAGCCCCCTGGGCCATACAGGTCACCAGCCCTGGGATCCTGTGGAGCTTGACAGGAAAGAGGAAAAGGAGACACAGTGCCTCAATGGGGAAACTGAGGCAGGGGCAGTTTTGTGTCTTGCATAGAGCCCCAGGGAAGCTTCATGCAGGGGCTGCTTCCAGCTTCCCAGGCTGGGGAGGCAAGGAGGCAGCTTGCTGATGACATACACACCCTCCCTCCTGCCGAAGACCAGAAGGTGGGTTTTGGCCTCTTCCCTTCCCCTTCCCCTGGCCTCTTTCCTTGCCCTTGCCCTGATCAGAGCTGACGGCTTCAGACCGCCATCTCTGCTCCTGCTGCCCCAGCCCCACCAACATGAAAGGACAGGAGTGACTGCTCAGCAGGGAAACAACCCCACTGCCCTTCCTGGCATCTATGGGGTGGAAGGTCAGGCCCAAGCACTGGGCTGTGTCTCCATCAGAGCCCTCATGATTTGGGACTGTCTGTCTGTCTGCATGGAGGAGGAGCCAGTCATTCCCATTTTGCAGACAAGGAGACTGAGCCTGGGCCATGTGTGCCTCGTCTAGGGTCACCCAGCTAGTGCACTGCCCGAAGTTCAAGGTGGCTCAGGTCCTGCTGATTCCTGATTCCCCACCTGGTCTCTGCCCTCCACCGCACACCCCGCCCCAGTGCTGCCTCTCAAAGTGAAGGATGTATCGGCATCGCTGTTATCACAACCCCAGAGGGACACCCAGCCAGGTGCTCCCCACCCTGATCACCCTGATCGGGACCCCCTGGAAGTGTCCCTGTTTGGGGCACCACTTTTCCTCAGGTCCAACTTTGGTTCTGAGGCCACAGGGAGCTCTGTCCCTGGAGAGTGGGATTCTAACACAATGTCCCTTCAGGAGCTGGCGAGAATGCAGATTGTCATGGCAGGGCAGCAGGCTTGGAAAACAAGCATGCCTTGTCCCTGCCCTGCCAGGCTGGGCTAATTAGTGCCCAGGCCACCAGGAGCTTTGTTAGGCAGGCCCTGGGGCCCACCCTGCACCCCACTGCAGGAAACAAAACCCTCCCCTGCTCAGAGGCATCAGGGGCTGGGGAGCCTCCTCTGGCTGGGAGGAGCCGGGAGCCCAGAGTATGGGGGTCCCGTCCTTGATGATGTGCTTCCTCAGCCCAGTCCCAGCCAGAACTTGAGGCCCTGGGTAGCTGAGAGGCCATGCCTTTCCGTCTACACAGCTGGGGCCCACCCCTCGTCCCTGACTGCCCTGCTTCTCCTCCCTGTCTGTCACTGCACTAGCCCTGTGTGGTCTAGGGAGTCAGGCTTCAGGTCTAAAATTCATGTCCCTGGGGCAGCCCTGGTGGCTCAGCGGTTTAGCGCCACCTTCAGCCCAGGGCCTGATCCTGGAGACCAGCATAGAGTCCCACGTCGGGCTCCCTGCATGGAGCCTGCTTCTCCCCTCTGCCTGTCTCTGCGCCTCTCTCTCTCTCATGAATAAAATTTTAAAAAAATATATTTTTTTAAATTTTTATTTATTATTTATGATAGTCACACAGAGAGAGAGAGAGAGAGGCAGAGACATAGGCAGAGGGAGAAGCAGGCTCCATGCACCAGGAGCCCGACGTGGGATTCGATCCCGGGTCTCCAGGATCGCGCCCTGGGCCAAAGGCAGGCGCCAAACCGCTGCGCCACCCGGGGATCCCCTAAAAAATATTTAAAATTCATGTCCTTCCCCTACTTAGAACCCTTCAGGGCTCCCTGTTGTCGTTAGGAAAAAACCCACCTCCACAGCCCTGCCCTGTGAGACAGGAGGCACTCACTGACCAGGCCAGCCACCTCCTCCACCCTCACCTAAGTGAGCCCTAGTTCCCTTGTGTTCCTGCCACATGAGCTCAGGACCCCTCCCCACATCCCCTGCAGGCTGCCCCCTCAGCCTGCCACACACTTATCCTTCAAGATGCCTCTGGGCTATCACCTCCTCTAGGAAGCTGCTATTAAGAATTAGATGTGGTCCAAAGCATGCTTCCCTACCTCCATCAGAGGTCTTCTTGGTTTATACTGTGTATGCACTAGCAAAGCAATTTTGTAGCCACACACTGGGCAGAAGAGGGGCTGAAGGATTGAAAGCAGTAAAAGGGGTTTTGTTGCTAGGACAACAGCAGTTTGAATATGAGCTCTAGCTTTCTTTTTTTTAAGTTTTTTTTTTTTTTTTTTAAGATTTTATTAATTCAGGGATCCCTGGGTGGCGCAGCGGTTTGGCGCCTGCCTTTGGCCCAGAGCGCGATCCTGGAGACCTGGGATCGAATCCCACGTCAGGCTCCCGGTGCATGGAGCCTGCTTCTCCCTCTGCCTATGTCTCTGCCTCTCTCTCTCTCTCTCTCTCTGTATGACTATCATAAATAAAAAAAAAATTATTAATTCATGAGAGACACAGAGAGAGGAAGAGGCAGAGATACAGGCAGAGGGAGAAGCAGGCTCCATGAAGGGAGCCCGGTGTGGGACTCGATCCTGGGTCTCCAGAATCAGGCCCTGGGCTGCAGGCGGCGCTAAACCACTGAGCCACCCAGCCTGCCCTTAAGATTTTGTTTGTTGATGAGAGACACACAGAGAGGCAGAGACATAGGCAGGGGGACAAGCAGCCTCCCTGCGGGGAGCCCAAACTGGGACTCGACCCCAGGACCTGGGATCACAACCTGAGCCAAAGGCAGATGCTCAACCACTGAGCCACCAAGGCGTCCCTAGCTTTTGTATATTATGCACACGTGGACCACTTCTGTGGGATGCAGGGGCGGTTTATGAAATTTGAAACCCCAGGGTAAGCTGTAGAGAAAGAGACTGCTGTTTTTAGAGGGCTGGTAGTTCTCCTGATGGTGCTGTGCCTCGTGGCACTTTATATTTGTTGCTGAAAAGCAATAGGGTTTGGACAAATGACCTCTCTCCAAACATCTGGCTCACAGACCCTGGGAACATGATGACATCGAGGGTTCAGAGGGCCCCAGAAGGCAGGGGGGAATGGAAGGATGTGTGAGCTGGTCCAAGAAAAGCCAGACTGGGCAGTGTAAATCTTAGGAAACCAAGGTGGCTTTAGGACACCAGGACTGGGGTGGGACCAGGAAAGTCACTGCCCTGGGCCTCAAAGCCAGAGTGAGCCTCCACAGGACACTGGTCCCAAAGGTTCCAGGAACAGCTGCCAACACTGACCAATGTTTCCCCATCAGCGGGAAAGTGAACAAAGCAAGAGCTTTCCAGAAAGCCAGAGGCATTTAATTTAAAGGGCTGGTCCTTGACTCCAAGGGAGGCGCTTACCTTTTCCTGGTGCCAAAACATCCTTTCTCATAGGAATCGGTGAAGGCACAGTTGTTTTTTTCCAGCGACTTTTCATGATAAAATAACAGACTGGGAATGTATCTGCCAGCCCCTAGTTGTGTTTCTGGTGGGAGCACTGGGTGACCTGTATGATATCTCCGAAGAACTCCAGATGTCCCTGTGGACTCAGGCCACCTGTGCAGGGAGTGGGCAGCCCTAGAGGAGGAATGGCCAGTGGGTGGTGTCCCTGGCAGTCTGTCTCCCTGGGCAAGAGGCTCGCAGACACACAGAACAGCCATGCTCGCCAGGGTGTGTCTCCACTCCGGCCTGAGTGACTCAATGCACAGATGTGCAAACTGGGGTACGAGGAGAGAGGAATATGGAATAGTAGCTGTGAAGGTCGGAAGCCAAGGGACAGCCTGGGAGGAGGCCCTGCAGCTGGCACCTTCTAGAGACTTCCTTTGGCAAGAGGAGACCAGGTGTCTGGCCCAGCTCACTCAGGACCCAAAGAGGAAGCAGCCCCAGAAGGAGTGGAGTCCATGAGCACCTAAGGCCTCCTCCCAGAGAGGGGGGTCTCTCCCTCAGCAGCAAAGCCCTAAGACAGGAGCCCCTGCTGCCCCTTCACTGTCTCTACTTGGTTCGAGGCCCAGGAGGTGTAATCACTAACACACCAACTCTGGCCCTGGGGTGGTCTGGGTGCCACTCCCTACCTGCCCGGAGATCATGTGTCGGACCCCGTCCCATAAACAGGACCAGAAACAGATCCCGTTCCTGGGGCATCCTGAGGTTTACATGAGTTTATAGACTCTAGGTTGCTTAGAACCAAGGCTGGCATACAGAAAAGAATAAATGCAACACACGTAGGCACTCAGTGGGTGCAGGTAGAACTGGAACTGGCACGTTGCATGCAGAGGCTCCTCTCAGCGTGGCTCTGGCGGTCCCCCGTGGAGGGAGCCGGTCTCCCACGTTACCTGCTCCGTCCTAGTCCCAAAGCGGGAAGCTTCGGGACCTCAGATTGGAGCTCAAGGTGGCATCTCCCTGCCCTCTCTACACCCAGCACTGAAGCGCAGAGTCCTGGCTAACCTTGCCCTCGTGAGCTGTGTGAGCTGGAGGGTGTCCTTAACCCCTCCATGACTCAGTTTCCTCCTCTCTAAAATGCAAGGGCCAGACCACATATAAAAAGAACTGGCCCACAATCCACAGCCTGCGGTCCAGGAAGACAAATGATACCCTCCCCTACTAGTGATCGGCCCCAGATGGCAGGGACTCCATCAGTAGCCGCCAGCTTCCTGAATTCTTGCCTTCACTTCCAACTCAGGACCAACCAGAAAAAAACAAATATATTGCCCAGCTCCATCGCAGAGGTGATACCCACCCTGATTCTAGTTATCCTGCCTCCATTTTCCCTATGCCAACAGCCTCCGACCCAGACATAGCTACACCTTCCCTTTTGCCTGCCCTCAGGCTCTCTGGCTCCCTGGCCAGCCTGGAGTGTCTGCAAAACACAAGCCATGTGGCCGACTCCCTTGCCATACAGTCAGCTCTGGATCAACCCCGTTTGCTTGTCCTCATCTAAGTGGTCCCCATTTATTCCTGCAACCCATACGCAGTTCTTAGCTCGAGACCTACCCTGTAATAAGTACTCAGCAATGCCAGCTTTGGGTTCACTTGGCCAGCCTTGGTTTACCATCTGTCCTTAGGAAATGGTGGAGGCCACACGGACAAAGTCCCCAGGACCTTGAAAACCCTGGACAGAGAGAAGTGGTAGCAGAGACCTTCCCTCATGCTGGGGCTCATGACACTGTGGGCTGTGTCAACCCAGAGGGAGGTGCCAGGATCCTCTGGCCGGGAAGGCAGAGTCCACGTGTTCGCAAGTAAGGGTGTGGCCTTCAGAGTGATGGCCTCAGCTGATATCTCCATGGTGATGTCACTCCCAGCCCCAGCCAGGGACCACATCTGAACAATCATTTTTTTGTGTTTTGAACAGAAACACAACATCCAAACAATCACCTTAACAGAAACGGGTTTAAATTCCTTTTGTTAGTTAAGTAACACATATGTCGACTGTGGAAAAATGCAGAAAAAGGGGGAGAAAAATCCTAGAGATTCCCTCCACCCGAAGCCCACCACCATTGCCAGTTTTCTCCCCCCCATCTGTGGCTTACAAGATTGAGAGTCTAGCATACACACAGTTTTACCACATGCATTTTTTAAACTGAAGCATAATTAACATAACACATTATTTTCAGATGTGTGTTACGTGCATGTTTCAATTGACATAAAAATGGGACCGCCGGGATTCCTGGGTGGCTCAGCGGTTAAGCACCTGCCTTCAACCCAAGGCATGATTCCAGAGTCCCGGGATCGAGTCCCACGTTGGGCTCCCTGCATGGAGCCTGCTTCTCCCTCTGCCTGTGTCTCTGCCTCTCCCTCTCTCTGTGTCTCTCATGAATAAATAAACAAAATCTTAAAAAACAAAACAAAACAAAAATGGGACTGTTTCCCCCATGTTATTACAAATTCCTTGTAAAGAGCAAGGCTATAAAATATTCCATCATGCCAATGTCCTGTGTGTCCTAAAAGATAAAATAAAACAATAAAAAGTCCACCAGAGCGGTGGCAACCTGCAGGGCAGCCAGGCCTCTCCTGTGGTCTCTGCCTCCAAGAGCTCTGCCCCGGCTCAAGGTGGCATCTCCCTGCCCTCTCTACACAGGGAGGCTGTTATTCCCAGGGCGCTCTTCCCATGAAAGCCCCCCCGGCCCTCACCACCGTCTCGTGGGGCTGCTAGTCAGGGCCAGTGTCAGCAAGAAAATGGCCCAATCAGCGCTTTCTGTGGAGACAAAAGTCCTGGGTGAGAGGTCAGCTGGGAGGGCTCCCTTCCCCTGGTCCGCACCGCCACTGCCCCCCCAGGCCTGATGTCCAGGGGCAGGCATCATGCCCAGCTCCAGTCTCTACCTCTGCAACATTCACTTAGCCTCAGGAAGCAGCAAACCTCAATCTGAGCTTCCACAAAGTAGAAACTCTCTTTTCTTACCTAGAACAAGCGTGACAGGTGAGTCGTCCCTTTGCAGCTCCGCCCATGGTGTCCAGGGAAGGGGAAGCTAGTGCCCTGCCTGCATGTTAGTATGAAGAATGCTGGGGGCTGTCAGGGAGGGAGGGGGCTGGTGAGGGGCCAGGGGTGGGTGGAAGGCAGGAGGGGGTGTCTGAACCTGGTCAGGCATCACTGAGCTCAGGTGCATCACAGCAGGTCAGACCCTGCCCTGGATAGATCCCCGCTTTTCTTTATTTTCTAATTTTTATTATTTTTAGCCCTGCCTCTCTTTGGGCCTCAGTTTACCCATCTTTGAAAGGAGGGGTCAGGACTAAACTCTGGTTTAGTTTCCAACTGAGAAACTTCTTAGCCTATTTCCGATGGGCTGATGTCCTGGGAACTTTGGCCATTTTCCTGATTCCAGAAGCCTTAGGTGCCAAAGGAGGGAGAAGTGACCCCAGGACCCAGGTGCCACTTCATCTGGGTCAGAAACCCATCCATTTGGGCAAATCATACTCTCTGCTATGCCCTGTTCCCCTCTAATGAGCCTACACCCATCTTTTCTGAGCTCTCTGCCCTAAAACCTTGGATATACAAACTACGTAGAGCTTCAAAAGGTCCAAGAATTGTCTGAACCTGTCTGCAAAACTCTGCGTGTGTATACGTGTGCATGGGTACGTGTGTGCACACACACGTACATGCATCAGCATATTGTATGTTTCTGGGAGAGTCCACAGGTCTCAAGTTTCTTTCTTTCTTTTTTTTTTTTTTTTTTTTACAGGTCTCAAGTTTCAAGGGCACCAGTGCCCCTAAAATCTTAAGAACCTCTGGCAGGGCCTGGGCTCCTCCCCTGTTTTCTTTTTCTTTTTTTCTTTTTTTTTAAATTAAATTAAATTAAATTTATTTATGATAGGCACACAGTGAGAGAGAGGCAGAGACATAGGCAGAGGGAGAAGCAGGCTCCACGCACCGGGAGCCCGACATGGGATTTGATCCCGGGTCTCCAGGATCGCGCCCTGGGCCAAAGGCAGGCGCTAAACCGCAGCGCCACCCAGGGATCCCTTTTTCTTTTTTTCTTTTCTTTTTTTTTTTTTTAATATTCTTTTTTAAAAAATATTTTATTTATTTATTCATGAGAGACACGGAGAGAGAGAGAGTCAGAGACACAGGCAGAGGGAGAAGTAGGCGCCATGCAGGGAGCCCCATGTGGGACTTGATCCCAGGACTCCAGGGTCACGCCCTGAGCCAATGGCAGGCGCTAAACCGCTGAGCCACCCAGAGATCCTCCCCCTGCCCTGTTTTCTTTGCTGCACGCCCCCCCACCCCACAGCGTCCCAGCCCCTGAGGTCTAGCCTGGACTCCCACAGTCTTCTAGCTAGTCTCTCTCGGGGTCTCAGCCTGCCTCTGAGGCTGCTCATCCCTCAGCAACTCAGTTGAGTTGCTTCTTCTTCTTCTTTTTTTAAATAGTTATTTATTTATTTATATTTATTTTGAGGGTGGAGAGGCAGAGAAAGAGTCTTAAGCAGATTCTGCTCTGAGCCCAGGGCCCCATGTGAAGCTCCATCCCAGGACCCTGAGATCATGACCTGAGCTGAAACCAGGAGTCAGATGCTCAACCCTCTGAGCCAAGCAGGGGCCCACTGAGTTGCTTCTGATTGGCTCTCACCTGGTTTGCCTCTTCAGGGCCCCCAGGGTCTTTGCAGTCATCCTGGGCTCCCTTCCCACAGGGAGGGAGGGAGGCCTGTGGCCGAATCTAGGAGACCAGGACCCAAAAGAGCCCAGCCCTTCACTGTGTGCTTCCTCCTCTCTCTGGCTAGAGAGGACTCTGTTTGAAATCTACCCCCTCACCCCTGCTCACAGGAGGAAATCCAAACTCTTTAACACATCCTCCAATGACCTTGCTCTTTGAGAGAAATTCACATTTCTCTTCTTTTTTTAAAAAATCATTTATTTATTTATTTATTTATTTATTTATTTATTTATTTATTTATTTATTTGAGACACACAGAGAGAAGCAGGGACATAGGCAGAGAGAGAAGCAGGTTCCCTGCAGGGAGCCCAGTGAGGAACTCGATTACAGGACCACGGGATCACAACCTGGGCTGAGGGCAGAATGCTCAACCACTGAGTCACCCAGAAGCCCCTCACATTTCTTTTCTTTTCTTTTTAAATATTTTATTTATTTATTCATGACAGAGAGAGAGAGAGACAGAGAGGCAGAGACACACAGGCAGAGGGAGAAGCAGGCTCCATATATGCAGGGAGCCCGACATGGGACTGGATCCCGCGTCTCCAGGATCACACCCCAAGCTGAAGGTGGTGCTAAACCATTGAGCCACCAGGGCTGCCCTCACATTTCTTTTCTTAAAAAACAAAACCCAGCGTGGGGTTTGAGCTCACCACCCCAAGATCAAGAGTTGCACACTCTACAGACTGAGCTGGCCAGGAGCCCTGAAGTGCACACCTGTGGAATGCTAACTGTAGACTAGACACTGACTGCTCTTAGCACTTCATGCAGAGTAATGTACTCAACCTTGACAACAACCCTAGGAGGTAGTCTATCACAAGCTTCACTTTATAGATGGGAAAACTGAGGCCCAGAGAGGATTGCCCATCAGCTGCTAGGTGATGGAACTGGATTCTTGTGTTTTTTTTTTTTTAAGATTTTTATTTATTTATTCATGAGATATACACACACAGAGAGAGAGAGAGAGAGAGAGAGAGAGAGAGGCAGAGACACAGGCAGAGGGAGAAGCAGGCTCCATGCAGGGAGCCTGATGTGGGACTTGATTCCAGGTCCTCGGGATCATGACCTGAGTCAAAGGCAGATGCTCAACCACTGAGCCCCCAGGTGCCCTGGAGCTGGATTTTTACCTCTGCACTGTGCCTTGTGGCTTATCTCCTAATTTTTAGACCGTCCAACCTGGCCACATGGGCACATTAGCTCCCTGGTTCCTGAACACAGCCCTCTCCACCTGTAATTCCATCTCCTCCCATCAGGTTGACACCTCCTCCAGACTATTCTTCTCTGGGCCCACTCTACACCCTCCTCTCCTCTTGGTCTCCAGGTCTGGCTCTACCCACCAGCTGGAGACCTCCTCCTCAGGGCTGGCCAGCGCCCAGCCTCCATCATCACACCTTTACCCTTTAGCTAAAGTGAACTGAAACACTACCCTCAATTTGTAGGCGGGGAAACTGAGTTCAAGAGGTTAACTCATTCCTTAAAGATTATGGATACCAGAGGAGTGGAGGGATGGTGGTGGTAATTAAGCCAATACATTCGTTCAAGTGTCATTGAGTGTCTACCCTTGGCCAGGCACTGAACTGGGTGCCTTGGGGGGATATGAAGCCTGCCTGATGCCTGCTCTCCTTGATGTGTCACTGTGTGGACCACAGTGTCCCCCAACACATCCATATTTCCATATTCAAGGGGCTGGAGATGAATTTGAGCTGGGCTTTGAAAGGGAAGGATGATTTCTCAAACGGAGAAAAGGCACTACTCCGGGTAGAAAAAGACTGTAAGGGCAAAGGCTCAGAGGTTAGCTTATCAAGGGGGCAGGGGGTGCAGGTAGAACGAAGGCAGGAAGGCCAATCCCAGTGCAGGCACCTATGGGTGTTAGGATTCCCTTACTTCTTGCTCCTGGGCTGCCACTTAACCTCTGGCTCCCCATGGGGGACGGGGGCATGGAGGGGGAGGGCTGGCACAGGAGACAGATGTTACTGCAGGGAGGAGGGATGCAATATTCCTCTGGAACTTGGGTACCACTTTTTCCAAAGACGTGTTGGGAGCGTTATCAGCCAGACACCCGTGCCATTTCCCTCCCTCCGCTCTGGCCTCAGGACAGCTCAGGGAGACCTGGAGTTCTCAGCTCGGCTCCACCATCCCTTCCTTATCCCTTCCTGTCCCGTCCAAACGTCACCTCCTCTGTGGAGCCTTCCCGGAAACTCCAGGAGCCTCCGCGTCCCTCCCCGCCCAGCATCCCGAGCCCCCACCTCTCCCAGGGGCGTGGGACGGCCTCGCGCGTGGCGGGTGCGCGCCCCCGGCCGCGTGTTTCCCTCACCACCACCACCACCGCCCCCCAGCCCCGGGGCGGACGGCCGCGCGCGGAGGTCGAGGTGCGGCCGCGCTTTCCGCCCGCCCGCCCGCTGGCAGCGCGGCGCGGCGGCCCGAGGACCGCGAGGCCAAGCGAGCGCGCGCCTGCCCCCCGCCGCGCCAGGCCCCGCCCTCCCGCGCCCGCCCCAGCGCCGGCCCCTTTTGTTCCCTCCCGGAGCCGGGCCGCTCGCTCCGCTCCCGCTCGGCTCGGCTCGGCTCGGCTCGGCTCGGCCGCGGGGCGCGCCGGCGGCGGCTGGGGCTGCTCGGTCCGCGCCGCCCGCCTTCCCGCCGCCGCCCGGACGCCAGGCCCGGGCCCGGGCCCGGAGCGCGAGCGCGGAGCCCGGCGCCGGGAGGGGCCGCAGCATCGTCTCCCCCGCGGCGCCCCGGCCCGGAGCGGAGGCGGAGGAGGAGGAGGCGGAGGCCGGGCTGCGAGCCGCCCGCCGCCGGGGGCCCAGGTAGGAGCCGCCGGAGGCCCCCGGGGAGGCGGCTGGCCGGGCAACAAAGGAGCGGGGGCCGCGGGAGGCGGCGGGGCCTGGGCTGCAGCGGGGCGGCCGCCCGCGGGCCCTGCCGGGCGGGGGGGCGGGGGGCGCGGGCAAGGGCAAGGGCGCGAGCGCGGGCACGGGCCGCCCCGGCCGCACCCCCACTGCCCCGGCGCCCGCGGGCGAGGAGGGGGCGCGGCTGGCGTGGGGCCCCCGGGCAGCGGGTCCGTCCGCGGGGGCACCGCCGACACCCTGGGCTCGGCGCAGCGGCGGGGGGGCCGCCGGGCCCGGCTCTCGGGGGCAGCGCGGGGCGGCCGGAGGCGCCGCAGGGGTGGGAGGGGCGGGCAGGGGCGGGCAGGGGTGGGGGCGCCCGGCCCGGTGGGCGCGGCCGCGCAGCACCCCCTCTGCAGACCCCGGGCCTGCGGGAACACGGAGCCCGCGCCCCCCGGCTGGGGTCGCCCGCCCGGTCGCCTTTGCAAAACTTGGTTGAAGTGCACGGCGGAGGCGGTGAGGGGCACTGGGGCAGGGCGGCTTCGCGCAGGGGGAGCACCCCGAGGCTGGCGCTTCGAGCTGGTGAGGCAGCAGATTTCCTGCCCTCCCCACAGGGAGGGGCCTTCGCCGCCGAGATGCTTTGCTGGGCCTCCAGGGCGCGCCCGTTTGGGCCCTTCAGGCGGGGCCTGGGCGGGGCGGGTGCCCACTGGGCACTGCCACGCAGGCCCCAACCCCACCCTAGGAAGGATGGACAGAGGGGGCACCTTGGGGAGGGTCACACACCCAGCAGCGCATCCCCCGCCGATGATACCCCGCCGCTCCCACCTGGGAGAGAAGTAGGAGTCCAATAGGAGGGGGCAATGTCCTCACCCTTGTAAGATGCCCAGGGGAGGTCACTGGGGCTCGCACCGGCCTAGGGCTGCTGGCAGAGGAGGAGGAGAGTGCAGGGAACACCACGTGGGGCAAGACTCCCCGCCGGTGGTAATGTAAACAATGAGCCCTTCATTCATCCCACTGCTGTCACCTGGCCTCAGCTCCTCCCAAGGAGAACAGCCCAGCAGCCCTTGAGTGCAATGGTCATGGTGGGGGAGCTGGAAATACAGAGGGGGGACACCTGGAAGTTGGGGTGGAGCAGGGAGTTTGCTGCTAGGATTCCAGAAGGGGCTTCAGGCAGGCGAAGCGGCAGGGCGCTTGGAGTCCAAAAGGTGGCTCTTGGGTTGGAGGAGCAGTAGAGGATCTAGGTGACTGCGTATGGGGCTTAAGTCGGGGAAGTTCTGTTGAGGGAAGGGATTGTTCTGTGCCTCCTACTTTTGCAGATGCCCCCCCCCCCAGGCTGTATTGGCATCTACAGCTCCTGGCCCAGGAGAGATGTTGGGGTACCCGCTCCAGGTTGGGGGGGAAGTGGGGATAGACAGAGCAGAGCTTCAAAGGCAGAGGACACCTGGCAGAGGGAGTCTGAGGGAGCCTCTGCACACACGAGCGTGTACCAGTGAGATTCTAGGTGTGCCCTGCAGGCTGTGAAGATGGTGTGTGCAGTTCTGCACGCAGAGCTTGAAATCCCAAGGAGGGGATCCACCCCCAGAGGCACCAGTCCCTTTTCAGTATCTGCTACTTGCTTTGGTGGTTGAGAGTTTGGATGCCGGCACCTGACAGCCTGGGTTCTGGCTCTGTTACTTACCAGTTGTGTGACCTCAGATGAATCACTGTGCTCCTCTGCCTCGGTTTCCCTATCTATAAAACGAAGGTGCCTATGGTTGTCTGTCTCTTGGGGTTGGTGTGGGAGTCGGATGGATGGGGTATGGGTGAAGGGTGTGCGCTGTGACAGGGAGAGTGCCCAGTGTTTGTTTTGCTGCTGTGCTTGGTGTCGCCTCCTTGGGCACACGTGTGCTCATCCCCTCCCCAGCTGTCCACCGTGGGGCAGTCCTGCCTGTTAGCCACTCCCTGTGCCTTCCTCCCCGGGCTGCTCTCTCTGCTGTGTTCTGTGATGTAGGGGACACTTTCCTCCTGGCCTCCCCTCCGCAGCTCTGCCACCCTGAAGATTGACCCGGGTCCCCTTGATGCCATCTCTTCCACCTCTGCCTCTATGCCCAGAGGAGCGGGGGCAGCATTCCTGACCCAGCTGGTCCCCTGCCTTCTTCGTCTGAGCTGCTGAAACAAAATACCACAGACTGGGTGGTTTTCAACAGAAATTGATTTCTCACGGTTCCGGAGGCCGTAAGCCCAAGATCAGGTTGCCGGCATGGATGGGGGAGGCCCTCTTCCGGGGTGCAGACTTCTTATGTTCCCACATGCCAGAAGGGACCTGGGAGCTGTCTGGGGTCCCTTTTATGAGGCTACTAATCCCTTTCAGGGGGGCTCCTCCCCCATGACCCTATCACCTCCCAAAGACCCCACCTCCTGATACCTTCACGTTGGGGATTAGGACACAGGCACATTTAGCACCTGCCCAGTGGTTGTTGGGAGAGAACGGCAGCTTTTGTGTAGGCTTGAAAAAAACAACACATACCGAGTGCCTGCTCTGTGCCAGGAACTGTTTCGAGCTCGCCAAGCACATGCATTCATTTGTGGAGATCTTTACAATGCTGCCCACATTTTACCGATGAGGGAATCGGGGCATAGAGAGGTTTCCCTGTCTGCCTTTCCGCTACCGTGTGCCTGGGAGACATGCTACCACGTGCATTTCAGTAAAGCTTGGTTTGTGCCGTACCTTCCTCAGACACCACCCTGTTCCTTCTCTCAAGTACAAAGTCCGCACACTGTCTGGCTCCCAGGGCCCACCCGTACATAGCTGGCTGTGCTTTGGCTTCCCGGCCAGGCTCTCCTGCTCTCCACCCCCGTCTCGTGCTGGCTCCTCGGCCCAGACGAACCTCAGCTTTGATGAACTGGGAGTGGTGGGCATGGCATGCCTTGGTGAGCAGGAAGGCAGGGAGGGCCCTGACCATGTCTCCGGGATGATTTTCTTGCAGGGCACAGGAAGCTCCTCCAATTAGGTTAAGTGAGAGGGGAGTTAGGAGGGAATGGGAGCTTACACAGCCAACAGTTGCAGGAGGCCTGGCTCCCCGAGGAACCAGGATGCTGGCAGCCCCCCCCCCCCTTCTGGCTTTCCTCTTTCTGGACTATGGTTTCATTTTCTCTGCCTCTCTAGATGCATCTGTCCCTTCTTCTCTCCCTGTAGACTGGCTCTCTGGGTTGTTGGCATAGCTGCTCTGAGTGGTGGCTTTAGCTTGAGGCCACAGGACCTCCTGTGGGCTCTCCTCTCAGTCTTGGGGTGCTAGAGAGACCAACTGGCCCAGCATGGGTGGGGGTACCCACCGTGTCGCTCAGCTGGTGGGGGGCCAGGCCACGTGGTCTCTGGGGCCAGGGGCTGGGAATACTGCTACAGTGTTGGTGTTGCCTGCTGTATGATACGTGGTATGTGCTGGAGGAGGACTAGGGGAGGGCAGGTGAATTGGGACATTGCTGTCTTTGGATACTCAGGATCTGGTAGGAGAGGCAGACCCAGGGCCAGTTAACTGTGGTCTCCACTACTAGTCAGTGCGATTTCCTGGGAGTAGCTGGAGTACATCAGACTGGCCTGTGTGGGGAGGGAGGGTGGGGGATGGGAGGGAGTGGGGGAGTGTGAACCACAGCTCCTTCCCCCCACCCCCAGCCTTGGTTCAGAAGCTGATGAGGTTCTACCCTTTAGGATCTGGAGACTGGAGATCTGGTTGCCAGCCAGGCACCCGGGTCACCCCACTGCCCACCCGCCCCACCACTCCCTTGCAGGGCTGCCAGGGTCAGTGTGCAGAAACAGTAATACAAAGCTCATGTTTTCAGAGGAAGTGATTCAAAATGGTAATGAAACATTTCCCTCCTGAATAGAAAGCAGAGCATGCCAGGTGGTTTTTATTAACAAGGCATAAATTTGGGGCTTTGTCCACTTAACACTTCTGTCTTCACTGGGCAGCTCTTGATGCATCCCTAGAATCTAGTCTTTGGCTCTGTCTGCCCAGGAAAACACCTGCTCCGGGTTCACATCCTTCTTCGCCCTCGTCGTCTCTTTGCCACAAGAGGGTGGAATTTCAGGCCCACACAGGGTCCCTGTTTTGCTGGCTGGGGGCTCAGCGTACGGCCCACCATTCTTCCAAGTGGAGTCTGAAGCTGGACGCTGCCATGAGGGAGGGAGCGATGTTTGGGGTCTCTGGATGTTTTGCTGCCTCGTATCCTGATTCTGCTCTGGCTGTTACCTTTTCTGCTATAGACTGTTCCTTGCATAAATTCGTTGGTTCCTTGACACAGCTCACAGTTTAGCTGCTTTTGGACCTGGGGCTAAGCCCAGCACGAGGAGGAGCAGTGATTTGCAAAGATAAACACAGTATAACGGAATGGAAATGGGGTGAGAAGGTTGAGCAAGAGGGAAATTGAAAATCAAATGAAGCCAGAGGGGGCTGCTGTCCCTTCTACTGGAGGTAATTTGACTCTGACCTTTCCAGCAGCCAGATCTGAGGGGGAAGTGGGAGTTTGGAGGGGCTGTACTGTCCCCTCGCCTTGTGTGAGCCCCACTATATATACTGCTAAAGCCTAAGGGACGCAGTGCAACTGTAGGGAGGGGTGGGGCAGCGTGGTCCCAAGTGTGGTCCCTGGTCCAGAATGCAGGGGGGCGGGGGAGCAGCCACCTCCTAGAGGGTCCCTGTGAACAGCTCAGAGCTGGGACTCGTGTGCACAGCTGGCCCCCTCCACCGAGGTGTGACTAGTCCCAGGTGAGAGTGAGAGCCAGTGAACCAGGAGGCACACTGGTCTCTGCCCAAGAATTTCCATCTCACGAGGAGGCACTGGGGCCATGATACTGGGTATGCACCCAGTCGGCCCCAGTAGTTAGCTGAGGGATAGAAGAGGGACATAGGCATTCTGGCAGGATGAGTGATGGCGGTGAGGTGTCTTTAGGAGCAATGAGAAGTTCAGGGAAGCTGGAACAAAGGGTGCTGGGTGGGGAGGGGCCAGAGTCCGGCAGTGCCTGGGCTGGTGGGCAGACATGCTACAGACCATGTGGCCTTGGCACCCAGGGCCATGGGGTGCCCTCCTGACCTCTTGCTTAAACCTCTGCCCTTGTGCCCCTGACTCAGGTGCCTGGAGGATAGCTGGTCTTGGTTCTGAGAAAGTCAGGAAGGTGGCTAAAAGTTCAAGCTCCATGTCCAAGAGGGCCTGAGTTCAAATTCCACACCTGCTGTTGGTTGGTCCTATCACCCTAGGCAAACGATTGAGTCCTCCAGACCCTCAGTTTCCCCACTAGTAAAATGAGTGGAGCTCATAACAGGGCTGTTGTAAAGGTTAAATGAGTTGGTATTTATAAAGCACTGGGACTGGTGTCTGGAGCAAAACAGATCGTGCATGTCTGTGGCTCCTGAGGCTGGAGCAGTTCAGTAGAAGACGGGGGCTCATTCCACCTGAGCCCCCCACCCTAGTGGATCCCCACACCCACACAGGATCTGAGTCCAGCACAGTGCAGAAGCAAGCTCTCTCCGTGATGGGGGGGCGGGGAATGTGGACACGGGGTCATCCTTCCCCCTGTGGTGGACTGGCCCTGAGGGGATGGGGGTGCTCAGCACGGTCCATTAATGGCTAATGTTGTTATTGACAGTAACAGTAGCTGTGTGAGTTTGGGAGAGCCTCTCAGGGCAGCTGTACCAAGGGGAGCAGAAACGAGCTCTGAGAAGAGGCCTCATTCTCAGCTTGATTCCCTCCAGTGAAGGGAGGCTCACTGCCTGCTTTTTTGTTTCATTGGACCCACAGATGGTTAGCATCCACTCTGTGTGCTAGATGCTCATAGTTTGGAATGTGCTGCTCTTCCCAGAGATTGCTCAAGCCAGCCAGTGAGTGTAGCGATGGTTTGTGAGCAAGCTGCCGTGGGCCTCCAGCTGAGTGTCGGCAGGATGAGGATGGTAGAGGAGGGCACTTCCGTTCATTCATGTTTCTTTCATTCATTCCTGGATTCATTAAACATTTTGAGCTGCTGTGTGTGCTGGGCGCTGTCCTAGGTACCGAGAGCCCAGCAAAGAACAAGAGAGGCAAAGTACCTGTCCTCTTAAAGCTGCTTTCAGTGAGAGGTGAGGGAGTTTGCCAGTTGGGGAGAGGAGAGGCATTCCATTTTGTTTTTAAATGTATTTATTCATGAGAGAGACACACAGAGAGGCAGAGACACACACACAAAGGCAGAGGGAGAAGCAGGCTCCCTGCGGGGAGCTCAATGTGGGGCTCAGCCCCAGGATCCTGGGATCACGACCTGAGCTGAAGGCAGATGCTCAACCACTGAGCCACTCAGGCATCCCAAGGAAAGGCATTCTAGGCAGAGGGAACAGCATGTGCAAAGGCCTGGGGATGTGACCGAATACGTATGGGTGTGGATGGGCATCTGCGGCATTTCGGCAGCATTTGGTGGCTGGGGTGGTGGTTGCCTTCCAGAAAGCACTAAAAGAAAACACTGAGTATAAGGGCTTGCTAGTGACTGACCTCATCCCTGAGGCCACTAGGTTTTGCCCCTCCTCCACCCATCCCGCCTCCAACCCTCGCCAACAGCTCTGGGTTGCCGTTCAGAGGTGTTGATGGTGCCCATCGGCCCCAGAGCTGGTCCATCCATTCTCCAGGCTGCTGCGTGGGCCCTGTCATGGCAGTGAGGGGCAGGCCCAGATCTCAGTGGATTCAGCCTCTTCCCTGCCCCTTGCCTGCAGGGGAAGGCTCAAGAGAGGATCCTGGGTGCTGACGTGCGTGTCTTACGTTGGAAGAAGGTTGGTGTGCTGGAAGGTTGTCCAGTGAGCACAGCACTGCTGCGTGTCAGGGCCTGGATGCTTGAACTCCCTGGGGCCTGGGCCTGCCCTCAGGGAGCTTGGAGGATGGTGGAGAGACAGGTGCTCCAGTGGTTCTGCATGGTTAGGCACCACCTCCTGGGGCTGTCTGATGAGTGGGAAGGCCCCAGGGGGGCAGGGATCACACCTGTTTCCTCCACTTCTGCTGCCACCCGCCCCTAGTCCAGGTAATTAAAAAAATCCAGGATCCCTGGGTGCCTCAGCGGTTTAGCGCTGCCTTTGGCCTGGGGCGTGATCCTGGAGACCCGGGATTGAGTCCCATGTCGGGCTCTCTGCATAGAGCCTGCTTCTCTCTCTGCCTGTGTCTCTGCACCCCCCCATATCTTTCATGAATAAATAAAATCTTAAAAAAATTAAAAAAATAAAAACCCCCAAATATATATATTTTTTTTCAAAGTTTTTTTTTTTTTTTAATTAAAATACAACTGAAATGCCCGTATAACAGAACCCAGATCAGGAATGTGAGAGACTGCTGGCTCCCCAAAGCTCCTCTTACTTGTCCTTCCAGTCAATAAACCTGACCCAAGGAAACCCCTTCCCTGATTTCTGATGCCATCAATAAAGGTGGTCTGGCAACTTTGTTTTTATTTATTTGCTTGTTTATTTTTAAGTAGGCTCCATGCCCAGCATGAAGTCCAGCTCCGGGCTTGAACTCACATCGCTGGGATCATGACCTGAGCCGAGATCAAGAGTCGGATATTTAACTGACTGAGCCTCCTAGGCACTCCTATATTTTTATTTTTAATCGTGCTGTAGTTGACACAGACTGTTATCAGTTTCAGACATACAGCATAGTGACTCGACAAGTCTGTACATTGTTCAGTGCTCCTCACAACTGTCACCACACCAAAGTTATGACAATATCTTTCACTGCATTTCCTATGTTGTACTGTTCATCCCTGTGACTTACTTATTTTATAACTGCAGGTTTATACCTTTTAATCCCCTTCACCTATTTTGCCCATCCTCCCACCCTCTTCCCCTCTGGCATCCACCAGTCTGTTTCCCTGCATTTATGAATCTGTTTGTTAGGACTTCATTTTATGTGTTTATTTATTTTTATTATTTTTATTATTTTTAAAGATTTTGTTTATTTTTTTTAATTTTATTATTATTATTTTTTTATGATAGTCACAGAGAGAGAGAGAGAGAGAGAGAGAGAGGCAGAGACACAGGCAGAGGGAGAAGCAGGCTCCATGCACCGGGAGCCCGATGTGGGATTCGATCCCGGGTCTCCAGGATCACGCCCTGGGCCAAAGGCAGGCGCCAAACCGCTGCGCCACCCAGGGATCCCAAAGATTTTGTTTATTTATTCATGAGAGGCACAGAGAGAGAGGCACAGACGCAGGCAGAGGGAGAAGCAGGCCCCATTCAGGGAGCCTGACGTGGGACTCGATCCTAGGTCTCCAGGACCACACCCTGGGCTGAAGGCGGCGCTAAACCACTGAGCCACCCGGGCTGCCCTATTTTAATTTTTTTAAAAGATTTTATTTATTTATTTATTTGAGAGAGAGAGAGAGAGCAGTTGCGTGCACACATGCATGAGTAGGGGAGGGACAGAGGGAGAAGCAGATCCCATTCCCACCCCACTGAGCAGGGGAGCCTGAAGATGTGGCACTGGATCCCAGGACTCTGGGATCATGACCTGAGTTTGAAGGCAGATGCTTAACCGACTGAGTCCCCTAGGCGCCCCTAGAACTTCATTTTAAACAGAAGCAAGTAATGCTTCTGTATTATGCTGTATGCCCCCTTACACCTGGCTTCTTTCGATCAGAACCACAGAACTCACATTGGTGCATAGAGTTATAGTTGCTACTTCTTCACTGCTGTAGTTTATTCTTTCCTGAAGAAACCACAACTTAATTACTATTTCTAATTGTGATGGCTATCTGGGTTAATTCAGTGTGGGAGTATTAGAAACCGCACCTCTTCTGGGGCACCGATGCCCCCCCATCTGCCTTCCTGTTGGGGGGGGTGTGCCTAGGAGTGGCGTCACTGGGTCACGTTTAGGTTTAGTCTGTGAGGCCAAACCCGCTTCCAAATCGCTAACCAGTTTGCGCTGGTCCGGCAGTGCACAGGCGCTCTGGGTCTTCCTCGCCCTCAGGACACCCGGGGTGGTGGGTCTGCTTCACTTTAAACCTTCTGGTCAATGGACGGAGTCAGCCAGGTGACCAGCAAAGGCGAGCATCTTTCCTTATGCCTGCTGGTCTTTTTTTTTTTTTAAGACTTTATTTATTTATTCATAGAGACAGAGAGAGAGAGAGAGAGAGGCGCAGACACAGGCAGAGGGAGAAGCAGGCTCCATGCAGGGAGCCCGACATGGGACTCGATCCAGGGTCTCCAGGATCATGCCCTGGGCTGCAGGCGGCGCTAAACCGCTGGGCCACTGGGGCTGTCCCCTGCTGGTCTTTTGAATGCCCTCTTTTTGTGTGGTGCTCACTCAGTTGTTTTGCTTGTCTTTCTAACTTGATTTACTGGACTTCTTTCTATATTCTGGATATGAATCCTCCGTCGAATGTAGGAATTGCAGATACCTTCTTTCCCTTCTGTGGCGAGCTCTTGACATGCACTCTGTCCCTCAGCAGTACCATGTGATGTACAGAAGCTCTTAATCTTAACTTTGTCCAATTTATCCATCCTTTACCTGCTTTCCAGTGCTTCCTGTGTCCTAGTTAAGGAATCTTTGCCTGTCCTAGTGTCATGAAGATCTTTTTTTGTCTTCTGCTAAAAACTGTAGTTAGATCTTTCACAGTTAGATCTGCGTCCATCTGGAATTAATTTTTGTGTATGATGTGAAGTCAACGTATTAGTTTCCTTTTGCTGCTCAGACGAGTGACCAAAAATGTGGTGGCTCCCCAAACAACACAAATTATTATAATTCTGGAGGCTGGGAGTCTGAAATGGATCACTCCAGGCTAAAATCAGGGTGCTAGCAGGGCCGTATTCCTTCTAGAAGTTCAGAGAAGGATCTGTCTCTTGACTTTCCCAGCTTCTAGAGGCCACCCACATTCTTTGGCTGATGCACACCCCCCCCACATGTTGCACTCAGTTTTTGGCACACTGCCATCTCTCTGATTCTATCTGTCCTTTCTCCCTCTTGCACTTAGAAGGATCCTTGTGATCACATTAGGTCCGCCTGGGTAATCCAGAATAATCTTTCTTTTTTTTTTTTTTTAAAGATTTTTATTTATTTATTTATTTATGATAGACATAGAGAGAGAGAGAGAGGCAGAGACACAGGCAGAGGGAGAAGCAGGCTCCATGCTGGGAGCCTGACGCGGGACTTGATCCCGGGACTTCAGGATCGCGCCCTGGGCCAAAGGCAGGCGCGAAACCGCTGAGCCACCCAGGGATCCTCCAGAATAATCTTTCTATCTGCAGGTCAGCTGACTAAAATCCTTGATTCCATTTATAACCTTAATTCCCCATTGCCAAATGTGAGCTAACGTGTTAACAGGTTCCAGGAATGGGGACATAAACACTGTTAGGAGGCCATTATTTCTGTCCACTATAGCTGGGATCATGATTTTTCCCTGCATGTAGTTATCCAGTTGACTCAGCATTACTTACTGTAAAAACCATCCTTTGCTCAGGGTATTTTTTTTTAATTTTTATTTATTTATGATAGTCACACAGAATGAGAGAGAGAGGCAGAGACATAGGCAGAGGGAGAAGCAGGCTCCATGCACCGGGAGCCCAACGTGGGATTCGATCCCGGGTCTCTAGGATCGCGCCCTGGGCCAAAGGCAGGCGCTAAACCGCTGCGCCACCCAGGGATCCCTATTTTTTTTTTTTAAGATTTTATTTATTTACTTGAGAGAGAGAGCATGAGTGGGTGGGGGGAGGGCAGAGGGAGAAGGAGAAGCAGACCACCACTGAGCAGGGAGCTCAATGTGGACCTCAATCCCAGAACCCTGGGATCATGACCTGAGCTAGAGGCAGATGCTTAACCGACATTCAGGGGTATTTTTAGCTTCTTGGACAAATTCTGACCCTAGAGAGGAGGTCCAGCTGGCTAGGTTGGGAAGGGGAACCCAGGTGATGGGGTGCTTTCCTGTAGCTCCCTGGCCTGTATGTGTTGGATGGAGCTACAGTAGTAAAAGGAGAATAGATCCTCCCAGGCCAGGACACAAGAGCCCTTTCCTTCCTGTTCTGCCCAGATCACTAAGTGACCTCAGGAGGCCCCTTCCCTCCATTGGCCTCTGACTCCATCTGGGGACCCCCTTGCCCAGCACCAGTTTCTGTCACCTGAATCTCACTGTCCTGTTCACTTGCTCTGTGGCCGTCAGCCTGGGCCTCAGTTTCCAATTCTGTGAAATGGGAATAAAGGTAGGTCAGGGGGCTACTTGAGTCAGCCAGTGCCTGCCCAGCATCCTGGGCCAGTGCCAGGAGGGCCCTGGCTGTCCATTCGCTGGGGCTCTGGGTGGTGACACAGCCTGGAGTTGGCTCTGGAGCCCTGGCTGTCCCCTGGTTCTGAGCGTGCCACATCTGTGTGTGGGGTGTGTGTGTGCACACACACACATGTGCACATGAGGCAAGGAAGTATATTGACATGGACTTTCCTTCCTCTTCCTAGACCTGACACAGCCCTGGCCCTGATTCCCTTTGCTGCTCCAAGAGACAGGCTCTGAACCACCTCCAGGCCTGAGAGAAGATGACCCTGCTCCAGTGTGTCCAGCTCAGGTGAGACAGGCATGCCAGCCTTTTCCAGGGGCTCTGCTGTCACCCCAGGCCGTGGGCAGGATGGGGACAATGGCAACTTTACAAATCGGGATCTCCAGCCCTGAGCATAGAGGCTGTGAGGATGGTGAGCACACCAGATTGGGCCCCTCTTGTCTTCCAGACTTGGGTGTCAGAGAAGCTGGGATCCAGTGGGGCCCCCACATTGTCCCCTGCTCAGCCCCTGGGTGCCCTGCCCTCTGTGTCCATGCTGCTGGCACGGCATGCCATCTTCCTTGCTTCAGCCTGCATCTCCTTGCAGCCACATGGGCTAGTGGAGCCTGGGTTCCGGCCCCAGCCCTGCTGTGAGGCTCAGGCTGGTCCCTTCCCCATCCTGGTCCTGGGTGGCTCCTGGGCCCTTTGGTACTCCCAGGGTGACTCTGGACCCCGAGCAAGGCCCATTACCTCTCTGTCCTTTTTGGGGCCACTATCTCCTGCCCTTGGCTGGCAGCAATATGTGTGGCAAAGTTGTACAGCCTGGGCTGGCTCCCTGGGGCCTCGCTGATGGTATGAGAGCGAAGGATGGATACAGGCAGATCTGCACCATCTCCCTGGACGTCCTGGGCCCAGGGGGCAGCTGGTGTGAGGCTCCAGGTTTTGGCTGTCCCCTCCAGCTGGCAGGACTCACAGGGAGGGGGCCTGTCTCAGCCCTGCCGTGCTCTGTGCTCCCACATGGGGATTTTAGCTTCACTACCAAGTGAAAGTCCCCAAGCCTTGGTCAAATGGAGGCAAGATGAGCCTCTCTTCCAAGCAGGATGGGACAAGCAGTGAGTGGCAGCAGGGAGCAGGCCTGTGGGGAAGGTGGTGGTCACACCCGCAGGCTAGATTAAGGGGTTGGGCTGGCACCAGGTTTCTAGTGCAGGGGGGAGTATTGAGGTGCCTGGTAGGGCAGGGCCAGGGGACCCCACCCTACATTAAGATAATGGGGAGCCTTGGGGTGGCAGTCAACACCTGTGGGGTCCACTCTGTTTGGGGTCTGCCCCCCCCATTTTTCTGGGTAGGTGTGTACAGGGAGGAGAGGAACTCTTAGCTTTCCCCCTCCCCTGTGTCTATCTTTACATTTTTAAGAATTCAATTTAATTTAATTTGAACTCAATTAATTAACATATATTAGTTTCAGAAGTAGAGTTCTACATTTTTTCTTTATTGAAAAAATGGTCGTGAATATTTCAGACACTCAAGAAAAGAAATAGACAATATGATCAACACCCCTGTACATCCTGCAGGACTTAAGAAATGAATCTTAGAGGGCACCTGGGTGGCTCAGCAGTTGAGTGGCTGCCTTTGGCTCAGGGTGTGATCCTGGGGTCCTGGGATCGAGCCCCACATCAGGCTCCCCGCAGGGAGCCTGCTTCTTCCTCTGCCTGTATCTCTGACTCTCTCCTGAATAAATAAATAAAATCTTTAAAAAAAAAATGTAAGTAAGAAGTCAATCTTAGAACTAGGAATCGAGCCCCCAGTTACCCGGCCCCAGCCCTGTTCCCACCCCATTCCCACCCTCGTTCCCCAGCTGGTTCATGGAGCACTGTGATAGGGCTGCACAGGGAGGTTCAGGCTCCGTGGCCGCCGGCCCCTGCTGCATGGCCTTGCCAACTCTTGGCGTCACCTGGCTTTTTGACTTTGTGCCCATCTGATTGGGTGGGAAATGGGATCTCCTTGTGGCTTGCATTTGCATTTCCCTGCTGACTGAGAGACTCAGCGGCTGTCCCTGCTGTCCTGTAGCACCCTCTCCTCGAAAGCTGCCTATTCTTACCTGTCTGGTTCTTACCTTCCTATCTGGGGTGCCCTCAGATCTTCCCTCATGTCACATATGGGGATGCACCCAGCCTCTGATTCTCCCGCCCTGGCCATCCCCAGTGACTCTCCTAAGGGCTCCATCCCTTGGCCTCCTACCCCCCCACTCGGTGTCCCTTGGGGACCTCATACCTGATGTCCCAAAAGGACACCTTCTCCGAGGTCCCTCCCAGCATGGAGAGGTTCCCCCTCCTGCTGGGACCCTGGGTGCTCCCTCCACACCCACACTGTTTGCCATCAAATGCGGCTCAATACCTCTCCCCCCTCTGGCCCCTCCAGCCCCTGCCTCTGTTGTGGCTCAGGCTGCATGGTCGTGTCCCTTGTCTGTCAAACATCCCCCAGGACAGTGGCCTCCCTGCCCTCATTCCCCGCAGTGCCCTCATCAGCTCCCTGGTGGTTTTGCCAACAGGCACATCTGATCTGTCACACCCTTTGCTTGACATCCTTCGAGGCCCCTTATCCACTCAGGCTGGTGCCAGTGTGTGACTGGGAGATCCCCACCCCTCCCTCTCTGCCTCTGGATTACCCCCACACACACATTTTATTTTATTTTTTAAGATTTTATTTATTTATTCATGAGACCCACAGAGAGAGGCAGAGACACAGGCAGAGGGAGAAGCAGGCTCCTCGCAGGGAGCCTGAGGCAGGACTCGATCCCAGGACCCCAGGATCATGCCCTGAGCCAAAAGCAGATGCTCAACCGCTGAGCCACCCAGATACCCCTCCTCCCCACATTTTAACCACTAAATCCTCAACTGTTTGGTTGACCTAGCAGAACACAGTCTCTGCCTGAAGTTCCCCTCCCCGCCCCCCGCACCCCACTCCCTCCTCTCATGGGGCTGCTGTGGCCTGAGCCTCAGGGCTTGTGGGGAGTGCTCAGGGGCCACACTGAGTTCACCTCTGGGTGCCATATCACCTGGCACTCAGGTCATAGGGTTGAGGGGGTATGTGGGCCCCCTGGCTGCTGACCCCTGAGGGAGGAGGAGGACGAGTAAGCCAGGAGAGCCCCTGGGGTTGGTGGAGGTGGTGGGCCTAGGTTTGAAGGCTGGGCTTGTCCCCGCAGTGGTCCTGGCCCAGTGTCTGTCCAGCCGAGGGTGCGGTGTGAGCGGTGGCCGGGCCTCCACAGTGGGATTCCCACCGCCTGCCTCCCTCGCCCTCTGGGTGATGCCAGTGCCCCGGATGTGGGCTTTCCACTGCCCTAGTTGGCACCTTTCCGCCCATTCCATTGAGGCCACACCCTGAGCCTCCTATTGGCGGAACATTCTTGGGCCTCGTCCTCCCCGCCACGACTGCAGCAGCCACCCCCAGCGCAGCTGAAATGGAAACCCTGAAATGCAGCCCGGGTTTGTCTTTGGTAAATGGCCATTGAGGGCAGCACAAAAGGGGGCCTGTTGGTCTGAACGCTGCCGGCCCTCCTCTCCCCTCCCGTGCCCGCCTTGCCTGGCACCCCAGGCCTCCCGACATCAGAGTAGACACCGATCGGAGTGGCGGCTGCTGCGTGCTAGGCGTGGAGGGCCGCCCGTGGGCCTGTGTTCAGACTCACTCGTCCGTGCTCCCTGCCCTGCCCTGCAGGCGATGCAGCAGGCTCACACCAGCTGAAGACCCACAGCTACTTGCGGTGGGTGGGCTTTGGACCCACATTGCCTTAAGTCTCCTCCCTCCTGGTCTCCCAGGCCTGCCCCACCCCCTACAGGGTGGCCGGAGGCCAATTTATCACCCTGTCCTGGCTTTTCCCAAGAAAGCCTTTCCTTCCTCAATCCCACGAGCAGGGCTGAGTCACAAAGGGGTGATTGGCCCCGGGTTCCTCCCCCTCTTCCTGCTCACCACTTCTTCTCTCCTCCCCTCTCCCCTTCACAGGCTCTCCCAGCTTCGGAGACCCTGGGGTGGGAGTGGCTGCTGGCCTCTCCTGCCTGGTCCTCCCTCCGGCCGGCATTGGTGGTGGGACTAGCGAATGCAGCCAACTCCTCTGGTCTCCTTTGTCAGTGAGGCACCCAGGCGCTCTCCGCGGAGGCCAGGGGTCTCACAAATGTTAGTCCAGGCTGGGGGACGCCAGCCTAGGGAGGCAGGGGAGGGCCAGTCCCGGGGCTGAGTCCAGCATGGCCACTGAGCAGCCTGTGACTTTGGGTGAGTCCCTCAACTTTTCTGAGCTTTCTGTGTTCCTCCCTTGAGATGGCTTCTGGCTCATCGGGGCTTGGGAGGAATAATAAGGCCACATTCCTATAAGGAAGGACAAGCTGCTGGGATCTTCAGGGTCTAGGAGGGAGGAGGGCAACTCTGGGAGCCTCCGGAAGCTTCCCCTGGGAGGAGTGTCCTAGAGATTTGTGGCTTTGGAGGCCTTTGTCCTCTGGGCAATGGCAGGTGTGCCCTCACACAGGGTTTCCGGAACACGGGCTCTGTGCCAGGCTCTGTGCTGGGGCTGGGTTCTCAAAGAAGCTGGGGCCCCGCCTGGGGTTGCCCGTGAGCTCCCAGGAGGCGAGATGAAGATAAATGAGAACGGTGTCATCTTTCCTTGGCTCAGCGTGCAATCCTGAGGCCTCTGTGGGCCAAAGGTTCGGGGAGACTCTACAGAGGAGGAAGCATTGGGCTAGGTGTCTCATAGGTGATTGGAACAGGTGAAGTGAAGCAGGTAAGAGAAAAAGCACAAGTGGGGTCTGGGAAGGTGTCAGGTGTGTAGTGAGGGAATGCAGGGTCATTAGTAGCAGTGTGGTTGAGAAGCCTCCGATGCTAGGGACACTGTTAGAGTGCCTGGTCCCTGCCTCAGAGGACATGCTGGCTAGCTGGAAGGTCGCCATGCCACCAGACTGCCTGCTGGGCTGGTCATCATAAGCTACTTAGTCCTATGTGCTGAGGATGTGAAGGGGGGCTTCCTAGGTCCCTTGTCAGGACAAAGGATACCACAGCAAACAAAATAGACCCTAGTCCCTTTCCTTGAGCAGTAGCGAAAGCCAAAGCAGGATGGAGAGGGGGCAGACTGAGTAGGGGTTGTAATCTTAGAAGGGGACATTGGAACAGATACTTGAAGGTGATGACCAATGAACCTCGATATTTGAGGTAGAGGGAACAGCATGTGCAAAGGCCCTGAGGCTGGAGGATGCTTAGTGTGGTCCAGGAGTGGCTGGAGGCCAGCATGGCCAGTGTAAGTGGGCAAGGGCCATAGTGCTTGGAGGAAGGAGATGAGGAGGGCTTTGAAGGCTGGCACACTACTATGGAGAACATTCAAGGATTTTATTTTTTTATATAATTTTTAGAAGTTAAGATTTAACTAATATACCATAAGATTCACCCATTTTAAATGTATAACTTGGTGACAAATTAATATTTAGTATAAATACAAGTTGTGTGGTCATCACAATCCACTTTTGGAACACTTCTGCCTTCTGGAAAGTTCTCTCATGCCTATTTGTGGTCAATTCCAGCTCCCACCCCCAGGCAACCCCAGATCTGCTTTCTGTGTCTATAGTTTTGAAACTTCCTCTAAATAAGAATCATGCAATATGTAGTCTTTTGTGTCTGGCTTCTTATTGCTGCACCTTGTAGAGGGTGGCCAATATCGTTGCATATGTTATAGTCACTTATTATTGCCAAGGAATGTTCTATTATATAGATATGCTGCTTACCATTCACCAGGTGATGGGTATTTGATTGTTTCCATTGTTTGACTATTGTGAATAAAGTTACTATGAACATTTTTTACAGACTTCTATATGAACATGTGTTTTTATTTCTCTTGGGCAGTTGGATCATATGGTAGATAGATATTTAACTTTTTTTTTTAGATTTTATTTATTTATTTATTTTTAAAAGATTTTATTTATTTATTCATGAGAGACACACAGAGAGAGGCAGAGGGAGAAGCAGGTTCCCTGTGGGGACTCTGATGCGGTACTTGATCTCAGGACCCTGGAGTCATGACCTGAGCAAAAGGCAGATGCTCAACCACTGAGCCACCCAGGGGTCTCTAACTTATTTTGACTTTGTTGTTTTTAAGTTTATTTACTTTTTAAATAATTTCTGCCCCCAGTGTGGGGCTTGAACTCAGAACCCCCAAGGTCAAGCATCATATGTTCTCTCCCTACTGAGCCAGCCAGGCACCCTAGGTATTCAAATCTTTTATTCCTTTTCCATTAGGTTGTTTGTCTTCTGATGAGTGAGTGATCAAGTTCCCCATGTGTTCTGAATAGAAGTCTTTTATTAGATGTATGATTTGTAACATTTTTCCCTGGTTGGGGGAGTTTCATAAGAGAAGGGCCCAAAAGGCACGGGGAAGGGATTCCTTGCATCTCATTCTGTTCCCAGCAAGAGGTCTTCCTCTGCCCCACACACATGGGGCCCTACCTCAGGATTTCCTAGGTCAGAGGGCCTCCCCTGCTAAGTCGCTGGAGCAGAAGGCCAGTTAGCCACCCAGAGGTGGGATATTCCCTGTCGCCAGAGAGCAGGCTCCCTCGCCCCTGCTGGCTCAGTGAGTCATCGGGGTTTGGGTCATTCAGGCTTGGGCTCAAGCTTGTGCTGGGGGAATGCCGATGGGGCCTAACTGAACCAGAGAGAGATGTCTGCAACCCACAGGTACTTCCCTAGGGCATGTGCTTCCCGGAGGGCCAGGTTCTGGAGAGCAAGGGAGCAGCCTCATATTCCCACTGATCCAGCAACTCCCAGGCCCCAGAATTCCTGGGGTGTCAGAGTCATCCAGCAGAGGGTTAGAATGTTGGGTTTGGAAGGCTCTAGGACCAAGGTAAGGCTGACAGCCATGTTCCATATTCCTGTTGGCTCACCTGGGTATGTGGGTGTCATCACTGTGTGCCTTGGGGGAGCTTATTTGTCTCTGCTCTCAGGACTGGCAGCCCTGCATGAGGAGCCGTCTGTCCCATGCTCAGGTCATAGTGTTGCTGGCTCAACTTGCTGACCGGAGAGGCATTCTGAGGCCACTTTGCAGATTCCTGCTGTGAGCATTGTGGGTTGGCCTCTACAGTAGTCAGAACTTTTTTGGTTGCAAGTGACAGTGTCCCTCAAATATGTTTAGGCGAAAAGAGAAAATGATGCACGGGTATAAGGATTTGTTGACTGGTATAAGTGAAGAGCTCAAGTGATCAACTTCAGGCTCAGCTGCATCCAGGCCATCCAAATCTAGCAATTCAGCTCTGCTCTCTCCATGTTGGCCTCATTCCCTGGCAGACTCCTCCATGTAGTAACTGGGATGGCCCTGTAGTTCCTGGCATCCAACCCACACCCAGGCAGCCCCAGAGAAAGGAAATAACCTTCCTGAAAGGTACCAGCCAGAGTCCAGGCCCTGGTGCTCTTTGGGTCATGTGATCTTTCCTTCACTAACCACGCGGACTCTGGCCAGGCCTGGGTCATGTGCCCACTCCCCATGTGTGTGGTGGGTCAGCCCATATAAATCTTACAGATCGAGAAAGGAGCAAAGGGTTGGGGTAAGGATGTGGAGTGTGGCTGGCCTGACAGAGGGGGCATCTCCTACTGCATCAGAGCCGAGCACCCAGAGAGCACTGTTCCCGAGGTCCCCAGGGGTGATACCCTTGCCCAGAAACCTCTGCCCCTCCAGTGGTGCTCTGTATCCCCTTTCCCAGCTGGACTGTGTGCTCCCCAGATAGAGCACTCTGGGGCAGGATGGGGCCTGGCCGTAGCGAGCCCTTCACCAATGTCTGGTGCCGAAGAGGGTGTGTGCCCAGGACAGCAGAGGAGAGGCCAGGGCGCCACGGCGGGGGAGAGGCCAGGGGATGGCGGAGGAGAGGCCAGGGCGCGGTGGTGGGGCTGAGGCCAGGGTGCGGCGGGCCTGTCTTGTCTGCCTCTCCGCGGTCCCCCTGCAACCGGCCTCGTCTTGCTGCCATGTGGCTCCCTGAGCTGACCACCTGGAAGACGAGGCTTTCCTGTCTCAGGAGCCACCTTTGTCAAGCACTACTGCCCTATAGGGCTGGGCGTCGTCCCCCTCGGCCTTTTCAGAAGGGCAGGGGCTGTAATGGTGCAGGGCAGGCAGAGAACGTGGCAGATCCATCCTGGCAGGGGACCGAGGCAGGTGTTGGCCTCCATGTGTGCACGGATCCCCACCCTTGGTGTGGGGTGGCAGGTGCTGGGACGGTGAGCAGAGCTGGCAAGGTGGGACAGTGTGCCAGTTGATGGAACTAGGTGTTGCTCTGTCCCACCTGTGTCAGGAGCCATGAGTGGTTCCCTGGTCCCACAGGGCCTGGGGGCCATTGCACAGCGACCCCCAGGCTACCCACGTGTGTCAGAATCCACACCAGCCTGTGTTGTGTGAGAGTCACGTTCGGCTGTTGGTGGCTGTGCTGAGCTGCGTGGTCCTGGTGGAGGGCTGTATCACTGCAGACCCCCAAACCCAGGAGGTGGGCAGAGAGCGTGTACCTGGCCTCAGAGTCCAGCAGCCAGGACACATGTCAGGCCACACCATTGCCACACCAGGCCCATGCTTGCTGCCACTGCTCTGTGCCTTGGTTTCCCTATCGAGGAAAGAGGGTGGGCATGGTGGCCCCTGCCCCCCTGGGCGGGGGGTGTGTGTAGGAATCCTGCCGTGTCACCGTTGGGGTGCCCTGGCAAGTGGTGACATCATGATGTGATCACTCTCATCTACCTGCAGGTGAGTGACGATGGCAGAGAGGACGTGACCCACGCGGACCCCTCACACACCGAGTGGCACCACCATGCAGAAGCCCAGCGGCCTGAAGCCCCCCGGCCGTGGGGGGAAGCACTCGAGCCCCATGGGCCGGACATCCACCGGCTCGGCCTCCATGTCTGCTGCGGCGGTGGCCACCGGCTCCAAGGAAGGTGCGTGGGGCGGCAGGGCCGGGGTGGGGAGTGCTTCCCCTGGAAGACCCCCCTGGTGACCAGCCTGGGGCTAGCAGTACACGGAAGTCCTTCTTTCTGTCTGGCCGTCCTCCCTTTCACATTTGACTCGGCATGCTTTATGCATGTTGTTCTTTTTCACACTCCCCCGACTTGGGAGGCACGTCCTACTGTTGGCTCTGCTCGGGATGAGAAAGTGGGGATCCAGGTGGGCATGGCACTGTGCCCCAGTCACTCAGCCAGGATTCAGACTCCAGCCTCCACTGGCCTCTGCCTCCACTCGTTCCCTTCTGGGGTCAGAGCTTATCCTTGGAGCCAGCCCCATTTCCCGTCAGCCTTCTTGTCTGCCACCCAGAACCATGCCCGTTAGCCTTTCGGTATCTGAACTTTCCTTCATCTTCCTGCTACTGGGCAGGCGTGAGGGCCGGGTGCCCGGGCTGGGGGTGCAACTTGGACAGCAGAGGGGTGGAGGACAGCTGTCAGCTACGTGCGTCTCTGAAGATGAAAGAAAGGTAGCCCATGGTGGAATATTTAGGAAGTTAGGTGCAGAGGTAAAATTGCCTGTAATCTCACCCCCTAGAGGCAACTGTTATTTCGGTTTATGTCCTACTTTTTTTCTCTTCTTACCTATTTGCAATCATGCTGCATATACAACTTAAGAATCTGGTTTTTCCTTCTAAGATGATCAAGTGGATTTTTCCACATCGTTTTTAATGGCTGTAAAATATCCTATCCATGCAACAAATATAAATCAAAGACTTGCTTTGTTGACACAGTCTTAACCACCAGAGTTCTTGTTCTGAGCAAAACCGGATGTGGGCTCGGCCCTCGGGGCTGCCGTTCTGGTGGGGAGCAGGGGGGTTGAGGGTTGTGAGATCCTAGAACTAGGACCTGACCAGGTCTGGGAGGTCAGCCCTGAGGATAGACATGTGAGCTGAGGTCCAGAGGGTGACAGTATAGTAGTTGAAGAGGGGAGGGTGTTCTGGGGAGAGGGAATAGCTTGTGCAAAGGCCCAGTGGCAGAAGAGCACATGGCAAATATGAGAGAGGGAAAGAGAGTGTGACTGGCACGTGGTCAGTGACAAGTGTGCCAATAAGAGAGGGTGGGCCAAAGTGGGGACAGCTTGGGGCTGTCCAGGGCATTTCACTTCTGTTGTAATAACACTGGAAAACCTTTGGAAAGTTTTAAATCAAAAGGAATATGATAAAAAAGAATTGGAAGCATATTCTTAGCTCATTCTCTGCAGTTGGGGATGACTGTTTCCTATTTTTCACTTTGATAAATGACGCTGTGATGAATGTCTTTGGGCAACAAATCCTGGTTTTGATTACACTCCAGCTACTCCAGCTAGCAGGGTAAGACGCTGTTGGTCTCATCTGCTTAGTACATAAGTTTGGAGAGGCAAAAAAAAAAAAAAAAAAAAAAAATTTGCCAGGGGCCAGATTAGGCAATCTGGGCCCTGGGTGGAGTCAAGGAAAGTTTGAACCAGAGGTATGGACAGCTGGCAGAGCCAGGGCCCCAGCAGAGCTAGGGTGGGAGGGTAAAGAAGCTGTGTGGCACAGCTCCTGGGCAGACCTCTGTAGCTGGGCTTGCCCAGAACAGCCCCATAGGAGGCCCAGACTTCGTTACAACGTGGCAGATCCTCTACTCATGAGAGACATTCGTGAGTAACAGGAAGAAGCCAAAGAGAGAAAACAAAGGGGAAAGGATGTTCCGGGTGGATGGAATGAGTGATGCAAAGGCCCTGCAGCAGAAAAGGACCTGGTTTGTTAGAGAGGGAAGGCAGACAAGTCTGGGTGGAGAGGAGTTGGAAAGAAGGTTGGGGAGGGTAGCAGAGGGCAGATGGTGAAGGGCAGGGATTCAGGTAGGTGTTCGGGGTGACCAGAGCTGTTGGAGGGTATTAGAGGAATGACTGGGTGCTCACATCCCTCAGCCCACTGTGTGGAGATTGGGTAATGGGGTGAGGAGAAATGTGGCCACCCAGGCCAGGAAGCCCGCACTCACTGCCGGGGCTGGGGAGGTCAGGGGTGGCCACCAAGAGTGGGGCATCAGGGGAATGGGAATGAGCTCAGCCTTTAGGATGTGTGGAGAGGAGAAGGACCTGCTTACAGTGGAGGAAGAACATGAGCAAAGGCACCAAGCTGAGCCTGGTCCAGTGGGGTGGTAGGGGCGGGGGCCTGTAGCCACTGTCTGGGAGAAGGTCAGCAGCCTGACCTGATTCTCTTGTCTCCTGGAGACAGCTCCATGGCACCTTCTGGGTTTTTCCCTCATTGCTCTCTCCCTGACCAAGAGGGGCCTGAATTCTGGCTCTGATCCAGCCCTTCATACCCCTTCTAATGGCCCCTGCTGTGTGACCCTCTAAGAGTGACTTAACCTCTCTGAGCCACAAATGGGATCACATCATTTCTCCGATTGGATCAAGAGTTAATGAGTGTGAAGTGCCTGCAGGTACAAAACTCATTAAAGACTCATTTTTTTTCCTTTCCCCATCCATCCATAGTCCCGTCACAAAAATTTAGAAGTGTGATAGGAGAAGCACCCATCAGCCTCCTTCTTAAGCTAATAATCAGAGCCACTACTGTGATAGAGTTCCTTCTAGTCTTTTTGCCTATTTTTTTTTAAGATTTTATTTATTTATTTATGAGAGACACAGAGGCAGAGACACAGGCAGAGGGAGAAGCAGGCTCCATGCAGGGAGCCCGATGAGGACTCGATCCCAGGACCCCAGGGTCACCACCTGAGCCAAAGGCAGATGCTCAACCATTGAGCCACCCAGGCACCCCTAATCTTTTCACCTATCGGATGTATTGTTTTAAGCAGTTAGATCGTGGGCCGTGCCCAGGTCTCCACCTCACTGTTCCACGTCTTCCTGCCTTTGGGGGGATGTGCCCCGGGTGCTACTGTACTCTTTGCTGTCATCTTGAATGGGCTACACTGTGTGGCCTGCTGCTTGCTTCCTAGTTACCCTGCCCGGGGCAGAGCCTCTGAGGGTGGGGGCTGGTGGTCTAACTACCCCCAACTCCCCTCTGCGTCCCCTGCAGGGACTGTTCCAGAGAGAGGAGGTGCTGCTCAGTGAAGGCCTGATTGATTACAGAGCCATACCCCTGTGTCCACCGCTGGGCATGCAGGCAGCCTCAGCTGCAGCTGGGCTTGGTGTCATCATCCCCCTCTGGCACTGCTGCTGCTGCTGCAGCTCCCCAGACCCCAGCAAGACTCCCAGGTGGTGGGGCCAGAGCAGAGAGCCTGGAGCAATGGGCCTGGTGAGAGGGGAAGGCAGATTTCTTTTTCCTTATTTCTTTTCTTTTCTTTTCTTTCTTTCTTTCTTTCTTTCTTTCTTTCTTTCTTTCTTTCTTTCTTTCTTTCTTCTTTCTTAGACTTTAAATGAATATATTTATTTATTCATGAGAGACATAGAGAGAGGCAGAGACACAGGCAGAGGGAGAAGCAGGCTCTCCTGTGGGGAGCCCGATGTGGAAGTTGATCCCAGGGCCCCGGGATCATGCCCTGAACTAAAGGCAGACACCCAACTGCTGAGCCACCCAGGCATCCCGGAAGGTAGTTTTCTGAGGCCCGCAGCTGCTCTTGTCTCTGCTCTGGCTCTCGGGCTCTTGGAGCAAGAGCCTCTGGAGAGGAGGAGGGGCAGGTGGAAGCCCCAGAGGACAGGGTTGGCCCCTCCCCCACCCCCTGGCACTGGCCATCTGTGAGGAGCCCCGGGGCCCCAGGGGTGGGTCTGGTGGAGGCTGGAGTCTGGGGGTGATGGGAGGGGGCCAGCAATAAGCTGGACTCTGCTCTGGGAATCAGGGCAGTGGCTGTCACCCAAAGTATGAGCTCAGCCTCTGGGCAGAGGGTCTGGCCAAGGGCCGGGCCTAGACCTGGACTGATGCCCCTGCCCCCTCAGCCTGTCCTGTCAGTCCCCAGAGCTATAATATACAGGAAGTGGCAGGAACCAAGGGCTGTTGGGGGGGGGACTGTCACACTAGGAGGTGGCCCCAAGGTGGTCAGAGCAGCAGGTATGCTGGAGGGTGGTCTGGGAACCCCAGTGAGGGCAGGGGCAGCCCAGCCAGGCAGGATAGAGCACCCCTGGGGGCTGCTTCAGATCAGGCTGCCAGGGAGGTCTTGCTGAGGGGGTGACACTGGTATAAAGATCTGAGGGAAAAGTAGGAACCGGCCCAGACAAGTGGGAAGAGCAAGCAGGCAGACAGAATAGTGGCTGCAAAGGCTCTGAGTCTTGAGATGTCTGGGAGCCGGAGAGCAGCTCAAGTGGGCAAGGGGGAGTTTTGGGAATGGGCCAGGGCAGGCGCCAGGAGCCCCATCGGGGAGCTGGGAGCTAACGCCAGGGCCGCCTGGGGCTTTGGAATCCATCCCGAGGGTCCAGGCTTCCAGGCTGGTGGCCAGGGCTTCTGCTGGGGTACAGCCCTCCTTTTGAGTCTGGAGCACCCTGCAGGGGTGGGGCACAGTCCGCCACTGCCTTGCAATGGTGGGCAAGAGGGGACGACAGCAGGCTGTGACCAGAAGCCCACAGCCCTTCCCTGGAGTCTGCTTCTGGGCCTCAGGTGGAGGCAGGCCAGGCCAGGTTGTGGGTGTCCCTCCTGTTCCCAACCAGAACAGCTGCAGTGACATGGGGAGGACCCAGGCCTGCTGGACTAAGGGACAGACCATAAGCAGCTCCTCGAGGAGCCTCTCCTGTCCCCGGAGCTGTGGTCAGGCCCCAGAGGTGTCCCATTCAGGAAGGGTGGTGCTTGACACTCTACTTCACCATGACATCTTACCATGCCGCTTCTCACTCATAGCCCAGGGCAAGAACTATTGAAAGAATAGAGATGACAAAACTGAGGCTCGAGCTGTCTTCTGAGTTGCCCAGAACAATAGGGCCAGAGAGTGGTGGGGCTGCTGTGGAGACTCAGACTGGGCCAGGTCTAACGCTGGCTCAGGCAGCTGGCACCTGCTGCCCTGTTGCGGGGGAGAGGGGTGGTGGCTGGCCCCCCAGTTTAGTCCCAGCACCACACTCTCGCCTCCTGTCGTGGGCTCCCATCCTGGGCAGGTGGCAAGCAGGAAGAGTGATTGGTTCTCATTAGGTCAGTCATAACTGTGCCCCAAATTGCCTATGGGCCTTTCTTCATGCTGGGGACCCAGGATATAGGAGGTCAAGGGTGAGTGTGCATTGGTGTTCCCCCTCAAGCATGGAGCAGACCCCGTGGGACATGATCTACCTCTTATTTTTAAGATTTTATTTTTTTATTCATGAGAGACACAGAGAGGCAGAGGGAGGAGCAGAAGTCCCTGCCTGATGTGGGACTCGATCCCAGGACTCCGGGATCATGACCTGAGCCAAAGGCAGACAAACTCAACCATTGAGCCACCCAGACGTCCCCAGGGTCCACCTTCTATATTGTGATCCCCCCAAGGGGTCCACACAGGGCTGATCCCAGAGCTTTTCAGTTCTGGCTTCTGGAGCTGGGGCTCAGATGCCCTCATACCTTGTGGGTGCTCCAGACATGGGCACCAGCCTCCTGTGCCCCCAGGTGGGGCCCTCAGACCTTGGAGTTGGCCTGTAGTCTTGGACACTGGCTCTACCCTGGTGCACCCTGGAGGATTATGTCTTTCACCTTGGTTCTCTGCTCCTTGGGAGGGCAGACGACATCATCCCCATCTTAAGTGACTTGTCCCAGCTGCTGTGCAAACGTGGGCAGAACCAACACAGACTTCCAGCCTTTGCTCCCGCAAAGCCTGCACAAGCCCTGGGCTGCCTCTCACTCCCTTCAAGGTCAACTTCTCCGGCCCTCCTCCCCTAACCACATCCTAAACTTTTTAATGGCATCAGGATGAGGAAAGCCACACTGAGCATTTCTGCGGCTGGGCTGCAGAGCAGGTGGGGGGCAGGGCAGCCTCCTAACGTTCCTGACGTTGCCCATTATCGATCTGGGGGGCAGGGGCCCATCTGCCAGCGCCTGCCTGCTGTGGTGTGGCTGTAGCAGGGCTTCTTCATGGGGAGCTGGCTCTGCTTTTTCCAGGGTAAGCATCCCACGTCTTTCTTCCCCTCTGTCCCCGCCTGAGTCTGCTGGGTGGGGACCCTCCTCTTGGTTTGGGAGTAGGGGGAATGAAAGGGGACTTCTGGGTTCCATTTGGTTCAAGGATGCTGAGCTACCCTTGGGACGGTGCCCATCTCAGAGTGGATTGATAGAGGGTTCTTTCTTCAGGGGTGGCCGGCCAGAGGCCGCGTGGCAGGGGGATGCCGGGCCTGTTGTGGCTGCAAGGGGTGGGCCCTGCCTTGGTCACGGTGGGGGGGGTGGAATCAGCTATGCTATCAGAAGGACTGCTGGAGAGTGGGCCAGGCTGGGGGATGCACTGTGGGAAATCTGGCTCCCTTGAGAAATGCTACGGAGACCCTCTCCTTTTCTTCATGACCTCTGCCCTGAGCACCTGCTGGGGCCTGGAGAGGGCTTAGAGCAGCAGGGCTGCTTTGGGGTTTGTGGCACATTTACCTTGTTGCTTTGGGGTCAGGATTATGGCCAATCTGCATTTTAGCTTTTGTCATGGGCTCCAAGGATGGAAAGGAGGGGGTGTTGGTGTGGGTCCCGCCTCCCAGGCCTGCATTCTGAGATACATCCATCCAATGGAGGTGGTTGGGAAAATGGGGTTCTGCAGAGAGGCTGTGCCAGGGAGGGGTGTTGGATCTGGTCTGATAGACAGGCAGGGTTTCCCTAGAAGACACAGAGAGGGAAAGGCCAGGGTGACCATTCTGTCTGGGACAGCCCTGGATTATGTCTGTGGTCTTGGTGTGACGCTATATTAGTAGCACATCCATTCTCTTCAGGGTGTCTGGTTTGGGATGACAAATCATGTGGTCACCTTCTTTATAGCCCCGTGGTGCTCATTAGCACGTTAAAGGCTCAGACAAGTCCTGCAGCAAAGTAACGATAACCTTGTTTAAGCTACTATTTCTCAGACTTGTTTGAATTTGGAGATTACTTATTTTTGTAATATCTATTAATCCCACGTGGAACTGTGTTCTATGGAACATTTAAAATACTGCTTGCAAAAAAACAAAACAAAACAAAAAAATAAATAAATAAAATACTGCTTGCTTCCTTGAGGGACTGGGTCTTAGCATAGGCACACTTTTTTCCCTCTGGCCTTCAGGGACAAGGGCAGACTTTATTACTACTCCTCAGTTCATAGTATATTGTCACTGTGAGTCCCTGCAAGGCCCATCTTGTGTTTTTGTAAAATTGATACCTTTTTATCATGTTCCCACATCCAGGCATCTGTGTCCATGTTGGGACACTCTTGAGCCCTGCTTTCTGACCAAGTATCACATCAGAAACACCTTTCTGTATAACCTGGAAGAATTATTTTAAAAGTTGCTTAGGGGCCAACTGGGTGGCTCAGTTGGTAGAACACGAGACTGTTGATCTTGGAGTTGTGAGTTCAAACCCCATGTGGGGTATAGAGATTAGTTAAAAAAAATAAAATCTTAAAAAAAAAAGTTGCTTAAGAATCTGAAAGACTTGACCATAATTTGTATAATACTCCCCTATTTTGGGGACACTTAGATTCAGGGTTTTGCTTTTTTTTTTTAAAGATTTAAAAAATTTTAAGTAAATTTTAAACCCAGTGTGGGGCTTAAACTAACAACCCCAAGATCAAGAGTCACATGCTTCACTAACTGAGCCAGCCAGGCACCCCTGGAGGTTTTTTTTGTTGTTGTTTGTTTTGTGAATGATAAGACATGGAGTCAGGTTTTTTTCTTTCTGAATTATTTCTTTGGGAAATGGACCAAAGATTACATTCCCTATTTAATGTTTTCTAATTAAAAATATATTTCTTTTTTAAAAGATTTTATTTATTTATTTGAGAGAGAGCCAGCACAAGCAGTGGGAGGGGCAGAGGGAGAAGCAGACTCCCCACTGAGCAGGGAGCTGGATAATGTGATGATGTGGGGCCAGATCCCAGGACCCTGGGATCATGACTTGAGCAGAAGGCAGACGCCTAACCCAGTGAGCCACCCAGATGTCCCTGTTGTATTTCATTTTTATGATATTTTTAACCAAAGTAATACAGGCTTGTTCTAAAAGTCCTAGGTTAACCTAGAAAGTGTTTGCTGTCTAGCATTGAAATGACCTGGGTGGGGAGTGATGACGTGAGTGGGTTTGTGTTTGGGGGGGGGCTCCCTAGTGTCTCTGGGAGCAGGTGAAGCAGGACAAGGGGTGCTGGAGGTTGAGAGAGACCCTTCTGGAGGCTGCTGTGTCAGATTGTGTGAAGTCTCACGGGCCTGATCCCTAGAGGGGCCTCTGAGACTCTAGAGGGAGGTGGAGTTATTTCTTCTGTGGAATTACTAGATATGATGAATAACTGGATTAGGGGCCATGGTGAGGGGGAAGGGGCAATGAGGACTTGTGCTCTGAATAAATGGGTGTTGGGGGATACACTCTCTGTACAATTGGGGTGTACAGAGGAGAAGCTCCTGCAAGGGGTCATTGTGATCTAGAATGTCAAGTGTGAAGTCCTAGGGGACTTCCAGGCAGGGGCAACTGTTAGAAGGACACGTCTGGTAGCCAGGGAAGGGATCTGGACTGGAGAGAGCAGTTGGGGCCCAACTTTTAAGTCTTCTCTTTTACAAAGAGAATGATTAGCAGGGACAAGGCAGCATGTAAGCAGTAGCTAAAGGTGCAGGAGTGGGTTAGGTTGTAGGGGGGGCACTCCCAGGGCTCCCCAGGTCCCGACCACAGAAGGGGGACATTCCTCCTGCCTCTCGCCCCTCCCCTCCTGCTCCCTGCTTTGGAGACAGAGCAGAGACTTGGTGCATCTCGGTCTTCTATCCTGTCCATCATTCAGGGAGTCTATAGAGAGAACTAGGATTTTATCGTATCTGTGTTTTTGAGGTTATTGCTCTATGGTGGAAACACTATATAATCTCTTTTCAACTCTGTGTTCAGCGACACCATGCTGGTAGCTTGAAACTGACCACGGAAATTGGCAAACGCTACAAATCGGGGTTATTAATTTTCTCCTGGAGACCTCATTGGTAAGCCTTTCCCAGCACCCCACCAGCTGGAACACAGGTGGACAGAGGACCACCAGGGGGGCAGGCATGGGCAGAGGAGGCAGAGAGGAGTCCAGAAGAGCAGAGAACCAAGTAATGTAAATACAGCCCCACTTGGTGTTTTGTTTTGCTTTGTTTTGTTTTTTTAAAGATTTTATTTATTTAATCATGAGAGATACACACAGAGAGAGGCAGAGGCACAGGCAGAGAGAGAAGCAGGCTCCAAGCAGGGAGCCCGACGTGGGACTCGATCCCGGGTCTCCAGGATCACGCCCTGGGCTGAAGGTGGCGCTAAACCGCTGAGCCACCTGGGCTGCCCTGTTTTGTTTTTTAATAAAATTTATTTATTTATTTGAGAGAGAGAGAGAATATCCAAGCAGACTCCCACTGAGCGCAGAGCCCGGCCTAGGGCTCAATCTCATGAGTCATGAGGTCACGACCTGAGCCGAATCCAAGAGTCCAGTGCTTAACCGGCTGTGCCCCCCAGGTGCCCTGAAATACGGCCCCACTTTGTGTGTGTTTTTTAAGGTACACAGTATATGTATGCACGTATGTGCACAGGATAAAGTCCAGAGAAACATGTTCCAAGATAATAACTGTAATTGTGTTTGTATGGTGGAGCTATAGATGCTTTCCTTTTTTCAAAAAAAGTCAGTGACTATTTTTTTCTGCAGTGGACATGAATGATCTTATGTAGCATGAACATTTAAATAGAAGGAGAAAAGCTAGTTTGTGAGAAGGACAGTGGGTGACCGCAGGTGGGGTGTCAGTGGGGGAAGCTGTTATTTTGTGGGCTGGGGGTGGTGTTTGTGGCTCGCAGGGAGAGCCACTGAGGGGGGAGAGGCGAGAGATAGTGGGGAGACCAAAGGGGGATAGAGGTTGGCTTCTAAAAGGAGGAGAGCATTCATAGCTTTCCTGTAGAAACGAAGGGCAAATGGTGGGCTCAGGGAGGTGCAGAGGTGGGAGGGAGACCCCGTGGATCAGGAGCTGCGTGGAGTGAGCCTCTGTCCTTAGTGGAAGGAATGGGACGGGAAGAACCATGGCGGCCCCTCCTTCTAGGAACGGGACCAGCTCTGAGCAGGGAGCTTGCATTGAGGGGCTGCTGGCCTGGGCGCTAGAGTTTAAGCAGAGCCCCTTGAGCTCCTGTTTAAGTACCGGAGGCAAGCATACAGGTGGAACACAGGTAGATCTCTGGAAGGATGAAGCGGGTAGAGGGCGATGCAGGTGGACTGGCTTTTAGGAGAAGCAGTCAGGGAGGGCTTCTCTGAGGAGGTGAGGAGTGAGCTGTGTGACTGTCAGGGCAGAGGTTCTGGAAGGCGCTCCTGCCCCCATTCACAGTGAACCTTCTCTCTCCAGCCCCAGGCCCCCATGAATCTAGCTTGTTGTTATCTGCACCCCATTTGTCAGTGCCTGTAGTCCCTAGCATCTGACCCTGGGTGCTCTGGGAATGGGGTCCCTGGCAGCTGAGATTCGGCAGGTGTGGGCAAAGTCTCTCCCCACTTCCCCAGGCAGGGTGGGACCCAAGCTGCGGCAGGGGGGGGGGGGGATGTGTTCTCGCCTGGGTATCCCCTCCACTGCAGCAGGCCACCAGCTGCTGCCACCCCCACACACACACACACACACCAGGCCCCTCAGCCTTTTTCCTCAAAGTCCTGCTTTGAACTTGAAACCAGCAGTAAATTCCCTTGTGCCTGGGGTCTGAGAAAAGGACCAAGTGTTACACAGAGGGTTAAGTTTCTTGCTACCCTTTGCTTTCTTGGGGGCTTGCTGGGCGTGGGGGCCAGGCTGCTCCATGCTGGGGGGCTTGGAGGGAGGGAGGCCCAGGCCCTACCCTCAGGGAGCTTCAGGAACCTGCCTCAGAGCCCCAGGGGGTGTGCCGGGGGAGCCAGCCAGGTCTGATAGCTCTGGGACAACAGGTGGGACAGGAGACCGTGAGGTCCTGGCTGTCTCTGCTCAGCCCTTAGTTGCCCTGTGCGGAAACAGGCCCAGATAGGGAAATGGGCTTGGCCAGGCCTTGCCCGTGGGTTGCCGATGGCTCCTTGGAGGGAAGGGGGCTCTCTCCGGGTTTTCCTTACCTTCCCAAGCCCAGGCCTCCAGAGGCTTTCCAGTGCGAGTCAGGGATTGGACGGGGGTTTGTCCCCGCCAGGCTGGGGCAGCCCAGGGCGCCAGAGAGGAAAAATGATGTGAAACCCCCAAGCATGGTCGTCGCCACAGGCCTGGGACCTGGATTTTAGCAGCTGCTGGAACAGCTGGTCTCTGGCCTGTGACCCTGGAAGGGGCAAGGGTGGGGAAGAAAGATTACCTGAGGGCCTGCCTGGCTCGGGACAGCTGGGGAGGGTGACAGCTGGGCGGGCAGCTTCTCGCCAAGAATAGCCACACTCGGTCCCCCTCGACCTGGGACCCTCCTCTGTGCTCTAAGCATCAAGGCCAGGTAGGCACAGCTGCCCAGATCAGTTAGCGGGCATCGTAGAGCCCCAGGGCACGGGGAAGCATTCTAGAAACGGATAAGGGAAGGGTGCGTGCCATACACACGAGCACATGGGGGCCTGGGAAGGGGGAGGGCTTTGAGCCAGACCAGCTGGGCTTGACTCCTGCCTGGGCAGCTCTGGACAAGAGTCATGACCTCTACTTCCTAATCTGCACGATAAGAATATAACGTAGAGAAAGTATCCAGTCTGTCGAAGAGCGTGCCATCGGCACTTCATAGGTGGTAGCGGCTATCTTAATAACCATGGTGTTGGCTCCGTGTTGACGGACCCCATGGCTCCTTGGGCAGTGTCACGAGGAGGGGAGGGCTGGGCCATATTCCAATGTGTGGCTTCCTCCACCTACAGCTGCTTTTCAGAGCAGCTTTCCCTCAGGAAGTTGCTCACTGGATCTGTAGGGGGTTGGGAGGGTGGACAGAGTTCCCAGATCCCTGCAGAGTTCCTTATAATATGGGGTTGCCCTAGATCAGGACTGGGGGCCCCCAGGAGCTCAGCCCCAGGCACAGGGAACCAGCAGGACAAGGTCCAAGCTGATGATACTCTGCATGTTTTATGCCAGCTGCAGAGGGCTCAGCACCTGCCTCATTTTACTCAGGGGAGAGCCACTCGCTCAAGGTCACCAAAACCTGTCTGGAAGCCCTTCTTCTGCCTCCTGGGGCCCTTTGTGGGTTTTTATTTTTATTTTTTTAATTCTTTAGTCTTTGTATAAGTTATTCTCGTCAAAATAACACTTGTATGGGCCAGGCACTGAGAACAGCCTCCCTGGGGTTCCAGGGCTTGCTTCTCAGCCACTGTGGCCTCGGCCTGGTGGGGCCTGGGTAGTGGAAGAGAGCCTTGGGTCCCCCACCCCCACACAGGGGTTTTCTCTAAACAAAGTGGAAGGGAACATCCTTACATGGGATGGAGTAAAAGACAAGTTGGGGTTTGGCCAGATTCTAGAAAATGCACCCATTTTCAAGCAAGTCCAAGGGATTTGGGGTGATTATAGTTTGAGGCTGGCACGGTAGGTGCTTTAGTGCACATTTTTTGGTTTGACGTGTATCTGGGCCCTACATCAAGAGCCAGAAGCCTGTGGCCAGTAGGCTCTGCTGCCTGTTGCCTGGGAGCCTTCATAAAGTACCTGATCTCTCCAAGTCTGTTTCTTCATCTGTAAATCAGAGATAACAAAAATCACCTCACAGGATTAACCATGAGGGTCAGATGAGCTGCTGTATGTCCGCCTCTTAGCACAGAGCATCAGTGAATGGGAGTGATTACTATGGTTGTCAGTGAAGTTCAGCAGTGAAGCCCGTTGATCTCATAAGCACCTAGGTCACAGTTCAGATATCCCCTTGGTCAGGACCCCCATCCGGCTGCCAAGGCCCTGGGTGCCACGTGCTTCCCATTACCCCTGCCAGTGACCCTCAGAGAGAACCTGTGGGGCTGGTCTTGTATGTCCGGCTTGACCTTGGACTTGTGTGGCTCCCCCCAGCCCCCAGAAGCTCTGGCTTCCAGTCTTTTTTTTTTTTTTTTTATGATAGGCACACAGTGAGAGAGAGAGAGAGGCAGAGACACAGGCAGAGGGAGAAGCAGGCTCCATGCACTGGAGCCCGACGTGGGACTCGATCCCGGGTCTCCAGGATCGCGCCCTGGGCCAAAGGCAGGCGCCAAACCGCTGCGCCACCCAGGGATCCCTCTGGCTTCCAGTCTTAATACAGCATCCCGCCAGGCCTAGTGCCCAGGGCTTCTTGGCCTTGGCTGAAAGGAAGAGTGTGGTGGGAGCCACTGCCCTGCGGCCCCTCCACTGGCTGCCTCGGAAAGGACTAAAAACATAGGCAGCTCTGTTGGGGGTGTGGCAGCATGTGCTTGCCTCCTGTTCCCATCTCTGTTTCACAAAAGCATCAGTCTCTGGAGCAGAGAAGGAGGAGTCCTCCTCTGTTTGATGCTATGTCTGGTGGAAAGTAGAAGGCAGCCTCCCAACCTTGCGGTGCAAACAGGCGGGCTTCCTGAGCCCCATTGCACAGGAGGCCCTCCGTGAGGCCCAAGGGCCAGATACACACAAAGCACGTGGGGTGGGGCCCTGCTTTGTCTTTCACGAGTGACCTTGAGCTAGTTGCTTGCCTTCCCTCCCATCTTTTCAGCGGGCTGTAGAACATCATGGCCCAGGCTGGGGAGACAGGCCTCTCCCTGGGTTTCAGTCCCATTTCTGCTGTGTGACCTCTCTGAGCCTCAGGGTCATTTCTCCTCTAAAGAGGGGCTAGGCCAGGGCATCCCTGAGCCCAGAGAGCCAGAGTTCAGCCCCAGGAATGTGGGCTTGAAGGGCTTGCCTCCCACACACTACCCCCTTACTTTCCCTGCTCTTTGCAGCCCTGACCCTTTGGGCTGCAGCTCAGGTAGGGAAGGTGAGACTCGGGAGTGGAGCAAGACAGTGTTCTGGCCCCTTCCTGCCCCGAGGTGTCTGGTTGTCACCAGCTGTCAAAGAACAGTCTGAGATTGTTGGTGGGGCCCCAGCTGACTGGGGCAGAGGCAGAGGGATACAGAGAGCACCCTCAGGATCTGAGTCCAGCCTGAGGCCGTAGGGGGGCCTCAGTTTAACAGCCAGGGGCTGGCACCCACTGGGATGGGCAGGTGGCTGCGAGTAACCCTCGAGAATGGGTTCATTCGTGGGTGCCCCTGAGTGGTGATAGGTGTTACTTCCCAAGGAAGCACTCCGCTGAGCTTTGAATCCCGGGAACCCGCGCCAGGGTTAGGAGATAGGGTGAGACCTCGGGCTGCCCAAGGCCCTGTGGCCAGCCACGCCTGCCTCAGTTTCCCCACCAGTTAGCAGGTGCTCAGGGCCCTGACCGCTGCCTCTCTCCCACCCCGCAGGCTCCCCCCTTCACAAGCAGGCCTCGGGCCCTGTGGCCCCCGCCGCTGCTGCCGCCGCCACCACCACTGAGAAGCCAGGCCCCAAGGCGGGCGAGGTGGGCGATGACTTCCTGGGGGACTTCGCGGTGGGCGAGCGGGTGTGGGTGAACGGCGTGAAGCCGGGCGTGGTGCAGTACCTGGGCGAGACGCAGTTCGCGCCGGGCCAGTGGGCCGGTGTGGTGCTGGACGAGCCGGTGGGCAAGAACGACGGCGCGGTGGGTGGTGTGCGCTACTTCGAGTGCCCGGCCCTGCAGGGCATCTTCACGCGGCCCTCCAAGCTCACGCGGCAGCCCACGGCCGAGGGCTCGGGCAGTGATGCGCACTCGGTGGAGTCGCTCACCGCCCAGAACCTGTCGCTGCACTCGGGCACGGCCACGCCACCGCTCAGCAGCAGGGTCATCCCGCTGCGGGAGAGCGTCCTCAACAGCTCGGTCAAGACGGGCAACGAGTCGGGCTCCAACCTCTCGGACAGCGGCTCCGTGAAGCGTGGTGACAAGGACCTGCGCCTGGGAGACCGTGTGCTGGTGAGTCTCTTCCCCCCCACCCACCTCCCCACCCCCAGCCCTGCACACGGGACCTCTGGAGTGGGGGTGGGGGGAGAGGGATATTTGGAGGGGGTTGTGGCGGGATCCAGGTTGGGGCGCCCAGTCCTCATCAGAATCACAGAGTGACCAGGGACACAGGTAAAGTGAGTTCTGGAGACTGTTGCTACATGACCCTGGGCAAGTGTCTTAGCCTTTCTGGGCCTCAGCTTTCCACTTATAAAATGGATTGAAATGCCTCCAGCTGGTACCGGATACTTAGGGAAGTGCACCTTGGGTATTAGCTCTGCTAATCATCCATTGATCCAGCCTACCAGCGTCCATGAGCCAGGTCTGTATTGGAAAAAGCTGAGGACTGCAGTGCTCAAGAGCTCTGGCCCAGGGTCACACCTAATCAGCTGTGACATGATGATCACTATTGCCGTGGGCCCTGGGGTGGAGGGGGTTTGTTCTGTTTGCAGAGGGAATTATGAGAGGCTGGTGCAGTAGCATGAGCAGATCCATGCTGTTAGCACATCTTGCTTGCTACTTTGAGGGGACAGGATGGGAGGGGTCAGGAGTGGAACAGGGGAGTGTCCCTGGGGGCTGCTATGGGACCGGGAGGCTGGACTCTCAGTGTCCTGTCCAGGGTGCTTGTGTTAGGGCTCTTGCTCTGCTGTTCCTACCATGGCTCCCAGAGAAGCCATCCCTGCCTGGCCAGCGGGACCCAGGCACGCTGCCTTACAGCCTCATTGAGCTGTCTCTGGGGATGCCCAGGGCCCCTGCTGGCCATGACCACAACGGGGAAATCACGTGCAGGTTTGTGCCCTTTCTGCTACTGCCCAGCTGTGTGATGTTGGGCAGGTCACTTAACTGACCTTCATCTCCATTCATTCATTCATCATCTGTCCATTCAGCAAAATGAGCAGAGTATCATGCTGCTATAGTTGAGAGCGTTAAGAAGGTTGGTGGAAGACGTCAAGTCTTCACAGTTACTAAGGGCTCTGTCCTGGCAGGGCCTGGTTAGTGTCACGTGACTGCCCTCGGTGTGGTCTGCAACCTCTTTGGGGTAAGAAATGGAGGCTCAGGGTGTTGGCCAGCTCTGGTTGGTCCCCATGCTGGGGGAGCAGGAAGGTTGAACCCCAGTTTGATCCTGTCTGGAATTCCGCCTTGCATCTGCTCCCCCTTCAGGGAGTGGAAATGGGATGTGCAGGGCAGGGGGCATACAAACCTGCGCGGTGTGGGCATTGCTCTAGACATGTCCACCAGGTCCTAGCCTACCAACAGGGCCAGCAGCAGCCAGTGCAGATGGGCCCTGTGGGCTTTCCACTGCTTTCTTGGGGGCATACCTCACCCTGTGCCTTGGGCCCAGCACTTTTTGTACCAAGTCTTTTTTTGCGTCCTGCCCACTGCCTTAGAAGGTGGGAGTCATCCTTCCATTTTACAGATGAGAAAACTTGAGCTCAGCCCTGGATCACGCAGCCTGCCCAGGATCATAGAGCCATGAGGTGATAGACCATTCATTCCTCTATTTACACTCATCACCTGTGACTGCCCTAGAAACTGCCTTGGATTCTGGGGGGGAGAAGAATTTGGACACAGGATTTGTTTCTGCTGAGGAGATGGAGCCCCTTGTGCCCCCATCCCACCCTCATCTGCAGCTTTGCCAGGGTTAGTCCTGTTGCCCGGTGCACTGCTCACTGCCAGGATCCAGCTGGCTTGACCGACGCCAGAACTTGCTGCTTCTCCTCTGTGCCTGCTGTAAACACCTGCCACGTCACCTTCCTGTCCCTACCCCAGCCTTTAAAAAAAATTATATGTTGGGGAACCCTGGGTGGCGCAGCGGTTTAGCACCTGCTTTTGGCCCAGGGCACAATCCTGGAGACCCGGGATCGAATCCCACGTCGGGTTCCCGGTGCATGGAGCCTGCTTCTCCCTCTGCCTGTGTCTCTGCCTCTCTCTCTCTCTGTGTGACTATCATAAATAAATAAATAAATAAATAAATAAATAAATAAATAAATAAATAAATAAATAAATAAATAAAATTTTAAAAAAAAATTATATGTTGGATGCAGGTGACTATGGAGGCCAGAACTTATTTGAGGACAGGGACTCTAGGAAAATGCGCCCAAAATACTGCTTTGCAGATTTTCTAAATCGTGTAATCCTATAAATGCATTATCAGGGCCCTTCCCAGGGACGTGGAAGCAGCCGGTGTAGAGCTCTGTCAGCTTCACCAGCTATACAAAACCTGCTTCTGAACTGGGTCCAAGGCATGAGCAGTGTTTGTGTCCATTACATTATGCTGCTCTTCAGAGATACCTGTGGTTCCTGGTTTCACTGGGGCTTCTCCGCTACCCTCTGGGGTCCATGCATGTACTGGCTAAATACTCATGGCTGGGTTATTGATGCTCTCTGTGTCTCAGCTTCCTCACCCGTAAGATGGGATGATAGTTCACCTACCCTGTGCGCAGTGTTTAGAAGGGGTGTGGCTCCGAGTGACCTCCCGGAAGTGTTAGCTATTGTCTGCATTAAAGTCCATGAAGGGCAGTCCACACGGCCACGGGGGTCCCAGGTGCAGTGAGGTACTCAGGGCTCAGAGAGCCTCCCTGAGGTCGCACAGCGGCTCGTGATGACCTGATGGCCTTGGCTGTCATTGGTCAAGCACTTGCTGGGGCCCACAGGCCGGTTGCCCTGCCTCTGTCCTTTCCTGCCTCTCCCCTGCCCTAGGACACACAGAAAACCTTTCCGACCAGAGCCTGGACATCCTCCAGCCATGAGCCATGCTTTTCTGACCTCCGCCTCTGCACCCACCACCCTCAGCTCTCCGTCTGGGGCCCCAGCTGCCGGCTCCTACCCACCCCTGCGCAGGACCTCTTTCCCCGCCATGGCTCCTCTTTCCCTGCGCGGCTCCACTCACTTGCCCCAGCTTCACCCACCTTAAAAACCAAACGATCGCTGACCCTGTGTTTTCCTTCAACTATGCCCACTTCTCTGTCCTCCGTCTCGCCAAACCCCTTGAAAGGCCTGCCTATGCACAGGGTCTCTACTCCTGCTCTCCCGCACCCTCGGCTCTGGGGACACCGTTTCCCCCAAGGCTGCCGGGGATCTTCACGTTGCAAATACAGCAGCCCGTTCTCTGTCTGGCTTTGTTTCACCCCCGACCCCAGGCCTAGCAGAATCAGCCACTGTGTGTCTCCCTGCCTCCTTTTAGAAGCACTTTCTTCCCTCCACTTCTAGGATACCACATGTTCTCCTGGTTTCCCCTGCCTCCGTGGCCACCACTCCCTGCTATTCCCCTTCTCAGGTCAGCTCCGGTCAGAGCTCTGGCCTCAGCTTGTCTATCCCCAGTGTTCTTCTCTCTGGGCCTGGGACTTAGGATAGTCACACTGAGGCTTGGATCTCCAGCGTTGGCTGGTCTGTCCCATCAGGCTCTTATTCAGCATCCCCACTGAGTGTGTATGATTTTCCTGTGGCTGCTGTAACAAGTGCCACCAACTAGGTCCTTAACAGAAGTTGGTGCTCTCGCAGTCCTGGAGGTTAGAAATCTGAGGTCAGAGGTGTCCACAGGGCCACCGGCTTTCCAAAAGGTCCAGAGAAGAATCTGTCCCCTGCCTTTCTCTTCAGTTTTGGAGGCTGCTGGCATCCCTTAGCCAGCAGCCACATCATCCCAGCTTCCACCTGTGCCTTCATGCTTCTTACAAGACACCAGTCATATCCCATTAGGGCCACCTTGATGACATCACCTTCACTCAATCCCATCCAAAGGACCTTACTTTTATTCTCTTTATTTTTTAAAGATCTTCTTTATTTGAGAGAGAGAGATAAAGAGAGAGATCACGAGGAGGGAGGAGGGGTAGAGGGAAAAGCAGACTCCCCACTGAATAATAGGGAGCCCGACACAGGGCTTGATCGCAGGATCCTGGGATCATGACCTGAGCCAAAGGCAGATGTGTAACTAACTAAACCCCCCAGGTGCCCCAGGACCTTAGTTTTAAATAAGGTCACATGTATAAGTATGGGAGCCAGCACTTTAGTGTATCTTTTAGGGGACACAACTCAACCTGTCACACATGTCCAAAACAGAACTCAGTTGTTTATCCCCCTACACCTGTCCCTGACCTGCTCCTCCCTTTCGTCCCGATCCTGCTGAACACACACCTGTGTCTCCAGCTGACCAGGCCAGGAACTTGGGACTCGGCCTCGTGCCCTGTTTGATTCTCCTCCCTGACACTAGGACCCCTCAGGAGGGCTCTGCTGCTATCTCTAAGACACCCCCAAATCCATCCCCAGCCCACCGTGTCCCCCCCAGCAACTCCTCTCTCTTGGACAACGGATCTGCCTCCTCCTTGGTCTCCCTGCCCCCACCCAGGTCCCAGCACCCCAGAAGCTTCCATCTCATCTGGGAGGCAACCCATCTGCCTTCCTGTGGCCCACCATCAGCTGACTCAGAGCCCCTCCCTCCATCCTGGCCAGGCCTGACTGCACCTGCCTACTTTCCTTTCCTACAGTGTCCCGGGCTGTTTCCAGCTCCAGGGACACTGTCCCCAATGGCTTCCCACTTCCTCTTGGCTTCTCACCATGGGCTCTCCGCAGAGATAGAGGCGTCTGATGTCACACTGCCCAGCACCTGCCAACCACCTGGATTAATAGCATTTATTCACTTCCTCCCCTACTGCCTGTTTCCTGCCATGGCTGGGAGCCCCACGAGCAGAGGTCTTGGCCCTTTTGTTCACGTGGCTATGCCCTGAGTGCCTACAACAGAGCCTGGTGCCAGGAAGGTGTTGGAACATACCTGCTGGATGCAGGACTCAGGGCCCTGTGGGTGGTCCTGAGCCAGTAAGACCCCGCTGGCACCATGTCCCTGTTCCACAGGCCAGCTGAGCCCTAGTGTCCCCTCGCTGGCTGTCGTTCAGGTCAGCAGCTGTGGACACCTTCAGAGAGGACCTCCAAGGGGCTGCCCACTGCTGTCCCCTCCATTCCCTGAGAGCGATCCATCTCCCCGACCAGCCTGCTTCCTGCCAACACCCCCATCCCTGCTTCTGTACCCTCCCTCCCCAGCACCCTGGCACCCTTGCTCCAGCCTCAGACAAGAGCCCCTAGCTGTACCCTCAGCAGCCCTGTGAGAGGGGGCTGGTTTGCTCCCCCTACTGATGGCAGAGCCGGGCAGCTCTGGGACCCCTTTCTCTCATCCTGTGGGCGACACCCTGATCGGCGGCTGAGGTGGGCTAAGTGAATCACCAGTTTTGACTTTCCCAGAGGAAAGTCCCCCAGAGACAGATGAACTGAGCCTGCTCACTACCATTGCTCCCTGAGAGCCGGGACCTAGCTGGTGGTTGGCCCAGCCAGGAGAGACTTGGGCCCAGAAGACCCACAGGTGGTGGAGAAGGGAGGGGTGGGACCCATCCCCAGGGAGGCGGGGGCCTGGTGCACAGTGGGGTATTTTCTTAGCGGGCATCAGGGGCTCTCACGCACTGCTGGTGGGGATGCAGAATTGCACGGCCACTTCACAGAGCAGTTCAGCCATTTCATACAAAACCAAATGTTCTCTTACCATCCAGATTCAGCGGTCATGCTCCTTAGTATAAACATAAATGAATTAAAGATATACCTACACAGAATCAGGCACACAAATATTTATAGCAGCTTTCTTCATACCTGTTGAAAATTGGAAGCAACCAAGACATCCTTCAGTAGGTGAGTGGATAACAGAAACCATGCTCCATCCAGACCGTGGAAGGTTCTTCAAGACTGTCAGGCTATGAAAAGACATGCAGGAACCTTAAGTGCACATTGGTTAATGACAGAAGCCCATCTGAAAAGGCTCCGTACGGTGCTTTGATGCCAACCCTTGACATTCTGGAAAAGCCAAGCTTTGGGGATGGTAAAAAGATCAGTGGTTGCTAGGGGTTGAGGGAAAGGCGGGATGAATGGGGGCAGCACAGAGGACTTCAGGGCAGAAAAACTACTTTTTTTGATCCTGTGATGGTAGATGCTTGTCATTATACATTCGTCAAAACCCCCAGAATGTCCACCACCACGAATGAACCCTGATGTTAACCATGGACTTTAGTTCTTAATCATGTGTCAGTAGTGGCTCCTCATTGTGACAAATGTATCACACTAACACAAGGTGTTAACAAGAGGGGACTGTGCTGGGAAGGAGGCGAGTGGCTATTACTGGAATGCTTTGTACTTTCTGCTCGCGTTTTCTATAAACCTAAAATTGTTCCCCAAAAGTCTATTAATTTTTTAGGAAATTAAATACTAAATGAATTAAGAAAATACTAAAATATAATACATAAAAGAGGCAGATCCTTAGTCTGGAGGCAGGGTCTGCCACACCCAGAATGGGGAGGGGGATGAGTGTCCCAAGGTGGTGCTGACCTGGCGGGGGGTCAGCGCCACATCCATCCCCTTCAGAAGCCTTTCCACTGTTACTGCCTTGCTCCCACTTCTAAGGGGAGGGAGTGACAAGGCAAAGACTGGGATCTGGGGGCAGCTGAGGATCGAGGGTGAAGCAGTGACTCCCTGGGGCAGCCAGGGGTTAGTAGTGCCATAGACCCCCACCTGGGGGAGAGGGGATCCGGGACGGTGAGGCCTGGTCATTGTGCTCAGCTAGGATTGAAGAAACAGCAGAGTGAAGCCCACCAGGCTCTGCCACTCACTCACTACTCTGAACCTCAGGCTCTTCCTCTAGGAGTGGGGTAATGCTGCCCACCTCATAGAGGTGTGAGGTTTATATTCTTTTAGATTTTATTTATTTATTCATGAGAGACACAGAGAGGCAGAGACACAGGCAGTGGGAGAAGCAGGCTCCATGCAGGGAGCTCAATGTGGAACTCGATCCTGGGATCACGACCTGAGCCAAAGGCAGACGCTCAACCACTGAGCCACCCAGGTGTCCCCCCATATAACTCTTGACTCCCCAAAACCCTAACTACTAATAGCCTACAGTTGATGGAAAGCCTTATTAATAACGTAAGCAGTTGATTAACATATATTTTGTATGTTACATATGTTAAGTGTGGTATTTTTACAATAAAGTAAGTGAGAGGGCAGCCCGGGTGGCTCAGTGGTTTAGCGACACCTTCCGCCCAGGGTGTGATCCTGGAGACCCGGGACCGAGTCCCGCGTCGGGCTCCCTGTGTAGAGCCTGCTTCTCCCTCTCTGTGTGTCCCTGCCTCTCTCTCTCTCTCTCTCTCTCTCTCTCTCTCTCGCTCATGAATAAAGAAAGCAAGCAAGCAAGCTAGAAAAAAATGTAAGAAAGTCATAAGGAAAAGACATTCAAGGTACTGTATCATATTTATCAAAAAAATCCACGTGTAAGTGGACCTGTGTTGCTCAAGGGTTGGTCAACTATATAGAAAAGTGTAATTTTAAAAAATTTAAGCTTTTTAAAAGTAATAGTCACACTTACTGGCTTGTCTTGTGTTTTTTTTAAATTACGGCAAAATACACATAAAATCGAGCTTCATAACCATTCTTAAATGTACAGTTCAGTAATATCAAGTATATTCACATTGCTGGGCACCCAATCTACAGGTCTTTTGCATCTTGCAAAACTGAAACTCAATTCCCATTAAACAACTCCGCGTTTCCCCCTCCCCCCAGCTCCTGGCGACCACCATTTAACCATTTTTAAGGATGGTGTTTATTGACACTCTAGTGTGTGCCAGATGCTGCACATAACTACTTAATCCTCAGGGAGAAATTTTGTTTAATATTTTCATTTAGTTATTCATGAGAGACACAGAGAGAGAGGCAGAGACACAGGCAGAGGGAGAAGCAGGCTCCCCGTGCGAAGTGTGATGCAGGATAGATCCCAGGACCCCGGGATCACACCCTGAGCTGAAGGCAGTTGCTCAACCACAGAGCCACCCAGGTGTCCCTCCTCAGGGAGAAAAATTAAGGAAAACAAATTATTTTTACAGATGAAGATGCTGAAGCTCAAAGAGGTCAGGTGACTCAGCCAGGCTCACACAGCTGGTACATGGCAGAGTTCAATGCAGATCTGTCTGTCTGTCTCCAGAGGGCTTGTATGGGACAGCCCTGGGAAGCCCTGGTTCTACCTGAATCCTTCCCCACTGTCCTAGGGCCGCTCCTCTTCCTCCTCCATCTTTCCTGTCCCCTGCACACTGGAAGGGAGAGATGGGATGAGCCTGGGCTCCTGGATGCCCATGCCGTCTCCGCCTGTGCCCACCGCATCCTCCAGACCCGACTCTCTCTGTGTGCCAACAGGTTGGCGGGACGAAGACCGGTGTGGTGCGGTACGTGGGGGAAACAGACTTTGCCAAGGGCGAGTGGTGTGGCGTGGAGCTGGATGAGCCCCTTGGGAAGAACGATGGGGCAGTGGCGGGCACCAGGTATGTTGGACTTTACCCCAGGGTGTCTGGGAGGGGGCTCCTCTTCACCTGGGACGGGTGCTGGGGCATCTGAGGAAGCCGGTGTTGAGGCTCTGGGTGGCTGTGCTAGGCACCACGGTGTAGTTGCCGTCCAAAGCAGGTGGTGGGAATAGCATCCCCATTTTACAGATGAGAGAACAGAGGCCAGAGAGGTCATCGCTCAAGGTCACAGAGTCCCGGGCAAGTGCTAGGGGAGTCATTGATTCTGTGTTCCCTCTTCCATGCCACATGTGGCTATGTGGGAAAAGAATGAGGGAGTGGTCCCCTGCCTCCCAGGAGTCCCCCTGGGTGACACAGGAAATAATCCCACACTGTCCAGTGCCCTGGAGCCATGCGTGGGTTCCAGGTCTCACACCCTCTCTGATTAGAGAGAACTGACTGCCAGGAATGCTGGGTAGGGTCTGGGGCTGGGGGTGTGATGTTCTGGGTGAGCAGGGTCTGGCAGGGGTGTGGGGCTAAGGCCTGGTGGCCCCATTGCCTGTGCTGGCTGTCCCTGGGCTGGGTTGTGTGGCCCAGGTGAGGCCACGACAGTTTTGGAAAGGAATGATCACCTCAGTGCAGGCCAAGCCACCAGGGGAGGAGCCATGCTTCGACCAGCTCTTGCAGGAGAGTAGCGTTTTTGCTTCTGAAGTAGACTTGAGAAAGGTCTGCTGTGCAGGGGAGATGGCCCCAATGAAGACCCACCTGCAGGGAGAGGTGGGATGGGGAGGCACTTTCAAGGAGAGGCAGAAGCTGGACTGGCCCGGCTCCCCGGTCTGTGTAGGATCTGTGCCCAGAGAGCTTTGAGAAAAGATAGTCCCGAGTTTCCATGACAACACTTTGCCTTCCTGTTTGCAAGATGAATGTTTCTCTCAACTCCCTCTTGCTTTCAGAATTCTGGGGGTAGGTTGGGCAGCAGCCCCTACTCCCCTCCCCAGATATCTCCTTTAGGCTTTTGTTGCTCCAAACTGGGAGCTCCATGGGCCAAGGGTCCTGGGGTTCCTTGGGTCTGGGGTGGCTCAGGGGCAGTCAGAAGAGTGGGGGCTGCAGATATGGCTGGGGCGGGGGCCTCTGAGTGGTGTGTGGGAGCCAAGCCCAGAAGACCAGAAGGTTCAATCCTGGTATTACCACTTAACCACCTGTGTGACCACAGGCAAGCTCCTCAACCTCTCTGAGCCTAAATCTCTGCATCTGTAGAATGTGGATAAGAGTAGAGTGGCTGGGGATAGAGATGAGCACTCATGTAAGGGGACGGGCACAGAGTGGGTGCTGGATCATTGTACCCCCACTAAATATGCCCGGTGGCTATTTATGTCTGTGGGGAATCTCAGACCCTACTTACCTCTGTTCCTTTTCTGGGAGTCCTGCCTATTGGTCATGGGGTGAGGGTGTTAGGGCCCTAAGGACAAGCCCCCATCTCTGCTGGGGGAGGCTAGGGGTGGCTCTGGGCTGTGGGGCTGTGATGGCAGTGTGGGTCTCTCCTGCCTCCCCCAGGTACTTCCAGTGCCCACCCAAGTTTGGTCTCTTCGCGCCCATCCACAAGGTAATCCGCATCGGCTTCCCGTCCACCAGTCCGGCCAAGGCCAAGAAGACCAAGCGCATGGCAATGGGTGTCTCAGCACTGACCCACAGCCCCAGCAGTTCCTCCATCAGCTCTGTCAGTTCTGTGGCCTCCTCTGTCGGGGGCCGGCCCAGCCGCAGTGGACTGGTGAGGGTGGAGCTGGAGAGGGGGACCCTGGGGTGTGTGTGTGCATGCAGGGTGGAGGGGAGGGTAGGGACAGAAAGATCCGGGTGTTCCAGTCTCCCCTGACTTGCTGGTGGGATTTTTGAACAAAGGTGAAAGCTTAGGGGCCCCCATCTGGCTCAGTTGGTAGAACATGCGATTCTTGATCTCAGGGTTGTGAGTTCAAGCCCCATGTTGAGTGTAGAGCTTACTTAAAAAAGAAAAAAATAAGATGAAAGTTTGTACCTTTTATTTTTATTTTAGGATTTTATTTATTTAAGAGACAGAGTGAACAAGAGAGAGAGAGCACAAACAGCAGGAGGGGCAGAGGCAGAGGGAGAAGCAAACTCTCCGCTGAGTAGGGAGTCTGACATGGGGTTCGATCTCAGGACCCTGGGATCATGACCTGAGCCAAAGGCAGACACTTAACCAACTTAGCACCCAAGCGGCCCAAGTTTATATCTTTTAATGGGAAAGATTGATCCACTTACATTTGTTGTAATTTTTGTATTACTGATGTATCAGTAGCTTAACTCCTTTCCTGGGAGTTAAGGAGGGTCATACAGATATTGGACAGGTAGTATTGGTGGAGGGCAGGTGCAGGGCAGAGAGTTAGGGGTTGCTACAATCACCCTGAGCGAGGGGGGCTGAGTGAGGCTGCCCTGCTGGGCACAGGGCCTTCTGTGCACACTGCATCTAGGTTGGGAGTCTAGGATGTGTGAGGAAATCCACCATGAGCCCAGAGGCTGTGACTCTCCTGAGAGCCAAGAGTTCCCTGGATCTCAAACATCATGATCCCCCCACCCCCTGTGTAGTGCATCTAGGAGCAGGACCCTGGGAGATGAGGCACTGGAGCTGTTGCCCGGATGGTGCTGCCAATCCCTGAGACCTGTCTGCCCCCATGCCTCCCCACAGCTCACAGAGACCTCCTCGCGCTATGCCCGCAAGATATCCGGCACAACTGCCTTGCAAGAGGCATTAAAGGAGAAGCAGCAGCACATCGAGCAGCTGCTGGCTGAGCGGGACCTGGAGCGGGCCGAGGTGGCCAAGGCCACAAGCCACATCTGTGAAGTGGAGAAGGAGATCGCCCTGCTCAAGGCGCAGCACGAGCAGGTGGCTGGGCACGAGGGGTTTGGGGGGGGGGGGTTTGCCCAGAGGGTACCGACAGCCTCCCCGGGTCAGCCTTGTGGGCCACCCTCATGCAGAGAACTGGGTGTGTACGGGGAATCCTAAGAGGATAATGACAACGATGATGATGACTCCTCCTCCTCCTGATGATGGATCCAGAACCTGGATATATCATTGCTTTTTCCTAGTTACAATAGGAGCATTTTCTAGGTCATGGAAAATTCTTCCATTTTCACAGCCACGTTGCCATCTATTGCGGTCTGTGTCCTCACCAACGTGGCCAGTCCCCTGCAGTGGTTCCAGTTACTCACTTTGTCTAAATATACTCATGTACACATTTTTTGCTGTACAGCTGTCCACATTTCAGATCGTTCTTTCAAGTAGACCCGTGTGCTGGGCTTCTGGGAAGGGAGCCCTCGCCCGTAGACTTGGTCTGCTACTGTCACTTGCTTACTCTTTCCTGATGTAGACATTCATTTCCTACGTGAGAGATCCCTCCTGGGTCCCCATCCCCATTTGGAGTCTGGCTTGGCCCGCCCTCAAGTGCTGGACTGATTAAGGCCAGGCTTCCGTGCGCTGCCTTCACAAGACAGCAGGTCATCAGCCCCTGGGTATTGAGGGATGTGGTAGGTGCTGGGGTGCTTGCTATTGGGGGCAGGTGGACCTGAGGTGCCCGCTCACGGTCTGTGCCCAACCAGCCGGTGGGGGTGTGCAGGTGGTTGCAGCGGCCGACCTGGCTCCTTGCATCACTCCGCCTCTCTCGCGGCCCTTCCCCACCTGGACCCCAGTCCCAGGAGGAGGCTGACACTGCTCTGGCCCTCACTTGGGGCCCAGTATGTTACAGAAGCCGAGGAGAAGCTGCAGCGGGCTCGGCTGCTGGTGGAGAGTGTGCGGAAGGAGAAGGTAGATCTGTCCAACCAGCTGGAGGAGGAGCGGAGGTATGCGCCACCCCTGCCCTGGTCCTGGGGGGCATTGGACCTCTGCAGGCCTGCCCTTCATCTGCCCTTCATCTGGGGTGACGATCCCCATCCCTGCAGGCTTGAGAAAAGCACCCCACATGGTGCTAAACATACAGGAGTCACCACATTCCTCCACTGCACTCCTTCCTTCCTGCCTGAGGGGGGGAGGGGCTTTGGGGCTCCTGCCTTCTTAGCTTGTGGAGTGCATCCTGAGGGGAACACACGAGGGGGGGCCCCCTCTCATGCCAGCTGCATCTGCAGAGCACCCTGCTGGGCTGGGTGCTGTGCATGGAGCTCCCAACTTGGCTGTGTCGGAAGACCGAGGCTCCAAGAAGCAGCTACAGAAGGCCGCTGGAAATCCCTTGCTTCTAGATGTCAGTCAGCCCCTGCTGAGGCCTTCCCTGTGTTGGCCTCAGTCTTACCATGAGCCCGGGACTGGGGTGTTGCTTCCATGTGACAGATGAAGCAGCTGAGGCTCACAACAGGCGAGGGGTTTGCCTGAGGCCACGGGCCAGTTGACAATGACACCCGTTCTTTCTGTCCTGCCCCTGCAGCCGGTGGAGCTGTTTCCCACGTGTGGGGCCTCTGGCCTGACTTGGTCCTGGGTCCTCTGGTGAGACAGAGCCTATGGGAGACAGGGCCTCTCCTGCCCAGGGCCTCTCCCTGGCCCCCTAGCTGACACCCAGATTTCTGGGGCCCCCTCTGCCCCCCGCACTGCCTCACGCAGCCCCCACCCTTTGCCCCCACGTTGGGGTTGTTTGGGGGCTTCCAGCCGAGGCCTGTGAGCCACAGGCTGTTGTTACCGTCTGAGTTGAAGAGAGAAGGGCTTATTTATATCTGCCTGAGACTGTTTTTGGGGCCCACACATCTGGTTCCCATGGCGACATGCAGGATGCTGACAAGCAAAAGACTTGAAGATGTCCTGGGGTTTGCGTTCCAGAGGGGCCTGCGTCCAGGCCCCTGGACATGCTGGGTGGCCTTGGGCAGGTCTCTGGGCCTCCGGGTCCCCATCTGTATGCTGGGAGCTGTCAGGAGGCCCCAGAAAGAGCAGCTTTGTGAGCCATAAGGCGCCTGTGTCTCCCTTATGCTGTCTTGGCGCTCAGGAGGGTGAACATGTCTCCCCAAGGGTGGCTTCCACGCCTGCAGCAGGGCTGTGGGGGGCCCCTGATCGGGGAGCAGCCCCAGGACCCTGGCTTCTGATTTTGAGGGGTGGGGATGAGAATGAGGTTGGCAGGGGAAGAGCGCACCCCCCACCCCTCTCTCCCTGCCGCACAGTGGCTAGCACCCCCGATCTTCCCTTGTCCTCCCACCCAGTCCCACAGCGGCCCCAGGGAGGAGGGATGTTGCCTGACACACCCCCATTTAGAGAGGCTGAGGGTCTCAGAGTAGAGGTCGGGAGGTCCGGAGGTGCTGGGAGGCTCTGTCCCCATCAGCCGGGGCTCCTGGACGGTGCCTTCTGCGCAGTCTCAGCACAGCCTTGGGGCCACCTGGTGGCCTTGCGGGTCTCTGCCGCCGCCAGTCTGCCGCCGGGAGGTGAGGCCCACTGCTCTGGGCCCAGCCCGCTCAGCCCCCTCTCCCCCTGTAGGAAGGTGGAGGACCTGCAGTTCCGAGTGGAGGAGGAGTCCATCACCAAGGGAGACTTGGAGGTAATGGTCAGAGAACTGCCCCTCCCCTGCCCCTCGCTCTACTCTGCTCCCCGGGCCCCGCCCTGCAGGGCAAATGGTCCCAAGGGCCAGGCAGCAGCTCTGGCCTCCCTGGGAGGGGGCTGGGGACATTTCAAGGGAGAAAACCAGAAGGGGCCCCTGGGAAAAGTCATGAGAGACTGGGGTGTCAGAGGTGGGGATGGCTCAGCTCCCAGAGCCCCGGAGGGGCCATGGTTCCTTTGGTTTGGCAGCCAGATGGGATGGACCAAGGGAAGCCAGAGGACCAGGCCTGAAGACATAGTAGCTGGACTCCCCTGTCCCTTCCCTCTTTGTTGGACAGTAGCCCTAAAGGTATCCCTTGGGTCCTTCATTTGTCTTGGATTCTAGGAGAAATTTTGGCTGGAAGTAGCTTGTTGTTGGGTCTCAGAATTCAAAGATGGCAAAACAGTCCTGGGACCAGGACCCAGGACTCTTGGCTCCTGAGCTCAGCCCGTGAGGATGAGCCCTTATGGCGCCTCCTCCATTACCATACCTGGACAGGTGGACAGGTGATCTGGTAAAGGTGAACCTTTCACTCTCCATTCCACCCCACCCTCTCTGCGCCGAGGGACTGGGGGTGCTCCCATCAGTTAGTGAAAGCTCCCCACCACCCCCAGCTGTCCTCACCACACCACAGATTTCAGGGCTCTCAAGGCCACAGTTGGGTGGGCAGGAATGCCTCACTGTCATTGTCCTCCTGCTCCCTGGGAGGTGACAAGGGATGAGGATGCCTTGCTGCCAGCTGGGGCAGGGGACAGTGATTTCAGCCCTCTATATGTTGGCCTGACCCACACTGGCCCAACTGGGTCAGTGATTCTCAGACTTGAGAATTCATCACCTGGAGGGCGTGTTCAGACAGGGTGCTGAGCCCAGCCCCAGAGTGGCTGTTTAGAGGGTCTAGGTGGGACCCTGAGAATTTGCATTTCTAGCAAGTTGCCAGGGGATGCTGCTTTGGGGGCCATACTTTGGGGATCCCTGCACTAGACCATTTTTTTAAGATTTTATTTTTAAGAAATCTCTGCACCCTGCATGGGTCTCTAACTTAACAACCCCAAGATCAAGAGTCGCACGCTCCACTGACTGAGCCAGCCAAGTGCCCCTGACTAGATCATTACCGAGCTCAAATTGGAAATTATGGTTTCTGATTTTGTGAAGGAGCTGCCTTAGGAGCCCATGACTTCACTGCCCAGCAAAAGTGTGCCTCTGGTTGTCCTGTCCCTGGATGACCCCAGCTAGGGGAGGGACATGTGCAATCTGCGTAGGGTCACTGCCAGCTGCCCCTCATGGGGCAGTTTTTGCCATCTGCACTTACAGGATGGATGTCGGGGTACAGCCCCGATGTAGAAGCTTCAGCCCAGCATAGGACGTTCTCTTGTACGTTTAGCCAAGGAGACAGGTCACATGGTTGCATGTGGCTGACTTTCCTGTTGAGTAGCTGCCCTCTTGCAGGGGTTGCCGTGGGCTTTTGGAAAAAAAAAAAACACCTGTGCCTGCAAGGGACAGAGACCCCTGCTCCATTCCACAGGGGGTTTACTGAAAGTCTATAGGGACCTATCACCAGCAGTTCAAGCACCCAAAGCAAGAAATAGCATCAGAAGCCAAACCCATTCTTTCTCTGCTCAGAGGCGTCCCTCTTCTCTTGACTCGTGGTCAGGCTGCAGTCTGTCTGTCTCTCTCCTTGTGTCTCCTGGGCTCCTGGCACATTTGCTCCCTTCTCCTGGCCACGCACCCACCAGCCTCTTGGCCCCGCCCAGGCTCCAGCACCCACCTCCTGTAGCACTCTTCTTTGTCCCCTGGAGAGAATCTGATTGGTTCCACAGGCTAGCCAGTGGGCTGGCTGGCTTTGGATCAGGTCTGCATCCCAGCACCTTCAGCCCCAACTGGGAGAGGCTGGGAGAGACAATGACAGACAGTGACCGTCTGTCAAGGGGCACTGGGGTCCCCTTGCTGCTGTTTTTACTGTGACCATATTCATAATGACCAGAACACAAGTGATCCCAAAGTTCCACTCATCCCCACCCATCTTGAGAGTCAAAAATAAAACCCAGAACATTCCTGAGCTCCTGGTGTCCCTCCAGCTGTCACCCCATCTCTCTGCTTGTCCTCCTCCTGGCCTCACTCCCCAGTTCCAGCCTCATAGTCTCCTTCTTGATTTCTAAATGTTGGCCTGTCCCAGGGCCCATGTGCCCCTCCGTCTACGGTGTCCCCCAGAGCTTCCTGTCTGTGTCATTTGGGGTCCTCTGTGAGCTCACAATTCCCTCAGTCTCCCCTTGAGCACCCCACTGGTGTGCCTACTGGACATCTCCCCCAGGAGGAGGGAGGGACGGGCACCTGTGGCAGTTTCCAGAGGCTGCTGTAACAAATGACCACAATTTGGTGGCTTAAAACAATGCAAACTTATTCTCTCACTGTTCTGGAAGCCGAAGTCTGAAATCAAAGGATGGGCAGGCTTGGCTCCCTTTGGAGGCTCTGGGGGGAGAATCTGCTCTATGCCTCTCTCCCAGCTCTGCTCAGGACTCCTTGGCTTATAACTGAGTCACTGGCTGTCCCCACATGGCCTTTGTCCCTAGGTGTCCCTGAGTCTCTGACTGGGCCTTCAGATAAGGACACCAGTCACTGGGTCTGAGGTCTACCATAATTCAATATGACTTCATCTTAACCCATCACGTGTGCAAAGACTCCCTCTTCCAAAACAAAGTCCCATTTGGAGGCTCCAGGTCACTGTGAGGTCTAGGGGGGGGACACCACTGAGCATCCCAAATGTAACGTGTACAGAACACCCGCACCCTGCCCCCCATCTCAGCAGTTGGCCCCACAATCCCACAGATGGTTGCTCAGCTGACTCCTCCCTCATCTCTCCATCAGAAATGCTCCTGACCTTGCCCTAGCCTCTGAAACCCTCTTCTCCCCATGGCCACCTTTCTGGGCCAGGCCCCAACACCTTGCCCTGGACACCCGCACCAGCCCCTCCTTGGCACCTCCCGTGTCCTTCCACTGGCCATTCTCTGCACTGAAGCCAGATAGCCTTGAAAAATAGAGCTTTGTAATTTTCAATGCTGGGAAATTTTGAGCCTATGCATAAGTAGGGAAGAAGGCATGATGTGTGAGCCCTCATCCTTTGCCCATCAGCCGGCTTCAGTGATCATGTCAACCCCGGCCAGTCTTGTTCCCGCCATCCCCACACCCACAGCCCCCTCTCAATGTTAGTTTAAAGCAAACTGCTGACCAAATCTCTTAAAAAGATAAACCAGACCCTGCCCCTTCCCTGCTCATACGTCTGGTGCCAGGACCCCAGGTAAAGGTAGGCTCTTCCAAGGTGTCCCAGAGGAGACCGTGGGGGTCCCAGCCCTGCACACCCGTGTTCTGAGCATGTGGAGCTTGTCTGTCCCTGGACACCCCACGCTCTGTCTGCCTCTGAGCGGCTCCTGTGCTAATTCCTGCTTCTCCTTCAGGGCTTACCTTCAACTGTATTTTTCAGAGAGGCCACTTTTTTTTTTCTTTTTTAAAGATTTTATTTTTGATGGAGAGAGAGAGAGCTTGAGCACATAAGAAGGGGGAGCTGCAGACAGAGGCAGAGGGAGAAGCAGACTCACCCTGAGCAGGGAGCCTGACTCAGGGCCGGATCCCAGGACCCCAGGATCATGACCTGAGCTGAAGGCAGATGCTTAACCGACTGAGCCACTCAAGTGCCCGAGGGAGGCACCTCATTTTGTGTCCATCTATTACACCCCACCCCCAGCTCTGTTCTCAACTCCAACCCTCCTTGCAGTGTATGCCCCTGGGGGATAGGGACCCTGTCTCTTTCCTGCACCTTTATGTCCTCCCTGCCTGAACAGGGCAAGAGCACAGGGAAGGTGCTTCTCCTGGAGTGGGAATCCCAGGTCACAGGCTGGGTGCAGGCTGTCTGGTTCTTGAACAGATGATGTTTGCCACGTTGCACCCTGAGAATTTGTGTGCTCCTTCCCAATGATGCCCGAGCGGGACGTCAGGTCACCGCCTTAGGCTCGACCTTACTGGTGCTCGGTGTTTGTTGATGAATCAATCATCCAGGGGTTCTGTGTATCAGTGTTGCTAATTAAATAGCTCATGTTAGTCTTCACTTGCCTGGGAGTGCCCACGGTAACAGGGAGGGCTGGGCTTGGTGCAGAATCAGCTCTGTTGATTTGTGTGGTATGAGAACTAAAGAGAGGTCAAGAGCAGTGACGTGTGCCTCTGACCTTCAGGAGCCCCTGGTGCTACTGTGGAATCTCCTCCCCCAGTTAACGATTCCAGCCTTTGCCTTCAGTTACCCAAAGGGTATCCCGAGGTGGGAGCTCTGCTTCGCAGGGGTGTGGACACAGCGTCTCTGAGGAGAGGCAGGGCTGCAGGTGTGGAGCATAGGCAAGGCTTGGCCAAGCTCCTGGATTTGAGCTGCAGCAGGGAAATGGGGGTCCCTCCCAACAGGAGCCTCCTTCGATGGTCCATGTTGCTGCTGAAAATCTGTGGCCCGCCTCCATGGAGTCCAGCTGGCTCAGGGGACAGTGGTCTGAGTGCCAGGCCTGGCGCTGCCCCGAGTTGCTGAAGCTTTGTCTCTCCGGAGTAGTCGCTCCCTCCTGTGAAATGGGGAGACGGCTGAGACACCCTTCATGCGTGGGTTAGGTTCTAAAGTTAGCGCATGAGACAGAAGTTGCATCCACCCTTATGCTGCCTCCAGCACCTTGACCGTGAGCATGGGTTTATGAATGTCAACTCCAGCGAGCTTGAGAGCGAGAAGCAGGAACAACATGATGGCCCCACTGCTCGCACCCTGGGCAGTGTCCCAGGAGCAGATGGGTAGCCAGATCATGCACCCCACCTAAAATGTAGCCTTAGGGGTGGTTTTCCATCCCGGATTCCCGTGGTTGAATTTATCTTCATTAAGCAAGCATCTGAAGCAACTCCACTGGATTCCACCATGGAGACCCCAACCCGCAGACCAGGAGGCTAGAAGTTTGGAAAGGGCTTGATATGGTGCGGGTAGGAGGGGTATTCTTTTGGGAGACCCAAATGAAGCTGTCTTGGAATTGGGAAGCTGGGGGGGTGGGGGGCGGTGCTTTTTCTTGCCGCAGGGCCAGCAGCACATCATATATGATCCTGCGCCCCCTAGCGTGGGTCCTGGGCTGAGCTGAGCTGCGGAGCCCACCCTCTATGGGGGAGAAGGGTGGAGACCACCCCCCCGACCCCTCCCACCCCGGGGCTGACATCCAGACACCATTGTCAGTCTGTAATTTCCTGGAATAGCCTGCGCATGGCTGCTTGTTAGCACTGTGGCATGCTGCCCTCTTGAGAGAGAGAAACAGAGAACTTTTGTAGTTGTTCTGTTAGGAAAATTCGCAGAGATAAGATCATAGGCCAAAGCACATAAACATCTCTCTAGCTTTGTAGGAATCGCAAGTGTTCCTCAGGTGGGTTTACATGTCCCCATCACCCTTGCTAGTGACGGGTATGCGTTCTTGTTTTTATGCCCGTGTGCCGTGTGGCTAAGCCCTGTCTCTTCAGACTGGCAGTACAGATTTGCTTTATTTTTTTTTTAAGATTTTATTTTTATTTGTTATAGAGACACACACACAGAGAGGGAGAGAGAGAGAGAGGCAGAGACGCAGGCAGAGGGAGAAGCAGGCCCCATGCAGGGAGCCCAACGTGGGACTCCATCCCGGGTCTCCAGGATCACACCCCAGGCTGCAGGCAGCGCTAAACTGCTGTGCCACGGGGACCGCCCCAGATTTGCTTTAAACTGCTTCTGCTGGAGGCTGAGGAGGACCCTCTGGCTTCTCCTTACGATGAACTCGGGCTCCAGATTGCCTCGGGTGCCCTGGAGCCAGCTCCCTTGGCCCCTGCCACCCTTGGAAATCTGTTATGAGAAATCCAAATGCCAGCCTGGATGTCCTGAGAACGTCTGGCTTCATGAACGTGGGCAGTTAGAACAAAAGTGTTCTTATGGTTTGGGGAGACCAGGCATCCTCCACGGGGGGGCCCTGAGGGCTCTGGGGACACGCCGGGCTCAGCCAGAGCACCAGGGAGGCCAGGCTGGGAGAATCAATGCGGTAGAGATATTTTTTCAGATCTTCCCATTCGATTGGTTCTTGCACCTTCAGCTCAGGCCTGGGGGCTGGAGTCCTGGGTTCATTTACTGACCCATCCATCTGGGGAGCTCTGGTGTGCAGGACCCTATGCCTAAAATGAGCAGCAGCCTAATGGGGAGCAGAAGTAGGCTGGGGCCCCTCTCCAGAGCTGCAAGGGGAAGAACCCCCTGCAGGTGACCAAAGGGAACCAGGTGCCCTGTTGCTACCCTCTCCCGGGTGGGGTGGCTTGGGCCAGGTTGCTTCGGACCCTCCTCTACCATTAAACAAACCTAGCTGGGGACCCAGCAAGGGGCAGCGGCAGGCCCAGCCCGTCCCACCTCCCCAGATCATCTTTCCCCAAGCTGCCTCCTGTCCTTGACCTGCTCTCCTGTCTTGTTCACGGAAGATGACGCCGCCTCTTTCTCTCTCTGTCTCTCTCTCTCCTCCCTCTCTCCCCTCTCTCCCTCTCTCCCTCTCTCTCCCTCTGGCTTCCTCTGCCCTGTACTTCTCTCCCCTGGCCCGCCTCCCACCCGCCCCGGGTGGACCAGACCCAGACGCAGCTGGAGCACGCACGCATTGGGGAGCTGGAGCAGAGCCTGCTACTGGAGAAGGCGCAGGCCGAGCGGCTGCTCCGCGAATTAGCCGACAACAGGGTAACGCCGCCTACGTCCCCCCACTGCCCCCTGCGGCGCCTTGGCTCCTTCTCGGCTCCTTCGGCTTCTCTGTTTTATTATTTTCTCTGTCTTTGGCTGCTATCCTCATTGTGTTTCGCCTTTTGCGCCCCTCCTAGGAGGAAAGTCACAGTTTAGGGACAATATTCCACTGAGGAGGAGGGGGTCGGGGCTCTCCCGGACCAGACCGTGTGCTCCAGCTTGTGGTCCCCTGGTTGGGAATGTCCTGTGAGACCCTTCCCCTCCCTCCCTCCCCATGCATTGTCTCAACAAGGCTTTGTCAAGTTCAGAAATGGGATGGGGGTGGGGCTCTTGGGAATGGTCTGCCCCTTAGATGGCCAGGTGCAGTGACAACCTGTCCACACATGCCTTTCTTCTTCCCCAGCTGGGAGGCTGAGGAAGGTGGAAGGTCCGGGGGACTGCAGATCCAGGTTTCTGTAGCCTGGGGGGGGTGTTAATTATGGTGGTGGGAGGGGCTAGCCTGAAGGGCCTGGGGTTTTAGGGATGTGGGGGTATCCCTAGAGCATGAGACTCTGTGTCAGACCCAGGGTTGGGGCTGCTGAGATACAGGAGATCAAGGAGAGCTCTGTTGGGAGTAAGGTCCCGCCAAGTCCCAAGGCTGGGTCTGGGCCCTGGGGCTGGCCTCCTATGCAGGCAGACACGTCCAAACAGCTGGCCAGCCCAGCCTGGCTGCAGTCCTGGCCATGGAGCTGAATGGCTTGCGGTGATTGGTTTAAACCACCTGAGTGCGGTGGGTGTGAGATGAGCAATGGTCTGTTTCTGCAGGTCGGCCTCAGCACATGAGTGAGTGTGTGCATGTCTGGAGACACACAGCGGTCCCTTTGCACATGCTGGCCTTTGTAGGGTGACCCTGTGTGCTTGTGCAGTAGGCGCACATACACGTGTGGATGCTGCTCTGCAGAAACCCACCCAGGCACTGTTGACGGGCTGGAGCCCCCCTACCCCGAGGCACCTTGATCTAAGGTTCAACCTGATTATAAAAACAAAAACAGATTTACTAAACTACAGGTCACCTTGAGAAACAGACGTCTTTTTTTCAAGTTAGTAAAAGATTTAAAACTTGTATCGTTTCCAAATCTGTGACCCTCATCATGACCCGGATGGGTTTTTGGAGGATGAGGCCTCTATCTCAGTTATCCAGCAGGAGGCGGGTCTGGGAGCACTGATTTTGTTCTGCCTTTGGCCTTAAACCAGACTCTTGTTTGGCCACCTGCTCCAGACAGGCCCTCTGTGAATCGACCCATTCCTGCCGCAGACCCGCCCAGAGCAAGATAATGCCAAATTCCCTCCTAAAGAAAGCCAGAACCCCAAATGGGTGCTTTCTTTTAACCATAGATTTGTCCTGAGCCACATAGGGCCACAGGGACAGTCAGGCCCTCGAGTCACCAGGCTCCAAGCCAAGGGAGTGTCTCTGGAGGCTGTGGTGGGAAGGCTGCTGAGGACAGCTGGTACTCTGAGGGGGGTGGAAGGTAGGGAGGTGGCGCCCTTCCCTTCCATGAACCCCACCCCACCCCTACCCCCCATCAGGGCTGGGGGCCGACCTCCATCTCCCTCTCTCCCCGGCAGCTGACCACGGTGGCCGAGAAGTCGCGGGTGCTGCAGCTGGAGGAGGAACTGAACCTCCGGCGCGGCGAGATCGAGGAGCTGCAGCAGTGCCTGCTGCACTCGGGCCCACCGCCTGCCGACCACCCCGAGGCTGCCGAGACCCTGCGGCTGCGCGAGCGGCTGCTGTCCGCCAGCAAGGAGCACCAGAGGGAGAGCGGCGTGCTGCGGGACAAGTACGAGAAGGCGCTGAGGGCCTACCAGGCGGAGGTGGAGAAGCTCCGAGCGGCCAACGAGAAGTACGCGCAGGAAGTGGTGGACCTCAAGGCCAAGGTCCAGCAGGCCACCAGCGAGAATATGGGGCTCATGGACAACTGGAAGTCCAAGCTGGACTCACTGGCCTCGGACCACCAGAAGTCCCTGGAGGACCTCAAGGCCACCCTGAACTCGGGCCCAGGTGCCCAGCAGAAGGAGATCGGGGAGCTGAAGGCCGTGATGGAGGGCATCAAGATGGAGCACCAGCTGGAGCTGGGCAACCTGCAAGCCAAGCATGACCTGGAGACGGCCGTGCATGTCAAGGAGAAGGAGGGGCTGCGGCAGAAGCTGCAGGAGGCCCAGGAGGAGCTGGCGGGGCTGCGGCAGCACTGGCGCACACAGCTGGAGGCACAGGCCAGCCAGCATCGGCTGGAGCTGCAGGAGGCCCAGGACCAGCGCCGCGATGCCGAGCTGCGGGTGCATGAGCTGGAGAAGCTGGATGTGGAGTATCGGGGCCAGGCGCAGGCCATCGAGTTTCTCAAGGAGCAGATCTCCCTGGCAGAGAAGAAGATGCTAGACCACGAGCTGCTGCAGCGGTCGGAAGCCCAGAGCAAACAGGAGGCCGAGAGGCTGCGGGAGAGGCTTCTGGTGGCTGAGAACAGACTGCAGGCTGTTGAGTCCCTATGCTCTTCCCAGCACAGCAATGTAGGCAGCTGCTTCTCCTGCTGGGCTGGGGGTGGGGGTGGGGGCTGGAGCGGGGGCAGGGGTGGGGCAGGGTGGAGGGGGAGGGGGGCACAGGCATGGAGACCCCAGCATTGGCTGCCACCTTCTTCCCAGCCAGGCACATGTGAGAACAGAGGGTCCCTCTCATCCCTCCTCAGCAGAGCAGCATGACCGTGGGGACCCAAAGTAGCCAGAGCTGACCTGGCTGCATCTCCACCCGGGGCCTAGAGAGATGGCGTATCTCGCTCAGCACAGGGCATAGGCTTCCTCCCTATTCTCTGCTTCTTCCAGATGTGTCCCATTGTGCAGGCTCCTGGACACCCCCCAAGGCGCCAGCACCAGGAGTTCCATGGGGGGTCATATGGTGTGGAGGGCAAGCCCTGCCCACCCTGGGTGATGGCAGGGGTGGGGGTGTCCCATCTCCAACATGAGTGCCAACCTAGGTGACCTGAGGGCAGCCCCCTTTTGCCAGTCCTTTTTTTAAAGTTTTTTAAAATTTACTTACTTGAGAGAGAGAGAGAGCATAAGCAAGGTGAGGGGCAAAGGAAGAAGCAGACCCCATGCTGAGCAGGGAGCCCAGTGTGGGGCTTGACCCTGGGACCCCTGGCATCATAACCTGAGCCAAAGGCAGATGCTTGACTGAGCCACCCAGGTGCCTATCGCTTTTGCCAGTCCTGATGAGACTGAGCAACAGTCCAATGGCCCGAGTGTGGAGGGTCCCCCGAGTGGGTGCTGGAAGGCTAGAGGGGCATAGCTCTAGAGAGGCTGTTGCCACCAGTATCGGTTCTGCTCCAAATCTAGAAGTCCTCCAAACAAAGTCCTCCAAATGGCTCAGCACGCTGGGGAGGCCAAGGCTTGGGTGGCTGTGTCCCCACCAGCCTAGAAGGGCCTTTTGAGTAGCTCTGACCAAACCTTGTACCAAGACCTGCCTCACCTTTTCTTACCTTAACTCTTACAAGGTCGGTGTTGGCTCAGTTTCATAGGTGAGCAAAGCAAGACTGAGACAGAAACTTTGCCAGGGTTCAAGTCCAGCTCCACTGCTGGAGGGCCGACAGAGGGTGCTCAGGGTGACATGAGGCAAATCCTATATGAAGAACAGCAAGCAGTATGATCGTTGCCTCGATACAGGCCCCAGGGCTTCTTGACCTTCCCATTTCCCTTGTGCATTTGCACTAGGATAACTTCTAGCAGTAAGTGTTCAGGAGCCTCAAGTACAGATGCCTTTTTTTCCAAAAGCTCTCCCTGTGTCCTGCCATGCCGTCCCATTGTGGCAGCCATCTCTTCTGCCCTCTTCTCCCAGGGAGGGACCATTTTTAACAAGTGCTCTCCCAGGATCCTGGGCAGAGGGTAAAGGAACAGCCCCAGAGCAGCTTGTGTGCACATGGCCTGGTTGGCTGCTCAGAGCAGAGAGGGTCCCTTAGCAGAGGAAGTTTTGGACTGCTGTGGTTCCCTCGGACAGCCCCCTTCCCCTCAGTCGCCTCACAGACCTTAGGCCAAGGAGTGGGCGATGACCTCAGGAAGGCCCATCTCTGGATTTCCACACACATGGAGCCTCGCTCTGGACCCACATGACTCTCAGATGCAGAGGCTTAACTGCAGGGACAACAGGCCGAGACTTAAAAAGGGTTGGGATGTATGAACAGAAGTATGAGGGGCGGTTGATGGAGGTGACTGCCTACTCAGCTCTGTGCCACCCTGATCTGCTAACTGCAGGCCCAGAGGACAGCCAGCTTGGGCGGGAGGCTGGACGCTTGTTCCCAGGAGCCATCAGGAGCCTGTTGGTATTTGCCATCCAGATTTTTTTTCTTAATTGATCTTTTTCTGTGGCTTCTGGGTTTATTATTAAAAAGAAGTCTTGGAGGAAAAGGAAGTAGCATTTCTTAAAGTCCCACTGGGAGCTGGCCCAGGGCATGCTCTGTATACACTGCCTTGTGGCAGCCAGTGCTTGCTTTATGGATGGGAAACGAAGGCTGGGATTTTGCCTCTGGATGATGACGGAAACAGATTTCCAGGACTAATCTCCACGGGCGTCCCAGGGAAGGAGACATGTGTTTAATATAATAGATGTTTTCAACAAAGGAAGGGGTGGGAGACATTCACGTGGAAGTCTCACAAACAGCCATGGGGGACACTGGGAGCAGGAGGGGGGGGGGTCCTCTGTTGTCAGGAAGGCAGGATGGAGAACATCTGTGCTCCTTGCCACTGTATCCAGTCCCTGAGAGCCAATCTGTAGAGGGGTGAGGTGTGCTGGCTGTGTGGGCAGGGGCAGGGGGCAAGAGCGGGCACTGAGCATCCCCCTTACCAGGCTCTTCTTTCAGATGATTGAGTCCAACGACATTTCAGGGGAGAAGGTCAGGATGAAAGAGACCATAGAGGGTGAGTGGCTGTGGGCCGGGTGGGACCCTGGGCTTTCAGTTTATGAAATGCTGGGCATTGTGCTAAGACTCTTGTTACTTGTTTGGGTTTTTTCTTTTTTTAGATTTTATTTATTTATTCACGAGAGACACAGAGAGAGAGGCAGAGACACAGGCTGAGGGAGAAGCGGGCTCCCTGTGGGGAGCAGCCCGTTGTGGGATTCAATCCCAGGACCCCCAGGATCACGCCCTGAGCCAAAGGCAGATGCTTAACCACTGAGCCACCCAGGCATCTCTAAGCTTTATTTTTTTTTTAATTTTTTATTTATTTATGATAGTCACAGAAAGAGAGAGAGAGAGAGGCAGAGACACAGGCAGAGGGAGAAGCAGGCTCCACGCACCGGGAGCCCGACGTGGGATTCGATCCCGGGTCTCCAGGATCGCGCCCTGGGCCAAAGGCAGGTGCTAAACCGCTGCGCCACCCAGGGATCCCTCTAAGCTTTATTTATATTTTAATCACTGTAGGACTAGTCCTTCCTGCTCTGCTTTTTCAAAATTCTTTTGGTTCTTCTTTTTTTTTAATTGATGCAACATTAACATAAAATTAGCTGTTTTAGGGGTTCCTGGGTGGCTTAGTCAGTTCGGTGTCTGCTTTCAGCTCAGGTCATGATCGTGGAGTCCTGGGATCAAGCCCCACCTCGGGATCTCTGCTCAGCAGGGAGTCTGCTCCCTCTCCCTCTTCTTGCTGTCAAATAAATAAATAAAATCTTTTAAAAAATAATTAACTGTTTTAAAGTGAATAATTTGGTGGGCATTTACTATGTTCAGTGTCATGCAATCACTACCTCTATCTAGTTCCAAAACATTTTCATTTCCCCAGAAGGAAACCGCATGTCCATTATCAGTCCCTCTACCAGCCACTGATGACCACTGGTCTGCTTTCTGTCTATGGATTTGCTTATTCTAGACATTGAATATAAATGGCATCATACAGTCCGTGGCCTTTTATGTCTGGCTCTCTTCGCTTAGCATACTACATTCGAGGTTCAATAACATAGCATATGTCAGTGCTCCGTTCCTGTTTATGGCTGAGTAATATTCCATCACATGCATCCATCACATTTTGTTATCCATCCACCTGTTGGTGGATATTGGGTCTGTTTCCACCTTTTGGCTGTTGTGAGTAGCGTTGCCATAAACACACACGTAGACGTCTTTGGCAAGTGTCTGTTCCAGTTCTTTGGGATGTGCTCCTAGGAGTTGCTAGGTCATATGGTAATTGTGTTTAACTCATTGAAGAAGTGTCTGCCAAACTCTCTTGGCTAGTCTTGCTCTTTTTCCAAGTGAGCTTAGAACCCGCAAATTTGGTTTCCCAGGAGCTGAAATTTTGTTGGTATTTTTATTGGTATTCTGGTAAATTTATAAAGTAACTTTCAGAAATATGCATTTCTAGCACTTTCCATAGATTATCTTGTTTAGGACTGTTCTAAGGCTCTTGGACACACACTGGGTGACATGGGCACCATTATGATCCCCATTTTTCACTCAGGGAAACTGAGACTAAGAGAGAGTTAAGTGGCCTGAGACCACAAAGTGTTGGAGTTTCTTATTCAGAATGGATCACCCAGAGAGAGGGGGCTGATGTGGGGAGGACTTTGGATCCTAGAGGCCAAGTGTGGCCTTGTTTTTGGGTTCCTATGGGAGGGCCACCCCCTCACCTACTGCACCCCTTGTCTCTCCCTTCTTCCCCAGGCCTACAGGACAAGCTGAACAAGAGGGATAAGGAGGTGACAGCCTTGAGGTCCCAGACCGAGGTGCTCAGGACCCAAGTAAGTGGTAAGTCTCCCTCCCGCCGGGCAGATGCGGGGGGCCGTCATGCCAGTGGGGCGTGGAGTGGGTGGGCTCCTGGGTCAGGGTGCTCTGCCTCAAGAAGGCGACATGGGCCAGTCCCCCTGCACTCGACTTGCACCTAAGCAGCAGCGAGCAGGAAGGTGGAGCCCCCACGTCCTCCACGAGATGATCGAGGACCCTAGCTGGCTTCTTCCTCCCGAGCCAGCTCTGTGCTGTCTGTGTTCTGCATTTCTATCCACTTTCTCTCTCTCGTCTTGACTTCTTCATAGATCATACAGATCTCGCGTAGGTGCCTCCAGCCCCTTTCTGGAGGAAATGAGGAAATGCCAGGATTTTAGACTTGGGACCTGGGTGGGAGGATGCCAGCCACAACAGGGAGCAAGACACAAAGGACACCAGGATGGGGTGGGGGATGTGGGGTGGGCAGAGGGCCTGGGGAGAAGCATGGGTCTGAATTTGTGATTTTGTGAACTGGCCCTGCTTCTTGTCTGCCAGAATGCCAATGGTGGTGTCCATGAGATTGCCCCCCGTCCTGCGAAATGGTCCCCACCCCCACTTCTATCCATGTGGCCTAATTGGTCCCGGCAAAGGTCAGTTGACCTCAAACCCCTCCAAGGCTCAGTTGAAGATTTAGCTTTCCCCTGCCCAGGACACCACATAAACGCTTGGGTCCTGTCTCCGGAATGGTGGCCTGCTTCCCCAACATCAGAGGGCCCGCGTTGCTGTGCTTGGGGTTGTGGCCTGCTTTGTGTAGCTGTTCTCTTGGCCCCTTGCTGTCTGGCTCTGCAGGACTAGAGAGACCACACAGTAGACTGTGTCCCTATGGTCTCCAAGAAAACAAGCTCCCAGCCCAGGCCTTGGGCCCGTGCCCCAGTGGGACAGATTTCCACGGAGGTCTTGACTTCTCTGCTCTCTGTTCTCCCCACCGCCTGACCCTCAGCACTGGAGACAAAGTGCAAGTCGGGAGAGAAGAAGGTGGATGCCCTCCAGAAGGAGAAGCGGCGCTTGGAGGCAGAGCTGGAAGCTGTGTCCCGCAAGACCCACGATGCCTCAGGCCAGCTGGTCCTCATCAGCCAGGAGCTGCTCAGAAAGGAGCGGTGAGTCGGCCATGGGTGGTGTGGGCAGCCTGCCTGACCCTAACCCTGCCCCCGACCCTGACCCCACTCCACCTGACATTAACCAGTTGTCCTCGGAGGTAGGGCAGGGGTAGGGCAGGTGGGACAGGTGGCTGGCCTCACCAGTGATCGCCGTGCTCCTCTGCTGAGCTCAGGTGAAGCCTCAGAATCAGAATCCTTCTCAACACAGATCTCCAAGCAGAGCTTGTAAAGAAAGACTAGTGGTTCCAAAAGTCTTAGTCTCTGGGACCCCTTTAAACTCTTCAAATTTATGGAAGATTCCCAGAGAGCTCTCAAAAACTGCAAGAAGCCTGGGGCAGCCCGGGTGTCTCAGCAGTTTCGCGCTGCCTTGGGCCCAGGGCGTGATCCTGGGATCCTGGGATTGAGTCCCACGTTGGGCTCCCTGCATGGAGCCTGCTTCCCCCCCTTCCTGTGTCTCTGCCTCTCTTTCTCTCTTTGTCTTTCATGAATAAATAAATAAAATCTTAAAAACAACAACAACAACAAAAACTGTAGGGCAGCCCTGGTGGCTCAGCAGTTTACCACTGCCTTCAGCCCGGCGTGATCCTGGAGACCCGGGATCAAGCCCCACGTTGGGCTCCCTGCATGGAGCCTGCTTCTCCCTCTGCCTGTGTGTCTACCTCTCTCTCTCTCTCTCATTAATAAATAAATAAAATCTTTTAAAAATAGAAAAAAGAAAAAAAAACTGTAACAAGTCAGTTGCAGTCACATAAATAATATTCTTTTGATAAAAAGTAACCATTTTCCAAAACAAAAACTGTTTCGGTTTTCAGTTTCTTTCTTTCAGAAAAGAATGGCATTGTGTTACATTTGTGCAAATTTCTTTTGAATGTCCAGCTTGATAGAGGACAGCAAGATTCTCGCATCTTCCTCTGCATTCAATTTGAATGATTTGAAGTATATAATGAAAATCTGGGCTTACATCGTTATGTAGTTGGAAAAGAGAGGAGTATCTTAATATCCTTTTCATACTTTTTTTTTTAAGATTTTATTTATTTATTCATGAGAGACAGAGAGGCAGAGACACAGGTAGAAGGAGAAGCTCCCTGTGGGGAGCCTGATGCAGGACTCTATCTGAGGACCCTGGGACCACAACCTGTACCGAAGGTAGATGCTCAACCTCTGAGCCACCCAGGCATCCCTTAAAAATAAAATGTTAAGGACACTTGGGTGACTTAGTTGGTTAAGTGTCAGACTCAGTTTCGGCTCAGGTCCTGATCTCATGGCTTGTGGGATCCAGCCCCACATTGGGCTCCACACTCAGTGGGAGTCTGCTTGGATATTCTCTCCCTCCCCCCCCATTCCCCCACTTGTGTTTGCACACGTGCAGTCTAAATGAATAAATAAATAAATCTTTTTTTAAAAATTTTATTAAAATTTTTTTAAAAAAATAGAATATCTTGCTACACAAGGGCTCTTGGGTAAATGGATTTTTTTAAACAATTTTTAAAAACATACTCTATTTTTTTTATCTTTTTTTTAATTTTTTTTTAATTTTTATTTATTTATGATAGTCACACAGAGAGAGAGAGAGAGGCAGAGACATAGGCAGAGGGAGAAGCAGGCTCCATGCACTAGGAGCCTGATGTGGGATTCGATCCTGGGTCTCCAGGATTGGGCCCTGGGCCAAAGGCAGGCGCCAAACCGCTGCGCCACCCAGGGATCCCCTTTTTTTTCTTATCTTTTTGAGAGAGTGAGTGAACATGTGCATGAGGGAAGAGGCAGAGGGAGAGGGAGAGAATCTTAAGCAGACTCTACGCTGAGTGCAGAGCCTGATTTGGGGCTCTGTCTCATGACCCTGAGATCATGACCTGAGCTGAAATCAAGAGTTGGATGCTTAACTGGCTGAGCCACCCAGGCACTCTCATTTTATTTAATTTTTAATTAAAGGTTCTGTTGTCTTTTTTTAAAAACTTAAAAAACATTCTAGAAAAGGCCCAGTCCCCTTAACCATGATCCCATCTCAAAATCCCAGCCCCTCTCAGGCTGTCACCAAATGGTTGCATGCTCCATGTTTCCACTGCAGCCCCTCCTGGCACAGGTACTGTTTTGATAGCCAGTGCCCCCCTCAGGGTGGTCAGCCTGTAGGCACCTGGCAAATCTCTGGAACATGGGAGCAGAGGGTCAGGGCTAACTAGGTTTTCTGTGTGCCGTCTGTTGATCCCCGCCAGGAGCCTGAACGAACTTCGAGTTTTGCTACTGGAGGCCAATCGCCACTCCCCGGGGCCGGAGAGGGACCTCAGCCGTGAGCTCCACAAGGCTGAGTGGAGGATCAAGGAGCAGAAACTCAAGGATGACATCCGGAGCCTGCGAGAAAAGCTGACTGGGCTGGTGCGTAGGCAAGGGGTAGCCTAGGGGAGGGGGAATGCCAGGGTGGGCGAACGCCACTCTGGCCATGGAGACTGGAGACCTCCTGGGGCCATCCCAGGGACAGTCAAATCCCAGGACAGGTGCACGATACTGTAGAATCATCACAGGCACGGTCAGTGATGTAGCTGGTGGAGGGGCCGTGGGCGACCCCTTTGCAGACATCATGGCTGACCGTGTGGAAGACTTCTGAAGACCCAGTGTCCAGGGCTCCTGCAGGGTGGTGAGCTCCCCATCTAGGGTTGTAATTAACCAGAAACCAGCTCCTTCCTCAGGGTTTTGCAGTGAGGATTCATGCATCAGTTTCAGGAAGGAGATGGGACCTATTGGAGCTCCTTCTAACACTGAGCTTCTAGAGCTGAGGCTCCTCCATCAGGAACAAAAGGCGGGAAATGATGGGAGCACAGGATAGAACCATCCCCACCCATCCCCCTGTGGTCAGCATGGAGGACAACCTTGTGGCCAGCGACCGGGCCTCGTCAATCCAGAGTGTAGACAGGACAGGTTCCGGGAAGACAGCCCTGCTGCCGTGGGAAGCTGCTCCAAAGCCCCTCATTGCCCTCCCAGGCAGCTGGTGGGTTCAGCCACCGCAGGAGACGGGAGAAGGGAGGCCTCATGGGCAGGAGGGAGGCACAAGACTCCTGTAGGGTCAGGGGGTCCGGGTCACTCACTGCACACCCTTCCCGTCCTGGCAGGCCTAGCCAGCAGGCAAGATTCCAGGGCCATTTGCTGTCCCTGTGGCTCTGAGTCTGGGCATAACTCTGGAGAAGACAAGGTCCTGGGGCCCGCAAGGACTTTCAGGTCTTGATTCTCTGAGACTTTCCCAGAGCCTCCTGGGATGGGGGGCAGTGCCTTTCTGGGTGATCTCCAGGGGGCCCAGGCTGGTCGAGTTCATACGGGAAGCTTTCCCAGGCAGCCTGTCCTGTGCCCCCCTGCACTGTCCCCAGGGCCACAGGAGAACTAGGGAAGGGCTTGGTGGTTAGACACTCCCTGAGTGAGGGAGTTTTGGGTGGAAGAATAGAGTGGAGCAGAAGGATCTGGAAGCACTGGTGCAGGGGCAGAGCAGAGTAGCTTTGTGTGGGAGCAGGGAGGCTGACAGGTGCATCTCCAGGGCCGGGGTGAACAGGGAGCAGCTCCAGAAGGAGAGGGGAGGAGGGCTCTGAGGAGGACTTCAGATGTGCTGGAGGGCAAGGGGTGATGAAGCTGTGGGTCTGGGGGTGAAGGGACACACATGGACGCAGTGTGGAGGGAGTGGGGCCACAGGAAGGAAAGACGGGAGGTGCTTCTGGATCTCAGGACCTGGAGAATGGGAAGCATCTGCCAGCTGGGATTTCAGGGCAGGGGACCTTCCTGGACACTTCAGTGGGGACCCTCGAGTGAGGGAGGAAGGCCTGACCCGGGGATGAAATGGGCCAGAGGGTGGGCCTAGAGGAGAGCGCACGCTCTCCCGGCACACGCGTGCACACACACGCTCACGCACTTCCTCTTCCTCTCCCCCACCGCTTCCAGGACAAAGAGAAGTCCCTGTCGGACCAGAGGCGCTACTCTCTCATTGACCCGTCCTCGGCCCCCGAGCTCCTGCGGCTGCAGCACCAGCTCATGAGCACAGAAGACGCGCTGCGGGACGCGCTGGACCAGGCTCAGCAGGTGGAGAAGCTCATGGAGGCCATGAGGAGCTGCCCCGACAAGTCCCAGGTGAGCCGTGGGCCAGGGCTGGGCTGGCCAAGGGGCGAGCCACGGGGTGCTCGCTGTCCTCGGGAAGCGTGGCCCTGTCCTGGGAACCCTGGTCTGGATGGGGAGGTTCAGCCCCGTCCTCTGGGGGTCCCAGCCCAGAGGGGCACATGGCTTGATCCTGAAGAGCTCAGATTCAGCTGGGGATGCAGCCTTGCCCTGAGAGCCTTGGTCCCTTGGGGCCCTGGAACCCCTATTCTGAAGAGCCTCTTATGGTTCCACGGGGGAGGCCCGGCCCTCTAGTGGCCACACCGGGAACTGCCGCCTGGTGACCCTCGCTCAGCCCCTGCCCGGGACTCTTTAACAGGCCATCAGCAATTCCAGTTCCGCAAACGGCATCCACCAGCAAGACAAGGGCCATAAGCAAGAGGTAAGGGATGCCCTGGCCCCCCGGGGGACACCCTGCCACACCCACGGCCCTCCCATACCCTGGGACCACGGCTGACCTCCCCATAGAAAAAAATCCTGAAAAGCCACCTAAATCACAGAGGTGCATTGTGCCAGAGGCTCTGCAGTCGGGTCTCACGTGCTGGGAGCCCAGGGAGGTCACACTCAATTCAGCCATCATCTGCTCTTTTATTTTTTATTTTTTTTTAATTTTTATTTATTTATGATAGTCACACACAAAGAGAGAGAGAGAGAGGCAGAGACACAGGCAGAGGGAGAAGCAGGCTCCATGCACCGGGAGCCCGATGTGGGATTCGATCCCGGGTCTCCAGGATTGCGCCCTGGGCCAAAGGCAGGCGCCAAACCGCTGCGCCACCCAGGGATCCCCATCTGCTCTTTTAGCCTTGTTTGTTTGTTTGTTTGTTTGTTTCTTTCTTTCTTTCTTTCTTTTTAAGATTTTATTTATTTATTCATGAGAGACACAGAGAGCGAGAGAGGCAGAGACACAGGCAGAGGGAGAAGCAGGCCCCATGCAGGGAGCCGATGTGGGACTTGATCCTGGGACTCCAGGACCACGACCTGGGCCGAAGGCAGGCGCTAAACCGCTGAGCCACCCAGGTGCCCCTGGCATGGGGCCTACTTAAATAAATTAAAATTTGGGGTGCTGGGTGGCTCAGTTGGTTAAATGATTGCCTTAGCTCAGGTTATGATCCCAGGGTCATGGGATCGAGTTCTGCATTGGGCTCCCTGCTCAGCAGGGAGTCTGCTTCTTCTCCCCCTCTGCCCCTCCCCTTGCTTGTGCTCTCTCACTCTCTCTCAAATAAATAAATAAAACCTTAAAAATGAAAATAAAAAATAAAATAGGATAAAAATAAAATATTCTGGGTAGCCCAGGTGGCTCAGCAGTTTAGCACCGCCTTCAGCCCAGGGCGTGAATCTGGAGACCCTGGGTTGAGTCCCACGTCGGGCTCCCTGCATGGAGCCTGCTTCTCCCTCTGCCTGTGTCTCTGCCTCTCTCTCTCTCTTTCTGTGCCTCTCATGAATAAATAAATAAAATCTTTAAAAAATATATTCTGTAAAACAACTAGGAGGGAATCTTGAATATGGACTATGCCACTTATTCCATCAAGATGCTGCAGGAGGTGCTACTTTACAGTCATCACAGTCATCACAGTGAAGACTGCTCAGGCAAGAGTCATCAACAGATGCTCAATCCAGGGTGTGCTTCGGAAAGGCGTAGGGTATTCATGGGATCATAAAGTCTCTCTCCACAGACTGCTTGTTAGGAAAAAACCAGTCACTGTACAGTGGAGAAATCAGACAACATCTTGACCAGGTGATCAAAATTCACATCAGGAGTGAGGGCAGGTGGACATCATGTCCCTCAAGCTGTGAGGCCCAGAGAAGGACACAACATTGAGGATGTATTCTAGCCTGAAATGCATAACCTGGCTCAAATCACAAGGAACCATTAGCCAAACCCCAAATGAGGAATCTTTGCTTAAAAAAAAAGGAGCATGGGGTGCGCCTGGGTGGCTCAGTGGTTGAGTGTCTGCCTTCAGCTCAGGTCACAATCCCGGGGTCCTGGGATCGAGCCCCACATTGGGCTTCTGGATCAGCGGGGAGTCTGCTTCTACCTCTCCCTCTGCCTGCCTCATCCCCCTGCTTGTGCTCTCCCACTCACTCTGTCAAATAAATAAAATCTTAAAAAAAAATGTCAATCTTGGACCTAAGCTGAAATCAAGAGTCAGAGGTTTCACTGACTGCACCCCCCAGGCGCCCCTTGACTGTCATGTTCTAACACGCCCCACCCCACAGTTAACCCCAGGAGTCCCCCACAGTGTGACAGGCACACCACTTGACTCCCAGTACCAGCCTGATGAAGTGGCAGGAACCCAGCACCGGCTCTGTCCCTGGCTGGCCATGTGACCTGCATGAGTGAGGCTGGAACATGGGAAGGCACGCAGGTCCTTCCATCTGGGACAGTGGAGCCCCCGGCCCCCACGCTCCCTTAGAGGCAGGAGAACCTTGGCTGCCAACTCTGCCAGGAGCCAGGCCTGTGGGTAAGGGGCAGAGAGAGTTGGGGGGGGGGACCCTACACCAGACCTGCCAACAGGGGAGATGGTTGATGTTCATACTTTGTGTGGCTCTGTCCCTCCAATAACCCTGCAAGGTGCATGGGCTCATCCCAGTTTACAGACATGAAAACTGAGGCCAGGACTCTCCACTCCAGTTTTCATTGCCTCGGATCCGGCCTCCACACAGGCGCCCTGTGCTGTTTGTAAAACCCATCTGCTCTCGCCTCTTCCCTTCACCTGCTCCCACCCCGCCTCTTGTCTCACCAAGCCCCCCAAACATGGCAAGAGAAACTTTTCTGCCCCAAGACCTTTGCATATGCTGTTTCAGCTACCCGGCACAGGCATACAGCCCACCCACCCCCTTTCCTATGACACCCCCATCCCCACCCCTCCTGGAGACACCTGCTAATCAAGTTCTTCCTCTCTCCAGGAGAAGCACTGACCCTGAGGGATCCCATGGAGCGGCCCCGTCCACACCAGAGCCCCTGCAGCCTGCCCCAGCAGCGCTCCCTCCAGGCAGGGGCCAGGACTGTCACTTTGGAGACAAGAACAGTGTTTGTAACAATAACGTGCCCACTGCCTCGGACAATCCCCCATCCCCGACCCACCTGCCGGACCAGGAGGCTTCCTCAAGCACGACCTTCCACAGAGAGCGGTACAGTCCTGGCCTGGCCTCTGGGACCTTCGGCCTGGACACCCCGGATACCCCAGCAGTTTCCAGAGTTTGTTGAGGGGGAGGCCAAGGTGATCTGGCCAGGCCCCCCCTCCCCAGAAGGAGCTTCCTTGCGGACCATCTTGGCACCCCGGGCATGTCCCTGCCTCCCTTTCTTCTCTTCCTTCTCCTGGGTTCCCCTTAGACCCCAGACAGCCATGTCCCGGGAAAGGGTCCAAGGAGGCCCAGCTAGGCACCAGGGAGGGGAGTCCAGTCCTCAGGAGCCAGGTAGGACCCCCTTTTCTGCAGCCACTTCCAGGCTAGGTGGTGTCCAGGCTCCTTGTCCCCACAGACAGTGGTACAAGCCCCCCCACCCCCAGCCCATCTACCTAGTAAGGCCCAGATTCAAGTTGTTGGGGGGCAAGGTCCTTCCCCTCCTCGACCCCCCAGCACCAACTCATATGCATAGCTCCAAGCTGCAGGCCAGAGGGTCACCACCAAGGCCAGGAGCCACAGTATTAGGAGAGTTTGGAAGCCCCTCCCCTCGCCCCTGCCATGGGCCTGGCTCGAAGCTGGGGCAGGGCGGCTGCCGGGGAGCCCAGGGCTCTAAGCAGGTCTTGACTGGGCAGTAACGTGGTGTCCCCTGGGCTGACCAGATGTTCCAAAACTGGGCCTCTTGTTTGTCCACACACCCACGCAGGCTCTGACACAGACACCCACTGACTTTGGCATCCGCACAGAGGGTCACACACGCACACGGGGCCCTGTGGGTGGGGTGTTTGCGGCCAGCCATGCTCAGGCCACATAAGATGCACAGGCTTGGGTGCCCAGAACACATGCCCTTAGGACCGAGCCCCCAGCCTAGCAGTGCTGTGCCCACACACACTGCTCACGTTCCTATGTACACACCCAGGTACACGTGGGCAAGTGTTCAGGACGTGTGTGCCATGCACATCCATCAGAACGCACATGTACCAACAGCCCCCTCGCTTCCCAGGCACCTGCCCAGAACTCTAAGCCTTGTCCCCCTGTAGCCAAGAAAAGAGCCCAAGGGACATTGGTGATAAGAAACATCTAACCACCTCTCCCCTCTGCCCCTTGAGCCCGGCTGAGTTCCTCCAGGCCTGTGAGTGGTGGGAAAAGCCAATACAAAAGCCTCTAGAGCTGGAGGACCCATAGGTCATTGTCTCGTGCCTCAGCGTCCCCACGGAGGGCCTGCCTCCACCTCCCCCAGCTCAGGGAGAGTTTTCACTCGGGGCCCTCCCCTGCCAGGGCCTCAAGGGGGAAGCCTGTTGTCCCACGGTGGCGTTCCAGAAGCACGTCGGAAAGGGTATGGCATCTGTGCCCTGGGTGGCTCCTGGGCGCTCCTCGGCACAGGTGTGTATGGCTCCCATCCTTGCCCAAATGCAGCCCATCCTGGAGGGGCAGCCAGTTCGTCCCATCAGTCCCCACTCCCCACTGGCTTCTGGTAGCTCTCGCATGCGGTTTTATTAACAACAGTCTAGAAGCGATGCTTTAGTGGCCTAACCCGGAGTTAAATACTACTCTTTCCAGCAAAATCCGGCAGCTCACCCCGCCTACAGGAGGCACTGATTAGTCTACTAACAGCCAAAGGCCCACACCAGGAGGGGCTGAGCCCCCCAGGGCGGCTGGCAGGTGTCAGGTGGAAAGAAACCATTTGCTTGTGAGCGTCTCCACCTGCCGGTGTAGGCTCAGCCATGCCCCATCCCCAAGCCCTCCCGCACCCTTGTTCTCCCTAAAGTGGAATTGTTGAAGTGTGGCGAGTCCGTGCTCGAGACAATAAAGCTTGTGACTGACGTCCAGGACCCGTGCTGTCTGCTTTTCTCTGTGGGCGTGCCAGGAGTGAGTCTCATCCTATTAGTTGCCAGCTAATTCCTACTCAGTTGTGAATGGCTGATGCCTCAGAGAGCCTGGCATTAAGAAGTCCAGGAGATTGGGACCTGGCCTTGTCCAAGGAGCAGGAACCCAGCAGGGATGGGCTGAGGACCAGAGACAGTGGGCAGCAGGGGGCAGGCTCGGCAAGGCTGCCAGAGAGCGCTGGGGATTTGGACTCGACTCTGTTGGAAGTATGAGGGAGCCCCTAGGAAAAGGTAAGAATCTCCCTGATGGGCAGAAGAACTAACATGAGTTCCCTGAGTTCAGCTAGAACACAGAGAACCTCAGAGAGCGAATTCTATCCTGCAGCCAGCTTTCCAGAGATCGAGTGAACAGTCAAGGTTTTGGGAGCTCCAAGGTCATTTTATAGGCCTTGCACTTGACGCTGCCGCCCTGGGAGACTATGCAAACCTCTGGAGGTTAACAGCTGAACGTGTCTGGAAGCTTTGCGCTGGCTCCCAGGCGCTGCGTCAGCAGAGAAGGAGGAAGCAGGGGGAACTGTCCTTGGGTGAAGAGTTTGAGGAAAGGGCTGTGTGCACAGGTGCGGCCAGGGCTAAGGGACCCCCCCCAGGGGACTCCATGGAAACCATTGCAAAGCAGCTGTGGCTGGAACTGCAGCTGTCCAGAGGATCCCACCCCAGGTGGGAAGATGCTGGAAAGTGATGCCCCCAGCTCTCCGGCCTTCCTCCGGCTGCCCCTCCCCAAGGCTGAACCCAACCTGGAATCTCGAGCATAGCAGCCTATTGCAGGGCGAGAGGCTGGCCCCTGGGCACACACAGCCCCGGTGGAGGGGGTGCAGAATGGGCCTGGAGGTGGCAACAAATAGGAAGCAATCGGCAGTATCCATCACAATAATGTGCTGGGGTAGATTTCTACAGCCCCCTGGTTTTGGCTTCGGCCGCCTCGAGTATTCTTGGGCTCTGTCCTTCCAGAACCGACCTTACCCACCCAGCATTTTGAAATTCAGAGAGCTTCTGCAAACAAGATGCTTTCCTCTCCAGGCTTATCAAACACCACTGTGATTTCTGGTTTCTTTTCATTGCCCCCCAGGCCCAGTCACAGAAATGGGGTGGTGGCTGCGGGCGCTAAATGTATCACCCTGCCCCAGGGAGGGTGTGGAGTTGGGGGAGCATTTCTTTGACTGGTTTAGCCTTCAGTGGGAACTGCACACTGGGGGTTTGTGGTCAGAAAAAAGGGAACACCTCCCGCCATGGCTCCCACGCCAGCAGGCAGGGACCGTCACAGGGAGAGTGGGGGGCCTGGCCTCAGGCAGAGGCCTGCAGCACACAGCTTACTGTCACCAGCACTGACAGTGTGGGGGACACGAGGTCAGCTGCCAAAGGGCCTGAATCTTGAGGAAGGAGCTTCCCGAGCCTGTCTGCCCAGGGGTCGGCATCCAGGAGGTGTCAGAAGGAAGGAAGACCCCTGAACTAGCATGAGATACCCTCCTTGAGTGTGGGAGGGGCACAGAGTGTCCTGTCCTCAGGGGTTCACGTGCTTGGAAGCGGGAAGCTCCAGGGATGGGGGTGGGGGCTTTAGGAAGGCAGGAGGGCTTTAGAAGGGCTGGAGGGGTGGCCTTGACCCTGTGTGTGTGTGTTTGGGGTGGGATGTGGGGTCTGTGTGGAAAGAGCTCAGAGACTGGACATCCATGACATCCAGCCCAGCCGCCACCCTCCTTGACATCCACCCTGCATGCCAACCGCGCAGACCAAGCCTTTGGCTCCACCTCCCTGTCCCTCAGCCTCCTTCTCAGCAAGCTACAGAAAATAAAGCTCAATCTCTGTAGGGTCTAAATGAGACCCCTGAAGAAGCCCTTAGATTAAAAAGCTCTACTGATTGTTTCTCCCCATCTCCTAGCTTAGAGGGGGAGGTTCCCTTGCTCCACCTGCAGGCCCGTGGGAGCCCCAGCTGCCCTCTGGGTGTGCCCCTCCACAATTCAGCTTAGGGTCAGCAGATCAGATCACTTCCACGGTAGGGGAGGAGCCCTCGTAGGGGAGGAACCCTCAAGCTCAGCACAATCTCAGGCTGGAGGTTACGTGGGACGGGACAGATTGCAAGAGGCATTGTCTACACCAGAGACTGTTGTTGGATTGGTGGTGTTTTGTTTTGTTTTTTACATTTTTAAAAAAGATTTTATTTATCTAATTGACACACAGAAGGAGCACAAGCAGGAGGAGCAGCAGAAGCAGGCCAAAAGGCCTGAATCTTGCAAAGCATGGAGCCTGACCCAGGGCTCGATCCCAGGACCTCAGGATCATGACCTGAGCTGAAAGCAGACACTTAACCAACTGAGCCACCCAGGTGCCCCTGATTTATCTTATAACTGGAAGTTTGTGCCCCTTTTGATCCCCTTCACACATTTCACCGACCCTCCCCAACCCCCTGCCTCTGGCAACTGTTCTCTGTATCTATGAGGGTTTTTAAAAATTTTTATGCCACAGATAAGTGAGATCATACAGCATTTGTCTTCATCCATTCCTCTCTGGATGCACAAGTGGGTTGAGAACTGTATACTCTCCCCATGAAGGCATGGCAGGAGAGAAATGTTGGTAATCGTATTACAATAAAAGGGGACGGGACAGACAGACAACCTGGCACCAGGGTCTGGGAGGTCTGTCACCATTAAGCCCCCAGGTCCCTGACTCCAGGCTCGGCCTCGCAGGCAGCTGCACGAGGGCTGGGGGACAGGGGCAGCACCACGGCCACCCCCAGGAGGCTGAGCGGAGGCTCGCACTGAGGGTCCCCTGCTGGCGAGGCTCCCACCCACACTCCAGCTAGGAAACTCAGACTGGACCAAGCCAGGGCACAAAGAGAACCCCCTTCTGTCTGCACTGCCCAGACCAGAGGCAGGAAACAGAGAGAGAGAAGCTGACCAGTGTAGACAGAAGCTACCACAGGGCAGCTGTTGGGAGACACTGAGCAGAAGAACAAGCCTCTGAAGACAATCTGCCCAAGGAATCCAGAAGAATTGCAAACACGGTGGGATCCATTGCTGTCTGTACAACAGACTAAATGCCGTTTAAAAAAAAAAAACTCTTTTTTCTTTTAAGATTTTATTTATTTATTCATGAGAGACACACAGGAAGAGTCAGAGACACAGGCAGAGGGAGAAGCAGGCTCCCTGCAGGGAGCCCGATGGGAGACTCGATCCCAGGACCCCGGGATCACGCCCTGAGCTGAAGGCAGCCGCTCAACCGCTGAGCCACCCAGGTCCTCCCGCCCAAACCCTCTTGACAGAATTTCTCCTGATGCATTGTGCGGGGTGCCTACAACCCACATGCTTTTAAGCATACAGCTGAGCCTGGGGGAAAGTACGGGAAATCCTCAAGAGCCAAAAACAAAGATCTGGAAACAGGAGTGGTTAGCTGCCTGTGAGCAGCAGCTGCCCTGGGGCGTTTGCCGATGTTGAAAGCCTAAAGGCGCAGGATTTCATGGCCTCAAGGGGTTCAGAGGACAAGGCTTTGAAAGGTGGAAAATTGGAACCAAGATGCCTGCCAAAAGTAAAAAACAGGGCAGCCCCCCCTCCCCCCCCAAAAAAGGGTGGCTCAGCGGTTTAGCGCCGACTTCAGCCCAGGGTGTGATCCTGGAGACCTGCGATTCAGTCCCACATGGGGCTCCCTTCATGGAGCCTTCTTCTCCCTCTGCCTGTGTCTCTGCCTCTCTCTCTCTCTCTCTCTCTCTCTCTCTCTCTCTCTCTCTCTGTCTCTCATGAATAAATAAATAAAATCTTTAAAAAAAAAGTCAAAAACAAAAGGGCTATATCGTCCTGAGATATAAGGACTTGGGGTGCCTGGGTAGCTCAGTCATTTAAAGTGTCCAACTGTTGGTTTCGGCTCAGATCATGATCTCAGGGTCGTGAGTTCAACTCCTGCATCAGGCTCTATCTGAGTCTGCTTAAGATTCTGTCTCTCTCTCTCTCTGCCCCTTTCCATCTAAATAAATAAATAAATAAATAAATAAATAAATAAATAAATAAATAATTTTTTAAAAACTTAAATCAGTAGTTAAAAATATTTTTAAAAAGGGGAACTTAAATATGCCAAAGCCACATATTATGCCTGGCATAGCACTCAATAAATATTTGCTAAATAAATGAGAGACGGAAAGAATAAAAAGAAAGGCCATACATCTCTAATTGGGTTCCAAAAGAAAATAGAATTGCAGAGAGGCACATTATTTATTTTATTTTTTAGTAATCTCTACACCCAATGTGGGGTTGGTACTCAAGACTCCGAGATCCGGCAGCCCCGGTGGCGCAGCGGTTTAGCGCAGCCTGCAGCCCGGGGTGTGATCCTGGAGACCCTGGATCTAGTCCCACATCAGGCTCTCTGCGTGGAGCCTGCTTCTCCCTCTGCCTGTGTCTCTGTGTCTCTCTCATGAATAAATAAATAAAATCTTAAAAAAAAAAAAAAAAAGACTCCGAGATCAATCACCCACTCCTCCTACCGAGCCAGCCAGGTATCTTGTAGAGAGGCATTATTTAAAGAAACAGCTGAGAAATCTCCAGAACTGATGAAAGATATGGATGTGAAATACAAAGACTCCTGAGCAGCATAAATAAAAAGAAATCCACACATAGGCACGTTATATTAATTTTGCAGAATGCCAGACACCAAGAGCCAAGCAGGATTTACAGGATATGATCCTAACAGCAACTTGATTCATGTCTCCCAGTGAAATCTGTTCAAGAGGTGATGCTCCTGCCCTGCCCTGCATGAAAACTGGGGCAACCCCCAACTCACCTCACCAGCCTCTCATAGGTATAAGAGAGTACCATGGTCATTTTGATTGCAAAAATAGTCTCAAGTCAGGACTTAAAATGTTGGGTATCTATCCACTGTGTCCCCCATCCTCTAGGACAGCAGAACAAAGTCTCCCTGGGGTCTTCTTTTTATTTTATTTTTAATTTATTTATTTATTCATGAGAAACACAGAGAGAGAGGCAGAGACACAGGCAGAGGGAGAAGCAGGCTCCCTGCAGGGAGCCCAATGTGGCACTCGATCCCAGGACCCCAGGGATCACGCCCTGAGCCAAAGGCAGACTCTCAACCCTGAGCCTCCCAGGTGCCCCTCCTGGGGATCTTCTTAATGCCTCTCTTAGGAGCCTTCAGAGTTAGGAGATTGAAACCCCACCCTTGCCCAGAAAGTGGAATTCCCCACATAGCTTCGTTGAAGCCAGTGGTTCTCAACCCAACCTGAACTTTCCCCTAAGGGGACATTGGGCAGGTCTTAAGACATTTTTGGTGGTCACAAAAATGTCCACCATTTGAGGGGGGCATGAGTGGCTCACTCGGTTAAGTGTCTGGACTCTTGATTTCCGATCAGGTCATGATCTCGGGGTCCTAAGATTGGGCCCACCTTGGGCTCCATGATGGGTGTGGATCCTACTTAAGAATTTCTCCCTCTCTCCTTCTGCCCCTCCCCACCTCTAAAAAAAATGTCCACCATTTAAAATCTTTAAATAAATAAACGAATCCCCTACAATACACAAGACAGGCCCCCAAAACAAAGAATTACCCCAAACATCAGTAATGCCAAGGGTGAGAAATGCTGCAAGAAAGGTATCCTCCTCTGACTCTTTCTTACCATCCCTGGCTGGGGTCCCCTTTTATATTCCTGATGGGTGTGAATCACTTAACAGTGTCTTAGAGCTCATAAGGCTCCCCATTTGTCACCAAGGGGCTGAGACCCGGCACTAACTGGCACTGGCACTGGCACTAACCTACCTGTGACCTTGGGCACTCCCCCAGCCTCAGTTTCCTTACCTGTAAAGTGGGGCGTGTAATCCTTAGGCATGGGGGTCACAGAGGGAAATGTTGGCACTTTTGAGTTGGGCAGGGGTGGGAGGAGCATCTTTCCCTGGGTCGCTCCTCCTGGGATGGGGTCAGGTGGGGCCCTAGGTCCTGCTTTGGGAAGAATTGGTAGAACTTGGAGCAGCAGTGTTCAGGTGCAGAGTCGAGCCACCACTGGGCCCCGGGGGGCGGGGGGGGGGGGCAGAGCACAGCACTGGCCCCCAGGCATGAAAAGCAAGCTTAAGAATGGGACCATCTGGGTTTGAATCCCAGTTCAGCCACTTAGCTGGTGAAGACTTTCGCCAGTGCCCCCAAACTCCCTGAGTCCCTTTTTTGCCATCTCCAGTAGGATCAGAACAATGAAATACATTGGATGCGGTTGTTAATTTTTATTTAAGATTTTTAAAAAGATTTTATTTATTTATTCATGAGAGACACAGAGAAAGAGAGAGGCAGAGGCACAGGCAGAGGGAGAAGCAGGCTCCCTGCGGGGAGCCCAACGTGGGACTGGATCCCAGGACCCGGGACCACCCCCTGGGCCGAAGGCAGGGGCTCAACCGCATCCCCCCCCCAACACAGGGTCTGTCACGTGGCAGGGGGTGGTCTCCAGACCTGGGGGTTCTCTCTGGGCTTCGGCTTTGCTCTGCCCGCCTGGGGAGACACTCACCAGACCAGCCAGGTAGGTCGGGAGGGAATGTGGGAGAAAGCTGGAGGGTGGGTGAAACCTGCACCCCTGGCTCGGGTTAGGAGATGGAAAGGCCACCGTCGCCCAGAAAGTGGGACTCCCCACGCGGCTTTGTTCCCGCGCGCTCGGGCCCTCTCACCTGTGATGCCGCCCGCTCCCCGCCAGGTGTCACCCTCGGCTCTCCCAAGCCCCATCCGTGGCCGGGAGGGAGGGGCCGCCGGGGATGCCAGGCCTGAGCCGAAGGGGGACCCAGAGGCGCCGGCTCCGGCCCTAGAGTCCTCTGCCGCTGTGGCTCTGACCCCCCTATGAGCGTCCGCCTGGGACAGTACATTCTATCCCCAGGACCCCAACAGGCCAGGACTGGAAGTCTCCCTGCTCCCGTCCTGAGGCTCCCCACCCACACAACCTGCCCCCAGCCCCAGCCCTGCAGGACCTCAGGCTGATTTGCCCTCCTGCCTCCAGGCTCTGCCCCCACCCTGTCGCCTCTTACCCCCCTCACCAAACCCAGCTCCGGGCACTCACCCCCCCTCCCCCGTCCCTCTCTCCTACTCTCTGGGAGTGACTGAGAAATGTCCTAAGACTGTGGTTTGGGGTCCTGAGTAAATTCAGGAGGCAACATGGCAAAGGGCAAATAACCAGGCAACAGTTCTAGAATCTTCTCTGGAGCCGTGAGCCAAGATTTCTGCCCTTTCCTTCCAGCGAACCAGCAGAGGGAAGGCCTGCTGTCTCCAGGGCTGCCCCAACAGCCTTGTCTCCGGCTACAGGGGCCATCTGCTCTCTGACCCGCACGAACAACTTTGTCTCCAATTCCCTGCAGGCCTCGAGCCCGAGATTTACCAGGAGCATCTTCGTTGGCCCCTCACCCGGTGTGCACCCCGGGACTCGGGTATGCTCACCTCACCGCTGTGTGTCCTTGTCTCCCCCTCAGGGGGTCCTCCTCCCCTCGGTTCTTTTTTTTTTTTTTTTTAAGATTTTATTTATTCATGAAAGACACAAAGAGAGAGGAACAGACACAGAGGGAGAAGCAGGCTCCACGCAGGAGCCCAACGTGGGGCTCGATCCCAGGTCTCCAGGATCACACCCTGGGCTGAAGGCGGCGCTAAACCGCTGAGCCACCGGGCTGCCCTCCGCTAGGTTCTTAGATCCTGGCTCAGACCCCACACCCTGAGAGGAGCCCTTCCCTCCCCCTGCCTTCCCTCCACCCCTCAGCCCTCGTGCACATACCAGGGTCTGAGGGGACAGCCTCTGGGGGAACTTGCCTTATACCTGTCTCTGCCCAGAGGCAGGCCCCGTGATGAGCTCACTCACATCCCTGACCTTCACCCCAGGGCTTGGAACATAGTAGGTGCTCAATAAGTAGCCGTCTTGGGGTGCAAGGGGGGCTCAGTTGATTAAGTGTCCAACTCTTGATTTCGGCTCAGGTCATGATCTCTGAGTCGTGAGATCGAGCCCGGTGTCAGGCTCTATGCTGGGGATGGAACCTGCTTGGGATTCTCTCTTCTCTCTCTGCCCGCCTTCCCCTCTAAAAATTTTTTTAAAATAGGGGCGCCTGGGTGGCTCAGGGGTTGAGCATCTGCCTTTGGCTCAGGGTGTGATCCCAGGGTCCTGGGATGGAGTCCCACATTGGGCTCCCCGCATGGAGCCTGCTTCTCCCTCTGCCTGTGTCTCTGCTTCTCTCTCTGTGTGTCTCATGAATAAATAAATAAATAAATAAATGGTCTTTAAACAAAGCCCAGGTGGCATGAGGTTCTAGGCGGCCATATGCTTTGGTAAATCAAGGGGGCCATTTGCACAGAGAGGCCCGTGAGACTCTGGAGTCTCTTGGAATGAGGTTTTTATTTTTTTATTTTATTTTTTTGGAATAAGATTGTTTTTTTTTTTTTAAGATTTTATTTATTTATTGATAGACACACACAGAAAGAGGCAGAAACACAGAGAGAGGGAAAAGCAGGCTCCATGCAGGGAGCCCGATGTGGGACTCGATCCCGGGTCTCCAAGATCAGACCCCAGGCTGCAGGCGGCGCCAAACCGCTGCGCCACCAAGGCTGCCCTGGAATGAAGTTCTTAAATGAAGTTTTTAATTCACCCTTTTTAAAAATTAATTAATTACTTAAAAAAATAAAGTGTACGTCTTGTATAGAAGACAAACATCAGTGTCTTCATTCTTGGTGTTGTTCACCGTCCTGTCTTCTGGAAAATCTGTTCGTCCCGCGGGTGGTAGTCGGACCTTCTTAAATTCTTACATCTTAATGCTCACATGTTTAATCTTTTAATCTGGGACTCCAGGCTTTGATCCTCCACCTTAAATCAAATTCACGTTGTCACTTTATTTTACCATTATTTTAAACCTCTTAACTGCTGTTTCTTGTTCAGGGTAACTTGTCAGCTTGACCTCTTGGTTTTACATTTTAAGTTCGTGTTTGCTGCTTTTGGCTGTGATAAAATGTAGCCTAGCCCCCACGTTTCTATTTGACGGTTTACATCATATCGCTCCCGAACTTTTATTTATTTTCACCTGAGATTTTTTTTTTTTTTTTTTGCCACTTAAAAAAAAAAATCTCCAGTTTTAAGTCTTTGCTGGTTTTTGATTTTTCTGTTTCAAATGCTCATTCTCCCTGACTCCTCCTTAATCATCCAGGCGTCCGGGTCTCACAACCCCCTCCCCACTGTGCAATCAGGGTTCTAGGATTTGTCATCAGTCCCGTTTTACAGCTGAGCAAAGGAGTCCCAAGGAGAGGGAGCGTTTGCTCGAGGTCACAGGGGGCTAGTGAGTGGCGGGAGGTGTGACAAACCCAGGCCATGTGGCGGGATCCCAGCTCTCACCCTCTGCTTCCCGGCTCCCTGCTCCTGCCTCTGCTTCTCTCCAGGCACCTACAGTGCCCTCCAGGAGGCCAGGGAGGGAGGTGCTCATGCCCCTCCATGAGCTTGTAGGTGCCCCCCCCCAGGCTGCCCCGAGAATCTCCCTACCTTTCACAACTACTTTTCCCCAAAACCTCATTCCAAGAGACTCCAGAATCTCACTGACCTCTCTGTGCAAATGGCCCCCTTGATTTACCAAAGCACATGGCCGCCTAGAACCTCATGCCACCTGGGCTTTGTTTAAAGACCCTTGCACATCTTGGAATCTGTGTTCTCTGACACCCACACCTTTGGAGTCAGGGTAGAGTCTGCCACTAGCATGCCACCATCCTGGAGGAGACACTGGGCAGGATGTCCTGCCTCTGCCCCCACCCTCTGGTGGGGTGCTGGCCAGACCTGATGCTGGAGTCCTGATAGATGGCACAAGGGAGGACAGCAAAGGCTCTACACCAGGCTACCCTGACACACTGATTTCCTTGATGATCCAGTCCTGCTCTCCAGAAGACAATGTGACAAGTGGGCCATCATATTGCATGACCCCAGGGGGACCTATTCCCAGAGCCTCATGCAGAGATACTGTGCAAGGGTAGTCCTAGTTGGCTGAGGGTCAAGGAGCCCTCGACTCCTGTAGGGTTTATCCCAAACAGAGGTCATCTTTGGGGTCACCTACATTGGTTCACAGGTGGGCTCATAACTCAGGCCAACCAGTGAGATGCCCCACTGCAGCACTTTCTGCACTGTCACCAGGATGCCCTAGGATGTCCATCCTTCAGATTTATGTCACCTCCTTCCCACCTCTCACCCCCAGATATAAAGAACAGAAAAGAGGGTGCCTGGGTGGCTCAGCAGTTAAGCATCTGCCTTTGGCTCAGGGTGTGATCCTGGGGTCCTGGGATCAAGTCCTGTATTGGGCTCCCTGCATGGAGCCTGCTTCTCCCTCTGCCTGTGTCTCTGCTTCTCTCTCTCTCTCTCTCTCTCTCTCTCTCTCTCTCTCTCTTTGTATCTCTCATGAATAAATAAATAAATAAATAAAATATTTTAAAAACACACACAAAACAGAAAAGTATAGATTTTCTTTGTTTTTTTTGTTTTTCCATTTTTTTTAAGTAACTGGGTGACAGTTTTTTTTTTTTCTTTTTAAAGTACTGTTCTGTGGAAATGAAAGATGCCAGATAAAACAGTTCATGCTGGAGGGTTCTGTGTGTATCAGGAATAAAACAGGCAACAGTAATTGAAGTCAGAGTAGTCTTCCTCCAAGGTAATGACTAGCAGGAGGTATAAAGAGGCTTCTGGGGGTCTAACATATTCTATTTCTTCACTTGGGTGCTGATCACATGGAAGTTTTCAGTTTATAAAATCCAATATGCTGCACACAGATGATTTATATACTTTCCTGTATGTAACACCTCAATTAAAAAATTTTTTTTAATTTTTTATTTATTTATGATAGTCACAGAGAGAGAGAGAGAGAGAGGCAGAGACGCAGGCAGAGGGAGAAGCAGGCTCCATGCACCGGGAGCCCGACGTGGGATTCGATCCCGGGTCTCCAGGATCGCGCCCTGGGCCAAAGGCAGGCGCTAAACCACTGCGCCACCCAGGGATCCCCAAAAAAATTGTTTTAAACAAAAAAGCAAGCATTCTCCTCCACGCGGAGGATATGGCTTTCCCAGGGCCTGAATCTGGCCTGCCCATTAATTATCTCCATCAGACCCACCATCCGGGGTCACAACTCTTGGAAATTCTCCAGGCTTCTACAGACTTTTAGGTAACAACTCATTTCAGCAAATCGCCCCACTGAGTCGCAAAGGCCTGGTTTAGAGCCCATTTATCCCAGAGGCTTTGCCAGGGAGCCACATGGCTCACACCCACACATCTACGATGCCTTACTGTGTGTTCTTCTTTGTTCTCTTATTTTTTTTAACAGCTTTCTTGAGATATGATTCGCATGCCATACAACTCACCCACTTAAAGTGCGCAATTTGATGGTTTTTCGCGCTTTCACAGAGTTGTGCAACCATCATCACGACATTTCAGAACATTTTCATTACCTCAGAAAGAAAGTCCCGTGCCCCTCAGCTGGCACCCCCCAGTCCCTCCACTGCTCCCAGGAAGAATTGTGTTTACCTGGATGCGCTTTTCTCCCCACCCCCCCACTTTAAATAAAAATGGATCGGGTTTCCCTGAGTATTGGTTGCCAGAAATTTCAAAGGGAAATGTGTGACCCCCGCCTCTGACAAATTCATGAGCCTTCACCTCTGGCCAACCTCTTATTTTTCTATCCTATTTCCCCTAATTTCCTAGCTTGCTTTTGTTTTATCTTATCTTTGCATATATAACTTGAGAAACCCACATCATGACTTGAATGGGATGGCATTGAATTTATAGATTAACTCAGGAAAGAACAATCTTTTCTTTTTTTTAAGTAGGTTCCATGACCAGCACAGAGCCCAAATAGGACTCGATCTCACGACCCTGAGATCATGACCTGAGCTGAGATCAAGAGTCAGATGCTTAACCGACTGAGTCACCCAGGGACCCCAGGAATTATCTTTCCATCTGTGAGCATGGTATGACTTTCCATTTATCCAAGTGTTCTTTTTTTTTCTTTTTTCCAAGTGTTCTTATATTTTAAAAATTTTATTTATTTATTCATGAGAGACACAGAGAGAGGCAGAGACACAGGCAGAGGGAGAAGCAGGCTCCCTGTGGGGAACCTGATGCAGAACTTGATCCCAGGACCCTGGGATCATGCCCTGAACCAAAGGTAGACACTCAACCACTGAGCCACCCAGCTGCCCCTATCTAAGTGTTTTTAAATTTTACATTAATTTTACAATGTTATCTATAAAGGTCTGGAGCAACTTGTACTAAATTTCTTCCAAAACACCGTATATTTTGTTTTGGACTATTTAATAAATGATGCTAGGACAATTAGCTGTCCATATGGAAAAAGAATAAAATTAGATCTCCACCTCCCACATAAACAAAACCCGGCTCCCGATGAATTAAAGAACTATGAAAAGTAAAGTTGTAAACTTTAAAAGAAAATATGGGGTAAGGAAGTGTATTCCATTGGGAAAACCCAGAGCCATAGTGGCTTCAGTAAACTCTCTTATTTATGATCATTTCTATCTACGGATAATCATGCTGGAGGTAGGCAACAAAACAAAATAATACCAGAAATGTGACCGATTCACAATGATATCAAGAATGAGGCTTCTGGGGCACCTCAGTGGCTCAGTCAGTTAAGCATCCAACTCTTGATTTTAGCTCAGGTCATGATCTCAGGGTTGTGGGATGAAGCCCCACAAGGGGATCCTCGCTCAGCGTGGAGCCTCTTTGATTCTCTCTCTTCCTCTCCCTCTTCCCCTTTCCCCCTTACTTCTGGGAGGTCTCAACCTTCATAGCTGCAGATACCTCATCTTCCCCGTGGCTTCTGCAGCTCCACCTTAGGCTCCTTCTCCCACCTTGTCCACAATGCCTCTTCTCCTTCCTGGCAGAGTTGATCTCAGAGGAATAGGAGTTCTGGCTGTCTTCACTTGGATTCCCCCAGGATTTGGGTGCAAGTGGTTGGGTGACCGTGGGATGTCTGTGAGAACAGGGAGGAAAGCCAGTGAAGAATGCATTAGTGAGCAGGTGAGTTTGGGGGTTCGGTCTTGCTAGAGACCCTCTGAAAGCTGGTGACCACATGCCTTGGGATTGGTCACCAGCTCCCACCCCTCAGTGGTTAAGGGTCACACCTGGAGCCGGAGAGTGCCCTCAGGCAGAGTCCCAGGAAGCTGTTGGCAGATGACTCCAGGTGACCCAAGGACACCCGAGAGGGACACCAATGCACTCGGCCAAGTGCACTGTCTCCTGGGCAGTGCTCAGGCTTTTCCTTCCTTCTCATCCTATTCTGGCTCCTTTCTCACCATTTATGTCCCGTTCAGATGCTAGTGTCTCTCTCTTCTCACTCTCCCTCCCACCCCGTCCTTCTATCTTTCTTTTCTTTTTCTTTTAATTTATTCATGACAGATATAGAGAGAGAAAGAGGCAGACACAAGCAGAAGAAGAAGGAGGCTGCATGCAGGGAGCCCAGTGCGGGATTCGATACCGGAACTCCCGGATCACGCCTTGAGCCAAAGGCAGACACTTAACCACTGAGCCACCCAGGCGTCCCTCCTTCTCTCTTTCTCTCTCTAATTACCTGGTATTTATTCCTAGGTGTGCTGGGTGTCTTCCCAGCTAGCCTTGGGCTCTGAGAAAGCAGGGATAGTCAGACCTGCTTCTTCCGTGGGGCCCAGGGTCCGCCGCTGTGCCCTACGCATAGTAGGTGCTCCATAAAACACCCAAGGATTCTTGTCCTTCAGATGAGAAGCAAACTGACTTAAATCCCCAAACATCTATGGAGGGAGCAGCAACAGTAAACTCAGCCCCACCCAAGGAAATCCTGGCATAGGAGGTGTTGGCCAAAAAAGGGGAGATAGCGTGGTCTTTGCCATCGGGGGGCACGGCTCACTCACAGATCCAGGGCGCGTCGAGTGTCCTGCTCTGTGCTGGAAATGCAAGCATTCGGGATCGGCCAGTCCTGATCGTCCAGGCCTGCGCTAGGCCACATGTGGGACTAGGAGGCAGGAAGGCCAGGAAAGAAAGGGACTCTATCCCTGTCCTCAAGGAAGCCACAATCCAGAGAGGAGACCAGCGCATCCTGGGAGAAGAAGACCACCTGAGAAGTTCGAGTTATGGTGAGCAATGTGGACAGCAGAGGATAAAGTAGCTCAGAGAAGCCAGAGATCTGGGAAGACTTCTCGGAGGAGGCAAGTTGGAGCTGAGACCCAGAGAACAAAAGGAAAGGTTTCCTGGCTGCTGCGGCCCTCAGAGACCATGACCCTGGCTCACCAGCCTCGCTTTTGTGTACATGGTCTTCTTGTGAGAGTCTGGTCTCCTCAAAGACCCCAGGAGCCCACAGCATGCAGGAAATCCTACTCTTTGAGATGAAAGCACTGTGTGTAATTCCACAATGAAGCCCTGAGTAACCACAGGCCAATCCCTCCTTTTCTCTAGTCTCTTTCTTCATCTGTTAAATGGGTTCATCGCTCTCATTACCCTCACAAGTTTGCCAAGAGGAAAGGAGACTATCTATATGTGTGGTTTCTGAGCCAGGAGTGAGCAAATCTCCTTAGAGTGAGCAAATCACACCACTCAGCCCCTCATTTCACAGATGGAGAAACTGAGACCCAGAGAAGCCAAGAGCCCGCCCAAGTGCACTTATGTTCAAGTCCTCGTCTGAGGCTCAGCTTTTAGGAAACGGGAGTGTACTTCTCTCCCAGGAAGCCTGGGTCCCTCCAGAGTGAGGGGGGTCCCCACTTGGGGCTGTGTGTGTGCTGTCTTCTTTAACACCTTGGAAATGTTAATTGAGAGAGAAATTATGCAAAGGAGCCCAGATTGGAGATGCTCATTTGAATCTCAACAAGGTGGCTAGATTAAAAATAGCAGGAGCAGGGAGGTAAGTTTGGGCTTGGAGAGGCTGCCAGGCGCTGTAGCTGAGAAGATCCAGGCTCCGGGGCCCCTGGTGTGGAGAGCAGGCCTCAGGGCCTCAGCCTGGACCCTGGTGTCTGCATCCCGCGGCCTCCCCTGCTGGCTTGTTCCCGCTCGTCCCTCTCACACACTGGACACCCGGGCGATGGCTCTACATAGCAGATCTGCCCCTGGCACTCCTCTGTATATAACCGGCCAAGGCTGCCCACTGCCCCCCCCGGCAAAAGCCTCAGTCTGCACTCAAGACCTATTGTTGTGCCTGGTCCCTCGCCTCACCCCAACCCAGTCCCTAGTGCTCCCCAGAGCTCCTACCCAGGGAACATCCACTCATCGCTCCAGCCTCATCCTGACTGAGCATTTGCACAGACCACTCCTGCCTCTGGGAACAGCCAGTGTCACCTCTTCTCCACCAGGAGAGCTACGTCATCTTTCCAGCTCCAGCTCAAAGGCACCTTCCCAGCACCTCTGGGCCAAGCTGGTTGTTTCTGGCTCTGCTCTTCAGACACGTCTCCTACAGCACCTACTCTTGAGGTTGATGTGCCTGTGGGTCTGGCCATCCTGGGCTACGAGCTCCCCAAGATTGGGGCACCCCATATCTGGGGCATCCCTGGGGCCCGGCCCTGCCTGCAGCTGGCTCTTCCACCGCGCACAGAGAATGTCTGGGGTGGTTGCAGGGGAATGGCCACAGGGCTGCCTCCCTGTGCTCCCCCACTCACCCCTCCCTCAGTAGCTGGCTGGACTGGCCTGGGTGGCTGTGGGCCCCTCACCCCAGCCTGTCCTCAAGGACAGCAGGGGGAGGGGAGGAGAGTGGGGAGAGAGGCTGGTTATTAATTAAAAAGCAAGTCATGTGCAGGCCTGCTTCATTCCAATAAAAACCGTCAAGGGTATTAATTACCAGATCTGGCGATAGACACCAGGGTTAGGTTTGCTCAGGCCGGGTAAGGATCCCGGTGGTCGGAATGTCAATGAGCACGGGGTCTCCACAACCCAGGCCTGGGCTGAGGAGGGGAGGAAGGTGAGGGGCACCTTGGCTGGATGACCGATCATGGAAACACCACCACCACAACCACCACCACCACCACCGATTACCTTCTCCTGAGGCCCCCACTTGGCACGTGGTAACCACTTGACCATCCTCACGTACCATCTGTCATCTCACCCCTAACAGCCTCATGAGATTGGTCCTATTTTATCCCCATCTTGCAGCTGGGACATTCGGGCACGGAGAGGTTTTGTAACTTGGACAGGGTCACACAGCTAGGAGGTAGCTCCACCAGGACAACAGTCAGGGCTCCTCCTTTTTTTTTTTTTTTTTAATTTTATTTATTTATTTATTTATTTGAGAGAGAGAGCACGAAAAAGGGGAGGGGCACAGGAAGAGGGACTTGCAGAATTCAGGCTGAGCGAAGAGTCTGACACAGGGCTCGATCCCAGGACCCCAAGATCATGACCTGAGCTGAGATCAAACACTTAACTGACTGAGCCACCCAGGTGCCCTAGTCAGGGCTCCTCTTTACTGCAAGGACATAAGAACCTGGACATGTTGCTTAGCATCATTGAAGCAGCTCATCATGACACAGGTGGGGAAAGTCATACCGCACACTGGTGAACCTAAACCATGTCCTCTGATGCTCCGACCAGGGCTCCTCCCCTCCTCCCCAGCTAAGTGTGTATCAGGGTCTCCCAGGAAGGGAGAGGGTGAGGGGCCCCAGATGGGCCAGGAGCGTGGGGTTCAAGGCTCTCTGCCCCTTGGTGCCTCCCTTCACACCTCCCTGCTCCCCCCCTCTGCTGCCTCCTGGGCCCTCGGCGGCCCAGCTGGGCTGAACCAACCAGTACTTCCCTGTGTCAGCCCTGCTCAGCTCTGGTCCCAGCAGAGTTAAAATAGGTCTGACCCAAATACAAGCACAATGCCAGTGCTGAAAATACAGCTGTGTCAGCAGAAACTCCAACTGGGTAGGAAACCCATGCATTTTGGCATGAACACCCCCCACCCCAAGAAGGGGGCCAGGCTGGGCGACCATGAACTCTGAGAGTTCCCTTAAGTATCTCCAGTGTGACAGAGGTGGACAAGATAGAAGGACAACTGCTCCCCTGACCTGGCTGGCCACAAGCTCGCAGAGCGGATCCAGCAGCCCGCAGCATCGCCGCTGGCACCCCAGAGAAAGTGAGGCTCAGAGAGGGGAGGTGCCGACTCAAGATTGCACAGCTTGGGAGAGGCAGGTGTGGGCAGGCAGGTCTCTGGTTTCTGGGTGGGATGAAGAGCTAGAGGTGTGGGATATCAGCTGGAGTAGAAATTCGGGGCCATTGCTCAGGGTGGACAGCTAGAGGTGATGGCCTTGACTGGCTTTGGAGTGGAGGCCCCAGGCTGGCCTGGACTGGGTCCCCAGGGCCACAGCACACTCCTTTGGTCACCAGAAGGAACCAGCCCTGCAGGTGGCCATTAATATGCAAACAGAGCCCGCTTCTTGGGCGTAGAGGGCGCGGCTGCTCAGACTTGCTCCACACATGGTCACGTGCTCTGCTGTTGCTGTCGTAGACTCCTTAATCAGGGCGCTGGTGGCTCAGCGGTTGGGCATCTGCCTTTGGCTCGGGGCGTGATCCCGGGGTCCTGGGGTTGAGTCCCACATCGGGCTCCCTGCATGGAGCCTGCTTCTCCCTCTGCCTGTGTCTCTGCTTCTCTCTGTGTCTCTCATGAATAAATTTTTTTTAAAAAAAGAATCCTTAATCATTTCATCTTTGAGTGTGTGTTTTAGTGAAGTCCAACAAGATCATGAGCATGCATGGGAGCAGAGGGCGTATTCAGAACATGTGTGTCCGTGTCCTGTGCTGTCATACTCGCATACAGCATTGGTGATGACCCCGTGGGCATGGAGTCCCAGTGGGCCCAAGGTGAGCAGGAGTTCAGCGAGACTCAAGCAGGTCAAGGCACACATGTCATATGAAGGGGCTGCCAAGGCACCTGGGTGCCTCAGCGGTTGAGCATCTGCCTTCCACTCAGGGCGTGATTCCGGAGACCCGGGTAGAGTCCCACGTCGGGTTCCCCTCATGGAGCCTGCTTCTCCCTCTGCCTGTGTCTCTGCCTCTCTCTCTCTCTCTCCTCTCTGTGTCTCTCATAAATAAGCAAATAAAATCTTTTAAAAGGGCAGCCTGGGTGGCTCAGAGGTTTAACGCCGCCTTCAACCCAGTGTGTGATCCTGGGGACCTGGGATCAAGTCCCACATCGGGCTTCCTGCATGGAGCCTGCTTCTCCCTCTGCCTGTGTCTCTGCCTCTCTCTCCTCTCTGTGTATTCTCATGAATAAATAAATAAAATCTTTTAAAATAAAATAAAATCTTTTAAAAAGGGGGGCTGCCGACAGCCCTGAGAGGCCCTACTTTCTGTTCAAGCCTGTTCTGAATGCAGAAGGGAGACAATGACTTTCTCAGAAAGCGTCCAAGGGTCATCTGTACATCATAAGCCAAAGGTAGAGGAAGTTGGTTGAATGTGTGTGTATCAAGAAGTAAAATAGAGGGGTGCCTGGGTGACTCTGTTGGTTGAGAATCCAACTCTTGGGTCATGATGATGATCTCAGGGTCATGGGATCAAGCCCCACATGGGGCTCCCTGCTCAGCAGGGAGTCTCCTGAAGATTCTCTCCTCCCTCTCTGTCTCCCTCTGTCCCTCCCCCTGCTCGTTCCCGCTTGCTTTCTAAAATAAATAAATAAAATCTTTAAAAATAAAACAACAACCATGAAATAGAGTTGAGTTAGTTTGGGGCAGTTTTTCCCACTGTTGGAGAAACAGGGAAATACAGGCTACCTCATTTTGTTGCACACATTGCAGATATGTTTTTTACAAATTGGAGATTTGTGGCAACCTGGTGCTGAGCAAGCCTCTTGATGTCATTTTTCCAACAGCCTCTGCTCAACTCGTGTCTCTGAGTCACGTTTTGGTCCTTCTCACATTATTTCAAACTTTTTCATTATTATATTTGTCATGACAATCAATCTGTGATCAGTAATTACGAGTCACTGAAAGTTCGGATGATGCTTAGCACTTTTTAGCAACAAAGCATATTAAAATTAAGATGTGTCCATTTTTTGAGATATAATGCTATTGCACTTACTAGGCTACCAATAGCATGGCCGTAACTTTTCTATGCACCAAGAAACCATTTGACTCGCTTTATTGTGATAATAGCTTCACTGAAATGTTCACTTTGTTGCAATGGTCTGCGACCAAACCCGCAGTGTCTCTGAGGTGTGCCTGTGCATCTCCACAGGTACAAAGCATGATACTGTGTAAATTTGGTGATTTCAAGTAGGGGTCAAATGCCCTCACAGCTTTGTTTAAAACTGGCATTTAGGGGCATCTAGCTGGCTCAGTGGGAAGAGTGTGTGACTCTTGATCTCAGGGTCATGAGTTCAAGCCCCATGTTGGGTGCAGAGATAAATAAATAAGAACTTTTAAAATAATGGCCTTGAGCAATGTGAAGATGAATGGTAAAGAATGATAGCAAAATGCAATTTTATTTTGTTTTTGTTTTAAATATTTTATGTATTTATTCATGAGAGACACACACAGAGAGAGGCAGAGACACAGGCAGAGGGAGAAGCAGGCTCCCTGCAGGGAGCCCGGTGTGGGGCTTGATCCCAGGACCCTGAGATCATTCCCTGAGCTGAAGGCAGCCGCTCAACTGCTGAGCCACACAGGTGTCCCGCAATTTTAAATTTAAATTTTCCTTACTTACAACACTTTTAAGTAGCAAATTGTTAAGAAACCATCATCTAGGGATGCCTGAGTGGCTCAGTGGTTGAGTGTCTGCCTTTGGCTCAGGGCATGATCCTGGGGTCCCAGGATCGAGTCCCACATCAGGCTCCCTGCATGGAGCCTGCTTCTCCCTCTGCCTGTGTCTCTTCCTCTCTCTCTCTCATGAATAATTAATAAAAATATTTTTTTAAAAAAAGAAACCATCATCTATTGAAAGATAGTGGGAGAAAGAAAAAAGTTTATTTTAAAGATACATTTTCCTGCTTTTTGAACAGTGCGCACCCCATTTTTCATTCTGCAATTGGAGAGCTGGCCCGAGCCCTGGTGTGAACTATTCAGGGGCCCTGCAGGAAGAGAAGTGTGTCTTCTGGTTCTCTTTTCTCCTTTACACAACTATCTGCAAACCTGACTGAGCAGGCACAGAGCACTGTGGCTGTTGGGGGCAGAGGGTGTGCAGATAGGCAGGTGGCCAGCCTGAGATCAGGGACTCCTTCCTGGAGGCAGTGACATGAGGGCCAAAAGAGGTGATCAGAATGTTGGCAGGCAGACCAGAGGGCTTTGAGGACCCACCCAGTGGCCACAGGTCTCAGGGCCTCGGGGTTCTCTGAGAGTCCAGGCTGGCTGTGGCACGTGTGTCCACCTAAGCAGCATCTCCAGGGGGAATTAGCACCCATCCCGGGGACTCACTGCAAATCCAGGATTGAAGATTGTCCCTTGGTTGAGGGGTGGGGGCCTAGCACTCCAGGTGCAGGCTAAACCCTAGAGAGGCCCACCCACTCCTCATCCAATAAACACACATCTATTGAGCTTCTTTGGGCAGTGTTCTGGAGGCAGGATGAAGAGCAGAGAATAACACAGACAAGGTCCCTGGCATCAGCGGGACAGCTGGCTGGAGAGGACCAAGAGCTAGCTGTGAGCTGGTCGTGAACGTCTGCAGTGACAGGAAGCTCCTGGTCCAGCGGGGCTCCAGCCTGGACAGAACTTTCTCAGAGCTGGATGTCACTCTCAGGAGTTTGGGCAGAGGACTCACATGCCCACAAATGTCAAGGGGCATGTCTGAGGCAGTCCCAGCTGGCAGGGTGCTGGCGGCCTCTGAACAAATTAGAATGTGGTCAGGTGTGGTGCTGGGGTGATAAGTGTGATGTGCTAACCATGGAGGCACCCTGGCGCCCTGAGCCCCTGTGAGCTACCCATGCCCACGGCTTCCTGTCTACAGCCTGCCCAGCCACTGAAGCCTGGAGCAGTAGGTCTAGACGTTGGTGTGTCTGTCTTCTCAGGTGCCTGGCTTGCCTCCCCACAAAGGTCCCTGAGGCTGCAGGGTGCTGGGGGGCAGAAGGCAGGTAGTGGGGGCACCCACAGCTAATGCTCTGAGGCCTTATACCAGCCAGACGCAGTTCTGATTATTTGACTTGCAGGACTCATTTACTTCCCACAGCACCTCCTGCAGGCGTGCAAGCTCCTGGTCCCCACATAATCAGAGAGGTCACTCATTGATGCACAGAGGGGTGAGGTTATTTGCCCAAAGACACACAGCTAGCAAGCAAGCCAGTGGCTGAGCTAAAACTCGCACTCTTTTTTTTTTTAATTTAAGATTTTGTTTATTTATTCATGAGACACACAGAGAGGCAGAGACACAGGCAGAGGAAAAGCAGGCTCCATGCAGGGAGCCCGACGTGGGACTCGATCCCGAGGCTCCAGGATCACACCCTGGGCTGAAGGCAGACAATCAACTGCTGAGCCTACCAGGCATCCCTTTTTTTGAGTTTTCTTAAAAAAAGATTTTATTTATTTAATAGAGGGAGCACGAGCAGGGGGAGAGGGAGAGAGAGAAGCAGACTCCCCACCGAGCAGGGGTCCCCACATGGGGCTCCATCCCAGGACCCTGGGATCATGGCCTGAGCCAAAGGCAGATGTTTACCTGACTAAGCCACTCAGGTGCCCCTCTTTTGAAGATTTTATTTATTTATTTATTTGAGAGAGAGGCCAGAGAGAGAGAACACGAGTGGGAAGGAGGGGCAGAGAGAGAGGGAGAAGCAGACTCTCCGCTCAGTCCCAGGATCCCAGGATCCCAACCTCAGCCCAAGGCAGATGCTCAACCAACTGAACCACCCTGGTGCCCCTGGAAATCACGCTGTTAACCACTAGGCTGAACAACCTCTTTCTCTTGAATGCTTGCTTCTCTTTGGTTCTGGCTCAAATGGCCACCATATAGGACGAAACTGAGGGGAATTCATTAGAATGTTAGAGAACTCCCCTCATTTATAAATGAAAAAACAAAAGCCCAGAGAGGGGAAGAGACTTGCCTGTGGTTGCACAGCAACTCCTGACTCCCTACGCTGGAGTGAAGAGGCTCCTATGGGAGCAAACAGCCCCCACTGTCCCTGAAAGATATTTCCCTTCTGAGATCTCAAGGGGTCCCGGGGACAGGTGGGGGCTGACATCCAGCCCACAGTCAGCTAGCCAACCTCGTGGATCTGGGGCCTGCCATTCAGGGGCCCCGGGTGAGGGGACAGAAATAGGCCATCTGTGAGCTTTCCCAGGGCTCTGCCCAGCCTGGGCCCACCGCCTCCGAGTGCGCTGGCATTCTCTGCTCATTTATTTATTTTTCAGAGCAGGAAAGTGGATTTGAAACGCTCCTCCTGCATGTTTACCCCTGGGGGAATGTCGGGCTTATGAATAATGCAGCAAGTCGGGGGCTGCGGGCGGCGGGCTCCGTCCTGTTCCAGAAGTGGCCACACGTGGGCTCAGGGCAGGTCCCGCCCTGCCACTTGCTGCTGGGGGGCGGGGGACGGGACTGGGGGAGTCTCTCCGGGCCTCAGAGCCCCCAGCCATAAACGGGGGTGCTGACCCTCCTCACCACGGGGCGGCCCACGCACACCGTCCGGTCCTGGGCCGTGGCCTTCCCCTTGGGCATTGCTCATGGTCCTCATCTGGCTCTCAGCGCCCGCAGCCCTTTCTGAGCACGTCACCGTGGAACAGAGCAGAGACCCGGGCTGGAGGGCGCAGGCCGAGGGAGCGCCTGGCCCCACTGGACGCTGCGGGCTCAGCTGGAAGCGGGGCCTGTCGGAGCTCTGCGCTGGCACCTCTCCCCCCAGCCTCGGGCTACCTTGGTGGTCTCTCAAAAGGGCCATTTTTATGTCTGAGGTGAACTGTTGTCCTTGTTCCTACCCTGGGCCTCAGGCTTGCTTCTCCTGAGCAGAAGGGAAGACCTCTGGATGCCAGAAGTATCCCTGTCCCCCCTGGAATGGTGTGCCTGGGGCAGTGGCCCTGTCCCAGTCCCCCCCCCCCCCCCCCCGCTAAGACCCCCAGGCCACCTCTGAGTTCCTGTGGGCCTGAGTCACCAGCCACACCAATGTGGGTGTGAAGGACCATCCTTGGGCCTCCTTACCTCCCAGGTAGGAGTCACTCCACAGCCTTGGAGTCCTTCCGTTGGTGGGGCGACACATGGCATGCCCCCAAACCCTCACAGGCTCCTAAATGCTCACTGCTGAGCCTAAAGCAGGAGGGATTGCAGTTAGATTTAAGCAGGCAGGATTGTTGGTGAATGGATGAGTGAATGGGGGAGGAGTACTGAGTTTTCTGGAGAGGGTGGGGTGGGGGAGGGGTCACACGACCCCTCATGGCACTCCCATCCCCACCCTATCCCTCAAGCTCTAGGAGGCAGTGACCTCACGCTACTCTCTATCATAATATTTACCAACAGTGCTGCAATTGAGCCAGGCAGCTCGGCAATTATAATCATGTTATCATTATTGCTGATAATTCCGATCATAAGCATAAATTTTAAACAGGAGCAGGGCACAGCAGGTACGAGCAGGGGCAGGGCCACCTCTGGGAGGCGTGAGTGTGGGGGCGGTGGGGGGTGAGACTGGCCTGCCTCCCCTTTCTCCCATCTCATCCTGTGTCTGGCCAAGGGCAAATTCCCTCCGGAGCCCTGCCCAGGGACACCAGGGCCTCTGGGTGGCCTATTCCTGCCAGGGGCCCGGGGTTGTCCTGACCCCCTCGCACCAAGCCCCTCTCTGCCTCACAGAAACTATTAAGGTGCAATTATTACTGAGATAGTCTTTCCAAATTGATCTTTCAGTTACTCTGCGGCTGCAGCCATGGAGACGGCCCCAACTCAATTACATGCTCTCTCTCTTCTTGACAGATTCCAGCGGAGGAGAGTCGGAGGAGGAGGAGGCGCGAGGCAGGGAGGTGCACAGAGCAAGGGGTCCTGCTGGAAGAGCTCCCTACAAAGGCAGCGACCAACAGACGGAGGGAAACACAGAGCGAACAGATCAACAAGGCACCTGACAGCAGAGGAGGCCCACGTCTTCCTTCCTTCCTTCCTTCCTTCCTTCCTTCCTTCCTTCCTTCCTTCCTTCTGCAAATGTTTGCTCTGTGTGCTAACCTGGGTGCTGAGGACAGAGCAATGCCTGAGGATCCCTGTACCTCCTCCTCCCCCAACTGAGCAGAGTTTATTGGGGTGAGTCAAACGGGGATCAAATTATCATTCACCCAACGTCAAATCAACCGGCCAGAGTACTCAGAGTGCCTAAGGGCTCTGGGAGCCTTGCTCAGGGGACTGGTCTGGTCAGTGAGGTCAGGAAGGCTAAGATCTACAGGATAAAGAGCTGGGTGGGCAGGACACTGGGGTCAGGACACCATGCAAAGGTGGCTTTCCTTCTATGACTCCAAGGCCTAAGCAGATCCCTCCTGTCAGGGAGGTTGGGGGTTGTCCATGAGTATAGCAGGCTGGTAGGGAAAAGGAGGACCCTTCCCCTGGAGGTGAGGAGCTGTAGCTCCTCTTGGGGCCCCAGGAAATCCCAGGGTGGGAGAGAAATATTTTAGGGGGCACTGAGGCCAGAGGGGGGGCCCAGGAAATCCAGGGTGGAAATATTTTAGGGGCACTGAGGCCAGAGGGGGGGTGTCTGGTTGGTTTGCCATTCCCCATGGGGCCGGGGGCATGACCTTAGGCTCAGGTGGATGCCCTATCTGGCCCACTGGTACACACGCCACAGCTGCTGGCCCAGAGTCCCCAAGTTCTGAGGCTACGTGATACCCAGCACAGACAGGGTACTGTGGTGTAGATCCCAGGCCCTCCCATCTCAGGGCCAGTCTGACTCAGATGCCAGGCCTGTCTGTGACAGAGGAGCTGGCACTAAGTGCCCCATGGCACAAGGGACATGGCAGTGGGCCAGTCCTGCGTGGCTGAGTGTGGTCAAATCATGGATGCCAGAGCTTGAAAGCACTCCCTAAACTTGAATGTGTATCAGAAGAGCTAGGGACCATGTTCTACAGTGCAAAGTCCCGGACCTCCCTCCCACCCCTCCACAGGGTCTGAGCCCACACATCTGGAAGGTCTTGGGCCTGCACCTTTAACAGGTATGCAGGGCAAGGAAAAACTGAGCCCCAGGCCCCAACAAAGTCAGCTGTGAGCTGAGATAGAAGGTGACCCCTTTAGCCACTAGCTACGTATGAAAGTCTGTCTCGTCCAAACTGAGATGTAAGTGGATATTTAAGTCAAAGACTTTGTAACAAAAAATATAAAACATCTTAAATCTTTAAAAATATTATGCGCTGAAACAAATACAGTCTGGGCTGAATACATCAAATACAAGGCTGGGTTGAATAAAATTTTTTGTTGAAATTAATTTCACCTGTTTCTTCTTCACTTTTTAAAATGCAGCTACCAGGAAATTTCAAATTTCCTCTGTGGTGTGCATTTGTGGCTCGCCACCTATTTCTGTTGGCCAGTGCTGCCCTCCTCTCCTCACGGGGGGCAAACCCAGGGACCCAGGAGGCCAAGGCTGCGGATCTGCCCATGTCCTGATGGCAGACCTCCTTGCCTCCTGCCGCAGTTTGCCAGCCTGGGTGTGTGAAGTCCCAGAAAGAGCGCTTTACTTTGTTGGGTCCGGAAGCCTTGGAGGACTCTGAGAGGTTACTCTGCTGATGGGACACCACAGGGAAAGAAATTATTTCTGTCCTTATGGGCCTGGAGGCGCCATGGAAACAAATATTTGGGAATGAAGGGAGATGCTGGTGGCCTGGGGGAATGGCCCGTCTGTGGAGGGGGGTGATTTGGGTCACAGACTCAGGAGGCTGCCCTCCCCTGCAGCAAGCCCATCACCTACCCTTGGCGCCTGAATGCTCTGGCCGGTAGGGATAACATTTAACATCTAGGCTCCAGATTCTATGCCCACCTTGTCTGTCCTGGTTGTACGGATCCTGCACGTGCCTTCATTTAAAAAATTTATTATTTTTATTTTTTATTCATGAGAGACACACAGAGAGAGGCAGAGACATAGGCAAGAGGGAGAAGCAGGCTCCTTGCAGGGAGCCTGATGTAGGATTTGATCCCAGGACCCTGCCCCGAAGGCAGACAATCCACCACTGAGCCACCCAGGCTTCCCTGCCCGCTGCCTTCAAAGCACATTTCCCTACAATGAATCTTATTTTCCCTTTGATTTCCATGATGGAGCAGGAGAGAGTCTCTGAAGAGAAAGAGGAGTAGCTGGTTCTAGAAGCTGTTCAAGTCTTATTTTAAAAGGATGAATACTAATTATCAGAGAAAAATCATTTCCTGAAAATCCAAGGAAACCCATGGAGATGGGAAAAATGAATGGCAGGTTGGGGAATTGGGAGTCTGAGGTCCACCTCTGACATGTATGGCTGGGCTGCTGGGACCCAATCCTGCTCTCCCAAAATGCAGGCTCCTGACCTATAATATTAAAGTGCTGGGTTCAGCATCCTCCCCTTTGGCTCCTGTGGTCATGTCCAGGGTAGCATAGTCCCAGGCTCCCTGGAAGCTTGCCTCAAGCTAAGAGTTACCTCACTGGGGACAGCAGGGTTGTCTCTCTGTCTGCTCCCTGACCCCCTGGAGTCTTACGTCCAAGAAGCCAGGAGAAGTGGCCCAGAATTGTGGAACAAGGCAATGATGCATGCAGGAGGTCAGGGACCCAGGACTGGGCCCAAACCCCAGTGAGGCATGGGGACTGAGTCGCTGTGGGCAGCTTTTCCTGCTGGCTAGATCTGCTCATCAGAGACCCTGGAATATACACACTGGGCCAGGAGGTAGAGACTAGCTCCTGCCAGGGAGTCCCTGGACTGACAGGGATACAGGACACCCAGGGATGCACTCACTTCCGCCAGTGCCCTGGCATCTTCCATCCCCATCTGTGAAATGGGATTGTCAGGCCCACGTGACTGCCAGGAGGGTTGTTGGGAGGGTGACAAGGCTGGAGGAGGCTTTGTGATGGAGGAGGTCCTGTGGCTTCGAGGTTGATAAGGGGTAGGCAGTGAGCAGAGCCTATTTAGTAGGAGGGGGATGCGGCCAGGTCTGAGGGAGAATGAGGCAAGGCCAGTGCAAATGTTCTTCTTCTTTTTTTAAAGATCCTATTTATTTATTTGAGAGAGACAGAGACATAGACAGAGAGAGAGAACAAGCAGGGGGAGGCTCAGAGGCAGAGGGAGGAGCAGTCTCCCCACTGAGCAGGGGCTCGATACCAGGACTCCAAGATCAAGCCCTGCGCTAAAGGCAGAGCCATCGACAGAGCCACCCAGGCGCTCCGTATATGTGCTTCTTAAAGCTGAAAGAAGCCCCTTCAGGTGGGGAGCAGTCACCAGTCACCACTTCTTCGCCAAGCTCCCCTCCCAACTGCGCGAGCTTCTGCTGCCCTACTCAGGGGAAAGAAGTGAACTTGACAAAATTAGAATGTCCATGACCTTGTCCTTAGAATTCTCACCTCCTCAGGAAGAGCAGCTCAAGCAAAGGCCGAGACTGCAAATTTGCCTCTAGATGTAGTACCAGGCACTACACCAAGCATTTGTCCAGTGTCACATGTCATTCAGTCTCTACAGCCATCACACAGAGTAAGGACTATCTTGTCTCCATATTCTTGATGAGGAAGCTCAGGCTGAGAGAGACTTGGCCTAGGACAGAGGTCAATCAACTTGGCCCAGGAGACACAGTGAGTGAATGTGAAGCCTGGTGTCATATCCCCTGGGGAGCAGAGCTTACGCATGCCGGGCCAAGGCCTTCTGCTGACCACACTGCACCCAGTCTACCTAGGCAAGGTTGGGCTCAGGCTGGCTCTACCCGCTGGCAGGAAGAGCAGCCCAGAGGCTGGAAGAGGGCACTTAACCCCAGCACTCCACTTGCATCATTGCTGCTCTGGATTCTGCCTGCAGAGGGCAGTACTGAGCACACACTGGTGCTCCCTCCCCACTAGGGCTTAGCTACTCTCCACCTTGAGGTGCAAAGGCTTCTGGCACTCTGCCCCAGGACTTAGGGTCTGGAAAGCATTCTCCCTAGAAACCAACAGCCCAACTAGACAGCCCTTTTGGGGACCAGTGTGCCCCAGGTGGGCCCACAAAGGCCACGCCTTACCTCCAACATATCGTGGGCTGATGCAGATGGGATAGAGGAACAGTAGGCCAGTGGGCTGAACCAGGGCTATGATGACAGTCCCAGCCACGCGATGCTGGTGCTGTATGTCCCTAAGCAAGTCACTTCCCTTCATTGTAAAAGGAGGCCAATACAAGACACCCCCACAGGCTTAGTGATGCTTAGAAAGCACCCATCATCTGTGCTTAGAAAGCACAGTGGGGTCACGTTGTGGTTTACTGAGAGGTTGCAAAAGATGGGAAATAGAGGTTCAGGGAGGTGAACTGCCCTGCCTAAGGTCACCTGGTGTTAAGAGGAAGAGCCAGGATTTGAACCCACAGTCTCTAGATCTTAGCTCTTCCCTTCAGTGACACTGCCACACCAGGGCCAGCAGAGGGCAGGTGGGGATTGGAGGGGCGGGGGGGGGGGGGGGGGACACACACACACACAACAGTGATGCTGGGGATAGGGTGGTACACCCAAGAGGGCAAAAAGCAGTATGGGATGGAGGGAGCATTGTGGCCTCATGCCCAGTCCTCAGTCCTCTGGCCAACGCTGTGAGCAAGGCATTCGGTGGGCACCAGGGCTCCTGGGGCTTGGCCTTTGGCTGGGCCTTGTGGACCTGGCCTGCCCAGGAGGAGCTGTCTGACAGGCTTGTGGGATAGACCTGGTCAGCCGAGTTTATCCTTTACCAAGTGCCCAGCGGGGCCCCAGGAAGCTGGGGGAAGACCTGGAGGGCTTTGCTGGGACCCCGAAGATTCTCAATGTCTATGCCTCCCTCTCCATCTAGGCCAGGAGCTCCCTGGGGTCCCGGCCTGCCTGACTTGTGTCCCTCCCAGGAGTGCCCAGCATAGCAAGGGCCTAGCACAGGACTCAGGGCACCACTCCTTGTGCTGAATTAGGATGCACGGCTTTGGAGAGGATGGGAAGTGCGCTCCCCGATTCCACAGGACGGCTGGTGTGGTAGAGGAAGCGGGTGGCAAAAGCCCGAGCCGGGGATCAGACGGATCAGACGGAGGGCTGCCCGGACAAGATGGGCCCCGGAGCCTCCAACTGGATCTGCTGCGACCGTGGGCAGGCCACTGCCTTCTTCACATCCCGGGGGACAAAGGCTGAAAGAGGTGCCTGGACCTAGGGCCGGAAGCTAACCTGGGCAAGGTGGGAGGGACCAGCCGGCCCACTTCAGTTCTGCAGCCACCGCGGCCCCGGCCCCGGGCGCCCGCCTCCGCCCCGGGTGCCTCCCACCGCCCGCCGGGTGACCTTGACCCCGCGCCCCGGCCTCCTAATCCGGCCCCACCCCGCGCTGGGGAGGGGGAGGCGGGGGGGGGCGTCGCCGGGCAGCCAGGGGGCGCCGAGGCCGCGGGCGCCCCTCCCGGCCCTCCCGGCCCTCCCGGCCCTCGCGCAGGCCCCCCTGGCGGCGGGCGGCGGGCGGCGGGCGGCGGGCGGCGCGCTCGGGGCGCCGGGGGCGGGGCGGGGCGGGGGGCGCGGCGCTCCCCCCGCGGTGCCCAGGCCGGGGCGCGGGGCGGGCCGGGCGGGCTAATCCCGTATGTAAATGGCAGCCAATGGAGGGTGGTGTTGCGCGGGGCTGGGATTAGGGCCGGGGCGAATGGCTGGCAATCTTACTGGGATTACAGAACAAAGAGCCTCCCTGCGCTCCCGCTCTCGGCTCCGCTCCCCGCGCCGCGCCCCGCCCTCCGCCGCAGCCCGCGCCGGGGGTGGGGGCCGCCGAGCGCCAGCCCCCCGGCCGGCCCGAGACCCCCGCCGCGGCCCCTCCCCGGCCGGCGCCGCGCGCCCCGCGCCCCGCGCCCCGCGCCCCGCGCCCCCGCCCCCGCCCCCGCCGCCGCCGCCGCGCCGCGCCTCCCGCCGCCGCGCCTTCCCCCATTCTCCCGGATTAATTAAGGAGGCAGCGGCAGGAGGCTGGGTCCTGGCCGCGGGCCGGGGCCGGGGCGCCGCTGGCAGGAGCGCTTGGGGATCCTCCAAGGTAGGAGAAACTTTTGCGGGGGGCGGGCGCCGAGGCCCTGCTCCCCTGCTCCGCCGCCCCCCCGCCCCCCGCCCCCCACCCCCCACCCCGCCGCGGCCCCCGCCCCTCCCCCTCCCCTCCCCCCTCCCCTCCCCTCCCCTCCCCCTCCAGGTGCTCCAGGACCCGGTCCCGCGTTCGGGTGCCGGGGAGGCACGTGACTGCGACTCGGGTTCGGGCCGGCCGCCCCCCACCTGCCGGGAGGGGCTGGGAGGCGGGCGCTGTCCCCCCGGCCCGGCCGGAGCTGGGGGCGCCCCCGGCGGGCGGCGGCGCCCGCAGGCTGCTGCGGTTGGCGAATGAGGTCAGTGGTGCTGCCCGCGGCGGCGGCCGCCAGTGTGGGAGCGGAGGGGGCCGGAGCGGGCTGGGGAGGCCGCGGGTCCCCGCCCCCCGCCCCCCGCCCCCCGCCCCCCGGGCTGGGCCGTCTCCCGGCCGGGCCCCCCGCGCGCAGGCCGAGTCCCCGCACAGCCGGCACTGCCCGGGCGCAGCGGCCCCTGCGGGTCCCCCGGGAGGGGGCCGGTCCGAGCCGCGGCAGCTGAAGCTCCGGGGAGAGCCGAAGAGCCTGGCCTCGGAGGGCGGCGGTGGGGCCACCGAGCTTCCAGAGGAGCAAGTTGGGGGTGCCCCGCGCGTGGTGGTCTCTGAGTTCCTGCACATGGGCAGGGAGGCCTGTGCAGCGCCACAGGGTGCGCCGCGCCCACCCCCCCATCCCGAGTCCTTGGAAATGATGGGCTTGGTGCCTCTCCTGGGCTCCAGCCACGGCCTGCGGCCAGGGACAGGGACGATGCCCTGGCCTGGGCCCAGGGCAGAGGGGGGCCTTGCAGCTGAGAGTTCTGCCCTCCTGGCGGTGCTGGAGGAGCCCTGCACATCTGGCCATATGACCCAGCCTCAAAAGACCAGACCTGGGGTGGGAGCCTCTTCCATTCCCATCGCAGCCAAAGTGAGGGACCTGGCTTGCAGGGGTCCCCGCACCAGGACCCTTAGGGGAAGCACATGCCTTGGATGGAGCATGGGACTGGTGATGAGGGGCGTGGGACTGCCCTGGGATTCCCCCCCCCCCCCCCCCCCCCCCCGGCCCCAGTAGCCGGGGTGTGGGGCTGGTGTGGACAGCTAGAGGAGTGGGCGTTTGGTCACACTGGAAGGAAGGGGCTGCAGGAAGCTGCTCTGACCTCCTTTGGCGGGATTTGGTAGCCCCGCAGCTGGGACTGCTTGCTCCTGGGCACTGCTATGGTCCTCGGGGGCTTGGGAGGTGCCTTTCCAAGCAGCCATTTATTTCAGCAGCGTCATTCCCAAAGGGAAAGGGCACTGGCATTGATTATTTATTCAGAGCAGGAGGTAGTAGTGGCTGGGAGGCTGGTGGCTGCTGGTGGCTGCCTGCAGGGAAGATCTGGGCGCCGGGGTGGCAAAGAGGGGGTGGTCAGGCACCCATCACGAGCCACCCATTGCGAGTGGGAGCATAGGAGGCTTCGAGGTAGACCCTGACCTCTTCTGAACAGGAACTGCTGGACCAAGGGCAGACCCGGCTCCAAGGTGACAGGAAGTCGGAATCCCCGACCTGCTTTCGGGATGTGAGAGGCTTAAGACCACGCCCCGTGCCATAGCCTGCTCTGAGAGTGACCTAGAAAGTTGAGGCTCTGACTCAGAGGGTCCCAGCAGAGGAACCAAGCAACGGTGGGAACTCTGTGGCCACTGGTTGCCTGCACATTTAAAATGTGGAAGACCTGGGGCCGAAGGTTGCAAAACTGGGTCTCGGAGATGGCATTGTAGGGACAAGTGTAACCAACTTAAGAGGACTGACTGTTCTCTTGGTGCTGGAGGAAGGGTCATTTACGTGCAATGTGTTAATCACAAATACTTTCCATCTGTTCTTTGAAGGCTAGTCTCCCAGAGCCTTCCGACACAGTGGCGGTTGTTAGCGTTCGGTGCTTGGAAATAGTCGGAAAGGCGGGCATAATGATAGGGGTCTCGGAGGCAGCTGTTCTAGCAGCCTGTCTCCAGCAGCCAGGGCCTGCGCGTTTTGGTGGCAGCTGGGTTGTCAGAAACCCAGGTGAGGATCTCGGGGCGATGCGACGGGCGACGCCTTGGGGCGTTTATATCCTGAGTGTGACCTTGGTGTTAGGTTTTTTAGTAACTAAATGGAAATGAGACCGCCAAGGCAAGCGAGGGTCCAAGAACAGATTTTATTGCAGGCACCCTCGGGCGAGGTTCCACGACTCACGGAGGGAAGAGTGAGTCGGGGAAGTCGCGCCAAGACAAGGTGGCAGGGGGTTTACGTAACGTTGTAAGGCAGAACGGTTTCCTATTGGTCGGCTCATATGCAAAGGAAGGATGGCATCCAACCAGTCAGAGTGACCCCTCACTATGCAAAGGAAGGATTGCAGTTCGGTCAGTCAAAGGTGACTTCCTCCTCTGGGGTTTGAAGGGCATTGGGTTCGGTTGGGGAAGTCCAAAGGAGAGGTCTAAGGGTCTGCGTCAAGCTGTCAGCAGGTCATTGGTCCATTGGCGTCCCAAGTGGAGGTAGTGACAGGAACTTCAGCCATTTTGGGGTATCCGCCATCTTGAGGAGTTTCCCTTCCCGCCTGGCCCCAACACTTGGAAGCGCAGATCGCTTCTCCTGGTCCGTCCCCATTCTGGATTCTGGTTCATCCGCTCTGGCTCTCCTCTATCCATCAACTGGCTCGTGGAATCCCGAAGTTTTCTTGAATGGCCTTCGCATATGCTGTTCTTCACTGGAAGGTTCTTCCCATCCTTCCCCTGTAGGAGTGGGAGACTTCCTCTGATGTCCTGACCTGGCCAGAGTGGGGGTATGCGCGGTGGGATTTGCTGCTCTCGTCGCCTCTCTGTGAAGACTTAACTGGCTGCTGTGTCCTCGGGCTGGCATCCCATCCCAGGGCCGGCCCAGGGGCTACCTCTGTGTCCCCCGTGACGTCCTGTCCTTCCTCTGTCCCAGTGTTGATCTCACTCAGAAGTTCCACATCTGCCTCCCAGTTGCTCTAGGAACAGGGCAGGGTCCGAGGCTTGCTTTGGATTCCCTGGTGCCCCGGGGCTGGTCCCCAAATACTTGAGGAATGACTACCTGAGGGAATGAATGAAAGAATGAAGTCTAGCTTCAGGCCCTGGGCCCACATTGCTAAGGAGCTTCTCCTGTTCCTGAATCCCCTTCTCTGGGGAAGCACTCCCCTCCCCATGGTGGCGAGAATCCAGGATCTTCCCCTGCCCCCTTATCCTCCCCGGCCCCGAGCCTGTGTCTTCCCCTCAAACCTGAGCCTGGGGCTTTGCTCCCAGGATGTCCTTAGCCCCGCTTCTCTCAGCCCTCCAACTCTTGGCTCTTTGTGGGTGCTCTCTTTGTGATGCCTCGCGGCTGGGTTCTCTGGGACAAGCAGGAATGTGTGCCCAGCCCCCTGGGCCCATGGAGGCCTCAAGGGGCACCTCGGAACAAGACCTGCGGAGTTAACTCACAGACAAAGAGGAACAGTGCAGGACTCTGGGCCAAGGGCTTGGAACCTTCCAGAAAAGTGTGAGGCCCAGAAGATGTAGACCCTTGAGGCACCTGCAAGGGAATTCCCAGCAGGAATTCATAAGCCAGGCCAGAGTAGTGGAGGGATCGTTTTATGTGGGAGAACTGGAAGAGATAAAAATGGTTATGAGGCAGTGAGATGCTCCCCCTTCTGTGGCTGGGTGACAGTGGAGATTTCTGTGGGTAGGTGTTGGGGTGTCCAGGCGGGGCCCACGAGGAGCCAGCTCCCTCGCTTCGTTCCCAGGTCCCTCATTTGCAGGCAGATCTGGCTGGGACTCAGTGATCCTCATGCTCACCAGGGTGGATACTGTATCATTTCAGACTCAGTGCTGTGGGTTACGGCTGATGACAGCAAAGGGGCTCAGAGCCCCCGGCAAGGATGTGCAAGGGGCTCAGCGCTTGTTCGCTTTGTGGGGAGTTAGATTTGTTGAATGAGCTGAGTGAGGCCCTACTTTGTCCTTGCCCGGGCTTGGGATGCCTGGTGGGGGTGTCCCGGGCAGAAGTCTTGCTCCTGACTCCCATCCTCTTGGTCTGGAGCCGGGCTTGGCCAACACAGAGCTATTTGTGTGCCCACCTGTCTCCCTCCTTCAGGACCACCTGCTTCTGGTTGCCAGATCTGGCTAATAAAAATAGGGATGCCCAGTTAAATTTGGATTTCAGATAAGCCATGGATAATGCAGGATTGAAGACGTAACGTATACTAAAGACTTACTTGTTTATCTGAAGCCGAACTGGGGTCTTGTGTTTGATCTGGCAACCCTACAGCTCTGACCTCTGGGCAGTGGGACTGTTGGGGACTGGGGAGAGGCTCAGGGCGTGGTTGGGCCTGGGGTTGGGGTCAGGGCTCAGCCTAAAGCTCCCGGAAGGGTCTGGGTCAGTTAGCAGCAGGCAGGTCTCATTCCTGTTTCCTTGGCTGGGCTTTCTCCAGGCCGCGGTCCCAGGGTCCAGATCCCCTGTTAGCTTGGGTGGTGTGGGCGACCCAGGGATCCCCCAGTCTGGGAACCCCTGGTTTTCAGAGATTTCTGTTCACTGTGGCGGGAGGCAGGGGGAAGGGTGGTGGTAGGGTGCACCAAATCAGACACCCGAGTTAGGGTTTGCAGAGCCAGGCCTGAGCACTGGGAGGCTGTTTTCTCTAATGCCCCCCCCCCCCCCCCACTCCATCAAGGCCTCTGTGCTGTGCTGAGGCCCCTGGAATGTGAACTGACTGTAGCCAGGAAGCAAGGGGCAGGGTCTCAGGTACCATGTCCCTCCTCCCCCAAATCCAGGCTGTATGCTCACATGTGAAGTGGAGAACATACCCCATGTCCTGCCAGCGTCTCAGCTGCTGTGGCAGGGGGTGGCTTCCAGAGCTGGATATGTGGGTCACCCCATGCGGGTCTGGAGTGGAGACTGTGGGAAGCCAGAGGTGAGTGGTCCTGGCTCGGGGGCTTGGGCTTCTGGGCAGCCTGCAGGTGCCCAGCAAGGCTACATAGTTGGAGATGGAGGGCCTGAACCCGGAGCTGGAAGGAGCCCCTCTCAGGCTGCTTCTCTCCCGGAGGCTTGGGCAGGGCCAGGCTTGTTTGCCGATTGGAGTGGGAGCGTGGTCTTCAGGTACATTTTCTGGCTTCTGGTAGAACCACCATAGAGGGGAGTCTCTGTCCATCCGTCTGTCACTCTTAACCGACCACTAAGAAACTTACAGATGCCCCAGGTCTGCAGGGTCTCAGGTCCTGGCATCCGGCCCCAGGCCAGCAAGTAGGAGGGGCTCACCCCATAGGTTGTCCTGTTTTGTTTTGTTTTAAAGATTTTATTTATTTATTCATGAGAGACACAGGCAGAGGGAGAAGCAGGCTCCCGGCAAGGAGCCCGATACAGGACTCGATCCCAGGACCCCGGGATAACGACCTGAGCCGAAGGCAGACACTTAACCACTGAGCCCCCCAGATGCTCCTCTCCTGTTTTATCAAGGGATGAGTGATATCCAGTGAAATGCTCAAGTTTTAGTAAATGTGCCTTCTGAGCGGTTTGACTCTGTACACATTCACATGGCCCAGCCCCTGTCAAGACACGGAACATTCCATCACCCCTTAAAGTTCCCTTAAGCTCACTTGCACCCAACCTCTTGCCCTCCCCCAGCCCCTGGCAACCACTGTGTGTTTTCTTTTTTCTTTTCTTTGCTCTCCTTTTAACCACTGTGTGTTTTCTGTCTCTGTACTTTTGCATTTTCTAGAATGTCACATAAATGCAGTCACACAGAATGCAGCCTGAGTCTGGCTTCTTAGACCTTTTGGTTGCTGAGTACTGTTCCATCATAGGACTGTGCCACACGGCTCCCCCTTTCTGGTGGTGGTGGTGGTGGTGGTGGTGGTCAGGGACACTGGGTGTACAGAGCCCTGCTTGGGACCAGCCCGGAGGAGGGGGTACCCTTTGCTCATTGTTACAAAGGCACTGCCTGTACCCCATCCCCACCCCCATAGAGAGCTGACCCTGAGCCAAGAGAGGTGCGCATCTCTCCGCAGAGCTAGAATTTCATCCTCTGGTTCTGGTGACTCACAGAGCCAGCGAGCCTGCGATGAAATTACACCTGCCCGCAGCTGCCCTCACACCCACAACCCTCCGCCGTGCAGGTGGGCTCCTGGGACAGTGATGCTCTGAGGCCAGGACAGCTGGGGGGCGGGCGAGGGCAGCCGTCTGTGCCCTGTGCTGTCTCCCCCATCTCCACGTGCCCCGCTCCCCGGGATCTGGGGGTCTCTGGCTGTGCATCCCCGGTCTGCTCCTACAGTCTTTTAGCTTGGGGTAGAAGGTCTGTGTTTTCCAGAAGCAGGGGCAGGGCTTGTTCTGGGGGTGTAGTGGGGTGGGGAGGGACAATGAGGTTGGTGTTACAGTCAGGAACACGATTTAGGGTCATATAGAAGGGGGCTCTGTGACCTCCAGCAAGTGACTTCTGATCTCTGTGCTTGGATCGGGGCATCTGCAAATGGGAGAACAGAGCCTCTGGTTTGCAGGCCGGAGAGGGATTCAGCTGTGGTCACACAGGCCAGTGGGCCTCCGACGGGGAGGAGGTGCGGCCATGCAGACCTCCTCCCGTGTCTCCCTTGGAGCCGGAGTAGGGCCACTTTCATCCACATTTACCTGGTGGGGTTCTAAATACAAATGTTTGCCATCTGCCTCTGCCTGCGGCCCGCCCCACGTGGACAGTGGCTGTTCTGAACATTTCTGTGGGCATCACTGAGATTTCGGTTGGGCGCAGAAGCTTCTAGGTGGGTTGATTCCAGCCCTGCCACCTGCCTGCTTCGTGTGATTTGGACAGCTGCCAAGCCGGCTGAGCCTCAGTTTGACCATCTGAGAAGGAAGAAAGCAGTACCTTGCAGAGTTGTGGGTGGGCGTCATGAACGGTGGTGTCTGAGTGAAGGGGGGCCCAACAGGGGCTTGACAGCCTCCCAGGGCATGTGGGCCCCGCAGGAAAAGGAGCTCCTGGGGTGTTAACATGACCTGCATGGGTGTCTTGAGAGATTTCAGGAGTTTTACCTTTGTTTTTGGTAAACAGGTCATTTTTTTTTTCTTGATGAGCTCAGCTGCCCCCCTGACTCCCCTGGCTCAGTCTCAAAGCCTGCACCCCTCGGCCCGCCCCTTGGGCTGTACTTGGTGGGAAGCCTGTGGCAGGCTCCTGGGTGGCTCCCTGGAAGTGGGCAGGATCTCTGTCTACCCACCCACCCAGCTCCAAGGTGGTCCCGGCGGGCTCCAGGGGGGTCTTATGACTGGGCCCAGTCTGGTGTCTCTCTCATGTTTATCCAGGAGCTGGTTTTTCAGGTGTGCCGGCTTCCAGCAGAGAGGCCCAGGTTGGGAGAGGTAGGGCCTTTGGGAAGGGGGGCAGTTGCCCCTGTTCCCCTGTGTGCATCCTGGCTTCCAGCTTAGGTTAAGCACATCCTCCCTCTGGTCCTGGTCCATTGCCCTGCATATCCAAGGGAGTGATGCCCCCCCCCCCCCCAGGCCATGGAACCAGCAGGGCCTTTGAAGCCAGCCAGACATGGAGTCAAGTCTCAGTTCTAACCACTGACCTGCTGTGTGCTCTCCGGCAAGTGGCTTCGCCTCTCTGAGCCTCATCAGAACAGATGAGGGTGCTTCTCCCTCTGTAGCAGTGCTCTTGGGAGGATCAGCACATCCGGTTGGGGGAAGCTGGTTACCAATCCAATTTTCTCACCTTGGCGCATGACGACCCCAGTCCTCCCCAGAGAAGAACTGGTTGCCGTCCTTCCCTGCTGTGCTCTTACATCCTCTGCCCACAGAGCAAGTGGGCATGCCTCAGTTTCTGTTTCTGTCAGCTGGGGAAAACCCCTGATGGCGGGGAACTGGTTAGTCCCCTGGAGCTGTGGCTACCCAGGGGCAGTGGCCCTGTGGTGGGTTTTTGGAGAACCCTCTATTCCCAGAGAGATGTGCCTGAGGACAGCCTGCAGGAGGTGACTTTTCACTGGCCCCTGGAGGGTGGGTGGAGTCTGAACCCAGGAGTAGTCTGGGGTGGGCATTCCAAATGCAGGCAAGGGGTTGGGAGGGGATGGGGATGGGGGTTGGGGAAGGGCAGAAGTGTGTGGGTCCAGAGACCACAGTGATTGCACAGGTGGCCACGGGAGCATCTTACTGTAGAAGTGATGGCAGGGCCAAGCTCTGGCCATTGTGTTGGGTCCAGGTGAAGACCTTCATCCGATTGCCTCCCTCCCAGACTGGGCATGCTCAGCCCCTGCCTGTTTCCGTGCCAGCACAGTGAGCTTCCCTGGGTTTCTAGAACATACTGTGCTGCTGTCTTGCCTCCCCGTGTGGTGTGGCTTCTCCCTGGAACGTACTTAATGCTCCCTGTTGGTCGGTTTCATTGGGCTGATTTTTGCTTGCAGGTCTCAGCTTGGATGGCACTTCTCTCTGGAAGCCTTCCCCGTGCGCCCTTCCAAGTCTGGTGTTAGGTGCCGCTCCTCTGTGTTCCGACAACCCCTGAATGTCCCCCAGCACAGGCCTCCTCACGTACTGGGTTCTAACTGCCCTTGCGCTTGTCTGTCACCCTCTGTTGGGTCCAGGCCTTGAAGCTTTGTCCCTCCGCCTCCCTGCCCCCAGCACCCTGCCTGGCACAGAGTGAATATCCAGTACAGACTTGCTAAGTGAGTTAGAAGCGGCTAGGTGTTAGGGCACTCGGGGTGGAGCTTTGGAAGGTCCACTCTTCAATACTGATTTTCATTGGCTCACCCCATCCTCCTCAGTTGCTGGCCTGGCTGTGGCTCTTGGAGGCATCTAGGGTGGTGGTGGGGGAGGGTGGTGGTCCGGGGGGGACACTGTGTCTCCCTGGGCTGGGTGCAACCCAGTTTGGGGGGTTCCCCCCTGTGAAGGCAGCTGGTGTATGTGGAGAGAGCACAAGTGTGGAGCGTCAGTACAGTTAATCCCCTGGGCTATTTAGACACACGCTTGTGTGCGTGTACTTGCTTGCGTGTGTGTGTGTGTGTGTGTGTGTGTGTGTGCCCACACACACATATGTGTGGCATTCTGGGGGCTGCTGGTGGTGACTGTGTCGGATAACCTGAGGTTTAGGCGAATCCCAGCCACCAGCCTGGGACAGGTACTGCTGAGTGTGCAGAGCCCCCTTGAGTCCCGGCAGGTGGCACAGGGGGACGAGTCTGTTGGTTAGGAGTGCGTTTGGCTCCAGGTAATAGAAAATCTCACGTGAACAGCTTTGGCAGGGGGGTTATTTATTACCTCCCAAGGAAAAGCCAGTGTCTAGGCAGTCGGAGGCTGGGACGGGGGCTCGGCGATGCTGTAAGGGGCTCGCTTCTTTTCCTCCCTAACTTGTTAGGTTGTTTAGCTTGCCTTTTTTTTTTTTTTTTTTTTTTTTTTTTTGTTTAGCTTGCTTTAAAAATTATTTTTCCTTGAAGCATACCCTAAAGTGTGCTTTTAGAGTTGTGTGATATTTACCGCTAATTTCAGGGCATTTCATCACCAGGAGAAGAAATCCTGACCCATTAAGTAGTCAGCCTTCTGCTCTCCCCACCCCCAATCCCTGGCGACCACTGATTCATGTTCTGTCCCTACAGATTTGCCTATTCTGGATGTTTCGAATCAGTGGAGTACTGTAACATGTGGCCTTGGCATCTGGCTTCTTTCGCTGAGCATCATATTTTCAAGGTCATCCATGTGTGGCAGATGTCAAGAGTGCCTCTCCTTGTTATGGCCAAATAATATTCCGTTGTGTGGATGGGCCACCTTTTCTTTTCTTTCTTTTTTTTTTATTTTTATTTTTTTTATTTTTTTATTTTTTTGAGATAGCATTTTTTTAAATTTTTTTTTTATTTATTTATGATAGTCATACAGAGAGAGAGAGGCAGAGACATAGGCAGAGGGATAAGCAGGCTCCATGCACCGGGAGCCCGATGTGGGATTTGATCCCGGGTCTCGAGGATCGCGCCCTGGGCCAAAGGCAGGCGCCAAACCGCTGCACCACCCAGGGATCCCCTCTTTTTTTTTTTTTAAAAGAGTTTTATTTACTTATTCATGAGAGACACCGAGAGAGAGAGAGAGAGAGAGAGAGAGAGAGAGAGAGACAGACACAGGCAGAGGGAGAAGCAGGCTCCCCGCAGGGAGGCTGACGTGGGACTCGATCCCGGATCCCGGGATCACGCCCTGAGACAAAGGCAGATGCTCAACCGCTGAGCCACCCAGGCGTCCCTGGGCCACCTTTTCTTATCCATTCATCGGCTGAGGGACATGTGGGTCATTCCCCGCTTTGGCTGTGTGAATAGCACTGCTGTGAGCACTTGTATACAAGTTTTTTTTTTCTCTCTCAATTAATTAATTAATTTATTCATGAGAGACACAGAGAGGGAGAGACACAGGCAGAGGGAGAAGCAGGCTCCATGCAGTGAGTTTGACATGGGACTTGACCCTGGGTCTCCAGGATCACACCCTGGGCCGAAGGCAGCGCTAAACTGCTGAGCCACCCGGGCTGCCCTGTATACAAGTTTTTGAGTAAACTCTGTTGTCTCTTCTCTTGGCTAAACACCTGTGAGTGGGATTGGCAGGTCATTTTAGAGGTTCCATGTTTAACATACTGAGGAACTGCCTGGCTGTTGTCCAAAGTGGCTGCGCCATTTTACATTCCCACCAGCAGTGTATGTGGATCCAGTTTTTCCACATCCTTGCCAGCACTTGGGATTGTCTTTTTGATTACAGCCATCGTGGAAAGGGTGAAGTGCTACTACACGTGATTTTGATTTAGCTTGTTGGATTTTTATCTTTATGTTTATGCCTCATGGTCACGGAATGGCCACATCCCCTCCAGCCCTCACACCCATGGCCCAGGTGGAGAGAAGGAGTGAGGGCAGAGTGCTTCTACTCTCAAAGCTTTGCCTTCACATATGTTCTCCTCAGTGGTTTCTTCAGTTTCGCATATGTCAGACTTTGGTCCTGTGGTGCCCCCTAACTGGGAAGCTAGAGGTGTGCCTACTGGGGGGGAAGGGGATTGGGAATGCTAGTGGGCAGGCATCGCCCCTCTTTGCCCCTTGTGGCCCAGACCAGTGTGGACATCTTCATTTCTCCAGGAGCAAGAAGAGGGATGTGGAGCACCCCACCCCCTCAACAGGTAGTGCGGGGGCTTGGATCATGGGTGCCTGGCTCTTCTGTGGTCCAGAGTTACCACTGCCCATCTGAGGCCCCAGGGGATTCCAGTTTGCGGAGGGCGGTACCAGTCACCTGCCATGCCTCCTTGACCCTGTCCCTATCCAGTCACCTCCTTTGTGCTCAGCCCAGGAGGCCTGTGAGCCTAAGGCTCATTCCATCCTGCCTCAGGGCCTTTGCTCCTCCCTTCCCTGTACCCAACTATGGAACATCTTGCCTTTAAAAGTGGCCTGGGCCGGACCTCAGACACAGCTGGTGGGAGTGTCCAGTGGTGTGGCCATTTTTGGAAAAAGGTTTATTATTTTCGCTGACCTGTAATCACATCATAAAGGTAAAAGTCACCGTGTCAGTATTCTATCCAGTGGCTTTTAGTATAGTCACAAGGTTGGGCCACTGTCACCACTGTCTCATTCCAGAAGAATTTTTATCACCCCCAAAAGAAACCCCATATCCATTAGCCGTCCCTCCCTGTTCCCCCCACTCCCACCCCCTAGCAACCACTAATGGTGTCTCTGTGGATTTGGGGGCAGCTTTTTGTAAGTTAAAACACATGCTTACCATATGACCAGGCAGTTCTGCTCCTCGGTATTTGCCCAAGGAAAATGAAAACTTAGGTTTACATAAGAACCTGAAGAAAAGAGCTACCTGCAGTGGTTTTATTCATAATTGCCCCACACTGGAAATAATGTCCGTGTCCAGCTGGTGGTGCGTGGAGAAGCAAACCCCCATACGTGCAGACTGTGGGGTACTGGTCAGCGTCGAAAAGGAGCAAGCACTTGATCCAGACAGCATGGTGACCCGTAGGCGTGCTAAGCTGGCTGGAGGGTGCAGACCCAGAAAGCCAGGTCCTGTTGCGTTCATACGACATCTTGGAAAATGCAAAACCATAGGAATGGAGCCGATCCGGAGTCGCGTGGGGATGAGTTGACTTGGGCCTGCAGGAATTTAGGGTGTTGGTGGGACTGCCCTGTGTCTTGATCATGGTGGCAGTTATTCCAGCAAGCGTGCATTTATAAAAACTCCAGACTCCCAGGACTGGTGGCCAAAGAGCGTGACTTTCACTGTGTGTATGTTACCTCTCGGCTTTATTTTTTTATTTAAAGATTTTATTTATTTATTTATTCCTGAGAGATACAGAGAATGAGAGAGAGAGAGAGAGAGAGAGAGAGAGAGGCAGAGGCAGAGACACAGGCAGAGGGAGAAGCAGGCTCTGTGCAGGGAGCCTGACGTGGGACTCGATCCCGGGACTCTAGGATCATGCCCTGGGCTGAAGGCGGCGCTAAACCGCTGAGCCACCTGGGCTGCCCACCTCTCGGCTTTAGAAAGCCATCCCGAACCTGGAGCTGGCCCCTCTCAGATTAACCCCTGTGCGGGGTTTACCCTTTCCATTGCTCTAGTTGGTGCCAGTCCTCCTTATACATGTGACTGTGGGGTTTGGGTCTTTCGGATTGGGCCTCATACCTGGGGCTGGGGCTTCCTGGACAGGGTGTGCCGTGCGGTCCGCTGTTGATCCCTGAACCATTAGAACTGGAAGGGACCTCAGAATAGGTTGAAGACCTTTCCTTTTCACACAGGGAAGCTGAGGCCAGGGCAGAGAAGGCACTCGGCTGATTCCAGAGTCCTAAGAATCAAGATCAAAACCACATCTTGTGACTCCTGGGCCAGGACTCCTTGCCCTCCTGCGGGTGCCGGAGCCTCCCTTGTCTGACTGTTCCAGGAGACTGGGCGGGCACAGCAAGGCCAAACAGCTGGCGGGAGGTTTTAGAGCAGATGAGGTGGAAGATGGGGTCGGGAGGTGGTCAGGGCCTCTAAAACCCCCAAATGAGGAGAGAAAAGAGTGTAGCTCATGGTGGCTACACATTCTGCCCACAGGCTGGAGGTGGAATGTGGTTGGTTTCCTTGATGTGTAGGAATGGCTGGTGGCCCCTGGGGACAGGCTAGGGGCGGGAGGGTGGGGGCACGCCAGCTTCTGCCCTGATGGGTACCCTGATGCCCCATTATGTGTCCAGGTAAATCCCAACAGACCTGGTCCTTGGGGTGTGCAGGGTGGGGCTGACAACCTGGAAAAATCTTAAGGAGCAACTCCAGGAGACCCTGACAGGGATAGGTGGGCTCTCTTGGGTGGTGACTCTTGTCAGGCAGGAGAGACGCAGGAGAGACCCAGCCTCAGAGATGCAGGCCCTGGGTTTATCCTGGCGTTGATGTTGAGTGGCTGCTGTGTGGGCTGCATCCACCCTCGAGGTGTGGCTGAGAGGTCTGGAAGCTACTGTGAGGGTGAGCATGGGTGCGGGGGGGGGGACAGGCAGGTGCACCTGCAGCATGGAGCTGGAGCTGGTGCTCAGGGAGCCAGTTCGGAGCTACGTGAGCCCCATGAGGAGGGTTCTCAGGCTGTAGGCTGTGCAAGGCCAGCGGGTGCCCTGGACGGGGCCATGAGGATGCCAGAAGTAAGGACTGGGACGCCTCCCTGCCGACCTGGACCTCTGTGGGGACACGGCTTTGGAACAGGAGTGATTTTCTCATCCCAGGCTTCAGATGGGTCTCCTGGGGCAGGAAATCAGTGCCTCTCTGCTCCCATTTTTTGGGCTCTGTGCAGCTGCAGGTTGGTGGTGGGGGCCGGGGGCAGACTGGCTAAGCTGGAGTCTGGGGTCTGTGTAGAGGGCAAGCAGTTCCTGGAATTGTGCTGTGCCATCTCTCTAACCCCCACTGTCCTGGAAGGCCCATGATCTTGGCAACACAGGACCCTTTTCTGAGCCCTAAGCCCTGTTTTTGGCTCAGAAAATGATGTCTCCATACTTTGAGGCCCCTTCTGGTTTTCAGGACTCACAGGGCCTCACTGTGACCCCAGTCAGGAAGCCTGGCCCCTTTCCTGAAGCTCCTTACCCTCTGGGGGAGGCAGAAAAGGAATTTGTGCTAAAGAGATCTTCTGTGAATATCTGCCTGTCAGCCGCTGGGCAGCGAGCCGTGCCCAGGGGCCTCTGGAGGGCTGCTTCCGGGACGTCACGGGTTGGGTGCACATTTGCTCTTTCCAGCAGACCTTGCTTTGAAGCTGGCCCCTGACTCTTCTGGCTGTGTGACATTGGGCAAGTTACTCAACCTTTCTGAGCATCCCTGTCTTCTGTCAAATGGGAAGAATGCCATTGTGCTCTAGGGTTGCTGTGGGGGATTAAAAGGATGCTCACAGCACAGCACTGGGCAGTCATGTGGCTGTTGATGGTAATGGTGACCATAATGTGACGTGGCGTTTCAGCTAGGCTCAAGGCCAAGGTAGGGTTTGGGTAGAAAGAAAGGCTCTGCTGGGCCTTGCTTCCACTGCCCACCACTGCTCTGGGAGGGAGGAAGGGGCAGGGTGCCGTGGATGTTTGTCTTTTTTGGAGACAGAAATGATGCCCAGGGAAGGGAAGCAAGTTGCCCAGCATCACACAGCCAGTGGGTTGGCAAAGACTTGGCTAGACCCAGATCTCACAAGGAGTGGCCCTGTGCACACTCCTGAGACTCAGGCTTGGCGACGGGCTGCTCTGTCATCAGTCATTGGGCTCTAGGTGGGGGATGGTGCGGCCTGGGCTGGGCTGCAGGTTCTTCCCATCCCCGGGGAGAAATCAATGGAATACTACCACCTGGCCAGAGCTGCCGGTGAGCCTGGCTTGCCCTGGTGGATCGAGGTGGCCAGGCTCTCCTCATCCACGTGAGGGAGTGTGAGCACAGCAGGGCCGTAGTGAGCCTTTACACACGAGCCTGCGTGGGCTTTGGGAGGGGAGGGCTGGGCAACAGAGTGTGAACATGTCCACACTGGCTCCCCCACAGTTCTTGTGGAATCATAGGAAGTTCGCATGCACAGTGTGGCTCTGTTGCCCAGCAAGGGATGGGTGACGGTCCCTGCCCATGTCTGCTGGGGATGCTGGGGTGTCGGATGTGATGGAGGATGAAAGCCCTGACAGAGTATATGTGTGAGGGGGTGTTGGTTCACCTGCGTGTTCACGCCTCTGACCCTCCAGCTACCGAATTAAGTGTGTCATCCCCCAGGGACCAGGTCACTAATGTGTACCAGCCCCCGAGCCAGCAGGTGGCGGGGACTGCGGCACGGTGCCCGCGGGACAGAGCGCGTGGCCCAGTGGACAGGGAGGCCCCGTGGGCGAGTGGGCGGGGCGCGGGCAGGCATCGGCATCGGCCTGTGCAGCAGCCAGCCGGCCGGAGGGCCCTGGGCGGCAGGTGCCTCTGCCGGGTACCTGCTGGACAGACCTTGATGGAAAAGGCCTCTTCTCTCGAGTGCCGTCACCATTTATACCTCAGCTGCTGTTTCCCCACCTGGGAGCCCCGGGTCAGGGCCTGGGTCTGATTTACCCCCAGTTCTGGGGCTGGGGTATCTGGGTGCACTGAAGGAGCCGCGTGATGAGTTGGTGCTCCACGCATCCGGCAGGAGTGCCTCCCACCGGGAGCGCACGGGACTGGGACCAGGGGAGCTCGTGGGATGGGGAGTGTGGGAGGACAGGGTCCTGCAGGCTGTGGCGTCGGGATTTAAAGGAGCTGGAACAAGAGGCATGGGATCGCAGGGCATTGGGGGTGGGCACAGGGTGACTGTGATGACTGCTCTTGCATGGATCGGGGCAGGTATGGAGGCCAGAGGCCAGGGGAGGGGGCGTGGTGGTCCATTCACCTGGGGTGGAGGGTAAGAAGGTCTTGAGAGAAGTTTCCAAAGGCGTAGTTGAGGCCCACTTTGGGGTGGTGTTTGGAGTTAGAAGCCAGTTCTCCTCATCCCAACCTGCGGCAGGGCCTGACCTTCCCTGGGACCCCTGCCCCCTACCCCTGGCAGACTGGGTTGAGCGGGACAGCCAGCAGCAGGAGGAGGGAGGGAGCGGGCCAGCTCAGGAGGGCTGGCTGGGGTGGGAGCCTGTGAGCCAGAGCCTTGAGATTAGATCACCCACTGTGATTAGCTTTTTTCTGCCCAGCCTTTTCCCGACAAGAAAGGGCCTGATGCTCCGCTCCTCATCCATGTTGCTCATCCTTCTGAGAAGGCCTGTTTATGTCTGGCAGGGGGGCTCTCAGGAGATGGGATCGCCCCAGGGGCTGGCACCACCCCAGTGCTCGCTTCTTCCCACCACCTCCTGACACCCAGCCCCCAAGCGCTCCAGAAGCTTAAGACCCAATACATACTTTCACCTCCTGCAGCTGAGTTGCCAAGGTTCAGCCAGAACCAGGGGACAGGTGCTGGGGTTTCCTGATACCCAGCCCAGTGCCGGGCCTGCATGTCCTACCCCAGAGCCCCCTCACATGGGGGAGCAGAAGCATCCGTGTGCTGCCTGTCCGGGGACCTGCGTGAGCTAACTCAGAGTTGATGGATGCGGTGATGTCAGGGCGGGACAGCAGCTCTGTAGTCCTCCTCCCCATCATCACTCCCGTGTCTTTAATGAGCACCTGTGATCTCTAGGCCCCGGGCCAGACACTCTTCACATGTCAGCTTTCCGTCCTCGAAACGCTGAGAGCAGCAGAATTGGTGGCGCCAGTTTGCTCACAAGGAAACTGAGGCATGGTGTGTCTGCCTTCACTGACGTCACAGGCCGGTGATAGCTGGGTAGGGACTCAGAGCCAGGCTGGATTGACCCCCAAGCCCAGACATTTCCCTGCTCCTCCAGCTGGGAGGTCAGCCTGGTGTGGACAGGGCCTCAGCCTTAGGGGGACCCCATGTAGTGGGGCTGGAGGTGCCCTGGGTGCCCTGGCCTCCATGGAGGCCAAGGATGGTCTACTCTGGTTAAGCTTCATTTTGCAGTCCCTGCTCTGACTTCTTTGAGTCCTCGCTCATTCACCAAGCAAGTATATATGGAGTGCCTGCTGTGGTTCTGGGGCTTAGCCAGGAACAAAACTAAATTTCTGTCCCCATGTGTGCATGTTCTGTTGGGGGTGTTGTTGAGACCACCCCCACTGGCTTGTGGTTCCCTCCCTCCCGTCCTGCACACACCTCCTCATCCAATGGGATGAAGCAACTCTTCAGCGTCCTAGACCAGCAGAGGGCCAGCGGGGAGAGGCTCCTGGCTCAGGCTCTGAGATCTAGCTGGAAGGATGTAGGAGGCCTGCATGTGTGTTTGTCCAATCCCATTTCTTGAGGTTTTCCCATCCTAGAGAATGAAGCCCTCTGGAGCCCTCTGCACCCATTCTCCTGCCCTTCTGGTGTGCCACCCCAGAATCAGAACCTGGGCATCACTCCAGGTACCCCCTTCTGGGGACTCCCCCATCCATGCTGTCACAAATCTCTGCCCTTTTCTTGGTCACAACCACCCTCCCCTCCAACCTGCTGCTGCTGCCCTTGGCCTCAGACCTGGCCATCTCTTGCCTGGACCATTGAAGAAGCTTGGTTACCACCGGCTCCCTGGCTCTGGATCCATGTCTGCCCAATCCTGCCAGGATCCCTAAAACTAACATCTTGCCCCTGCTCCCAACTCTTCAGTGAGTCCTGCTCCCTAAATGATGATGACCTAAGGTTCTTGACCTGGCCCCCATGGCCGAGCCTGCCCCTCTGCCCACCACTTCCTGCCCTGCGCTGGACCTTCTAGGCACGCAGAGCCGGCCCCACCCCACCCACCACCCTGCTCAGGCCCAGTTGAGACACGTGGGCGGCTGGACTGGAGGTTGGGTTTCCCCGGGCAGCCAGTAATTTGGCACTCCTTCAAACGGGTCTAGCTGTATTTGCTCAGCATTTGTTTCCAGGGAGGGGGGCTGCTCACATCCCCTGCATATGAGCAGAGCTTGGGCCCGTTCCCCTGGCTATGCTCCTGCCCTGCGAACTCCTGCTACCCGGTGGCATGCCACTCCACTCGGCTCAGGTGTCACCTCTTCACGGAGCCTGCTAGCCCCACCCGCTAGCCTGTGCTTCTTGCATGTCACTCATTTTTACCTTTGCTATAAAATGCATAAACTTTAAATGTCCATAGTGATGAGTTTTTACCTGTGTATACCCATGTAACCATTTAAATCAAGGTGTATCATAGTGGTGTTTTGTTTTGTTTTGATTTTTAAAAGAGATTTTATTTATTTGATAGAGAGTGAGAGACAGCATGAGAGATAGGGAAGAATCAGGGAAAAGCAGACTCAGCAGGGAGCCTGACTTGGGGCTCAATCCTGGAACTCTGAGATCATGACCTGAGCCAACTGAGTCACCCAGGTGCCCTGGATCACACTTTTAATCTTTTTTTTTTTTCTTAATAGTCTATTTTATTGTCATCCCCACCACCCTCCAGCCTGGGAGGGACTCTCTCACAGGCAGGAGCACCTGCCGTGGGTCCTGTGCTGTATCGAATGAAGCATGACAGAGGTGATTGTGCACAGTGGTCACGTCCCATGTGTGTGACTATGAGTGGGGGGTTGTGGCCGGGGCCCTGGGAATTTGTATGTTTTGAGACCGGCCAGGGGCACACCTGCAAGGGCAGATGCCCCGTCCTCGGCTGGGAGAGGCCTGGGTCCCCTTCCTGGCCAAGGGCCTCCACGGGGAGCAGGGGCCCTGCCTGGAGAGGCCCCTGCAGGCTGGCAGCCTGGAGATTAGTCTCCAAGGCCACACCGCCAGTTGCCATAGGCACGCGGGCCGAGTCAGAATTGCGATTTCTCATCCTAGTCACGCAGGCGGCGGCTGGCCCTGCCTGCCTGGAGCCTGGAGCTGGGCTTTAAATAACGGGGCAGAAACCTGACCCTGGAGAGCCGCCTGCCCACTGGAGCCCAGCCTCCCCTCCTGGCAAGGCAGGCACGGGGCCAGCTGGTCACTCTGTCCCACCAGCAGCACCCCCTGATCACCCGCGGGGCGCCGAAACCCCACAAAACCTGGATTTGCAGGCTCCCTTCACGGTCTCCATGCCCAGCACCCAGGCCTGGCCTCGGGGAGCCCCGTCTGTGGGGAGGCTGCCCCACTTCATGAACCCCTCTCCACTCCATGGGGATAAGGCCGTACCTTCTGGAAGCCCTGGACTAAGAGGAGACCGGCTTCCCACAGCCAGCTCGCAGACCTGCCCCTTCCCCCAGCACCCCTCGGCAGAGAAGGCCGAGGCCTCCCTCATTTTCCAGGAAAGCCGCAGGAGGCTTGTGCTTCCCTGCTTCTGCCCTTTGCCCGGGCCGGGCCTGCTTTCCTGTCCGGGGGGCGGGGCGGCTGGAAGGCCTGAGCTTTCTGCTATTTCTCTCCAGATTGCAGAAATGACACGTCCTTAGCTCAGATCAATTACGAAAGATGAAAAGTAGAGGGAAGAGAGGTCACCCGTGGATGCAGCCCAGCAAGGCGCACGGCCTGTGTGGGGACCATTCTTGGCTCTTCCAAGATGGGTACCTGGGGCCGGTCATCGCCCCAACGTCGCTTCCACCCCCCCATGGGGCGCTTGGATTGTCTGCTGTTTCCCTTTGGTGTGTGTGCTGTGTGTATTTACGGATGTGTGACATGCTTTGGCGAGATGCCTTTGCACATAAGTCTTCATGTTGCCGAGAGTTTTCTCAGGATGAAGCGAGAAAACTGAAAGTGCAGGTCACAGGGTGCGAACTCGGTTCACTGTCTTTAGGTATGTCGGGACAGCGCCCCTGTTGTCTGCCACCTAACCGGGGATCCCATACCTGACATCTTTTTAAAACTTTTTTACTGAAAAAAAAAAAAAAAAAAAAAGCTATGGGTTCTAAGTCAACAGCTCGATAAGTTTTTAGAAACTGAATCCTCTCCAGGTAACAGCCCAGATCGAGGACAGAACATTCCCAGCCCCCCAGGAGCCCCTTTCATGCCTCCTTCCAACCACCCCCCCCCCCCCCCCCGGCCCCACCAAAATGACCAGCATCCTGACTTCTACCTTCGGAGTTCGGATGTGTTTGAGCTGCACATAAATGGAATCCTACAGTGTGACCTTTGGCTCCTGGATGCTTTCATCATATTTGAGAGACTCGGCCGTGTTGCTGTGGGTAGTTGTGGTTTGTTCACGTCTGATGTCTTTTTCAACAGACCAGCCACTGGGGAGAATGTACCGGAAGCAAGCATGTATGGGCACCGCTCTAGATCCAGGATGCCTACTGTTAGAATTGTTGCCCATTTACAAAGAAATCAAGTTTGTTTCCCAAAGGACCTAGCCAGTGAATAAGAAAGAATTTGCAACTGGCATAGCAGTTATGCACACGGGAGAGCACATTGCGTTCTGGTGCAAACGTGCGCGGGTCATGCAGCGATCTGGGGTGGGGGCTGTCCCCCCTGGGCCTCAGCTTCTCCAGATGCACATGGAGATGGTTGGGCGAGGGGCTCATCCATCTCTACATGCTCCAACATCATATACTTTGAAGCACTGAGAGCTCATTTCCCAAAGTAGTTGAAGCCTGCTCTTGCAGTCCTATTTCCATATAGGGCCTTTCTACCCAAAGCAAACATGAGCGTCCCTTGACCGCTGCCCATGTGACCCCCTGCCAGGTGCCTTGTGGAAGTCTGTCCTTCAAAAAATGTGCACAGACCTTTTAATGGTCTTGAGAGGGGCACCTGGGTGGCTCAGTCGGTTAAGCATCTGCCTTTGGCTCAGGTCATGATCCTGGGGTCCTGGGATCAAGCCCCATGTCGGGCTGTCTGTTTCTCCCTCTCCTTCTGGAATCCCTCTCTCATTCTTTCTCTCTCAAGTAAATAAATTAAAGGTCTTGACAAATGGATGACTTCACTTGCAGACCTCTAGGGACGGAGAGCTCGATGCCTACCTGGCTGCCTATTTTGCTCGTGGACAGCCCACCTGGCTGGGAGATATTTTCTTGGGTTGAACCAGAGCCTGTATCCCTGTGACTTCTACTGCTATGACACCAGTGAGCCTGGGGCTGGCTTGGAACTTAAGAGCCAGTCATGGGCTCAAGGCTTGGGGAGACCCATGTGCATCACCAGACTTAGTGTCATGGGTGTTTCTAGATAACTCTTAGTAAATGGCTGTTATTATTTATTTATTTATTTATTTATTTATTTATTTATTTTTTATTTATTTATTTATGATAGTCATACAGAGAGAGAGAGAGAGAGAGGCAGAGACACAGGCAGAGGGAGAAGCAGGCTCCATGCACCGGGAGCCTGATGTGGGATTCGATCCCGGGTCTCCAGGATCGCGCCCTGGGCCAAAGGCAGGCGCCAAACCGCTGCGCCACCCAGGGATCCCGGCTGTTATTATTTAATTGGGGTAAAACAACCCATCACACAGAATTGACCATCACAACCATTTTTAGGTATCCAGTTCAGTAGCGTTGGGTACATTGACGTTACGGTGCAACCCGTCTCCAGAACTTTCTCATCTGCCCCTGATGAGACTGAAACTCGTCCCCAGTAAACACTAGCTCCCCCGAGCCCCTGGCACCCACCATCCTCCTTCCTATCTCTGTGAGTATGGGTACTCTAGGGACCTCATACAAGTGGAATTGTACAGTATCTGCCTTTTTGCAACCCGCTTATTGTCCCTGGGTTCATCCATGTCGTAACATTTGCCAAAATTTCCTTCTTGTTTAAAAATAGTAATATTCGGGATCCCTGGGTGGCGCAGCGGTTTAGCGTCTGCCTTTGGCCCAGGGCGCGATCCTGGAGACCCTGGATCGAATCCCACGTCGGGCTCCCGGTGCATGGAGCCTGCTTCTCCCTCTGCCTGTGTCTCTGCCTCTCTCTCTCTCTCTCTCTCTCTGCGACTATCATAATTAAATTAAAAAATAAATAAAAATAGTAATATTCAAAATAATAATATTCTGGGGGGAGCACCTGGGTGGCTCGGTTGAGTGTCCAACTCTTGATTTTGGCTCAGGTCATGATCTCAGGGTCATGGGATTGAGCCCTGTGTCAGGCTCCATGCTCAGTTCGGTGTCTGCTTATCCATCTCCTTCTGTTTCTCTCCACTCCCCAAATAAGTAAAGTCTTTGAAAAAATAGTAATATTCTGAATAATATTCTGTTGTACGTAAAGACCACATCTTTATCCATTCATCCATAAGCGGGCACTTGGGCTGCTCCCACCTTTTGGCTATCGCAGATAATGCTGCTATGAACATAGGTGTATAAAAATCTCTTTGAGACTGTAATTATTACCATCTTGCTGTAAGCTCTTCCACTTGGAATGCATCTGATAAGCCACCTCTTGTAGTCCTTACCCAGTGCTTGGGTCATTTTGTTGTTGTTGTTGTTTGTGCTTGGGTCCTTTTATGTAGCATCCAGCTGAGATGTCTTCTGGCCTGGGATGGAAGCCAGGAATGGGATGAAGCCCCCAAAACCTTCTAACACCACTAGCCACCTAAGGGAGGGACAAGCAGGCATCCTCTGTGTCTCCACATGCCCCACTAGAAGGAAGCAGGTGAAGAGGCTGTGGCAGGACAAACTGCTTTATTTGGAGCTTGCACAAATGCCTCAGTGACAAGGATTGAGGGATGGTGACATTTATCAGGAGAGTTGTAGAGACTCAGGTCTCTAAGAATAGAGTCCATTGCAACTAGTGTTATTTACCCCCCGCCCCCATGCTCCTGCCAGGAATATAGTAACGTTGGTCTGCACTGTTGCCCCATTTTACAGATGAGGAGAGCAGGGTTGGGGAAATTAAGTAACTTTCTCATTAGACTAACTGGAAGGCAGGTCTTTCCTTGAATGGTGCCCAGCACTAGGGCTTTTAAAAGATTATCAGATTGATTTCTTTTCATTTTTTGTAGCATACCTTGTTTCAGAAGTAATTTGAAAGGCATAAAGAAACGCAAACTCTAGTAAGATGGAATAAAAAAGCAGTAAAACAAGAGTTATGGCTTCAGATAGAGCCAGAAGTGAATATAATTTGACCAGACCATGGAATCTGTTTCCATTAAGAGTGTATTCAGCTGCAAGTAACCTAATAGACAGAACTTGGGAAGGGAGGGGTTGGTTTCCTCCCATAACAAGACATCTGGAGGTGGGCAGCCCAGCCCTAGACACCAGCTCAGGGACGTCAGGGGGGCCAGCACTGTTTTCTGGTGCTTCATCCTAAGTGGTGACTTTGGTCACTTTGGCCTCAGGGAGCAGCAGGGGTTGGGCAAGGGAGATGAGGGCCACGTGGGGGTCTGCTACATACTCCTATATTCTCTTTCTTTTTAATATTTTATTTATTTATTTGAGAGTGAGAGAGAGAGCAGAAGGAGTAGAAGCAGACTCTCCCCGCTGAGCAGGGAGCCCGACACAGGGCTTGATCCCAGGACCCAAGATCATGACCTGAGGCAAGGGCGGATGCTTAACTGACTGAGCCACCCAGGTGCCCCAGACTCCTAGATTCTTGCTGTGGGCACCAAATGGAACATACACTCTCTACCCATCAATTGGAAAAGGAATCTTGGTCTGTTATAAAATAGACCAGGACACCCAAACAAATGGATAACCAGTAGATGTTGACTTACTAGGACACTCTGTTTCTAACCTTTAAAAAAAATGTGAGGTCCAGTGTGATGAGTTTTTTACCTGTGAATATACCTGTATATATAGCCACAGGGAAAAGAAACCTCCATTGCAGGGGGCTTAAATGGAGCAGCTGGCAGGCTCAGTTGGTGGAGCGAGCATATGACTCCTGATCTTGGGGTGGTAAGTTTGAGCCCCATATTGGGAGTAGAGATTGCTTAAAAATGAAATCTTAAAAAAAAAAAAAAAAAGTGACTTAAAGAAATTGAACATTTATCATCTCACCTGAAGCCCAGAGGTGGTCGATTTCAAGTCCTGGAGGGCCCGGTTCTTCTGATGGTCTACACCGTTGCCATCTGTGTGATGGCTTCACCTCCTGGGCGGGCTCCTTTCAGGGTCCTCCTGTGATGCCATGGTTGAAGGAGGAGGGTATCCTTGGTTTCAGGCACACTCTAAGAGCGAGGAGAACTTTCCAAGAAGCCCCTTGAGTCTCAGTGGCCAGAATGGGGTTATATGCTTCTCTTTAAACCAATCCCAGGTGGGGGAATGGGATTGCCTGCATCTAAGCGATAGAGAAACACCAAGATTCACTGCCCCAAGAACCTCCCGTTAGATGCCAGGACCCAGTGAGGGCTCTCTTCGCAGGGAGAAGGGATCAGAGCCGGAGGTGGGGCTCAGTGTCTTGACTGAGTCTGGACTGCCTTCCAAGGTACTGTGGCTGGTGTAAGACCCCCTCTGGCTGCCCTGCCTGGATCCTTCCCAGGCAGATAGAAGTGGGAGACAGGGCTTTGGCCTATTGTATTCTCCGCCAGCTGCAGTGATGGTGGACACGGGGAGGCGGCAGGATTTCAGGGCTCCGAGCACTTCCATCCTCACTGGGGAGCCCTCAGGAGAGGAGAGGAAATATGGGGGGGGGGACTCCTGGGGAGGAGAGATGCCCCCGCCCCCCAGGGGAGAATATTCTTTTTTGTTTGTTCTCTCAGGCTTCTTTTTCAAGAAACACAAGCATATGGCGGCGGATGGTGCGGGGGCCGTGTTTGGGTGGTGTGTGCTGTTGCCTTTGCCTTTTGCGTGGTTGTGTGCATTTTTTTTTTTCCCACTGGCTCTTGCGCCCAGCTGGTTCTTAGGGCACTGAGACTTGGATCAGAGGCGTTCCCCTGGCATCCTGAGAAATCCAGCCCTTTTTACAGTGATTGGTGCTGGGGTTTCCAGTGAGGGAGGGATGGGTGAACTTTCTGGCAAACCCAGGCCTGAGCTTTTAGAGGTCTGAGCTGAGGAATGTGTGTCCAGGGCAGTTGAGGACGTGGACCAGGACTCGGGGCTGGGGTGTGAGGAGTGAAGGTGTCCCAGATTCATCTCCTATAACAAATTGCCATACACATGGTGCCTTAAAACCATCAAAACTTACTCTCTCCCGGTTCTGGAGGCCAGAACCCAAATCAGGACCACTGAGTCAAAATTGAGGTGTCAGCAGAACCATGCTCCCTCCAGAGGCTGTAGAGGAGAGCCCCTCTCTGGCCTCTTCCAGCTTCTGGTGGCTGCTGGCATGCTTTGGCTTGTGGCCGTGTGGCTCCTACTCCCCGAGGCCAGCAGATCCTCTCTGCTCTTCTTCACATGGCCATCTCTTCCCTGTGTGTCAGATCTCCTGTCTCCTTACAAGGATACATGTGATGGCATTTAGGGCCCACCTAGATAATCCAGGATAATCTCTCCATCTCATGGTCATTAATTTTTTTTTGAAGATCTTATTTATTTATTCATGAGAGACACACAGAGAGAGGCAGAGACACAGGCAGAGAGAGAAGCAAGCTCCCTGCAGGGATCCCAATGTGGAACTCGATCCCAGTACCCCTGGGATCATGCCCTGAGCCAAAGGCAGATGCTCAACTGCTGAGCCACCTAGGCGTCCCTCATGGTCATTAATGTAATCACATCTATAAAAAGTGATTTTTCCATTTAAGGTGACATTTACAGGCTTGCAGGGATTAGGGCATGAGTGTCTTCTGGGGGCCACTTTTGGGCCTACCATGAGTTTCTAAGAGCAAATTATTATTTTAAAGATTTTGTTTATTTATTTGAGATAGCACATCCGCAAGGGCAGGAGCACGAGCAGGGGGAAGGACGTAGGCAGACGGAGAAGCAGACTTCCCGCTGAGCAGGGAGCCCGATACGGGACTTGATCCCAGGATGCTAGGATCATGACCTGAGTTGAAGGCAGATGCTTAACCCACTGAGCCACCAGGCGCCCATCTAAGAGCAAATTAGAGCAGCCATTATTGGACACAGGCTCATAATAATGCTGTCTAGGAAGAGGAGGGCAAATGGAGGTTCCCCTCTTCCCAACTCCGCTATGTCTGCCCTGGGGCGCCCTTGAGTGCATGCATGTGATACCCCAAATATCTATCCAAGCTCTAGCCACCCTCTCAAACAGCTGCCCGTTGGAGGTGCACCTGCACTGCACGATCTGCCTGTAGCGTTACCCATCACTGTGTAACAAGTACCCCCAACCTTCTCAGTGTGTCAGGCAGCAGTCATTTCATATTTTAATCTCTCAGTTTGGGGCTTGACTGGACTCGGCCTGACGGTTCTTGCCAACGGTCTCCAGCACTCACAGTCAGAAGATGCCTGGGATTGGGGCTGTCTCAGAGACATCTTACTTGCTGATGGCTGGAGCAAGAAGAAGCAGGGTCTCCCCAGGCGTCACTAGATCCTCCTGTCTGTCACAGTGGCTTCAGGATAGCTGGACTGCTTACGTGTCAGCTCAGAGCTCCCATGCTGAGTGTCGTCAGGAGAAGCCTAGTGCCTAGGGGACTTGGCCTTGGAGGTCGCGTGGCGGCAGTGCCAGAGCACTCTCTTGGTTAGAAGTGAGTTATTAAGTCCCGTATTCAAGAGGAGGAGAAGTGGATGTCTCCACTTGTTGGGAGACGTATCAGAATTTGCTGTCATGTTGAAAACCACGGGCGGAGGACATGCCAGAGAAAGGGCCCCCAGGGGCCCAGAACAGGGATTTGTTTGCCTAGTTGACTCCAGGGGCCTGAGCACCCAGAAGGTATCCCAGGGCAGAATCATTCTCTGGATGGGGTGTGTCCTCTTAGGCTTGCACGCTACTGTCCCTTGGAGCAGGGCTGGAGCAGAGCCCTCTGGAGTGCAGGCCCAGGCTCTGGGGTTGAGGCCGGGATAGAAGCACTGCGTGTTTCCCCCTGGACAGTCTTAGTACCTGACCTTGGTCTCGGTTGAAAGGGCTCGGGGATCTGGTCTAGCTCCCAGTCCCCTCCCAGCCTCTGCGGGGACCCCCATACCTTGCCCTGCTGGCTCATCGCCTTCACTAGTGCTGCCCCTTGTCCAGAGTACCCCCCACCTCCCCACCTACTTTCTTCTTGTCTCCTGATTCTTCCCAACATGCATAAATGTCCCCTCACCACCGAACGCCTTTCCTCCTTTCCTGGCCCAGTTCTGTGCACCAGGCTGGTTCTCAACGGGCCTTGGGGGTGGGGGGGTGGCACATAGGAGGTGGAGGTGGTGGGCTTACAGGGGCCCAGATGCCTCTGCGTCCTGGTGGGGGTGGAGTTGCAGGGAGGGAGGAAAGAGCCGTGGGTGTCCAGCCAAGGGGCAGCGAGCCAGCTAGGAGGGTCGGGACCAGAGGCGCCAATGTCCCTGACAACAGCTAGGAGTGAGCCAGGCGAAGGGGAGGGTTGTCTCTTACAGAGGGCACAGAGGTGCTGGGTCCCAGAAGCCAGCCGACAGGCATGGCTAGAGGTCTGCAGGCTGTTGGGGGTGGGGGAGCACTGGAGGGAGGAGAGTGAGGCTGGGAGCAGAGGCAGGATCAGCTGGCCAGGACTGTGGCCCCCCCCCCCCCCAAGGGCAAGGCTCGTGTCATGTTTGTCTGTGTGCCAGGCAGGGTTCTCCTGCCTGGGCTTGGGCTGGCATCTTCTCTGTGAAGGTTGCCCCGTACTCACTGTGCCTGGATGGGCCCCAGGAGGACTTAGGCTGAGCACAGTTGTGTGCACACCTGTACATGCATGTGTGTGAGTGTGTATGTGTATTTGGGTTGCTAGCATTCACACTCTGGGACAGAGATAAGCCTGGCGGTACACTGCCCCCCTCCCCTGCCCCTCACTCCATTCCAGCAAAGGCCACTGAGCACCCACTCTAATCTTAGGATTGACCCTCCAGACAGACACCTCGCTTTACTTATGGAGTGAAGGTTGTATTTCCACAAGCCAAGCTTCTTCCCTGTTTACAGAAATCATCTTTCCACTTGTGCTCCCAGAGAACTCCTATTCACCCTTCAAAACCCATCTCAGTATTCTTCAACTTTGGGAAACCTTGTTTGGAGACTCCCTACTCCCCCAAAGTTAACAGAAGATGTGAGTCAAACCCCTTTCTCCCATGTCAAGCTCTGTAGCTAGGGCAAACTTCCCCGCTTGTCCTCATTTCATGGTCTGATAATTCTCTGTGGACAGGCTGGCCCTGTGAGCACTAGGAGGGCAGGTGGGGCCGTCTGAGTCGTTTCCAAGTATGCCTAACCCAGGGCAGGCTCCCAGGAGGATTGAGTAAACAGGTTGGGGTGAAGGGAGGCCAGGGAAGCATCCTGCCTGGGGCCTCCTGAGCGATAGCCGGGCCTCAGGTCTGCTGAGCTGTTTTGCGGGCTGACGGCCAGGTGGAGTGTGCTTCTGTTCTGTCCCAGGACGGCCCGTCTGGGTAGCTGATGTACACCTCGTGTAGCCCTTGGGGATCAACAAGTGTGTGGGAGGGAAGGAGGGAGGGAGGGGCGCCCACTTACTTCCCTGACTCGGAGGGGCCTGGAGCAGACTCAGCCCCTGGGTGGCCCCCAGCTTACCACTCCCTAAAAGCATTGGTCATAGGAGAGTGGTGGTGTTGGTTTCTTGGTTCAGTCCCAAACCCATGGGGACAAGTGACCCTCTCCAGTCTGGTGGGCTGTGCCATATGCTGTCACTATGGCTGGGGCCATGGTGGGGGGCCTGCTCTTGCTCTGTGGGTTGTACACACCCTGTCTCATTTCTTACCCCCATCTGTTCCCCCACTGTGCTTTCTCTCTCAGACACACGTACCATCACATCTGCACCTTCACACCGACACACTCAGATGCCCACTCATGCTCCTGATTCCTTACGCACATATTTAGGCTCCAGCAGACTTGAGGGGAAAGGAAGAGCAATCTCTAGATTCCCAGTAGGGCCACTGGCCAGGGAAGGTGTCCTGGGGTCGGGACAGGCCAGCTTCCTACAGGCCTTCCTGGGGTCTCCTTGCCTGCACCCACCTGGGCTCCATATGCGATGAAGCAGAGTGCTGGGTGCGCCGCCCTGCCCTGCCAGCCAAGCCAAGCCCACCGATCTGTTGGCATCCCAGAGGGAGGTCGTTGAAGGCTGCATCAGGGGAACCCGGATTTAGTCTGGATGATAGGAGCAGAGATCCTGCCTTTTGCACATCCTGGCTCTGGTTTGTGAGCAGGGTGCTCGAAGCTCAAAATCCTGCTCTGGAAAACGAGAGCTGTTGGGAGACTTAGCCAGACATCAGGGTCTAAGCAGTCCTGGGTACTTGGGCCTTGTTGCTCCCTCCTTCACTCCCCCTCTGCTGGTTCCCTGGCAGGGAGAGTGGCAGCCGGGTCCCTGGATGGCTGGCCAGCCCCACTTCCTTGGCACTTCTGTTTGAGATCTGGACCCTTCAGGTGCCCTCCGTGGGTTGCTCTGAGCCCCTGGGCCCACGGTGTGGAGGACTGGCACCTGGACTCCTATTCCCGAACGCACAAGCTCTCTCTGCTGGCATCCAGCCAGGAGCATGGCCAGCTGCATGGGTCTCTTCAGCCACCCTACTGGCCTGTCACTGCACCTGGAGTTCCACTATGAGCCCCAGGCCTCAGAATTAGGGGTCTTACCCCAAGTAGGAGCAAAAAGGGACTGGTTGTGTCAGATGTCCCAAACATCATCCTGGCTTTGTCCTTCCCTTTGAACAGGAATGTCCCGCAGGTCTTGGTTTCTTCGCCCTTAAAGTGGGCAGAGTCGCCTCCATCCTGCCTGCTCACTGGACAGAGGTCACCGGTGTCAGAGTGCTCACAATGGGACAGCAGCGTCTGAGGGGGCCTTGGTGGACGGCTGGTCAGTGGCCACGAGGGTGGCTCTTCAGCCTGGGAGAGGAGGAGGGAGCTGGCAGTGGAAGCAGGGCATGGAGACAAGGCAGAGTGGGAGGGTTGAACCCTTGGATGAGGGAGCATCCAGATGCTGGTGGGGAAGGAGGGGGGTTTTCTTGTTTTTTCTTTTTTTAAAGATTTTATTTATTTATTCATGAGAGACACAGAGAGAGAAAGAGAGAGGCAGATACACAGGCAGAGGGAGAAGCAGGCTCCATCCAGGGAGCCTGATGTGGGACTCGATCCCGGGACTCCAGGATCATTACCTGAGCCAAAGGCAGGTGCTCAACCACTGGGCCATCCAGGCGCCCTGGGGAGGGGGGTTTAAATGGGCCGGGCTGGGAGGTTTCTCTGCAGCCTTGAGGTTTTTGCTGGCACACCCCTCGCCTGCCTCCTGACAGCATCAGCCACGTTCACTTCTGCTGGGCCACATGTCACTGCAAGAGATCGGGTACCCGCCAGAGCAAGCACCTGTCTCCCCAGGCTTGCAGGCCAGGGGCAGCAGAAAGGGCAGGCACAAGGACACCCCCCAATGAGCCTCCCAGCTGGCCTGGAGCACCCAGTGCAAGGTGTTGGAGCTTAGAGACCCCGGCTGAGCTGCTGGTGCTGGCCCCAGGGCCGGCTAGGGTGGGCTTTCTGGGCCTGAGCCCCATGGGTGCCTCCCCATGGGAGACAGGTCTGCCTTGGGTGGGGGCAGTAGTGACTCAGACGTGCACACAAGCACCTCACTAATCTTTGGCTCAGACCCAGCTGGCCTCCAGCTCTCGGTCGCCAGCAAAGCTGCCACTGTCTGGGCGATGACTCCCCCGCCGGGGGTGGGGAGGTGGGCAGCAGGCAGGAAGAGCAGAGCTGCTCGGAAACTGGAATCGGGATGCTGGGGCTGGAAATGTGCCCAGAGATCATCCAGGCGGTACCTGGCTTCGGGTCAGACTCCCCTGGGGAACTTAAAGACACAGTGTCCTGGCCCTGCTGCTGACCTGTCACCTCAGGGCTTCTAGGGGGTGGGGCCCAGGAGGCTGGGGGTGGGAGGCAGGTGTTGGCAGCAGCTGGGCTAATGCCTTCTCACAGGTGCAGAGTGATGGGGCAGGTGTCACACAGTATTCCTGCAGACCGGGCATCCAACATCTTCACCCTCCCCAGCTCTGTCTCTTAGTGCTTCATAAAACGAGACTCTGGCCAGGTCAAGAGAGTGGCTTCCTTCCCTCCTCAAGATCTCCCCGGAAGGGCACCTGTGTGGCTCAGTGGTTGAGCGTCCGCCTTTGGCTCAGGGCGTGATCCTGGGGTCCTGGGATCGAGTCCCACATCAGGTTCCCCACAGGGAGCCTGCTTCTTCCTCTGCCTGTGTCTCTGCCTCCCTCTGTGTCTCTCATGAATAAATACATAAAATCTTAAAAAAAAAAAAAAAAAAAAGATCTCCCTGGAGAAGGCAGTCCTGTCCCCTCCCCCGGGAGCCACCAAGCCTGTCTCTTACCTGATTAGATAGAATTGATTTTTGGGACCCAAGGACAGGCCCTACTGTCCATCACTAAGCCGTCTTGTCTGTCCGTCTCATTCTCAGCCTCTGGGAAGGGCATTTGGGCCTGTTGGTCCCTGTGTCATGATGTGACTGCCTGCCTCAGTTTGCCTGGGCTTGAGGAATCTCCCAGGATAGGGTACTTTCTGTTCTAAACCCAGGAAGGTTCCTGGCAAACCAGGGCAAGTGGGTCACCCTCGCCATGCATCAGCTGTGGATTAGTCAGCTGATCTTTCTGCTCCCCGTGTCCCAGTGTGAGTACAGTCCCCCTGCCACTCCTTGAAGGATGGGAGTGGCTTTGAGGACAGACAGGCAGACAGACCTCATCCCCGGTACCCCCTGGCCAGGGCCTTGGGCAAGCCCCTTCCTTGTCCCTGCCAAGGAGGATGATGTAAGCAGAGATGGTAACACACACACTGCTGCTCCACCCAGACAGGTGGCCATGGGCCTGCTGCTGTGGGTGCTGTGGGTGCTGTGGGTCCTGCAGCCACGCAGAGGATCAGCAGGACACCTGACTGACCCAGCAGCCTCTGTCACTCTCAGTTTCTGGGCTGTTCCTCCATGATCCAAACACATCCAGACCCACAGTGTTGCACATGGCCTCTTTTTTTATTTTTATTTTTATTTTTTGAGAGCCTTCCAAGCCCCGAGTGGTCACTCTGCTTACAGCTTGTGACCGTCCTGGTTCCTGCCAAGCGTCACACTGGCTAGTTCCCCCGAACATTTGCTGTATGCCCACAAGAACCCAAGCAGGCGTGCAAGGCAGTGGGCATCCTGTCAACCTGGCAGGCAGGGCCCCGGCCTCCCAGAGCTAACAGTCCCACTGGGGAAGCCCAGGAGCAAGTCCTTCAGATTGCAGCAGGTTCTGTGAGGGGAGAAGAGATGGGAAGCCGGTGTGAGGGTGGGACTGCGGTGTGGCCAAGGACAGTGCACCAAGGAGTTGGTGATGGGGCTGATGGAGCCGGGGAGGCAGGAGGTGTAGACCTGAAGGAGGCCACTGCACTGGGGTGGGGGTGTCCCGTAGGCATAAGGCCGGAGAGGGGTGCCCAGGTGGCATAAAAGGGACAGGAGGGGGACAGAGTCAGAGCCCAGCACACAGGCAAGAGGGCCGACAGGCTGGAAAAGGCAGGTGGGCCCAGCTCACACGGCAAGACACTCGGGGGGTGTTATTTTGACTTCTCTAAGCAGGACAGTGGCATGAAATTGACTCGGCTGCTGTCAGCAGGACGGACCACGGGGACAGGAGGAGGGTGAGGAGGCCCTCACCGTGGGGTGAGCTAGCGAGGATGGTGGCCTGGGTGGGGTGGTAGCCCTGGAGGTGATGAGAGTCGGGCAGATCGGGTGCTTTCTGGAGCCACACAAGTGGGATTCTCCCTGGATCGTTTGAGAAACGAGGGAGAAGGGAGCAGGATGAGGCCCCGGGTGGAGCCTGAGCGCCTCAGTGGCTGGCCGGGGAGGAGCTGGTTCCAGAGAGCCGTGGCGCCCTGCTCCGTGAGTTCCTTGTTAGACATGAAGGAGCAGCAGGTGCAGCAGGTGGCATTCAGAGAGAAGGGAGAGAGTCACTAGCCTGTGGCATTGGAGCCAAAGATTGCCTAGCTGCGAGGGGCAGGATGGGTCAGGGAGGAGGAGGGCCCAGCATGGAGCCCGAGCCCGCCCGTGGTCAGGGCAGCAGTCAGTGCCAGCAGGCCCAGGGGCCGGGAGGTACAAGAAGTATCTGTCGGGGCAGAGAGGGGCTTCTCTCGGCTTCCCTGCTCGCCTCCTGGCCCTCGCAGGCATTGTTCACCGGGAACCCGATGGCCCTGGCAGCCCCTCGCCCCCTGTGCCCTGCGTCAGGAGCCAGCTGCCCATCACCCAACGTGACGCCTCTCGTGTCCCTCCCTGGGTGTCCCAGAGCAACACTTGGGTGCCTCTGGCCTTGCCCAGCCCTGGCCTCTGCTCCCCGGTGCATGGGGCTCTGGCTGGGGCTCCTGTCCTCCCCTCCCGGCCCCTGGGCCTCTGTCCTGTTCATGCTGGCCACTTACCTCCTACTTAACTGCTCTCATCCTTGTGTTCTGTGGTGCTTTGGGTGGTTTTCTTGCCGGCCTCACGTTAGAGCTAGCCCCACCTTACAAACATAGAAAACTACAGTTTGGGGTGGGTTGACCCAGCATGGTCCTGGCAGACTTGGGCCTGGCTCTTGGCTCCGGGCCCAGTGCTCTTGCACCTCTGCCCCAGCCACAGCAGCTCCAGCCACGAGGGACCTGCCCCCCTCCCCGAGGCCCCCCGGCATTTGCAGGAGGGTCTTCTCCCCCCTGCCTCCCTAAGTGCACCCACCTTCCCTCCCGGACAAGGACTCAGGGGCTAGCCCAAGCCGAGCTCCCCTCCCTCCCTCCCTCCGCCTCTGAGTCCCTGGTTCCTTCCTAAATGGATTAGGACTTTGCAGGAAGGAGCCAACAGCTGTCTGGGGCGACCCAGAGGCCCTGCCGTCTGGTGCCTCTGGCTTTGCCCTGATTCAATTTGGGCTGGGAGGCTGGCAGGCTGAGGTCTTTCCGGGAATGGCTCGAGGGGTGGCTGAAGGCAGGGGAGGAGCCATCAGGCCCCCAGGCAGGCAAACCTCTCAGCTGGTCACACGGCAGGCCCTCAGGTGGGCTTCACGGGGCAGGAGGCCCCAGGCGGTGGCCGCCGGCTGCCTGTTGGCCCACTAGGATGTCCCCCATCCAGCCTGTCATGCCTTCGGCAGGCCTTTATATTGTGAACTTAAAACTTAACTTGTTTATAAAATTGCAACCTGGTTGAAGAAATAAATTTTGCAAACATCTAGAAGTGAACCCAATTCACATTTTGGCCAGCTACTGACTGGACATTTGTTAAAATCAATATTTATTCACAGCCAAATAGCAGACTCGGGCCAGACCTGAGGCCAGAGCCAAGCTCGAGGGCATTCCTAATTCCTCTACATGTTTCCATAACCCTAAAGTTGGGACACTTCTCACTTTGTTATGTGTGATGATGCACTCTGACACTTGTTCTGTGTCACCGATTTTGTGACTCACGGTCTGTGGTTTCTTTTTTTTTTTTTTAATTTTTTTAAAAATTTATTTATTTATGATAGTCACACACAGAGAGAGAGAAAGAGAGAGGCAGAGACACAGGCAGAGGGAGAAGCAGGCTCCATGCACTGGGAGCCCGATGTGGGATTCGATCCCGGGTCTCCAGGATCGCGCCCTGGGCCAAAGGCAGGCGCCAGACCGCTGCGCCACCCAGGGATCCCACGGTCTGTGGTTTCAACCACACTCTGCCCTGGCCCGTCACACGTCGTCTGGCCCTGTGCTAGGCCCTGGCGGTGCAGCAGTGACAGGCAAATCTGTCCCTGCCCTCACAGAGCTTGCGGTCCAGGGGCAGCTGTAGGCTTGGCAGCCTTGAAGACACCAGGTATGGCTGTCAGCCTGCCCAGTGCCCCCGCCCACAGGAAGTGGAGACCAGGATCCAGAGTCCCTCTGAGGCCTGCAGCCCTGCTCCCTTCTCAAGCCCCCGAGCTGGCCGCCAGGAGCTGGCCGCCAGCACCTGGCCTGGGACCCGTGCACACAGCACCAGGGGAAGCAGAGCCCAGAGAAGGAAACTGAGGATCTCTTCCTCTCCCCTCTGCTCTCTGCCCTCTCCTCTGCTTGGATTGGCCAGAGAGCAGCTGCCTCAGAGGAAGGCTCTGGCACTGGGGCAGCCTGCGGGTGCCCCGCTGGACCTGACTCCTGGGGTTCTGGTATGAGAGGGGCAGGATGGAACTAGAACTGGGGGAGGCTGACCTTTGTGTCTAGTGGGTGCCCAGGCTGGGCTGGATGGTGCAGGGGCAGCAGGCCTATCCCCTGCCTGGCATTGAGCCCTGCTCTCAGGGCACCCCAGCAGGGGGAGGGTGCATCTCAGTCCTCCAGGGGCCTCATGACAAGGGGACAGAGTCCCGTCTTGGGAAAACCATGTCCTGAGGTGAAGTGCCACCACCCCACGGTGTCTTTCTGGACCTCTGAGACTGGGGCTCCCAGGCCTCAAGGCAGCGGCCTTGCTCATTACAGCCTGATAGAAAGCTGTAATGGAGGAGCCTGGGGACATGTGGGAAGCCAGCTGACCCGGCACAGCGGGAAGGGGCAGGAGGTGGGGCACTCAAGGGCACACTCTCAGCAGAAATGATAGTTAAAACCTGAGTGGGTAGATGACAAAAGGGGCTGGAAGCCACTCAGGTCAGGGATAGTGGAACCTGTGACAGCTGGAGGGCCATGAGGGACGTGGGTATGTTTGGGGGATGGTGATTCTTAGAGTACCTGGAGTGTGGGGTGCAAAGGGGGAGTTGGCCGAGGGACTGGAGTCCAGAGCTAATGTGGGCAGTAGGGAGCCATGGAAGGTGTGTGAGCGACGGAGAGCCGTGGCCAGAGCTAGTGCGGGGGTGAGTTGGCAGCTGAGTGCCAGGCAGACTGGCCATGGTACCGGGCTTGGCCCTGGCGTTGCAGATTTGGGGCACGTGCCATGGAGCGCACTCCTCAGTGCATGGTGCTGCGTGCGGGCCGCTAATGCTTTCATGCATGCAACCCCTTGAGTGGAGGGGAGGCCAGCTCTTGATTTGTCCCACCCGGGGAAGTAGAGGCAGCCCTGGGTGCCTGGGCGCCTGGCGGGTGGTGGTGGCACACGCCCACCTCTGCTTCCTCGCTCCATCCAGGTGACCATGGCCTTGTTGGGGAAGCGCTGTGACATTCCCGCCAACGGCTGCGGACCTGACCGTTGGAACTCTGCCTTTACCCGCAAAGACGAGATCATCACCAGCCTCGTGTCTGCCTTAGATTCCATGGTGAGTGCCCCTGTCTACGCTGGACATCAGCAGACGTTGGAGCTCAAGTCCCAGCCCTGCTACCTCGGGGGGCCATCAGCCACCTGAGACTCCCTGTCCCCATCTGCCACAGGTCCCCTACCTACATCAGGGGGGCGGGAGGCCTGAGTGAGGTCATGTATGTAAAAATCCAGCCCTGGAAAGAAACGCTGGTGCTGCCCATTGTCCCCTGGTCCCCTCAGCCCTCATCCTCATTTCATCCCTCCCATCAGAAGGATAGGACCTGTGGGGACAGTGGTTCATGAGAAAGGTGCAGCCCCTGATGTTACAGCAAGAGATGTATCTGCCTCTCAGGCCCAGGAGAGAGAAATGGGGCCTCGTACATCATTCCTCTGGCACGATTACCTATGTACCTCGACCTGTAGTAGTTTATCCCAAATGGGGAAATAATACCGTCATTTTCCTGTAGCCTTTTCTTGGGGGAATGTTCTTCAACAGAGGGTAGGCAGGTGTTAGCTTCACCCCTGTGTTTTAGGATGGTGAAGTTGAAGTTCAGAGAGGGCAACATCTTGCCTGGAGTTACACAGCATGACTAGTTTTTGCGGATTTTTTAAAGATTTTATTTCTTTTGAGAGAGAGAGTGCACCAGCCGGGACAGGGATGCAGAGGGAGAGAGAGGCAGGCTCCCTACTGAGCAGGGAGCCGGATGCAGGGCTCGATCCCAGGACCCTGGGACCATGACCTGAGCTAAAGGCAGACACTTAGCCACCTGAGCCACCCAGGTGCCCCGACAGACCTTTTCCATCATCACAGAAAGTTCTGTTGGACAGCCCTGCTCTAGAGGGCCTTACAGACACTCCTGGGAGGAGCACTGCCCCTGTAGCTAGCCTGGGGCCTGGATGAGATTTGCTCCCCTGCCCTTGGGTCCCTTTCTGGGTTTCCTGAGAGACCCCCAAGGGTAACAACCCTTGCTCGGCAGTGACTTAACTCTGGTGTCCTCTGGGGCTGGGGCCCTTGTCTGCGGGTGGTCTGCAGTGGGTATGGGGCCAGACCCTCTTCCAGACCTTTCCTCGAAGCCCCGTTGTCTGTGCCTCTGGGGAAGCGGATTACCTGGAGAGTGACCCCACAGGGAAGTAAGTATCTCCTCCAGCAGTGATGGCCACTCCTTTGTTGGAAACAACTGGACTCTATTTGTCTCCTTTGCTTGTTAATGTTCTGCAGCATTGGCATGGGGAGAGCGAGCAGCAGGCTTTTGTTTTAATCTTAGCAGGAAGTCAACATACAGCCCTCACCATAGGAGATCCCAGGGGACAGGCCTTTTGGCTCTACAGCCTACAGGGTCCCCTGCTTCCACAACAGAGAGACTCTGGACTGAGGCTGACACAAGAGGCATGATCATGGCCCAGAGAGGTTGAGGAGCCTGTGCTAGGTCACGCAGCCACGGAACTATGATGAGAAGCCAGACTCCCTGGTGCCCGCCAAGCGCTACCTAACTCAGATAAAACCCAGCATTTATGAGGCACTGAATGCATGCTGAGAGCTTTGCAGGCAGAGCTTTTCCGCTGACCTAGGTCGAAGGGCTGAAATGCTGGTGGTCTTGGTTGCAGGGCCCCTCAGTTAGGGCTTCCTGTGCAGTGGGCCTGCCAACCCCTCAACTCTGCAAAAAATAACCTCTCTCTGGACCCACATGAGATACCCCGGCTTAGAGATTCTTTCCTGCCTGCCAGGCCTCATGAATCCCACAGCCAAGCCCATTGAAAATCTGGGAGCTGGGCTGCTTGCCCCCTTTCTGCACATTTAGAGACAGGCCCAGAGCAGGGAGTGAGTTGCACCAGTCCTGCAGCAGGAAGCGGCTGATGTGGAACTGAACCCCAGATCTGCCCAAGCCGTGGTTCTGCTGGGGCCCTTACCTCCTCCTCATTTAGGACTTTAAGAAAACTGAAAACAGGATTGTCCCTGGGGCTGGGGCCAAGCCTCAGGCAGGAAGCCCCCCCCCCCCCAGGACAGGGAGGATGTGGGAGGAGGGAAGGGCAGAGGCCGTGTATCTTTATTCTTCTCAGGGCTCCTTGACCTGTCTGCTCCCTTGACCTCGGCCAAGCTTTGGGCGGGGTGGGGGTCATTCACTCCTTCCTCCTGCAGAGTCCAGCTGTGAACAGTGGAGGGGTGACCTCTCCCTGGAACTGCCGGTGGGTTCTTAGGCATCTGGAAGCTTCTGGCTCGCCCCCCAAGCTGTCACTAAAGGTGTCCCCAGGTAGGGGGACCTCCCACTGGCTCACATATTCTGCCCCTCCCTTGCAGTGCTCAGCGCTTTCCAAGCTGAACGCAGAGGTGGCCTGTGTTGCTGTGCATGATGAGAGCGCCTTCGTGGTGGGTACCGAGAAGGGGAGAATGTTCCTGAATGCACGGAAGGAGCTGCAGTCAGACTTCCTCAGGTTCTGCCGTGAGTAGCCCAGGGCTCTGGGGGGCGGGGGCCTGCAGTCCCTGAGCGCAGGAGCTCTGGTGCATCTCTGGGTCCCCAGAGCAATAGTAGGTGGCCGTGTGTTGGGGGTGAGGGGTGCACGGACAGGAGGGGGCAAGGCAGGCTTCCCAGTGTGGCATTATCGTTGGAATCACACAGCAGCCCCTCGGTCTGTAGAGACTGGCTGACTCCACCCCGGGAGGCCAGACCCAGACACCTCCATCTGCTCATTGACAGAAGGGGACACTGAGCCCAGTGTTGCCCAATCCCTATACCTTCTGACATGGGGACCAAGTGCACTTGTTCAACCAACACTTATTGAGCACCTGCTGTGTGCAGCACCCTTTGCCATGCTCAGTTATCCTGGCATCAAGCCTGTGAGGTAGTCACTGTCATTACAGTAACAATCCTGGAGCTACCTCAAGGTGGCTCTTGGGGCCGAAGTGACTGAGGACATGTGGCAGCACAAAGGAAGTGCTTGCTAAATCGAGCAGTTAGTGATGATGTGATCAGTAGAGCTTTGGGCCGGGCTACGCACTCTGTTTACTTTCCCCAGCAGGGTCAGGAAACAGTGACCAGTTTACAAGTGAGAAACTGAGGCACGGTGAGCCTGAGCCACTTGCCCGGGGACATACAGCCGCCAAGGGATGGAGGCAAGGTTTCTGTTAAACCCATGCTCCTTCTGCCCCGCTTCAGAATCAGGGAGGTGCAGCAGGACACTTCCACCTCCCTGGGAGCCCTGCCAGGGGATCCTGGCTGCTTATGGAAGAGAACAGTATGCAGAGCTGTGAGCCAGGAGCCCTGGGTTGGGAGAGGGGGTGTTCTTTTTTTTTTTTTTTTAAAGATTTTATTTATTTATTCATGAAAGATACAGAGAGAAGCAGAGACCCGAGCAGAGGGAGAAATAGGCTCCCTGCCGGGAGCCCAATGCAGGACTCGATCCCAGGATCACACCCTGAGCTGAAGGCACATGCTCAACTGCTGAGCCACCCAGGCATCCCATGGGGGAGCGTTCTGAAGCCCCCAACTCCTCCACGCTACGCCAGGGCCTTTAGCCTCTCGTATTCTAGCCCCTGCCTCCTCACTGCCCCTCCCAGCATCCCTCACTCCTCTGCAGGCAGCCCTGGGCCGAGCACTAGGTCTCCATGTGCGTTCTCACCTCTGCCTGCGTCCCTGCTCTCCCCCCACCTGGAAGGCCTTCCTTCCTCTCCTCTGCCAGCACATTCCTCCTGCCTGGGGCCCCCATCTGTACCCTGCCACCTCTAGTCCCCCACCCCAAACCCCGTGGCTACTCCCCACACCATGCCAGCTTCTCAGGCCCTAAATTTCCATCCGTGCTCCTGGTGAGCTCCTGAGCGATGTCAGCTCCACTTTTGTGGTGGATTAGGTCCTACAGGGTTGGGGCCTGCCACCAGCACTGAAGGGCAGCCCCCAAGCGGCCACTCGAGCCCACGACTGGGGACTCCCGGCTCTTGGGGTTAAGAGCAGGCCCTCAAGTCAGACATCTGGGTCCTCTTCCTGGCTCTGCCACCCGCTGGCCGCTGGCCCTCAACCTCCCTGTCTGTGAAAGGGGAGGACAGTGCTACTTTTGGGGGCTCAATCTGAGGATTAAGTAAATCTAATACAGGCTAGAACAGTGCCTGGCACTGACTGCACACACAGTAAACGCCAGCTGTTGTCCTTGCTGTTATTAACATCTGCATTACACTTGGGTCTGGAGCTTAGATCGGCCGTTTTGGGGAAGGCTGTCCCCCACCCCCACCCAGCTCTCAGAGCCTGTACCCTGTCCGAGGCTGGATGGGGGCCAGGGCAGACAGTGGCAGGGTCCTGTGGCCCCCAGTTGGCCAGGCTGGGGCCTGGGGAAGGTGCACCTGGCATCCCGCAGCCCGGCAGAGCCGCTATTTATAGCACCCGGAGCTCGGCTGGTTTATTTCAAGCTCGGCAGATCCCGGGAGAAGGAGCAGGCTCCAAGCTACGAGCAGGCCTCCGGGCCCTCCTCTCTCCCCCTTTCCAATGTGGTTTCTAGCATCTCCTTACCCAGGAGTTCCCTGACACTCCTGGGGTCCTGCCCTGGCCCAGCCTGGCCTGAACTTGCCTCTCTGCAGCCCGTTGGCCTCCTGGAGCAGTCCCCGTCGTCTCCTCGTTTGGCAGAGCACTAGTGTCGGAGCGCAGAAGGGGGTGCATGGAATGAATGTTGGTTGAACCCCAGTTCTAAGCTGGGCCGGCTGGTCTTCGGTGAAAGCTCACAGACTGAGGCGCAGAGAGGGAAGGGACTTGCCCAAGGTCACACAGCAAATTAGAGGTGACCAGGATGAGACCCAAGCCCTAGGCTAGGCACTAGGAACTCAGAGATGACCAGCCCTGGCCCTGGGCAGGGGGTGACACAGGTGCTTATCATGGCCCGGCATGCTCTGTCCCACAGGAGGGGCCCCGTGGAAAGAGCCGGAGGCAGAGCACCCCAAGAAGGTGTTGCGGGGCGAGGGTGGCAGCCGGAACATCCCTCGGTCTTCCCTAGAACATGGCTCGGACGTGTACCTTCTGCGGAAGATGGTAGAGGAGGTGTTTGATGTTCTTTATAGTAAGATCCTTCCTCATTCCATTTGGGGCCCCCAGGCGGGTGGGAGCCCCAGACCCCGGCCTGGTGAGGTGCGCCTCCTGTTGCATACGGGCCCGGGGCAAAACCTCAAGGCCCTCCCTCATCTTGCATCCCCAGACGTGGCTCCTCCGCCCCAGCCCCATTTCCTGAACCACTGTCCACACTTCCCCAGGCCCGCCCTGGTGCTGGTGGCTGCCACCTGTCGCCTGGAAATGGCCCTGGGCTGGCCCTGGTCTCCTTGCCTCCAGGTCGGCTCCCTGCTGCCCCCACCTGTCCTGTGACTAAGGGCACCTTCCTAGAGCACAAGTCTGACCTGGAAGCTCCTCTTTCCACTGCCCTGGTGGCTCCCTGCCACCCTCACTGTGACATTAGCACCCACTGTGGCTGGTCCCTGCCCGTGTCCAGCCGTGCTGCCCTGCCTCAGGGGACCACTTCCTGTTCCCCGCACACTCTGTCTCCATTTCACGCCCTCTCGCCTTTGCACCACTGTGCCTTTTGGGGCTGCCTTCCCCTCTGTCTGGTGGACACCACGTTATTCTCTAAGGCTCAGCTCTGGGAAGCCCCTGCTGCTGGCTTAATGTCCCCTTTGGGCACTTGCTGGACCCTGACCCCTGGCTAGCCCAGGGCCCTCTGGGGCCAGGGTCTGTGCCTGCCCTTTCCGCTGTCCCCAGCAATGGTGGTCGATGTTCACAGGGTGTTTGTTGAATGCCTGAATGAAAGCTAATGTGACTACATGGCCACGTCCTTCCTGCAGGGGGGTGAAGGTGGGGAGGTGGGCAGGCCTGGCTGGCCTCCCTCAGAAGGGTCAAGTTTCAGAATCTCTGGCCCAGTGGTAGCTGTCGCAGTCTCTAGGTAACCTGGGGCAGGTCCCTTTGGTCCCTAAGGGTTCCACCTCTGGCTTTATTCCTATTGTACTGTGGCCTTTGGGTCTCTGGAGCAGAGATCTGAGGAATCTCCTGCTGTTGTCCAGCTCAGGACAGGAGGAGGAAGGGAGGAAGGAAGGAGGCAGAGGAAGCCTAGGTGGAGAGGAGGCCCAGAGGCCCCACGGTGGGGGCGGGCAGCATGCTGGGTGGGAGGACTTGTCACACCTGGTTGGCTAGGCCACTGCACTTTTGCTGGCCACAGGGTTTGTGCCCACAGTGCCCCCCCCTCACTCCCACACTTTGTCCGCCTCTGTTGCCTGCCTCATCTGAGGGGGTGGCCCCTTTCTGGCTGGGACTGCAGTGTGGGAATGACACAGGCGTTCCTGAGCCCAGGCCATCTCACCTCCTCAGTCCCCAGCCAGTCTCCCCTCCACTCACCTCTTCCTCATCCCCATCCCCTTTCTCTTTTTTAAGATTTTATTTATTTGAGAGAGAGAGAGAGAGAGAGAGCGAGCGCACACACACGCACAAGCAGGGGGAGGGGCAGAGGGAGAGGGAGAAGCAGACTCCCCACTGAGCAGGGAGCTAGGACACAGGGCTCAATCCCAGGACCCTGGTCATGACCTGGGCCCCCCAGGCACCCCTACTTCCTCCTTTCTAAATCTGCTCTTCCCTCCCCTCCCTCTCCTCCCTGTGACTCTTCCCTGCAGTCTCCCTCCTGCCCTCCCTCCCTTCTCCCCCATGTCCCCTCCTAAGCTCCTGCACAGCCTTGTGCCCTGCTTTCCCCTCCACCCGGGTGCCAGGAGAGAAGAGAATGGCAAGTGAAGCTGGGAGCCCTGTCAATGGGGGGGCCCTGGCCTTCAGCAGGGCCTGTCCCCAGTGCCCACCTGCCCACCCGACTCAGCCCACAGGGCCTTGTTCTGTCAAGCTTGCAACAAAGGGGCCCGTGGGGTCCAGGTTCCCGGGAATAGGGCATCACAGGGGGTCTTAGCCTGGCCCCAGCTGTGGAACATGCCCGGCCCCCACCCCCGCCTGGCTGCCCTCTTACACTAGACCCTCTCCTCGACCCCCTCCCCACAGGCGAGGCCCTGGGAAGGGCCAGCGTGGTACCCCTGCCCTATGAGAGGCTGCTCAGGGAGCCGGGGCTGCTGGCTGTGCAGGGGCTGCCCGAGGGCCTGGCCTTCCGGAGACCAGCAGACTATGACCCCAAGGCCCTCATGGCCATCCTGGAGCACAGCCACCGTATCCGCTTCAAGCTCAAGAGGTAAGTGAGGCCATCGGCCTGGGAGCGGGCCCAGAGCCTGGTGGCTGGACCATGATGTCCTGGCCAGGACGGCCAGGTAGAGGGCTACCTGCTTCCATGCTGGCTCAGCCACCTGCAGCCACTTACCCCATCACAGGGACGGGACTTCAGACACCCACGTGGGACCTCAAGTGTCAAAGCTCCCAGTCTGGCAGTGGAGGGGAGGCAAGCCCCCCAGTTGCAAAGCATGATCTGAACCAGGCGTTGTGTCGTGGGAGTCCCCAGGGGACTTCCGTGTTGCAAAGAGGCTGGAACAGACTGGGTGCAAGAGAAACAGCACCAATGGCCATGCAGGTGTCCAGAGTGGGCTGTACAGTGGAGGCGGGGAGCCACGGTGTGTGCGCTCGCATGGGGTTATGTGAGGGGCTTGTGGGAGATGATGCAAAGGCTGGCCCAGCTGGGTACTGACTTTTGGGGCCACCCAGAAGCCACCCTGAGGCCCTGGCATTGCCCAGCAGTACTCAGGTGCCACCGGCAGAGGAGGGCTGTGATAGGAACGGGGCTGGGGGTGACCACGTGATGAGTGTGTAGGGGTCACAGAGGCCAAGAGGAGGGCCTAGCTCTTCCAGTGGCCCAGCTGTGTGGCCCAGGGCACATCACAAGGCCACCTGGGCTTGTACCCACACCTATAAGCTGGGGCCCGGCTTCTGTCCTGTGTACTTCACAGGCTGTCATGTTGTACAGAGGGTGGGCTGGGGCCTAGAAGAAGAGAGACAACTGAAAGGCCAGGTGTATAAAGCTGTCCCATGTCCTTTCCTTCACCCAGGCCACTTGAGGACGGCGGGCGGGACTCTAAGGCCCTGGTGGAACTGAACGGTGTCTCCCTGATAGCCAAGGGGTCTCGGGACTGTGGCCTGCACAGCCAGGCCCCCAAGGGGCCACCCCAGGACCTCCCCCCCACCGCCACCTCCTCTGTGGCCAGCTTCCTGTACAGCACCGCACTCCCTAACCACACCACGAGAGAGCTCAAGCAGGAGGCGTCTGCCTGCCCACTTGCCCCCAGTGACCTGGGCCTTGGCCGGCCTGGGCCTGAACCCAAGGCCTCTGGCACCCAAGACTTCCCCGACTGCTGTGGTAAGCTGCTGCTGAGACCCCTAAGTTTGGGGGTGGGCAGAGGTCACTCCTATGGGGGTAACATCCCTGGGCAGATTGGGGTGCCCGGGCCCACCCCAGACTGAAGGAGGCACATTGAAACAAGGGGCTGGGACATCTGTGAAGGGTATCATTGGCCCAGAACCTAGAGATGTTTGGAGAGACTCCACAGAGGAGTCTGTGGAGGGAGTAATCAGGCTAATCTGTCACAGGCATTTAATGAGCACCAACTACATACCCGGTCTGGATTTGGGGTACTTGACAGCATAAGAGAATGGACAACTGGGTATGAGAAAGACTTGGATTCATAACCTAGATCCTCTGCTTCGTGGCTGTGTGTCCCAGAGCAAATCTCTACCTCCACGAACCTCAGTTTCCTCGTCTTTAAAGTGGAGATGGGGGAGCCCTGGGTGGCTCAGCAGTTTAGCACTGCCTTCGGTCCAGGGCGTGATCCTGGAGACCCAGGATGGAGTCCCACTTTAGGCTCCCTGCATAGAGCCTGCTTCTCCCTCTGTCTGTCTCTCTCTCTCTCTGTCTCATGAATAAATAAATTGAATCTTTAAAAAAAATAAAATAAAAATAAAGTGGAGATGCCGATATGACCTCTCACAAGGTAATTATCAGGGTCAAAGCACAGGGCAAGTTAGAAATGCACATTCTAACTGCCCTGCTGCAGTCCTGCTGAATCCAAGGCTTTTTTTGATGTTGTTTTATTTTGTTTTGTTTGTTTTGGTTTTTTAAATATTTTATTTATTCATGAGTGACACACAGAGGCAGAGACATAGGCAGAGGGAGAAGCAGGCTCCTTGCAGGGAGCTCGATGCGGAACTTGATCCCGGGACTCCCGGATCACGCCCTGGGCTGAAGGCAGACGCTCAACCGCTGAGACACCCAGATGTCCCTGAATCCGAAGCTTTGGGGGCTGCCGGGGGCCTAGCCGTCTGTGTATTTAAATCTGCCGAGTGGCTCCAATGGGTGCTCGGGCTTGAGAACTGCTGTGTTAAAGCAGAGTCCAGGGGAGCCTGGGTGGCTCGCTCAGTTATGCATCTGCCTTTGGCTCAGGTCATGATCTCAGGGCTCTGGGATCAGGCCTCAGGTCGGACTCCCTGCTCCCTCTGTCTCTGTCCCTCTCCCCATTTGTTCCCACTATCTTCTCTCTCTCAAATAAATAGGTAAAATCTTAAAAATAAATAAAAAAAAAAAAGCAGAGTCCAGTGCTTGGTACATAGTGGGTGCTCATAAGTGATACTCACTGTCATGAGAAGGAGAAAAAAGAACTACCCCGCCAAATGTTGCGCTGAGCAGTGGGATGGGACTTATGCACCTGAAATGGGTGTCCCCACTGGTAAAAGGTGTCCTCGGACATCCTGGCCTCCTTGATCTGCTGTTTGGAGAGCAGACTCTGCTAAAGAATGTCTGGGCAGGGAACTTGCCTTGAGTTTATGATCATAGGGCTGAGTTGTGAGGCCTCCCTGGTGGTGTTAGCCCAGAGCTGGCATCTGCACCCGGGCTGGATCTGGGGTCCCACCTTGAACCTGTGCCTTTCCTCTCCCTTGTCCAGGACAGAAGCCCCCTGGGCCTGGTGGTCCTCTCATCCAGAATGTCCATGCCTCGAAGCGCATCCTATTCTCCATCGTCCATGACAAGTCAGGTAGGACAGTGCCCACAGTGGTGCCCTGCCCAAGTGGGGGTCCGGGGCTGGGGGTGGTGCTTCCTGAAATGGAAATGCATGCATAAATAATAATAAAATAAAATAAAATAAAAAAGGAAATGCATCCACTGGGTCTTTGAGAGAGAAGGGAGGACAGCCCCGCTCCAGGGACTTATGAGTAAAACCGGAACGTGACTGTTATGCATTGCTGTAGGCCTTTACAGTTATAGTTTTAGTTTCTATGGGTCCCAGTTTTTTTTTATTTTTTTATTTATTTTTTATTTTTTTATTTATGATAGTCACAGAGAGAGAGAGAGAGAGAGAGAGAGAGAGAGAGGCAGAGACACAGGCAGAGGGAGAAGCAGGCTCCATGCACCGGGAGCCCGACGTGGGATTCGATCCCGGATCTCCAGGATCGCGCCCTGGGCCAAAGGCAGGCGCCAAACCGCTGCGCCACCCAGGGATCCCTATGGGTCCCAGTTTTAAGAGCGGCTTCGCTGGGTGCTTCTGGCTAGATTCTCTCTGTCGTGAGGTTGTACTCAGGATGGCAGCAGGGGCTGTGGTCATTGGAAGGCTTAACTGGTGCCAAGGATCTACCCCAGGCTCACTCATGTGGTTGCTAGTGGGTGGCCCCTTCCCTGCTACATGGGCCTGTATGGGGCTGTTTGAGTGTCCTCGGGATGTGGCGGCTGGCTCCCTGACTTTAACAATCCAAGAGAGAGGGGCGCCTGGGTGGCTTGGTGGTTGAGCATCTGCCTTCGGCTCAGGGCGTGATCCTGGGGTCCTGGGATCGAGTCCCACATCTGGCTCCCTGCAGGGAGCCTGCTTCTCCCTCTGCCTGTGTTTCTGCCTCTCTCTCTCTGTGTCTCTTATGAATAAATAAATTTAAAACAAAAAAACAGTCCAAGAGAGAGTAGGGAGGGAGCCACAGGTCTTTGATGACTTAGGTTAGAAGTCATCGGTTCTCCAGTTTCTACCCTTAAGAAGCCAGAAATGATCCGTCCGCACTCACAGGGAGCGAGAGGAATTAAACTCCACCTCCTGATCACGGGAGAATCAAAAAATTATGTGGACAGATTTTTTAAAGTACCACACTCTATTTGGGATTTTTGTATACTAAAAGGCTTGAAGCAAGACTCTCCAGTAGTTATGTGTGGGGTGGGGTTGGGGTCTTGGCCTCACCATCTTTAAGAAGACCCCTGGGATCAGAATGGAGATCCCCACTGCCCCAAACAGGGTCCATCCTTGGCAGGGAGGGAGGGCAGTAGCATCATGCGAGGCTGTGGTGGGCAAGGAGTGGAGTCTCACTGGGTCCTTGATAGGTGATCTCAGGCCAGATACTCAGCCTCTCTGAGCCTGGTTTTCCTAGCTGACAAATGGGGATATACTATCTATGCTTAAAAGGCGTCATGAGAGGGACACCTGGGTGGCTCAGAGGTTGAGCATCTGCCTTTGGCCCAGGATGTAATCCTGGAGTCCTAGGATCGAGTCCCACATTGGGCTCCCTGCGTGGAGCCTGCTTCTCTTTCTGCCTGTGTCTTTGCCTCTCTCTCTATGACTTTCATGAATAAATAAATATCTTTAAAAAAAAAAAAGGTGTCATGAGAGATTAGATAGGATACTATGTATAAAGTAGCCCACACAGATAATCACTTACTGAATTAAAGGTGGTATTTGTAATGGCAATGTGATGAACCATTATGATGATCACCATAGTTATTAATAGTAAATGGAGGCCAAGGCTTTGGTTTCATGGAAGAAGCCAGTAGGAATGAGGGTTTGAGGCAGGCCTCGGGGTCAAGGCTGGGTGAGACCCCAGCTGCACAAAGCATGAGGGTTAGTGCTTTGAGGTTAGGACTCGGCGTCTCCTTACTCAGGGAGACCACCCTCAAATCTCCTGCTTGTCTGGTGGCAGGAGACACCCTGCGCCTGGGGGTAGAGGAGAGAGAAGGGGGGGTGATCGGAGCACCCTGGATTTGGATAGGGCAGCCTCCTGGAGGAGACGGGGGTGTCAGGCTCCGAGGTGGGAGTGGGGGGAAGAGCCGAGCCCCTCTGTGGGACTCTGGAGGAGAAAGCGAGCGGCCCGGGCCGTGCGGGAGTGCGGCTGGAGGCTGTGGGTTCCCTGCTCTGACCCGCCCTCACCCGTACCTCTTGTGTTTTGATAGAGAAGTGGGACGCCTTCATAAAGGAAACGGAGGACATCAACACGCTCCGGGAGTGTGTGCAGATCCTGTTTAACAGCAGATATGGTGAGTGGGCGGCACGGCCCGCCGTGTGGCCCCGGCAGCGTGCTGAGCATCTCATTACGTGGCAATCACTCGTGTTCCCTAACATGACAGCGGGAGCCATATGCTGGCACCCGCGCACCGGCAGCACTCATGTCATCTCCTGTCTGGGTCGGGGGTGGTTGTGTCAATATTTCCCTTCCAGATTTTTCCAAGGGGCGGAACTGATGGCAGAGCCCCAACCTCAACTCACCTATGGGAGGTGGGCGGGTAGGGGGCAAACTGACCGTCCGGGAGGCCATCCAGAGAGAAGACCCAGAAGAATGGCCATTGGCCTCATGCACTTGCAGACTTCCCCACAGCAGTGCCCCGTTGCCTGCCTCCTTGCCTTTGTGCTCTGCCCTCTGCCTGGCATACCCTTCACCTGTTTGGGGAGCAGACTCCTACTTCTTCTTTGAGACTCAGCCTCAGCCAAGTGGGGACCCCAAGCCTTGATGGGCTCCTTTTTGTTACACATCCTGCTTTTTTTTTTTTTTTTTTAACATTTTATTTATTCATGAGAGACAGAAAGAGAGGCAGAGACACAGGCAGAGGGAGACGCAGGCTCCATGCAGGGAGCCTGATGTGGTACTCGATCCTACGACTTTGGGATCACACCCTGAGCCAAAGGCAGATGCTCAACCTCTGAGCCACCCAGGTGCCCCTCAGTCACACATCTTAAGTGCCCCACCAACTTCACCTTGTGCCAGGCACTCAGGCCAACGCTAGCCTCACGGTGCTTCAGCAGGTGCCTGAAGGTGTGTATGCAGGGGCGTGCAGGAGCATAAGGTAGTATACAGTAGTACGCAGGGGTGGGGACCCTCGGAAAGACAGGACAGCTCAGAAGGCAAGATCTCAGGCTTGAGTCGGGGATGGCTTCATGGAGGAAGTGCCCTTTGATCCACGCTAAGGCTTGGTAGGCTGCGCCTTCTGGGTTGGGGTGGTGCTGAGCAGAGCTCTCGAGGCCTAGTGAGGGGTCCGGGATAGCCTGGGCGCCTTTGGTAACCTTTGATGTGGTCTCTCTGGCAGACCCACTCCCTTGCCTGGTACCGCTCCAGGCAGGCAGGTGCGAGCTGGATGGGCAGTGGAGGGAAGGGGTCTGGGGAGGGCTGGCTCCGTCTGCCTTGGGAGCGTGCTGCCCTAGCAGAGTTGGCACGGCAGCTGCCAGTCTTCCTACCTGTTGTGTACCCTAGATGTTTCCAGAGCACTGAGCCTTTTGTGGATGCTAGCACTTGGCCCTGCCATGTCCAAATCCAAGGAGAAGGCTGGGCTTGGTGTAATTGAGGCCTTTCCCCTTTCTCAGGCCAGAGCTCTGTCTCAGCTTCCCCTGCAGCTGCCCTGGGGAAAAGGAAGTCCCTCGGGAGTCCTGGGGACGTCCCTGTCGGGGAGGACCTCGTGTGGCAGCCTGGGGCATGCCACAGACCCTCGATGAATGGATCGTGCTCCTGGGTCTGGCCTTTCAGCCACCAGCTCTGGGTGAAGTGGGCCAGCAGTGGGGCTGGGGGTGCAGCTGGGGAAAAATAAGAGAAGAAATGGGGGGATCCCCAGCCTCCGGGATGCCTCCAGGACATTTTCACCTGGGAAGAGGTTGAGACTCTGTGAGGAACTGAGGTTCCTGCCTGGCAGCTGGCTCTCCCCTCCTTGCTGGCAGAGGCTGGAGACCAGGTGGGGTCGGCTCTGTCCACCAGGTCTCCTCACCACCAAAGAAGCAGGCCCAGCAAATGACATGACCCCAAGTGGAGACGAATGCACACCGACATCGCAGAAGCCATTGCTCACCGGCTGGGGCTGGGGCTGGGGGTGGGAGGTGGGGGAAAGAAGTGGTTTGACAGCTGTTGCAATTTCAAGGGTTTAATTTGACAACGAGCTAAGTGTGGTTTCACAGTAGGATCTGGCTGCCAAAGCCGCCGACGCAGACCTGGCTGCATCAACAGAAAAACAATCTTGAAGGCATGCCAGGGAGGGCCCCAGGCGGCTCTGCGCTGTCTCGGGCAGGGCACGTCTGCACGGGATGCCAGCTTGGGGCTGCCACTTGCCAGGACACAGGCAGAGTGGCCAGAGGAGATCCTTGGGGGAGTCTGGAGGGATGAGGCAGGAGGGTAATAGACCCCAGCCCCACTCAGGGCTCCGGTGACTTCCCAGGCCCCAGGGAGAACAGGGACCTGGGCAGTACCATCCAGCACATAGTAGGTGCCCAAGAAGCACCTGGCACCCGAACGAGTGAGAACGACCAGATGGGATGGAAGTGAATAGTTGAGGTGGCCCGAGACCAAACCCCAGTGTTTGGAAGCAAGAAAGAAACAAGTCACACCACTTCGTAAGCCCGGTTTCTGTCTACACTGCTGGTGGCAGAGTTGTCCGTGTCCAGTTTCTGTCTCTGATGAGTGAGAGGAATGCCAGACGCCTCCCTGGAGGAAAGAGCATATGTGGAGGACTGGAGGAGTTCCCCCGAGAGAGCCACCCACCTCAATCCTGGGAGCTTCCTTCAGCCACTCCATCACTCAGGGAATGCAGGGAATGCAGGGAGCAGCTAGCCTGTGTCCCATCCTGTCTAGATCCCAGACGTGGCCCAGTGACCACCCCTGTTCCCCTGAAGCTGAGGTTCCAGGTAGTGAACCAGTGTACAGATGAATGTGTCTATAGCTTCAGGTTTCAGTAAACATGGGGTGGAGCACAGAGTAGGGTTTATCACAGGGAGATGGAGGGGGCTGTTGTCAGCTGATGAGGTGACGTTGGAGGGGACACCTGATTGGGGAGAGGGAGAGAGAGAAGTGTATGGTGATTTGGGAGAAGAATGTCTCAGTAGCCGGAAGAGCACGTGCAAAGGCCCTGGGGCAGGTGTGTGCCTGGCCCACACCTGTTAGGGAAGCAGGAAGGAGGCTGGAGAGACTAGGGTGAACAGAGGGGTGAAAGGGGCATCAGGTCAAAGGTGATGGGCACCCAGTCACGTGGAGCCTCTTAAGCCCTCGTAGGACTCTGGCTGTCCCTGAGGGGGATGGGAGCCTGTGGGCAGTTTTCAAGAGGAAGTGACATGCTGCTGCCTGGCTGGGGTGGCACAGGGGAGGGGGCGGGGGAAGGTCATGGTGACCGCGGCCCTGGGGCCCCCGCATGGCCCGCTGCTTCCGTCCCGTGCTCAGCCTTGCCGTTGCCCTTCTAGCGGAAGCCCTGGGCCTGGACCACATGGTCCCCGTCCCCTACAGGAAGATTGCCTGTGACCCGGAGGCTGTGGAAATTGTGGGCATCCCGGACAAGATCCCCTTCAAGCGCCCCTGCACCTATGGGGTCCCTAAGCTGAAGCGGATCCTGGAGGAGCGGCACAGCATCCACTTCATCATTAAGAGGTACAGGGTGGGGTGTGGCGCCTGGGCTCAGGGCACCGAGTATCAGGGCTGGGCAGGGGCATCCACAGGCGGTGAGGAGGGGCCCCTGGCAGGTGATGACAGTGCAGAGGTGGAATCAATGGGTTCTGACTCAACCAAGAGGACAGGCGAGTCTGGGAGAGGAGTCGGGTTCCTTAGCCTGACAGCCATGTGGGGCCCTCCTTCCTGGCTCCTCAGAGGCTTGAGCAGGGAAACGGAGGCACAGTGCCTGGCCTGAGCAGGCACTCCGTCAGGTTTGTTTGTATGTATGTATGTATGTATGTATTTATTTATTTATTTATTTATTTATTTAAGATTTTATTTATTTATTCATGAGAGACACACAGAGAGAGGCAGAGACACAGGCAGAAGCAGAGGGAGAAGCAGGCTCCATGCAAGGAGCCCAATGCGGGACTCGATCCCTGGTCTCCAGGATCATGCCCTGGGCTGAAGGCAGATGCCCAACCCCTGAGCCACCCAGGCATCCCTCTGTCAGGTTTTAGTAAGATGGTTTCCTCCCAACTACAGAGACTCGAGGCCTTCGAAATTACCTGCAATGAGAGGGGAGCTCACCTGAGCTCAGGTGGGGTGGGCCTGCCTCTCCCCTTCACACCCCACATGCAGCTTAGTGGCTGCCCTACGTGGTGGTGGTCGTGGTGGTGGTCGGGCCACCTCCCCTGTCCTCCCTGGTGGCCTCCCCTGGTGCAGCTGTGGGTGGGTGGGGAGAAGGCAGAACACAATGCATTCCAGAATTCCAGAACCGCCCCCCCCCCCCCCCCGGAGCTGGGGGGTGGGTTGCTCTTGGACATCCCCCAGCCTCCTCTCCTGACTCCTGCAGGGGAGTTTGCACTCATGGCTGGTTGGGCTCACCACCCAGGAAGCATCGGGGTCTCCAGGCAATGCCCAGACTTCCCAGGGTGTTTCTTCCTAAATGGAGGGGTGGCCGGAGGCCATGGCGTCCAGCCCCCCACCTCCAGGCAGTGCTGCTTTGGCAGCATCCAGGCATCTGTCCACCAGCTCTCTGAGGGCGTGCTGCCAGTGTGCGTGTGCTTGTTAGATCAAAGGCAGGCACTGGGGGCACGGACTCTGGCTCATTGCCGAATCCCCAGAGCCTAGAACAGCCCTGGGTATGTAGTACATGCCCAGAGTGTATGTGTGGAATGGATGGATGGATGGATGGATGGATGAATGAATGAATGAATGAATGAATGAATGAATGAACAAACGAACTAACAAACAGATACTTGCCCAGGAGTACAAGGAGCCTGGGTGTGGGCAGAGGCTGGGGATCTCTCTGAGAGCACAGGGCTGTGGAGCTGTGCCTGAGTGATGGGAGGTGATGGGAAGGACCCTGGCAGGATTGCTGGAAGCCGGGGGTGGGTGGTGCTGTCTGTGGGGCTCTCTGGCTGCAGGAGAGAGGGGGTGCGGGCTGGGCAGCAAGCTCTAGGGCAACTGGGGCCCTGGAGGTGGGGAGACTCCGGAGGAGGCCGCGGCACAAGCCAGGGGCTGGCGTGGTGGCTGCCTTAGGGGTGGATTCTGAGCTCTGCTGGATTTGCCGATGGGTGGAATGTGGGGGTGTGTGGGGGAGCACGGAGGCCAGGGCCACTCTACATTCCTGCGTGTGATTGAGGGAAGCGGGGGTGGAGTGGGGAGGGCACGCCGGGTATGCTAACTTGGAGGTGCTGGGGAGATGGAATTTTCAGAGACCACACTGAGAAGTCAGAAGCTCCAGAGAAGTCTGTCAGAGACAGACAATCTGAGAGTTGTCAGCATGGGCCGGGGGGCGGGTCGCCAGGGAGGGTCACCAGGGCAGACTCAGAGGTGAGATGGGGGTCCCCACGGAAGGGGGGTAGAGGAGGAGGGAGGAGGGGAGGAAGAGGAAAAGGAGGAGAGGTGGGGGAAGGGAAACTGCCAGCAAAGGAGGCTGAGAAGTGCTGTGGGTGGGGGGTGGGCAGATTATTCTAGAAGTCAGCCGGGCCCCTGGGGTCTCCTGCCCCTGGGGTGCCGCACACACGCAGCCCCACACACACGTGCAGCCCCATGTCTGAGTCCTTGCTGCTTTACCTGCCTTCCGCCTTTGTCTTCACCCTTCAAGGCTTGCTTATCTCTGGGTCCGGAAGGCCTCCCTTGTCCTCATTCAGAAAAAAACTCACCCTCCTGCAGCAGATGGTTTCTTGGCCTCACCTGCTCCCTCTGCCAGGCTCCTGGCAGGCTCCCTTGCGGCAGTGGGGCCGCCTCTGAGCTGTCTCGTGCCCTCGCAACCCCGACTGTGGGGTCCCCCTTGGTAAATGACTCTGGAGGTGAATTGAAGTGACTCGCCCTTCTGTCAGGCAGTGCCTCCTGTTGTCTGGCTTAAATCTCTTGCTGCCACCTGTTTCCTTCAGATGACTCTTGGTATAGGGGGAGGAGGAGGGCTAGGTGGGGAGAAAGCTGTAGGGACACCCCAGCGTCCCTGTAGTATTTAGGTCCTCACCTGAATTAGTCCCTGTGGTATTAGGTCCTCACCGGGGCTGACTTCAATCTACCCTAGTCTAGACTGTGGTTTATTCAGTTCTTGACTGGGTTTTGCCTCGGGCCTCCTACAGGCCCCCGCCCTTCACTGGGCTCTACTGGGGACTTCACAAACAGTAGGCAGAGCCACACCTGTCCCCAGAGGCCACTACCAGTCTTGGGGGTGGAGGGGGCGGGTGTCACTTGTGATGAGTCCAGGGCATGAGAGGATGGCAGGTTTCCAGGTGTCAAGTCAGTGGCATCTGAGCAGCAAGCCTAGGGGGCTTCCTGGAGGAGGAGGCTTTGGCATTGAGCAGATTAGGCCTGAAGTCACTTGAAGCAGGATAACCTTGAATAGTGCCTCCCTTCTGAGCCTTTTCCCTGGTTTGCAAAAATAAGGACAATGACGTGTCCACCCCTCGATTTTTCTCGACATACAATGAGGAGGCAGACATAACTCTTGGCACATAGTAGATGCTCAATAAACATGAGTGCTTTCCTTGACCTCATCTCCCTCGTGTACAAAAAAGCAGTGAAGTGCATTGGTGCTGACAGCCTGAGTTTGAGTCCTGGCCCCGCCTTTACCAGCTGTGTGTTCTTGGGCAAGTTATATAACTGCTCTGCGTCTCACTTCCCTATCTATGAAATGGGGCTAGTGGTTGTCCATGCCTCACGGCGCTAACGGGAGACTGAACGGCTGGATGGGACCGGAGCGCACAGAGCAGCGGCTGTTCTGTTCTCAGCCCTCTGGACACTTTCTGCTGTTACACATCGCAGCCTGATTTAGTGGAGCATTTGAGAAATGCTCGGGAGAAATAAATTGGGAGAAAGGGCTGAGGAGCGGCCAGCAGATGGGGTCTCTGCCCCAGGCTGGAGGGAGACCAAGGGGAGAAGCCACTTGACGAGGACTGCGGGTCTTGTTATTTGAGGTAGGGGGCTCCCCAGCCACCCAAACCCCTGTTCCCACCAGGACACCAGCCCCCAGGGAGAGGATCCAAGCTTCCGCCCAAGGGGCAGGCATATCAGTTCTACCTCAGGCAGAATTTAAGGGGGAAGAGTATCTGGAGGGGACCCTAGAAGTCTGGGCTGTGTTTGGAAGATTGACAGCAGCCCCTGGTCAGTACGCCTGTCCAGTGGGCCTTCCAGGCTGGGCAGCCCGTGAGGGCACCTGTCACAGTTCCCGAGCCGCATCAGACTCCCCTGTCGCCTGCCTGCCAGTTCCACCCAGGAACCCGGGCAGGCCCGGTGCTGCCTCAAGCCTCTGCCTCTTGGGCTCCCCGATAAATGGGTAACGCCGTCAATAATAAAACCAGAGTTGACACCTGGGTGGCTCAGTGGTTGAGTGTCTGCCTTCAGTTCAGGTCATGATCCTGGGGTCTTGGGATCGAGTCCCACATTGGGCTTCCCACAAGGAGCCTGCTTCTCCCTCTGCCTATGTCTCTGCGTCTGTCTCTGTGTGTCTCATGAATAAATAAATAAAATCTTCAAAAAATAAAATAAAACCAGAGTGGAGGCAGGCAGCTTCCTTGTCACCAGGTAGGGCTGAGGAAGAAAATTGATTTCCCCATAGGGGCTCCCATGGCTGCTCAACCTCATGGGACCCAGATGAATGTGGGCCCCAGGAGCAGGGGAGTTGGGGTCCTTTCAGAATGAGGACGGACATCATGTCTGGGGCCTTGGTGCTCCGCTCCGGTGGCCCGAGCTCAGCCTCCCGCACTCACTTTTGGCCTCCGTTTGAATTTCCCACTGGGCCTGCCCTGGCATCGTTTGGCTCCTGTGTCCAGGCTCAGACATCCTTTCCTGGGCCCCATGGAGCGTCTGTAGCCTCAATGGCACGACCATGGGCTCATTCCCTTGTCCGGCCGCTCTGTGGCATGCAGGCTTTGCTGTAGGCACCCCCACACCAGCTGCCTATAAGGTTCCCCGACCCTCTGGGTAGTATCCAGGTAGGGGCTGGAGTGGAATAAAAAGAACACCAGGCACTAGAGGTAGAGGGCTGGGTGATCCCAGCTTCCTCACCAACCTTCACTCCACCTTCATGTTTCTGGCCCAGACTTCCAGGCATCTTATCAGGATTATGCAGGGATCCCAAATGGTCGCAGGTCCCCAGCCATCCCTCCTGCAGTCCGTGCTCTGTGTGATGGAGTGGCCTTTGGGGGCCCCCCTCCCATTACCTACTTGCCTGAGCACAGCACTGGACGCTGTTCACCTCCTCCCTGAGGTCTTCCCTGACCCTCTCCCTGCCTGGGCCCCATTGGCTTCCAGGACACCGTGAGGGGTCCCATTGTTACCCTGCATGGCTGTGATCTGGTAACAGGCCTGGCTTGCGCAGATAACCGAGAGCTCCTTGGGAGTGAGGACACAGCCTAGGGGACTCTGGTGGGAAAGGGTATGTCATCTTCCAGCTGTGGCCAAGGGGAGCTCACAGCTGGAAGCGGCCCCTGGGTCACCAGGCTGAACAGGTTGAAACCTCTAGGATCAGCCAGGGGCTGGGAGTGTTTTGGGGTACCTGGCTGTTCTGGGGTGTGCCCTCTCCTGTCCCTGGGCATGGCCAGCCCAAGACCCAGGTCTGTAGCAGTAGCCTTGTGTGTGGGACTCAGGTGAGCATCTCCGAGGGGGCCTGCAGGCCTAACCCTGAGCCTGGGGGGCCCCTCAGGCCTGCATGGCTCTCACACTCCTGTCTCTCCTCTCTCCCCAGGATGTTTGATGAGCGGATTTTCACAGGTACGTGTAGAGACCATCTTCTCCCTTCTGATGGTGCCAAGTAAGTGCTTGACCTGCCATCACAGTGGACCCCGGGGTTGAGGGGGAGCCTGGGTATGGCTTCCGCACCCAGGGTAGACACAGCGCCAGGCTCCCAGGTAGACAGCACCCCCCGTCCCGGGAATCCGGTAATAATAAAGCTAATGTTGGCTGAACGCTGATGCGTGCCAGGTACTCTGCTAAGCTGTGAGCATGTTCAATGTTACTTTGATTTCATTTGGAACAGCCCTCTGAAGCGGGTTCTGTTCCTGTCCTGAGGCCTGGCTGCAAACCCAGGGCTCTGAGGCCTTAGCCAGGAGGCAGCACCCTTCCCATGAGGAAGAGGCTGGCTCTGCCTGGTGCAGCAAAGGGAGTGCAGATCTCGGGGCATGACATACCCGGTCCTGGTCCCGGCCTATGTCCCACCAGCTCAGTGACCTTGGGCAGGGTCATAGGGACCTCAGTTTCCACATCTGTGAAATGGGGGTATTGAGAAGCCCTTTCCCTTGAGTTCCTGGGATAATTAAATGGGAGAATGGTCCCATAGTTCGGCTTTGGGGGCAAGTTGGTCTCTTTCCTAAGGGTTCCCTTGGCTTTTGTAGTGGAATGTTAGGTCAGGACAGTCATATCTGACTGCTCCTTCCTCCTGCAGTCCTCCCATATCTCTTGGTCTCCTCTGGCACTGGGGCTATATTCCTTCTCCCAGGGGAGGCATCTCTACCCAGGACCTATTTCTGGCTTGGCAGAGGCCAATACACATGGGGTGTCCCCAAGAGCCTCACACAGGCTCCTGCCCAGGTGCTCCGCAGGCAGGCAGGAGGCTGGAGGGCCTTTGCCCTGACCTTCCCCACCTTTCCACCCAGGGAACAAGTTTACCAAAGACCCCACGAAGCTGGAGCCAGCCAGCCCACCAGAAGATACCTCTACAGAGCTCTCCCGTGCCACGGTCCTCGACCTGCCCGGGACCACTCGGTAAGGCCCCACCCAGCTCCTGGCCCACCTCCCCGATCTGGGCGGGCGGTATTACCTGCGGGGAGGAGCACGGCCTGGAGCTGGCTAGAGGGTGTGGTGCTCAGCATCTCCTGACACCCTGACACCCCGACGCCCTGTGTAGGCACAGGGTCATTTCCCCACAGACCCCCCCCTCCACACCCTTGTGTCCTCACCCCACTCTGGGCCAGGGAGAATCCAAAGGGACAGAGGAGAGCAAAGGCCCTGCTGACTTCTTTCTACCTGGAGAGCTTCCGTCCCCCCTCAGGATCTAGCCAGATGTTGCCTGGTCTCTGGGAAGCCTTCCCTGGCACCTAGACTCGGTCAGGCACCTGCCCTGTGTGTCTACAAGGCCCTGCACTCAGCTTGTGGCCTGGTCACCAGCATCCGCCAGCGCCCCCCACCCGGGCTCCGGGCTCCTTGACACCAAGGATGGCCCATCTATCCCAGAATCATCATGTCCAGCCCAGGATGCCCCCACGGTGCTCTGTGAATTAAGTGAATCATCCCTCCGGGGGCCCTGTCCACCTTTGCACCCCACCCCTCTTCCTAGACCTCTGTACTTGCTCCAGGCTGGTGGTCCTTCAGCTCCCAGTCCCCCCAGCAAGTGCTGGTCACCACCGTACTAAGTGGTGGGGCTCCCAGACTGGCCAGAGCCAGGCCTCAGGAACTCCCAGCCGGGGTGGGGGACAGTGGACGCCCAGACCGTTCACCCCAGGATCGCGAACAGAATCTTGGCTCAGGCAGCAGGTGACTGTTATCCTGGGAAAGCCAGTGCTGGGCATTTTGCCCGTGGGGAGGACTGTGCTGTGGGGATAGGAGGGAATGTGGTCAGGGGAGCAGAGTTGGCTGCAATCGTGGGCTCCTGACTGCCTGGAGGAGGAACCTAGGGCTGATGCCATGTCGTTTCTTGGCCTCCTTCCTTCCCACAGGTCAGACAAGAACAGTATCTCTGAAGACTGTGGGCCAGGTGAGGAGGAGGACCCTGCTGTGTGTGTCCTGGGGTGAGAGGGCGTCCACCAGCACCCCCCCAGCCGCCGTGGGGAGGAGGCAAGCTCAGACCAGGAGCCTGAAGTCCTAATAAGTTACCCTGCCACTCCTGCCCCCACTCCTGAGGCCTCAGAGGGTTCTGGGAGCTCACTGGGGGGCTGGAGGGGCAGGTGGGACGCACGGGAGTTGGTAGACCTGGATTCTGGCATCACCACTGCTTCTCAGTGTGTCTGTGGCAAGTGGCTTCCCTCAGGCGCCAGGCCTGTAAACTGGAGATACCAGTCTCTGCCTCTCTGGGCTGGGCAGGAGCTTGAGGCCAGCATGACTTTCCCTGGGGTGTTACTAATAAGTTACAGACATAAGAATGTTCTGGAAGGTTTGCTTTGCCCGGCCAAGCTCACGCCCACACCTAACTGGCTCCCTCATTTCCTCCTTGCAGGAACTTCTGGGGAGTTGAGTGGGCTGAGGCCCATTAAAATTGAGCCAGAGGATCTAGATATTATTCAGGTCACCGTCCCAGGTAAGGGACAGATGTCTGAAGGGCTGACCTGCTGCACTGCAAGGACCTCCAGGAATCAAACAGCTCCCAAAGCAGGGCTCTGAATTGGCCAGAACCCCGTGTCCCCTTCTGGGCTATCCGCTCTGTCTCCCGAGGGCCAAGAAGGGGTTTCCAGCCATTGTTTCTCTAGTTTGGTCCTGAGAACAGTGGGGTATGGAATGTGCTTTCTGCAGCCGTGTCTGCCCCTGTGCTGGCAATCCCATCCCTTGGCTCTGGCCATCCTGAAGGTCCCCCACAACCTTCCCTCCTAGGCCTGACTCCCCTGGGATTTATAAAGCAGGAGGGAGGAGAAGAAAAGGTATGGGAATGGGAGGGTCTGAGTTTGACACCAGACTTGGAATCTTCTGAGCCTTGGTCTCCACATCTGTGAAAAAGAGAGTACGCTTGGTCTCTGGATGCTCAGCATGGGGTCCCACAGCTCTCAGGCTCCTGCCTGGCCTCTGGCCTAGCTGGTCACTAAAGCCATCCTCCCAGAGTTCCCAGGCTCGGCTTCCTTAGGGGTCCTGCTCTGTGGGCATGTGGTGCTGGGCTTCCCTGAGGGACTGTGATGAGGTGGCACAAGCAGAAGTTGCTGTTGTCATTTTGTCTCCAGACCCTTCGCCCACCTCTGAGGAAATGACAGACTCAATGCCTGGGCATCTGCCCTCAGAAGATTCTGGTTATGGGATGGAGATGCTGACTGGTAAGAAATGGACTGGGGACCCACCTTCCTGGGCGTAAGAGGGAGAAGGGTGGGCCAGGAAACCCCCAGGCTTTCCTTGGTATCGATTGCTCCCCTCAGGGAAAACCCAGTATATGCCTGACTCCTTGTGCAGCCTAGGTTCTCTTCCAGAGACTTAAAGTAGGTCTTGGTTATGTTAAGTCTGGCTTCTACATCTTTCCCAGAGGCCCCTGTGTGAATTAGCTTGTTCATTTGTTCAGCACCTATTTGCTGAGCACCTACTAGGTACCAGGAGGTCCTGTGTACAGTGCTGGGGACAGAACAGAATACCAAACACATCAAGGTCCCTGTGCTCCCAGTGGAGACAGGGTAAGCAAATCAGTAGGTAAAATAGAAAATCAGATGGTGGGGACTCCGGGGTGGCTCAGTGGTTGAGCGTCTGGCTTTGGCTCAGGTCGTGATCCCGGGGTCCTGAGATTGAGTCTCGCATCGGGCTCCCTGCAGGGAGCCTGCTTCTCCCTCTGCCTATGTCTCTGCCTCTCTCTCTATGTCTCTCATGAGTAAATAAATATAATCTTAAAAAAAGAAAGAAAGAAAGTCAGATGGTGCTGAATGCAGTGGGGGACACCAAGCCAGAAGGGGCTGGGTGTGAGGAGCAGGGGTGCAGTGGTGGTGGGTAGGTAGACTTGGGTGGTTAGAGAGGACCTCACTGAGAAAGTGACTGGAGCAAAGACGGAAGGTGGGGGGTGGGGGGGCACTAGACGTCAGGAAAGAGCTTTCCAGGCAATGGGAATACTATGTGCAAAGGCCCTGAGGTGGGTTATGCCCAGCATGTCCAAGGAGAAGCAAGGCAGCCTGGGTGGCTGGCACGGATTGAGGTGAGAAGGATGAGATCAGGAAGGTAGGTGATGGTGTGGGTTATGCAGGGCAAGTACGGACATTTTAACAGTGTTTACTCTGCCCGTGGGGTTGAGGATAAACTGCAGGGGAATGAGGACAAAGGTAGAAACAGATTGTTGTAATATCCTAGCCAACACGATAGGTCCAGCAGGTAGATAGCAAAGGGGAGGGCATGGGATTCTGTAGGTTTTGTGTTTGTAACTTCATTTAGGAAATGTTCAAAAACATGCAAAATTTAAAATAGTAGTTTAATGAATCTTGTGCACCCAGTGCCCATCTCCAGCCATTATCAACAGATGTTCTGCATTTCTTATAGATCATAAAAGTAAGAATTATTATAGATAGTTTTTTGTTTTTTTAAGATTATTTGAGACAGGGATCCCTAGGTGGTGCAGCGGTTTGCGCCTGCCTTTGGCCCAGGGCGCGATCCTGGAGACCCGGGATCGAGTCCCACATCGGGCTCCCGGTGCATGGAGCCTGCTTCTCCCTCTGCCTATGTCTCTGCCTTTCTCTCTTTCTCTGTGTGTGTGACTATCATAAATAAATAAAAATTAAAAAAAAAAAAGATTATTTGAGACAGCAAGCAGGAGCAGGGGGGAGGGGCAGGAGGAGAGGAAGAGAGAATCTCAAGCAGACTTTACTGAGTGTGGAGCACAGTGTAGGGCTCCATCCCAGGACCCCGAGATCATGACCTGAACCAAAATCAAGAGTTGGATGCTCAACCCACTGAGCCAGTGAGGCGCCCCCCGGGGGAAGTTTTTTAGAAGTTGGTTATCACAAAGACAAATAGCATGTCAACATTCACAGATATGCTAGAAAATGATGTTAGTACTCAAATAATTCAAATTTGGAAAGCTTTGTAGTACAGGATGCAGGGCCAGGCCACGAAACTCAAGGGGACTGGACTGGCTTTTTTCGTTTCCCGTGTGTGCAGTATCTGGCATGGGCTTGATTGGAAGTAGAGGGTGGGGGCGCCTAAGGGTACGAGGCATAGCAGGTGGCATTTAAATGACCAGTGCAGGGGCGCCCGCCTGGCTCAGTTGGAGGAACGTGCAACTCTTGATCTTGCTTGGGGTTATGAGTTCGAGCCCCACTTTGGGCATAGAGATCACTTAAAATGGTGAAATTAAATAAATGAACAGTGCAAAGCGGTTTCAGGAGTGTAATGCTCATCATGAAGAGCAACTGCAGAGAGGTATTGGCGGTGTGGCATTTATGTGAGTTTGGAAACATAAAAACAGTGCTATTTTATGTTTTATTAAAAAATCAGGTGCAGGGGGATCCCTGGGTGGTGCAGCGGTTTGGCGCCTGCCTTTGGCCCAGGGCGCGATCCTGGAGACCCGGGATCGGGTCCCGCGTCGGGCTCCCGGTGCATGGAGCCTGCTTCTCCCTCTGCCTGTGTCTCTGCCTCTCTCTCTCTCTCTCCCTGTGTGACTATCATAAATAAATAAAAAAAATAAAAAATAAAAAAAATAAAAATAAAAAAATAAAAAATCAGGTGCAAAAATGACAAAATGCTAACTTGTATTCACTCTGGCTGTTTATTAAAATATTCTGTGTGCTTTTCTGCACTTTAGAAATTCTTCCCCAACCAAAAATAGACACATGACTGGAAAAACATAAGGTTTCCTGCAGGCCCAGGTGGGTGGTGCCATGTTAATTGGTGACAGAATGAAAGCAGAACGTCTCTGCTCCTTGTCCGCTTCCGTCGTCTCTGTCAGGGAGCATGACCTGGACACGGGAAAGCGTCAGAAGGACCCAGAAGGACCCCGTACGCCTGCTCAGTGAGGAGATGTGCAGGCTCATCAGAGCAGCTGTGGATGCCTGTCAGTCTCCAGCTTCTGAGGAGTCCGATCCCAGGCAGATACTACCTAAGCTCCCGCCCGCAGCACTTGAGAAGTCATGGGGTGTCCGTGGAAAACAGACTTTTCCAGAAGAGCGTTTGTCCAAATGGCAGACAGGTCGAACACCTGCCCATCCTGGGCTCAGTTCTGAAAGAGGTTGCCACGCAGACGACTGAACCATCAGAAGGGATCCAGTGGAGGCACATTCTTTAGGACTGAGTTGGCTCATGGGACACCAGGATCTGGGGCCGACCGTGGGCCAGCTGGGGTGGCAGGGCGGCACGGGGACCCCAGCCTCTTCCTGGGGGAGCTTTCCCACATTGTTTTGGAAAGCTCGGTACTTCCTCTCATATTTATCAGTTGGGTAAAGGTAGCTGCAAGGTGATGCAGTTGGCAGATGCCTTGGGAAAGGGTGCACAATGTAGCCAGGAATGACATTACTTGTGGCCCCAGTCCTGTGAAAAGCTCTGGAGCTGAATGGCCCCTTGGCGTTGTTCCAGGTTGAAGTGGGATATCTTTCCTTCGGTCATGGGATGGGAGTCACCCTGGGAGGGCAGTGCTTTGAGGGGCAACTGCCATGGCCACTCGCCGAGCATACTCCCTGCTGCTGCGGCCATACGCCTTTCCTGGAAGGGGACCCGAGGGGCGCATCCCAGGGTCTGGCCCCACATGAACGGAAGATCGATTGCATACAGAAAAGAAAGAGCAGGCAAGACAAACAAGTACAGCCTCAGAGACACAGAGGCATCTCTTCTGCACCCCTTAATCGGGCCGAACCTCTGTTGAGCATAGTGAGAAATGGGTGCTCCTCTGGCGCTGGTAAGAATGCAGATTGCCAAGTTGCCTTTTCAAGAAATACGTCAGCTTGAAGAGCCGTCAAAACAAGCACCTCTCTGGTAGCTCCCGGGGATCCAGTCCTGGGAAAATGATCTGAAATATGGATCGCGTCTCCCGCACGGAGATGTTCATGACTGTGTTACGGGGGACGGTGGAGAACTGGAGAGAGCCAGCCTCGCCATCAGGGAATTGTTGGTGGCAGCCTCCTGATGGACTGTCAGCGCCGCCAAAAATAGGCAGGAATGGGGAGCACGGAAGGGCACAAAGCTGAGCTGTGTGCAACTGTTGAAAGAATAATCACCGGTTAAACAAAAAGGAAGGGATCGCCGCCATAGTAGCTGTATGAGGTTACGTGGTGTGTCTTTTTGTTTCCTAAGTCAGTTAGGGTGTGCTTTTAATACCTCGGTCGGGGAGAAAGAATATTCTGGACGGGTGGGGCAGGACCGGACTTGGCAACAGTTGAGATGAGCTGAGATGACCTGAGGCTCAGGATGAGCTGAGCACCAGGGGTGGTGGGCCACCAAGGTCTCAGGGCACCGGGCTGTGGGCACAGCACTGGAAGAGAAGACTGTGGGTGTCTCTCTCCATCTGGACACCAGGGAGCTAGGCGACCGAGGACTAGCCTATGGCCATGGTCCATTTCTATTGGAAAGGCGTCTCCTCTTTGGTTTGACAGAGAAGGGGAGCCTGAGGTCTGGCACAGCCAGTCCCTCCACAAGGTCACCCAGCCTTGGGCTGGAACTCAGGTTTGCTGACTGCCTGTCCAAGGCGCCTTTCCAAGCCCCACTCAAAACCTATGAAGCGGGAAGATTCTGAGGCTTTCAGGACCGCCATGGATTAGAAGGGTGTATGTGTGCACACATGTGTCCGTGTGTGTGCTTTTTCTGCTTACATGTGTACATCGTAAAGTAAATGATGCAGGGCTATGTCACCCATATAGGAGACGCTCTGCTGCCCCCTCCTCGGGCAGCTACCAATTGAGCATCCATCCCTCGTATGTCTTTTCTGCAGATGTGCATATGTACATCACTACGATTTTGCACAAATTGTCCCGCCTTCCCTGACCTGGTGCCTTGGACATCCCTAGAGCACTGTGGTGTTTGGCGTGTTATTGATCATTTCTTGAGGATGTTGCCAGTTACTTGCAGTTGAGAATGTGGGAGCCGTGACCAAGTGGGTGGGCTCGTTCAGGGTAAATAGCCCAGTGTCCAACACCTGGGTGGAGAATCTGGCGAGTTCCCCACATTTGGAATTTAGAACCCCAAAACACATGGGTCACAGCCCCCCAGGAGTGGAACCCAACCCAACAGGAGCCCCTCCTTACCGGGGCCAAAGATACCTGGACTTGGTAGACGGCGGAGGTGGGTCCTCTCCTACTTTGGCTTTTCAGATTGTTGCCACAGCCAGGACAATGGCACGTGGACAGCTCATGGCAGGGACAGACACCCTGGCCAGGTCTCCCCCTCATGTCTCTCCAACCCACCTCCTAACTTTGATTGGGGCCCCAGCCCCGGGGACTGATAGTCACCTGACTCCTTGTCATGGGTCACTGCCCAGGAAAACTCCCTGATGGCCCTGCTGGTCTCACTAGACTCCTCTCTGTCTGCCTGCCCTCTTCACCCAGAAATAGCAAAAATACAGTGTATTTGCAGGACCTTCCAGAAGCTGACCCTGAGATAAGGCTTCACATACTTGCATGGGAGGAGGTCCAGGCACACGAACCTGGGGTGGAAGTGGGACAGGGATGGTGCAGGAGTGGTACCGGGCCCATTACCGCTGTGGACAGCTGATTCCGGACCACCAGGGCTGCATCAGCCACACACCGAGTTACGCAGCCGGGCGAGGAGGGAGCTGGGGTAGTGATCCTCTGGATCGCCCTGCATCATTGGCGGAGAGAGCGGCCTGCCAGGCTCTGCTCCTCTGCCCTCACAGCTTGCTGGGGCTGCCACTGCAGCCAGAGTCGAGCCTTCAGGCAGAGCCCAGAGGGCCCAGCATCCGCTGCCCACAGTGTGTCTATTTCCCTGACCAAGCTTTAGGTCTGAGATCCAGGGCTGGCCCTCTGCCTTTTCAAGTCTGCTGAGCATAGGTGCAACCCTCCAGAACCTTCCAGCGCCTTCCAAGCTATGTCCCAACCCTCAGGCTTGCCTGGTGATCCCGGGCACAGGCTCACGGTTCCCTCCATCCTGAGTGAATTTTGACTCTTGGCAGCTCTGCCGGCATCAGCCCCTTGATTTCTGGCTCAGCGTCCTGTATGGGACAGGGGACCATGCCCTATAGCCCTTTTCCCCATGTGCTCCCTCTGGAAGCAGGCGGGAAAGCAGATGGGCACTGGCCAGGAGTCTGGCAGACCTGAGGTCACCTGCTCCGCCGCTCTCCAGCCCGGCTACCCTTCATGGGCTGAAACAGGCCCTTGAAGGCTTATTCCTGTGTGTGAAGGCACCTGGTGACACTTCCCAAATTACAGCCTCCTTCCGGTGGTTTCAAATACTGAACAGCCCTGATGCCTTCCTGGCTCTGGCCCTGGCAATAAGGGGGTGCTGCTGAGGGAGGCCCTGCAGTGTGCCTGTCCAACCCCCCCGGCCCCCTGCACCCCGGTCTGCTGTCCATGCACATGTACTTCCTCCTCCAGCCAAACCTCAGTTTGCAACCACCCCCCGTACTGCACCCCTCTCTCCCCCCACTGCTTTCCCCAAACCCTGGTCTCCATCCTTGGTGTTCCTCTCCTGCAGAAAGCCTCCCTCAGCCCCCTCCCAGGCCACCAGGGGCCCTCACCCCCATACAGCTCCAACACTCCCCTGTTCACGCACCATGGCCTGGCTGCCTGGGTACGAGGCTGGATCTGTTGCTCTGAGCTTAGGTGAGGATCGGTGCCATCTCCTTAGCCAACTGTCTTCACGGCATCGCTGCTGATGGGCATTAGGTGTTCGATCTGGTGTTACAGCAGGACAGGGCTTTGTCTTGTCCCTGAGTAGCCTAGCACCTAGGGCAGAACCTAGAACGTGGAAAGGACCAACTGGGGTCTGGTCTCCAGAGGGGTGCATACCAAATGTGCGAGGCACCTGGCTCTGAACTTGCCCTCCTTGTGTGAAGACAAGGGTGGGGTGCCTGTACAGGATCGAGGTCCCTGATCCCTTGTGGGGGATTGCTATGCCACACCCCACTTGTCTGGCCTGACCTTTGCAGCATACAGCCCAGGAGGTGATGCCTGTGGCTTCCTGGCACCCTCTGTTCTCTTTCAGAGAAAGGCCCCAGCGAGGACCCGCGGCCTGAGGAGAGGCCCATGGAGGGTGAGGCGCTGTCCACCTCTCACATTTCACCCCATCACCCCATCTCTCCTCCCCTCCTGCATGCTTCCCCTCCCTGTTGTCTCTGGTTCTCTCCACCCCAAATCCCCCAACACCCTGTTTGGACGTGAGAGTCCTGCGGGCAGCCTAGGGTGGGCGGAGGTTTATAGACCTGTCTTCCAGAACTAGGAGGTACCTGGTCAGTACAAGCAGCTCTTTCTGGCAAGGGAAATGCGGAGCATTCTCTGTCTTTATTTTTATACACACCCTGCTTCTTTCACAAAGGTCTGAAGTCTGGAGTCTGAGAGAGTGCTATTGAGGCTGAGAAGCACAAAATTGGCTTTGTGTCCGAGAGATCTGCCATTCTCAGGAACACCACTCATTCCCTTCCTGCTAAGTGAGAGTAGTGGAGGGAGAGATCAAAGTGAGGATGGGTCTGTTTCCTCTTGGGAGTATCTGCCCCAGAAATGGAATCGAGTGGGTGTGAGAGGAGAGAAGGGTCATTTCCCTAAACTCAGCCTGCCCTGGGGTGGGAGTAGAAAAGTCACTGCCACCTGGTGGTGGTGTACTCAATTTGCAGGCTTACCATCCCCCAATAGCTGAGTCACTTCCTTGGCTGGTCTAGAGTGACAAACGCTTAGAAAGGGCTGTGGTCATTCTTAGGCTGCAAAATCTTCCAAACCTTCATTCAGGCCCAGTGATACTTTAGACCTGACTTTACAGGCAGATGTTTGAATTCAAGAATTGCAGACCTGTTTGGGGAGCCATTCCTGAGGAAACAGTTTACCTGCCTCCACCACCCCGGCCTTCCCCCATTCCCAAGTCCCAATGCAGGGTCATTCTTGATGCCGGCAGAGCTGGGACATGAGCTGAGAAGTGGGGTGCTGCTGCCCCTGGGGAAGCCCAATAGGCTGCCTTTTGCCTTCCAGACAGCCACGGTGACGTGATCCGGCCCCTGAGGAAACAGGTGGAGCTGCTCTTCAACACACGATATGGTGAGCAAGGAGCCGGCCAGGGCCCCAGGGCAGGTGGCCCTCCCTCCCGCTGCCCTGTTTTCAGAGGGACTTTGGATCCCACTGCGCCCCGCTCTGGGACAAGGCAGGGAGGGGATGGAGGGGCTGGGGCCCATTGGGAAGGGGATGGGGACACCCAGGGAGATGAGACACTGCCCAGAACACCCCACCACCACTACCGAAATGTGGCCCCGGCCTTCTCCATCACAATTGGCCGCAGGTCAGAGAGCCCGTTCTGTCCACTGCTGTAACTGACCTCTGTCCTCAGGGACACCTTCATTCAGGGTCCTCGAGAGGACTCCCACAGAGCAAGAACTTCCCTACTCGAGAGTCCAGGAAGGAGGCTCGGGGGCAGGGCAGGGGAGGCTTTTATTAGGACCCCAGTGGTTTGCCAGGCGCTGGCTAGGGGCTTCACGCAACCTTTCCCAAAGTCCAACAAAATCCCTGTGTCCTCATACCCATTTGACGGACAGGGAGACCTGAGGCCTGGGGAAAGTGTGAGTGGCCTGGGCCTCAGACCTGTCCCATTCCCAAGGTATGGTGTTGGGCCACCCAGTTTTGGTGTCATGTATGGTAGCAGGGGGCTCTCTGGAATCCTTTCTGGCATCACAGGGACAAGTGAGCTTGGGCAGAGCCGACACCAGGCCTCACCAGCCATTGGTGGTTTCTCATGCACTGCCTGAGTATGGGGGTTTAGGGGTCCCCCTGACTCAGGTTCGCATTCCCCAGCTCTGGGGCTCTGCTACCTCTGTCACATCCACTCTGAGCCCTGGTCCCTTACCTGCAGACTGGGGCAACAGGACCCAGCTCTCAGAAAGGTTGGGATGAGGTCAACTAAGCATTGACTCTCAAGAGAGCCCTGGCACCTGCACCCCCACCCAGATGTGGGAGGCTGGAGCCGTGGCTTGTGGCCTCGGAGCCCTGGTGGCCCCCCTACAGTAGCTGTGTCTCTACAGCCAAGGCCATTGGCATCTCGGAGCCCGTCAAGGTGCCATACTCCAAGTTTCTGATGTACCCAGAGGAGCTGTTTGTGGTGGGGCTGCCCGAAGGCATCTCCCTCCGCAGGCCCAACTGCTTCGGGATCGCCAAGCTCCGGAAGATCCTGGAAGCCAGCAACAGTATCCAGTTTGTCATCAAGAGGTAAGGCCTGGGATCCCTGGGTGGCGCAGCGGTTTAGCGCCTGCCTTTGGCCCAGGGCGCGATCCTGGAGACCCGGGATCGAATCCCACATCGGGCTTCCAGTGCATGGAGCCTGCTTCTCCCTCTGCCTGTGTCTCTGCGCCTCTCTCTCCCTCTCTCTCTCCCTCTCTCTCTCTCTCTCTCTCTCTGTCTCTGTGATTATCATAAATAAATAAAAATTAAAAAAAAAAAAGAGGTAAGGCCTGGCTGCAGCCACAGGGGGCCCCTCCAGGCCTGCCTGGCATCTCGGGGTAGCACCAGATTGCCATCTTCATCTTCAGATTGGGGCAGGCTTTTTTATTGTTTTGAAACTGGCAAGGGGAGGGGGGGTTTGGCCACAGTTGGGCAGGCGTGAGGTTTTTGCCCAGGCCTGCTGGACCCGAAGCAACCCTACTGTTTACCTACATGTGGAATGGAAACTGTCTGCTGGCTTGAGATCCTGGACTGTTCTAAGGATTCTCTGGGCATGTGTTGGTATCCTGGGCCAGAGGTATTGCTGAGGGTAATGCCCATTACCCCAGGGTTTTTGTCTTCGAGGGCCCAGTAGAGCTCCACATATCCAGCCTGTGTGCCCAGCTCAGACATAAAGCCCCTGTGGAGGTGGAGGCAATTATTGATTTAGGGCAGGGAGTGAGAGGGGGCTCTGGGGTGACTTGTTTGTTGGTACTGTGTGTTACTGTGGTGTCATGTAAATTTAGGCTTGGTTTGGTTGAAAGTGGCAGGAAAGAGGAGAGTCCTAAGGGTTCTTACCCCTGGGGGATTAGAGGCCCCCAAATTGAGAGATTCATGGCATACCTTCTTGGCAGGTGATGCGGTGTTGGGGGCAGGCCCCCAACAGGGCTTCATTTGCGCCAGGAGGAACAAGGAGTGGGGTTCTCCAAGAGATAAAAATAATGGACATGTGATTTTTGCCTTCCACAAATACATCTTGAGTGCCAGCTGTGCACCAGGCTGTGAGAAGCAGCACATGCCGAGATCTGCCCTCGAGTTGGCCAGTCTCATTGACTAAAACTGCCGTATGATGTCAGGTAGAGATAAATGCTATAACCCATGGTCTGGGGGCAGAGAGGGGCAGGAGGAGCCTATCAGGAAGCATGGCATGCTGATACCTGGTGAGAGACCATTCAGGCAGAGGGAATGGCAGGTGCAAAGGCACTGAGGCATGGGCATGCTTGCATGTTTGAAGACCAGTGAAGCACCAGCGTGGCCATGCACAGTGAGCAAGGGAAGAGTAGTAAAGCCTAGGAGGGAGCAGGGGCCAGATTATGCAGGGTCTTGGTCTAGCTTAAAGAGTTGGGATTTTATCTTATATTTAATGACAACTCACCGGAAGATCCAAGGAAGATTCTGAGAATATGATGCGATCTGGTCTTTATTTTTTTTTTCCCTCCAGCTGTGAGGTAGAAAAGGATCTGGGGGCTGTGGGCAGGCAGGAGCAGAAGCAGGGACCAGCGAGGAGGCTTTCCTCTGGCCCCCGGGCAAGGTGGTAGCTTGGTGAGAAGTCCCATTCAGGCGGTATTCTGAAGATGAGCTGTCAGAATTTGCCGACATGTTGGATGTGGAATGTGAGAAAAAAGGGATCTGAATGGCTCCGGGTCGAGGCTGATCACCTGGGGTGGCGGTGATGCCATCCTCTGTGATGGAGGGGGTGCAGGCAGAGGCTGCAGTCTGGAGTCGGGTCTGATACGGGTTTGTCTGCAGTGTGTGGGGTCTTCCTGCAGGGGGGACGGCAGGTGGATAATGGGACTCACCTCCCTGCTCAGGGGAGAGGTCGGGGCGGGGACAGGACGTTGGGGCCTGAATGTTCTAAACACGTCCAGAAGGGACGTGACCTCTGGGGGCCGCCTGCCACATTCGACCGCCAGACTGAGAGCCAGAAGCACTTGGGCAGCTCAGAGGTAGGAGCCAAGTTCACAGCACGTCCTCACGAGCTGACCTTTCTCATTGTTCAGTGCGGACACAGCTCCCCTCTCCGGTCTCATGAGCATTTTATCATGCCGCTTTACACTTAGAAAGGGAGGCGGATTAGTTGGGTGGCTCTCCGCAGACCGAGGGGCCCTCTCCGGGTGTGAGCCCAGGCGTCCCGCTCCTCCCCGTGACCTTGGGTAGGTGGCTCCAGGGTGTTAAACGGGAAGCACCATGCCACTTCCTGGAGTGGCAGTGGAGGTCAAGGCTCAGCAGAGGGCCTGGCACACTGTAAATACTCAATGGAGATCGGTCTGGTTTTTTTTGGAACGTCAAGTTTATTGGAGTTCAATTATATTTGGTAAAATTCACCGGTTTTAAGTGTATAGTCCTTTGAACTTTGATAAGTTCACACGTCATATAACCACCACCACAATCAAGATGATTGGGGCACCTAAGTGCTCAGTGTTTCAGCGTCTGCTTTTGGCTCAGATCATGATCCCAGGTCCTGGGATCAAGTCCCGCATCAGGCTCCTGGCATGGAGCCTGCTTCTCCCTCTGCCTGTGTCTCTGCCTCTCTCTCTGTGTCTCTCATGAATAAATAAATAAATAAATAATCTTAGAAAAATAAAACAGGGATCCCTGGGTGGCGCAGCGGTTTGGCGCCTGCCTTTGGCCCAGGGCGCGATCCTGGAGACCCGGGATCTAATCCCACGTCGGGCTCCCGGTGCATGGAGCCTGCTTCTCCCTCTGCCTATGTCTCTGCCTCTCTCTGTGTGTGTGACTATCATAAATAAAAATTCAAAAAAAAAAAAGAAAAGAAAAACAAAACATATGGCACAGTCCCATCACCCCAAAACATTCCCTTGTGTCCCTTTGTGGGCCACCCCAGCCCCTGGCGACCGCCCATCAATCTTCCATCATTGTTTTGCCTTTTCCAGAATGTCCTACAAATGCAGTGACAATGTGCCACCTTTTGAGTTAGCTTTTGAGGTTTGCTCATGTGCTTTGCCTGGATGAGGATTTCCATGTCTTTAAAAATAAATCATTTTTTTTAAGATTTTATTTACTTGGGCAGCCCTGGTGGCTCAGCGGTTTGGTGCCACCTTCGGCTCAGGGTGTGATCCTGGAGACCCAGGATCGAGTCCCACATCAGGCTCCTTGCATGGAGCCTGCTTCTCCCTCTGCCTGTGTCTCTGCCTCTCTGTCTGTCATGAATAAATAAATAAATCTTTAAAAAAAATTTATTTACTTATTTGAGAGAGAGCACAGGAGCAGGGAGAGGGACAGAACTGAGAGGGAGAGGTCGATTCTGCCCTGAGCAGGAAGCCAGATGTGGGGCTCAATCCCAAGACCCCAGGATCATGACCCCAAGCTGAAGGCAGACACTTAACCAGCTGAGCCAACCAGGTGCCCTCAAAATCTATCAGTTTTATTTATTTATTTTTTATCAGTTTTAAAAAGTAAGTTTAACTGATTTGAGTTTCCTGAAAGTCAAGCAAAGTCTATGATTTTGAGAGAGCGCTGAGCTGTGCTAGGTGTGGCATTTGAGGGTGATTCTGAGAGATTGAGCACTTAGTATATTTATTTTGTGATTTCTCATTTTAAAAATCAGCAGAAAATACTGCTGGGAATATTAAGTGTAAAGGAGCCACTTGTCATTTATCTTACTTTAGAGAAGGGTGATGTAAATGTTCTGGAATCAGGTAGACATACATCTGTATAAACAACTTTGTGAACCTCCCAAGAACCCCGGGTTATGCTTCAGAGGTGAATTTTATGGCATGTAAGTTCCATCTCAATTAAGTATATGCATTTATCTTCTATATATGTATGGATACAGATACTGGTGCGTATTGGTCTGCTGAGGCTGCCGTAACAAAGGATCACTGACAGGGCGGGGGGGGGGGGAGCACTGAAACCACAGAGATTTATTTCTCGCTGTTCTAGAGGCTGGAAGTCCAAGATCAATGTGTTGGCAGGTTCAGTTTCACCAGAGACCTCTCTCCTTCATGTGCAAGTCACCACCTGTTCACTGTGTTTTCAGGGAGCCTTTTCTCTGTGTGCTCACATCCCTGGGGTCTCTTTCCATGTGATCTATTCTCTTCTGCTTATAAGAGCACCAGTCAGGGGATAAGGGCACACCCCCCACCATGTCCTCATTTAAATTTAACCATCTCTTTAAAGACACCGTCTTCAAATATAGTCACATTCCAAGGTACTGCAGGGTCAGGGCTTCAGCATATGAAATTCAGGGGGCGCACAGTTCGTCCCATAAAAAATACAGAGTTGACCCTTGAACATGCCCAGGGAAGTAGTGGTGGAACGTTCTGGTGGATGTTACGCATTCTGACATGACCACCCGGCATTTGCAGACCCTAGAGGTTCAGGCCACAGACCCCAGCTGCAAGTTCAGGGGTCCCTAGACCACCTATACTTCTGAGCAACTGGCTCAGAATCTGAGGCCCCCCTCCATGACTCCCCAGGGTTCAATAACTAGCTGGAACCACTCATAGAACTCAGGAAGTGCTATATTACAATTACTTCTGTGTCAAGGATAATAATCAAGACAGGCCAAATGAAGAGACACAGAAGTCAAGGTCCCCACAGTATCAGGGCATGTCGCCCTTCAGCACTGAGCTTCAGTGTCCATGATTTTTATTGGGATTCATTATGTTGGCATGCTTGATTGCTTCTAGAAATCAGGAGGGTGGGCGGATATCAGGTAGCTCAAAGCCCTGGCCCTCTGATCACAGGGTGCATCTTCCAGAATCCTGAGTCATCTCGTTAGCATAAACTTAGGTGTGATCCCAGTGTCCCCGCCAGGAATAATAACTCAGACACTCCTGTCCCTGGAGAAATACCAAAGATGAGAGATTACCTCCCAGAAGCCAGAGACAGGAAACAAACTCTATTATATAGCACTGATTCTAAATGCCCTGTTTTCGGGCACCTGGGTGGCTCCGTGGTTGAACGTCTGCCTTTGGCTCAGGGCGTGATCCCGGGGTCCTGGGATTGAGTTCTACATCGGGCTCCCCACAGGGAACCTGCTTCTCCCTCTGCCTGTGTCTCTGCCTCTCTCTGTGTGTCTCTCATGAATAAATAAATAGAATCTTTAAAATAAATAAAGTAAGTAAGTAAGTAAATGCTCTGTTTTCAATGCAGGCCTATTCGCTCTAAGAGAGGGAGGCATGGTCTGGAGTCAGTGGCAGGCCGAGGGCATTGAGGAGATCAGGCTGGCCAGGGGACCGTGGAATGGGGACACCATTCCTTCAAATCTCCCGAAGGGTGTCATGCGGCAGGGGGTTCATGCCAACTGGGGTTCAGTGTGAGGATGGGTCTGTGGGTGAGGCTGCCAGGAGAGGTAATGAGCTCTCTGTCACAGGGGTGGCCAGGCAGTGGCACAGAGGAGACCTTGCCTAGAAGGAAGGCCAAAGGCCAGATTCACAGGGCACCCCCCGCCCCCAATCAGGCAGCCAGTGGATGAGGATTTGGTGCCTCTTCTGGCACTAGGCACCTGGGTATCTGCCCAGAGCTGGGCTCACAGGGCTGAGTGGGGAGGGAAGGAGACACAGCACTGCCCTGGAGTACAGCCTCAGGAGCTAGAGAAGTTTGCATGTAGAACCCCTCCGCCACTACCTCTCCCCCTTCTCCTTATGAGGAAACTGAGGCCAGGAAGTAGAATGGCGTCTCCACTGTCACCTGTGAGAGTCAGGAGCGGAGCAGGGCTCCCAGGCTAAAGTGCTCTGTGCCGACACGTCAGATGAAAGGTCTCTTGGCTGGAGAGACACCCGGGAGAGGGGGCCAGGGCACCTCACTCACCTTCTTTGTGCCTGGCTCCTCATCCTGTAAATGATGGAAACAATACCCACCTCAAGCAGGTCGAGAGGCCTCCAGGACATCCAGGAAGGGCTTTGTGGGGTCTAGAGTTACAGACATGAATGCAAAGCAGGGAGTTGGTCCCCGAGGCCCCAACTCCAAGTGAACCCTCCAGAAACCCCATGGGAACCTTCCCTGCCCTTCAAGATCTTGCCATGTGGTGGGCCCGGCTGCCTCTGCACTTCCAGCCGGCCCTGTGGGAAGCATCCCAGAGCCAAGGGGCGGTGTCGGCTCTGCTTGGTTTGGGTCGAGCCGGCCTCCCTCTGGGCCAGATCCGCAGAGCCCAGCACAGCCCCCCGATGTCAGGTGTGGGTTGGCAGGACAGGTGCCAGGCTGGGGGGGTGCTGGTGTGAGGGAAGGGACAGGAACCCCAGAGCTGGGCTGTCCAGAGCTGGGAGGGCCTGTTGCATAGCTGTGTAGACTCAGGGGTGTGGAATGAGGCTGCAGAGGGAGACCCGGAGGGGCCTCAGTGATTGCCCTGCTGTGTTTTCCAGGCCTGAGCTGCTCACCGAGGGAGTCAAAGAGCCCATCACGGACAGCCAAGGTACCCCGCGCAGGGTCATGGGCTAAGGCACCGGCCAGATGGGTGGGGGTCCCCGGTCTGTGCCACCATCCCCCATCCTTCCTCTCTCCTGGTCCCGCCTCCCCTGGTGCCCCCACCACCCTCCCTGTCGGGTTCCCCCCCAAAGATACCACCTCTGTGCCTGGGTCCCAGGAGCTGACTGCTCACCCTGGCTTCTCTCCCCCCCTCCCCGCCCCCAGAGAGGGATTCCAGGGACCCCCTTGTGGACGAGAGCCTGAAGAGACAGGGTTTTCAAGGTAAGGTTGCAGCTCAGGATGGAATCAGCTGTCCCAGTGCCATGATCTGACGTGGCTTGGGTTTGGAGGGCCAGGCTGGGTGGGAGGGGCTGACCTCCCCACGTCAGGGCCTGGGGGACTGGGTGAGGCTGGCTGGCAGGTGGGGCAGGAAGAGAAGTCTCCATCAGGGTGTAGAGGGGATGGCAGGGCGCAGGGCAGGGGCCGGCCTGCTGTCCATCTGACCCACTCCCTACCAGGCAGTTAGCTGTCTAAATGTGGAAGCCCAAGGAGGCCAAGTTCCCAAGGGCCAGGGGGTTCTGTGGAGGAGAATCAAGAAGGACTGAGAGGCAGTGAGCAGGGAGGAAGATGGATGGAAGGTAGGAGAAGCTTGCACCAATGCAGGCGGGGTGGCAGGCAGGAGAAACAGAAGCAGGGTGTCCGTGTGCATGTGAGGACTGCTCAGGGGTGTGGCCATGTGTCTCCGAGGCCGGTGTTCCCCAGGTGGCCCCTGGCTGATCCCTGTGGCTCTGAGGGGACAGACCAGCGAGACCAGTGACAGGAAGGGCCTGCCCAGGGAGTGGGGCGTCCAGAGGTAGGACCCAGATCCTGGAGGGGCAGCTGCTCCCTGCCCTGTCTCCCTGCCTCCTGGGCAGCAGAACCACCAGCTGTGACGAGGGACCCTGATGGCTCTCAGCCCACTCACAGCTCCTCATACCCAGCCTCACAGCAGAGGGGGTCCTCACCACACCCCCACCACCCAGTCACCCAGAGGTCCACTCCCTTCCTCCCTCCCCATTCTCTCCCCAGGCAGTGCCAGGCTACAGCCTCTTGAGGTCAGCGGCCCATCTGGGGCCCCCATAGCATAGGCTGACCCATGGAGTCCTTAGCTGATACCCCCAGCAAAGGGGAGTGACCCAGTGTCCTTCCCACCGCCCCCCCCCCCCCCAAAGGCCCTGCCCCTAGCCCACCAGGGCACCAGAACCTGCTGCCTCTCATGGGGCCTCTTACCTTTCAGGCTTATTTACTGGTTTGGTGGTTTTCAAATGTCAACAATTAACTTAATTTCCCACTCATGGCTGTTGTCACAACCGCGTGCGTCCTTCCGGAAAAACACATCTCTGTCTAGATGTTCCTTCTGAAGGACTCTGAGGGGCCCACTCGGAGGATCTGATAATTGCCAGAGAAGGAGTTCCCCATAATTAGAAAATCATATTCCTTAAAAGTCCCCAAGTGCCTTTTAATTTAACGGCCCAAATCCATAATTGTTTTTCACTTCGCAGAAAATTATGATACTAGACTCTCGCGCATCGACATCGCCAACACGCTGAGAGAGCAAGTCCAGGATCTGTTCAATAAGAAATACGGTGAGCCCTGGGGCACCCAGGCGGGAGCAACCCGGCGCCCTGGGAAGAGAGGCAGGAGCTTCCCACCTAGAGCCGTGGTCATTTCTGGGAAAACCATTCATTCATTCACGGACATTGCTTGAGCACCTACTATGTACCAGACACTGGGGGTAGAGCAGTGGAGGAAACAGAGCCCCTGCCCTCTCGGGCCCTGTAAACCAATGAGGTAAGACAGGTATTCAGGAACTACACATGGAATCTACTAACAGCGAGGACCTATTCCATGATTTTGCAGGAAAAGAGCAAGCTGCTCGAGAGAGGATAATTTGGATACTTACCTTGGACTGGGAACCAGGGAGGCCTCTCTTAAGGAGAGAACTGAAGGGTGGGTAAGGAGTTAATGTGGCAGCATGTGAAGGCAGGGCAGTCCAGCTGCGGTAATAGCACGTGCAAAGGCCCTGCTGTTTGTCCTTGGAAGGGACAGGAAGCTGAAGTAGGGGAGTCAGGCTGGAGCGGAGGGGGCCCGTAGAGGCTCCCAATCCAGTTACTATGGCCACAGACCAGATCACCCCAGATTGAGCAGCCTAAAATCATGGTGGCTATTATTCTTTCTCATGGGATCAATAAGTCCAGAGTCTGGGAGCAGCTCTGGGTGGCTCTCCTCTGGAGTCTGGCCTGAGGTTGTAGGCAGAAGGTGGCCAAGGCTGGAGGCACCTTGCCAGCATCTTCACTTCCGGTGTTTGCCAGCTGGGCCGGGGGAGCAGCTGGTGCTGGAGTAGCCAGGCCCCTGGGGCTTCTCTCCACGTCTCTGTGCTTTGTCTCCACGGGGACCCTCCGACGTAGCGACCCCAAGGTGGCTGGATTGTGAACCAGTCTCAGAGGCTATGCATAGTCACCTCCACCACATGCTGTTGGTCGAGGTCATTAGAGTCCCACCCAGGTTCAAGGGGTGGGGACAAAGGCCCCAGTTCTCTGTGAGGGAGTGTCGACGTGTTGCTAAGAGGAACATGTGGGATGGGAGAAATATTGGTGCAGCTGTCACTGGACAGTATAATCGGCCACAGCTCATAGCGTGGAAAGTCCAGCAGCCTTCAGGATCCACTGGTTCCAGCAGGTCAGAAGTATCCTTGGTGTCTCTCTACCATGTTGGCATCAATCTCAGGCTGGCTTCCCACTTGCTGGCAGAAGGCCACAGCCGGTCGAGACATCCCACCTACATCGTGGGGAAGGAGAAAGAGAGCTGGTTGCTCCACGGGCTTTCTCCAGAGAGTGAAGGATTTCTTTCCTAGAATTCCCTGAGCCTTCCCCTTGTTTCTCACTGGTCCCCCCTGAGTCACATGTCCATTCCTCACCCAGTCACTGTGACAGGAGGGTTTTGGGGGGTAGAGCACGTGAGCCTGGAGACAGGTGGACACCCAAACTGTCAGCCAGAGAGAAGGGGCGGCGCCCTCACCAAGGAGGGGAAACCTCAGGAGGAGATGATGGGTTCCATCTTGGAAGTGTTGAGTTTGAGGGCTGAGTGGAGATGACCCATAGGCAAGTGGAGATCTGGTCTGCTGTTCAGAAGTGTCTGGATTGGATGTAAACCTTAGGCCATGAGGGTAGAGGAGCAAGAAAGATTATCCAGACCAAAGTCCAAGAAGCCCTGGTGTTTAGAGGTCAGGTCCAGAGGCAGCAGAGTGACCTGAAAGGAGGGAAACTGGGAAAATGGGGCCATGGACATCAAGAAGAGGGCTTCAGGGAGGGCAGCATGGTCATCAGTGCCAGACTTTGTTGAGAGAAGTGCAAGTGTTCCTGGATTTAGCACCATGGAGACTGTAGTGCTCCCTCGCACCAGTGGATTGTGGGTATAAATTTTCCTGTGTGTCCAATTAGTTTTTCATTTCAAAAAGGATCGCCTAGGGACCCCTGGGTGGCTCAGCAGTTGAGTGTCTGCCTTCGGCTCAGGTCGTGATCCTGGAGTCCTGGATCGAGTCCCACATCGGGCTCCCTGCATGGAGCCTGCTTCTCCCTCTGCCCATGTCTCTGCCTCTCTCTCTGTGTCTTTCATGAATAAATAAATAAAGTCTTAAAAAAAAAAAGGATCTCCTAGCAATTGCATGTAAACTAGTTAGCAGCAAAATCAGGGTAAAGAATTAAAAAGGGGGCACATAGGGATGCCTGGGCGGCTCAGTGGTTGAGCGTCTACCTTCAGCTCAGGGTGTGATCCCAGTCTGGAATTGAGTCCCACATCGGGCTCCCCGCAGGGAGCCTGCTTCTCCCTCTGCCTGTGTCTCTGCCTCTCTCTATGTGTGTCTCTCATGAATAAATAAATTAATTAAAATAATAAATTATAAAAACAAAGGGCAGCTGGGTGGCTCAGTTGGTGAAGCATCTGCCTTCGGCTCAGGTCATGGTCCTGGGATCAAGCCTGTCCTCAGGCTCTCTGCTCAATGGGGAATCTGCTTCTCTTTCTCCCTCTACCCCCTCCCCTGCTCATGCACACAGTCTCTCTCTCTCTCTCTTTCAAATAAATAAGTAAAATGTTTAAAAAAAAATTTTTTTAAACAGGCTGACAATCCATCCAGACAGAGTAGGCTCAGGGAGACAAGATAGGGAATGGCTGTGGATGGCTACAGGATTTTTTTCCTGGAGTGACGAATATGTCCTGGAACTAGCTAGTGGTGATAATTTCACCACCTCACATGTATACTCCAAACCCTTGGATTGTGAACCTTAAAATGGCCAGCTGTATGGTTTGGAAATTCTCTCAATGAAAAAAAAAAAAAAAAAAACACAAAACTGGGCTGGAATGATGGCACCAAGACAGGCCTAATAGGAAGCCCTCGAGATTCTGTACTTGATGGATGCAGATGACAGATCGGGCTCTGAGTTTCCTGGGAGCCAGAACAAAAAGGGAAATGAGTCCAGCTATACCATTCCCAGTGTCCCTGAGATAAAAATTAGTTTACTGCACAGAGAAGGTTCTGCTGTTGTTCTTTGCACTGAGACGTGCAGAGATTTCTGCATTGTGTCTTCATAAAGGGACATCCTGCGATGCAGGGGATGATGCTCTATGAGCCCTTTGGAGGGATCCCAGTGAACGCCTTCCCTCTGTCCAGGAGGGACCCCAAACGCAGTCTGCCCTCAGACCAGGCAGGTCCTGAACCAGGGTGAGGCAGAGCCTGGGGTCGGGGGACTTCTGGGGGGCCAGACGTTGTAGGGAAGGGCCAGCCATGCCCACAGGTCCCATCTTCCAGGTGGGCCTGCAGATTCTCAGCCTGTGAGGCTGAGGAACCTGAGCTGCCCTCTCCCCGTGGCTGAAGCCATACGTGCTCAGCCCATTCCTCAGTCCCCCCAGACACTCTGGACCCCTACATGACCCACTCACTAACTCCTGGTCCCCACTGATTGTGCCTTTCTACCGGGCTACACACCAGCCCCCTTAGACCGCCACGTGCATGCCCTCCCATCACATTTGCGCCCCTGTGCCCACACAGCAGCACTGTTCTGGCTCCTGATGACAACTCCTCTGTCTGTTCTCAACAGGAGAAGCCCTGGGCATCAAATACCCAGTCCAAGTCCCCTACAAGCGGATCAAGAGTAACCCCGGCTCAGTGATCATTGAGGGGCTCCCCCCAGGAATCCCGTTTCGGAAGCCCTGCACCTTTGGCTCCCAGAACCTGGAGAGGATCCTCGCAGTGGCTGACAAGATCAAGTTCACAGTCACCAGGTACTCAGGGGAAGGGCGAGGAGGCCAGGCTAGCATGGGGGCTAGGGGGGGGCTCTTGGCCTTGCCTTTGACCTTGCCCTGCCCTGTTCTGCCCTCCTGACTGGTGCCATCCTGGGTCTCCAAGGTGGGCGTGGGGGAGGAGGTTGCAGAAGGGTGACTACAGGCCAGCCAGGGTGCAAGGAACCCCACCTCCACCACCACCACAACAGGCGTGGCCTTCCTGTCACCTCCTGCCCACCTGCAGCACCCACTCACTGCTCTCCCAGCCCCGGGGAGAGGTAGTCAGCCCACTGGAGGGGAGGACACTGAGACAGGTGATTTGTCCGGGGTCACACAGAGCCAGCCTGGTCAGAGCTGGCAGGAGGCCCTGGCCACCCTCCCACACAGCAGCACTGCCACATTGTCATGGTGTCAGCCCCAGTAGTGAGTCCCCGGGCAGCTTATTAAAACACCAGTCTGATGCAGCAGGTGTGGGGTAGCCCCAGACATTCCTGGAGAGCTCCCAGGTCCCCACCCCGCCCCCGCCCTGATACTCCCATCTCTGTTTCTCTTCCAGGCCTTTTCAAGGACTCATCCCAAAGCCTGGTAAGAGGCACTGGCTGCGGGGGGGCCGCATGGCGTGGGAGGCCGGCTGCCGTGCTGGGGGCCAGAGGCTGGAGCCCAGCTTACTGTGGGATGCCAGGCCCTGCCCTTCTGTCTCCCATCTCCTCTGGGCACCAGCCCCAGGTCGGAGGAGGAAGGCCACACTGGAACCTGCGGCAGAGGAAGGGGGTAGCAGAGGGTGGCAGGGGGGTGGGTGTGACTCATGTGCTCCAACCCCGCCAGGGTTCAGGAGGGAGGGAGGGGCCAGACCAGGTCAGTGCCCTCCACGCCTGCTGAAGGGGCCTGGCTGACCTGAGTGCATGGATGAGGTTGGAGACAGGTGGTTCCTAATCACAGAGGGAGGGGCTTCCGCATAAAACTCAGTGGTAAGATGCTGGTAAGTGCTTCCGCCTTTCAAAGCGGCCACCCCCTCCATCTCCTCCATGGGCTGTGTCCTGGCCTCCCAAACCCCGGATAAGGGGGGCACCTGGCTGGCTCAGTTGGTGGAGCACACAACTCTTGATTTTGGAGTCGTGAGTTTGAGCCCCACGTTGGGCATAGAGATTACTACAAGAAAACAAAAAGTGAGAAAAGACCGAAAACCCAGGATCCCTGGGTGGCGCAGCGGTTTGGCGCCTGCCTTTGGCCCAGGGTGCGATCCTGGAGACCCGGGATTGAATCCCACATCGGGTTCCCGTGCATGGAGCCTGCTTCTCCCTCTGCCTGTGTCTCTGCCCCTCTCTCTCTCACTGTGTGCCTATCATAAAAAAAAAAAAAAAAAAAGACCAAAAAACCCTGAGTGAGCAGAGACAGTCTGTGTCCCTGCAGGGTGATGTGCCTACGTCGTGAGCACTCTGGGCTGGCCAGGATCCCCAGGGCTGAGGCTGCAGATGCCGAGTTGCTGACCGCAGGTCCTGTGTATGGAGAGATGGGAAGCCTTGCGGCCCATCCCCAGCCCCAGCCCCACCCCGGGAGACCCTGCAGCTGGCCCAGGCCCTTGGGGAGGCTTTGCTGATGTGCTGAGAATGGGGGGATATCTGGAACCTAGAGAGCCCTGTGGAACAGGAATCCAATGTCATGGTCACAGTGATGCCCCCCCACTCCCACCCCAATGCACACTGACCCCTGCACCCCAGAGCTTCCAGTCCCTGGGCCCAGGCCTGACTTGGTGGGCTTCTGGGGAAGGGGCAAGAGGCCATCAAACTGCAAGAGGGCAGGACTTACTGAGGGGCATAGAGATGGGGCCACTGCTGTTGTGCTGAGGGACCCCAAAGAGGAGGAGTGAGACTGGGGGCTCCCTTCTTTCCAGCCATGGGAGCCAGGAAACACCTTTCCTGGTGTCACCCGTGGCCCCTGACCCATGCCTGCCTTGGGACAGGATGCCCAGCCCTCTGTGGACTTGCTCCGGGACCATGGTGGGCAGCCTGTGGCAGGGGCCCCAATCTGCCAGGCCCCGGGGCTGATTGCTGAGCGCCCTCGACTCATCTCCCAGCCCAAAGGGGGTTTGTGCCTGTGTCGGGGTCAGTGTTGGGCAGCAGAAAAGGAAGCACAGACCCAGCAGTGGGAAGAATGGCCAGCCTCCCTCTGCTGAGGGACAGCAGAATGGCAGTAAGGCAGTCAGTGCTCCCAGCCCCTGCTTCCAGAAGGAAGGGTCTTCGTGGGGGCCTGAACCAGTAGCTGCTCGGGCAGGGCAGGGGCAATGCACAGGGGCAGCGCTTTGACTGTGACCTTTTCCTGTGTGCTTTGATGGAGGAGGAGACTGAGGCACAGGGAATATCAGTGACTTTGCCCGGATGCCCCACCTGTAGTGAAGGAACTGTTGGCACCAAAGCCTGGCTCCCTGCAGGGAGGCCCAATGATCCAGGTGCGATGTCATTCCGAGCCGCCGGCCGGGTGGTGGAATGTCGGGCTTTGGGGATGAACACAGCGGGGCAGAGGGGCAGCCAGCAACCTTCACACTGACCACGGAGCTTCCGGGCCCTTCCACTAACAAGGGCTTGCCCTCCGGCTAAGGGAGCTGGTGGTCCATTTGCTGTTAGAGCAACTTCTTGAAGCCTCTTGGCCAGTCTGCCTTCCCCTCGGCCTTTGCTTTGGCTCCTCTGTGTGCAGAGAGCTCTGGGAAATGCTTTCTTGGCCTACGTGGTGTGGAAGAGGGTGGCAGGCTGCCTGGAAGAGGAGATGGGAAAGTAGGCCTGGCCCAGCCCTCAGGGTGCATCTGCCAATGCCTTTCCAGGCATTGGCACTCCAGTCTGGGTGGCACCCTGGAGGGGCCGGGACAGACGGGGTGGCCAGCCAGCTCTGTGCTTACTCATGCCACTTGTCCTGCTAGACTGGGAAGGCGTCCAGGCTCACAGGGGCCTCTGAGAGCTCACCGGAGGTCATAGCCTGTCCCCAAACCCTCCGTCAGATAATCGCAAAAGCCTGGCACAGGCCAGCTCCCGGGGAACCGGAGCAGGAGCTCAGGTCTCTGGGGGAGGCAGGACATTAGCAGGTGCCATAGTCTGGAAGAAGGTGGGCTGAACCAGATGCAGGTGCCCTGGGCATGTGGAGGGGTGACAGAAAATCTGATTTGTGTTGTGGGTCGGGGACAGCACGTGGGCCATGGGAAAGCACAGGCTGGTGTTCAGACAGACCCAGGTTCAAATCCCTGCACCCTCTTTTACTAGCCTTGTGACCCTGGGCTCATAATTTCACACCCCCAAGCCTCTAATTGCTCATCTGTATGATGGAGAAAGGCATACCTGCCTCCTTAGGTGATTGGACTTGGATAAAGGTGGGCAGTGACAGGCGGCTGTGGAGGAGCTTCATTGTGATGCTTAAGTGAGACATTTGTAAGTCCTTCAGCCCTGGACCCGCTGTGATAGGAAGTGCTCAGCCATTGGAGGTGACGGTTGTTATTCCTGGGGCTTAGGAACGCTTCCTGGAGGAGGTGGCATTGAGCAGAGCCTTGGAGATGAGCAGAACAACGTGCAGTGCTGACCTAGGGCCCAGCCTGAGTGAAGGCACAGAGGGCCTGTCAGGGGATGTGACAGAGGGGCTGTCAGGGGATGTGGCTGGGCACAGGTAGGGGGTGAAACCAGCATGGCCAGGAGGGTGTGGTGTGGCGTGGCAAAGACACAGGCCTTATCCTGGGCACAGCAGGGCCTTCAAGATACTTTCCTGTTTCTTTTGTCCTCTTCCAAAAGTACGGAATGAAAACTCAGAAGCACAGGATTTGTAAAACTAAACCAGATTCCTACCAAAAACCCTCATTGCACAGTGGGAGAATCTGAGTCCATGTTCATCCTCTTTTCCCTGAACTCATGTGCAGGTTCCGGAAAGATTCATAGTGCCAGGGAGATAGGGACAGGGGAGGGCCTACCAAGTTCTTGAATGTTGGTACCTATAAGACATCCCTGGACAACTGTCCATGCAGATGGTTGTTGCTCCCCATTGAGGCTTTCCCAGGGCCTGGAACCTTCTATGAAACCCACCTGTGCAGCTACTTGCATACAGCAGAGGGTTTGAGCAAGAGCAGACCAGAGAGGGCACGGCCAGTAGGCGGTACAAGGATGGGAGGGCGGATCAGGGGTGCGCTGGGGAGGTGCAGGGGCGTGAGGTTTGCCGGGGCGGGGGGGGGGGGGGGGGGGGCATCCCTGGGAGGGGAAGCCTGTGAAGGATGGCTCTCAGATTTTCTAGGTCATTTATTAAAGCCTCCCAGAGAAGCCTTTCCTAACAGAACCATCCTGAGAAAGTGAATTCTAAAGGAAATGATACTTTGAAGATCAATGGGTCGTTAAACCTGGGGCTTTCCCAGTGCTTCCTGGAATGTGTGCTGGGCGGAGTGGGGCGAGGGTATGTCAGCTCCTGGGCCAGCTTTGTTCTGGGTCAAAAGAGATGAGCCCAGGGACCTTTAGTAATGTCCCAGCTGGGTACATCACATCTGCCCTGGGGCCTCAATTCTCCCCCTGGTGTCTAGTAGCCCTTTCTGCTCCTGCTGAGTGTTGGCCAGGTGCCTGGCTTATAAGATGGGCTTGGGCCAAATCTGAAACCGTGGGTGGGACTTTGGATCTCAGGTCAGGAGAGTTGTGGGCCAGGGGCTTGATCGATCCCTAGGGGTTGGGGATGCTGGCTGGAGGGGGTCTGATGGGGGGGAGCCCAGTGCTGCAGATGGATGGCAGGGCCAGGCCCTCCACTGGTACCGGGCTGAGCTCCAGCCCTGCCCGCAGTGGCCCAAGTGACCAAGGCCTGACCTCAGGAGCCCTAGCATGTGGGCCCAGGAAAGGTGCACACCCTTGGAGCTGTTTGCCTCCTCACTGGGCGGCTCCTCACCTAGCACACACCTGCCTGCAGGGGCATTGCATTAAAGCAGGGAGGCCAGGCCCAGCGTGGAGCAGGGAGGCAGTTGCCTGGGGACTGCACAGGAGTCCCTGCCCACCTAGCCCCAGGCACCCAGCTCTCGGGCACAGATGTGCATCAGGGGCCACAGGCCATGGGTCCCCACAGAGCACAGTGGTAGTATTTGCTGTGGAGGGGGATCTGGGTGAGCCTGGCACCAAGTCAAGGCATTCTCCCAAAACCCAGAAGGGCTCATGGCCATCAACACCCAGGACAGCAGAGGAGGGTGTTCAAGGTAATGCTGAGAAGAAGCAGGGGCAGTGCAGGAAGGAGAAGCCCTCGTAACACCACAGAACATTCTAGTAGGTAATAAAAACCTGAAGGGAAACACAGATATGCGCCCGTGGTGGAAATTTGGAAAAGACAGAACTCTAAGTGCCCAGATGGCTTTTCACTTTTCATTTTTATGATGATACATTTCTTCCAGATTTTCCCCCAAGCTTTTTAATTTTACATCTCACTGTTCTATAAATTAATGTACATACACACTGAAAACATAAGCATTCCCCGATGTTTTTAAAACTCTTTATGATATTCCTTCATCAGTCTGCTTCATAGTTATGGAACTGTCCTGTCCCCCAGGGGTGGACATTGGACACCACCTCACACTGTGGACACCTAACCTAACATCTACGTCATGCTTATGATCTGCCAGTTACAAAGCCTTCCCAGAGCAGCACATGGGATCCTCCCCAATAATCAATCTTAAAGGAAGAACCTGAGTTTCAGAGAGGTTAAGAAACTTGATCAAGGTCACACAGCATGTGCCCTTGCTTCCGGATCTTTCTTCCACAACAGGCAGCACTTTGCTGCTGCCTTCTGGCTGCCAGAATCTATAACAATGACCCTGCCTCTCCCTCCTTAGGCGCAAAATTAATCCATTGAGTTTATTCATTTGTGCAACAAAAATCTATTGAAGGGGCATCTGGCTAGCTCAGTCAGAAGAGCATACAGCTCTTGACCTTGGGGTTGTGAGTTCAAGCCCCACGTTGGGTGTAGAGATTACTTTTAAAAATTATATATACATATATTTATATATATGTATGTATGTATAGTGCCTACTTTATCCCAAGCAGAATCTAGGAATACAAAATAGACAAAAAATTTCTACCCTTGTGGAGCTTATTTTCTAACGGGGAAGCTAAGAAGGACAAAGCAATGTATTCAATAGTGAGAAGCAACATGGAGACATACAACACAGGACTGTCAAAAAGACAATTTTAAATAGGCCAGCAGGAGTTGAGGCCTGAAAGAAATAAGGGTATCAGCCATGTAGAAATCTCCACCGGGGGAAAAAAAAAAGAAAAGAAATCTCAGTCGAAGCATCCAGGGGAGGAGTTAGTGCAAAGGCCCTGAGGCCCTGGACATATTTTGAAAGTATACAGCTATCAGGATTGCTGATGGTGGAGAGTATGGGATGTGAGCAAAAGATTTTGTCCTGAGCAGCTGGAGGGCGAGAAGGGTCCGGATCTGAGTGTCAGGCAAATTAGACATCAAAGTGACCAGGTCAAACCAGATCAATAAACTATAAATCAGAGTGTCCTGCTGGAGACGTACAGGTGGGAGCCATTCCACATGTAATGTGTTTGAGTCATGAAACTGGATCACCGTGGGGATGAGTGTCGACAGTTGGAAGGGGTCCAAGAGAGCCCTGGGCCCTCCCGCATTTAGATGTTGGAGATAGGGCAGTCCCGGTGGCGTAGCGGTTTAGCGCCGCCTGCAGCCCAGGGTGTGATCCTGGAGACCCGGGGTTGTGTCCCGCATCAGGCTCCTTGCATGGAGCCTGCTTCTCCCTCTGCCTGTGTCTCTGCCTCTGTGTGTGTGTGTGTGTGTGTGTGTGTGTGTGTGTGTGTGTGTTTCTCATGAATAAATAAAATCCTAAAAAAAATAAAAATAAAAAAAATTTAGATATTGGAGATAGGAGGAGAGACAGGCGGGTGGCCATGGACAGGCCAAGTGAGAAACTTGGAGGGACCACTGAACCACGGACTGCATTCAAGGTCAAGTATGGGAGACCTGAGACTGGACCATGGGGGTTGAGTGTCCCCCAGAGGTCATGGGCAGTGTGGTTAAGAGCAGTTCTGGGGAGGCGACCTGAGTGGAGTAGCAAGCTTCAGAGGGAATGAGAGCAGAGAAATGGGTCGCAGCAGGGACAGATGGCCCTTGAGGGGCAGGAGAGAGATGGGGCGGGTCTATCAGCTGAAATGGGATCAGGAGCGGGTTTTAGAGGTAAGAATAGCCACAGCATGAGTTTAGAGAAATGAGTCAGGGGGAGGGAGGCAAGAAGAGGGACACTCCCTCCCCTCCCCACCCCCCAAAACAGGATGGATGGAAGAGGGGAGCTGAGAACTGTCGGCAGGCGATCGCCTGCCGACTCTTCCTAGGGGGACAGGGACGTGATGGGGCAGGGGCGGTGGGTCCCAGTAGGGGTGAGAGACTGGTGGTGTCAGGTCCCAGAGGCAAGGGTTAGAAAGATGGGAAGGGACAGTCCTGTTCCATCCTATGGGCCACCTTAGAAGATGGTCGCCACTGTAGGTGACACAGCAGGTCGAGGCACAGAGGGCCGGGGGCTTGGAAAACGTGTGTGCGCAGGTGGATTGGTCCCCAGGAAATGCAACGGGAGCCTTGAGGGTGTCCTGAGCACCAGACCCTAAGGTCAGTGCCACCTGCAGGCATAGAACAGCCCTTCTGCCCCCTGGAGACCCAGTTCCCTGCCAGGCCACCCGAATGTGAGACCAGGGGAAGGCAGGCATTCCACAAGAGCGGGTAGCTGTGAAATGACTGTGCCCCGCTTCTGCTGAGCACCGCCCACACATGCCAGGCCCCGTGGAGCCCTCCACAAGCCTGTCGGGTAGACGCCGCCGTTGACATCCCCGTGTCGCGGCTGAGCACACTGAAGCTGCAGGAGGCGGCCTGGCTTAGGACGGGGCCTGGGACACCCCCAGGTCTGTGCTCTTCTGGGCAGCGGGGGAGGAGGGTAGCGAAAGAATGAGGCCAGGATTAGAAAAGGCAGAGACCACAACTTTGCTGGTGACTCAAGTTTTATCTTGTAGCATTGGAGGCTTTTTTTTTTTTTCAGTCAACAAAATGATAGGATCAGGTTTGCATTGTCTTAAAATTACCATGGTAACCACGCCTCCACCCACCACTGGGTGGATTGGAAAAGCAACACTGGGGCGCGTAAGCCAGGGAGGGGTGAGGAGGCTGACCCCAAGCCGGAGGTGGGTGGTGCTGGGATGTAGAGGTGGCAGCAGTGTGGGAGGGAAGCCGGGCGGAAAGTTCTGGAAGGATCACGGTGGTACCCATGCTGCAGGCAGGGTCTCCGGGCCCGTGGACCTCCAGGGGCCAGGGAGCCTTGGTGGGACCTGACTGGTGCTGCTTTAGCGCAGGGTGGTGAGGGGGCTGGCCACGGTCCCTGTGAGGGTGGCCGCTGCCACCACCACTCAGACCAGCGCATGGTCAGTGGACAGGGCCTGCGAAGGACCAGAGAGAGGCGGAGCCCCAGGGAAAGGAGATGGAGGGATTTGCTGGTAAGAAGATCTGAGAGCAAGGCCTTTCTGGGAAAGGAAATAACTTTCTAGAACTATTCTCAAATAGCAGTAGCAAAAGAAAGGCTAGTGAGGTCCCTGTCCCTGGGGGCATCTGAGTTGATACTGAGTAGCCACTTCCCACCGGGGCCGCTGGGTTTCCCAGCAGGAGCCACTGTGGCTTGACTGTCACCTGCCTGGAGACCGGAGCCCTGGCCATCTAGAAGCGGGAAGGGCTGGGAGGGGGGTCCTCACCCACCACATCACTTCCCAGTGCCGCCCAGCTCCCTCCTGGGCAAGCGCAGGTGTCCCCCACCCTGCCGGCCGAGGGGACCCTCCGCTAAGAAGCCAGGAAGCGGCCCCCCCACCCCAGAGCAGGGGCTCCGGGTCCCGGAGACCGAGCAGAGCTGCCGACTTCCTGTGTGACTCCAGCAAGTCAGGTTTGCCTGCCTGGGCCTCGGTTTAGCTCCCACTGAAGTGGGAAGGTCCCAGCGGGGGGCGCCCCGGGGCGCAGGGCAGGGCAGCGGGGAGCACGGGTGGGCCAGAGGCCGGCCAGGCGGAGCGTGGAGGGCCTGGAAGGCCTGGCTTTGCAGCGTGTTCTGGACTCTGCAGACCCGGCCTTGGCAAGCTCTTCCGCTGACGTCCCCGCGGCCGGAGCCCCAGTGCCCCTGCAGGGCAGGGCCGACGTCTCGGGAAGGGTCCCCAGCTCTCTCCGGAAAGTCCCCTCACAGCCTTAGTGTGAATTTTACCTGAAGGAACGTGTTCAGTTCCATTCTGCTGAGGAAAGGAAACCGTCACACTGACGCCCCAGAGGCTGAAGTTGGAGAGGCTGAGCGGCGAGATGGCCAAGGGCCTCCCACGCAGGGGGCTGAGATCCTGCTCGCAGAGGGGGAGGCACACGGAGGGCTCTGCTGGCCCTGGTCCCCACCGGGGCCCCTGCTGGGTCTCTGTGAGGCCTCAGCAGGTGTGGCGTGGGGTGGGCTTCCTGGAGGAGGGGACTGGCGTGGGACTGCTCCCAGCGCAGGGGACGGGGAAGGGGTCTGCCGGGATGGGGGTGCTAAGCCCCTCTCTGCCCCCTCAGGCACCAACTCCATCACTTCTGGGCTGTGTGATGGCAGATAAGTGAACTTCCCGTCTCTGGACCCCCAGGTCACTCGGAGCAAGCGGGGACACCAGCGGTCCCCAGGCCCTCCACCCTTCGGCCGCCCCCACGGTCATTTCAGCTTCTGGAGATGGTCCCACCCTCCACCTGCGTGTGCCCCCCCCGGGGGGGCCCTCCCCACACCCTCGCGCCCGACGCTGTCACGCTCTGGAGAGCTCAAAATAAAACCCCTTTCTCGAGTTTCTAAAGATATCCCAGTTCCAGCGCCAGCCACATGTTTCTCCACTTAATTATCTCTGCTTTTCTTTGTTAATTAGGCTCCAGTCGCAGTCTCCCTGCTGCCTTCCCGGGAAGAGCTGGCATCTGCAGGGCGGGGCCCGGAGGCCTTTGGGCAGGTGCCCAGCTGCCAGGCCGGCCTTGGCCCTCTGCCTCCTTTCTTCCAGGCAGGGCAGCGCGGGGGGCCGCTGACCACCGCCTTGTCGGGAGGCCCCTGCCTTTTCCTGGCCTGTGGTGACCCAGCAGGGTCGTGGCAGCCCTGCTGGTTGGGGAGGGGGACCCCGCGGTTCCTGAAGGTTGTTAGGGCTGGGGGCTCCACGGAAGGGAGGGGGGGCGGCTTCATGCTCCTGCCACATTCCAGAAAACCACATTGAAACCAGTTCTCCAGCTGGGACCACCCAAGCTCTCAGAAACAACCAATGCCTTTATAATTGGGCTGGAATTGAGATGGGAAGCGTCGCCACCAGGCACCACGTGCTGAATAGACGTTCTCGCTGGTGCAGAAATGCATCTCTGAGCCACAGGGGTGGAGGCATGGGCACTTAGGATGGTTCAGCCTGTGTGGTTTACTGGGTGGACTCCATCTTTCTCATGGGGGGAGGTCTGGTGACGAAAGAGGCCTCCTGGTGGGAGGTGAGAGTAGGAGACAGGCAGTCCTATCCTTCTGAAGCCCTCAGCAAGCACGGGGACCAGATACTCCCCTTTGGGAGCTCAGGTGCTGGGCAGTTCCAGGGCTGCAGTGAAGCCAGGGCACTAGGCTGGGTGCTGGGCTTTCGATCAACACCAATTGGAAAAAAAAAAGCAAACCCTGCCTCATGGAACTGACATATGGTGTGGGCGCAGAGAATAACGCACAAAGCATAATAGTACGTTAGATGTGTGCTCAGGAGAAGCGGGCCAGCAAATGGTAGACGGGGTGTGTATTGTCGGGGGGTTGCATGTTAGCTAGGCCATGGCCTGGGAGTACTTCGGGGTGTACTCGGGGTGGTAGTGAGCCGAGGAGCTAGGGAAGAGCAGTGCATGCAAGGAAAACAACTGCAAAGGTTCACCTACCAGGGTGTCAGAGGAAGAATGGGAGGACATGGTAGGGGAGGAGGTAGAAATGGGGAGAGAAAGCAGATTGTGTGAGGCTGGATGAGAACATTGGCTGTTGGGGCGCCTGGGTGGTGCAGTGGGTTAAGCGGCAAACTCTTGATTTTGGCTCAGATCATGATCTCAGGGTCATGGGATCGAGCCCCACGGTGGTCTCTGTGCTCAGTGTGGAGTCTGTTTGAGATTCTCTCTCTCTCTCTCAAAAAAAAAAAGAAAAAAAAAACTAATAATAGTAAAAAGAACACTGACTTTTGCTCCCAGGTCAGTGGGAGCCAGTGCAGGCCTCTGAGCAGGGGAGAGAGGGAATCCAGTTTAGGATTGAACAGAATCCCTCTGGCTGCTGGGTGAGGATAGCCAGGCTAGAAGCACGAAGAGACAGGGTGGGGAGACGCTAGTGACAATCCAGACTAGGCCTGGTGGTGTGGGCAGAAGTGGGAGGGCCGTGGGGAGTCAGGGGCTCTGGGTAGAGTTTGTAGTTAAGCCAACAGAATTTGCTGGTGTGGGCTATGAGTCAGAGGAGTCATGTTTGACCTCAGGGATTCCAGCTGGGCTTCTAGAAGGATCGTGGTGCCGGTAGCTGAGACGGGGCTCGTGCAGGAGGAGCCAGCTGGGGAGGTGTGGGGAATCCGGCCCGTGGTTTGTGGGATGTTGCGTGCAGGGTGTCCCCTAGCAGCACTTCGATGCACAAGTGGGGGATCAGAGGTAGTATCAAATATAATGAAGTATAATTTGGGGAATCACGAGTATGTCGCTGGTTTCTAAAGCTCTAAAACTGTACATCCCGGTGGCTCAGTCAGTTAAGCATCTGCCTTGAGCTCAGGTCATGATCTTGGGGTCCTGGGATACAGCAGTGGTGGCTCCTCAGTAAAGCCCAGGCCCCCTCCACAGAGTTACAGATGCCACACAGATGGGGCAGGAGAAAAAGGTGTGCCCTGCCCACTCCAGAAAATAAGGCAGCCCCGAGTTCCCATTATGTGCTCTGTGCAACTGAGATGATGTCCCCGTGATGTCTCTGGTGGTTGGAAACAGGAAGAGTGACACCAGCAGAGGGTCCCGGTTGCCAGGGGAAGGAGATGGATTTGCCCCCAAGGACAACGCAGAGTCCTCAGCAAGTTTTAAGCAAAAGGATGGCAGGGGTCCCCTAGACTCTTGATCTTGAGAATGATTGACGTGACTTGCAGAGCAGAGAACGCTCTTGGGGAGGCCAAGCGGGAAGTTCTTGCTGCAGAGAGCAAGTGAGATGAGCGGTTTGGAGGCCTAACTGGCCGTGGGGTGGGCCTGCCAGAAGTTTCTCTGGGAAAGTGGCCCTTGTGGTGGCCATCTGCATTTGTGGGTGAGGGGGCCACATGAGGCCGGGACAGGTTTGGACCAAAGTGCCCCGATTTAGTGGTTTAAAGCAGCACAGGTATTATTTTTCCCTGTAGAGTTGTAGAGCTAAGAAACCCCAGATGAGCCTTGCCAGGCTCGAATCAGGATGTCAGGGGCAGGTTCCCTCTGGAGGCTCTGAGGGCAGAACCTGTTGCCTTGTCTTTCCCGGCTTCTAGAAACCACCTGTGTTCCTCAGTCTGGGGAGGGCTTCACTCTGACCTCTGCTTTCACTGCCCCGACTCCTGCCTTCAACCTTCTTGCCTCCTTCTTAGAAGGACTCTCTAAATGTAAATGTGATTACATTTAGGACCCACTTTGGATAATCCAGGATAACCTCCCCATCTCAAGATCTTTACCTTAATCCCACCAGCCAGTGTCTTCCATCATGTAAAGAAAAGTTGCCACAGATTTGGGGAACTAGGATGGGAACAGTATGGGGCCACTACTCAGCCTGCTCCTGGGTTGGAAGCAGCGACCAGGAGGGGACCCCAGAGAAGGAAACCCAGAGAGGAGGGAGACAGGTTGGAGGGAGCTGTGCAGAGGCTGTTTGGGGATGTGCAAAATCACAGGTGCTCCAGGAGGCAGTTGGAAATGTGGGTTTGGGGACTAGGTGTACAGAGAGGGAGAGAAAAAACCTGCAGTGTAGACAGAGTAGGAGAACCTGCTCTCTCTTCCCTCCCCCCGCAAGTGGAAACAAGGTCCTGATAAGCAGTCAACAGGATCATAAGTCTGGGTTTTGAACACTCTGTCCTGGACGGGAGAGGCTGCTGTGCCAGCTGGTTAGACATCTGGGGCAAGTCCCGGCCCCCACGTACTCTCACTGTGTAACCCGGGCCAGGTAGCTGTCTGTGTGCCTCAGTTTCCTAGTCTGTAAAATGGAGGTATTCACAAGGCCAGCCACAGAGGGTTGTTGGAAGGATTAAGTGAGCAAACCTATGCAGAGCTCGAAGAACAGTGCTTGACTTCTCTAACAAGCATGGCATGCCCGTGGTATTGGGCATCACTGCAGGTGCTAGGGCTTTAATCATGCACAGGTGAAAGCAGACAGGTGTCAGCCAACAGGGAGCGACCACACTCCTGTGTTTGGCTGTAGCATGGGATGCTGTTGTGCAGTCACTGGATCGTGTTCTGGAAATCACCCCCGTACCCCCCCGGGGATGCAGCAGGACGTGCATTCTCTCTACCACTGGCCTGTGCAATCAAGTGCCCAGATCTGTCGTCTTTCCCAAGAGGGGCGCTGTCGTCCTGTGCATCATGCTTAGTGCACGGCCTTCTGTGCCTGGCCGGTCATGGCCACAGTTCAGCCCAGGGCTTGGCCGGCCTTGGGGCAGTGACGTCAGTGACCTCTGCTGTGTAGCTGGGACCTTGGAGGAAGGAATGGGAGAGGAGACAGAAGGAGGTGATTCCCCTTGGGAAGGGTCATGTGCGTGGCTGGCACCAGGCAGGATCGCCTCTCCTGGGTGAACCCCCACAAGAAAACCTGGTGTTTGCCCTGCCAAGCCTGGCTGACAGGTTCAAGCCATAGGGCTGCAGGAGATTTTGTAAGAACGCCCCAGAGAAGGTGCTGGGCCGTCCTCAAATGGGAAAGCAGTACCCAGGGGTTAGAGAGACCAGGTCTTAGTGTTAGCACCACTGATTATGGACCTTGTGGCCTTGGTGACGTTGAGTAGGCACCTTGACTCCTGTGAGCCTCAGTCTCCTTATCTGTAGAATGGGGACCATAGTACCTGGAGGTCAGGCTTGTTGTGAGGAGTGAAGGGCAGATTTCCAGGCACGTTTTCCGGTGGGCTTGTCATCAGCAGGTGTGAGATCTGCATCCCAGTGTCTGGCCACTGAGAAGGCAGTGGAAGGGCCTGGTAGCCCCAACACGGGACGCTCTAGCCAGAGAGCCCCGTCAGCCATTGTTACGGCTCTTTGGGTGCAGCCTGTCAGCTAGAGGTCACAGAATTGGGCTCTAGGGAAGGGCAGGGAGCGCCTTTCCAGGGAAAGGAGATGGACTGATGTGGACACAGAGCCGTGCCCGAGGAAACTCTGGGGGAGAAGGCTTGCTCTCTTCCCTCTGTTCTCCCCATCTCCTCTGGACCTCATGCATGGACCAAATCAGTCATGATCCATGGTTTAAGACCCACTCTGCCATTGTTCATCCCTGCATGTGACCATTGTTTGGTTGATTGATGTAATATTTGTTTCATTTTGAAATAATTTTTAATTTCCAAAGAGTTGCAAAGATAGCATAGAGTCCCCAGATATGAGATAGAGTCCCCTTTGACCCACCTAGGGTCAACAGAACCACGTGCCTTTGTCAACGCTAAGAATTTATCCCCAGGCACCTGGGTGACTCAGTCCATTGAGCGTCTGACTTCAACTGGGGTCATGATCTCAGGGTCCTGGAATTGAGCCCCAAGTCGGGCTTCCTGCTCAGCCGGGAATCTGCTTCTCCCTACTGCTCCCCCACTCATCCTTTCTCTCTCAAATGAAATTAATAAAATCTTTTTAAAAAGAAAAAAAAAGGAACTTAATCTTGATCAGTACAATAAGATTAACTAAACTGCAGGCTTTATATTTAAATTCCGTGAGTTTCTCCACTAACACTTTTTACCTTCCAAAAGCCACTCTAGGTACCATGTTGCATGTAGCATGCATCTGTTTTTAAATATTTTATATAAAGAAAAAAATAAAAATAAAAAATAAAGATTTTATTATCTATTTATTCATGATAGACACAGAAAGAGAGGCAGAGACACAGGCAGAGGGAGAAGCAGGTTCCCTACAGGGAGCCTGATGTGGGACCCGATCCCAGGACCCCGGGATCATGCCCTGGGCCAAAGGCAGATGTTCAACAGCTGAGATACCCAGGTGCCCCATGCATCCGTTTTTAGTCTTTCATTCGTATTCTTGCTCATTCGTCTACTTGTCAGTGAATATTGCAGTGAATCCTGTGAGCCCACCACCCTCCGAGAATTAGAACACTCCAATAAGGTGCCCCCACCCCCATGCTCTCCCTCATCTTGCCCTCCTCTCTCCCCTTATCCGCGGTTTCGTTTTCCGAGCTTTGGCCACTCGCGGTCCACTGTGGTCCAGGAGCAGGGATTGTCCTCCTGATGGGTCATCAGGCCAATAGTAGCCTAACTCTGCATCCTGACGTCCACACTGCTCACATTCCGTCATTTCCCCCACGCAGGCGTTTTATCCTCTCACATCATCACAAGAAGGGGAAGTACACTACAATCCGGTATTTTGACAGAGAAATAGACCACATTCCCACGACTTCTGTTACAATATGGTACAGTTAGAATTCTGTTTTGTTATTGTTCATCTCTTACAGGGCCTGATACTTTGTCATCGGTGTGTACGTCTAGGAAAAAACATCTAGTGCATATACAGTGGCCTTATTTTGTGTGATTTGCCTAAACCAAAATGGTTTCCTTTCACTTGCTTTTTACTTTTTTTTTTTTTTTTTTTTTTTTAGATTTATTTATTTTAAAGAGGGGCCGGGTAGGGAGTGCAGAGGGAGAGGAGAGGGAGACTCTCAAGCAGACTCCCTGCTGAGCGTGGGGCCCCAGCCCACGGGGCTCGATCTCATGACTTGAGATCACAACCTGAGTGGAAACAAAGAGTCGGTCGCTTCACCGACCGAGCCACCCAGGCGGACCCCGCTTTTTACTTCTCTAAGCAAGGTGTGTCCTCATGTGCCAGGTCTGGACTTGCTTTCCTCACTTGCCCTTATGTAATGCGATGCTGGGCCGGCTGCTCCGTGGGGTTCCAGCGGGTGACCCTGCCACTCTGCCGTCCTCAGCTACTTGGGTTGCTTCCGTGGCGTTCCTGTTAGGAAGAGTGCCCCTAGCACTCTTGACCATACTTCCTTTGACACATGTAAGAAGTTTCTCTGGGGGGTGAGAGCCTCCACCCCACTGCCGCACATGCTTGGCCTCTGAGCCTCAGTTTCTCCGTCTCTAAAACAATGACGGAATTCCTGCTGCACCGAGGCAGGTGGAAAGGTAATGCTGAGCCCATCTTCTTTTTTGATGAAGGCCCAGAGCCAGGAAAGGAAGGTGTTGCTTGCAAGCCGCCCACCCCCCAAGGGTGGGGGAGGGCACGAGGTAGCTATTCCAACCAGGTGGGGACCCCTGTGGAGACCCAGCCCAGGCCTGGAAGAGAGGAGGGGATGTGTGGAAGCCCTGGGAGAGGGGAGAGGAGGAATCGGGCTCCTCCCTCTCACCCCCCCCACCTCCCACCACCCCACCCCCACCCCCGCCCCTCCTGCGCGCAGACACCAGTCTGAGCTGCCGACCTCAAGCTGGTGGAGAGGCCCCGGCTGGCTGTGCCGGGCTCTCGTACTTTGCCCTGGGAGGGGGCTGTGGAACCACTGCGGGCAGCACCCCCGAGCCAGCTGGGTTCCACTGCGCACCTGGCTCTGCTAGGATTTAATAAGCTTGGTTGCTTTCTTCCCTCAGGCCAAACTGCCTTAATCCTGGGGCTAACAGACGCGGATTAGAAGGGAGCAAATGAGAGCTGCTGGGGCAGGCGGAGCCAGAGAGGAGACCAATAAACCGGAATAAGAGGAAGAGAGGCAGAAATGCCCACAGGGTGGGCCTGTCATCAAGGGTGTCGCTGCCCTGGGGGTAGGGGGCAAAGGTCCCTGGTGGGTGGGTGGGGTCCTGAGGCCGAACCCCCCCCTCATCCCCGTCCCCTGCCCCACCGTGTGCTACATCAGAAAGAGCTATTTGAGTCAATGGCCTGCCCCCAAATAGGTCCAGCAAACCAGGGGATTTGAGAGAATAAGCACCTGTTATCTGAAAGAGTCTCACATGTCAAGTTTAATTCCCCGAGTCTCCAGGATAACTGAAGCATTGATCTGCTAATAATGTCAGGGACGGCCTGACTCTGATGGTGGGAGGCCTTCAGCTGTTTTACATGTGACATCACGGGATCCTCCTGGGCAGGCCGGGATTCCCATCTGGGGGATGTGGAAACAGACCCAGAGAGGTTGAGTGACTCTCCAAACACCATATAGCATTAGGTGTAGAAAAATCGAGATTGCCTTGCAGTCTGCTGAGCCAGGGGCTCCCATGTCACCAGTCCTGGGCCCCCCTTTCTTCCCACTGCATACAGGTATCCAGGCGGATACCCTGGGGGCACGCACACTCCACCTTGAGCCCTGACTATGACCTCTCCAAATGGAGAACATTCTGAAATGTTTACAGACACCAGTGTCCTTTATAGCCAGCCTGGGTTCAGGGGAGCTCTGGTAGGTCCCCCACAGAATAGGTTTGGTGACTTGGGCCTCAAAGCAGTAAGACCAGCCCTGGGGACCATGCCAGGCACGGCCGTAATGTCATCACTTGGTTCTCGTGGCCTTCTCTGTTGTGGTAGCGACTTTCCAAATGAGGAAATCCAGTGGTTTGGGGAATTGTTCAAGGTCACGAGCTAGCTGAGTGAAGTAAGTCAACTGGAGAAGGACAAACATTATATGTTCTCATTCATTTGGGGAATATAAATAATAGTGAAAGGGAATATAAGGGAAGGGAGAAGAAATGTGTGGGAAATATCAGAAAGGGCGACAGAACATGAAGACTCCTAACTCTGGGAAATGAACTAGGGAAATGAACTAGGTGGTGGAAGGGGAGGAGGGCAGGGGGTGGGGGTGAATGGGTGACGGGCACTGAGGGGGGCACCTGACAGGATGAGCACTGGGTGTTATTCTGTATGTTGGTAAATTGAACACCAATAAAAAATAAATTTATTTAAAAAAAAAAAAGGTCACGCGCTAATAACAGAGGTAGGATTTGAACCATTTGAACCCAAGCTGTCAGCTATCAGAGTAAACACTTAACTCCTGGCCATTGGGCTGCCCTTCAGACTGGGTTTATGGCTGAGGCCCCACAGGGCCCCAGTGACTGAGCTCTCTCCACCCCACCCCGTGTCCTCTGAGGCAGTTTCCTGGTCGTTTATTGCCCGCAAACAGACCAGACTCCGGGGGACCATTCCCCAGTGACCCAGCAGGCCTGGCCACACCCTCTTCAGCTGGTGAGTGTGTGACAGTGGTGGCAGGAGCCTGGCTGTTGGGAAGGGGTCTCAGGACCTGCCCACAACCTGCCCAGTGGGCCACTTGGCTGGGCCACCCAGGCCAACAGGGAGCATGGCTCTCCTGCTTGGGGCTGGAGCAGGGACACCAACGCTGGGCAGGGGCAGGGGTTCTCCGCCCCTGTGGTCCGCCTTTACCACCCCATGTCTGCTTCCCTCTGAGCACCCAGACGGGCAGGGGCTGTCTCCCCTCCAGCCCCAGCCAGAGCCTACCCTAGCCTGTTTCATTCAAAAACATGTCCTTGGGATCCCTCGGTGGCGCAGCGGTTTGGCACCTGCCTTTGGCCCAGGGCGCGATCCTGGAGACCCGGGATCGAATCCCACGTCGGGCTCCCGGTGCATGGAGCCTGCTTCTCCCTCTGCCTATGTCTCTGCCTCTCTCTCTCTATGTGTGTGTGTGACTATCATAAATTAAAAAAAAAAAAAATGTGTCCTTTAAAAAAACAAACAGCATGTCCCTACTTTCAAATTAAATAAAAACAGAACAATAAAAATGTTTTTTAAATTAATAAATAATAAAAATGAAGAGTTAGGAGAAGCCAGGAGATACCCTTCCTGAGGCCTGGTGGTGTGCACACAGGATGTATTTACTACCCAGCAGCACCTAACCCCCCAGCACCCTCCAGAGGTGTCAGGGAGTGCTACCAGCGTCCCTCAGGCTGCCCAGGTCCCACTTTGCTGACATTTCACTGCTCCCACCATTTCCATCAGGACCCGACTGCTCTTCCTCTTTGTGACCCATGGTGTCACTCCTCCTTGATAGCCACAGCCTAGTCTGGGGGTGCTCTCCCCTCCCCCTCCAGACCAAGCAGGACTTAGACACTGATGTGTTTTTAGCACCCACGGGATGCCAGGGGCCCCAGCACACAGAGGAGGCTGCATCCCATGGGTAGTGTGGCCATCACCTCTGGGAAGCCCTCCCTGATTCTCAGCTGGGTTAGAGTCCCCCCTATGTGCCCTGAACTGATAGTTATCAAGGCCAGTGGGTCACCACATGTCACTCACCATCCCCTGCTTGGGACCAGGGCTGTCTTCTGTGGTCTGTGCTAAATGCCCAGGAACAATACCATATCCAGGCGGGATGGTCTTCGTGAAATATTTGTCCAAGACAAATATTGTGTCAGGACAGTGAACAGAAACACTGGGAGGGGACATTACACAACCCTCACGTGGCAGGGCTGGCACAAGCCTGGGTTTGTGGCTTCAGGTTCTGTGCCCTTCTGGAGCCTGGTGTGGCTTCTACCAAGGTGAGGCTCAGGCCTGCCCCGTGTGTGCTTCTCTCTGTCCACACAGCCACCAGAGCCTCGAGGCCAGGGCAGGGTAGCAGAGACACACCTGCACACACAGGAGACCGCCGTGTCCCCAGCCACAGTGACCTCAGCGTGCCGGGCTCGTCCTTGAGGTCCTGTGCACTGCCTGGCTTTGTGGAGAACAGCCCTGTTGGCCCTGCCCTGGGTCCCAGAAGAGACAGAGACTCAGGACTGTGAGCTGATAGGACAAGAGATTTAAAGGAAACATCCCGAAGATCAGCCCTTCTTTCCACAGACACAGGGAGACCGAGATCTTGGGGAACCCAGAGCTCTTGGTCGGACAGATGGACTATTCCAGGCACTTGGCAGCTGTGTGGTCTTGGGGAAGCTATTTAACCTCTCTGAGCCTCTGCATCCTCGGCTGTGGGGAGGGGTGGCCATGATGGTGCCCGGGAAAGCTGCCAGCAGAGCATGTGACACTCTTTTATGGGAATCCAGGCCGTCCTTCCCTGTCCTGTGGGATGCCGCATGTCTCTTCGGAATCCCGGCCACCAGAGGAATCCCTGGTGGCAAGGGGGTGGGGTGGGTGTGGAAAACCTCTGCCGCCTCCCTGCAGGCTCTCGGTGGCCCTGACCCCAGAACTGTGTCAGCTTGTCCACAGGACCTGGAAGAGGGTCAGGTAGATGCTTGTCAGTGTGGGGTCCTGAGGACCACCTGGAGGGCGGATGTGGAACGACGGCTCTACGTGGGGCTGAGTTCCGTGGCTTGGCCCGGCTGGTGGGGCCTTACTCCCCGAGAGGGGGACACACGAGGAGGACGTTGTGTGGGATGCGTGACGTGTGCAGGGTCTCGGGCACCCCGGGGGCTGGGTGGCCACGGTTGAAGGCTCTTCTGCAGGAAGTCTGAGATATGGCACATCTCGTTTCAGGGGAGCGTGGGCATGACCGGGACCACAGCTGGCCCGCCGGCCTTCGGGGGCCCAGGCAGCAGGGAAGGAGCCCCGGGATGAAGGGCATCAGGCTGGGAGGGGGGCCCTCCCCGGTGGGTGCGTGGGGAGGGCTGGACACACACACACACACCCGAGGCCAGGCTCGTCCTGGGCGGCAGAGACGCGGCGCAGAGCCCAGCCCAGCCCGCTAGGCGCAGCTCCTGACTTGGCCTCCAAAGCTGAACTGAGTTCTGTGAGATTTTCCACATTAACACAGGAGTTGTTTTTCTGCACAAACTCCTTCTGTCTGTCCTGCCCCGCGTCTCCCAGGCCCTGGCTCCCGGCCTGCTTGCGCCCCACACCCACCCGTCTGCGCGCCTGCCCCGAGGCCCAGCCAACTCCCCAGCCCGGGGCAATAGCCTGCAGGCCCCTCTGCCCCCGGGACCCCTCCATCCCATCCACGCCCTTTGCCTCCCCACTCCCCACACCCCCCAGCCTGGCCCAGGCCCCATCTCAGGGCTCACCTGACCTGCTGCTCCTTCAGACCGAGGATGGGAGCAAGGGGAGCCAAAGGTCCAAGAGCAGGTGCCCACAGAGGTCTGCCCCGGGCCCTGGGTGCAGAGGCTGCAGCCCCCAACACTCCCCCTGCATGCCTGACTCCCTGGTCACAAGCCTCAGGCTCAGGCCCTGCCAGGCAGCTGGAGCGAGTGTCTGACAGCCCCGCTCAATCCTGCCAGTGCCCCTGGTACCACCTTGTGCGTCAGCCCAGGTCCAATAAACCATGATCTTTCACCCTTTGGTGCCCTCGCCTGCGTTACTTCCTTCCACACCTTCCCAGCCCACCCCCATCCAGCAGAAGCTGCCTGCCTGCCTTCTGAGAGGACACTCAAACAGCCTCCCCCAGGAGGCCTGCCCAGATTTGCAGAGGGGGGTGGGCACCCAGACTCCTGCCGCGTGTTGCCTGTCACACTCATGGGTGGATACTGTGTGTACCACCCCCACTAGACTGGGAGTTCCTCCAAGGAGGGTCACTGCCTCTCCAGCCTCAGAGTGCTCCATGCCTGACACGGGTCGGGGGTAGGGGGTCCTGTGCTGGGGAAGTTGTTCAGAGAAGTGGGGATGGATGGGTTGATATAAAGACAACCGGGGCCAGAAACACAGCTGCCTGATGATCATCTCGGTGGGCAGGGCTTGGCACAAAGGCTCCAGCAGGTGAGGGTTGGGGATGCCATGCAGGAGCCCATCCAAGGGCCCATCTGGGTGCCACCCTTCACAGCCCCCCTGTCTTCCTCTTGTAGATGAAGATGACGCCAACAGACTAGGGGAGAAGGTGATCCTCCGCGAGCAGGTGAAGGAGCTCTTCAATGAGAAATACGGTCAGTGCGTGAGGAGCAGGGCCCATGGGGCAGGGTGTGTGGGACAGGGTGTGCGGGGCCGCCTTCCTTGGCTGTCCCTCCTTCCCTCTGCAGCCAACCTGGTCTCCTCCACTTCCCCCCAGCTGGCCTGCCTGCTTCCTGGGGACACAGCTGCCCTGCCCATGACTGGTGGGAGCCTACCCGTCTGAGGAAGGGGAAAGAACCTGTCAGGAGCGCCCAGGGCAATGGTGGTGGTCAGCATCTCCACTCCTGTACGGGTGGGCTGTGCGGCAGAGCCCATGCCCACTGCCAAGGGCTTTGCTTCTGCATCTGCCCAACACACACTGAGCTGTGGGGCAGGGCCCGATCCCTGACCTCCTGGGGCTCAGAATCTGTGAAGGGAGGTGGACACAGAATAGGTAAGGGCCATGCGATGCTAGGTGAAAGCATCCTGGGTGCTCGGGCGCAGCCCAGGTGGGACAATTAATACAGTTACAGGGCACCTGACTGGCTCAGTGGGTAGAGCGTGCGACTCTTGATCTCAGGGTCACAGCTTCAAGCCCCACATTAGGTATAGAGATTACTTAAAAATAAAATCTTTAAAATAAAATAAAATCTTAAGATAATAAATAATAATAATATGGTTACAGCCAAGTACAGTTGAGCTTTCTAGATCATTGAGCTGCCAGACTGTGTATGCTAGATGCTTTGTATATGTTACATTTTATTTGTGATGAGTTTAGTATTATTTCCATTTTGTTGCAGGGAGACAGGCAGTGATAAAAAATATGTTTAAGTAGAATTTTGGAGAGTGATAAAGGAGAAGACAAAACTCAAAACCCCAGTAGCAGGACAAGGGGGGGTGCTGGGCATGGGGGTGGAGCAGGAAAGCCCCTGGGAAGATGGGACACATTAGCCCAGACCTAGTGTCAGGAGGGAACACACAGGCCAGGAAAAGCTTGCCAGGCGGCCAGGACAGCTGGGTGACTGGACACCAGCTAGGAGACCAGAGGGCCTGGAGTAAGCAGCTGGGGGAGGCCCCCGATGTGCAGGGAGGCCCAGGCAGGCCTAACGAGGAGTTGGGGTTTCACTTTGAGAGTGAGAAGCAACTCTGCTGGTGGTTGGTGTGTGTGTGTGGGGGGGTCATCCTTTTCACTTATTATGAAATCAAAATTCAAACGTGTACAGATGCAGGAGGACAGCGTAGTGAGCCACCCCATCACCCAAAGCCAGCTCCTATGATCACTAGCATCTTGCCAGTGTCACTTCTTCTCTTTCCGTGTACACACTTCTAAATTTTTGAAAACAAACCCAAGACACCCTTTCATATCATCCATAAATATTTAAGTAAGAACTTTGTATTTTTTCTAACATGATAGTAGATTTTAGGCAGACATCCTCATTTGTCAGTTCCAGGTATGCACACTTCACAAATCAGGCACATGTGAAATCATTGCACCAGGCACATGTGGAAGCATCTGTTTTAATGGTCAGCACTGGGGATTAGATTTTTACTTCTGCTAAGTGGATTTTTAAAAAGGGTGTGTGTGTGTTTTGATTTTTTAAGCTCTTGATTTTTTAATCAAAAGCTTTTGATTTTTTAAGTACAGTGGCTGCTGAGCTAGAATGTGCCAGGATCCAGCCCTTTCCCTAGAGGGCTTACTTAGCCTCTAACCTGGGGACAACTTCTCCTTGCGTTGACCCACTGTGTCCTGTAGGTGAGGCCCTGGGGTTGAACCGGCCCGTGCTGGTCCCTTATAAACTGATCCGGGACAGCCCTGACGCCGTTGAGGTCACGGGCCTGCCTGACGATATCCCCTTCCGGAACCCCAACACGTATGACATCCACCGGCTGGAGAAGATCCTGAAGGCCCGGGAGCACGTGCGCATGGTCATCATCAACCAGCTCCAGTGAGTGCCCCAGTGCCCAGGGCGGGGTGGGCAGAGTGGGCAAGGGCCATGGGAAGAAGACTGCTTGCATCCGGTCGGGAAGTTCCCAAAGCAGGTGCAGCCAGGAGACGAAGGGACAGACACAGATAGGCAGGCAAGTGCCTCCTGCTTGCAAGGAATCCAGGAGACAAGCTAGCTTAACAGTCTCATCTTAGATATGCGGAAACGGGGGGCACCTGCTTGAGTCAGTTAAGCATCTGACTTCAGCTCAGGTCATGATCTCCGGGTCCTGGGATTGAGTCCTGTATTGGGCTCCCTGCTCAGTGGTGAGCCTGCTTCTCCTTCCCCCTTTGCTGTTCCCCCCTGCTTGTGCTTTCTTTCTCTCTGTCAAATAAATAAAATCTTTTCTTTTAAGATTTTTTTTTTTTTTAGGATTTTATTTATTTATTCATGAGAGACACAGAGAGGCAGAGACAGAGGCAAAGGGAGAAGGAGGCTCTCTGTGAGGAGCCCGATGCAGGACTCAATCTCAGGTCCTTTGACTTGAGCCAAAGGCAGATGCTTAACCACTGAGCCACCCAGGTGCCCCAATAAAGAAAATCTTAAAAAAAAAAACAACACATAAACATAAGGAAACTGATACCCAGAGTGAGGAAAGGGCTGGTGTAAGTCATGGTGGGTCAGCTGGAACGCAAACCCAGCTATCTTACTCCATCCAAGTCCCTATAACACAATACGACACACCAGACACACCAGGTGGCTTATAAACAACACGCATTTGCCTCTCGCAGTTCTGGAGGCTGGGAAGTCCAAGATCAAGGTGGTGACAGATTCAGGGTCAGGAGAAGACCCGCTTCCTAGTTCCTAGACAACCATCTTCTCGCACGAGTCCTCACATGTTAGAAGGGGTGAGGGAGGGGATCCTTGGGGGTTCAGTCAGTTAAGCATCCAACTATTGGCTTCAGCTCAGGTCATGATCTTGGGGTCGTGGGATTGAGCCCTGAGTAGAGTCTGGTTCTGTGCTCAGCGAGGAGTCTGCTTGAGGATTCTCTCCCTCTGCCCCTCTCCCTGCTCATGAGCACATTCCTCTAATAAATAGATCTTAGAAGAAGAAAAAGAAGAAGGTGCAAGGGAGCTCTCTGGGGCCTCTTTTCTGAGGGTACTATCTCCTTCTAAGGGCTTCTCCCTCCTGACCTCATCTCTCCCAAAGGCCCCACCTCCCAATATTGCATCGGGATTAGGTTCCCACATACAAATTTGGGGTGTGGAGAGGACACAGACTTTCAGTCTATAGCTCCAGATGTTCTGATTCTAGCCCCTTCCTGCTCAGGCACACAGCCCCAACATTCATGGGTGTTTGTTTGGCTTTTTCTAACTATACCATTAATTTTTACCCATTTCAATATACTTATAAAATAATATTTAGTACTCCCATCCTCCAGAGATAACTGCCACCATGTATCCTTATGGTCTTTTTTTAAAAGTACAATAGTTTATTAGATTATTTTTAGGGGCACCTGGCTGGCTCAATGCAATGCTTGATCTAAGGTTTGTGGGTTTGGGCTCCACATTGGGTGTAGAGATTACTTTAAAAATAAAAAATAAAAAATTAAGAAAAAAATTAAGAACACAAATAAAAATAAATCATACCATAGTTGCTATGACTCTAGTTAATAATAGTTTATTGCACGTTTGGAAGTTGCTAAGAAAGTAGATCTTAAAAATCATCAGAAGAAAAAAAGATTTTGTGGGGTGTCTAGCTGGTTCAGTCGGTAGATCATGTGATTTTTTTTTTAAAGAGAGACACCGAGAGAGAGAGAGAGAGAGAGAGAGAGAGAGAGAGAGAGAGAGAGAGAGGCAGAGACACAGGCGGAGGGAGAAGCAGGCTCCATGCAGGGAGCCTGACATGGGACTCGATCCAGGGTTCCCAGGATCACGCCCTGGGCTGCAGGCGGCGCCAAACTGCTGTGCCACCGGGGCTGCCCGATCATGTGATTTTTAATCTCACGGTTGTGAGTTTAAACCCCACATTGGGTGTAGAGAGTACTTAAAATCTTAAAAAATAAAAAAAGATTTTGTAACAATGTATGGTGACAGATATTAACCAGACTTACGTGGTGATTTCACAGTATATACAAATACTGAATCATTATGTTGCACACCTGAAACTACTCTGATGTCATATATCAATTATACCTCAATAAAGGGGTGCCTGGGTGGCTCAGTCAGTTAAGCATCTGCATTTAGCTCAAGTCATGATCCCGGAGTCCTGGGATCGGGTCCTGAGTCAGGCTTTCTGCTCAGCTGGAAGCCTGCCTGTGCCCATCTCCCTGCCTCTGGCTTGTGCTCACTCTCATGTGCTCCCTCTCTCAGATAAATAAATAAAGTCTTTAAAAAAAATTATACCTCGATAAAAAGAAAATACAGCAAACTTGAAAACACAAAAACATTTCTTGGAAACTTTTCTTGTTTCCAAGAAAAAAAGGAGATAACCATAACTAACTCTCCTCTTTAAGGCTAACACCGTGTGATGCATTGATTTTGAACTTTTTCCCCTACTCACATTTTCTATTCAATTTTACATAAGATGTTTTATTTTTTTTTTAAGATTTTATTTATTTATTAGAGAGCACTTGAGCGAGCAGGGGGGAGGGGCAGAGCAACTTGCTGTTTCTCATCTGGCTGTCTTTTTTTAAGGAATTTTTTATATTATTATTATTATTATTATTATTATTATTTTAAGATTTATTTCTTTTATTCAGAGAGAGAGAGAGAGAGACTAGAGGCAGAGACACAGGCAGAGGGAGAAGCAGGCTCCATGCAGGGAGCCTGACATGGGACTCGATCCCGGGTCTACAGGATCACACCCTAGGCTGCAGGCGGCGCCAAACGGCTGCGCCACCCGGGCTGCCCCCTTTTTTTTTTAAATATCATTTATTTATTTATTCATGTGACACACAGAAAGAGACAGAGACATAGGCAGAGGGAGAAGCAGGCTCCCTGTGGGGAACCTGATGCGGGACTCGATCCCAGGACCCTGGGATCACTCCCTGAGCCGAAGGCAGACACTCAACCACTGAGCCACCCAGGCGCCCTCTCGTCTGGCTGTCTTGTACATGCTCGAACATTATCCACATCCTTCATGATTCCCTTTGGTGACTGACCCATCATCTGAATAGATGGACCATAATGTCCTCTACTGATGGACACTTAGGCTGCGTCTCATTTGGGAGGGGGGGGTTTGTATAAATAATGCTAAAAGTAAAATAATAAAATTATAACTAAAAGATATATAAAAATAGTATTTTGATGAATATGCATTTATCTAAATCCAGGCACACATTTTTTTTTAATTGATTTATTTAAGTCATCTCTACACCCAACACAGGGCTCAAATTCATGACCCTAAGATCAAGAGCCTCATGCTTGACCAACTGAGCCAGCTGGGCACCCTGGGCACATATTTCTGATCACTTGGTCAGGTGACACTGTCAATTTCTAGACCAGGAACCCAGCAGCAGAGGGGTAGCTGGCCTGGCAGGACACTGCATGGTCTCACGGGTGCTCACCATTTCCATCCGGGTCTTAACTGGCACTCCAGTGGCAGCCACAGCCTCTCATCTCATGAGAGGTATCATCCACATTCAGGGGGCAGGTGAGAAGAGAGGAAGCACCATTTTCTAACTGCCACCTCCTTTCTTTCTGTTTTAGACCTTTCGCAGAAATCTGCAATGATGCCAAGGTGCCAGGTAAGGTGGAGACTGAAGAGACCACCTCACTGCCTCTTGGGGACCAGGTCTGTGGGCAGATCTGGCCCAGGTGGCATGTGGTGGTAGCTGACCACCCTGAGGAAGTATAGTGCCCTCTGCCCAGTACGTCCCCAGGGAGCCTGCAGGTGTCCGTCAAGGGGGGACCCTGCCATAGCACAGCTGAGTGTGTCACCTCAGCTAGGGATGATGGGAGCAGGCCAGAGCCAGGAGGAGAGGACAGTAGGTGGGATCGTAGAAGCCACCTGGGGAGGACAGGGACAATACCAGCAGAGGGGGACAGGCCGAGTGGCTGAGATGGGCTGGGCATAGGGGATACCCCACCATTCTCCCTGCATTTGCAGAACACACACCTGCACTAGACATTGTCTCTTAGAACCTATGAGTTCACAGGAAGCTGGGAGACCGTCTGGTATGATGGTTCTGCCTGAGAAGATGTACCCCAGGGATGGGGGGTGTTTCCCTGGGTGGGTGATTTGGAGGCATACCACTGATTAAAATACACAGATATAGTCCCAAACACATTGCGCGGCTGGGAAGCTGAAGCCCAGAGAGGGAAGGGGGGTTAGCAGGGCCACAAGGAGACTTGGTGGCCACCCTGAGCCATCCATCTAAGCTGCAGTCCCAGCAAGTGCCCAGTGGGCACTGTGATGGGCCCCCATCCTGGCCTGAGACCCGAGGCCCCACCTAGAATGGGCCTAGGGTGGCACAGCCCAACCAGGAGCCCCCTCCCTCTGTCCTGCACTGGTCACACCAGATTTGTAGTAGGGAGGTGACAGGTTTGGGAGCTGTTCTAGGTCAAAGGCAGAGGGGCAGAAGACTCTGCTGAGGCCTCGGGAGGAGAGTTTAGGACAAATGCTCGGAGCACAGATGCCATAACTTGCATCCACCACTCCACCATGGCCATCTTTGGGGTCTTAGAGTGACCCCAGGTTGGCCATGGCCCTTGGCCAGCACCTCTGCCTTCATTGTTCATGTGAGGCCTCCTACAAAAATCCCTTGTCTCTGCTGGCCCATTCCCTGAGCTCCTTCTGCCCTGAGTCTTCTGTTTCCCAGGATGTCTGTTTATGCCATGTCACAGACCCCCCAGCCTCTGATTTGTCTCCGCCAGTTGGACAAACAGCCACTTCATGGGCCCAGCCAGTGTTCATACTGTGTTATCACAACCCTTCTGGTGTCTACTCAGTGAGCTGGCCGCTCAGTCAAGCACCAAACCCTACTTGTGTGACACACAGTTGCAAATCTTTTCCAAGTCTCTTATATTCATATCAATTTAATTCTGCGGCCACAGAACACCTGCTGAGTCCTGCCCTGTGCTGGGCTCTTTCATACACGTAATCTCCTTTGAGTCTCACATCACACTGTTTTCCCAATTTGGCTCAGAGAGGTTAATGCTAGACAGCTAGCATTGGTGGTAATGGAATTTGAATCTAGGACTTTCGATTGTAAAGCACAGTCTCTTTCCACGGGGACACTGGCTGCTGTGAACTGCTGTACTCGTGAACTGTCATTTGTCACAGCATTATCCACAGTTAACAATAGCGACAGTACAGATACTAGTTCTCGATTGTTAAGTAGATCTGGAGGCCCAGGCAGGTCACCCGCGGGAGCCTCCCAGCAACCCTGAAGGATCTGACTCATATTTCATCTGAGAGGAAATGAAGGACAAGGGCCGAGTAACTTGAAGTGACTTTCTCCAAGGCCCGAGGCCGAGCCCTTCCCTGTGGGATGCTAGGCCCTGGGAGTTCCAGGGAGGCCTGACCCCATTGGGTGGTCTGGGGATGGTATCAGGAAGACCTGGGCCTGAACTGACCCACTTGGGAGGCACACCTGGGGGATGAGGCTTGTGTTAGCAAAGGCAGGCAGATGACCACTGGGCTGTGGGGTCCAGCTAAGGCAGGAGGTTGGAGAGATGGGCCTTGGCCACCCCGGGGTGGGGGGAGCGGCAGGGAGGTCTGGAGCCTTGAATGCCGAGAAGAGGACTTGAAACATGAAAATAAAAGCCTTCTCTGGGTTTAAAAAAAAAAAAAAAGCCTTCTCCAGCGGGGTTCAAAGGGGGTTCAAAGCGCAGACACAGCAGCCAGCATGAGATGTCAACAGCCTTTTCTCCCACCAGCCAAAGACAGCAGCATTCCCAAGCGCAAGAGAAAGCGGGTTTCTGAAGGGAACTCCTTCTCCTCCTCCTCGTCTTCCTCCTCCTCATCCTCTAACCCGGAGTCCGTGGCATCCACCAACCAGATCTCACTCGTGGTAAAGTTGCACAGATCCGGACCTGACCGCCCTGCTCTTTGGCCTTCACCCTGCGCTTGGGCCGGGCCGTCTGCTCTGAGACATGGGTTTGGGGTGCAGGGAGGCACTAAGCTCTGAGTGGGGCTCCTTGGCCTCAGGGTTGCACACCCATCTGCCGGACCTACTGGAGAGGTAGCCCAGGCCTGTCATCGGGCTGCTCACGTGCACCTGGGCAAGAAGCCACACCCCCACTGGGCAGGTGGGCAAGCTGAAGCTGGGAGAGGGTAGGGGACTCCCCTGGGCGGTGCCAGAGCAGTACCCAGAGCTGACTCTCAGGTTCCCGGGTTGCCAGATGCTAAGTTAATCTCTGTGCTCATATCTTGCGCCCTGGGCCTCACCACAGCCCTGTGAGGTGTGGGTGTTACCCACAGGGTACGGAGGAGGGAAACAAGGGTCAAGGGCTGGTTGACTGTGGCCTCACTGTGGTCAGAGGTGGTGGATGGATGGCCCACCTGCAAGCTCCCCCTATCCTGCCATGTGGTTGGATTGGGTTCTCTCCCATCCAAGAGGAAGACCTCATTTTAGGGGCACACACACTTGCCAGTTCTTTCTTATCTCAAAATACTAGCTTTGAAATCCTGAGTCCAGTGGGGAGAATGCTGGAGCACATTTAAAAATGATTTGGGGATTTATTTTTGACCGTGCCTCCCTCTAACCCCTTTCCTAGGAAACCCCAAAGTTCAGGCTGTACCTTTCTCCCCACCTACGAGTGCCTATAGGGGGTCCCTAGTTCTTCCCACATCCAAGAGACAGGACTCTTTGGAGCATAAGCCCTGGAGAGGGCTGAGTTTGTGGGGGTGACCACCTGGGAGTGTTCAGAGCCACTCCTCAATCCCATCTGGTCCACATGAGTAGTGCCTGGGACAGGTGGGAACAGGTCAGAAGGCCCCAGCCCAGGCTCCATGGCCACTGGTGGACTGTGTGACCTTGGACAGGTCACATCGCCTCCCTGGACCTCCAGCCGCCTCAGAGTGAATAGCATCTGAGAAGGCCCTTCCGAAAGCAGAGCTAAGTGGTCTGGCGTTCTTTCCGTGTCATCGGGAGTCCTAACCCAGACCATTTGTCCCCTCTCTCTAGCAATGGCCAATGTACATGGTGGACTATGCCGGCCTGAACGTGCAGCTCCCAGGACCTCTGAATTACTAGACCTCAATGCTGAAATCAGGACCTCACTCAGAAAGACTAAAGGAAATGTAATTTATGTACAAAGTGTATATTCGGATATGTATCGATGCCTTTTAGTTTTTCCAATGATTTTTACACTATATTCCTGCCACCAAGGCCTTTTTAAATAAGTAAAAAAAAAAAATTGCGCTTGCTTATAACTTTTGAGTATTCTCGTTTGGAATTACAACTGCGGCTGTCACTGGGACAAGGTCAGGAAACACAGCTCAGATGGCCCACCAAGGTCCCCCCACCATTCCTTGCCAAAGCAGAGGCAAGTGTCCCTGGGTCCTGGTGTCTGGGGCTGACTTCTCTTATTTCTCTCTCTGCTGCTGGGGCCGTGTGACCTCCGGATGAGGTGCCATGTAAGGGCAGGTGGCACACTGACCCCCTGGCCTTGGGGAGTGCACAGGGTGGCAACAGGAGTCTGTCGTGCTGAGTAACAGGTGAAGTCTAAGGTATTAAATATAATCGTCAAGGCTGGGATCTCCATGGCTAGAGAGAAGGTGGCTTGGCGAAGGGACTCTGCTTTGGGGCCGAAGGGGTGGGGGGGTGGGATTTTTGATAGAGCTCAGGGCATCTGAGCAGCAGTGATGGGTCACAGCTGTGTCGCAGAAAGGCCACTCTGGTGGCAGGTGAGAAGATGAAGGAAGGGGACAGATCAAAAGGGCCTGGCACTGGGTGGCTCGGCCCATTCACGTGGGGTGGGGAAGGCAGGGAACCCTGGGAGCACAAGGCAGGGTGACCTCAGCACGGAATCAAGGACCATCTCTGAAGAGGAGACTTAAAGAGCACAGTCGGGGTTGGCAGGGCAAAGCTGAATGGTGTTCTAGGAGAGCCGCTTGTGCCAAGGCTGGGAGGCTGCCCGAGACCTTGGGCGTTCCAGGAACAGAGTGCCTGGAGGCAAGATGAGGGATCAGTGGGGATGCCCAGTGGGCTGTGTGCCGCACCCCACACAGGGAGCCAGGTTGAAGGGGTGAGTGCAGTAGGAATGCAGCCTGGGTTCTTGAGCTGAGCCATGCACCCTGGGGCCAGCCTGCACCCCTTTTTTCTGCTGGCCTTGTGGGCCAGGAAGAGGCAGCCTCGGGGGGCCACCACTGGGTCTGCATTATGGAAGGGCCCACCTTCCAGCAGGGAGTGCCTTGGAGGGCGGTGAGGAAGGAAGGAGAAGCTGGGAGACCGCACCGGAGGCTCCTGTAGGGGCTCCAGGAGAGCTGGCCCCGGATCCAGCCAGGTGGAGCAGAACAAGGTCAGCCAGCAGGACTCGGAAGTCAACTGGACAGGCAGGCTGGGGCATGGAGGGGTCAGGGTGACCACAGGGGCAAGCCAAGGGCCAGAAGCGGGCCTACCACTTGGAGGAGCTGAGCTGTGACTCAGCCAATTAAACGATCAAAACCGGCCAGGAGCGTCTGCCAACCCCCAGGGTCAGCCGGTGCCCAGAGCGCAGCGCCCGGAGGGGAGGCCCCGCCCTGGAAAGATGCCAGAAGCCGGAAGCCGCAAGGCTGGCACGCGGCGCCCAAACCGCCCCCCCACCCCCCCCACCCCCACCCCCACCCCCCGGCTGCTGCTGCCACCGCCTCGCTCCCTCGTCCCAGCGCCCCGGGACCCAGGGACCCGCGAGGGCTCCGCACCGCACCCTCAGACCCCTGCCGCTTCCTGTCCCGGCTCGGGGCTGGGGCTGGGGCGCCCCCAAGCCACCACCGCTGTCAAGGGCAGAAACTATGGACTAGAGGACGCTCCTGTATCTGCCCCCGGCCCCCGGAGGAGGCCGTCCTCCCGCCCTCAGTCCCTCCCGGCTCCCCGACCGGACGCCGCGGATGCTCTTCCCGCCCCCCTAGACCTGCGTGCCGGCTTCTCGGCCCGGCGGGGGACCCTCTCCTCCACTCTCGTCCCTTGCCCCCCACCCCTCCCCTCCCCTCCCCTCCCCCTGCACCGCGGCCACCGCCACCGAGCAGGAGCGCCGGACCCCCGGGCGCCCCAGCCCCCCCCCCCGGCCTCCCCCGCCCCGCCCCCCCGCCCCCGGCCGCCTGGCGCCTCCCGGTCGCCTAGAGACGAGCCCCGCCCCGCCCCGCGGCCGGAAGTGGCTCCTGCCCCGAGGGGCGGCAGCGCGGGGGGCGGGGCGCCCGGGGAGGGGGAGGGCGCGACCCGGCGCGGCGGCCCGCGGAGCCCCCCCTTCTGTCCGCCCGCGCCGCGGCTGTGCCGATTGGGCAGTTAAGCCCGCTGTGCGGCGCAGCCCCGCGCCCTGGGGCCCGGCCCCATCGCGTAAGAGCAGGAGGGTGCCCCCCGCACACCGCCTGGAAGCCAGGGGCGGCCTGGGCCGGTTCCCGTGCCGGAGCCCCGCGCTCTGGGCGTGCGTCGGGACCGAGGGCGGGGAGCGCGTGCCTGGGCCGCAGGCTGCCCGCCCCCTCGCGTCCGCAGCCCGCAGCCCGCAGCCCGCAGCCCGCAGCCCGCAGCCCGCAGCCGTGCGGGTGCCTTCCCCTCCCCCTCCCCCGTCCCCTCCCCCTCCCCCTCCCCCTTCCCGCTCGCAGCCCTGCTTCCTGCAGAAGAGCCCAGATGCTGTTTATGCAACCTCTCCAGAATCCCAGTGCACTGTACTTTTTAAAGTGATTTGATTCAAAGCACTCATTCTTTAATTAAAGTTCATTTAGCTGCCATCTGTCTGGGTTCAAAATGGCTTCGTGTTTTGCAACTCTAAATGAGGATTGTTATTGGATTTGTAAACACATCCACCAAAAAAAAATCACAAAACACTTTCAAAAGTAATAAATGGGGAATGTGCAGAAGGAGTGTTAGGATCTGCATCTTAAACATTCTAATTGCCGGGGAATGTATTCTGGTGGGTACATAATCATTTTATATACAAATCTTTGTACAAAAATCTGGTATCAGTGAAAAGATCAAGATTATAGAAAATGCTGGAATTATATCTGATTGAAAACAGTAATAAAGCAATAATCAACGCTGAGACAAAGCTAGGGTGAGGCGGAGGGGAACTGAGGGAGGGGTGGCTCTCAGGCACCTGCTCCCCTGCCGCCAGCCTCCTTCACAGCCCAGGTGCACCCCTTCTGCTAAAAAGGAGGTGATCCGGAGCTCCAGTGGCAGGGATTCCCTATAGCCCTGCAAGGGGCCTTCTTTTAAGGAGTCAAGACCTTATGGGGCACCTGGCAGGCTAAGTCCATAGAGCCTGGTGACTCTTGATCTCAAGTTTCTGAGTTCAAGCCTCATGTTGGGCATAGAGATTACTTAAAAATAAATTTATTTTTTTAAAGATTTATTTATTTATTTATTTATTTATTTATGATAGTCACACACACAGAGAGAGAGGGAGAAGCAGGCTCCATGCACCAGGAGCCCGACGTGGGATTCGATCCCGGGTCTCCAGGATCGTGCCCTGAGCCAAAGGCAGGCACCAAACCGCTGCACCACCCAGGGATCCCAAGATTTTTTAAAAAAATAAAGATTTCTTTATTTGGGGACATCTGGGTGGCTTAGTGGTTGAGCATCTGACTTCTGCTCAGGTCATGATCCCAGAGTCCTGGGATCGAGTCCCTCATCCGGCTCCCTGCAGGGACACTGCTTCTCCCTCTGCCTGCGTCTCTGCCTGTCTCCGTGTGTCTCTCATGAATAAATAAATAAAATCTAACAACAACAAAAGAGAAAAGGTGTACTTATTGGGACACTGGGTGGCTCAGTCGTTTGGGTGTCTGCCTTAGGCTTGGATCATGATCCCAGGGTCCTGGGATAGAGTCCCACATAGGCCTCCCTGCTCAGTAAAGAGTCTGTTTCTCCCTCTGCCTCTGCCTCTCTGCTCTGCTTGTGCCCTCTCCCTCTCACTCGAATAAATAAATGAAATCTTTCAAAAATTAATTAAAAATTATTTATTTATTTATTTATTTATTTATTTATTTATTTGAGAGAGAGAAAGCACAAGTGGGAGTGGCAGCAGGAGATTGAGAGAGACTCTCAAGCAGACTCTGCACCTGAGCATGGAGCCTGATGCGGGGGTCAGTCTCACAGACCTGAGATCACCACTGGAGCCAAAACCAAGAGTCAGGTGCTTAACCGACTACACACCAAGGCACCCCAAAAGTAAAAATAAAATTTTTAAAAGATTTTATTTATTTATTCATGACAGACACAGAGAGAGAGAAAGAGAGAGAGAGAGAGGCAGAGACACAGGCAGGGGGAGAAGCAGGCTCCATGCAGGGAGCCCGACATGGGACTCAATCCCAGGTTCCCAGGATCACACCCTGGGCTGAAGGCGGTGCTAACCTGCTGAGCCACCCGGGTTGCCCAATAAAAATAAAATTTTTAAAAATTATTGAAGGTTGTTTACTAAGCCCAATGATGCGAAGTCTCTGCCCTCACACCTGGTCCAGCCAGAGAAGAGGAGAAAAGATGGAGAGGGAAAGTAGCCTTTTTTTTTTAATAGTTCATGTGGTGGCCCAATGAAAGGGGAAATACTCTTCAGAAAAAGTAATAATGATTTTTCGGTGGGGAACCTGAGGCACAAGATCAGTAGAAGAGCAGGGCTGGAGTCAAGTCTCAGGGCAGCCAGCTCTCTCAGGATGCACTGCCCTTGTCGAAAATATCTATCCTGGGTGATATCTGAAGGGGGATGTGTGGAGAAGCCAGGTGTGGGTTAAAACAAAACCCAACCGCCCTAAGGCTCTGTGCATGATTTGGTCTCTGCCCCGTGCATCCTCAGATGTCATCTCTGGGGCTGTCTGCACATTGGGTTAGGAGTCCTTCCTTCCCAGCTCAGCGTAGCACTTCCTTCCAGCTTTACCTTTTTTTTTTTTTAAGCCCCAAAGATGACTATAACATCTTTAGAGTGGGGGAAGTTTTACTTTCTTTTATTATTATTATTATTTTATTTATTTATTCATGAGAGACACAGAGAGGAGGCAGAGACACAGGCAGAGGGAGAAGCAGGCTCCCTGTGGGGAGCCCGATGCAGGACTCCATCCCAGGAAACTGAGATCATGACCTGAGCCAAAGGCAGATCCTCAACCACTGAGCCACCCAGGCACCCCCCAGCTTTACCTTTCACTGAGAAGTCTCCACCTCAGAGGCCGTTCCAGAACACCCAGCAGATGCTCCCCCTCAGCACATAATTTTTAAGTTTTATCTCCTTTTTATCGAATCACATTATTACTACCATGTGTCCTAGTTTATTCTTGGGCAGTCATTTTCTGGCTGTCTTCCCCGCTTTGAGCATTACGATGGCAGGGATGGTGTCGAGCCAGCTCACCATCCTACCCTGGTACTTACCCCAGAGCCCCAACCATTGCCTGTTCTGCTCAGTGGGAGCCACAGGGATGCATGTATCCATCACATTCATCCCTGCTGGTAGCAGAACCTGGATGATCCCTTAGCTCTAAGTCCTCCTTCCACGTGACTCCAGTAATCTTGCTCCCACTTTACCTCCCCCACCCCAGGATCCATTGTGGAGGAACCATGAACTGTGCCTCTGTCTGTTCTTCCACCACTAAAACTTGCTGTTTATTTCTGGTCAAGTGTTTGGACTCCAGAAGCCCTCGATTTCACACCGATGGCCCTGCAACACCCCACGTGGTGCAGGTGATGGGATTCAGGAGAAACACTGGGTGCTAGAAGAGGCAAAGGAGGCCACTCTAAGAGGCATGGAAAGCACTCTGCCTTGCTCACACTTTTGCAGATTGTTGTCAAAATGCCACTATGGGGGCGCCTGGGTGGCTCAGTGGTTGAACGTCGGCCTTCAGCTCAGATCATGATCCCGGGGTTCCTGGGATGAGTCCTGCATCAGGCTCCCCACAGGGAGCCTGCTTCTGCCTCTGCCCGTGTCTCTGCCTCTCTCTCTCTGTCTCTCATGAATAAATAAAATACTTTTTTAAAAAAACGCTGCTATGGGGCAGCCCCGGTGGTGCAGCAGTTTATGCTGCCTTCAGCCTGGGGCGTGATCCCAGAGGCCGGGGATCGAGTCCAGTGTTGGGCTCCCTGCATGGAGCCTGCTTCTCCCTCTGCCTGTGTTTCTGCCTCTCCCTCCCTCTCTCTCTCTCTCTCTCTCTCTCTCTCTCTCTGTGTGTGTGTGTCTTTCATGAATAAATAAATAAAATTAAAAAAAATTAAAAATAAATAAATGCTGCTATGTACTAAATGTTTACAATGTCACAGCCATTAGGCAAGATTTTGTGTACACTATTACTCCTCACTGCCCTGCAAAGTAAAGAGTATTTCTTCCTTCCATAGATGAAGGACCTGAGGTCCAGGAAGCTCAGGGCTAGCTCCGGGGTTACACAACCAGGACAAATTAAGCACTAAGCCAGGATTCAAAGCAAAGATTCGAGGAGCGCCTGGCTGGCTCAGTCAGAGGAGCGTGTGACTTGATCTCCCTGTCGTGAGTTCGAGCCCCACATGGGGTGTAGTAATTACTTAAATAAAGAAATAAATAGGGTCGCCTGGGTGGCTCAGTAGGTTGAGCATCGGCCTTCAGTCTGGTCATGATCCCAGGGTCCTGGGATCAAGCCCTGCCCCTGCTTGCTCAGCAGGGGGTCTGTTTCTCTCTATCCCACTGTCCCTCTCCCCTGCTCCTGCGCTCTCTCTCTCTCAAATACATAAATAAAATCTTTTTAAAAAGAAAGAAAGAAACATTTTTTTTAAGTGTTTAAAAAAGAAAAAAGCAAAAATTCAGGCCACCAAGGCCATCCCAGGGTGGATCCTGCATCCAACTGCCCTTCCTGGTAGGGCTGGAAAAGCAGCCAGCAGCTTCACACTGGGGGAAGCTTCTCTTCTGGCTTTCCCCTTGTTTAAAGAACACACGTACATCTGGAAAGGAAGACATGAGCAGCAGCTAGTTCAGGCTTGCTCAGACCGCACACTATGGGTAAGGGATCTCATGAGGAGGCCACAGCTGGAGGGACCCGAGGAACACACTCGTACACACACATATACTGAGCCACACACACACATACAGTCACTCACAATACACACACGCACACCACACAATCACACTCGCCCAATCACACATAGTCACACTCACTATACACATACACACTCACACAGACTACACAATCACAACAACCCACACAGTCACACTCACATATACTCATGCACATAAATGTACACACATTCACATAATCACAGTCACATCCACACACATACAAACATACACACTCATGTATGTACATAGACACACAATACACAATCGCTCACACATACACAGTCACACACATGTACAACACACTCGCAATTACAGTCACGTATACACGTGCACTCCCAGTCACACTCATACATACAGTCACACACACACACCTCCTCATGCACATGCACATACATACACACAATAATACATAGTCACACTCACATTGGCCCATACACAAACGTCCTCACATCTACACATGGATACAGTCACACACATACATGCACGCAGACACATAGTCACACCCACTTAAAAAAGGGTTAATTAGAGGAGGTGTCACAATCCCCAATCGCAGTGTAGTGGTTGGCTTGCAGACATTCAGAAATTGGCTTCTGAAAAAAAAAGAAGAAAAGAAATTGGCTTCTGAAAAAAGAAACTGCAGCATCAAGGAACCGAGCTCAGCCACAGCTCCAAGCATGCTCCGCCCCTGATAGCGCTCGCCTCTTCTGGCCTGGGCTGCCCCAGGGAGAAAGCCACAGGCCTCACCCTGGCATCGGAAGCCACCGACACCTCTGAATCTCCCTGTGCACCTTGGGTTCCAGCCAAACCATGTCCTCACATCCTCTGAACATTCTAGAGCCTCTCATACCCCCACGCCTCTGCCCAGGCCTTCTACTGGACTGGCTCTTCCTCATTCCTTTGCTCCACAGGGGTCTGCCCTGCTTTGTGATCCAGCAGAAAGGTCCCTCTGCCCCAGGCCTCCCAACCCAGCAAGTGTTCTCAGAACTCAGGTGCTCACAACGCCTGTGTCCTTGTCCCCTGAAAAAGATACTGAAGCCCTGGCCTAAAGCACAAGCTCCTGATATTTCTGTGCGTCTTCCTTCCACAGAGGAAGGGGTTGTCTGCACATGGGGTTGGGAGGGCACACCGAGGCATGGCTTTCTTGACATAAGTCATTTTAATGCCCACAACCCCCAATCTCTGCCATTTTATGATCTAGGCCTGACCAGCTTTCTTTGCCCAAAGCATATTCCTTGTAGGACTTCCTGGGATATCTTCCAAATTGCAGAAGGATAGGCCCCACTAGATAATGATTTTTAAGGGAACAAAAGAATGTAAGAACAAACAGCCACTGTCAAACCAGGAGATAGCCTAATCATACCAGGGACAATAAATCAGTGATAAAGTTCCTGTGCTGATTCAAAAGTAAAGATTGACCTGACACACATTCTTGACTTATCTTTACCAGATTAAAACTCAAATGGGGCATATGGGTGGCTCAGTGGTTGAGCATCTGCCTTTGGCTCAGGTCGTGATCCCGGGGTTCTGGGATCAAGTCCCACATTGAGTTCCCCACAGGGAGCTTGCTTCTCCCTCTGCCTGTGTCTCTGCCTCTCTCTCTCTCTCTGTCTCTCAGAAAGAAAGAAATAAAATCTTTAAAAAAAAAAAAAAAAGGGACGCCTGGATGGCTCAGTGGTTGAGCATCTGCCTTAGGCTCAGGATGTGATCCTGGAGTCACAGGATTGAGTCCCACATCGGGCTTCCTGGATGGAGCCTGCTTCTCTCTCTGTCTGTGTCTCTGTGCCTCTCTCTGTGTCTCTCATAAATAAATAAATGATATTTAAAAAAAAGGAATTGGAAGCAGGGACTCAAACAGATACCTGTACACCCACACTTACTTGCAGTATCATTCACAGCAGCCAAAAGGCAGAGACAATCCGAGTGTCCACCAACGGATGAATTGATAAGCCAAATACAGGCTAGCCACACAATGGAATATTATTCAGCCATAAGAAGGAATGAAGCTCTGACACCACTACCACACAGGTGTGCTTTGAAAACACACTATATGAAAGCAGTAAGACACAAAAGGATAAATAGGATAAGGTTCCACTTGAACGAGGTATTGAGAACAGACAAATTCACAGAGACAATAGATAGATTAGAGGTTACCAGGGCCTGGGAGGAGAGGAGGAAGGGAGGGGGAATTACTGTTTAGTGGGTACAGAGTTTCTGCTTGGGATGATAAAAAAGTTCTAGAAATAGTGGTGATGGTTACATAACATCAGGAATGTACTTGAGCAGCCTGGGTGGCTCAGTGGTTTAGAACCGCCTTCAGCCCAGGGCATGATCCTGGAGACCCAGGATCGAGTCCTGCATCACGTTCCCCGGTGGGAGCCCGCTTCTCCCTCTGCCTGTGTCTCTGCCTCTCTTTCTTTCTCTGTGTCTCAAGAATAAGTAAATAAAATCTTTAAAAAAGAAAAAAAAAAAAAAAGGAATGTACTTAATGCCACTGAGTTGTATACCAAAATGGTAAATGTTATATTTTTTATCACAATAAAATATTCTTTTTTAATTTAATTAATTAATTTATTTTTATTTTAATTTTTTTTAAATTTTTATTTATTTATGATAGTCACAGAGAGAGAAAGAGAGAGAGGCAGAGACATAGGCAGAGGGAGAAGCAGACTCCATGCACCGGGAGCCCGATGTGGGATTCGATCCCGGGTCTCCAGGATCGCGCCCTGGGCCAAAGGCAGGCACCAAACCGCTGCGCCACCCAGGGATCCCTATTTTAATTTTTTAAAAAAAGATTTATTTATTTACTTATTTTAGAGGGAGAGAAAGAGCAGAGAGAGGGGCAGAGGGAGAGAGTGAGAGAGAGAGGGACAGACTCCACAAGCAGACTCCCGGGCTGAGCGAGGAGCCTAACCCTCGGCTCCTCGGCTCAAGCAGACCCTGAGATCATGATCTGAGCTAAAACAAAGAGTTGGCCACCTAACTGACTGACCACCCGGTGCCCCCCAAAAATTATTTTTTAAAGCACCCTGGCTGCTGTGTGGAAGAAAATGGTGGCTTCTAGATTAGCCCCTGGTCATCAAAATCAAATTCCCTCCTTCCATTTTCCTCCAACATGCACACATGCTAGCAAAAACAGGTGGTATTAAGCATACCATCCTAGGTCTGCCATTCAGAGACTCCCACCTCCTCTAATCCTGGGTCCACCAGGTGATCTGAAGCCTCTGGGCACACAGGTGGGCATCTGAGAGACCCAAGCTTGCCTGATCCAACCCAACCCAGCTGGTCCAGGGGAAGCAAGTCGCCCAGAACACTTCACAGCTCATGAAGCTCACCCCTACCATTCTGAGGGTCACTGGAAAAAGCGTGGCTTCATGGAGCGCTTTCTGTTGACATTGACAGTGTCACTATATGATCTATGAGAAATGCCCTGACAGCTGAGGCCACCAGTAGCAGCCCCCCGCAGGTCCCCTAGTGGCCACTGACATCAGGAAGAAGAAGAGGGCAGGGACAGGGCCCAGCAAGGACTGAGTAGCTCCCCCTTTGAAGGAAGAAAGTGGAAATTCTATCTTCCTGGATCACAGGGATCCATTTTCATGTCTAGATCCTCCACGTTCCACCTGCCAGCCAGCTGTTAAAGGGCCCAGGAGTCCAGCTCCTCTCCCAGACGGGGGTCTGGCACACGGAGAGGGTGCTTGGGACAAATGGAATGAAGGAATGAGTGCTGGAGGCCACGGACACCAGCCTGGAAGCCCAGAGAGGCCCAGTGAGTGGGGTGACCACAGGAAGTTGGTGGCTGAGCCAGGATTGGCACGGGCTGCCCCTCCCAGCCCTGGCCTCTCTCCTGGGGCCTCAGTCTCTGGCCCACAGCGGGGAGGAGCCACTAGTGAGTCACACACAGGCTCTATCCGTGGGGAGTTTCTTCTTTTCTTGACTCTCTTCTCCTCCCTCTCTTCCCTTTCTGGAAAATCTGATTAGAACTTTGAAAGCTGAACCGTCCGTCTGCGGATCGGGTTGCCAGATTTAGCAAAGAAAAATACAGGATGTTCAGTTAAATGGAAATTTTTGATAAGCGACAAAGAATTCTTTAGTGTGAATATGTTCCGTGTGATATCTGGGTCATAACCCAGTTCGGGAGAACAGCAGCCTCCCTCCTCTGGCTCCCTTGGCCCAGCAGAGCCGCTGCTCCTTCCATGGCACGCCTTTGCCGCGCCATCCAGAGCCCCTGTGCTTGGTCCCTGGCTGACGGAGTTTCCGAGAGCAGGAGCCATCCAGACACCTGCTGCAAGGCTGGGGGAAATGAGGAAGCCGCCCAGACAGCCAGAGAGAACAGGAAACCCCAGCTGCCACAAGAGAGGAAATCGTGCCGGGAGGCGGTGGAGGGTGGAGGGTGGAGGGTGGAGAGGGTGGAGGGGAGGCGAGTCCAAGTCAGCAGCCCTGTCACCCTCATCCCCGCCCCTGGGCTGCACAGGGGCCCAGCACAGAGTGGGGACCATGAAGGCTCCAAGAAGCAAAGAGCCACTGACCAAGAGGACAACTGTCACATCCCCAGTCAGCCACATGACATTGTGACTTGGTCTAGATACCTGGCTCCTAGGTGCCCCAGCCCTGCTCCCAAAAGGAAGGACCCATCTCTGGGGAGCTCAGGGCCAATGCCAAAGGCCACGGCTGTGCTAGGTCACAGTCCCCCCTTCTCTCCCTGCATCGCCTGCATCCCCTGGCCCCAGATCCCAGAGCACAGCTCCCTCTGGTTGCGTCCCTCCTCTGCTGGGCTGCACCTGCCCCTCTGAGGGTCCTGAGGACCTCCTTTTAAAAAAAATTTTTATTTATTTATTTATTCATGAGAGACAGAGAAAGAGAGGCAGAGACACAGGCAGAGGGAGAAGCAGGCTCCCTGTGAGGGAACCCCATATGGGACTCAATCCCAGGACTCCAGGATCACACCCCGACCCAAAGGCAGATGCTCAACCACTGAGCCACCCAGGCGCCCCTCAAATAAATTTTTAAATATTTTTTTAATGTATACATATTGCTAAAAACCAGTAATTTTCTTTCCTGTGGATTTCTGCTTCTATCTCATTAGCCAGAAATAAATGGTTGTGCCTGGCTGCAAGAGAAGCTGAGAAATCAAGATTTAGGTTTGTGGGTTTTTTCTAAACATTTTCTTTATTTGCAGAGAGAGAGAACAAGCAGGGGGAGCAGCAGGAAGAGGGAGAGGGAAAAGCAGACTCCTTGATGAGCAGGGAGCTCGAGGTGGGACTCCATCCCAGGACCCTGGAATCACAACTTGAGCCAAAAGCAGACGCCCATCCAACTGAGTGCCCGAGTTTTAGTTCTGAAGCTGGGAACATGGTCTGTGAATAAGGAGGAAAGGAGGGGGATAGATGCTGGGGAGCCATGTCCAGCAACGTCTTCCACAGATACCATACATGAGACTCTGCAGCCCTTTTGCTCTCCACTTAATAGGTCATGAATCTTTCCAGATTCACACATACAGGTCTACCTTACGGACCTACCAAAAATGGCACAACAGTCCCACAGAATGGTATCACCCTCATTTCTGACTATATCCAATATTTTTCTAAAGCAAAGGCAGTGGCAATAAACACCCTTTTAGAAACATCCTTTGGTGCTGGTGCTTCTGTTTCTGAACTTCAGATTTCCCCAGTGTGGCTTACTGAGTGAAAAAGTGGCATGTCTATTGTTCTCAATCGCCATGGAACAAATGACCCCCGAAGTTAATAGCTTAAACTAATAAACTTCCTGGGGCTGAGGCACCTGGCTGGCTCAGGCGGTTGAGCATACAGCTCTTGATCTTGGGGTCATTGGGTTCAAGCACATGTTGGGAATAGAGATTCTTTCTTTTTTTTTTTTAATATTTTATTTATTTATTTATGAGAGACATGGAGAGAGAGAGAGGCAGAGCCACAAGCAGAGGGAGAAGCAGGTTCCACGCAGGGAGACTAACTCGGGAACCGATCCCAGATCCTGGGATCATGCCCTGAGCTGAAGGCAGACGCTCAACCACTGAGCCACCCAGGCATCCCGGGAATAGAAATTATGTTTAAAAACTAAACTACATAAATAAACTTAGTGTCTCATATTGGTTCTGAGGGTCAGGAATCCAGGAGCAGCTGGATGTGTTGTTCTGGATCAGCATGTCCCAGGAGGTTGCAACTCAAGCCACGGCTGGGCAGCTGTCATCTGCTGGATCCGGGTGGGAGAATCTGCTACAGGGGAGAACTACACCAGCATGTGGATACGAGGAGGCAAGAAACACTGGGGGCCATGTTCCCCCACTGACTATAGATAGGTGGACACATATTCTTTTATATTGCCTTTTTCTTTTTTAAAATGTAATGTAAGAAAAAAAAATTTTTAATGTAATGTAAGGACGCCTGGGTGGCTCAGAGGTTGAGGTCTGCCTTTGGCTCAGGTCATGATCCCGGGTCCTGGGATGGAGTCCTGCATCAAGTTCCCGGCCGGGAGCCTGCTTCTCCTTCTGCCTGTGTCTCTGCCTCTCTCTCTCTCTGTGTGTGTGTCTCATGAATAAATAAATAAAATCTTTTTTAAAAAATGTACTTAACCCTGATTGGAAGTGTAATGCATGCTAATTTTAGAAAAACTTGAAAACCCAGAAAAATATGCAAAAGAAATCTCAAACCCCCATAACCCCACCACTGAAAGATAATTGCCACCTACATTTTTATACATTTCCTTCCACTCCTTATTCTATGCATATTATGTTAGTGAGGATGTTTTCCTCAGGTAACAAAAACCACCCAGACTTGAACAAGCTCAAATAGAAGGAAAGCTATCTAGGACCCCAGGGAAGGGAACAGGAAACATAAAGGTGGCCAGATGTTAGGGTTGGTTGAGAACCATGACATCCTAAAGTACCCAAGGATTTCTCCAGGGCCATCCAAACACTGACTAGATCCCAAGGGCCATTCTATAGCAAGGGCAGCATCTCATTTACCCCTTAAGGCAGAGAGATGATCAAAGGGTCTGAAAGTCTTCCTTTCAGTCTGATTGGGCCAACTTGCTTCACATCCCCACTCCTGAACACGATGCTATCATTGGGAATACCATAGGCTAACTGACCAGTGTAGACCTGGTTAAGTGGTGGGATTACTGCCATTGACTTAGATCTATCACCCTCAGAGCTGGGGCAGCTTCCCCTGAGTCACATGATCTTCAAGGTTGGAAGAAGAGGAAAAGGAGAATGGGTGGCTACCATCAGTGTCTTCTATACAAATATATTTAGATAGTTGATATGATACAATTTCGTGTCCTTATTATTCCAACTGAATGTCATATTTTGAACGTATTCTTTTTTTTTTTTTCTTAAGATTCTATTTTTAAGTAATCTCTACACCCAACATGGGGCTGGAACTTACAACTCTGAGATCAAGAGTCGCACACTCTACTGACTGAGCCAGCCAGCACCCCTGAACATATACTTTATGGTCTAAACTTTTATAAGTAAATGGCCATATAATAGTCCAATAGGTTACGTACTATAATTTACTTTTTACAATAGCTTATTGAGGTACAATTCACCCATTTCAACTGTACAATTCAATGGTTTTTAGTATATTCCCAGAGTTGTGCAACTACTGTGATCAATTTTTCAACATGGTCATCACCTCAGAAAGAAACCCAGTACCCACTAGCAGCCACACCACATTTCAGCCAGACAACCACTACTCAACTTCCTGTCTCTATGGATTTGCTTATTCTGGATGATTTGCATAATTGTATCATATAACATGTGGTCCTTTGTGACTGGCTTCTTTCAATTAGCATAATGTCCTCAAGGTTCATCCCCATTATAGCATGTTCCAGTATTTTATTTCCTTTCATTGCTGAATAATATTCATTGTATGCATAGACTATATTTTTAAAAAATCTAAAAATAAATAAATAATAAATAAAAATAAATCTAAGGGTGCCTAGGTGGCTCAGTTGATTATGCATCTGTCTTTGGTTCAGGTCATCGGAAGAGCATAGCCAGGGGGAGGGACCGAGGGAGAGGGAGAAACAGATTCCCTGCTGAGCATGGAGATGGAGGGCTTAATCCCAGGACCTTGAGATCATGACCTGAGCCAAAGGCAGACCCTCAACTAACTGAGCCACCCAGGTGCCCCAAAAGCACAGATTTGAAGTGATGCATCTACAAGTCAATACCACAGATGACCAGTAAACCATGAGCACCTAGGAGAAAGATATAGAATTGATTCTTCCTTGCCACTCCTCTAAGAAACTAATACTTCCAACACCTTGATCTTGGACTTTCAGCCTCAAGAACTGTGAGACAAGGAATTTCTGATACTTATTTATTTATTTATTTATTTATTTATTTTCCTTAAGTAACTTCTACACCCAACATGGGGCTTGAACTCATGACCTCAAGATCAAGAGTCACTTTTTCTACAACTGAGCCAGCCAAGGCACCCCTCTGATATTTTTAAGTCACCTAGTTCATAGTACTTTGTCACGACAGCCCTAGGAAACTAACAAAATAATGAAGACAGAAGGAGAATAGAGGTAATAGAGACAACTGGCAGTGTCTGTGGCTCAGTGTCTATAAAGGAAACCCTACTTCCCATGTTGGGCTCCTGACACCAATGTGTTACCAACATGTGCATCTGTTCTGGGTTGTGGGTTAGCTATTGTCGCCCTTACGTGCCCGACGCTGCCTGCTATAATGTGCATGTTAGAACTGGACTTGGTGTGTGGAACTCAAACATGCTAGGGCAGTGGTGAATGACCCATGTCTCCAAATACACATACTTACTCTGAGATCTTTGTGCTTTTTTGTGTTTTTAAAATTATTTATTTATATATTCATAAGAGACACACACAGAGAGGCAGAGACACAGGCAGAGGGAGTAGCAGGCCCAATGCAGGGAACCCAATGTGGGACTCAATCCCAGATCTCCAGGATCACGCCCTGGGACAAAGGCAGGCAATAAACCGCTGAGCCACTCAGGGATCCCCGATCTTTGTTTTTTTAAAAGACTTTATGTACTTATTTGAGAGAGACAGAGCATGAGCAGGAGTTGGGGGAGAGGGATAAGGCAGAGGGAGAGAGAGAAGCAGGCTTCCCATTGAGCCAGGAGTCCAACATGGAGTTCTGTCTCAAGATCACGACCTGAAGCAAAGGCAGACGACCAACCTACTGAGCCACCCTGGCACCCCTCTGAGATCTTTTTTTTAAGATTTTTTTTTTAAGATTTTATTTATTTATTCATGAGACACACACATACACGGAGAAGATTTTATTTTTAAGCAATCTCTATACCCAACATGGGGCCTGACCCTACAACCCCAAGATCAAGAGTTGCATGCTCTACTGAATGGGCCAGCCAGGCACCCTTCTGGGATCTTTATTGTGACAATATTAGTGTGTCTCATTCATGTACGCCTGCATTCACCAACCACAACTGAGCAATGTTTGATGCCCTTTGTAAGCACGGGGGATTTCAGAGATGAATCGGGCTTTCCTTTTCTGCAGAAGCCTGTCTGGTGGGAGAGACAGACCTGTGTGAGGACAATTATATGAGGGCAGTAGCAGTGGCACATCACACATCAAGAGCACTCCCTCTGTGGCAGGCCCAGCTCTAAGCCCCTGATGAAGATGAACTCATTTAAAGCTCATAACATCCCTTAGAGGTGATACTTTTTTCTCCTTTTTGCAGCAGAGAAAACTCGCCCAAGGTGACACAGCCAGTAATGAGCAGTCAGGATTTGAACCTGGAGCCGGAGCTCTCAGCTCTCATGCTATTCACTCCTACAAAACTATCACAACAGAACAAATACGGTGCTAAGCAGCAAATACGGTAGTGGTAAATACGGTAGTGGTTAAAAAACAAAGCAAAACAAAACAAAAAACGGCCCTGGCAGTGGCCATAAAGTCCTGCACAAACAAAGAAGGAAACAGTCCACTCTACCTGGAGGCGTTGAAGGACGTTTCCATGGAGGAATCGTTCCCTAGCTGAACCTTGAAAAAAGAATTCACCAGAACCCAATGGTGGGAAGGTTGTTTCAAGTCTGTGTGAGAGCAGACAGCCGTGAAGGGGCTCACTGTATTCAGTTAGCATCGGTCTGTTTGTTACAGAAGTGCTCTCCTTAAAATAACAGGGAGGAAGAGCTACAGAGAACAGTGTTCTTTTTTTTTTTTTAAAGGTTTTATTCATTTATTCGTGAGAGACAGAGAGGCAGAGACACAGGCAGAGGGAGAAGCAGGCTCCGTGCAGGGAGCGACCCTGTGTTCTTACTCATTATGTCGTCTCTGCTCATTTCAATTACAACTGAGATCATCTTTCTTTCCTTCTTATTTTTTAAAGAGATTTTATTAATTTATTCATGAGAAACAGAGAGAGAGAGAGAGACAGAGACAGAGAGACAGAGACCCTGGCAGAGGAAGAAGCAGACTCCATGCAGGGAGCCCGATGTGGGACTCGATCCCGGGTCCCCAGTATCATGCCTTGGGCTGAAGGCGGCTCTAAACCTCTGAGCCACCCAGGCTGCCCCACATTTCTTTATTTAAAACAGAAATGTTGGGCAGCCTGGGTGGCTCATGGGTTAAGCATCTGCCTTCTGCTCAGGTTGTGATCCCAGAGTCTGGGATCAAGTCCCACATCAGGCTCCTTGAGGAGAGCCTGTTTCTGCCTATGCCTCTGCTTCTCTCTGTGTCTCTCATGAATAAATTAAAAAAAAAAAAAAAGAGAGAGAGAGAGAGAGAGAGAGAAATATTTTTAAAAAATGAAATGTAGGGATCCCTGGGTGGCGCAGCGGTTTGGTGCCTGCCTTTGGCCCAGGGCGCGATCCTGGAGGCCCGGGATCGAATCCCACGTCGGGCTCCCGGTGCATGGAGCCTGCTTCTCCCTCTGCCTGTGTCTCTGCCTCTCTCTCTCTCTCTGTGACTATCGTAAATAAATAAATAAAAAAACCTTTAAAAAAAAAATGAAATGTAAATTTTAAAAACTTCACAATTAAAATACATGTTTTTAAATTTATTTAAGTTATCTTGATACCCAACTAGGGGCTTGAACTCACGACCCCGAGATCAAGAGTCATAGATTCCTCTAACTGAGCCAGCGGGGTGCCCCTAAAATATTTTTTAAAGAAATATTTATTTTTTAATCTTCTTTATTTTTTAAAGATTTTATTTATTTATTCATGAGCGACACACAGAGAGAGGTGGAGACACAGGCAGAGGGAGAAGCAGGCTCCATTCAGGGAGCCCAATGCAGGACTCGATCCTGGGACTCCAAGATCATGCCCTGAGCTGAAGGCAGACGCTCAACCACTGAGCCACCCAGGCGTCCCTATTTACTGATTTTTCATCACATGTGTCTATGATATCCTAACTACTTTCAAACAGACCCAGAACAATATAAAAACTACAGTTTGGAGACCAAAGACTTCCGGGGGCTTCTGGGGTGAGGCAACATCACACAGTAGTCGTAACCAGAAGACATGGGAAGGTGACAAACATGGATGGGTTCCTGCCACAACTAGAAGTTTATAAAAATTTTCCATGAGGTGGCAGCAGTTCTTCAAGTAGTTGTGGAAAATGATCTTGGCTGAAAATTCAAGTTTTGGGGCTTTTTTTTTGGTTTCTTTTTTGTTTTGCCATTAAAATGAGATCTCTTTCATACACAGGAATGTTGCCTATCTTTGAGTAAACCTGCGATTTAAAAATTCCTTGATTTAAAAAGGGGGACATGGGCACCTGGGTGGCTCAGTGGTTGGGCGTCTGCCTTTGGCCCAGGGCATGATCCTGGAGTCCCGGGATCGAGTCCCACATCAGGCTCCCTGCATGGAGCCTGCTTCTCCCTCTGCCTGTGTCTTTGCCTCTCTGTCTGTGTCTCTCATGAATAAATAAATAAAATCTTTAAAAAAAATAAAAAATAAAAAATAAAAAGGGGGACAGGTTTCCAGCGTCGCTATTTTCTGGATGCTGCTCTCTACCAGCTAATGGGGGCGGGGGTGGGGGGTGGACGACGACGATGACACCGGGAGGTTTTCTTCTACCTCTCAAGGTCACTCCGACATTGCTGAGCCGTCTAATGAGCGATGCAAAATGCGATTCCCACCCCAGCTAGGAGAAAGCGGTGTTTAATGTCAGCCCTGCCAAGCAAAGTGAAGCAAGTGGTAAGTGATTTTGGCATCTGGAAGTGTTTCGTGCTTCACACCAAGTGAGTGTGTCCCTTCCTCGGCACTCTCAGGCCGCTGCCCTGTTAACTGCTATTTTCTCCAAAATCCCACCGATCTCCATTTACGCTGTGGGTACGAGACAAGAAGAAGGAGCCGAGCTAGCTAAAGTGCAACAGAGAACAAAAAGTAGAATGGATGGGCCCGCACAGAAGGGAATTGTTTCAGTCCCAGGACAAAGGGGCAGATGGATTAGGCCAGTCTGAGCCCTGGCTCCGCCTCTCACCAGCTGGGCCCTCACCTGATCTCTGAGCTGGTGTTTTCAACCTTAGACGTAATGACAACAATACCTCTTCACAGGAGCGGGGAGCGCAGAGAGGGCGTCCTATGTGCCACCCAGGTTAGGTGGAGACACAGCAGATCTTTTACCAGGCCATCAAAATATGCTTCCCCGCTGGCTTTTTTCCCCTTTGCCCGTTTCCCACGCAAGAAAGACGGTGGAAATAAAATCAAAGCCATACTAATCCTCTTGTCAATCCGTTCCTGGCTGGCTGTCCTCCCTGGCTGCGCAGCACAATCCCCCTCGAGCCCCCGTCCCAGCCCAGGGCAGCGGCCACCTTCCCTGTCCCTGCGGGTGGGGTGTGAATCTGAAGCAGCCACTTCACAGACCCTCTGAACTTGAAGGGATTCCGCTTTACCCACAGTGGTCACATGGTGTCCTTGCTAAGGACACTGCCAGCCCAGAAGCCAAAGATTTTGCTTAAATAAATCTGTTAAGCAGCTACTTCAAATTCAACCTCGCAGATCCCTGGGGGTACTAAGCCGGCCTGACCCCACCGAGGTAAAGGGGCACACTTTCCTTCTGGTCTTAGAGCAGCATCTTCGCTGGCATCTTTACAGACTTATTCACCATTCAAAGGGGAGATCTGTGACCTATAATTTGCAAGATCTTTAATTTACTATAATTATAAGGACACTTCTGAAATTAATGTCCAAATAACCAGAGGCACTAGATGACTATGTCAATACATCACTTCAATGCCTGTCTACCTGCCTTCCCTCTTCTCTGTCCCTTCCCCAAAACGATGTTTCATTTCAGGTGGGTTGTTTTGTTTGTGTTTGTTTTTAGTGACACAAGTACTTTATTTCTTCTGACCTTGTTGTAAAGCCTCTCTGATGAAAATATTAGCAGTTTTTGGGTAAATCTGTTTGTTTAATCTTTTTTTTTAATTTTTATTTATTTATGATAATCACAGAGAGAGAGAGAGAGAGAGAGGCAGAGACATAGGCAGAGGGAGAAGCAGGCTCCATGCACCGGGAGCCCAACGTGGGATTCGATCCTGGGTCTCCAGGATCGCGCCCTGGGCCAAAGGCAGGCGCTAAACCGCTGCGCCACCCAGGGATCCCTGTTTGTTTTATCTTTTTATATTTGCAGATCTCTTTTAATTTTTTTCTTCAAAAATTTTTTTTAAAAATTGGTGGGGGGCACCTGGGTGGCACAGTTGGTTAAGTGCCCAACTCTTGGTTTTGGCTCGGGTCATGTGATTGAGCCCCAGAGTCTGCTTTATTTTATTTTTAAAAAGATTTTTATTTATTTATTAACGAGAGACACAGACAGAGAAAGGGGAGGCAGAGACACAGGCAGAGGGAGAAGCAGGCTCCATGCAGGGAGCCCGATGTGGGACTTGATCCTGGGTCTCCAGTATCAGGCCCTGGGCTGAAGGCGGTGCTAAACCGCTGAGCCACCTGGGCTGCCCCCAGAGTCTGCTTTAGATTCTTTTTCTTCCTCTCCCTCTACTTCTCCCGTTTGTGCACACTCTCTCTCTTTCACTCTCTAAAATAAATAAATAAATCTTAAAAAGAATTTTTTTCTTTTAAAGTAGACTCTACGCCCAGAGTGGAGTCCACCACAGGGTCTGAACTCACAACCCTGATATCAAGACCTGCGCTGAGATCAAGAGTCCGACTCTTAACCCACTGAGCCACCCAGGCACCCCTAAAATTTTTATTTAAATTCTAGTTAGTTAACATACAGTGCAATACTGGTCTCAGGAGTAGAAGTCAGTGATTCACCACTTACATACAACACCCAGTACTCATCTTGACAAATGCCCTCCTTAATGCCCACCCCCCATCTGGCCCATTCCCCACCCAAGGCCCTCTATCAACCCTTAGTTTGTTCTCTTATTGTCTTTTTTTTTTTTAAGATTTTATTTATTTATTCATGAGAGACACACACACACAGAGGCAAGAGACACAGGGCAGAAGGAGAAGCAGGCTCCATGCAGGGAACCCGAGGTAGGACTCGATCCCAGGACCCCAGGATCACACCCTGAGCTGAAGGCAGATGCTCAACCACTGAGCCACCCAGGAGTCCCTTTTTCTCTATAGTTAAGAGTCTCTTATGATTTGCTATCCTCTCTCTCTCTCTCTTTTCCCCCTTGGTTATATTGGTTTTAAGTCAGAGGCATTCACTTTTTTTTTAAGATTTTATTTATTCAGAGACAAAGGCAGAAGGAGTAGCAGGCTGCCCACAGGGAACCCAATGTGGGACTCGATCCCACAGGACCCCAGGATCACGACCTGAGCCAAAGGCAGACGCTCAACCACTGAGCTATCCAGGTGCCCCTTAGAGGCATTCATTAAATAGGAATCTTTGAATGTGACTATTCCAGAAATTTTCTCTGTGCTGTTTCATCAAGACTAATTTACTGGGGATCCCTGGGTGGCGCAGCGGTTTAGCGCCTGCCTTTGGCCCAGGGCGCGATCCTGGAGACCCGGGATCGAATCCCACGTCGGGCTCCCGGTGCATGGAGCCTGCTTCTTCCTCTGCCTGTGTCTCTGCCTCTCTCTCTCTGTGTGTGACTATCATAAATAAAAAAAAATTTAAAAAAAAAAAAAGACTAATTTACTGTAATATTAACTTTTTCTAGAAGGTATCTGCATATATTTGGACATCATTCATAATTTTTCTAAATATGCCCTAAATTAAAAAATATATATTCTGTATTAAAACCAAAACAAACAATTTTCATACAACTTTCCTTTCCAGGCTTTCTTGTAAAGTGTGGTCCTGACATGTCTTGGTAAAAAAATAAATGTGTACCAAACTTCCCCTCTTCAACTCTCTTCCTGCAGCCTTGGAAACCAGAGAGCAGCCCACAGGAAAAACTTCTGACCAAAAGCAATTCAGGCTGCTGGAGTCCGGGTATTCCTCTGGTAGGGGCCACACATCCCCTGGGATATGGCCACACTGCACACCTGTGGCACCTCAGTTATGGCATCCCAACCACATTGATAGCCCATTCTAACTGCTGACCGCATTTGACAGCCATCCCTCCATATAAAGCCCTGCAGTGTGGGGCCTAACAAAGCTGCAACATATTCACGATCTTCTGCAGACCAAGCAGATTGTTTCTTAATTGTGGTCAAGTGCGCACAACATAAAACATACCATCTTAACCATTTTTCAGTATACAGTTCATCAGATGATGATTGCGTTATTGCACAATTGATCCCCAGAACTCATTTCATTTTTAAATTTATTTATTCGGGGGAGGGGAGAGCACATCGGCAGGGGGGAAAGGCAGAGGGAGACGGAGAAGCAGACTCTCCACTGAGTGCAGAGCCAGAGGTGGGACTTGATTCCAGGACCCTGAGATCATGACCTGAGCCAATTTAACCGGCTAGGCCACCCAGGTGCCCCAGCAAAATGATTTTTTTTTAAAGATTTTATTTATTTATTCATGAAAGACACACACAGAGAGAGAGAGAGAGAGACGCAGAGACACAGGCAGAGGGAGAAGCAGGCTCTCCTGCAAGGAACCCAATGTGAGACTTGATCCCAGACCCTGGGATCACGCCCTGAGATGAAGAAGGACGCTCAACCACTGAGCCACCCAGGTGTCCCCCAGCAAAATGATTTTTAACCACGACTTCATCCCATCAGATGCACAGCCAGAAAGAAGATCTGAAAGTTTGGACTTTATGATGAAGTGTGTAAAACACACTCATGCACACTCACACATACACACATCCTGACAGATACACATTTCTTAATAGAACTGAGCCCCATGGGACAAAGTCCAGCCATGGGAGCCACTGGAGGCCTCTTTAGCAAAACTACTGCTCTGCATGTTTCACCTGCATGAGCAGAAGAGAAAATTGTGCTCTTGGCAGCTGGCGAAGGTCAAGGTCTTTCAAGTTCTACAAGAATGGGCCTGCAGAGAGGCTTCTCAGGACGCAATCCGGAACGGAAACCTGACATGAAACTAGTTGCAAAGGGGAGAGCGGCCCCCTCCAAGATCAAACCCAGGGCCAGCTGTGTGCAAAGCAGCCTTGGGGGCTCAGAGCTCTGGCCTGGGAACCCCACAAAAGACTCTCATCTGGTTCTGCAGGTTTGGATATGAGGATTTCTTGCTCTGCTTCCCCACGGTGTCTGCACCTCCCATGGCCACCAGGTCCTGGGTCAAGGCGGGACCCAGGAGGAACCGAGGTACAGGGGACCTGAGGACTTTGACAGGAAGCCCATCAGGAACAACTTCTCACTGTCTCCACTCTGACAACCACTGTGTTCTTACTTTACAAAAGGTTCTGGAAGTGGCTTTGGGGTGGAACGCATCATTGCTGGCTGCCCCACTGATGGCAGGGCCATGGGGGCCCAGCATCGGCCAGCAGCTTGGGGGCCTGGGTGGCCTGCACTGCCAGAGGACTCAGGCAGCCCGACCTGTGGCTTCACCCATGTTCCTAAGACAGAGTGACAGGCCTGTGGGTGTGGAGGGCCCTCCCTGAGACCTCGGGACTGTTATTCTTCCTCTCCCCTTTGTGGCAATTTGTCTGGATAGGTCTACTCTTCCTTTTTTTTTTTTTTAAGACTTATTTATTTATTTGAAAGAGAGAGAGAGTAGGGGGAGGAGCAGAGGGAGAAGGAGAGAGAGCATCTCAAGCAGACTCCCCATGAGTGCAGAGCTTGACCCGGGGCGCGACCTGAACTGAAACCAAGAGTTGGACACTTTAACTGACGGAGCCTCCCAGTACCCCTCTGTGATTCCTTTTTAAACCATAAAGGCTTACAAGGACTGGCCTCCAATGCCCAGGCGTGACACAGAGGTGGGGGCATGGGGATATGGGGCTCCTGGGGCCACTGGGTCTCCTAACAAGGCCCTGCTTGTCCACACAGCCCCTTGGCTACGTCCTGCCCCACCTACCTTCCCTGAGGCCTCATTTCCAACAGCCCCAGACCGCCTCCCACCCCCAGCCTACAGGCGTCTCAGCCTTCTGGGGCCACACTGCACCCACCCTGGCATTTTCATGAGGGCTCTTGTGGTCCGATGCAATACTCCACACATGAGGTGAAGAAGGGACTTCCTCAGGATGCCAGCAGTGACCATGGTGGTTTGGGTTGGCACAGAGCTATGGGTGCGAGGATGAGTGACCCTCACACGCCTACACCCCTCTCCCACCAGGGGCTCCTGGGTGGCTCAGTGGGTTCAGCATCCGCCATTGGCTCAGGTCATGATCCCAGGGTCTGGGTTCGAGCTCTGCATCAGGCTCCCTGCTCAGTGGGGAACCTGCGTCTCCCTCTCCCTCTGCCTCTCCCCCTTGCTTGTGCTCTCTGTCTCTCTGTCAAATAAATAAAGTCTTAAAAAAAATCATCTCCCACCAGCCAAAGGAAGCTGGCTGAGTATATGTCCTAAAGGGCTTCTCTCTCTCTCTCCCTCCCCTTCTTTTTCTTCTCTCAGTTTGGCGGTTTCCTAAAAGTTAAACACACATCTACCCTAAGAACCAACAATTCTACTTCCAGCTATTTACCCGAGAGAAATGAAAACATTTCACACAAGGACTCGTATAACATCCATAGCAACTTTGTCCATAATGACCCCAATATGGAGATAATCCAAATGGTCGTCGGGCACATCCATACAAAGGAATACTGCGCTGCAGTAAAAAGGAATGTATTACAAATTCCTAGAATTGCATTGAATCCAATCCTAAAGCATTAGGCTGGGTGAGGGGAATAAGCCTGACAGCAAGTATGGGCTGGATGAGCCCCTTTATGTGAAATTCTGGAGCAGGCAATCTAGTGACAGAGAACAGATGAAAAATCCCAGGGGCCTGGGGCGTGGGGGGGCGGGGGAGGGGAGTGGCTAAAGCAAGGGGGCACAGGGGAACTTTTCCAGTGACAGAAGTGTCCTATGTCTTGATTGTGGCAGGAGTTCCACGGGTAAATACATTTGTCAAAAACTCATTGCACTAAACACAGAAAAAAGGAATCGTTTTCTGCTGTGTAAATAAAACACTTGAATAAAGGAGCTTTTTGTTTCTGTTTTTGTTTTTTTGTTTTTTTAATATAAGCAGCTTAGCCTGGCTTCCCCGAGTGGGTGGCACAATTTCGCCTGGAAATGGAAGCTAGAATGACAGGCATCCTGACAGACGTGGCCAGGACAAACCACTGAGGTGGCACAGAAGGCCCATTGTGATCAGAGCAGAGTCTCTCTCCAGCCTGTTCTGCACCTGGCCCTGAGCCCCGGCCAGCCCAAACTATTCACCATTTCCTCTGTGAGCTGGGCACCTTGACACTTGCATGTCTTTGTTTTTTTGTTTTTAAGGATTGTATTTATTTATTCATGAAAGACACAGAGAAAGAGACAGAGACACAGGCAGAGGGAGAAGCAGGCTCCTGGGATCACGACCTGAGCCAAAGGCATACGCTCAACCCCCCCACCTCCGTGCATCCTTGAAGGCTTGACTCAGGTGCCCTTCCCCACAGCAGCTGGGCTCTCCCTGTAACTGCACTAGCCACACCATATTATAATCTATTACTCTCCTGTCTCCCCACAGTCTGTAACCTCCGTGAGGTCAGGGACAGTGCCATCATTCTCTCTGCTTCCCCCAACCACCTAGCACTTTCCCTGAATGCCTATTACACAATACAGTAGGTCTAAATAAATCTAAGTAAATTCTCACAACTTTCCTAAAAACATAGATATGGGGGTACCTGGGTAGCTCAGTAGGTCAAGGGTCTGACTCTTGGTTTCAGCTCAGGTCGTGATCTCGCTGTGGTGGAATCAAGCCCTGCATCAGGCTCTGCAGTGAGCCTGGAGTTGGCTTCAGATTCTCTCTCACTCTGCCCCTCCCCTAGCTCACGCTCTTGTGCGCTCTCTCTTTCTCTCTCTTAGATAGATGTTATTTATTTATTAAAAAAATAGATGTTATGCTCCCCAACTTGTAGAGGATGAAGTTTAGGCGATGATGCTGAAGATATCAAAGGCAAGATGCAGCATCATTAAGCGTAAGGCACAGAGCATAGGACAGTGAGTGGGGCTTAGTCCCTGACTTCAGTGATCTCCTAGAGGAGAGACACTCACAGGTGGCGGGAAGCATACACCGAATGGAAATATGAGTGAATGAATGAAGGCATTCGGGTCGCCCTTCCTCCCCTTTGCAGTCTGTAGGAGCACGAACCCATAAGTGCAGCAGGTGCTCCCCCCTCCTCTGCCCACCTCAGAGGGACCTAACCCATGGAACCTCGGCACACCCCATCTCAAAGACAGCCAGCTATGGATCTCAGGGATTAGTTTGGCCAATGGATTAATAGTTTTTTGGGTTTTTTTTTTAAGATTTTATTTATTTATTTGAGAGAGAGAGAGCACACATGAGCAGGTAAGATGAACACAGGGAGAAGGAGAAGCAGACTCCCCACTGAGCAGGGAGCTCTTCAGGAGCTCTATTCTGGGCTCAATTCCAGGGCACTGAAATCAATCACACAATCTGAGCCCAAGGCAGACGCTTAGCCAACTGAGCCATCCAGGCGCCCGGGATTCATAGTTTTTTGTTGGGCTTATAGTCACAGTTGTGTTTTGCATTCTATTATGAAAACCTTTTGATTTTATTAATGAGGCTTCTGCTGGCACCGCTTGCATTTTGCCTAGAATGTGAACCTTGCATAAATTTAATGGCTCTGGGAGTGCCTAGAACAGGGCTGGAATGTAGTAAATGTTCCAATATTTGTTGTAACTCTGTCCATCTCCTTTTCTGAAACTTGATTTTGGGAGAGTCAACTTTCCTAGTCAGATTTTTAAAAAATCTTTTTCATTTCCTATGTCTGCCTGCAATATGTTAGGAAATTGCTCAGAGATAATTTCACTTGACTTGAAAACAAAGCATAACCTTTCATTTGGAGCCAGGCATACTCGCTTTCTCTTCCTTCTCAATTTATTGGTAGAATAATAAATAGAATTGCACTACATTATCTGACTTCATGGTACCACCCAGAACAACGCGACTGAGAAACTGGCACCTATGTTCTACTTTGTGCTTTTATAAGAATTAAACCTATCATCAAAGTAACCAAATTAATACTACTTATAACAACATGGGTGAATCCCATAAACATATTTTTTTTTAAAGATTTTATTTATTTACTCATGAGAGACAGAGAGAGAGAGAGAGAGGCAGAGACACAGGCAGAGGGAGAAGCAGGCTCCATGCAGGGAGCCCGACGCGGGACTCGATCCCAGGTCTCCAGGATCACGCCCTTGGACTGAAGGCGGCTCCAAACCGCTGAGCCACCCGGGCTGCCCTCATAAACAGAATATTGAAGGAAGAAAAAGGACACAAAAAAGTGCAGACACATCATAATTCCCTGTTTACATAAATTTCAGAAAGAGGCAGGGTGCCTGGCTGGAGTGTGCAACTCTCGATCTTGAGGTTGTGAGTTGGAGCCCCACACTGGGTATAGAGATCACTTAAAAATAAAATCTTAGGAAAGAGCTGTTCAGAAAGCGGAACAATGGTTCTGTGGTAAAGGAAGTCGGGGCAATGGTTATTAGGGTGGAAGGTCCAAGGGGGTCTTCTGGGATGTTCTCGCTGTCCTATTTCTTGGTCTCCATTCTGGCCACACTGTGCTCACTGTTAAAGTTTATAAAGCTGTGGGATGTCTGGGTGGTTCAGTGGTTGAACGTCTGTCTTCGGCTCAGGCTGTGGTCCTGGAGTCCTGCATGGAGTCCCCCACTGACTCCCACATCGGGCTCCCTAAGGGGAGCCTGCCTCTCCCTCTGCCTGTGTCTCTTCCTCCCTCTCTGTGTCTCTCATGAATAAATAAAATCTTAAAAAAAAAAAGTTTATAAAGCTGTTCACCAGTGTGTTCTCTTGTGTGTATGCCTGGCATTGTAAATAAAAATGTTAATGTGACAAAGCCAAATTTCAGCACCTTTTCAGGATAAAACAAGGGGCTTTCATCCATTTGCACTTTAGCTTCTGTAAACAAGCAAATAATGACAATAAGATAAAATTTGGTTTGGGAGGGAGATAGGGGCAGAGGGAACCTGGGTGAAAAGGAGTGGAAGGTACAAGCTTCCAATAATAAAATAACTAAGTCACAGGAATGAAAGGTTGGGCATAGGGAATATAATCAATGGTACTGTAATAGTGTCGTATGGTGACAGACGGCAGGCACGCTTGCGGGGGGACAGCAGAGCATACAGCGCTGTACTCCTCAGCCAGACACAACTGTTTCATTTCACTTGGTCAACATTTTGGACCTGTTGTTCTTCTAAACTAATCTATCAGATTACCTGTATCTGTTTTATTTTATTCTAAGGCAGATGCTCAAATGCTGAGCCACCCAGGCATCCCTCACCAGTTTGTTCTATTTAAGGGTTTGTTTCTGCTTTTTTTGTTTGGTCATTTGTTTTCTTTTTTAGATTTCACGCATAAGTCAAATCATGTGGTGTTTGTCTTTCTTTGTCGGACTTATTTCACTCAGCATAATGCCCTCTGGGCTCATCCAAAAATGGCAAGATCTCCCCTCCCTTTTTTTTTCTAAATTTTTTTATTTATGATAGTCACACAGAATGAGAGAGAGAGAGGCAGAGACACAGGCAGAAGGAGAAGCAGGCTCCATGCACCGGGAGCCCGACGTGGGATTCGATCCCGGGTCTCCAGGATCGCGCCCTGGGCCAAAGGTGGGTGCCAAACCGCTGCGCCACCCAGGGATCCCCCCCCCCTTTTTTTTTACCACTGAGTGATATTACCCGGATCTATTTTAATTGATTGATTTCTTAAGATTTTGCCTAATGGGATTGTTTCAATTCATGATTACAAATTCGTTTAAAAAACAAATACCTAAGGATCCCTGGGTGGCTCAGCGGTTTAGCACCTGCCTTCTGCTCAGGGTGTGATCCTGGAGTCCCGGGATTGAGTCCCACATGGGGCTCCCTGCAGGGACCCTGCTTCTCCCTCTGCTTGTCTCTCTCTCTCTCTGTTTCTCATGAAATAAATAAATAAAATCTTAAAAAAAAAAAGAACACCTCCATGATACATGGAAACAAAAATGTTCCCAAAGATCATTTCTTTTTTCTTTTCTTTTTTTTTTAAGATTTTATTTATTAGAGATACAGAGAGAGAGGCAGAGACACAGGCAGAGGGAGAAACAGGCTCCCTGCAGGGAGTCTGATGCAGGACTCAATCCCAGGACCCCGGGATCATGACCTGAGCCAAAGGCAGATGCTCAACCACTAAGCCACCCAGATACCCCTCCTAAAGATCACTTCTAAGTTAGCACCTTCTGGTTTATTGTTTTGTTTGCTCAGTATACGATATTTAGCTATTAAATGTGACTGAGTGAACACACACAAGAATGTCTGATTCGTAAATGAGGCCCAGAGTCATTTTCAGATCCCAGAAAATCAGTCCACTCTGCAATCTAAAGAACTAACACCATTCCAATTTCAGTAATGCTCATTCATAAACTCCTTCCTTTCTGGTTTCTTTTTTCTTTCGCTTTGAGTTCTGAATATTTTATGATTAAAAATCAGGAGAGTTCTACCAAAATCCAAATTTCTGGCTCCTCTGAGTCAGAAAATCTGGTGACAAGGGACCTATGTTTCTGATTGGAAATAACTGGCTGACTCATATTTATTTTATCAGGCATCTGTCATATGACAGGCACTTGCCCTGGGCCAAGACTGGGGATCAAGAAATTAAAGAGATGAGATCTCTGTTCTCAAGGAATTAGAATCAAGTAAATAAGATCAGAAGTACACAGATATTTATAATACAAGATAGAACATGATAGGTATCCTAACAGATTGATACAGAACTGTAAAATAGCAGAGAAAGAAGAAATTATATCTTAACAGAGAGCTCACTGAGGTCTTTATTATTTTTTCCCAATTGTAAAATAAAATACTTTTTTAATACTTTTTTTAAAAAAAGATTTTATTTATTCATGAGAGAGACAGAGAGGCAGAGACACAGGCAGAGGGGGAAGCAGGCTTCCTGCAGGGAGCCTGATGTGGGACTTGATCCGAAATCCCAGGATCACACCCTGGGCCAAAGGCAGACGCTCAACCACTGAGCCACCCAGGTGTCCCAAAATAAAATATTCTTAAATAGAAAAGTCAGAAGATTAAAACATATAAAAGACTATTTGAAAACACTCAAATAGGGATGCTTGGGTGGCTTAGCTGGTGAGTATCCACCTTTGGCTCAGGGAGTGATCCCAGGCCAGGATTAAGTCCTGCATCTGGCTCCCTGCATAAAGCCTGCTTTTCCCTCTGCCTGTGTCTCTGTGTCTGTGATGAATAAATGAATAAAATCTTTTTCTTTTAAGATTTTATTTTATTTATTTATGAGCGACAGAGAGAGAGAGAGGGGCAGAGACACAGGCAGAGGGAGAAGCAGGCTCCATGCAGGGAGCGCGACGTGGGACTCCATCCCGGGTCTCCAGGATCACACCCTGGGCTGCAGGCGGTGCTAAACCACTGCGCCACTGGGGCTACCCATAAATGAATAAAATCTTTAAAAAAAAAAAAAGAGTCAAATGATGAGCAATTGTGGCCTATCTATGCAACAAAATACTCAGCCAAAAAAAAACACCACTGAGCAAAAGGAGACAGATACAGAAAACTATATATCGTATGCCTCCATTTAAATAAGACATCAAGAGTGATGATTTTATTTTTCTTTTTTTAAGATTTATTTATTTCAGAGAGTAAGAGAGCATGAATGAGAGGGGCAGAGGGAGAAGGGGAGAGAATCTCAAGCATAATTTGAGCTGAGCATGGAGTCCGATATGGAGCTCACTCCCATGCCCATGAGATCATGACCTGAGCCAAAATCAAGAGGTAGACACTTACCGGACCGTGCCACCTTGGCGTCCCAAGATTGATGAATTTTAATCTATGGTGTAGAAAAGATTCGTGCACTGGGAGTAAGGGATGAAGATTGAATGGGAAGAGCACAAATGAAATTGTGGGGTGCTACAAGTGATCTATACTTTGATGACAATGGTCGTTATGTATTTGCCAAAATTCAAAGAGCTGTACTCTATTTTTTTTTTTTAAGATTTTATTCATTTATTCATGAGAGACACACAGAGAGAGGCAGAGACACAGGCAGAGGGAGAGGCAGGCTCCCTTCAGGGAGCCTGATGTGGGACTTGATCCCAGGACCCTAGGATCAGGACCTGAGCCAAAGGCAGATGCTCAACCACTGAGCTACTCAGGTGCCCCAAAGATCTGTACTCCTAAAATGAGTGTCTTTTTTTTTAATAAATTATTTTTTTATTGGTGTTCAATTTACCAACATACAGAACAACACCCAGTGCTCATCCTGTCAAGTGCCCCCCCCAGTGACCGTCACCCATTCACCCCCACCCCCCGCCCTCCTCCCCTTCCACCACCCCTAGTTCGTTTCCCAGAGTTAGGAGTCTTTATGTTCTGTCTCCCTTTCTGATATTTCCCACACATTTCTTCTCCCTTCCCTTATATTCCCTTTCACTATTATTTATATTCCCCAAAGAATGAGAACATACACTGTTTGTCCTTCTCCGATTGACTTACTTCACTCAGCATAATACCCTCCAGTTCCATCCACGTCGAAGCAAATGGTGGGTATTTGTCATTTCTAATGGCTGAGGAATATTCCGTTGTATACATAAACCACATCTTCTTTATCCATTCATCTTTCGATGGGCACCGAGGCTCCTTCCACAGTTTGGCTATTGTGGACATTGCTGCTAGAAACATCGGGGTGCAGGTGTCCCGGCGTTTCATTGCATCTGAATCTTTGGGGTAAATCCCCAGCAGTGCAATTGCTGGGTTGTAGGGCAGGTCTATTTTTAACTCTTTGAGGAACCTCCACACAGTTTTCCAGAGTGGCTGCACCAGTTCACATTCCCACCAACAGTGTAAGAGGGTTCCCTTTTCTCCGTAAAATGAGTGTCTTTAAGTTAATTTTACAAATCCATCTTTTTCTCATCATGAGCGCACACACATACATACATATAAGGTAACTATGTGAGTTGATGGATGTATTAACTAACATTATTACGATAACCACTTCACTAGGGAGAGAGATCATCAGGTTGTCTGCCTTAAGCTTACATAATGTTATGTCAATTATACTTCAATAAGGCTGGCAAAAAAAATAAAAAATACATTCCTATGACTCCCCCCTCCCAAAAAGAAAGGATCCATTCCAGTGTCACACAAAATGGTTGAGTAGGAAGCTCTGGGGGTCAGTCCTCCTCCACCGAACCAAACGCTGAGCTGAAAAGAATGACTGTAATCAACTATTTCAGAACTCTGGAGCCTGATCACACCCTTGTAACAACCAGAAGAGTGCTTGATGAGGGAGAGGCTGCTGTTTCATAACCAATGTGCACAAAGCAGCTACTATTGCCCATTCCTCAGCCCCCACCATGAGCCTGGGGACAGCAGCCTGTGTTTCTGGAGAGGCTGGACTGGTGCCAGGATGGGCAGTGGTGATCTTCTCCTTCCAAAATTTGGGGTTGTGCACTTTGGTTAGTCTGGTGGTTACCTGAGGGAACTAGTGTAGACACTTGCATTGGTTTTGCACACCCTCCCCCTCCCCTGCCTGCCCTTAAGGCTGTAGGAGCTTTCCTGGCAGTATGTTTTGAAAAATTTAAAGGAACAAGGCCTTTTGATGGGGGGCGGGTGTCCAAATCGGAAGGTCGGTATCTTTCCATGTTACTGGCTGACTACAGAGATAACGGAAAAGTATGTCAGTAACCACATGCAATAAGGCATACACACCTTAAAAAAAGTTTGGAAAAGATACAAAAGGATGGTTCTAGCCTTCAACACGAAAAATCAGCAATCTCTAAGAAGTGAGAGAATCAGATTTTCTGGAGCTATCACATAAAAACAGATGAATGTCTACTTTTCAACAAAAGATTACAAAACATTTGAAGGAACAGGAAAGTACAGCCTATTCATAGGGAAAAAAAAGAATTTGACAGAAATTATCTCTGAAGAAGTGAAGACAATGGAATTACTAGTCAAAGACATTATTTTTTTTAAGATTTATTTATTCATTTATTTATGATAGACATAGAGAGAGAGAGAGAGAGGTAGAGACACAGGAGGAGGGAGAAGCAAGCTCCATGCCGGGAGCCCGATGTGGGACTCGATCCCGGGACTGCCTTACATGTAACATTCAGATATGCGGATCATGCCCTGGGCCAAAGGCAGGTGCCAAACCGCTGAGACACCCAGGGATCCCCTAGTCAAAGATATTAAATCAATTTTAAATATATACAATGAGCTAAAGAAAATCATGGACAAAAAAAGGTGCCTGGCTGGCTCAGTTGGTAAAGCCTGCAACTCTTGATCTTGGGATCGTGAGTTCAAGCCCCACTTTGGGTATACCGATTACTAAAAAAGATAAATAAACTTAAAAAATAATAAAAGTAAGATAGCATGAAATAAAGAAAACAATGGACAAAGTACAAAAGGAAATTGGGAAAACAATGTATGAATGAAATGAGACTATCAATAAAGAGAGGAAATGATCAAAAGGAACCAATAAAAATTTCTGCAGTGAAAGAATACAACAGTTGAAATGAAAACTTCACTAGAGGAGTTTTAACAATCAATTTCAGCAAGAAGCAATAATCAGAAAATTTGAAAATAAAGCAATAGAAATAATCCTGTCTAAAAAGAAAAAAGAATGAAAAAAAATTTAGCAAAACTCGAGGGACCTGTGGGACAGTACCAAGAGTAATACCTCTGAGTTCTAGAAGGAGAAAAGAAAAGGATAAAAAAAATATTTGAAGAAATAATGGCTCACAACTGCCCATGTCTGATGAAAGACACAAATACACGCATCCAAGAAACTCAACAAACTCCAAGCAGGAAAAACTCAAAGAGATCCATGCTAAGACATTATAGTGAAATTATCAAACTTAAAGACAGAGAGAGAAACTTGAAAGCCCAGGAAGAGAAAACCAACTTGTCATGTACAAAGAAACTTTCGTTAAAATCACAGCTGGGGGCAGCCCCAGTGGCGCAGCGGTTTAGCGCGGCCTGCAGCCCAGGGCGTGATCTGGAGACCCTGGATCAGTCCCACCCTACATCAGGCTCCCTGCAAGGAGCCTGCTTCTCCCTCTGCCTGTGTCTCTGCCTCTCTCTCTCTCTCTGCATCTCTATAAATAAATAAGTAAAATCTTAAAAAAAAAATAAAATAAAATCACAGCTGGAATTTCAGCAGAAACCATGTTGGCCAGAAGGCAGTGGAATGACATATCTAAAGTCTTAAAAGAAAAAAAGCCCTACTGGGACACCTCGATGGCTTAGTGGTTAAGCATTTGCCTCCGGCTCAAGTCCTGATCCCAGGATCCGAGATGGAGTCCTTCATGGGGTTCCTTGCAGGAAGCCTGCTTCTCCCTCTGCCTATGTCTCTGCTTCTCTCTCTTTCTGTATCTCTCATGCATAAATGAATAAAATCTTTAAAATAAAAAAAAGGGAAAAATCCCTATTAACCAAGAATTTTATATCCAGTAAATCTATACTTCATGAGTAAGAAAGAAATGAAGACATTTCCAGACAAACAAAAGCTGAGGGAGTTCATTAGTAGTAGATCTGTCCTATAAGAAATGCCAAAGCAGGGGCACCTGGCTGGCTCAGTGCATAGAGCACATGACTCCTGATCTTGAGTTTGAGATCCACATTGAATTTAGAGATTACTCAAAATTTTTTTAAATCTTAAAAAATAAAGAAAATAAGGATGATCATTTTCACCACTTATTTTCCACATAGAATCTCTAACCTGAGTTAATTAGGCAAGAAGAAAAAAAGGCATAGAAATTGAATAGGAAGAAATAAAATTACTTCATTTCACAGACAATATGATGTTCTATAAGGGATGTCCTAAAGAATTCACAAATAGGGATGCCTGGGTAGCTCAGCGGTTGAGTGTCTGCCTTTGGCTCAGGGTGTGATCCTGGAGTTCCAGGATTGAGTCCCACATTGGGCTCCCTGCATGGAGTCGCTTCTCCTTTTGCCTGTCTCTGCCTCTCTCTGTGTGTCTCTCATAAATAAATAAAAAAAAAAAAATCTTTTTTTTAAAAAAAAAGAATTCACAAATAAACTGTTATAGCTGATAAATGAATTCTGCAATGTTTCAAGATACAAAATCAACACAAACAAATGAGTTGTACTTTTATACACTAAGTGATGAACCACCTGAAAAGGAAATTAAGAAAACAGGGGTGGCTGGGCAGTTCATTTGGTTAAGCATCTCACTTGGGCTCAGATTGTGATCTTGGGATCCTGAGATGGAGCCCTGTGTCTGGCTCCATGTTTGTTGGGGAGTCTGCTGGTCTCTCTCCCTCTGCCTCCCCCCCCATTTATTCTTCCTCTCTCTCTCCCCCTCAAACGATAAAATAAAATCATTTTTTTAAAAAAGGAAATTCAAAAAAAATAAATAAAATAAAAATAAATAAAAAATAAATAAATAAAAAAGGAAATTCATGGGATCCCTGGGTGGCCCAGCAGTTTAGCACCGCCTTCAGCCTAGGGCATGATCCTGGAGTCCCGAGATCAAGTCCCATGTCAGGCTTCCTGAGTGGAGCCTGCTTCTCCCTCTGCCTGTGTCTCTGCCTCTCTCTCTCTCTCTCTCTCTCTCTCTCTCTGTGTGTGTGTGTCTATCATGAATAAATAAATAAATACTATTTTTAAAAAGTTTTTAAAAATTCTCCCAGGGAGCCAGACTGGGGGTGGGGGGAATCCTGGGATCATGACCTGAACTAAAGGCAGATGCTTAACTAACTGAGCCACCCAGGCCACTCTGATCCTGACTTCACCAGACATGAAAAGGAACTCATAATGTTCCAGAGCTAAATGCAAGAGGGAAAATTGTGAAACTCTTAGATGGAAACATAGGAGGATAATTTCATGTCCTGGGATTTGGCAATTAAAAAAACATTTATTTATTTAAGTAATCTCTACACCCAATGTGGGTCTCAAAATCACAACCCCAAGGTCAAAAGTCACTTACTCCACCAACTGAGCCAGCCAGATACCCCTCGGAATGGTTTCTTAAATATGATACCAAAGCACTAGCAAAGAAAAAAATAGCTAAATGAGACTTTATCAGGTTTAAAATTTAGTGTCAAAGTGCATATTATTTTACTATTAAGAGAGTGAAAATACAGTGCCCGGAATGAGAGAAAATACTTGCAAATTGTATATCTGATAAGAGATTAATGTTCATATTGTATACAGAACTACTACAAGTCAAGGACAAAAAGACAGGGGATGCCTGGTGGCTCAGTGGTTGAGCGTCTGCCTTTGGCTCAGGGTGTGACCCCAGGGTCCTGGGATCAGTCCCTGCCTCTCTCCCTGTGTCTCTCATGAATAAATAAAATCTTAAAAAAAAAGGGGGGGGACAAAAAGACAAACAACCCAGTTGAAAAATGGAAAAAACAAGCAAAGGGAGGGAGAGAGAGAGAAAGGGGAGAGATAAACCAAAAAACAGACTCTTAACTACAGAGAATACATTGATGGTTACCTGATGGGAGGTGTGTGTGTGCGGGGGGGGGGGGGGGGGGGGGGGGGAGAACGGGTGAAAGAGGTGATGGGGATTAAGATACCCTCCTGTCATTATGAGCACCAGGTGTTGTATGGAAGTGTTGAATCACTATATTGTACACCTGAAAGTATTATTACATTGTATAGTTAACTAACTGGAATTTCTTTTCTTTTCTTTTCTTTTCTTTTCTTTTCTTTTCTTTTTTTTTTTTTTTTTTTTGATACTAACTGGAATTTCAATAAAAACTTCAAACAAATAGACCAAGGACTGGATTTCTCCAAGGATACACTAATGCTCACAACTTTATTAGTCATGAGGGAAATGCAAATCAAAACTACCCCCAACAAAATTCCACTTCACACCCAGGAGGATGGCTATTATTAGACACTCGCATGTGAACACGCACACACTAACAGGATGGCAAATAGCAAGTGTTAGTGAGGGTGTGGAGAAACTAGAACCCTCATATATTGCTGGTGGGAATGTAAAATGGTGCTGCCCCTGTGGAAAAGTTTGGTGGTGTCTGGATGTCTCAGTCGGTTGAGCGTCTGCCTCTGGCTCAGGTCATGATCTCAGGATTCTGGGATCAATCCCTGCCTTGGGCTTCCTGCTCAGTGGGGAGCCTGCTTGTCCCTCTGCCTCTGCCCCTCCTCCTGCTTAGGCCCTCTCTCTCTCAAATCAGTACATTTAACCTTGAAAACAAAAAAGAAAAAAGAAAAAAGAAAAGATTGGTGGCTCCTCTAAAAGTTCAACATGAAATTACTGTATGACCCAGTAATTCCACTTCTAGGGCTATATCTAAAAGAAATGAAAATAGGGGGATCCCTGGGTGGCGCAGCGGTTTGGCACCTGCCTTTGGCCCAGGGCGCGATCCTGGAGACCCGGGATCGAGTCCCACATCGGGCTCCCTGCATGGAGCCTGCTTCTCCCTCTGCCTGTGTCTCTGCCTCTCTCTCTGTGTGTGTGACTATCATAAATAAATAAATTAAAAAAAAAAAAGAAATGAAAATAGGGCATCTGGCTGGCTTGGTTGAAGGTGGATCTCAGGGTTGTGAGTTCAAGCCCTGTTTGAGGTGTAGAGATTACTAAAAAGTAAAATCTTAAAAAAAAAAGAGAAACTCAAACAGACACTTGTGTATGAATGTTCATAGCAGCGTTATTCACACTATTATTCAATAGCCAAAATGTAGAAATGATCCATCCAATGAATGAACAAGCAAAATATGATCTATAGATACAATGGAATAATAGACCTAAAAAGAAACTTATGTTGCATGCTCCAACGTGTAGCATTGAAAACTGGCTAGATGAGGGTGTCTGGGTGGCTCAGTTGGTTGGGCGTCTGCCTTTGGCTCGGTTCATGGTCCCAGAGTCCTGTCCAGATAGGGCCTGTTGCGGGGGGTGGGGATGGAGAACTTGCTGCTGCTTCTTCCCTCTGCTGCTTGTGTTCTCTCTCTCTCTCCCCCATGTGCAAATAAATAAATAAATAAAATCTTTTAAAACAGATTTTATTTATTTATTTATTCATTCATGAAAGACACACACACAGAGAGAGAGAGAGAGGCAGAGACACAGGCAGAGAGAGAAGCAGGCTCCACGCAGGGAACCCGATGTGGGACTCGGACCCTGGTCTCCAGGATCACGCCCTGGGCCAAAAGTAGGTGCTAAATTGCTGAGCCACCCAGAGATCCCCAATAAAATCTTTAAAATAAAAAGTGAAAGCTTGCCAGATGAAAGCGGCCAGTTACAAAAGGACAAATATCGTACAATCCTCTTTTTACCAGGTATCCAGAATAGGCAGAAAGTACAATAGAAGTTACCAGGCGCCGGAGGGAGAATAGAGAGTTACAGCTCAATGGTAGAGTTGTTTGGGTAGTGCCCAAACAAATAGGGCCATTGCGATGGTTACATAACCTTGTGGAGGGCTTAATACTACAGAAGGGTCCACCCAGAAGTGGTTCAAACGGTAAATTTTATCATATATATATATATATATATATATATATATATATATATATATAATTTACAACGAAGCCAAACCAAAAGGCACACCAAACTGAGGCTTTCTCTGGAACTAGTTAGATGGACAGAGCGTGTTCAAGGGAAGCCTTTTCGACTCTTCAGGTCAATGATGCCGTCTGGCAAGCGCGGAACGACTGAGCCATAAAACCAGAACACGGTTCACCCAGGCACAGTTCGTGAGGATGGGCAGAGCGGGCAGCTGGGCCGAAGCAGGCTCTGTTCCCAGCTGTTTCTGTCCTGTCTGCAAACTGCATGGGACTGGGAATCCCTACCTGGCCTGGGATTTCTCCGCGGCTGGCGGCTGCCCCAGGGTCTGCAGCAGCAGCAGCAGCGGCGGCGGCGGCGGCGGCGGCGGCGGCCGCATCCAGGAGGCTCCCCCGCCCTCCCTCCCCCGCACCCCCACGCAGGTGCCCCCCCAACTCCCCTGCGGCCAAGTGCTTCGGGCATTTCCAGGACCGCCCAGAAGCCGCCTGCTCCCGGGCTCCGCGGGGCCGAGGGGCGGGCGGTGGGAGCTGCGGGGAGGGCAGAGTCCAGGTGCCGGCGGGGCAGGACTTCCGCCCGCCCGGAGAACCGCGGCCCGGGGCTGCAGGGGAAGTGACGAGCCCGCGGGCCCGGCGGGAGGGGTGCCCTGGGGCCCACCGCGAGACCCAGACCTGGACCGGAGGGAGAGCCCCGACAGCCCAAGCAAACGAGGGGGATGGATAGAGATGGAAATGCAGAAATCGTGCTGGGGGACAACGTGTGTGTGTGTGTGTGTGTGTGTGTGTGTGCGCGCACATACGTGCCTATATCTGGATATCCATATGCATCTATGTCTGTATACATCTTTGTTTGGGGGAGGCTTTTCTCGCTACTGATTTTTTGAGATTTTATTTATTTACTCATGAGAGACACACAGAGAGAGGCAGAGACACTGGCAGAGGGAGAAGCAGGCTCTCTGCGGGGAACCGGATGGGGTGCTCCATCCCAGCACCCAGGATGGCGACCTGAGCCAAAGGCAGATGCTCTTTGAGCCACCCAGTGTCCCTCACTACTGATTTTTAACACTGAACACATAAGGGGGGGGGGGATAAATTTGGCTATGTCAACCATGAAACTTCAGTATCACAACACACACAAAAATGTCACCATCAAAAGACAAATTGAGAAAATATATGCAACACACCCGAGGAAAGAAACGCAAATTTCTTTCATTTTATAAAGCACTCACACAAGGAATAGGGGGTGGGGGGTCGGGAAACAAAGGGCCTAATGGCAAAAATGCAAACATGAATATTGTTTGCAGAAACATGCATGCAAATCGCAAAAGAAGATATGAAAAGACTAATCAATGTGCACAGTAGAACTGTGTGGGGGGGGGAATGCTACTTTCCACTGGAATTTGGCAGATGTGGAGGAAGTGGACATTTTCATACTGTGTAATGTCCAGTGATACAATCTTTCTGAAGGGCAAATCGGCAATGCGTATCAACGCATTTAGGTGCGTTAGGTGCACAGATCCTTTGATGTGATTGTTTTGCTGTTAGGAGGTTGGAAGGTTGACTCCCCCCACCTCCTTTTTTTAAACCATAATCTTTTTTATTTTTAAGATCGTATTTATTTATTTGAGAGAAAAAAAGCAAAATCAGGGGGAGGGGCAGAGGGAGATGGAGAAGCAGGCTCCCCTATGAGTAGGGAGCCCCATGTAGGGGCCGGGTGCTCCATCCCAGGACCCCGAGATCATGACCTGAGCCAATGGCAGATGCTTAACTGACTGAACTACCCAGGTGCCCCATGTTATTTTATTTTTAAAAATTCCACCCCCCTTTAATATTTATTGTAAATGCTACTTCCTCCATGCAAAATTTCCTGTTTCGTTTCCAACATTCTGGTACTATCTCATGGCATCAACCTAAGTATACCTTGTACTTGATTCACTTATCCTATCTGCTTGGATGAGATGGCTGGAGCCTACAAATAGACAGCAGTAGTTAAGAATTCAGGCTTGGATACAGGCTGATTTAGAGTCTAGATTTTGCCATCTGTGTATCTTTGGCTAAGTAACTTAACCTTTCTGAGCCTTTTTAGTGAATGGGGAGGTTCCAAGCACCCACCATAGCGGGGGTTGTGTCAGTATGCAATGAAATAATTAAAAGTGGAGCACAGTGTATGGCATCAAAGAGAGGAATGCTCAATCTTATCTAGACAGAGACAGTCTCACAAGCTTTCCAGAATTTAAAAGAAACTCAGATTCTTTCCAGTTGCTTATGTGTCCCTCACTTCCCCCATTATCTCAAGGCCAATCTGAGTTCATTTGGGATGGGAACACACAGTTTACTATAATAAATGAAGTCCATCTAAGACCCTAGGTACAATTGAGACCCTGGCCAGCCTGTTCCCCAGGTGCAAGGGGAAGGAAGAGGATAATTTAACACCTTCCCACTGTTGGGAAGACAATTAAAAAAGTACTTGACACACCCATGGTGGCTAACTTCACATGTGAAGTTTCCTTATCACTGGCTTCTTCCTTTTCCTAATCCATTGTTTAAAAATTCCCTTTATTCTTGGTTGAAAATTTCCCCAACGCATCTTTTTTTTTTTTAAGATTTTTTTTTAAGATTTTATTTATTTATTCATGAGAGACACAGTGAGAGAGAGAGGCAGGGACACAGTCAGAGGGAGAAGCAGGCTCCATGCAGGGAGCCCGATGTGGGACTCGATCCCGGGACTCCAGGATCACGCTCTGCGCCAAAGGCAGGCGCTAAACCGCTGAGCCACCCAGGGATCCCCCTTTTTTAAGATTTTATTCATTTATTCATGAAAGACACAGAGAGAGGCAGAGAAACAGGCAGAGGGAGAAGCAGGCTCCCTCCGGGGAGCCCATGCAGGACTCGATCCCAGGACTCCAGGATCACCCCTGAGCCAAAGGCAGACACTCAATCGCTGAGCCACCTAGGTGCATATACCTTAATTATCATCATAAATACAAGGTCTTGAAAGGGGGTTAAAAAAAAAAGGTGGTTATAAGTCACCAGAAAAAGAGGAAAGGTTTGTAAAATAGAAAGATAAAGATTCAAGAATCTGGACCACTGGCCTTAAATTGACACTGGAAACATAAAGAGAAAAGAGAAGGAATGGGGAGATTTGCTTTCAGCATGTAAACCAGACTTTCCTTCTCTTGGTGTTATGGAAGTCAGGCTGTGGGTTATGCATTTTATTTGGAAATAACTTTCCTTTTTTTTTTTTAAAGATTTTATTTATTTATTCATGAGAGACACAGAGAGCTAAAGAGGCAGAGGGAGAAGCAGGCTCCACTCAGGAAACCCCATGTGGGACTCGATCCCGGGTCTCTGGGATCACGCCCTGGGCTGAAGGCGGTGCTAAACCGCTGGGCCACCCAGGGCTGCCCTGGAAATAACTTTCCTTGACACAACTTTACACTCAGGTTTCTGAGCCCTCTACAATATTTTTGATAAAATATCCTGAAAGGATGCGCTGCTGGTCCACCTTAATCCGATGATAAGAGTCAGTCTTGGTAGATGTATTTTCTCAGATACTAGAATATAAAGCATTTTAGAAATGAGCAATGTATTTCTTCAGCTAGAAAAGAAACATGCCCATGTTGTTCACATTTAAAAATAATGTTTGGAAGGCTAACTTATACTATGTAATATTTATAGAACACTTAGAGTTTCTAAAGTATTTTCGTTTACATATCATCTGATTCCCCCAAATCCCTGAGGGAGGGAGACAGAGAAAATATTATAGAGATTTTACTTTTAAAAAATTAAGTTACATGATTACAGCCATCTGAACATAATGCTAAACAGAAAAACATATTCATCTAAATCCTGTTAACCCCTCCCACACAAAAAACCCTGTTTATTTCAACCAGTTTTTCATGAATATAGGTTTATTGCATAGGGCAGATGCTTGCATGAAAGGCACAGCAAGAGCTGAAAGGTCTGTTTATATCACATCTACATTATTAATTATTATGAATAAATTATAACTGGGATTTAGGTGTTTTCTTTCCCCACTTTTAGAAGAGTTCTGGAAAAGGTCATTTATCCAGCATTCTCAATATTCAAATTATCTAAACAGAAAACTGTCCATAAAGAGTGTTTTATAATCAGTTAAAAAAGCATCCTTGAAATAACAAAGAATTTATCTCCTAGAGCGCAGATACCCATTGAAAAGCTAACAATGTCACTGTGGCCCAACCCATGTGATCTAGACTGAGGTGTACAACCCCCCCCCTTTTTTTTTAAGATTTTATTTATTTACTCATGAGACACACACAGAGGCAGAGACATAGGTAGAGGGAGAAGCAGGTTCCCTGCAAGGAGCCTGATGTGGGACTCGATCCCGGATTCCGGAATCATGCCCTGGGCCAAAGGCAGATGCTCAACCGCTGAGCCACCCAGGCATCCCAAGGTGTACAAATCCTAACTGAGAACACTGATGTGAGAGATCAAACTGCTACCTTACAAATGATATATGTTTTATGGCCCATTCTCTCAATATACTGTGCTTATGTCTACTGTAAAGGAAAAGTAAGAAACTGGACCCAGAAGATATTGGGCCTGCATTAAGTGCCATTATGGGAAAAAATACCTCTGTTTAGTTTCCATCAAAAGCCTGGATGTGTTCCTGAAACTAATGTAAATTGTGTGTCAACTATACTTCAATAGGGACGCCTGCGTGGCTCAGTGGTTGAATGTCTGCCTTCGGCTCAGGGTGTGATCTTGGGGTCCTGGATCGAGTTCCACATCCTGCTTCTCCCTCTGGCTATGTCTCTGCCTCTCTCTGTATGTGTCTCTCATGAATAAATAAAATCTTTAAAAACAAAACAAAAAACTATACTTCAATAAAAATAAAATAAAATAAAATAAAATAAAATATTAAGAAAAGAATGACTGGGGCACCTGGCTGGCTCAGTCTGTGGAGAATGGGACTTCTGATCTTGGGGTTGTAAATTCTAGCCCAACGTTGGGTGTAGAGATTACTTTAAAAAAAAATAAAAATCTTAAAAAAAGTTAGACAAGGGACGCCTGGGTGGCTCAGCAGTTGAGCACCTGCCTGCGGCCCAGGCTGTGATCCTGGAGTCCTGGAATCGAGTCCCACATTGGGCTCCCGGCATGGAGCCTGCCTCTCTCTCTGTGTGTCTCATGAGTAAATACAATAAAATCTTTTTTTTAAGACTTTATTTATTCATAGAGACACACAAAGAGAGAGAGAGAGAGAGAGAGACGCAGAGACACAGGCAGAGGGAGAAGCAGGTTCCATGAAGGGAGCCCGACGTGGGACTCGATCCTGGGTCTCCAGGATCACACCCCAGGCTGCAGGCGGCGTCAAACCGCTGCGCCACGGGGGCTGCCCAATACAATAAAATTAAAAAAAAAAAAAAAGTTAGACTGGATGTGCTGTGAGAAACAGGTATGTCAAGAAAATCTCAACTTTCATTTAGAATTATGGTTTTGGGCAACTTAAAATACATGACAGAGTCACAGAAAGTTTAAATTATTCAGTTTGGATTCAAAAGAGCACTAAATGATCTCTCAACAATGGTAACCTTGACCAAGTGATGTCAGTACAGTTCTGTCTACATGGGTGGTTGGGTGGTAGGGTTCTCTAACCGGGGTGGGTCCATAATAAATGGTCCCTTAATAATGGAGAAGAAAGATTCCTGATATGAAGAATTAACTCCAGGAGAACATGATTAGTTTTCAAGACTGTTGAAGACATTTGATCATTACCATATCATTTTTTTTTTTGACGGTCACACATCTCCCTTTATTGGAAGCAGTAGGTGGGACACTTCCAGCAATAGTAAAAAAATTAATTTACAAAAGCAGAAGTTCAGTGAAGCCACCTGGTTGGAACCCTTGGGAGCTCATACGTAGATGCCAACCCAGAGCAGCAGGAAGAGGACTCCAAAACCCATGAAGAGTGAGGCCACCAAGGAGATGAGGAGCTCTTTGTAGATATTCTGAGTGTCCTTGGTGGAGGTGACCTCATAAATGAAGAACCAGGCGGTAAAGAACGTGCCAATTGCCAATAGCACCGTGGTCAGATGGGGGAAGACGGCAAGGTTCACTGGGCTGGTGTATCTGCTCATGGCCTCGAGCTCCATTTTGCCAGGTGGCGAAAACAGGGTCATCCACTGCTCTGCCACCGGTCACTCAGTATTTAAAAGCAATTTAGCAGGGGTGCCTGGGTGGCTCCGAGTTAAGCCTCTGCCTTTGGCTCAGGTCATGATTCCAGGGTCTTGGGATTGAGTCCCACCTCCTGCTCATTGGGGAGTCTGCTTCTTCCTTTGCACCCCCTCCCCCCTATTCATGTACTTGCTCATGCCTTCTCCCACAATAATAAATCTTTTTTTTTTTTTTAAAGCAAGCTACAAATCTGTAAACCCGGTCTATGTGAAGATGCATTCACACCAGTTGGTCTAGATCCATCTCTTGACAGGCCAAGGCCCATTAGACTTGGCTTCCTTTTTTTTTTTAAGATTTTATTTATTTAGGGGATCCCTGGGTGGCGCAGCGGTTTGGCGCCTGCCTTTGGCCCAGGGCGCGATCCTGGAGACCCGGGATCGAGTCCCACATCGAGCTCCCGGTGCATGGAGCCTGCTTCTCCCTCTGCCTGTGTCTCTGCCTCTCTCTCTCTCTCTCTCTCTCTGTGACTATCATAAATAAATAAATAAAAATAAAAAAAAAGATTTTATTTATTTATTCATGAGAGACACAGAGAGAGGCAGAGATACAGGCAGAGGAAGGAGAAGCAAGCTCCATGCAAGGAGCCCGATGTGGGACTTGATTCCAGGACTCTGGGATCATGTCCTGATCCAAAGGCAGACGCTTAACCACTGAGCCACCCAGTTGTCCCTAGACTTGGCTTTTGTTTCCCAGGTATAGAGTAGAATGGTGTCATACTACATGGACACTCATCTGCAGGACTGCATACTGTAGGTTAAACATTAAAAAGAGAAATATTTGAAATAATTCAAGATAAATAACATACAAGATTTGGCTGCCTATTGGACCCTGTGCATTTTGGTCTTCAGGTGAGCATGATCCGAGAGCTGCAGACCATCCGTCTTGGCATACACATTTTGTTATGCTGAATGCGATTCTGACCACAAAGGTGAGCTGGGTGCGATTTAACAAAGGATTCCACCCCTAAACACAAATCATTCGTTTGTTTTTTTTTCCCCCCATCTGTTGCTCAACCCAAAATCCAGCAATTTGATCCTATGTTGGAAAAACAACACACCCTGCTGAGATGATATTCAGTGTCTCCTCACTTAGTCTCCATTAACAGAGCACCTATCAATGAGGAGAGGTAGGAATTGGCTAGCACAAGGCAGTAACTGTACCAGTAGCTGCTAAGGTGATGAGTCAGGCCTTAGGGGAAGACCCTAAAAGCCTTCTATGTGACTATAAGACATAAATTTGAGGGTTACAGCCCCCAACGGCAGTATGCAAAAAGAAAAGAAAAGAAAAGAAAAAAACTTCGAACCACACACCATTCACCATTCCAGACACTGTTCATTGTTCCAAAAGGGCCAGCTTTCTGTAGGGAGGCAATTCCAAGCCTCCAAGCTAAAGCTTGAGGGGCCTCTTTGGGACTTAATAGTTTGAAGGAATTGCTTCCACCTCACAGAAGTTGGGAGTCTTTCACGAGGCAGCAGCAAAATTCCACACCAAAGTGTTACATTCATAGAAGCCAGGGGCGAACAAGTTTTTAATGATGACAAGTGACTCCTGACTAGATGAATTTCTGCCTTGCCAGCTCACTCTGGGACACTCTCCAAACGCTCCTCCGTGACACCAGTTCACGGTGCGAAGCCTGCCCTCGCGGCCGTCCCGCTGCCGGCGTCCTCCAGAAGCCACCCAGGCCTCGGGCCCTTCCCTAAAACATCCTCCCCGAGCCCCACAGCAGCTGTGTTTGCCCCTGCAAGCCCGGCTGCTCCTGTTAGCTCGATTGCAGACTTCCCGAGAAAGTTAACGCTTGTTCTCTAAATAGCTGTCAGTCGTACTCGCTACTGGGACTACGGAGTTTAATTAAACATGCCAATATGGTAATGAAGTACGAGTGCAAAAAAGAAACACCGTTCTAGTTTGAAAACGGAATGGACCGCTTTGCAGGGAGGCTCGACAAAGGAGAGTCCCGATCGAGCCCGGCGGGGACAGAAGTGCCCGTGGGAGGCGAGGGGAAGCCGTAGAGATGTGCCCATCTTCTGCAAACCACGCGGCTCCCGCAGGGACCTCGAAAGCCTCCGTCTCTTTTAAAGAATCCCGACGTGGGGATTCTGGGGGAGGCTTTCTGGGTGCGGTCGACGCGGGAGGGGACGGGGACACGCCGATCTGCGGGCACCGAGATTCAAAGGGAAGGTCTTGGACCGACATCAAAAAGACTGGCTGCTCGGAAAGTTTTCTCTCCAGCGACAAAGGCTGGAAAAAAGCGCCGTGGTCGCCACCTACCGAGGGGGAGGGGAGAAGGGGTGGGGGTGGGGGTGGGGGTGGGGGGAGGGCGGCCGGCGGGGCCCCCCCATCTCCGCCGGGGGGGAAGAATCGTGAAACCATTCGGTCCAGTGCTCCACGGAACCGCCTTGGACCTCGGGGCTCGAGTTTTGTAAACTTGTGAGCGTCGCTTAGGTGAACTGCAGTGTCTCATCATTTTCGACATCCGAGAGCTCAAGTTGAAAAGCGAAAAAGCACAATCGGGAGGCGGGGGGCGGGGTGCGGGGTGCGGGGTGCGGGGTGCGGGGCCGAGGCTTCGGTCCAGTTTCTCCGCGGTCGACAGAACAAAACCCAGCGGGCTACAGGGCGCGTTTTCTGCTCCCTCCGCGGCTTTCTCTCAACTTTGCCTCTAAACGTGGAGCGAGGGAGCGAGGGGAAAGTCTGGGCTGTGTGGGTGGAGGGGGTGGGGGGTGGTAAATAAAAACAGGAGCCCCCCCGCCCGCGCCCCCGCCCCCCGCAAGTTGGGGCTCTGGTGTCCTTCGGCCGCTTCGGAGGCAAGCTTTCAAAACTAACAGAGGAGTTCTTTGTGTCCGGGAGGGTGGTGCAGGGCGGAGGAAGTCCCTCGGCGGAGCACAGGGACCGGCGGGCCGGCCTGGGGCTCCCGGGCCTCTGCCATGTTCCGGCCTCGCCATCGGCAGGGAATATCGGGCGCACGAGTGAGTGCGAGCCCTGGACGGTGGCTCCGGCCCGCGGCACCGCGGCCCCGCGGCGCTGAGCAGGCGGGGGCCGCCCCCGGCCTAGGCCGGCGCCCCGCGCCCCGCGCCCCGGCTCCCCTCCCCCACCCGGGCGGCCGCGCAGGCCCCAGGTGCAGCCATGTTCTTGCTCCCACCACCCGCGCCTCCATTGACAGTCCTTGCCGGAGAGGGCCGGGCGCTGCGCTCGCCGCGTCCTCGGGCTCGGGGCTCGCCGGCGCGGGGCTTCCTGGGAGTCGTAGTCCGCCGCCCCCGCCGTCGCGTTGGTGGGGACGAACCACAAAACTACAACTCCCGCTGGGCGGCGCTGCGGGTGCGCACGCGCAGCGCGCCTTCGAGGAACAAAAAAAAAAAAAAAAAAAAGAGGAGGAGGAGGAGGGTGAGAGAGAAGCTCGGAGAGCAGAGAAAAGGGGCCACCGATCGCCCCCCCGCTTCCCCGCACGCGCTCTCTAGCTGAGGCCGCCCGCCTGCCGCGGTGATCCCGGCCTCTCCCTCGGTCCCCCGTGATCGGATCTAGGCGCTGATCCAGGCCCTGCCGGGGCGGCCATGCGGCGGTGACAGGAGCTCGGCCAAGACGCCCGGGCCCCTCGCCCTCTCACCTCCTGCCCGCTCGCCCGCTCGCCCCAGCCCGGAGCTGCTCCGCCGCGGCCGCAGCTCTTGCTCGGCCCACACGCGCTTCCTTTCGGCTCCCCCAGCCCCGGCGCTGCCTGGAGGCGGCTGCACTCGGGTGAGTCCCCGTCGCCTCCCCCGCGGCCCCCCGCCCCGGTTGCCATCGCGAGCGGGGCCCTTCTTTGAGACGCGCCCCCCCGGGGCCCGCGCGGACTGGGGCCTGGGGTACCCGGGCCGCCGTGTTGGGGGTGGGGCGGGAGGAGACGCGGTCGCGGGGGACGACAGTTGCACGCGCGCGCCTGGGAGCGCGGGGGGAGGGGCGCGCGCGCCGGCGCTGCGTGGGGGGGCTCACGCGTGAGTCCCGCGCGCGAGCGAGCCTGCGGGCTGCGCATGCCCGGCCGCTGATTGGCCGGCTCGGGCGGTGCGGGTGCGCGCGCGGTGCCAGGCCCGAGCCGTGGGGTCGCGCTCGGCCTGGTGTCTCCGGGGCTCGTGCGCCCGGGCAGCAGACGCGCGCGATTGGCCGGCGGGCGGCCGGGGCGGCGCCGCCGCGCTGCCTGGTAACTGCGGCCGGCGGGCCCCCGAGCGCCGCCCCGCCCCGCCCCGCCCCGCCCCTGCTCCTGCTCCTGCTCCTCCCCGCCCCTGCCCGCGCCCAGGTGGAGCCCGGAGTGGGCTTTGTCCCGGCCCGGCCGGCGCGCCGGCCCCGCGGGGCCTGTTCTTCGGGGGAAATAAACACAATGACCGGAAGGAAAACCTCGGCCTTCGGGCCCTGGAGAGCCGTCTGGATCCCGCAGGCACCCAGACGGGGTTTCGAGGAGGGACGGAGGGGAAAAACTGTCCTTTCCCCGCTCCCTGTGCTCCCTCCACTTTATCCAAGTTTTGCCTTTTAATAAAGGAAGTTCTTTCTTCTTCTTCTTCTTCTTCTTCTTCTTCTTCTTCTTCTTCTTCTTCTTCTTTCTTCTTTCTTCTTTCTTCTTTCTTCTTTCTTCTTTCTTCTTTCTTCTTCTTCTTCCCCTGTTGCATGTGGTGTTGCCGCAGCAGGCGGCTGAGCGTTCGGGCGTCTAGTTCGGTTCGAGCAGCGCCCACTGCGGCTGCGGGGCTCCGCGGCTCCGGGCACGCTCCCCCTTCTTTGCGTTCAACTTCGTGGCCGACCCTGGCTTGAGGGGCCAGAGGGCAGCAGAGTCGTCTCTTGGGCGTTCAGGAAGCAGAAGGGGAAGTTAGTTTGCAAATGAGGGTGCCCCGGAGCGCCGGGAGGAGGCCGAGCCTGCTGCGGGCCCCGAGCCTGCGGCGGCCCCCGAGCGTGCTGCGGCCCCCGAGCCTGCTCCGGCCCCCGAGCGTGCTGCGGCCCCCGAGCCTGCTCCGGCCCCCGAGCGTGCTGCGGCCCCCGAGCCTGCTCCGGCCCCCGAGCCTGCTGCGGCCCCCGAGCCTGCTCCGGCCCCCGAGCCTGCTGCGGCCCCCGAGCCTGCTCCGGCCCCCGAGCCTGCTCCGGCCCCCGAGCGTGCGGCGGCCCCCGGCTGGGGAGGGCGTCTTGCTTACTGCCCCGTCGCTCTACTTGTCTTGTCAGTTCTCAGCCCCAGAGTCGGACTGCCGGGCGCGGTCCTTTTGCCGCCTCCTTTGGACCTTGACTTTTTCTTATCTTCGGGCTTTGGAACTCTTTTCTTGCGCCCGTGCCATCGCTGAAGGCCGTCTCTTGCGTTGTTTGGTCAGAATTTGTCGTTCCTTTTTTCTTTCTTTTAAAGATTTTATTTACTCCTGAGACACAGAGAGAGGCAGAGGGAGAAGCAGGCCGCCTTGCGGGAGCCGGTGCCGGACTCCATCCCGGGACTTGATCCCGGCCCTCGGGAACCCGGGGTGGAGCGGGCGGCGGACAAGCCAGCGGCTGAGCCGCCCAGGCGTCCCTCGTCTGCCCGTGGCGTCCTCATCGGCTTGTGTGGCCCCGCTAGGAGCGTGTCTGTTTTTCCCGGGGGGACTGTTGTGCGTCGTGCACTCCTGTCTGCCCAGTCAGTGGGTAGGAGGGGTAGGGATTAAGCTTTTTCCGCCTTTGTCTCCGCTCCCAGCGGACAAGCCCGCGAAGGGCCTTGCACAGAGCCTGACATTTGGATGTTTCCTAAGCGCCGGGCATCCCTCTGAAGCACTAACGCCTTTTCTTATTTGGTCTTGTGGAGACGAGGAACAAGCCTAGAGAAGCTGAGTGATTTATTCTTTTTTTTTTATTTTTTTTATTTTTTTTATTTATGATAGGCACACAGTGAGAGAGAGAGAGAGAGGCAGAGACACAGGCAGAGGGAGAAGCAGGCTCCATGCACCGGGAGCCCGATGTGGGACTCGATCCCGGGTCTCCAGGATCGCGCCCTGGGCCAAAGGCAGGCGCCAAACCGCTGCGCCACCCAGGGATCCCTGAGTGATTTATTCTTGATTACTCAGCGAGTCCACCTTGACTGCAAGATTGGAGCCTGGGCAGTCTGACTCTTAACCCCTCAGCCTGTGGCTTTCAGACTCCGGAGCGTCAGCAACCCCCGAGGGCTTGTTAAGACACCGTCGCCCCGCCCCACCCCAGAACCCCAGACTTTCCGATTCGGCAGGTCTGGGGTGGGGCCCCATTATTTGCATTTCTAACTAGTTCCAGCGGGCTGTCGTTCCGCCGCTCGCTCGGAGGTGGCACTCGGAGAGCCGCTCAGCGCGGTGCAAAATTAAGCTGTGAGTGCAGGGAATTTATTCTAGATTTTCTTTAAAGCTTTTCATTACTTTAAAACTTGAACTTAACCAAAAATAATTCTGACTGCTTATTGTAGATTGTGTGGAAAGCTGATTGAGAGTTAAACATTTTTGTTAGCCATGATTACGAAATTAAAAGTTTAATAAATCTCCGGTTTTAAAAGAGCCACGGATTTAAGTACAGGATAAAATTAGAAACCTAATCTTGCCTTTTTTTTTTTTTCAGTCTCAATCATTTTTTGATTCATTTATGGCACTGGCATTATGGCAGTCTCCTCCTAGAGATGACTGAAGCATCTCATCCCCACCAGTCTTGTCTGGGAACCCGGAGGGCTGATAGGGCCTTAGCTTGATGCTGAAATGAGGGAGCTGGTGGTCACTTGAAGGCCCAGATTCCACCCCCTCACTCCTTCCAAGCCCCAGGCACTTCCAGTGATTTGGTTTACTTTTTTTCTCTTTCTTTCTTTCTTTCTTTCTTTCTTTCTTTCTTTCTTTCTTTCTTTCTTTCTTTCTTCTTTCTTCTTTCTTCTTTCTTCTTTCTTTTCTTCTTTCTTTCTTTTTTTTTTTTTTAGACTCCAGGCTTGAACTCAGGACCCTGAGATCAGAAGTTGCATGCTGCACCGAATGAGCAGCCAGGAGCCTTTGATTTGGTTTACTTTTAAGAATGGCTACAGGGACCCTGAGTGGCTCAGCAATTAAGCATCTGCTTTTGGCCCAGGGCATAATCCTGGAGTCCCGGGAGGAGTCCGGCGTCAGGCTCCCTGCATGGAGCCTGCTTCTCCCTCTGCCTAGATCTCTGCCTTTCTCTCTCTGTGTGTCTCTCACGAATAAATAAATTAAAAAAAAAAAAAAAGAATAAGAATGGTTACAAAGACTACCCTTAAAATGTAGGTTTCTGAGGTTCTTTTTCTTGGGGTACAAGTCTTGAGAAAGGTTTTTTATTTATTATAATAGCTTTTCTCCTGGAGAAAGTAACTCAAATTAGGTAGGAGGAATGGGGTTGGTTTACCATTATGTTCTGTCATTTTTGATTATCCATAGATGGATTGTGTGTTCCAAAACAAAATACGAAAGACAAGTGCCCTTCTCCAGATTGTCATGAAAGGAGCTGTGAATAAGACACAGAAATTACTCAACACTTAAGCTTCCCGTTAGTATTGGTAGCTAGCTTATTCATTGCATTCCACCTGATTCAGTTCTGCCAGGGTTTCTTTCTTTGTTGAAGACTTGAGTTTTGGCAGCCCTGGTGGCTCAGCAGTTTAGCGCTGCCTTCGACCCAGGGCCTGATCCTGGAGACTTGGTATCGAGTCCCACATCAGGCTTCCTGCATGGAGCCTGTTCTCACTTTGCCTGTTTCTCTGCCTCTCTTCTCTCTCTGTATGTCTCTCATGAATAAATAAATAAATTCTTAAAAAAAAAAAAACAAAACTTGAGTTTTTGGGCACCTGGGTAGCTCAGTGGTTGAGCGTCTGCCTTTGGCTAAGGTTGTGATCCCAGGGTCCTGGAAATGAGCCCCACATCGGGCTCCCTGCAGGGAGCTTGCTTCTCCTTCTGCCTATGTCTTTGCCTCTCTCATGAATAAAATAAAATCTTAAAAAATAAAAAGATGATGGATGGGCAGCCCGGGTGGCTCAGTGGTTTAGCGCTGTCTTTAGCCCAGGGCCTGATCCTGGAGACCCGGGATCGAGTCCCATGTCAGGCTCCCTGTATGGAGCA